>NC_064621.1:244729378-245979378 GCF_023898315.1 Schistocerca nitens
AGAATGATGAATCTTGTATATGTCACCTACATCACCAGCAAGTTCTATGGTGCTGGAAAGGCTTATGCACAGAATATGCAATAACTTGGATGAGGCACGCAGTTGCACCTTAGCCTAAAGCACATGATTGTTATTGGATCATTTTTATGTTAGGTCACGTTTGTGTTTTAGTCTGTACTACAATTTGTACAACACTGTAATACTGTAATCTATACAATGTTATATTCTCACTCTTAACATAGTGACCAGGCCAACTGAGATCTTGATGTACGCTTTTCATTATGCCTTTTCTGTGAGTTAGATGGCATGACTACTACAAAAAATATTACTGTGTTACATGACGATGGTGGTGATAGGACTTATCTTTCTTTGCGTTATTTGTCACATTTTCAGTTGAACAATGTACATATTGATATATCGTCATAGGTATATCCTCAGCATAATAAAATATTTGAGCTGTGATGCCAAGTCATTTCGCATTTATTATTGTCATCTCATATGAATAGGACGATTACTGCTCTTGTACACGCTATGAATGAGTTTTTTATTAGGTGCTTCATGTGGATTAAAACATTCAGTGCTTTGTTTTCTTATTATTCATGACAAATGAAATGTTTTAAGAGATTTTATTAAGTAAATTATTATGTGATTGCTAGGGGCCAATTTGTATTTTCTTAATGTTGTTTTACAAATTGGAATGTTGTGTTGTTAGGTACCAGCTAATGGCTTACGGCCGAAACCGGTAGTACTAATAAAATCCAGTTAATGCAGTTCAGTGTCATGAGGTCTTGCTAAAAAATTGAAACTGATATCATTTCCATTTCTAAGCAGCCATAATAGTACTTCTACGTTGTGTTTTACTGTAATACTGACAAGGGAGTGGTCAGACTTGTCATATCGAAACCTGTCTTGCTTTTTTACCACTGTGAGTTAACGTTGAAAAACGTCCGTATGCAGTATTTTAGCCGCTGACAGAACTCTGTAAAAAACATTATGAAATAAGACATTTATCACATGGTTTCCGCGCTTGTAACGCCATGGCAATTAGGGACAAGGCGGCGTCAGCTGCACGCCGGCCTCTTGCCACAGCATGGGAGACTTGAATCGACCAGTGAAATCAATCGGGAGATAATTAAACAGTCGTTGACAAGTAAAATTGATAGTTATCTACAACAGTCTTTCCAGGCTGCTATGGAATGGACACGAATAAATTTAGAACAAGTCAAAATCAATTTCATTTCGTAAAAATGCGAGATATTGATGTAATGTCCCAAACATCCATTTTTTGTGCCTCAAGAACACACATGTAAAGACAAAGCTGGGCCGGTGAATCAGGCCTAATACCAATATATTTAGAGTGGCACGCATATTTAATCAGATTCAGGAAGGAAAACTAATAATGTACTACTGATTGCAATTTAAGAATATTGTCACAGTAGTATACTGGAAACTGCAATCATCTGCACACAATAATTTTCTCTGTTAGTTCTCTGTAAAATGCGTTCCACTGACGAAAAAATTCTCTGTTTAACGGCTGAATTACGTTCGTCCTGCCGGGTCTAATCTGAAGTGTCTCTTCTTCTTTGTTAGGGTGAGCTCGATATACAGCTTTTAATGAATCAGAGCTTTTATTAGTTGACCACGAATGTAGAAGGAGAAGAGATTTATTCCGGCAGAACGGAAGAAAAGCATGATGCATGAAAACTGTAACATTTTCTTGAATTTTCTCATTTTGAAAGAGATGAAGGGCGCTCTGTTTAATTGATTGGTGGCAGAAAGTTCCTATGGGACCAGACTGCTGAGAGCATCAGCCCCTAGGCTTAAACACTACTTAATCTAACTTATTTACTGTAAGGACAACACTCACACCCATGCCTGAGGGAGGATTCGAACCTCCGACGGGTGGAGCCGCGCGAACCGTGGCAAGGCGCCTCAGACCGCAAGGCCATCCCACGTGGCAGTTTAATTGTTAAAAACCATTCAACAGCCAAGATCACATCAAATATTTTTTTTTTTAAATTCAAGACAACCGGTTTCAAGAGACTGCGCTATCATCTTTCAGGTTTAAAAGTTTTTGTTGTAAAACTTGTTCATATTACGCTGACCTCACGCACAAAATGTTAGCGTCCCATTTTTTTCCACAATATCGTCTGGATAGAACATTGTTTTTTGACACGTGGTCCAAACGTCCGGTTGATTCTTGAAGAATATTGTTTAAGTGGCAATGAAATATTCCGATTAATTGTGGGCATTATAGTGTATGAATGCGTGAGTGCAGTCGTGGACTGCGCAGTCGCCTCTTATGTTTTTCTCCTCTGAACGAAGGTGTTCTTTTAGCACGCGTTTCCTTTTGAAAACCGGACTGATCTGCATTATAAATGTAAGATTCACAAAAAGTAGAGATCTTATGCTTTGCATTCGTAATTAAAGCTTGTATCATTTCGGTTCTAATGACTTCATTTTTCGACCTGTTTCTGGATACAAATTTTGTTATTTTTCTTGCCACAATTTTATGTGCTCTTTTGAAGCGTCTAATACAACTTCGAGAAACTGTAAATTCCTTAGCGCCTATCACGTAGGCAATATCTAACGCCCAGTCACGTGAAGTTGTATCGATGACACTATATAACTTTTGTCTGGCTTCGGTAAACAGCTCGAAAAGTTGCGCATTTAACTCGTCGTAATTTCCGGTCGACTCTTACGTCGTACAGCGACTTCCTTTTGTCACTATATAATTCACTTTCAGAATGGACAAAACGATATTTATTATGAACAGTTCTGACACGTAGGCGTTTCTTTCCACTTTCTTTAAAACAATACATCACTGCTTTTTCTTTGTCTGATAAGTTAATTTCTGCTCCTGGTGTTCCATCCCGATGTACAGTCTGCAAATCATGTGTTTGTCGTTTCCAGTCACATGTCTGCACTATGTACACACCCGTCTAGAAGTTTAACTGCCGTTTCGCACATCACATTGTCTTCACGCGTGTTTTCTGTTGACGGCGTCATTTGGCGTCTCTTGTATACCTCATAGTAAGCATCAAAACTTTTACTGGGCTTGCCATCACCTGTGAGAGGAGAGTGTTCAGCGTAAAGCTGTTTGCGGAGTATAGATGCAGACGCGCAGAATACCTTCCATAACTCGAACTAGCGTCAGCACGATGTATTTCGGCATATGTACCATAAATTAAAAGAAAGTGCATTCCAGAGAAACGAGTTTTAGTTTCCCTTTTTCACCGAGACGTCGCCGCGATAATCCTCTTTAGTCAACGCCTGCGATTAGAGGCCGCACTTCCCATCCACGCGCCCAACGCTCACCATACCAACATCTCGCGACAATCGATTTCCAAGGGTGCACAACCTTCACTGCAAGTGGCAGGTAAGGAAAAAAGCCGCGTAATTTTTCTCTACGTGACTTCCTGTTCATGTCAGCAGCTCCAATTTTGTAGCCTGCCGGGGTGGCAGAGCGGTTCTAGGTGCTACAGACTGGAACCGCGAGACCGCTACGGTCGCAGGTTCGAATCCTGCCTCGGGTATGGATGTGTGTGGTTTCCTTAAGTTAGTTAAGTTTAAGTAGTTCTAAGTTCTAGGGGACTGATGACCTCAGAAGTTAAGTCCCATAGTGCTCAGAGCCATTTGAACCAATTTTGTATGCGGAACTTTTTCACAGTTATGTATATATGCATGTACGTATTGAACTGAGGACCTAGAAGCGAGGGAGAAGCTTCGCCCTCGCCATGGCCCTCAGTGGTTCACAACCCCACAACAGGCTACAGCAGTCCACTCACCCCACCGCCGCCCCACACCGAACACAGAGTTATTGTGCGATTCGGCCCCCAATGTCATTCCAGACGAGTGTAACCGCAATGTTTGCGCGGTAGAGTAATTATGGTGTACGCGTACGTGGAGACACTGTTTCTGCAGCAATAGCCGACATAGTGTAACTGAGGCGGAATAAGGGAAACCAGCCCGCATTCTCCGAGGCAGAAAGGGGGTGGGGGGTTGTTTGGGGGAAGAGGCCAAACAGTGTGGTCATCGGTCTCATCGGATTAGGGAAGGATGGGGAAGGAAGTCGGCCGTGCCCTTTCAAAGGAACCATCCCGGCATTTGCCTGGAGCGATTTTGGGAAATCACGGAAAACATAAATCAGGATGGCTGGACGCGGGACTGAAGCGTCGCCCTCGCGAGGCAGATGGAAAATCGCCTTAAAATCCGTCCACAGGCTGGCCTGCACAACAGACCTCGACACTAATCCGCCGAACGGATTTTTCGTAGTTAACATTGGTAAAAAAATCAAAACATATTTTGGAATAACAAGTCTGACCATTCCCTTGTGAGTACATATTGTAAGAGAGAGATGTCGCCTTACCTTTGACCAGTTGCTTCAGATCGTCAATAGTGACGGTGGCACCCGGTGCCAGCACGACGAAGGCGGCTGGGTGCTCCTGGTCTTCGTCATGCGGTAGGCCCAACACCACCGCCTCAGACACCTGCGGGTGTTCCAGCAACCACGCCTCCAACTCTGACGGCGAAACCTGCGGGCCAGTCACTCCACTATATATCGCTGAGAAGCACGTACACTATCTGATCAAAAGTATCAGGACACCCCTGTGTAGCGCAGAATTGATCACTAGTTGTCAGGGAGGTGGTGTCGTCAGTGTAAAACGAGGCGGGGTGCATTGTGGTGTCAGTAGAGAAACAGTAACAACAGAAGATGATGGTCAGGAGAACTCAGTCGAATCGAACGCGGACTAGTCATTGGATGCCACCTGAGTAACAGATCCATCAGAGACTTTCAACCCTTGTGAAGCTTCCCAAGTAGACAACTGGTGATGTGACTGAAGTGGAAACGGCAAGGAACAACCATTGCTAAACCAGGACTAGACACACCTCGTTTTCTGAAGGGCAAGGTCCGTCTAGCACTGCGGAGCACGGTTGTAAAAAGTCGCATGCACCCTTTGATACAGCATCATCTGTCGGTTGTGGACGATAACTTTCATGTAATGAACTGGACTTTCCAGAGAGCTAAACTGAATCCAATAGAACACCGCTGGGATGAGTCAGAACGTTGACATCGCTCGAGATCCCAACGTTCAACAATACTGCCTGCTCTGGTTTCGGATGTTGAGGAAGACCGGCCTGCCATTCCTCCACTGTCACTCATACCAGTCTTTAAAAGTGTCCCTGTCAAAGGTAAAGCTGTCATAAAGGTGAAGGGTGGACACATCCCATATTAGCGTCCACTGTTAGGTCTGCACAGACTCCTGATCAAAAATGGACTCTAAATACATCACTGCACTGAGGCACACAAATCGTATCGGATGCCGTCAGATCAGAATGTTTTTACTATCCAAATAACATATAAAGTGGCGCTAAATATTCAGATATCTTTGTGCAATGCAGGGGCGAACGACATGCTGCTTCGAATACATTAATGTAAGCAGAAACGTTGGTCACCTAAAGAGGGGTACAGTTTATGGGAGAGGACTAAAGCGTTTTTGAAGAATTTGTGGCTGGTTGCTTTCTTCACCAACAAGTTGCGAAAAAGTTTAAAGATAAGACATTAGACGCAATTCTGTGTGAAGATCAGGGCGACGGTAGCTCTACTGAAATAAAAGTACCGGATGTTATGAATGAAGATGTTGTGCATCAGTATCAGCATAATAAAATAGGACCCTGAAGTGGAATTGCTTTGAGCCGTACGTTGTGTGAGTGATGACTCAGAATATTGATCTTGTTGTGATGTATTTAGTTGAGCACCATACTGGGAAGTTAAAGATAGGTTACCTATATTTATGCGCTTTTCTTTTTATCGAATTCAACGCCTGCATCGTCTAAATAAGAATCTATTCTGCAAATCCTGCTTTTTAAACCAAGTTGCTGTAATTATATCACTGAACTAGCAGAGGGCAGAACATCGACGATTAACGTGGGCGTTCCATTCCTCCAGGAACGTCCTACCACAAGAACTCGTTACCAACCTTGAGGCCAGAATGGGAGCGCGTTGCAGAGCGTGCAAGGCAGTCCGTGGTGATCACACGCCGTGTCCCGCAGTTCGTAATGTCCAGGGGACCATCGTAGTGTAGTTATTGTCTTAAAACATAGCTGTCATTGCTCTTCGTCTCGTTGTGTATTTCTTTCAGTTGCCTTCTGCACTATACTGTAACAGTTGTTTCTATGTATGATCAAAGTTTCATCGTACTATGACACTTGGCAGTGGCACATCATGCGAAAGTCACTTTCACTTTTACGTTTTGTGCACCAGTGAACATAACAATCAATATCTTTTCATCATAGCAATTACAATATGAAAAGAATAATACACCTATATATCCATAAAATCGAATGGTCGTTTGCCTGTGTTTTAATTGTCGTTCAGAGATAAATGGAACGTTGGCGGACTGACTACAACACGTGTACTTTGATGCATGCTATTTACCTGGAAGTTCATGGTGTAGAGCTGACATTGGGAGGGTGGCGGTAATTTATGCACAGCCTTGCGCGACCTCTCAACAGACGTTAAAGTAGCTCACTTCAGCCATAATAGCCAAGTGTTCCTCATGCTGTACAGCATAGAAATTTCACCTCACTCCCCTGAGGTTCTGGAAAGTTCTCTATGGCCATGCTCATAAGTCACATTGGCCAACTCAGGTGGGTCATTTCACCAGTCTAATTATTTGGCAACAATGTTTGTTGTCATTTACTAACGCCCTACTTCGCGCTGTACTAGGCGCAGACATTCGCGAAGAAATTTCCTCTCCGAAAGCATTCCAGTCTTATCTTCAGCTACGTTTCACGTCTCCCCTATCTACAAACTTAGTTTCTCGCTGTCCACAGTTTTTCAGCGTTGTTCGACCAGCTTTTATTGAGCAAAACTCTGCGCGCGCCCGACAACACGCAGTGGTTGCACATCTGCACCGACCTTTAAGGGCGTTTGAGGAGCAGGGAGTAGCAATGGGAGGAAAGTATGCCATTTATTGCAGAGCTCCCTGGATAGTGAGTACCAGCTAATTAGTATTTTAATCGGGTGATGTCACCCGTGAATTAAGCTGTTGACACAGATCTTAACTAAGAACATCATATACCGATTATTGTAGAGATGCCGTGAACAATTTAGACTGTTACCTCAACTACGCTATTGAGAACAGCATCACGCACAACGCTGGGAAAGCTCCTCACATTAAAGTGAAGTATGTGTCACTCTTGTGAGCGACACGACAAGCAGTGGATGAAACGTCTAAATTCAATTTCAGGAGTCGCTCAACAAAATGGAGCGATCACATATGGCCGTTATTATTGTTTCACATCATATATGGCGTCGTCTGCGTCCGGAAACAGGTTACCTGCTCAATTAATTTTCAGATCCATTCTGTGTACCCGTAAATTACCTGTGATTCCCAGTATTTTCACAAGTTCGTTTTAGGATTAAGTTTCCTGAAAGAGAGAGCTGCTGAATAATAATAGGCACAGATGCAATAAACAGTGGAGAATCAAAAAACGGCGGTTTGGAACAAAAGAACTTGTTAAATAAGAAAGACTGAATTCTCATATCTCCATGAATGAGGTTTACCTTGGATGGGAATACACAGTTTTACAGAATCATGAATGCTGACTCCGCTACACTGGTGAGAGAGAAGTCATGACATGAGCAATGGGAAATACAATCTGTTCTTGAATATATTCTTACAGCGCTGTAAACACACTTTTCCATTACCATTGTTGTGTCTAGACCATACAGCCTAGACACAATGCTGTAGCCGATAGGGCACGCACTGCTAAAGCAGACGGGCGTGAAGTCTGGAACATGAGACTTATAAATGAATAAGAAGAAAAGTACGTAGATGCTTGTTACTTAACTTTTAATTAGTCCTTGGAATACATCTCTCTTGAATATTAGTAAGCTATTGGCACTGATACAAATGGCGCCTTGCTAGGTGGTCGCCATTTAACTTAGCAGAGGGCTATTCTACTGTCTATCTCTCGGCAAATGAGAGCAAGGCTTAGCACGTCCAATCGCTAGCTATGTTGTCCGTACAACTGGGGCGAGGTCTCCTCAGCCTCTCGAGACCTGCCATGTGGTGGCGCTAGGTTTGCGATCACACAGTGGCGACACGCGGGTCCGACATGTACTACAGGACCGCGGCCGATTTAAGTTACCACCTAGTAAGTGTGGTGTCTAGCGGTGACACCACAACCATAGCTCAGGAACAGTTACAGTGGAAACTGACGCCCGGAGGAGAGAGCTTTGATTATTGCAGAGCTGTAATCTCGAATTAAAGCAGCACTGCAAGCTGTATTGCAAAGCATGTCAAAAAAAAAGCGAAAATCACATACTATGCACAAAATATCAAAATTCCAAAACTAAAACAAATGCAGTTTTCAATGTTATTAGGGATGAAGCGAACAAATTGGGTAAAACAAATTATTTTCTTCTCCTGATAACAGCAGCAGTGACATGTATGACGTTAAATTCTCTACTAAATTCAAGTAATTTTTCGTAACAGTAGCTGAAATTAGGGGCGAAAAATGGACTGTCGAAAGCATATCCGTCAGACTTACGTAGACAGGCAAGTTTGCCAAGTAAAATGTCCATCCAAAATTTTACTTGGCAAAGATTAGTTGGTTTGAGATTGGGCATAGCCCGAAACCGGTCACCGGCTAAAAAACTCTGACTGCCTATTTTTGCATCACGCACTAAAATGAGTTACTGTCTCACAAAACACAGCACGAAGGAGTTATGCTTTCCCATTGTGTCGGTCTGTAGGTGGTATTGCTAGTATAGTTTCACTCAGTACTTCCTTACGGCACGCAGTTAAGGTCGAAAAAGTATTCATTCTACAAAAACACGCAGTAGGAATATTGTGCAAATTTGATAAGCGAACATTTTGCAGGACCCTCTTCATGGACATAGCGATCCTCATGTGTACATACGAACGTATAGTACATGATGGTATTTATAAACAATGACGAGAGAGAATTTAAGATGAACTGTACAATTCACAACCACAATAATAGAATTAAAATAAGTTTCGTAAAGACTATGTATTCCAAACTAGAGTTCAGAACGAAGTTTTATATTCTGGTGCAACAGTCATTACCAGGTTACCAACAGAAATCGGACAAGAAACTAAAAATTCCCGGATAATCAGAAGGAAAGTAGACGAATGCCTCATGAGCCACACCTTCTGCTGTTAATATTATAGGACTTAATGTACGTAAATTCTGCTTAATTATACCGTTCATAAAAAGGAATTTTGACGTTACCAGTGTAAAGACAGCTGACAGCGGTCTGTCTTAAGTTAGTTAAAAGCTTTTTTGAAGTGTTAGGTAAAAACAGTAGCTGAGAAGTAGAAGAGCAGGAGCTCTGACTTGTTTCAAAGAAGCAGTTTCGCTGTTAACATACATCGTACACAAACAAGTGTAAAACTATATAGAAGTAACTCGCATAATCATATAATCATCAATAAGGGTGGATTGGTACTATAGTCAGATTAAAATTATTTTATAGTTGCTACTTCAGGTGCTGGAGCTGGTTTCCTCGCAATCAGAGCGCTCAATGTCACGCCCTAACCGGTCGCCGTTGCCAAACTGCCATTTTAATTTCATATTTCATGACATATGATAACCACACACACACACACACACACACACACACACACACAAACAAACAAAACGATGCTAACGATATAGCCTATACGTGTTTCATATACACTACTGATCCTTCCACACTAGTCACGAGTCAGTGTCACATATACAGCTACTATATTCACAGAGATCGTCACATAACGTGGAACCGAATTTTTGAGGGTTATAATTCATCGTTTCTACTGGGTACCTGAGTTATAAATGTAACACGGTTACGCAGGGTAGTATTGTTGTGCATTGGTTAGCACCTAAACCTCTCGTGTAGCAGGTTGTAGGTTCGAATCTCATGAAATGCAAAAAAAAAAAAAAAAAATTATTTGTGAGTCTAATCAAGAGACTCATTTTAATTCAGATAATCCATTTAAACGTATTTTTATTTAATTTCGAATGATATGACGCGTCATTTTCAATATCGTGTTGAATTTTTTATTTGCTCTTGTTTTTCCTCCTATCATTCTTTTTTGCTTATAATCTGCCTACATCGTCTGTGATCTACAACCAAGTCCCAACCAGGATTACTCATCGGTTGGTTAATCAGCAGCTTGTGTAGCCTATGTAGGGATAGTTTCAGGTAACAAGTGAAAGATAGCGAGAAATTAAAGTTTGTTTTTTTACCACTGAAATTTTTGTCCTGGGTTTGCTTATAGAAGTTAGCTTTAATCGCTTTGTACAAAGTGATCATGATTTTAGTTCTGCCGTTGATTGCTGGTTGCCGTTTCCTCGGATATATTGCATATCATCAGGTAGTGGTTAGGTTGGGGGCATGAATTCAAATTCAGGGCTACAAAACGCGTTGTTTGCTGCTGTTCAGTCATTGGTCCTTTAAGTCAGCTGTCGACAGATCATCTCGTGTCTCCGTCATACCTCACGGTGGCCGCTTCCAACATTGTTCCGGGTTACACATTAACCGCATTTGTGAAGTGACCCGCCGTGTTTGTGTGTCGCCTATTACCGAGCGGCAGCCGATGTAGCAACATTATAGTGGCAAGTGACAGACGTCAACTATCAAGCAATTTTAATTGGACTATAGTCAAAATTTATTGTTAGTATCCTTCACATATGAGATAGCCAAAGCGCAGCATCTGTCTCTTACTGTATAACATAACTCGTCGCATATCCCTCAATGCTCTCTCCCTCATTATGGGATTAAAGGAACACGATGTGTAAATGAATGAATTAATTAATCAGTTGTGTGGTGACTCCCTCTTTGGGTCTTTGGCTCCAGGTCCAGCCGTCTATGGACCCCCTGGTCGGCGCATTACTGGGCCAAGAAGGGAAGGTGAATGCCCACCCAGGACTGCAGACATGAATTTAATAACACCCTTAGTGGTGGATGGAGGGTGTAACAAAGAGCTGGCTTTGATGTTCCTTACCGCCTTTTCAGGAAAGTTAAATCACGAGTGCAGTCATATGTTTTGTAGGCTATGTACTGTGTATTTTTTACCGGCACTATCCGTCGGTGAAGTGTGATTTTGAGAACTGTCATGAGTACTTACTTGAATATTCAGCTAGTTGCTCTTCCGCTTGCATGTAAGGAATGTGCGTGCGTGAGTATGAAGCCAGTATTGAGATGTGTTTAGTATCAGAGGCATGTGGTGTAGCTGTTTGTGTATGTACGAAAACGAAAAATAATATCACGTGCAAACATTTTACTGTTGCGAGACAGAATACGATGGAACAGAAGAAGAACTTCAAGTATCTCCAAAGCGCAGCGTCATCTTATCAAGAACAGCGTGCCCTAGTCGACGTATTCGGCTGTTTTATAGCAGAAACCCAATGACTCATGTGTACATACCAAAGACTGGGCATGTGTTCTATTTGAAAGGAACTAAAACTCACATGGGCGCCGCGGTATTTGATGAGTTCCTTTATTCTGTCGACGATGTAAAAGTTGCCATCAGCATCGTAGTGGCCCACGTCTCCAGTACGGATCCAGCCCTCCTCGTCTGCGAAGTCTCTGATGACAGGCCACCCTTTGAAGCACAGCTCACCATCGACTCCTGGTCCCAGACATTTCCCGGTCTCCAACTCCAACACCTGCAAACAGAGCAGTCACTTACAAACGTCATTGACGCACAGGGCTTGCCGTATACGTTGCGAAAGCGAGAAGCACTGTGTTGAAACTACGACACCTAAAAGAGTGATTTTTCTTGTGAAGTGGCAGGCTCCAATGCAACTCGTATATTAAATCAGAGTACGGTAAATACCCTTGAAATTTGCACAAATAAAAACTAAAAGCAGTGTGTTCTGCTGAACGAAAGATGGGTAATGAGGACAGAAGGAAGAAAGGAAGGCAGATTAGAGTTTAACATCCCTAAAACCTCCTACTGTGCACCTGATCCAACTCAAGTCCTTTTACATTTCTTTTCTAGTAAGAACTAAAGTAATAACTGAGTGTCCAGATGACTGTGTATATGTTACGGCCAAAGCCGGAAATCTGCCAATAAATTGGCCGGCCAATGTGTGATCTTTTCCTTTTTTCGGGATTCGCTCGACCAGTTCGCGACGTGGCTCCGACCTATCGATCAAACTCCGAAGAAAGAAGCAAAGCAGATTTGAGTGAACAATTTAAAAGTGTATAAGTCAGGAAATAGTCAGCATCGCTGTAAATTGACCGGCTAATGTCCGATCTTTTCTTCAGTTCGGGATCTGGCCGGCCAGTTTGCGAAGTGGCGTAGACAGATCGGTCAGAACCAGAAGATAAAAAAAGGTTGAATGAATACGTATAATTTCAAGCTGTTTGCAATCTATTAATTTTATCAGTTTCACTTATAAAAAATATAAACATTATACAACCTATTCGCTTTAAGAAAGTTTTTTTAATACTACCGGTATTCACTTACTACAACGAGTAAAGACTTTATGACATTTCAAATTACACAACAGTTTTTTTTTATTTTCGGCATTTGCATTGATTTGAGGCACAATTAGTAGAGCAAGTGCATCGATTGTATCCTTGGCCACTTATCAGTGTAAAGACGATATGGTTCGTAATGATTTTTCTTCTTTGGCCACGGATTCCAGCGTGAGCTGTTTCTCGTGCAGAATAGGGAATGCGTTTCTGGAATACAGCCGCTTGAGAACACCGTGTTCTGTTTACGGCTTGTATAAAGTGCCTTCGGCGTTCATGACAACCGCAAGAACGCTTCTGAAATCTCAGCGACCTCTGACGTCTGGAATACGGATGCAAACATTGTCTCCAACTTTTGCAGGTGTAAATTTTGCATCTGAATTTTTAAGCATATTTGCATGTTGTGCTTGCAGAAAATGGTTCAAATGGGTCTAAGCACTGTGGGACTTAACATCTGAGGTCATCAGTCCCTTAGAACTACTTAAACCTAACTAACCTAAGGACATCACACACATCCATGCCCAAGGCAGGATTCGAACCTGTGACCGTAGCAGCAGTGCGGTTACGGACTGAAGCGCCTAGAACCGCTCGGCCACAGTGGTTGTGCTTGCAAATTGCCGAGAGCTCCTGCCGTCCTCTTACTGATTTCTTATTTATTGTAACACAGTTTGCAAATAATTCTCTCTTCATATCCTTCCTCTGCTTCACTACTTCTCCCACAAATTGCATTTGTCGCAGGATACACAACAATGAGCTGCACTACAATCTTCTTCACCAACTACACACAATACGTTCACCTCGTTGTTGCCAGGTAACTGATTCGACTTTCCGATGGTTCGACCTCCACGGCGGCAGTTTCATTATTGGTAGTAGTCTCTATATTTATAGCGTCCTCCATTTCTTGTTCGACTTTCTCAAGGCTTTCCTCTGTCACTATGTTATCAATAATTTCTTTGGGTAAATTTGATGCACTCAGCCCCAATTTTGCTTTAAAAATAAATATTGCCTCATATGGCGACTGCTAAATTCATTGATGAAAAGATCGGTATTTCATGAATTGGATGAATCAGACTCTCAGCCCAGTGTGCCGAGTTAATGTCTGCATCCATGTCATTATATTCTGTACGTCCTGGTTGGCCCATTCGATGGAACTTTGGCTTTGGTTGTGTCTCGGTTTTCCAAGTATCAGTTTTAATTCAGACCACATGTTACCTAGCTCATTTATAACTTGGTTCGAAAACTCTCAACCATTATCTGACTGCAGCATACTTGGAACACCTATAGTAGAATAAATGTCAGTAATCAACTTCTTCTGCTCTTTTGCTTTTCAGGGGTTGCAATAATATAAACTTGCTTAAGTGATGATGGTAACTGAGAACGAACTTTTACTCCTCATCGGGTCTACTTTGCATGTCTACACAGATCTACCTGGCATCTTGAATTCAATTCTTTAAATATTAGAGATTCGGGAACTAAACCTTTCTTTGGATTAGACAATTTAGTCGGACGAGGTTTGCTTGAGCGAAGATACAAGGTAATAACCTCTTTGGTGACATTTTTGAACTTAAACATCAGTTCTTTTTCCATCCTTGAGTGACCTCCACGTCCTATTTCCAAGCGATTATCGTGAAATATTTTGAAGAGTTCTTTATAGACATGGTACAAGATCAGTCAACTTCAATAACTTCATACTTTCTTAGTCAACTCTCTTTTATCTGCTTTACTTTGGCTTGTTCAACGCCGTCTATAAAAGAACAGTATCTATCTCTTGTAATTATTACGCTATTATTTGGTTTTTCTTGGGGCAGCGTATTCAAAGTGCCCAACCTGATTGTCGTTTCCGTATTTGCATGCATCCCATCTTCATCGTGAACATCGTTCCCATGTGAAATGGTCATGGGTCAGCCCATTGAAAAACGATACGGACAATTGATATCGAATGCCACTATATGTAATCAGCCTAGGTCCTACTACCAAATAATTAGTAGTAAACAATTACTGACATAGGGCACGTCCACTAATTACGTGAGCTCAAAATTGAAGAAATCTCACTATTCTCATTTAAATAGGGAGGTCAATTAAAATCTCTCGTTAACTTTTTAATTCAGAAAATCTCCATTATTATAAAAGATAAAATTTGTTTTATAACATTAATCCCGAGCAGAGACAATATTAAAGTACGCACCAGTCTTTATGTAGACTGTGATTTTAACTGAATGCATTATACGTGCTGTCGTGCTTCAAGAATTTCCGTGTAAATTCTAGAACCACTTTGCCTTCCTCCGTGTCGAACCCACGATATTTGAAATCGAAGTGTAGAAGTGTGAGAGACGAATCAGACCTACTGCGCATTGCATGTTTGTGTGTGCAGGTCTAAAAACTGTCACGAGCAAAATGTGGACGCGGCGGCCGAGCGGCGGCCGACAAGTACCTACTGTACGATCCATAGTGTTTCAGTGTATGTGTAAAGAAGAGCCTGTGCTATTCTTTGTTGGTTTAGTGACTGATGATTGTTAAGAACAAATGAAGAAATGAGATTAGACCTTAATGTAACTCATGTCTTGGACTTGCGGGAGGCAAGACATACATCCTGGAAATGGAAAAAAGAACACATTGACACCGGTGTGTCAGACCCACCATACTTGCTCCGGACACTGCGAGAGGGCTGTACAAGCAATGATCACACGCACGGCACAGCGGACACACCAGGAACCGCGGTGTTGGCCGTCGAATGGCGCTAGCTGCGCAGCATTTGTGCACCGCCGCCGTCAGTGTCAGCCAGTTTGCCGTGGCATACGGAGCTCCATCGCAGTCTTTAACACTGGTAGCATGCCGCGACAGCGTGGACGTGAACCGTATGTGCAGTTGACGGACTTTGAGCGAGGGCGTATAGTGGGCATGCGGGAGGCCGGGTGGACGTACCGCCGAATTACTCAACACGTGGGGCGTGAGGTCTCCACAGTACATCGATGTTGTCGCCAGTGGTCGGCGGAAGGTGCACGTGCCCGTCGACCTGGGACCGGACCGCAGCGACGCACGGATGCACGCCAAGACCGTAGGATCCTACGCAGTGACGTAGGGGACCGCACCGCCACTTCCCAGCAAATTAGGGACACTGTTGCTCCTGGGGTATCGGCGAGGACCATTCGCAACCGTCTCCATGAAGCTGGGCTACGGTCCCGCACACCGTTAGGCCGTCTTCCGCTCACGCCCCAACATCGTGTAGCCCGCCTCCAGTGGTGTCGCGACAGGTGTGAATGGAGGGACGAATGGAGACGTGTCGTCTTCAGCGATGAGAGTCGCTTCTGCCTTGGTGCCAATGATGGTCGTATGCGTGTTTGGCGCCGTGCAGGTGAGCGCCACAATCAGGACTGCATACGACCGAGGCAGACAGGGCCAACACCCGGCATCATGGTGTGGGGAGCGATCTCCTACACTGGCCGTACACCACTGGTGATCGTCGAGGGGACACTGAATAGTGCACGGTACATCCAAACCGTCATCGAACCCATCGTTCTACCATTCCTAGACCGGCAAGGGAACTTGCTGTTCCAACAGGACAATGCACGTCCGCATGTATCCCGTGCCACCCAACGTGCTCTAGAAGGTGTAAGTCAACTACGCTGGCCAGCAAGATCTCCGGATCTGTCCCCCATTGAGCATGTTTGGGACTGGACGAAGCGTCGTCTCACGCGGTCTGCACGTCCAGCACGAACGCTGGTCCAACTGAGGCGGCAGGTGGAAATGGCATGGCAAGCCGTTCCACAGGACTACATCCAGCATCTGTACGATCGTCTCCATGGGAGAATAGCAGCCTGCATTGCTGCGAAAGGTGGATATACACTGTACTAGTGCCGACATTGTGCATGCTCTGTTGCCTGTGTCTATGTGCCTGTGGTTCTGTCAGTGTGATCATGTGATGTATCTGACCCCAGGAATGTGTCAATAAAGTTTCCCCTTCCTGGGACAATGAATTCACGGTGTTCTTATTTCAATTTCCAGGAGTGTATTTTACATGTTTGCAGTAGAGACATGGTTTTTAAGCCAAGTCTGTTTCTAATGTGAGACGATACGTGTTACTTACGAGAAGTTTAATGTTTATGTGCGAAGTGTGAATTCTGTTCTTAAGAAGCTCAAATATATCAATAGTTATTGAAAAGTATTCTTCGAGTACAGAATTATTCCGCAAGTGGTGAGAGTCTTTAAGGTTCCTGTAACTAGCATCATTCTTCGGAGAAGAAGTTTATAGAGATTCCAGAAAGAAGATCGGCTGTGTACACCAAGTAAGTCGTCTCGTATAAAAGAAGTGGGAAGGTTGCAATCCAACTTCACACATTCTTATCGTAAAAAAAAGAAAACACACATTAGAGTGCGTATGCCCGCGATTCCCCGATCGTTCGAATCCTGCTTCGGGCATGGATGTGTGTGATGTCCTTAGGTTAGTTAGGTTTAAGTAGTTCTAAGTTCTAGGGGACTGATGACCTCAGAAGTTAAGTCCCATAGTGCTCAGAGCCATTTGAACCATTTTTTTGATTCCCCGATCTGGAAGACGTGCCGCAGAAGTGCCAGATTTCATTTGGGAAGTTCCCTCCCAGAGCGGCCGAATTCACGTATTCAGTTGAGAAAGAGTCATGATAATCTGCAACTCAACTCATAAATCTCTCAAATATATGTTATTGTGTTTAAAATGAATTTGTACCAAAACTTTTATAATGTCTGTGTTAAATAGCCAGCTGACAAGTCGAAACAAACGTCTCAGAGAGATGTTAATCTTTTATGAAAAGAAGCTAAGCTCAAGTTCCCTGACAGAATTATCTTAGTGATCATATAAGTTTCGAAATTGAGAAGGTACGTAACAATAAAGCTCGTAGGACGGTACAAACAATGTTCTCTTTCATATGAAGAGTAAGGTTTAGTAACAGTGTGTATCAGTAAAAGATCAGTTTTTTACCCATGTGTTAGAACACTTAGGCCTACTATTTTCAGGAACCTTTTTGTCGATCTTTCCAACGGTTATAACCATGAATGACAGGGCCTGTTCAGGGTTGGTGTGTTTAAAACAAGGTATTTTCACATTTAAAAGTGTTTAACACAGTTTCCCTAGAAGAACATGTTTTTATCAAAGTGTTTTTAGTCAGTTTTCGAAACAAATAAAAAGCGTTTCTGTTTACGTGTATGTTGTAATATTTTTTAGGAGAGTGTTTTATGGAGATAACAACAGAGCTAGCACACAAATGCCGATGGAGTGAGTGAGCAATTAGGGAAGATGGAATCGCCACTTAATTTGTATTTACTCATCTGAAGAAATTATTTTCAAAAAACCGCGATCGCAGAGAGCCATTTGGCAGCTGTCAAAACAATCATTTTAATTAAACTCGTTATAATGAACCTTAAAAAAATGTAGTTATTTTATCGTCCACTTTCACAGAAAAAAGTAATACATGGACAGACACTTTAGGTACGTATAGTAAATGACAAGGGTTGCAACTTTAAAGTGGCAACTATTTATTTACAGCTCGTTCAAAATAGATACGTGTTTCAAAGTTTTACTGACCTTCAAAGTAGTCACCAGCACCCGTTGCCAGCGATGTGGAAATCTTAGGATACTCATGGCAGTGACAGTTGTGTTGAAAGTTCGAGCGGGGCGGTCTATTACCCGACGAATTTGTAGCAGTTCTGAAGCGAATGCCGTGAAGTGTTTCCTTCAGTTTAGAAATCGAGTTGAACTAATGAGGGCTTAGTTCGGGGGAGTGCAGTAGGTGGTATAGCACCTGGTAGCCCCATCAGTTAAATCAGTAACAGCTTACACTGTGGGTGCTTGAGATTGTCCTGCAATATGATGGTCAGGTCCTGCAGAAAGTGTCATCACTTTTGTCTCTATGCTGTTCATTTTTGGAACACAACCTACGACCAGCTTGGAGACAGAAGTGATGACACTCTCTGCAGGACCCGACCATCATTTTGCAGGACAATGCTCAAGCGAGTACAGTGCAAGCTGTTATTTGTTTGACTGATGGAGCTGCTAAGTGCTGTACCACCTACTGCGCTCCTCTGACTTAAGCCATCGTGAGTTCAACTCGATATCTAAACTGAAGGAAACTTCATGGCATTCGCTTCAGAACTGTTACAAATTCGTCGGGCAACAGGTCGCGCCGATCGAACTGTCAACACAACTGGCACAGCTAAGAGTATCCTACGACTTCCACATCGCTGGCAACGGGTTATACACAGTGGTGGTGACTACTTTGAAGGTCAGTAAAACTTTGAAACAAGTATCAATTTTGTACGAGCTGTAAATAAATAGTTGCTACTACTTAAGTCCAACCCTCGAACTTCTACTTAAAATGACCCGAGTAGACCTCAAGTGAAAGGGGTGGGGGGGGGAGGGGGCGGCAGTACATCACATTTCACGAAACTTGAAACTTCACCACAAATGGGTGAAGTGGGAACAAAAACGAAAACCAACAAGAAAAGCAGCTCACGTTAATTCCCTTACAACATCTGAAAGATGCACCAATGCCACAAACAAAAATACTAAAAACCGTAACAGTACTCATAATTCATCCAGTTTGTTTTGATCAAGGTGCAGGGCCAGGACCTTCTGCTAAAAGTAGCAGCTACTACTAGCACAGCACAGTTAACACTAAAAGTGAGAGAAGTGTTGCCTACCACACATTGTTGTCTCGTCAAAGGATTCAGTGCGATTTAGCCAGGGATTTCGTGACGTATGTGCAATCACATCGCGTTTTGGCCAGGAATGTGCGGCCAATTCGAGAAATGACTAGCCAAAGTCGGATATACGCCGCTTCTTTCATGCAATCGGGCATTGGCCATTCCTCTCGGCCAGAGTGTGAAATGGCCAGCCAATTCGTGATCTAGCCAGGCTTCGGGCTTTGGTCGTTACATATATAGCAACGAAATTCTATTCAGGATACAGCTGTAAAATAAACTAAGAACATGTCTCACTAATAAAGAAATGCAGGTTTGTAAAGTAAAATAATGAAAAACAATTTTTACTAATAGACAAGTTTTTAATTATATGTGAAAGCCAAGAGCCGCACAAAATCTATAACTATAAAGATGCAAAATATCTCTAATCTCTTTGGCGCAATTCATAAACAGTGAGTGGATCTGAACCTGAGCTTCTAAGGAACATACACAACATAAATACAAAGAAACAATAGACATGCTGCAACAGTTTTAAGAAATATCTTATTTTGCCAATTCCTAAAATACTGTTGCAGCCATTGCTGACAAACTGAGTAAATAGCAACGTGATCGCGAATATGTGACTTACTCAAAGCAAAACGCCTACACACTGGCAACAAAGATGAAAATAATACCAATTGTTACTGCAGAGTTATCCTATTTACTATCATTCACAGATTATTCATATGACGTGTTGTGAGGTGTCAGTTTACCTGTTGAGCATACCGCTAAGATGCTATAAGTCCGATCCGCGATGACCTTCGAGGAAGTAAAGCTCACCGTAGGATCAAACAAAGTTCAAGGAAATGATGTCGAAAAAAGGATACGTCTTATAAAATGAAAATTGCTAGGGTTGGCCCAATTAGGTATGTGTACCATGCCTCACACTGATATACGAATGAAGGGGCTCATCAAATTACAAGAGGAATATAGTGGTGTACCGACTTCTGGCGTATTTTTCCCTGTGAATATACTTGAAGAAACGATTTAATATTTTTCTTTAATATGTGAAAAACATTGACATTTAATCATGTGAAGTGCATCGAGTGAAAACGTCAAAGACAATAAGCGCGATTTATTATGTATGTAGGCAGTGATTAAGAAAAGACAATATATACTCTGTTAAGTTTCATTTGTCTGATGAAAGAGAAGACATTGACCTTTTCGAGTACTACCGCTGACCTAGCAAGACGCACTCTTCCTACATTCCATATTAAGATGTCAGTAATAAATGTAATAATTGTTAATTTATTTAAATCGTTTTCAGAACACAAAACTTTATTTGTTACTACTAAAACCATCTTTTATTTGTAGAAGAATTGTATCCTTTCCTGCAGTTATTAAAAGATTACGGTCGGTACAACTATTTTTTGTAATTACGGCTCTAGTATTCCAGATGTTATTGAGATAACTTATTCAGATTACGTATGAAATTATTAAAGTATCTCAGTCATTATTTTCATTTTATGATGCAAATGTTGCTGTACTGTGCCACAAATGTCGAGTACATTGTTTTTCACATAGGCGCCATTACAGAGGGAGCTATAGCTAAAAATGCTTCATGCAATTAAAATTAACAAACCATTGTGCTACTAATAAATAGACATTCATACGAATGCTCAAGTTTCAACCCCTGAGACCAAAAGAGATCGTGTTCGTATGTTGTTTTTTGATTTGGTGTGCAATAACGTATCTGCACGATAACTTAACTTCAATAAAACAGAATAATTACAATCAATTATTTAGCACACCGAAATGCTGGGTGTAATAAGTCTGTGTTATCATTATTAGAGTTTAAAAGATTGTAAGAATGTCTGTGATAGAAATAAATAATCATTATCTGTTTAAAAGACAATTTCATGAAACACATTACCATTACACTACCCACAGATCATTCATCCACATTTAACATACACAATATATATATATATATATATATATATATATATATATATATATATATATATATATATATATATATATATATATATGTGTGTGTGTGTGTGTGTGTGTGTGTGTGTGTGTGTGTATACATATAATGTATCCAGAATGAGATTTTCACTCTGCAGCCAGTACCTCGTCTCCTACCTTCCAAAGAAGCTCTCCTGCGGTCCGGCACACAGTTTTAATCCGCCAGGAAATTTCATATCAGCGCACACTCCGCTGCAGAGTGAAAATCTCATTCTGGAAACATCCCCGAGGCTGAGGCTAAGCCATGTCTCCGCAATATCCTTTCTTTCAGGAGTGCTAGTTCTGCAAGGTTCGCAGGAGAGCTTCTGAAAGTTTGGAAGGTAGGACGCGAGGTACTGGCAGAAGTAAAGCTGCGAGAACGGGGCGTGATTCGTGCTTGGGTAGCTCAGATCGTAGAGCACATGCACGCGAAAGGCAAAGGTCCCGAGTTCGAGTCTCCGTCCGACACACAGTTTTAATCTGCCGGGCATGGCTGTGTGTGATGTCCTTAGGTTAGTTAGGTTTAAGAAGTTCTAAGTTCTAGGGGACTGATGACCTCGGCAGTTAAGTCCCATAGTGCTCAGAGCCATTTGAACCATTTTTTTTTTTAATCTGCCAGAAAGTTTCATCCATAATATTACAGGTAAGTGAACACATAAAAGCATAATATGAAACTATATTATGGATTTGACCAATGACTGTGAAAACGGTTAGTGATTTGAAGAAAGGTCTCTAGAAAAGCAGAAATAAACACCAATACTTTCACCAAAATGGTGAGTCCAGCTCCGTCTCTGTATTTTGCTCTTAACTGGATGTTCTCCTGAACGTCCCTGCGACAAGTCTGTTCTCACCTTACTCTCCAGAATTTGGTTGTTTCTGCCAGTTTTTTAGGCTCGCAAGCGAACTGCAGCAGATTTTGCTAGTTATCACCAATAATAATTTTATAAACAAATTAAACAATTTCCTACGCTCACATGTTTTGTCATGGTTTACTAATACTGGTATGAATGGAGCCAGAACCTCGCTCTCACTACTCCCAGGCAAATCAAAGGCCTTGCACACGCAGGGAAACGCGTCTTCTATCAAAGTAATTACTGTAGGCCAATCACAGACCCTCCCTCCCCCCCTTAGTCAGAAGATTTAAACGAACATTTATGTGTTGCAAGACAGCGTCCAATGTCTGACGTCACGTTCTGAAGATTCGTGTTTTCACCTAGGCAGAAGACCTTGTGGGATGCAGTCTGCCCTCTCCTACACTTCTACTGTGTGAATAGCTGACACTGCTATTTCCCTGTACTACCTGTATACCTGTGTGGAGATGGCTTTCAGCACCATACAAGTTTATGACAGTCCAGTCCTTCAGAGTTAACTTCACTCTCATGAGCCAGCTAAAGAAAGTCTCCAAGACTGCAGAAAATAACTGATCTCACTCACTGTAATAAAAGGCGAGGAGAAGAAGTAATCAGCAGTGCAGTCATTGAGTCATTGGCAGCGAATGCTGTCTGCATTGTTAAGGAATTGACTTGGTATATATATAGGGTGTTTCAAAAATGACCGGTATATTTGAAACGGCAATACAAACTAAACGAGCAGCGATAGAAATACACCGTTTGTTGCAATATGCTTGGGACAACGGTACATTTTCAGGCAGACAAACTTTCGAAATTACAGTAGTTACAATTTTCAACAACAGATGGCGCTGCGGTCTGGGAAACTCTATAGTACGATATTTTCCACATATCCACTATGCGTAGCAATAATATGGCGTAGTCTCTGAATGAAATTACCCGAAACCTTTGACAACGTGTCTGGCGGAATGGCTTCACATGCAGATGAGATGTACTGCTTCAGCTGTTCAATTGTTTCTGGATTCTGGCGGTACACCTGGTCTTTCAAGTGTCCCCACAGAAAGAAGTCACGGGGTTCATGTCTGGCGAATAGGGAGGCCAATCCACGCCGCCTCCTGTATGTTTCGGATAGCCCAAAGCAATCACACGATCATCGAAATATTCATTCAGGAAATTAAAGACGTCGGCCGTGCGATGTGGCCGGGCACCATCTTGCATAAACCACGAGGTGTTCGCAGTGTCGTCTAAGGCAGTTTGTACCGCCACAAATTCACGAAGAATGTCCAGATAGCGTGATGCAGTAATCGTTTCGGATCTGAAAAATGGGCCAATGATTCCTTTGGAAGACATGGCGGCCCAGACCAGTACTTTTTGAGGATGCAGGGACGATGGGACTGCAACATGGGGCTTTTCGGTTCCCCATATGCGCCAGTTCTGTTTATTGACGAAGCCGTCCAGGTAAAAATAAGCTTCGTCAGTAAACCAAATGCTGCCCACATGCATATCGCCGTCATCAATCCTGTGCACTATATCGTTAGCGAATGTCTCTCGTGCAGCAATGGTAGCGGCGCTGAGGGGTTGCCGCGTTTGAAGTTTGTATGGATAGAGGTGTAAACTCTGGCGCATGAGACGATACGTGGACGTTGGCGTCATTTGGACCGCAGCTGCAACACGGCGAACGGAAACCCGAGGCTGCTGTTGGATCACCTGCTGCACCTGCTGCACCAGCTGCGCGTTGCCCTCTGTGGTTGCCGTACGCGGTCGCCCTACCTTTCCAGCACGTTCATCCGTCACGTTCCCAGTCCGTTGAAATTTTTCAAAAAAATGGTTCAAATGGCTCTGAGCACTATGGGACTCAACATCTTAGGTCATAAGTCCCCTAGAACTTAGAACTACTTAAACCTAACTAACCTAAGGACATCACACACACCCATGCCCGAGGCAGGATTCGAACCTGCGACCGTAGCAGTCCCGCGGTTCCGGACTGCAGCGCCAGAACCGCTAGACCACCGCGGCCGGCTGAAATTTTTCAAACAGATCCTTTATTGTATCGCTTTTCGGTCCTTTGGTTACATTAAACCTCCGTTGAAAACTTCGTCTTGTTGCAACAACACTGTGTTCTAGGCGGTGGAATTCCAACACCAGAAAAATCCTCTGTTCTAAGGAATAAACCATGTTGTCTACAGCACACTTGCAAGTTGTGAACAGCACACGCTTACAGCAGAAAGACGATGTACAGAATGGCGCACCCACAGACTGCGTTGTCTTCTATATCTTTCACATCACTTGCAGCGCCATCTGTTGTTGAAAATTGTAACTACTGTAATTTCGAAAGTTTGTCCGCCTGAAAATGTACTGTTGTCCCAAGCATATTGCAACAAACGGTGTATTTCTATCGCTGCTCGTCTAGTTTTTATTGCCGTTTCAAATATACCGGTCATTTTTGAGGAGGAGGAGGAGATTAGTGTTTAACGTCCCATCGACAACGAGGTCATTAGAGACGGAGCACAAGCTCGGGTTAGGGAAGGATGGGGAAGGAAATCGGCCGTGCCCTTTCAAAGGAACCATCCCGGCATTTGCCTGAAGTGATATAGGGAAATCACGGAAAACCTAAATCAGGATGGCCGGACGCGGGACTGAACCGTCGTCCTTCCGAATGCGAGTCCGGTCATTTTTGAAACACCATATATATATATATATATAAAGCAATGTCCTCACTGACTGACTCTCTGACGCATCATGGCCCACCCCAAACCAGTAAGGATAGAAACTTGAAATTTGCAGAAGGTGCTGATCTTATAAGTGTCGTTTAAAAAGGAATTTTTTCGAAATTCCCTCTTAATAAGGTGAAAGAGTGGGTTAAATGTTTTTAACCTATGTCGCTGTTACGGTGATTTTGAAGCTAGTCCTACAAAAATTGGTAACTGGTTTTTCGGGTAGAAATAAAGAAATACGTGTCCCATTATTTTTGTAAAATTAATCTCTTCGGGGCTGATATAGTGGGTGAATATATTTTTTGAAAATCATTATTGAAGAATTACTAAAGTATTTTTAAAGTTACCTCAATGAAAATTTGTGTTTGACTTCTCAGTTAAAAATAAAAAAATAAATGTTGTAGTGTTTTTGGAAATTGAATCGGTAAAGCGGTGAAACAGGGGATGAAATATTTTTTTTAATATTTCATTATGAAAGCATTTTTAAAGCAATGAAAATTTAGTTTTCACTGTTTGTGAAAATTCAACCCCTAATGGGGTAAAACAGGGTTTGAAGTTTTTAACAAAATCTTTTGCTATATTTGAGCCTCCTGGCTTGTATAGATATCTGTTTCGTGGCCTACTGGCATGACTTAACTGTTCTAACGCGACTGCGTGCCATTACGAGTTTTGCAGCGACCTCTGAATCGAGTGCAAGACTGGTCCCTCCGGGGAGAGGGAGAGAGGAAGGGACGGCCGCTGTGGCACGAGGCAGCGCCGGTGTTGAAATAGTGTGTTGTCTCGTATGCGGGAACCGTTACTCTGGGAGCTTGATATACGGTAAACCTAGAAAGCTCAGTGTTTGGACTGGTGTTTCTCTGGTGTATTCCATTCACAGGCTAAGTAGATCAGCCCACCGCATTCCTGGTGGTTTATGCTGCATTACTGCGAGAGTGCCTATTGCACCTACTGCGAGAGTGTACAGTTTCCTCGTGCATTTGGCGAGACGCTCAATCGCTTGGTTGCTGATGACGCGATTTGTCTTTCGGCGGACCGCCTCTGCTTTCCTCTTGCGTCATATTGCTCTCCAGTATCTTATTAATGTTGCAGTAAGTGTATTTGTTTCAATATACACTTAAGGTTTTCCAGTTTTAATTGTTTCCCTGTTAAGGTCTCTGTCACTCTAACCAAATAATTTGTAAACATTCTTCTTGAAGTCGTGATCAGTTCCCTACATAGTGGCTTCATAGTGTATTTAAGGTTACTGCACTGAACTGAAGATTTCGGGGCACATCACTGTTGTTCAATATTCTCCCCTACCAGGGTCTTGGTCTCATACAAGTTTCTGGTCATTTGTGCTTAATCCTGGTTATTCATTTAATGTACACTTTTTTTTTGGTCATCAGTCTACTGACTGGTTTGATGCGGCCCGCCACGAATTCCTTTCCTGTGCTAACTTCTTCATCTCAGAGTAGCACTTGCAACCTACGTCCTCAATTATTTGCTTGACGTATTCCAATCTCTGTCTTCCTCTACAGTTTTTGCCCACTACAGCTCCCTCTAGTACCATGGAAGTCATTCCCTCATGTCTTAGCAGATGTCCTATCATCCTGTCCCTTCTCCTTATCAGTGTTTTCCACATATTCCTTTCCTCTCCGATTCTGCATAGAACCTCCTCATTCCTTACCTTATCAGTCCACCTAATTTTCAACATTCGTCTATAGCACCACATCTCAAATGCTTCAATTCTCTTCTGTTCCGGTTTTCCCACAGTCCATGTTTCACTACCATACAATGCTGTACTCCAGACGTACATCCTCAGAAATTTCTTCCTCAAATTAAGGCCGGTGTTTGATATTAGTAGACTTCTCTTGGCCAGAAATGCCTTTTTTGCCATAGCGAGACTACTTTTGATGTCCTCCTTGCTCCGTCCGTCATTGGTTATTTTACTGCCTAGGTAGCAGAATTCCTTAACTTCATTGACTTCGTGACCATCAATCCTGATGTTAAGTTTCTCGCTGTTCTCATTTCTACTACTTCTCATTACCTTCGTCTTTCTCCGATTTACTCTCAAACCATACTGTGTACTCATTAGACTGTTCATTCCGTTCAGCAGATCATTACTTCTTCTTCACTTTCACTCAGGATAGCAATGTCATCACCAAATCGTATCATTGATATCCTTTCACCTTGTATTTTAATTCCACTCCTGAACCTTTCTTTTATTTCCATCATTGCTTCCTCGATGTACAGATTGAAGAGTAGGGGCGAAAGGCTACAGCCTTATCTTACACCCTTCTTAATACGAGCACTTCGTTCTTGATCGTCCACTCTTATTATTCCCTCTTGGTTGTTGTACATATTGTACACTCCTAGAAATGGAAAAAAGAACACATTGACACCGGTGTGTCAGACCCACCATACTTGCTCCGGACACTGCGAGAGGGCTGTACAAGCAATGATCACACGCACGGCACAGCGGACACACCAGGAACCGCGGTGTTGGCCGTCGAATGGCGCTAGCTGCGCAGCATTTGTGCACCGCTGCCGTCAGTGTCAGCCAGTTTGCCGTGGCATACGGAGCTCCATCGCAGTCTTTAACACTGGTAGCATGCCGCGACAGCGTGGACGTGAACCGTATGTGCAGTTGACGGACTTTGAGCGAGGGCGTATAGTGGGCATGCGGGAGGCCGGGTGGACGTACCGCCGAATTGCTCAACACGTGGGGCGTGAGGTCTCCACAGTACATCGATGTTGTCGCCAGTGGTCGGCGGAAGGTGCACGTGCCCGTCGACCTGGGACCGGACCGCAGCGACGCACGGATGCACGCCAAGACCGTAGGATCCTACGCAGTGCCGTAGGGGACCGCACCGCCACTTCCCAGCAAATTAGGGACACTGTTGCTCCTGGGGTATCGGCGAGGACCATTCGCAACCGTCTCCATGAAGCTGGGCTACGGTCCCGCACACCGTTAGGCCGTCTTCCGCTCACGCCCCAACATCGTGCAGCCCGCCTCCAGTGGTGTCGCGACAGGCGTGAATGGAGGGACGAATGGAGACGTGTCGTCTTCAGCGATGAGAGTCGCTTCTGCCTTGGTGCCAATGATGGTCGTATGCGTGTTTGGCGCCGTGCAGGTGAGCGCCACAATCAGGACTGCATACGACCGAGGCACACAGGGCCAACACCCGGCATCATGGTGTGGGGAGAGATCTCCTACACTGGCCGTACACCACTGGTGATCGTCGAGGGGACACTGAATAGTGCACGGTACATCCAAACCGTCATCGAACCCATCGTTCTACCATTCCTAGACCGGCAAGGGAACTTGCTGTTCCAACAGGACAATGCACGTCCGCATGTATCCCGTGCCACCCAACGTGCTCTAGAAGGTGTAAGTCAACTACCCTGGCCAGCAAGATCTCCGGATCTGTCCCCCATTGAGCATGTTTGGGACTGGATGAAGCGTCGTCTCACGCGGTCTGCACGTCCAGCACGAACGCTGGTCCAACTGAGGCGCCAGGTGGAAATGGCATGGCAAGCCGTTCCACAGGACTACATCCAGCATCTGTACGATCGTCTCCATGGGAGAATAGCAGCCTGCATTGCTGCGAAAGGTGGATATACACTGTACTAGTGCCGACATTGTGCATGCTCTGTTGCCTGTGTCTATGTGCCTGTGGTTCTGTCAGTGTGATCATGTGATGTATCTGACCCCAGGAATGTGTCAATAAAGTTTCCCCTTCCTGGGACAATGAATTCACGGTGTTCTTATTTCAATTTCCAGGAGTGTATATGACCCGTCTCTCCCTATAGCTTACCCCTACTTTTTTCAGAATCTCGAACACCTTGCACCATTTTATATTGTCGAACGCTTTTTCCAGGTCGACAAATCCTATGAAAGTGTCTTGATTTTTCTTCACCCTTGCTTCCATTATTAGCCGTAACGTCAGAATTGCTTCTCTCGTCTCTTTACTTTTCCTAAAGCCAAACTGATCGTCACCTAGCGCATTCTCGATTTTCTTTTCCATTCTTCTGTATATTATTCTTGTAAGCAGCTTCGATGCATGAGCTGTTAAGCTGATTGTGCGATAATTCTCGCACTTGTCAGTTCTTGCCGTCTTCGGAATTGTGTGGATGATGCTTTTCCCAAAGTCAGATGGTATATCGCCAGACTCATATATTCTACACGCCAAAGTGAATAGTCGTTTTGTTGCCACTTCCCCCAATGATTTTAGAAATTCTGATGGAATGTTATCTATCACTTCTGCCTTATTTGACCGTAAGTCCTCCAAAGCTCTTTTAAATTCCGATTCTAATACTGGATCCCCTATCTCTTCTAAATCGACTCCTGGTTCTTCTTCTATCACATCAGACAAATCTTCACCCTCATAGAGGCTTTCAATGTATTCTTTCCACCTATCTGCTCTCTCCTCTGCATTTAACAGTGGAATTCCCGTTGCACTCTTAATGTTACCACCGTTGCTCTTAATGTACACTACTGGCCATTAAAATTGCTACGCCACGAAGATTACGTGCTACAGACGCGAAATATAACCGACAGGAAGAAGATTATGTGACATGCAAATGATTAGCTTTCCAGAGCACTCACACAAGGTTGGCGCCGGTGGCGACACCTACAACGTGCTGACATGAGGAAAGTTTCCAACCGATTTCTCATACACAAACAGCAGTTGACCGACGTTGCCTGGTGAGACGTTGTTGTGACGCCTCGTGTAAGGAGGAGAAATGCGTACCATCACATTTCCGACTTTGATAAAGATCGGATTGTAGCCTATCGCCATTGCGGTTTATCGTATCTTGACATTGCTGCTCGCGTTGGTCGAGATCCAATGAATGTTAGCAGAATATGGAATCGGTGAGTTCAGGAGGGTAATACGGAACGCCGTGCTGGATCACAACGGCCTAGTATCACTAGGAGTCGAGATGACAGGCATCTTATCCGCATGGCTGTAACGGATCGTGCAGCCATGTCTCGATCCGTGAGTCAACAGATGGCGACGTTTGCAAGACAACAACCATCTGCACGAACAGTTCGACGACATTTGCAGCAGCATGGACTATCAGGTCGGAGAATGCCTGCGGTTACCCTTGACGCTGCATCACAGACAGGTGCGCCTTCGATGGTGTACCCAACGACGAACCTGGGCGCACGAATGGCAAAACGTCGTTTTTCGGATTAATCCAGGTACTGTTTACAGCACGGATGAAGAAAGTCAGAAGACGGTCCTATAGTTTAAAGCAGTGTCAAAAATCGAAAATGAGAGACTAGGAATGGAAGATCTGTTCTGTTGTATGTCAGGGTCAAATGGGGTTCATTGTGAGACCAGAACTGGTTTCCGATTTTAAACTGCATGATGAAACGATCAGCAAAAATACAATATGTTTGTAAATACAAATTGACTGATTAATGCAAATGATTGGTTTCAGGCATCCGTGTTTGGCGACATCGCGGTGAACGCATATTGGAAGCGTGTATTCGTCATCGCCATACTGGAGTATCACCCGGCTTGATGGTATGGGGTGCCATTGGTTACACGTGTCGTTCACCTCTTGTTCGCATTGACGTCACTTTGAACAGTGGACGTTACATTTCAGATGTGTTACGACCCGTGGCTCTACCCTTCATTCGATCCCTGTGAAACCCTACATTTCAGCAGGCTAATGCACGACCGCATGTTGCAGGTCCTGTACGTGCCTTTCTGGATACAGAAAATGTTCGACTGCTGCCCTGGCGAGAACATTGTCCAGATCTCTCACCAATTGAAAACATCTGGTCAATGGTGGCCGAGCAACTGGGTCGTCACAATACGCCAGTGACTACTCTTGATGAACTGTGGTATCGTGTTGACGCTGCATAGGCAGCTGTACGTGTACACGCCATCCAAGCTCTGTTTGACTCAATGCCCAGGCGTATCAAGGCCGTTATTACGGCCAGAGGTGGTTGTTCTGGGTACTGATTTCTCAGAACCTATGCACCCAAATTGCGTGAAAATGTAATCACATGTCAGTTCTAGTGTAATATGTTTGTCCAATGAATACCCGTTTATCATCTGCATTTCTTCTAGGTGTAGCAATTTTAATGGCCAGTAGTGTATATTCGTTTTGCATTATGCATTGATTTTAGTTATGTTCTAGATGCATGGACTGTCCAGGTCCTCAAAGTATTTATTGAGGCTGTTAATAAGGAAAAATTTGTTAGTTGTTCGGCATTGCACATTTTGATCCTGATGTAAGGTCTTGTTTGGCTTTTTTGTGTGACAGCATTCGTCTCCGGCCTTAAGTTCATGCCTCAATACCCAAAAACTTTTGTGGGTTCTATTTGACCTTTTTCACTGTCCCCCAGCGCAAGTAACTGTAACTATTTTCAATTTAATTAGTTCGTGTTGCAAATAGTGTTAAATTTGGATTTTCTCCTTTTAGAGCTTTTAATTAATGAATTTGTTTAACACATAATTTAATGGATACTTAATTTCTAACTTAGTGGGCAGTAAGTTGATTGAGTTTGTTTTTAGAAATTTATCATTTAACTGATCCTAATTGAAAAGCCTTAGTTGTATATTTATCTTGCACTTCCTTTGTTGAAATGCCATTGTGCATGTATTACTGTTTGATTTGGAACTGTTTTCCTTAGGCGATTCCTTCGCTACGCCGTTTCCTACCTGACAGGGCTTCTCGCCTTGGTTGCGGGGCCTGGTGAGACGCGGTACTGCAGTTTCCATGTACTGCTGCGTGCGTCTGCTCGGTGAAGCGCGTTCGTCAGACAGTGTGAGGTCTGATGCTGTCACTTACGCCTACGGGCACCTTTCGTGCAGCTTCGTCAGCTTCCTGAGTCGAGCTTGCCTTTGCTTCTGTAGCCTTTAGCCGCTTGTTTCTCAGTGCCTCACATACTGATTCTGCCAACCACTTGATCGTTGTTGCTGGCGCAATCCTGTGATATTAAGAACTTCCTGTCCTTGACCGAAACACTTATTATTCAGTTGTACTTTTGATAATGTCCGCCACCGTAGCTAAGTGAACAGCGTGCCGGCTTGTAAAGCTGGGTTGGAGATTTTCTCCGTTCTGGGACTGGGTGTTTGTGTCGTCGTCATCATCATCATTTCCTCCTCAACGACGCACATGTAGCCCAAGTGGCGTCACCTCAAAAGACTTGCACCGGGCGATCAAGTCTACCCTCCGGGAGGCCCTCGCCACACGTCATTTCATTTTTAATAATTAATTCATTCTGTTACCAGGAACCTTTCTTAAAGATAGTTGTTCTGAAATTGTTTTGGGGCCCACTGCTAACTTTGTACTGCTTTAAAGACAACTGAAAGTTTCTTTACCCGTTTCATTTTGTATAAATTCACATGTTATTCAGATCGAAAATTTGTCCCGCAACCTATACACTACGTGATCAAAAGTATTCGGACACCCCCAAAAACATATGTTTTTCATATTAGGCGCATTGTACTGCCACCTACTGCCAGCTACGCCGTATCAGCGACCTCAGTAGTCACTAGACATCGTGAGAACAGAATTGGGCGCTCCGCGGAACTCACGAGCATCGAACATGGTCAGCTGATTGGGTGTCACCTGTGTCATACGTCTGTACGCGAGATTTCCACACTCCTAAACATCCCTAGGTCCATTGTTTTCGATGTGATATTGAGGTGGAAACGTGTAGGGACAGGTACAGCACAGAAGCGTACAGCTCGACCTCGTCTTTTGACTGACAGAGACCGCCGACAGTTGAAGAGAGTCGTAATGTATAATAGACAAACATCTATCCAGACTATCACACAGGAATTACAAATTGCATCAGGATCCACGCCAAGTACTATGACAGGCGGGAGTTGAGAAAAATTGGATTTCATGGTCGAGTGGCTCCTCATATGCCACACATCACACTGGTAAATGCCAAACGACGCCTCGCTTGGTGTAAGGATCGTAAACATTGGACCATTGAACTGTGGAAAAACGTTGTGTGGAGTGACGAATCGCGGTACACACTGTGGCGATACGATAGCAGGGTGTAGGCATGGCGAATGCCCGGTGAACGTCATCTGCCAGCGCGTGTAGTGCCAACAGTAAAATTCGGAGGCGGTAGTGTTATGGTGCGGTCGTGTTTTTCATGGAGGGGGCATGCATCCTTGTTATGCTGCGTGGCACTATCACAGCACAGGCCTGCTTTGATGTTTTAAGCACCTTCTTGCTTCCCATGTCGAAGAGCAATTCGGGGATGGCGAGTGTGTCTTTCAACACGATCGAGTACCTGTTCATAATGCACGGCCTGTGGCGGAGTGATTACACGACAATAACATCCCTGTAATGGACTGGCCTGTATAGAATCCTGACCTGAATCGTATAGAACACCTTTGGGATGTTTTGGAACGCCGACTTTCTGCCAGGCCTCGCCGACCGACATCGATACCTCTCCTCAGGGCAGTACTCCGTGAAGAATGGACTGCCATTCCCCAAGAAACCTTCCAGAGCCTGACTGAATGTATGCCTGCGAGAGGGGAAGCTGTGATCAAGGCTAACGGTGGGCCAACACCATATTCAATTCCACCTTTACCGACAGAGGATGCCACGAACTTGTAAGTCGTTTTCTGCCAGGTGTCCGGATACTTTTGATCACATAGTGTATGTCAATACTCTACTTGTTATAATTGTCATTCAGCACTGCTTAAATTAAGAAATTTAAATTTTTTGCGCTCTTTTTTTTAATTTCAGTTGTGAAGCACAGTATTTGAACTTCTAATTTAATTAACTGTTTTACAATTGCTCGAGCTCTTTGGGGCAAATTAGCCCTTTTTTGTTGTGATTATTTCCTTAAAAAATTCAAATTTTCAGAAATGATAAAAGATGTCATAACTGGGGCTTAGCCTTCCATGAAGAGTTCCAATCCTAGTCCTATAGCTGCGGATATCTATATTTAAAAAATTGTAGAGGTATCTATGAAAATTGCTATTACATATCTCAGGTATATAGATATGTGCGTTAGGGAATGGAAGTTTCTATGGAAATATCACCACAAGAACGCAAAATTCACAGTGTTTGAACTCCAGCTGCCAGAATCGCTTTTCGGTCAAACGTAAATCCGGAAAAGACAATGCTTCTATGGTCTTAATTAGCGTGAAACGTTTTGACTGTGTTGCAATTTGTGAACAACATGAAAATTCTATTAAAGAAAAACCAAAAAATAAAAAAGAATCTCTGCAGACCATTCAGTGTTGCAAAGTACGTTGAGTACTTACAAATCATTGGTACTGACCATATAATGCATACATATTTAAAGGTAGTCAGTGTCCAGTTATGGTTCTCAAAAAAAATGGTTCAAATGGCTCTGAGCACTATGGGACTTAACATCTATGGTCATCAGTCCCCTAGAACTTAGAACTACTTAAACCTAACTAACCTAAGGACATCACACAACACCCAGTCATCACGAGGCAGAGAAAATCCCTGACCCCGCCGGGAATCGAACCCGGGAACCCGGGCGCGGGAAGCGAGAACGCTACCGCACGACCACGAGCTGCGGACTATGGTTCTCACCTTACTGGCAAGTTCCATAAGTCAATATTGTTAGGTGTACATTGTTGAAGCAATCAGTCGATTCGTACTAATGCATTATATGGGTTCTCATTACGAATTATTGGAAAAAATGAACGTATGCCATATCCTCAGCACGCAAGTAATGAACATCATATCAAGCAACATGATAACAGATAACTGTATATATAGTGTGGGAAAATGGAAATACATCTTGTATGCTTTTAAGACACTTACTTGCAAGTGTTCTTTTTTTATTTTATGCACTGCATAAATAATGCAATTCTTGGAGCGGCGTTCCCATCTGCCATACCTCTGGGTTCTTTTGCCGTATATGTTAAACTTCTGATTCGCTTGGTGGAACAAAGGGGGATCTTCGTTATCTGTCGTTGTCCGACTGCCATAGCTATGTGTTCAGATTCCTTTGTTTGAAGTTTTCATCATAGTTAGTTGATATTTCTTGCCGCTAAGTTTTGTTTCTTCACAATTCACGTCACTTCAATTGAATGTACAGTAGTTACATAGCCGTATGGGCACAACTGTAGCAAATCCAAAAATTAAATTTTGTTTAAATTCTGTCATTTAGTCATATACAAATATTTTGTTTACTTGTAACTAACGTAACACATTCCTAATTTGAGAAACAAACGTGGCATGTCATATTCTATGATGCAGTTTGTCGTCAATATCATTGCATCTATTTTACAGTTTTGGAACTACTATTCCTGAAACCAATCATTTGCATTAATCAGTTAATTTGTATTTACAAACATATTGTATTTTTGCTGATCGTTTCATCATGCAGTTTAAAATCGGAAATCAGTTCTGGTCTCACAATGAACCCCATTTGACCCTGACAAACAACAGAACAGATCTTCCATTCCTAGTCTCTCATTTTCGATTTTTGACACTGCTTTAAACTATAGGACCGTCTTCTGACTTTCTTCTACAACGTATTCGACTTAACGTCTACAACTTTAGTGGTTCTCTCTTCGCGTCTTCTTTAAAAAAGATAAGAAGAATCTACATGCGTTTTTCTTAATCAATATCGCACACGTGATTTATTAGGCATCTGTTTCCATTCGTAACCTTAAACAAAAACTGTATAGTGTCCGAACACGCAGCTGCATCATCAAGATGAAAAGCTAGGCATCCTCATATCCACTCCATTTGTATGTAGAGACTACGCACACTATATTAAACACTAGGCTTGCCAAACTCACGCTAACAAACCATGGCATATATTTTTTAACTGTTTTTATTTAATTCCTTACAAGTTTCCCTATATTTCTACATAGTTTCCATAATTGTTAAACATTTGTCACAACGTTCTACAAACTCCGGTGTACCTACGTCATAGACCTCTGTTGTCTGTGAAGATAACCATCCTTTAACCGCTTCTTTCATCAGTTATTGCGAAGCGCTTGTCACAGAGGAACTTAGATAGCGGAGGCGGAACAAGTGAAAATCGCACGGCTCCAAGTCTGGACTGAACAGTGGCTTGAGCGTCTGTTCCCATCCAAAGTATTTGATCAGAGTCTTGATGGAAATGAGCGTTTTGCGTCATTGGCTGGGAGGTCCCTTACGGGGCAGGTCCGGCCGCCTTGGTGCAGGTCTTATTACATTCGACGCCACATTGGGCGACCTGTGAGCCGGATGGGAATGAAATGATGATGAAGACAACACAGTACCCAGTCCCTGAGAAGAGAAAATCCCAGACCCAGCCGGGAATCGAATCCAGGCCCGTAGGACGGCAATCCGTCACTCTGACCACTCAGCTATCGGGGCGGACAGAGTCTTGACGTGAGTGACGGAATGGGGTCTGGCATTGTCACACAGCAGCAAAACTCTAGACTTCAGATGTCCACGTCACTTATTCTGTATTGCACGTCTAACTTAGTCACGGTACAGCAATAACCGGTTGCGTTTGTTGTTGTCCCTTACTGTATAAACTCGATTAACAAGACTTCATGTCGAACACAGTTGCCGTAACCCCGCGCGATGAGATTGTCTGCTTGGCCTTGACTTTGACTGATGATGTCTTGTGACGCCATTCCATTGACTGACGTTTAAACTCTGGGATCATATGAGAATCCCACGTATCGTCCCCTGTAACAATGTTCTCTAAAAATTGATCACCGTCCTTATAGCACCGAGTCAAAAAGTCAAGAGCACAAACCGTTTTTTCCATTTTGTGTTTCTCTAAAAGCGTCTTGGGAACTCAATACGTGCAAAATTTGGGAAACTGCTCCTTTCAGTGACAATTTTGTGCAAAGTTGTTCGACCTACAACTGTAAATTCGAATACTAAAGCTAAAATAGTGAATCTTCGGTCTTCACGAATCTTTTCGTCCACATCTACGACCAAATCTTCTGAGATCACTGATGAGTCGGCCTGATCGCGGTTCAAGATGGATATTTCACCGTCCGTCCACGAAAGCTGCCACCCATTTTCGCACTTTGCTGTCACTCATCGCACTGGGGCTACGTACCTCATTTATCTGACGATGAGTTTCTGCTCCTGCATCATTTACTGCTGTCAAAACCGAGTCACTGATTGTATTTCACAGTCGTTGGGCTGATTAATTGTTTCAAACACTTTGAACTGACACTGTAATCAGCACACTGCGACAATTCAAATGGCCTCCGTTGATGAGCAAGGCATTCTGGGAGTCGTTGCACAGACGCGTTTCAATATTAGAGAGAAATTAGATTACGTACAGTGATTCGGACCTTTCTTTCTGAATAACCGTCGTACGTACAACCTACATTAAATTATAGGCTTGCCTTATACACGACAATAGTGTGTAGAAGTCTAACGCCATCTCTTTTCTGTCCGAACAAGCCTTGGAAGTCCCAACGGTTCTGACCGACCGAGGTGTCATTCTCAGGCGTCACTAGGTGTGCATATGGAGGGGCGTGTGGTCAGCACACTGCGCTCCCTGCCATTGTCGGTTTTCATGACCGGAGCCGCTACTTCTCAGTCAAGTAGCATCTCAGTTGGCTTCACAAGGGCTGAGTGCATACCGCTTGCCAATAGACTCCGACGGCAGACTCCGACGGTCACCCATCAAAAGTGCTAGCTACGCCTGACAGCACTTACCTTCGGTGATGTGACGGGAACTGGTGCTACCACTATGACAAGGCCATTGACACATTTAACACTAGGCTTGCATCATTCACTTCAGCGGTGGACACGGACAAAACAAACCATCAACGTGAAACACTGTGCCGGGCAACTTCATGCCATTAGTATACAGAGAGTACCCACTCTACTTGCTTGTATACAAGATTATGCATGCCATACCCACCGGAGCAATTTATAAGGACCGTATAAGCTACCTACGCGAAATATGAAAATTGCATTAAACACAGGAGCATCGTGCACTGAGTACAATGTGCTGTCTACATTAAACATCCTCACTGCTTCATCAATGTCGGCAACATGTAGAGACTACATACGACAGCTGCATTGCAGCTAATCTTGACATAACCACCACAACAGAGTGTACGGACCATTACGTACTACTCTTGCCGTTTTCGCTTCAACAGCCTATAGAGACTATGTAGGCCATCTACATTAAAAATTTGGCTTGCTTTACCGACTCTAGCAGTGTGCGAAGACTGTACACTTTATCTACATTGATGGCTACAATTCTTACAGTCTCCTTATGTGTGTATACATACCCTATACGCCATCTTCATAAAAGCCTGAAGAGCAGAAACGTGACCAATCTCAGCCTTCCACTATTAGGGAAAATGTTTCACTTTCCGTATTAAACTACCTCTTCAGTCACCTGCTGTATCGGCACTTCGTCAGATAGCTACAACATCATATTTCCTAGGTCTCTCATAAAATTAAGTACCAACAATCTGCTGCGTCTCCCATCCTTGGCAACGATGACATGCTGCCATGCCATTGGTATCACGTGCAGCCCTCCTTTTATCTCCACATTCTTTCTCAAGACCATTATAATAAACTTCTTTCCAGTTGGTGAACTAATCCACGGGATTATCTACAGCAGCTGTCCTATTCCAAATGAAAGCTTTTCTGCTTTATGCAAATCTATTCCACTAATTCCTACAGACCACCAGTCGGCGCTTCCCTCTTACGTACTGCACACTGATTTCCATAAAATAATCGCTTCAGTACCTTCTACATCACAATTCCTTACCTACAGCTACCAGGATCCCACAACAGAGCTATAGTCAAACAGCAGAGGCACACATGTCCAAATTATGTCTTCACACATATCATCTCTGTTTCTTCATCTCAAGCTTTATTTTTACATTTATTTTCTTTGTAAACAAACGGTTGGAGAGCTGAAACTTAGCCACTTAGAAGAGTACACAGGGTGCACGTGAGAAAATTTTGAAGATTTTTCAGGAATATTTTCTGTGCACTTTGTAGCAACAGTGAAAAAAATCTGTAATATACAACCACAAAAAGTATAGCACAAAACACTTGACAACGCAACAGTCCTAAGACAGACGCAACAGTATTGCGATGATTTTGCCGCCGCTACGGATGACCTCAGCATAACGTTATGCCACTCTTCTCTTACAAGTGAACCCATCCACTAGGTGCACATTGGTCAGCTCTTCATCAGTATATGTGTCCACATTGCCGTGTATCGCTTTTAATGTACAACTAACAAACAAAATTCCGTCCGAACAGACCTTCAAGTCCCCATGGCACCGACCGACCGCCGTGTCATCCTGTGCCTCCTCTGCCCAAAGGCGTCACTGAACGCGGATATGGAGGAGCTTTTGGTCTGCACATCACCCTCCCGGGTGTTGCCAGTTTTAATGCCCAGAGCCGCTGCTCAATCAAGTACTCCCTCAACTGACCTCAAAAGGTCTTAGTGGACCCCACTCGTCAACAATGCCCGGCACACAGGGACAGTCTCCCATCCAAGCGCTAGCCAAGTGTGACAGCGCCTAACTTCGGTGACCTGACGGTAACAGGTATTATCACTGCGGCAAGGCATATGGCAATGTACAGCTAACACTGCCGGAGAAATAAAATCGGCACAGAACCGAGCAGTACTGTGTGCAAGTTCGAGACCAAGGAGTAGATTTGGCATTACTATTGTCATACAGTTTTGAACATGGCTGTCTTCCAGCAACCGTGTATGGGTTTCAATGGAAAAATAACACAGCCACTCGGTTGCAAATAATTTTTTGATACGTTGACCCAGGTTTTGACACCTCTAAGGATATCTTCCGTTGCATCTTGTCCAATCGTCACCTATAGTGTGCCTAAGGGATGCTGCGTTTTCGGGATGCTACACAACAATTCAAGCAATTAACATTAGTAGTTTTATTTCTAAAGCAGACTGACAATACTTAACTTTTTATTTACAGCAAATGTCGCAAGCGAGGGGCGACATGTAAACAGTAATATGATCTTCGCTATAGACAAAGTCCAAGTAAGCACTTGATACGGATCACTACAATCTGTTCTGCGAGTGCCGGTCTACAAACGTCCGCTGAGCCGATCTGAGCACTAATGTCCGGTCGAGGCTGGCAGGACCGGCTCTTGTACACTACTGGCCATTAAAATTGCTACACCACGAAGATGACGTGCTACAGACGCTAAATTTAGCCGACAGGAAGAAGATGCTGTGATATGCAAATGATTAGCATTTCAGAGCATTCACACAAGATTGGCGCCGGTGGCGACACCTACAACGTGCTAACATGAGAAAAGTTTCCAACCGATTTCTCATACACAAACAGCAGTTGACCGGCGTTGCCTGATGAAACGTTGTTGTGATGCCTCGTGTAAGGAGGAGAAATGCGTACCATCACGTTTCCGACTTTGATAAACGTCGGATTATAGCCTATCGCGATTGCGGTTTATCGTATCGCGACATTTCTCCTCGCGTTGGTCGAGATCCAATGAATATTAGCTGAAAATGGAATCGGTGGGTTGAGGAGGGTAATACGGACCGCCGTGCTGGATCCCAACGGCCTCGTATCACTAGCAGTCCAGATGACAAGCATCTTATCCGCATGGCTGTAACGGATCGTGCAGCAACGTTTCGATCCCTGAGTCAACAGATGGGGACGTCTGCAAGACAACAACCATCTGCACGAACAGTTCGACGACGTTTGCAGCAGCATCGACTATCAGCTCGGAGACCATGGCTGCGGTTACCCTTGACGCTGCATCACAGACAGGAGCGCCTGCGATGGTGTACTCAACGACGAACCCGGATGCACGAATGGCAAAACATTTTTTCGGATGAATCCAGGTTCTTTTACAGCATCATGATGTTCGCATCCGTGTTTGGCGACATCGCGGTGAACGCACATTGGAAGCGTGTATTCGTCATCGCCATACTGGCGTATCACCCGGCTTGATGGTATGGGGTGACATTGGTTACACGTCTCGGTCACCTCTTGTTCGCATTGACGAAACTTTGAACAGTGGACGTTACGTTTCAGAAATGTTACAACCCGTGGCTATACCCTTTATTTGATCCCTGCGAAAACCTACATTTCGGCAGGATAATGCACGACCGCATGTTGCAGGTCCTGTAGGGGCCTTTCTGGATACAAAAAATTTTCGACTGCTGCCCTGGCCAGCACATTCCCCAGATTTCTCACCAACTGAAAACGTCTGGTCAATGGTGGCCTAGCAACTGGCTCGTCACAATACGCCAGTCACTACTCTTGATGAACTGTGGTATCGTGTTGAAGCTGCATGGGCAGCTGTACCTGTACACACCTTCCAGGCTGTGTTTGGCTCATGCCCCGGCGTATCAAGGCCGTTATTACGGCCAGAGGTGGTTGTTCTGGGTACTGATTTCTCAGGATCTATGCACCCAAATTGCGTGAAAGTGTAATCACACGTCAGTTCTAGTATAATATATTTGTCCAATGAATACCCGTTTATCATCTGGATTTCTTCTTGATGTAGCAATTTTAATGGCCAGTACTGTATTCACTTCTTGCAGAGGTCGCTCCTGGCGCGGCGGGCTCCTTGTCAGCGGGCTATTGGCTGAAGTCTCCTCACCGCCTTCTCTGGTCTTCCGTTCATTCTCTTCGCTCCGCGCGCTTGTAGTTACCCAGATCTTCGTCAGAAAGAAATTTTAACAACTGTAAAGTTACATCGCGTGAAGGCAATAGTGAAAGTTTCGAGCGGGCATGCACAAGCCAAAAATCAAATATTTTCCAGCCTTTGGTACATATACTTTGCAACCCCCAAAGAATAGAACATTTTTAATTTTTAATTCTTAGCTTGAGCATGCCTGCTCGAAACTTTCACTATTGCCTTCTTGTAATGTAGCTTTACAGTTGTTGAAATTTTATTCTGATTAAGATATCCTTAGAGTTGTCGAAAGTTAGGTCAATGTATTAAAAAATTATCTGCATCCGATTGGCCATGTTATTTCTCCTTTGATTACTGTTGTCAGTAGCAAATAGAGTGCCTAAAAAACGGCCCTCACGGCCCTCACTTGCACAGACAGCAGTTTAGGGGTGAGGACAACGATAGTGGTGCGGACTCCCTCATTAACGGTAGGAGATGTGCATCCCCAAAGGTGAAGACTATGCACAAACATATTTTTGTGTAACTTGCAGGTTACAGCTATGGGGTCGGAAAACAAATATATCAATACGACTAATAGTTCGACAAACAGAGACATTCAAAGTCAATAGTTTCTTACTAGAGAACCGGAAATAAAATAGTCGCGTTATAAATGTGTGGGAAATCTTATTGGACTTAACTGCTAAGGTCATCAGTCCCTAAGCTTACACACTAGCTAACCTAAATTATCCTAAGGACAAAGACATACACCCATGCCCGAGGGAGGACTCGAACCTCCGCGTTATAAATGATCAATCAAACCAAATCAAATCCAATCATGGAATATCAGAAGGAAACCTGAAAAAAAAACAGGTAAAAATGTAGTGTAGCAGATAGCCTCACTTTTTGCGGTACTGACAATATAAAATAAAGAACACGTCGTGTGGAAATTGTCAGTCCCCTGACAACTACTTGATAAATACTGCTTAAATATAAAATTATCTTTTCCTACTGCAGCGTCTTTCCAGCATCAGTGAAGCCTTTGGAAATACTTGTAGTTATGTTTTCCCCTCCTTCTCTATTCTTAGTTTCGTACTTTCTTTCATTTGTTGCTCGGCGTCACACACACCGCCTATTTGGTTATGGTGGATCTTTTTTAGTCACTTGAACACTGCGTCTGTCCTTTGAGCTTGGAGCAATTGGCCACCAGCAATCCCTGCGTCCACAGGCACTGTTGTCCACGTTCGCCTCTTGAAGGTGGGCCACACCTTTTAGTTTTTCTCCTTTTTTGTTGCAATAGAGTCTTACAACACAATGAAATTTTCGCTTTGCAGTTGAATGTGCGCTGATATGATACTTCCCTGGCGGATTAAAACTATTTACATGGGCATTCGAACTCGGGACAGAGCAAATGTCCCGGAGTTCAAGTCTCAGTCCGGCACATGGTTTTAATCTGCCAGGAAAGTTTCAGATTTTTATGCATTTAAAATAAAATACAAGTTTCGAGCAATGGTAATATAAATAAATTGTTTGATGATTTAGAAGAAAGAACTGAAGATGGGATTGGTGACAGACGTTAGAGACACCACCTTGGTGCCTGGGGATGAATACCTCGATATCTGCCGTCGAGCCGTTGACCTCAGCACCATATATATGATTACGTGTTGGTGGTAGCGTCCGGTCACGAAAACTGATAAGAGTCGGGAGAAGGATGCGACGGTCCGTCGGTACCTTTGGGCCTTCCGAAGCCTTTTCGGCCAGAGGTTAGGTGTAGTCAGTGGTAGAACAACTGGATTAAGCTAGATCCAGTTTGTTAGGTATAATACAAGTAGTGTTTGTAGTGGCTTAGGTGACAACAAACCGGCACTGTTTACAATACTATCTTATGTTCAGTTCTGATCGATGTTTATTTATCCCACGAGGAATATAGTTGGCGTCTATGTGCCTGGAACTCATAGTCAGTTAATATTTCTCTTCTTCTCCTTCTTCATCCACTGTGTGTTCTATCGTTTTGTGTATCTCGACCTGCCCTCTTTATCGCCTAGTACCTATTCATTGTAAGTTGTTTTAAACGTTTTAATTTGCTAATTTATTTATATCATCCACTGGATGGCCAACGGCTTTTAGCAGTGGTAACACCAGTACCCGTCAGATCTAAGTTAAGAGCTGTCGGCCTTTGGTAGCTCTTGGACGAGCCTGCCGAACACTGATGACAAGCAGGGAGCACACAGCCCTTGTGGAGCCAACTGGGGAGCTACTTGACATAAGTAGCGGCTGTGGTCATGGAAACTGAGAATGGCCGGGAGAGCGGTGTGCTGACAACATGCCCCTCCATATCCGCATCCAGTGACGCCCATCGGCCGAGGATGACACAGCGTTCGGTCGGCACCGTTGAACCTTTCGAGGTCTGTTCGGATGGAGTAAGGCAAGATATCCATTGAACAACGTTCCTAATGGCTTCGTATATTTGGCGTTCAGTGGTTAGATTGTGCAACTGTGCTGTGTCTCTAATGATTGTGTGATTCCAGCAGAAGAGGATTTTGTCTCCTGGTGTTCCTAATCCCCAACACATGTGCAATTTGGAGTCCGACTTAGACACACGAGTTTTAAGTGTGTAGGTTAAGAGGTGCACTATACCGTAGCTACGATCGGAAAGTTTCAGTCTTAATCTTTCCGAGATGGGGAAAATGTATTGACTGTTGGTACCTTATCTCTGATCTCCCATTCATCTTGCAACGTCTCGATTCACCAAAGTTGGTGCTTGTTGTCACAAGCTACATTGGTTATAAGTCTAACCTGATCTAGTACATCCATCTTTAACCAGCACGTTGCAGTCCGATATCTGATAGCAATATCAGTCGGGTTTATTCCACAAAATACAGATAGCGCTACCGCTGAAGTGGCGCCAAACGCCTCCGACAGCCTAAGCAGGACACTCCTTTGCCCTTGTCTAAAATACGTTCTGCTTGGGTGGAAAGTTAATCGTGTGTCCATGTACTGAATTTAAGTCAAAGTACTGATTCGAAGAGTGTGCAACAGTATGTTTATGTAACTAGTAGAGATGGTCTGTTTTCGACCATTTCTAGCCGCGCGAGATTAGCCGAGCGGTCTCAGGCGCTGCAGTCATGTACTGTGCGGCTGGTCCCGGCGGAGGTGTGAGTCCTCCCTCGGGCATGGGTGTGTGTGTTTGTCCTTAGGATAATTTAGGTTAAGTAGTGTGTAAGCTTAGGGACTGATGACCTTAGCAATTAAGTCCCATATGATTTCACACACATTTGAACATTTTTTTGACAATTTCTAGAGCGTTATTAGCTGCATCCCTCTATTAATTGTCCTTGTCTAAATCCGAAATTGTGTGGGCTGAAACCTCAAAGGTCTCTATCAAACTATAAGCGGCTGCACAGAACTCTTTCCGACGAGTGTTTGATCATTACTGCGTTAGAGATTTTTCCATGTTGTATGTAACCTGCCTGGCCTTAGGCCGTCTTTTATTAGTTCTGTTTATGTGATCTGTGGTGCTTGTCTTTTGAATATCTCTGGATACACCGCGTATGGACCTGGTGCTTTTTGGTCCAATAGTACTGTTATTGGCACCGCAAGTTCTTCATGTGCAAATGCACGAGTGACTGTTGCTGTATAGAGTGTGTAGGTCTTCCCTGAGTGTGTTTTATTATGTGTCTTAGTTAATGACATCATTTGGGAGGAGTTTAACTCAACAGAAATCGCGTTGTATTTCTACATCCTCTAGTCATTGTACCGCCATTCTGACATAGGTTGGTATACAAGTTCGCAATGTTTTTTCTTTCGCTTATTAGCATTCCTGTTGCTATGAGTTTATTTATCGATTGTGATTTTTTATCTTTAGTTCGGTGTTTCTGTTTGAGTTGTTATATTGTCATGTTGTCATTTGAAGATAGTGATTTGAGCTGTGGACGCTAGAAAATGGAGTGCTAAGTGAAGAAACTGGAAGATTTTTAAGATATTCTTCTGTTTTTCAGTACAGGGATGACAGCAGCGGAGGCAGCCAGAAACATTTGGGTAGTGTATGGGGATAATGCCACTGGACACAGCACGGCAAGAAAATGGTTTTCTACACTTAAGGAGGATTAGTCACTATGCGCGTTCAGGAAGACCTTCGGGGTTTGATGAAGATAGTTTAAACGCATTAATCCACAATGATCCACGTCATATACTCGATAGCGGGCAAATGCGATGAACTGTGATCACTCCACCACTGTCCGACATTTTCATGTAATGGCGAAGGTTCAAGAATCGATTGTATGCGTACCGCATGCTCTAAGCCAAAATCAGAAAAGTCTGTGGGTGGCCTTATGTGCATCTCTACTCACTCGTCATCAATTCACTCGTTAACAACACCGACCAGCCGTATCCTGTATCGTTACTGGTGACAAGAAGTGGTGTCGTTATGTTAATATAAGGAAAAGAAAGGAATAGTTGAGGCAAAAGAAAGCAGCATCTTCCCGTAGAAAGACCTGCACGCACCCAAAAAAGTGGTTCAAATGGCTCTGAGCACTATGTGACTTAACATCTTAGGTCATCAGTCCCCTAGAACTTAGAACTACTTAAACCTTTCAAATAACTTCCGGGAATTCAGCCAGGTAACACTTTCAGCAACCGCCGATATTTCGGCGGGAGAACACTCCGCCATTTTCAAGGCAAACTGCAACGGACAGGCGGCGTACATGCAAATTTAATACCTCGGTTCTCCGACAGAAGCAGGAAAGATAACACACACACTGAACACTAGTGCCACCAAAGATGACCAAAGTCAGAGCTATCGATAGTGAGACTATGAATTCGCAGGTGATGCAGCATTGACTCTGTTCCTCTGTTTTTTGACAAGGGAGAGAGCCGGATTCCAAACAGAGTTTAAACAGAAACCTCCATCCCTGTTAACGAGGTTGCTCGCTAATTTAATCTCAACTGCCTCCCTAATGACACTGTCCCAATAGCTGGACGTGCATGCCAATATCTCGGTGTTATTATATCTACATCTACATCTACATCTATACTCCGCGAGCCACCTTACGGTGTGTGGCGGAGGGTACTTATTGTACCACTATCTGATCCCCCCTTCCCTGTTCCATTCACGAATTGTGCGTGGGAAGAACGACACATGGGGTGACCAGTATCCAAGCAATGTTCGGCAATACCAGATCTATTTGGCTGCTGTAATCGTGTGTGCCGTTTATGCTCAGTACATCTGTCCTCCACGGTCCTGATAGTTTGACCAATATATGCCATGCCGCAGCTACAAGGAATACGATATACACCCGCCTTACGCAGTCCAAGATCATCCTTAACGGAACTCAAAAGTGCTCTAATTTTATATGGAGGTCGGAAAACACATTTCACATCGTATTTCCGTAAAATACGACCGATCTTATTGGACGTGTTTCCTACGTAAGGCAAAAAGGCAGTAGACTTAGGTGTTGACTCAGAATTATCATCAATCACCCGATGTACAGTTGGTCGATAGCGCAACGCACGTTCAATCTGTCTATCACTATAACCATTTTGACGAAATGTAACTTCAAGGTGGGACAGCTCAGCTGGCAAAGTCTCAGCGTCAGAAACGACATGTGCCCTGTCTATCACTTAAACCTAACTAACCTAAGGACATCACACACGTCCATGCCCGAGGCAGGATTCGAACCTGCGACCGTAGCAGTCCCACGGTTCTGGACTGCAGCGCCTAGAACCGCACGGCCTCCGCGGCCGGCTGCACGCACCCACAAACGATAATATAAAATGAGTCTGGTGGAACAGCGGCGGTTTGGTGTATTGTGGATTGCTTCCCCGAAGTGTAACCATCACTGCTGACATTTATAGTCTACAACTGAGACGTTTTGCAGACGCAACCAAGAGCAACCAACAGGAAGACTATGTGAAGTTATGCTACTCCACGATAACAACGGCACGCATTCTGCTACACTGACGAAAATCACTATACAGGAGTTGGGCTGGGAAATCATTCTGCACCCAACTTAACCACTTGATCTTTGCGTCCTCAGATTTTCGTCTTTTCCGCTCTCTGTCGAACAAGTTTCAAGAAACTCCCTTTCCGAGCCCTTCGCCTCAAAACCAAGTGATTTCCAAAGTCGCCCAATCGAAAAGCTACCCTAGGGTTGGCATACAGTGGTAAATAGTGAAAGAGACTGTATTGTTGAAGGCTAAAGTCTCTGTCATGTGTATCTGTTGTGTTTATTAAACTTATAGAAAAACGCTACGAACTTACACACCAATGGTTCCCCACCTGGGGGTAATTACACCCTGAGGAATTTTCTGAGGGTTGAAAACTAAACTATTCGATTCTGTTTGTCACTGAACTAAATTATTTTAAAAAGATCATTACTACTATCAAATTTTACAAGACTCTAATATTGATTACATAAGTATAAATATTTTTTTTTTTTTTTTCTGGCCGCTGTGGTCTCGCGGTTCTAGGCGCGCAGTCCGGAACCGTGCGACTGCTACGGTCGCAGGTTCGAATCCTGCCTCGGGCATGGATGTGTGTGATGTCCTTAGGTTAGTTAGGTTTAAGTAGTTCTAAGTTCTAGGGGACTGATGACCACAGCAGTTGAGTCCCATAGTGCTCAGAGCTATTTGAACCACTTTTTTTTTTAATTATTTTTTCTCAGTCAGTAGCATTAATGCAATGGAGGTTACAGGTTCTTCACATAGTCCATCCGTTAAACACGTATGTTGTGCTTTGTCACGTACATAAGTGATGATAAAACTAAGACACATACGTAACAAATACTAAATATCTCAAGAAAATGTCTTCTCCAAATTGTAAATAGTACCTGCAGTAGTCCAGCAATTGCTTCATTACTCGCTTCGAAACCGATAAATGATTTAATTGGCACCACGACACAGCAGAAACTACACAAGGGCTACTTAGTGAGATTAGATATAAATCATTAACAACCTGAAGTCGTCCAATTTCTGCCAGTTCAGAAGTAAAGAGTGCAGCAGTGGAGTGATTTACGAACAGTAAGTGTAGGGCACACATCTGAACTTGTTTGATTTTAAATGGGGTTGCAGTGTGCATGTGAAGCAAGTGTCGCAATGGAGAGGAGTAATGCAGGGGCAGTGTGTTTTGTGTATCCTCACCGTGATATCTTTCATATTTCACCATTTTAAAAATAAATGTGCTCCAATAAAAGTCTTTGATTGTACTGTATAGTTAAGTGATAAGGTTGGTGGTAATGTGGGGGAGGGGGTGTGAGGCCAATAGACGGCAGGGAGGAGGGTGGGGGTAGTATCTGATGTCTGATTGCACTCAGTGACAATGATCTAAGAAACGTTGGGAACCCCTATTATACACCAACCCAGTATGTACACCCCCTACGTTCTGTCCTGTATGTGTTGCCACGAATTGTTTCCAGTAACGTTTTCTGGTGTCATAGAGCTCTTTTTCTTAAGGTTTCCATGGCGTGCCGAGATGCAAAATTCTCAGTTGTCTGTCTCTATACTTGTAGGCTCTCTGGTATAATTTTTGTTTTCCTCCCACGTTCCTTTTTAGTCTTGTGAGCTCGTCTGTCCATGTTGTTGTGAGAAAAACGCAGAGGTGTGAGGGATTATTTCTTGGGAATCCGAAAAAAACAGCAGTCCTCGCCTTACCAGCTGCGAAAACGGTCTTTGCCTTCTTTGGTGCACTTTCCCCAAGCTTTTGTCCGTTGTTTTGACTGCCGTTTCGACTCAGGTGTTTAATGATGGATGCAGGTTTTACCAGCAGCCACAAATCGGCGCTAAAAGTCTTGCGGGTTGTGATTAAACATCACCAGATGTTGTGTTGAAATGTTGTGCTGGATGCGCTTTTGGTCGACTGTGGACAATCACGGCAACCACCTCGCACACAGCTTCTTCACAGCCAATTCTTCGTGCAGGATTTAATGCATTCGCGCAGTAGAGACGCCTACAGCCTCAGAAATCTCACGAATTTTTATTTGGCTGTCACGCACTACGATATCATGGATAATGTTAACGGTCTCATTTGTGGTGACCTCAATTGGAAGGCCGGAGCGTGCTTCGTCTTCGCTGCTTTTTCGACTTTAAAATCATTAATCCAAAAATAAATGGTGTTCAGTCAGGCGCAGAGTCCGTGTGAACTTTATCCAATTCTGTTTTGATCTGTGAGGCAGACGAACCCTTCAAATGAAAAGTTTAATAACAACAGGAAACTCGGGTTTCTCCATTATCAGTCGAAGTCGACACAAGTCCTTTATACAATTCGTGGAATAATCAAGCCTACGAACCAAGAAGGCGCGGAAAGAATGTTCCACTCTTTCGGGAAACTGAACAGACTTATCGGACCACCCTCATAAATGGGGGTACGGAATGAAACAAAATTCACCTACTCTGGAACGAGCCACCAGATACCTCATGCACCCCACAGCGAAATAATCAGAAAGTAAACAGTTTTTTAAGTTGCATGAGCAGTCATACTATAATTCTTAAATGAGCATACCGCCATTTGACTGTATTGTTGTTTTTTTTTTTAAATTACGACCAAAGTTTCGGCCTTTTATGTCATTTTCATGTGGTTGAGTTTATGTCATTAACATATTTTGCAGGACATCAAGCTCAAAATTGGCCATAATTAAGAAAAATATTCGCTCTCCATCACATGCCAGATGTAAAATCATCATCTTGTAAAAAGGTCAGTGAATAATAGTGGGAGCATGTCATGTTTAACAAAAACAGATTTATTTTGGAATATACCAACCAACAGGTTTACTTTGGTGTTAAGGACATAAATACAATCAATTTTTGATCTAAAAAAGCACATAATTTTATAATCACTTAACAAAAATATTCACATTGGAGAATAAATAAAAACGAAAACCCACTGACGATGGCACAATGGTGCCGAAACATGTTTGGGTACTGAGAAAAACGGTGTTTTGCATAACTGGCGGACCTCACATCCAACAGTTTTAACTGCAAACACGGCCAATACAAGGAGCTGCAAATCAAACTGATAGATATAAATTCAGTCACTTGAAAATGCCATAAAAGGCCGAAACCCGGGTCGTAATTTAAAAAAAAAGCAATGCAGTCAAATGGCGGTGTGTTCCTTTAAAAATGCCCCTGAACAACCTCTGAAATTTTGTCGGTGGCCTTCTGATACACTCTGTAAATAACAAGTAAGTGAAAGAAGGAAGGTGCACGAAGCTAATCACTGTGCTTTACCTTGGCCTGCAGCCCAGCGTGGGGGCGCCCTACAGAGCCAGGTGGCGGAGGCCCACAGCGGCTGACGAGCAGGTTGCTCAGCACGAAGGCCTCCGTCTGGCCGTACCACTGCGTCAGCGGCCGGCCCGTGCGCGCCTCCAGCCACGCGTGCCTCTCCGCGCTCAGAGCGGACCCTCCAGTGACGCACACACGCACCTGCTGCACTGCCGACCTCAGCCGGCCCTCGGGACAATGACGAGCCAGCGAAATCCACTGGTTCGGCGGCATGAAGATGACGGTGGGCTGCGAAAAGACACTATCACGTCTAGGGACCCAATATCGAATGAATACCTACAGTTTTGTAAGAAAATGAAACGTCTCCAACCGTCCTGACGATGATGCTTTCGGTGCTTCAGTGCACCATCTTTAGGACTTAGTTGATGCTCAAGGGGTTGTCACGGTCAATACACAGGGTGGTCCATTGATAGTGACCGGGCCAAATATCTCACGAAATAAGCGTCAAACGAAAAAACTACAAAGAACGAAACTTGTCTAGCTTGAAGGGAGAAACAAGATGGCGCTATGGTTGGCCCGCTAGATGGCGCTGCTATAGGTCAAAAGGATATCAGCTGCGTTTTTTTAAACAGGAACCACCATTTTTAATACATATTCGCGTAGTACGTAAAGAAATACGAATGTTTCTGTTGGACTACTTTTTTCGCTTTGTGACAGATGGCGCTGTAATAGCCACAAACATATGGCTAATAATTTTATGATTCAAATGGCTATGAGCACTATGCGACTTAACTTCTGAGGTCATAAGTCGCCTAGAACTTAGAACAAATTGAACCTAACTAACCTAAGGACATCACACACATCCATGCCCGAGGCACGATTCGAACCTGCGTCCGTAGCGGTCGCTCGGCTCCAGACTGCGACGCCTAGAACCGCGCGGCCACTCCGGCCGGCTAATAATTTTAGACGAACAGTTGATAACGGGTAGGTTTTTTAAATTAAAATACAGAACGTAGGTACGTTTGAACATTTTATTTCGGTTGTTCCAATGTGATACATCTACCTTTGTGAACTTATCATTTCTGAGAACGCATGCTGTTACATCGTGTTTACCTGTAAATACCACATCAACGCAATAAATGCTCAAAATGATGTCCATAAACCTCAATGCGTTTGGCAATACGTGTAACGACATTCCTCTCAACAGCGAGTAGGTCGTCTTCCGTAATGTTCGCACATGCATTGACAATGCGGTGACGCATGTTGTCAGGCGTTGTCGGTGGATCACGATAGCAAATACCCTTCAACTTTCCCCACAGAAAGAAATCCGGGGACGTCAGATCCGCTGAACGTGCGAGCCATGGTATGGTGCTTCGACGACCAATCCACTTGCCATGAAATACGGCATTCAATACCGCTTCAAACGCACGCGAACTATGTGCCGGACATCCATCGTGTTGGAAGTACATCGCCATTCTGCCATGCATTGAAACATCTTGTAGTAACGTCGGTAAAACATTACGTAGGAAATCAGCATACATTCCACCATTTAGATTGCCATCGATAAAATGGAGGCCAATTATCCTTCCTCCCATAATGCCGCACCATACATTAACCCGCCAAGGTCGCTGATGTTCCACTTGTCGCAGCCATCGTGCAGTTTCCGTTGCCCAATTATTCCGGTTTACGTTACCACTGTTGGTGAATGAAGCTTCATCGGTAAATAGAACGCGTGCAAAAAATCTGTCATCGTCCCGTAATTTCTCTTGTGCTCTGTGGCAGAACTGTACACGACTGTACACGACGTTCAGAGTCGTCGCCATCCAATTCCTGGTGCACAGAAATATGGTACGGATGCAATCGATTTTGATGTAGCATTCTCAACACCGACGTTTTTGAGATTCCCGATTCTCGCGCAGTTTGTCTGCTTCTGCTGTGCGGATTAGCCGCGACAGCAGCTAAAACACGTACTTGGGCATCATCATTTGTTGCAGGTCGTGGATGACGTTTCACATGTGGCTGAACACTTCCTGTTTCCTTAAATAACGTAACTATCCGGCGAACGGTCCGGGCACTTGGATGATGTCGTCCAGGATACCGAGCAGCATACATAGAACACGCCCGTTGGGCATTTTGAACACAATAGCCATACAACAACACGATATCGACCTTTTCCGCAATTGGTAAACGGTGCATTTTAACATGGGTAATGCATCACGAAGCAAATGCCGCCCACACTGGAGGAATGTTACGTGATACCACGTACTTATACGTTTGTGACTATTACAGCGCCATCTATCACAAAGCGAAGAAAGTGGTCCAACTAAAACATTCATATTTCTTTACGTACTACACGAATATGTAATAAAAATGTAGGTTCCTATTTTAAAAAACGTAATTGATATCCGTTTGTGCTATGGTAGTACCATCTAGCGGGCCAACCATAGCGCCATCTGGTTTCCCCCTTCAAGCTAGACAAGTTTCGTTCTTTGTAGTTTTTTTCGTTTGATGCTTATTTCGTGAGATATTTGGACCGGTCACTATCAATGGACCACCATGTATAGGATGCATGAGTGGCCAACATAAATGGTTTACACAGACTACCTGACACTGTGATGTCGCCTCTCCAACCATGAAATGTCAATTGTCGGCTGTAGGTGTTTCATTTTCTTACCATAGTGAATGGCCGTAGTTCCCCAGGCCTCCAGTCAAAAAGATGGGCTTACAAAAACTATCTATAGTACTCAAAAAAGAAGCGTGATATAAGACAACAATAGTATTCATAAAGGAATCGATAACTTTAGGTACAGATGCTTATCTTTGCATAAAAGATTACACAAGGTAAATCACCTAAAAAATGCTCCGCAGATACTACGGAAATGGGAAGTGTTGCTGATGTGCGGTTTTCACACATGGATTGGTAGTCACGGGCACTTATCATTAACAAATCAACAGACTGCAATAATACTTAGAAAGTGAATTTTTTTTGTACAAAACATACACTTTTTTTAAATGGAATAGTGCCTATTGATTAGAGTACATTAGAATGCCAGTGGTGTCTGCTGAAGGATCCTGGTGCGAGACGTTTACGAGACATCGTATTTTGAAACGATTCCACACCGACACTTGTGAAATACCTGTAGTAGCACACGCTGAAGAACAACAAGTGTGTACACTCGTTATGTGGATTCCGACTAGTAACGAGACAATTTACCATCACAGGTCGTGTTCAAAATTACCACCAGCAGCGGCAATACACGCTTCCAGTCTGATATGGAACGACTGCTGCACACACTTCAGTGGGGACGTCCGAACAGGCTGTAGTAATACGCCGTTGCATATCACTGGGGCAGCTGGTATGTCTTTGCAGATAGCGCCTTTCAGTTTTCCCCACATGAAAATGTCTACAGGCGTTAAATCCGACGAACGGGCCGGCGAAGGTACAGGTCCTCTGTCCAATCAAGCGATATGGAAACAATTCGGGAGGACATGTGTAGTGCTTCGTGCACTATGGGCTGGACAGCCAAAATGCTGATACCACGGGTTTTTCCTACTATGTGGAGGAACGTCTTCCAGCATGCCTGGAAGATGGTTTCTTAGGAAGTACGATACTTGCGCGAATTCACTGTCCCGTCTACGAAAAACGGGTCTATGAGCTGATGTGTGGTTTTAGGGCGCACAACTACAGTGGTCATTAGCGTCTATGAGCTGATGGTTCACTATCCCACACTGCACGCTGACGGTTCATCTGACGAAGCCAACCGGAGTTGTCAGGAGACCAATGGCACAAGTTTCAGTGACATTTGTGGCCACGATCCGTAAATGTGGATTCATCACCAAACAAGATAAATGACAGACCTGGAGTAATCTGTCTTAATGCCCATGTACAGAAGTTGAAACGATTCTCATAATCGTTACCATACAGATGAGGACGGAAGAGATGTGGTAGGGATGGATCCTGTGTCGATGGAGAATGCGTAGGACACTTTCCTGACTCCTGCCACTTCCTCGAGCGATTGTGCTGGAGCTATTGTGCGGATCAACTGCAATAGCAACAAGAACATTAATTTGCCCCTCTACAGCCTCACTTGTTTTATTCTGTAATATTGCCTAGGTGTTACACTAACACTCACGTAAGTGGTTGAAAATGTTGATAAATAACTGCTGAGATGGTTGACGTCTGTTGAGGTACCTTCCTACAGTTTCCATACACCATGAGCACGTCGGGTTTTTCCGCATTGGTAAATCCCATCGTCCACTCACGACCCACTGCTTGGTCTGTCAGACACTAACTGACCAGCAAATCGCATTGCACTCAAGGAAAACGCAAGCACGCTGTAAGCAAACATAGCAACACTGTACCTAGCAACTTCGCAGGCAAACAAGTGGCGGTGTGGGATCTTTTCAAAATACGATATCTCGTTAATAACTCGCACTGAAATCCTGCAACAAATACAACTGACATCCTAATTTACCCTACTTTTAGTTTGTTAATGCCAATAGACATTGTTCCATTTAAAACAGTGCATGTTTCACAAAAATACACTTTCTAAGTTTTTTTACTATCTTTTTATTGGCTAACAATACGAGCCCTTGTCTGTCAATCAGTTATGCGAAAACAGCTCGTCGGTAGCACTTTCCATTTCCGCAATATTTGCAGTGCAAGTTTTAGGTGATTCGCCATGCATATTCTGTGTCGCCTCCAATCGCTCCATTTCTGTTTTCAGAATCTATCTTAACAGGGAGAGATAGTTTTTAAATACAGAGAATTTGATCAAGCAATATTTTTAATTACTGATTACAATTTTTAAACATTAGGATATCAAAACAGAACATTACAGAACAGATTTGATCAAGCAATATTTTAAATTACTGGTTACAATTTGTAAACATTGGGATATCCAAACGTGAAATTACAGAACAGATTATCATAAAAACAACTCAATAGTACCCTAAACTAGATAAATTAAATTTTTCCTAAGCTTTCCATCTTCCTCCGCAAAGCCGTTCAAAAAACAGTGTTCTATCCCGTCGTTTTGATGCTAATCCGTTACGTCACTTTTACCATATGCTCCTTTCGTTTGGAAACAAACGCCGGAGGGGACTCAAGTCGCTGGAGTTTTCAGGTACTCGTTAGCAGCTTATACAACTGGTGGAACAAACCTTTCATCTCTCTAAAAGACTGGCGTACAGTGCTGACGCACATGTATTGCCAAATCAAGGCTCACTACAGCTTTCTGATCAACGAGAGCAGGTTCGAAAGAGGCGACTGCTCCATTTTTTTTATTTATTTATTTATTTTTTTTTTTTTTTTTTGCTGTGTGAAAAATTACTGCTCAAAATGGTTCAAATGGCTCTGAGCACTATGCGACTTAACTTCTGACGTCATCAGTCGCCTAGAAGTTAGAACAAATTAAACCTAACTAACCTAAGGACGTCACACACATCCATGCCCAAGGCAGGATTCGAACCTGCGACTGGGTTCCCTGTTGCTGCTGCCAGTGGTAACAGCAGGATTACTTTATGAAAAACCTCTTATTGTAGATATTGCCCCAGAACCAGATCCGGCCTCCTTAAAATGCATAGTTTTGACTCTTGGATCCAGCAAACAGGATATCGTAGCCGAATGATTAGCACCAATCTATCTAAATACGCTTGTTTAACTCACCCAGAACAGTGTTGTCGGTATTGCTATCAGGTTAACTTAAGCCGTTTATTTGCGCTTTGTCGTGTCCTGACACTATAGTTTCTAAAATAACAGATTCTCGGTTTTTTATTGCTGCTATTTCCAGTAACATACGTAGACCGAATAAAAATTGCAAAATTCTAGTGACTGTGAAGGAGTGGAAGATCTCTTCAATATGGGGTCGAGGCCGCGGCAGAAATCGGTCTCCTTGCGTGCAGCGAAGATGGCGAAGGTGAAAGAGGCGGGCACGACGCCGGCGAGAGTGAAAGGTCACAAGCTGATGACTTCCCTGCATCGTCACTTTTGGATAGTATCAGTTTTTCTCCCTGAAGCAACCACAATATTAAGGGGCCAGTAATTACCTCAAGTTTATAGCACGTCAATAAATTATAAGTTTTTAAATCAAATTTACCTTCTTTTACAAGGAACACTGCTGATAATAAGCATACTTTATCACTTACATCAATGTAATATACACTGACAGAAGAAAATCACAACACCAAGAAGGAGTTGTGCGACATAGGTAACTTGGCAGGCGTGTTTCTACATCTGAAAGATGTGTGTTCAAATTTCGCGTCACTGGCATAAGGGTGGAGCCAGTAGCGCAATTATGAGGATACATATCAGGTTTGAGCGTTAGTTACCTTCGGAACTGGACGTGGTGTGTTGACGTTAGTTAAGAATGTCTTTAATGCGACAGGCACCATTACCAACACATTGTTAAGTTCGAACGAGGTCGTGTAATGGGGCTACGAGTAGCTGGATGTTGCTTCTGCAACACTGCAGAAACGCTTGGCAGGAATGTAGCCACTGTACATTACTGCTGGCAGCAGTGGCTCCAGTCGGCCACTTCACGCTACCGAGAGGGAAGGCCATCGTGTTCAGTGTGTAGCTCTGGGGCACCATGCTGCACCTCCAGCAGCAATCTGAGCAGCTGTTCTCACCACAGCGACACAACGAACGCTTACAAACGGGTTACTTCAAGGGCAGCTCCGAGCCAAATGCCCTGTAGTGTGCATTCCACTGACCCCAAAAACACTGCCATTTGCGAGTTCAGTGGTGTCAAGTGAGAGTTCATTGGAGAGCATGGAGAAGGTCTTTTTTATTTACTGATGAAAGCTGGCTCTGCCTCGGTGCCAGTGCTGGCTGTGTGTTGGTTAGAAGGACGCCAGTTGGGGGCCTGCAATCAACCTGTCTGCGTGCTAGACCCACTGGACTTAAGCCTGGACTTATGGTCTGGGGTGCGACTTCATATAAGAGCAAGAGCACTCTCGTGGCTATCCCACGCACCCTGACTGCGAAATTCAGTCTGGTGATCGAACTGGTGTGCTGTCATTCACGAATAACAAAAAATGGCTCTGAGCACTATGGGACTAAACATCTGTGGTCATCAGTCCCCTAGAACTTAGAACTACTTAAACCTAACTAACCTAAGGACATCACACACATCCATGCCCGAGGCAGGATTCGAACCTGCGACCGTGGCAGTCGCGCGGTTCCGGACTGAGCGCCTAGAACCGCTAGACCACCGCGGCTGGCCACGAACAACATTGCAGGGGGTGTTTTCTAACACAGGGTAGGACTTGCTCACATATCGCTGTTGTAACCCAAAATGCTCTACAGAATGATGTTGCCTTTGGACGCTGTATCACCAGATATGTCTCCAACCGAGCACAAATGGGACACCATCGGACAACTCCAGCTTCAAGAACAAAAAGCATTAACCGTCCCTGTATTGACAGACCAAGTGCAACGGTCAGGGAACTCCACCCCACAAACTGACATCCAGCACCTGTTCAGCACAATGCATGCACATTTGTATGGCCTCCTTCAACATTTTTCCGCTTACACCGGTTATTAATGTACCAGCATTTCACATTTCCAATGACTTATCTCGGGCTTACATTAACCTATTATTTTGCAATGTTAATTACTTATTTACGTTACCTAGACAAATGTATTCCGAAATTTCATTACTCTACATTAATTACTATTTGGTGTTGTTTTTTTTTTCAACAGTCTATTACAGACATTTTGCTGCACTCCAAACCTGATGATGTTTTTAAATTAAGTATCCTTATCCGACTGTCATCTCCTCGGAGTGTGGCAGAGCTTACTTCTGGCACCACTTTCTCTTGCCTCCTTTCCTGTTCCATTCCCTGTCTTTCCATTCCTCTTTTTGCATCACTCTTATATCGATGTCCTTCCTCACTTATTTCTCCCTATCTTTTGGCGGACCGTTCTCTTTTCGTTAGATTAGTTTTATGGGCATTAGGCCGTCGTTCAAGGCATCTTTCTGAACCTCACATTTCTTCCCGTAGCGCTGGAGACGTCATCTGAGGCTCTAAATACTCAGATAAGTTTCAAACATAAACAAGCTCAGAAAGCCTAACTGTTTTTCCATATCCATGCAAAGATCACATCTGTATCTACATCTATATCTGCACTCTACAAGCTACCTTACGGTGTGTAGTGCAAAGTGCCTTTGGTACCGATACTTTTTACCCCTTTTACGAATCAGGAGTGGAAAGAACGACTGCAGGTAAAGCTCGTGACGTCATCAGACCGCTACCTGAGACCGTGGAGCCATTTCGAGGGGTGTGATAAAGCTTGTAGTGCGGAAAAATTGGGGTGTCGCTTCATTCAGCACTAATGGCCACAGCTTGTCTCCTTTCAGTAAAACTGATACTGTCAATTCATCCGTGTTTCGAATACAACGATTGCTCTTGTGCTCCTTAACTCGGGTATTAATGCTGAGATACCTTTAAATATTTTTTCATATCAATTTGCTTTCAAAGGGGCAAGAAAGTCGGTGAGCCAACTTTTGGCGTGGTTATGGATAATCTATTAAGCGCAGTTGGACAATTTTTAAGAAACAGCCCTTCAGAGAGCCAAGCAAAGAACTTCTTATTGGTTTCTATACGTTGATGATATTTTCATTATAGGACTCACTGAGAAACAGAAAAGACTTTTCTGAATTATACTAATTCGATTTTAAAGCTCACCATGGAAAAAAGAAACAGGTCAGCTTTCGATAGTAGATTTACAGGTACTACGAAAACGAGACGGAAGCCCACTCACAACGATAGATAACTTCACAAAAATTGGAGGAAGAGCTCCATCATTTAAGTATTACGGTGAGAAGAAATGCTTACTCTGACAAAGAGGTAAATATGGTGAAACACCTTAAAAGTGAAAAACAGTCAAGTGAACAGAATGTTTCGCTCCTATTCCTAAAAAAAGTCACAGATAATACTACCAGAATTCTAAGAAGATACTGTATCAGCACTGTTTAAACCAGCGAGAACGATGCGTGAATATTTCAACATTGTTCCTCCACAAGCACTTCGTTTAATCAGTTTCCTCATTTTCCCATCTCTACTACTTATATGTGAAGTCCCGTGCTGTTTCCACACTTCTAAGTTTCAATCAGGTGTATAGCGATCTTGAACCAGAAGTGGACTGCAATATCACATCGTTAGAAAAAACAGTCTAAACTATTATTATTATTATTCAGGTAAATCGCCTGTCGACGATCAAATAAATTAAGCTTTGGACAAAGTTTTACGTCCAACACAGCAAGGATTGTTTTTTAAGTCAGAAAATAACAGATGATATACTGGACACACGCTCTGTCTAGTTGCATAACTGTTATGCAGGTATTTGTGATGAGTTATGGTTTAGATAAATGTTTCGAATCGCTTCCAGAACCAAAGGAGATATTAAATAGTTCGAAATTTAGGCTAAAATAGTTGTTCGTAAATGACAACCAAGGGTCTTCGTGATTTACCAACATCGGTGCACTATATATGACAGAGGCGTCAGTAGGAACAGTGTATCAAGTGAAATGTCTGAACCGCGCTATGAACCGAGCAAATTGCTAAGCAACATCCGGGCTAAGCACCATAAGAGCGTACCGCTCAGTGCCGTTTTTGGCAAATCACATCAGTACTTGGTAGGCACAAACTCTGTAACACAGAATGTAACACAAGGAGACAGACACATCTTGTTCATGTTTCAAGCAAGACCCGATGATAGGTTTCGAACTGATCTGTTTTGATACATAAAAACTATCTTCAGAAGTCGAAACCGAATTTTTCTTCGTTTGGCTGTAGGTCTGATTCCCAAACGATGGACAGAATCTAAGAAATTAAATTATACTTTGATAAAGCATTGCTGTATAAAGACGGAGCAGACCAGCATGAAACTTGACATGAGACTGGGAACAAAACAGCAACCGAATGTGGGCAGCAGAGTGCACGTAGCAGCTTGTTTGGTAGTTTAATTTGCTTTGACAGTTCTCTATCACAAACAAGTTACTGTGTTTGAATTACTGGTTTTTAATTCAGTCTGGTCTAACCTTGTGTCTCTCTATGTCCTCCAGAACTGCTTCAGGGCTGAAGTCCGACGTAACAATGCATCTCATTCCGCTGCTCATGCACCAGAAGGTGTACGCTATCCCGCTTATCCAGTATAAGCCCGTCGTGAACAACATGACGTCTTCTCCTCCGAAAGGGGCGTCGCTGCGACTGTAACAATTATGTGGTTACATAGAGGACAAGTCATCTACGTAAAAAGTCAGAATGCGAAGGTTATATTTACCTTGTAAATTAAAGGTAGATTCAAACGCATCAGTTCTTAACTGCAAAAACAGCCACACTTGATATTCAGTCTCTGTTGGTCCATCATGGCCAGGTGACATCGGCTGGTGGGTACTTTTCAATGTCAATAAACTTCACCAACACCCATATACTTTCAGATATTTTAATTTAATCTGAAAGCAACTACATTCGGCAGTTCATTTTGCCGTCTTCAGGCCCCATAAGCTTTTATCCAAATAAATGGACTTATCGTATACGGCCATAAAACACTGGATATCGTGGATTACAATCGTTATACAACTCAGAGTTGCTGTCACGTCTTCGTGTGAAGCATTTGTCTAATGATTGGAACTCAAGATATCCTGTGTTTTGTGGCGCTATCCGATAAGTTCCTTTATTTAGATAAAAGCGTATGGGGCCTTAAGATAGAAAATGAGTTGCCGAAACTGGTTGCTTTCAGAATAAAATAAAATATCTTAAAGTATACGGCTGTTGAAGCTTCTTGACATTGAAAAAAGAAACACTTGATATTTGTCGATTATAGATTAGGAAATGAGACACTTAAAGAAGTAACTGATGATGGTTGAAGTAGAGTGGATATAAAATGTAGACTGGCAATGGCAAGGAAAGCCTTTCTGAAGAAGAAGAATTTGTTAACATCGAGTCTGGAAGTATTTGTATGGAGTGTAGCCAAGTATGGAAGTGAAACATGGACGATAAGTAGTCTGGAGAAGAAGAGAATAGAAGCTTTCGAAATGTGGTGCAACAGGAAGAATGCTGAAGATTGGATCGGTAGATCACATAACTAATGAGGAGTTTGTGGCACAACTTGACTAGAAGAAGGGATCGGTTGGTAGGAGATGTTCTGAGGCATCAAGGGATCAACAATTTAGTATTGGAGGGCAACGTGGAGGGTAAAGATCGTAGAGGAAGACGAAGAGATGAATACGGTAAGCAGATTCAGAAGGATGTAGGTTGCAGTATTTATTCGGAGATGAAGAGGTCTGCACAGGATAGAGTAGCATGGAGAGTTGCATCAAACCAGTCTCTGGACTGAAGACGACAACAACAACATAGCGCCATCTACTACGAACGGAAAACAATAGTTTGAGTAAATCGTTCGTGTGTTTTTGGCGTAGATTACGAATATGCAATAAAATCTGAATAATAGTTTAAGTGAATCATACTTTTTTTTTGCGTAGCTTCCGAATATGCAACAAAATCTGGCGATGTGTTCCATCGGAAAACACAAGGCTGATCCCGTCCACGCCGGAGGGGTGGTTAGGAAGTGGCCAGTCGTAGCCCAGACACATGTCCCGTTTACTAATAGTAACTTTTCACCCAGAACATTTTTTTCGTGCAATGCATCGTTTTTGAGATACTTGTTGTCTTAAGTTAAAATAAACATCCGGTATATTAAATCCAAGTGTTTCTCTTTTCTCAAAAAACTGAGAAACATGACCACAACTAAGACCAAAAATAACCTTTACAAAGTGGTACAGAAAGGAGTCAGATATGGAATAAGTGTGTTGAGCAACAAATATTTCCCAAGGTTTCATTACTTCGGAAGACGTTGAAGAAAAAGGTTCTGTTTTTCTAAAACACTGCCAACCAGGTTGCCAGGTGGCTGACACGCAATTTCCATGTGACACATGTTTTTTTCATTTTACATTTTCAGAATCGTAGTAGGTGACGTTGTCTGACTGTCTTATATCTTTTTGTTTAATGACATTTCCTTCTGGCAAAAGTTTCTCCGTCTTGTTATGTTTTCCATTGTGTATGCGGCTGAGAAACTGTTTACTTCAAACGGAAACGTTTGTCATATTATTGGTTGTACTGACATAACGTGTTAACACGTTCGCTTGCAGACTCGCTAGATGTAACTTACAAATTATGCAAGATACACGTTTGTGCAAAGGCTTCAGCTGTCCAACCGCAGCTTCCCTATCAAGCAGTGGTGTTCACGACGGAGCACCCACCACTACCCTCTCTGCCTCTCCTACCATACGGTGTGCGCAGTTAATGCTCACTTTATTAGGTGCGCACTCTAGCTGAATCAGTCCATGATTCAGTCTGTGCCCTGCATCTATTGGTTTAGCACACTAGTCAGCCTATATGTGCTGTAGTCGGTTCCTGAGTTGATCACCCATCTGTCACTAAGCAACGCAACATACAAACTTGTAAGCCGTCGCTTGCTTTAATCATAAATATATGCCTGTGTGATGTTAAATGTTATTAACTTCACATACAGAAAAGTATTATCTTCTCAATAACCTTCAAATCGTGAGCTACACCCTTAATTTTTATATATGAAGTTAGTGAATTTAATGATGGCACTTTTGTTGTCTCTGCCTGCGGTCCCTTCCAGAGCTCAAAATAGAAATCAGATTAATTAATTTAATAAAATTGAAACTTAAAATTCTGGTTTACCTATGTACGACCACAATAAAATAAAAACAATGAGTAGTTAATGGAGTATGAATCAGAAAAGTGGTGTATTTAAGTTTACAAAATTATGATGAGTTTTATAAATCCTACAACAAGTTCATAAATTTTACACAAAAAAATGGCAGACACAAATTAGAAAAGGGATGGCGTTAGACTGGCAAAGCATATATTGGGGTGGAAGCTATATAAATTCTCCCTGAATTAATCCCTTTTACAGCGCAATCGTACTTTCTTTACATGACTCCATTGTGATGCCTAATTCTATTCACATTAAATCAACTACGACGAAATATACCATAAAATACAGTTCACCAGAGAACAGGTAGCTGTTAATATCATTTAACAACCCGTTCGCTGGTCTAGCCAAACAAATAGGACTGACAAGCACGATGGCGCATGCTGGAATTCTCAAACGCCGGACGACCTCCTCAGCACGAAAGAGTTCACCGCCCTGACACGCGATATGCCTCAGATGAAATGCAGTTCCACTGTCAGTACAACTGGGAACTGCCACTGGCTCTTAGTCCACCCACGTCGCAACCACTAGGGAAAAACTTGAAGTTCTGCATCATGGGAGAACAGAAGACGCAGAAGGTAAAGAATCACAACCACTTTCCACCAAGTATCAGCACGCGACCTGAATTAGCAAAAATGAAACCGCCTGCACATTGCACAAACCAATGGAACTATCCTCTACTCACTGAATCTCCCCTCTTGACTGTTCTGTCGGCCTGGTAGCCAATCCAGACACAGCACCGGGATTCCCACCACACTGGAGGAGCAAGCCTCACTTTGCACATCCTGAAAAGTGCACTGCAGTGTCCTTGACTCAGTACTAATTTGAACATGCCGCAGTTAATGTCGAAGTACTGGCGAAAGTAAGAGCAATGACACACCATCAAATTTTGTATGAAGTTTAACGAAACCATTACTACGACTGAAAAAATTTTCCTTGTGTACGTGTGGGAAATGATAATTTTGATTGGTTACTTTTTTGGATATTTTAGTACATGAAAAACGAAACGGGAGTTTGGGACACACTTTATGCTGTAATGTGGACCTCTATTTCCATGCTACTACTTGTCATTCACCACACCAATACATGGGAGGTTTACGCTCACTAGTCAAGAGAGCTCATGCTATTACGAATTCCGATAATTTGGCTCTAGAACAGGTTTATTTTAATATTGTTTTCAGGCAAAATGGATATACTAATCATCAAATCGGTCATTCTTTTCACTTTAGACCACCATGAGAACCAACAATGGTCACATGTAAATCAGGTGTTTTTTTACTCTTTGCAGGGAGTATTTCATCGAAAAATTCAAGAATCCCCAGAAAATACGATATTAGAAGTGTCTTTTTGCCTTTGACAAAAGCTAGAGCCCTTCTTGGCTCAGCAAAGGTGATGTGGGATTTAGGAAGTTTGGAGAATACAAAATTCCCTGTAATTGCGGAAAGGCCGAAGTTTGGAGTACCGCATATAAAATTCCCTGTCATTGTGGAAAGCCGTATATTGGAGAGACTATTCGTTCAGTTCATGGCCGATGTGTAGAACATCAGTGTCGCACACATTCCCTCCAACCCGAAAAATCTGCCGTCGCTGAATACTGCCTCAATGAAGGGCGTAATATGTCATTTAAAGAGACGCAGATTATGGCTCCTGCTTCCTTTTTACTGGGATTGTATGCTTCAGGAATCTATCGAAATACGATTATCCGATGTCATTATTAACAGAGATAAAGGTTTTCCTTTCAGCAAGATGTAGCATCCTATTTTATCAGATATAAAAAACAACGGCCTGGTTTTCGATCGGCTGCATCTCAATTTGCGATTCATTGATTTTGTAAGTTTCTACCACCGGAGGCGCTGCAATTCTTCGCTTCGCAGAGGGCAGGCTTTTCGTTTTCATGAATAGGCGGTGGCCTGTTTCCGGGATATAAAGGAGCCGCTTGTATCTGATGTTAGTTCTAGCATAATTGTTCACCTGCAATCTCGCCTGAAGATGGTGGCTGGTTGGACCTTCGAAATATCGTGTCCTCAGGACGATGAAATCCGGCCGCATACCCTTGAACAGTATCAACTGTAGGAGCTGAACAAGACAGTTTCCTTTCCCCGTTACTTTTTATAGTTGTCACGGATGAAGTTAAGAAAGGAATGAAGCAGAACAACACTAAGGACACAATCATGTTTGCTTTTGCTGGTGATGTAGTAATTTGGAGTAATACACAGTGTAAGAAATGCAGAAGACATTGGTGACTTTTGATGACCACCTGAAAATTTATGGATTAAGAACGAGTAAATCAAAAACGGTTGCAGTTTCAATCAAGAGGCAGAACAAGAAAGGAAAAAATAAGAGTAGAAGATACGCAGCTGGACACTACAAAGAGCATCATTTCAAGCGATAGCAGGCTTCAGCATGAGATCAAAACCGAACTCAAAAATCAGTTCATTTCTGCCATCAGTCTGCTGTGGAACGAAAAAGTCCCCTTAAGATCGAAAAAGCCTCTCCTTCAATCATACTTTGTCCTCATAATAGCACATGACCAGCGCAACAACCAGACATGTCGACGAAAAACTGTAGTCACCAAAAAGGAAGTTGTTGCGATATATGGTCCAGAAAACTAGGAAGAATGGAGTAATAAGTAAAAAATAGGGGAAGAAGCTGGAGTGTACGCAGCCTTGAAAAGAAAAATTACAAGGGTCTCTTTAAGATGGTTTGTCAAACGAATGGACCAGAGAAGCATAGTGAAACAATTGACTGCACATGGCTGTGAGTGCAAGAAGATCAGTGGGAAGATCAGGAAATAGACGACTGGATCAAGTGAAGGACGACTGCCGTGAAAGAAGTTATGAAATACCTCCTAATATCATATCGGACCTCCTTTTGCTCAGTGCAGCATCCCGACGTGGCATGGACTCAAAAAGTCGTTGGAAGCCCCCTGCAGAAATATTCCGCCACACTGCCTCTATAGCCGTCCATAATTGCGAAAGTGTTGTCGGTGAAGGATTTTGTGCACGAAGTGGCCTCTAGTTAATTTCCTATAGATATTCGATGGGTTTCACGTCGGGCGATGTAAGTGGCCAGACTGTTCCCTCGAGCTGTCCAGAATGTTCTTCAACCCAACAGCGAACAATTGTGGTCTGTGACATGGCGCATTGTCATCCATAAAAATTCCATCATAGTTTGGAAACATAAAGTTCATGAATGGCTGTAGATGATCTCCATGTAGCCGAATATAAAAATTTCCAGTCAATGATCCAAGCAAACACAACCCTCACCATTATGAAACCACCACCACTAGCTTGTACAGTGCCTTTTTGACGACTCGGGTCCATCGCTTCGTGGAGTCTGCGCCATACTCAAACCATACCATAAACTCTTACCAACTGAAATCAGGACTCATCTGACCAGGCCACGGTTTTCCAGTCATCTAGGGTCCAGCCGAAATGTTCACGAGCCCGAGAGCGGCTTTGCAGGTGGTGTGCTGTTAGCAAAGGGACTTGCGTAGATCGTCTGCCGCCATAGCACATTAACGTCAAATTTCGCCACGCTGTCCTAACAGATAAGTACGTCGTACGTCCCACCTTCACTTCTGTGGTTATTTTACGCAGTGTTGCTTGTCTTTTAACACAAATGACTCTACACAAATGCAGTTGCTCTTGGTCGTTAAGTGGCCACCGTCGGCCACTGCGGTGTCCGTGGTTAGAGGCAATGTCTGAAATTTGGTGTTCTCGGCACATTCTTGACACGGTAGATTCCGGAATATTGAATTCCCTATCGATTTCCAAAATGTACTGCTCCATGCCTCTAGCTCGACCTACCCCTCTGCTTCCCGCCGTGTGGCCACAATCGCGTCGGAAACCTTTTCACGTGAATCACCTGAGAACAAATTACAGCTCAGCCAATGCACAGCCCTTTTATACCTTGTGTACGTGATACTACCGCCATCTGTATAAGTGCATATCGCTGTCCCACGACTTTTGCCACCTCACTGTAGAAATAAGAGAACTCAGCTGGGATATTGTACTGAGAGAAGAAACGTACTTGGCGGACACAGTCGAAAGTCACTCGTAAACCACACCCGGACAACAGGAGTGGAAGAACGATGATGACGTTCGAGAGCATTTCATATCCAGTACACAAGTTCCTTCAGTCAGGCCGGGAAGAGATGGAGGATGGCTCAAATGGCTCTGAGCACTATGGGACTCAACTGCTGAGGTTATTAGTCCCCTAGAACTTAGAACTAGTTAAACCTAAACATCACAAACATCCATGCCCGAGGCAGGATTCGAACCTGCGACCGTAGCGGCCTTGCGGTTCCAGACTGCAGCGCCTTTAACCGCACGGCCACTTCGGCCGGCGAGATGGAGGATGAAGTTCGTGCATAAAAACATTCATTCTCAGAAACGAATGACAATGTGCAAATAGTGAAGTGCCTTGTTCGATCAGATCGTCGATTAACGGTGAATATGATCAGCGATACATAAAGCTGTACCATAGGTGCAACCACAACGGCGGGGTATCAGTTGAGAGGCCAGACAAAAGTGTGCTTCCTGAAGAGGGGCAGCAGCCTTTTCAATAGTTGCAGGGGCAACAGTCTGAATGACTGACTGATCTGGCCTTGTAAAATTAACCATAACTGCCTTGCTGTGCAGGTACTGCGAGCGGCTGAAAGCAAAGGGGAAACTACAGCCGTAATTTTTCCCGAGGGCATGCAGCTTTACTGTATGGTTCAATGATGATGGCGTCCTCTCGGTTAAAATATTCCGGATGTAAAATAGTCCCCCATTCGGATCTCCGGGCGGAGACTACTCAGGAGGACGTCGTCATTATGGGAAACCGAGCGAGGTGGCGCAGTGGTTAGCACACTGGACTCGCATTCGGGAGGACGACGGTTCAATCCCGTCTCCGGCCATCCTGATTTAGGTTTTCCGTGATTTCCCTAAATCGTTTCAGGCAAATGCCGGGATGGTTCCTTTGAAAGGGCACGGCCGATTTCCTTCCCAATCCTTCCCTAACCCGAGCTTGCGCTCCGTCTCTAATGACCTCGTTGTCGACGGGACGTTAAACACTAACCACCACCACCACCATTATGGGAAACAAAACTGGCATCCTGCGGATTGGAGCGTGGAATGTCAGATCCCTTAATCGGGCAGGTGGGTTACAAAATTTAAAAAGGGAAATAGATTAAAGTTAGATATAGTCGAGATTGGTGAAGTTAGTTGGCAGGAGGAAAAAGACTTCTGGTTAGATAAATACAGTGTTATAAATACAAAAATAGGGGTAATACAGGAGTACGTTTAATAATGAATAATAAAACAGCAGCACGGGTAAGCTATTACGAAGAGCATAGTGAAAGCATTGTTGTAGCCAAGATAGACACGAAACCCTCGCCTATCACAGTAGCATATAACTAGCTCCGCAGATGTCGAAGAGATTGAAAAAATGCATGATGAGACAAAAGAAATTACTCAGATAGTGAAGCGAGATGACAATTTAATAGTCATGGGAGACTGGAATTCGATAGCAGGGAAACGATGAGAATGAAAAGTAGTAGGTGAATCTGGACTGGGGATAACGGATGAAGGAGGGAGCCGCCTGGTAGAATTTTGCACAGAGCATAACTTAATCATAGCTAACATTTGGTTTAAGAGTCATGAAAGAAAGTTGTATACGTGAAAGAGGCCTGAAGACACTGGAAGGTTTCAGATAGATTATATAATGGTAAGACAGAGATTTAGGAACGAGGTTTTAAATTGTAAGACATTTCCAGGGACAGCTGTCGATACTGACTACAATCTATTGTTATAAACTGTAGATTAAAACTGAAGAGACTGCAAAAAGGCGGGAATTTGAGGAGATGGGACCTAGATAAAATGAAAGAACGAGACGCTGTAGCGAGGTTCAGAGAAAGCATTAGGTAACGATTGACAAGAAGGGGGAAAAAAATACAGTACAAGAAGAATGGATTGCTTTGAAAGTTAAAATAGTGAGGACAGCAGAGGATCAAATAGGTAAAAAGACGAGGGCTAGTGGAAATTCTTGGGCAACAGAAGAGACATGGAATTTAATTGATGAGAAGAGAAAATATAGAACTTAGTAAATGAAGCAGGCAAAAAGGTATGCAAACGTCTCAAAAAAGAGGACATGAAGTGTAAAATAGCTAAGCAGGGATGGCTAGAGGACAAATGTAAGGATGTAGAGGCATATCTCACTAGGAGTAAGATAGATATTGCCTTAAAGGAGAATTAAAGAGACCTTTGGAGAAAAGAGAACATCAAGAGCTTTGATGGAAACCCAGTTCTAAGCAAAGAAGGGAAGGCAGAAAGGTGGAAGGAGTACAGAGAGGGTCTGTACAAGGGCGATGTACTTGAGGGCAATATTATGGAGATGGAAGAGGATGTAGCTGAAGATGAAATGGGAGATATGATACTGTGTGAAGAACACTGAAAGACCTAAGTCGAAACAACGCTTCGGGAGTAGACAACTTTCCATTAGAACTACTGATAGCCTTGGAAGACACAGCCATGACAAAACTCTACAATCTGGTGAGCAAGATGTATGAGACAGGCGAAATACCCTCAGAGTTCGAGAAGAATATAATAATTCCAATCCCAAAGGAAGCAGGTGTGGTTCCGTATATTGGGTTATTTTCAGAATACAATGCTCCTGTACTATACAATACATCAGTGTAATTTGATAAATCAACTGAATCGAATTTCTCATCCATATCATCCATAGTAATATGCTTTTTAGTTAAAAGATTCATTAAAGCATCGGTTGCTTCATACATCTTTTCATCAACTGTTAATTTATCTCCTTCAAATGTTACTGGTAATGTTTCTATATATTAAAAGGCACCAAAAGGTGTATAATCCAATATACAGAACAACCAGTTGAACATGTCTGGATGAATGATGTCCATCAATTAATTGATAGTTTAGTTGTAATCCATGGAGAAGAATCAGCTGAAAACCAAAACTACCATAATGAAAAAGTTGACATAGCACAGATGTTAACAAATAAATGTAACGATTTCATAATTGGTACTCAAAAAGTAATTCCATATTTAATTATATTTTTTAATACTCTTCCTCACACATTTTAGAAAAGTGATAAACATGGAAATGACTAGTCAATTGGGCTTTAAATAATTTACCATGGCCAGAGACGCATTTACCAGGATTTTCGTACTGCAGACCCTTCATTAAACTTGAAGATAGACTAGCACGTGATGATCCAGGAATTAATCCATTAGATGAAGCTTGCAAACAACATGATATTGTCTATTATGATCATAAAAATTTAGAATCTAACCAGCAATAAGATAAAGAACTTCAATTAGCAATGAAAGAAATAATGCATGTAAGTCATGCTTCTTTAGGTGAAAAAATTGCTGCAACTGTAGTTAGAGAAATAATGTGTGGAAATAGAAAATTAAGAATGGGCTTAGATTTGGATGATAATGGATGGGGAGTTTAAAACAGTGTTTATCAGTTGCAATTATAAAGCCAATGGATTATCATATTTTATTTCAGTGTATTCAAGATCATCGAACATTGTCTTTTCTTTATAATGCATGGTTTAAAGCAAAAGATGTTGCTGAAATATTAGAATATAAAGATACAAACCAAGCAATTAGAAAGATGTAGATGCACATGATACTAATGTATTAGAAAATTTTAGACCTGTCCACCACACAGGCCTAACTTATAATGAAAAGTTTTGAATGAAGCACAAAATATCGTTTGTAATTGAATAATCCATGGTTTAAAGCTAAAGATCGTGCAGAAATTTTACAATATAAAGACACTGATAAAGCAAGTAGAAATAATGTAGGTGTTGAAGATAAGACAAAATATGCAGATATTTTGGGGGCTGCGTCCCAGGGGGTCTAACTTATAATAATAAAGAACCACATTTATCAGCAAGAATAAGGTGTAAGTGACTCTCTGCCTCCAGAAAAGAAATAAAAAAATAAATATGGTATTGCTGTTGATTACTGATGATATTTTATTATTTTTATATAATATTCCAGTGCCAAATATTTCACCCCTGAAAAATTTAGACAAAAGAGATTAAGATCAATTTCTGAAAGATATTTTTATACTTTATACATTATGGAATTTCAGGGTTGGCGAGTGAGAACCATGACAACCAAGTATAGTTTCTTCCACAGAAATACAACATCATGCATCAAGAACTGGAACATTGCGAACATACATGAGAAACACATAATAATATTTATGGAAAACTAGGGGTGAATGAATCGTTCACCTCTTCAAACATGCCATTCAGATGGTAAATTTTTACCCTGTGAAAATCTTAAACAAAATAAGATCTCTATAGATTAAATTATTAATCTCTGGAATTAAAACATCTTTAGTTTTGTGTTAATCTTTCCTGATGCTAAGTATTTAGGCCCTGGAATTACATACAAAAAAGCAAAATATCTTTAGTGATTAACACATTTTTCTCTTCGAATAAAGAAACCCAAATATCTCTAACCAACTTCCCAAATGTAATTGATAATTCTTTTTCTGAATAAATTCAAATATATTCAGATTAGGTGTTTCTGAACTAGTGACAACTGAAGATGTGTTTGTGATAGCTACACGGGTTCATTGATCAAAACATCTGAATTTTCGTTACCTCTTAAGGGGGACCAAATAGGTCATCATCAAATTTTAAGTGAACCAATATAATCCTTTTCCATTTGATTAAAATTTTCAGTGGTCAAATTTTTATCTCCTGGAATTCCATACAAAAAACATAAAATATCATTGGGAATTACGACATTCTTCTCTTCAGACATCCATAATATTGACGTAAATAAGCTAATGAATGAATATCTCAATAAATGGACATGCTCAAGTGTAAAAAACGTGAAATTGAAAAGTCAGTGGATAATTTTTATCCACACAAGTGCACAAAGGATAATTATTCAAACATATGTAAAGAATGTGAAAAGAGCTATAGCAAAGATACCTACAATAATAATAGAGTTCTTTGTGTATGTGGAAAATATATTAAAACTAAATAATTTAAGAAACAAGCAAATTTCGAGTGATGAGCATCCAGAATATTATTGTCAATGGAAAAACTAAGAAGAAGAAATTGATGCTAATTCTAAAAATTGTATTGGTTGTAAAGAAGTTAAAAGTTTTAGTTGTTTTTACCTAAATTTACCATCAAAGGACAAACACTCAAGTAGGTGCAAGAGTTGTCTTCAAGGTTATTATAAACAATGGCAGATGTTAAATAAAATTAATAGAGTTTAAAGTGATGAAGAACATTCTATAAATAAAGAATGAATAAGCAGTAAAAATGTACTGGTTGTCAAGAAATTACAGATTTTAGTTGTTTCTACAAAAACAAGGACAAACACTCAAGTAGATACAAGCCTTGTCAACTAGAAGAAAGACAGAAAAGAAAAATAACGTGTATGTGTGGAAAAGAAATAGTTAAAAGCGATCTCAAAAAACATTTGGCGATAAATGATACACAAAACTAACTGAAAATGAAATTACTACATTGGAAACTTTTTTACAAATCTGTTTTCTGACCTTAATAAATGTAATTAACTTAATTGTTTCAAATAATCTGCCACATCCTACAAGGATTCTCGATAATTGAAAGTATCTGAACTAAAAGCTAGAGCAAAGAACCATGGTATTAGAGGATACACAACATTAAATAACTAATAATTAATTAATTAAATTGAGTTACAGGAGTTTCAATTTCATCCAGAATTCTTCCAAAAGACTAGAGCAAAACCAAAATGTGTACCTAATATAAATCATTTTTACAGATTTGATTATGTCATTACTGAAAAATCTCGACCACCTAGAGAGGAGAAAATAGTGAGACTAGAACAGATTTATCTGTTCAGTAGCAAACTATTTGAGCAGGAAGAAGGGGCCAAACCAATAAAAAATGATTTATTTGAAATTAAAGAAATTATATCGTGATTTAATAAAAAAATTTAAAGCATGGTCTGTTGACAACAAAATTTTGTTTAACGATATTAATATTGCCAAAGTCGATACCATAAGTGAGAAAACAGATTACATAACGAAAGCAATCAATTCTATGGTGTTGTTGTTGTTGTGGTCTTCAGTCCTGAGACTGGTTGGATGCAGCTCTCCATGCTACTCTATCCTGTGCAAGCTTCTTCATCTCCCAGTACCTACTGCAGCCTACATCCTTCTGAATCTACTTAGTGTATTCATCTCTTGGTCTCCCTCTACGATTTTTACCCTCCACACTCCACTCCAATACTAAATTGGTGATCCCTCGATGCCTCAGAACATGTCCTACCAACCGATCCCTTCTGCTAGTCAAGTTGTACCACAAGCTCCTCTTCTCCCCAATTCTATTCAATACCTCCTCATTAGTTATGTGGTCTACCCATCTAATCTTCAGCATTCTTCTGTAGCACCACATTTCGAAAGCTTCTATTCTCTTCTTGTCTAAACTATTTATCGTCCATGTTTCACTTCCATACATGGCTACACTCCATACAAATACTTTCAGAAACGACTTCCTGACACCTAAATCTACACTCGATGTTAACAAATTTTTCTTCTTCAGAAACGCTTTCCTTGCCATTGCCAGTCTACTTTTTATATCCTCTCTACTTCGACCATCATCAGTTATTTTGCTTCCCAAATAGCAAATCTCCTTTACTACTTTGAGTGTCTCATTTCCTAATCTAATTCCCTCAGCATCAACCGACTTAATTCGACTACATTCCATTATCCTAGTTTTGCTTTTGTTAATATTCATCTTATAACTTCCTTTCAAGATACTGTCCATTCCGTTCAACTGCTCTTCCAAGTCCTTTGCTGTCTCTGGCAGAATTACAATGTCATCGGCGAACCTCAAAGTTTTAATTTCTTCTCCGTGGATTTTAATTCCTACTCCGAACTTTTCTTTTGTTTCCATTATTGCTTGCTCAATATACAGATTGAATAACATCGGGGATAGGCAACAACCCTGTCTCACTTCCTTCCCAACCACTGCTTCCCTTTCATACCCCTCGACTCTTATAACTGCCATCTGGTTTCTGTACAAATTGTAAATAGGCTTTCGCTCCCTATATTTTACCCCTGCCAGCTTCAGAATTTGAACGAGAGTATTCCAATCAACATTGTCAAAAGCTGTCTCTAAGTCTACAAATGCTAGAAACGTAGGTTTGCCTTTCCCTAATCTTTCTTCTAAGATAAGTCGTAGGGTCAGTATTGCCTCACGTGTTCCTACATTTCTATGGAATCCAAACTGATCTTCCCCGAGGTCCGCTTCTACCAGTTTTTCCATTCGTCTGTAAATAATTCGCGTTAGTATTTTGCATCTGTGACTTATTAAACTGATAGTTCGGTAATTTTCACATCTGTCAACACCTGCTTTCTATGGGATTGGAATTATTATATTCTTCTTGAAGTCTGTGGGTATTTCGCCTGTCATACATCTTGCTCACCAGATGGTAGAGTTTTGTCATGACTGGCTCTCCCAAGGCCATCAGTAGTTCTAATGGAATGTTGTCTACTCCCGGGGCCTTGTTTCGACTCAGGTCTTTCAGTGCTCTGTCAAACTCTTCACGCAGTATCTTATCTCCCATTTCATCTTCATCTACATCCTCTTCCATTTCCATAATATTGTCGTCGAGTACATCGCCCTTGTATAGACCCTCTATATACTCCGTCCACCTTTCTGCCTTCCCTTCTTTGCTTAGAACCGGGTTTCCATCAAAGCTCTTGATATTCATACAAGTGGTTCTCTTTTCTCCAAAGGTCTCTTTAATTTTCCTATACGCAGTATCCATCCTACCCCTAGTGAGATAAGCCTCTACATCCTTACATTTGTCCTCTTGCCATCCCTGCTTAGCCATTTTGCACTTCCTGTCGATCTCATTTTTGAGACGTTTGTATTCCTTTTTGCCTGCTTCATTTACTGCATTTTTATATTTTCTCCTTTCATCAATTAAATTCAGTATTTCTTCTGTTACCCAAGGGTTTCTACTAGCCCTCGTCTTTTTACCTATTTGATCCTTTGCTGCCTTCACTATTTCATCCCTCAAAGTTACCCATTCTTCTTCTACCGTATTTCTTTCCCCCATTCCTGTCAGTTGTTCCCTTATGCTCTCCCTGAAACTCTGTACAACCTCTGGTTCTTTCAGTTTATCCAGGTCCCATCTCCTTAAATTCCCACCTTTTTGCAATTTCTTCAGTTTTAATCTACAGTTCATAACCAATAGATTGTGGTCAGAGTCCACATCTGCACCTGGAAATGTCTTACAATTTAAAACCTGGTTCCTAAATCTCTGTCTTACCATTATATAATCTATCTGATACCTTTTAGTATCTCCAGGGTTCTTCCATGTATACAACCTTCTTTCATGATTCTTAAACCAAGTGTTAGCTACGATTAAGTTATGCTCTGTGCAGAATTCTATCAGGTGGCTTCCTCTTTCATTTCTTAGCCCCAATCCATATTCACCTACTATGTTTCCTTCTCTCCCTTTTCCTACTACCGAATTCCAGTCACCTATGACTATTAAATTTTCGTCTCCCTTCACTATTTGAATAATTTCTTTTATCTCTTCATACATTTCATCAATTTCTTCATCATCTGCAGAGCTAGTTGGCATATAAACTTGTACTACTGTAGTAGGCGTGGGCTTCGTGTCTGTCTTAGCCACAATAATGCGTTCACTATGCTGTTTGTAGTAGCTTACCCGTACTCCTAATTTTTTATTCGTTATTAAACCTACTCCTGCATTACCCCTATTTGATTTTGTATTTATAACCCTGTATTCACCTGACCAAAAGTCTTGTTCCTCCTGCCACCGAACTTCACTGATTCCCACTATATCTAACTTTATCCTACCCATTTCCCTTTTTAAATTTTCTAACCTACCTGCCCGATTAAGGGATCTGACAATCCACGCTCCAATCCGTAGAATGCCAGTTTTCTTTCACCTGATAACAACGTCCTCCTGAGTAGTCCCCGCCCGGAGATCCGAATGGGGGACTATTTTACCTCCGGAATATTTTACCCAAGAGGATGCCATCATCATTTAATCATACAGTAAAGCTGCATGCCCTCAGGAAAAATTACGGCTGTAGTTTCCCCTTGCTTTCAGCTGTTCGCAGCACCAGAACAGCAAAGCTATTTTGGTTAGTGTTCCAAAGCCAGATCAGTCAATCATCCAGACTGTTGCCCCTGCAACTACTGAAAAGGCTGCTGCCCCTCTTCAGGAACCACACGTTTGTCTGGCCTCTCAACAGATACCCCTCCGTTGTGGTTGCACCTACGGTACGGCTATCTGTATCGTTGAGGCACACAAGCCTCCCCACCAACGCCAAGGTCCATGGTTCATCGGGGGGAATTCTATGGTATATGTAGCTAAGAAGATAACTGATTTTAGGAAAGTACATAAGCTGGATATAAAGACCAATTACCCAAAACTGTTTTACCCAATTACCACCGGATATAATGCATCGAATAACAATCGAGAATCTGTTCACGTTTTGTGCAATAAAATGAGAAATATCTTAACATGAGACTGTTGATATAGCAGATACATCATTTAATATTCAAATGTTAGAAAATCCTAGAGGTAGTAGCGATAATGGTAGAAAAATAATAAATCAAACTGAAGACAAAAACACTAAGAGATGTATCACAAGAATTAAAAATGATGATAATCTGTGCTGCCCTAGAGCAGTAATAGTTGCATTAACATACCATACAAATAATATTTTGGACAGAGAACCATAGGTGAGATTAAGTCAATTAGAGAAGGTGATAAATATAAATTATAAAAAGAGTTAACTGACATATTATGTTACAGACGCGAAATTTAACCGACAGGAAGAAGATGCTGTGATATGTAAATGATTAGCTTTTCAGAGCATTCACACAAGGTTGGCGCCGGTGGCGACACCTACAACGTGCTGACATGAGGAAAGTTTCCAACTGATTTCTCATACACAAACAGCAGTTGACCGGCGTTGCCTGGTGAAACGTTGTTGTGATGCCTCGTGTAAGGAGGAGAAATGCGTACCATCACGTTTCCGACTTTGATAAAGGTCGGATTGTAGCCTATCGCGATTGCGGTTTATCGTATTGCGACATTGCTGCTCGCGTTGGTCGAGATCCAATGACTGTTAGCAGAATATTGAATCGGTGGGTTCAGGAGGGTAATACGGAACGCCGTACCGGATCCCAACGGCCTCGTATCACTTGCAGTCGAGATAACAGGCATCTTATGCGCATGGCTTTAACGGATCGTACAGCCACGTATCGATCCTGGAGTCAACAGATGTGGACGTTTGCAAGACAACAACCATCTGCACGAACAGTTCGACGTCGTTTGCAGAAGCATGCACTATCAGCTCGGAGACCATGGCTGCGCTTACCCCTGACGCTGCATCACAGACAGGAGCGCCTGCGATGGTGTACTCAACGACGAACCTGGGTGCACGAATGGCAAAACGTCATTTTTTCGGATGAGTCCAGGTTCTTTTACAGCATCATGATGGTGGCATCTATGTTTCACGACATTGCAGTGAACGCACATTGGAAGCGTGTATTCGTCATCGCTTCACTGGCGTGATGGTATGGGGTGCGATTGGTAACACGTCTCGGTCACCTCTTGTTCGCATTGACAGAACTTTGAACAGTGGACGTTACATTTCAGATGTGTTACGACCCGTGGCTCTACCCTTCATTCGATCCCTGCGAAACCCTACATTTCAGCAGGATATTGCACGACCGCATGTTGCAGGTCCTGTACGGGCCTTTCTGGATATAGAAAATGTTCGACTGCCCTGGCCAGCACATTCTCCAGATCTCTCACCAACTGAAAACGTCTGGTCAATGGTGGCCGAGCAACTGACTCGTCACAGTACGCCAGTCACTACTCTTGATGAACTATGGTATCGTGTTTAAGCTGCATGGGCAGTTGTACCTGTACACGCCATCCGAGCTCTGTTTGACTCAATGCCCAGGCGCATCAAGGCCGTTATTACGGCCAGAGGTGGTTGTTCTGGGTACTGATTTCTCAGGATCTATGCACCCAAATTGCGTGAAAATGTAATCACATGTCAGTTCTAGTATAATATATTTGTCCAATGAATACCCGTTTATCATTTGCATTTCTTCTTGGTGTAGCAATTTTTATGGCCAGTAGTCTACTTCCTAATCCTGCGACTGTTGTGAGCTGTGCAGCTTTCAAAGCACAGCATGTTTAGTTTATTTGGAGGATTATCAACTACCAAAGATCGAAATATGTGCGGTTAATAGCCTTACGTGAGTACATGCACCATTAGAGCTATACTGCGGCGAGGTATCCGAATGACCTTGGGTTGCCCCGTGGTGCCAGACGTGAGGAGCGCGATGGCGGGCCTCAGATTGTCTCCCTGCAGCGCCTGGGCGCTGCTCAGCAGCACTTGTAGAGCATCAGGCACTGCCTCGGCAGCCCCCAGCAGCTGGAGGGGGCACCCAGGCGGCCTGGCGTCGGAAGCGGTCTCGGCTGTCGGACGTTCGCACATCACTGCTGCTGGCTTCAGCTCCTGTAGCGCTCTGCGAAGGCTCTCTGCCACAAAAAGAAAACGAATTTGCCGTTTACATCACAAATATGTACGATCATGATGAAATGAAATAGAAATTCTGACATCGGCCACGATCAGCCACTGAAATGAGTTCGGCGGCAACAAGTGGAAATTTGTGCCGTACTGGGACGACAGCCGGCCTGTGTGGCCAAGCGGTTTTAGGTGCTTCAGTCTGGAACCGCGCGACCGATACTGTCGCAGGTTCGAATCCTGCCTCGGGCATGAATGAGTGTGAGGTCCTTAGGCTAGTTAGGTTTATGCAGTTCTAAGTTCTAGGGGACTGATGACCTCAAATGTTGAGTCCCATAGTGCTCAGAGCCATTTGAACCATTTGAGCCGGGACGCCAACCCGGATGTCCCGTTTTACATGAGTGGTCGCCTTAACCGATTCAGCTATCCGAACACGCTTCCGGTCTACTCCAGTCCCAACTTGTAGCACGCTACTTACGTATTGTCGCATTTCTACACTCAGTTAAGAAATAACATTAGAAGGTTAAAGTTTAGCTGTTCTTACAAGTAAGCTATATGAACACCATTAAGTTAGGGGTACTAGTGACCTTTAAGGTCATCAACTTTAAGGGAACGAGAGACGAATATTAGGATTTAATGCCTCGTTGATAATGAAGCCATTAAGACTGGGCACGATTCGAGAATGGGAAAGATCAGGACGAAACAGACGATGATATTTCCTAAGGGACCATCCTGCCGTCCATCACAATCAAATTTAGAGAAACAAGTGCCAGAGACGAGCATCACGCGGTATCATATTTTTGAAGTACCATAGTAAGAAACTGGCATGTATTCATTAGAGAAGGAACTCAAAGTTTTATAGTTGGTTCAGCAGATATATTAGTGGCACAGAAAGTTGAAAAGTTGGGCATTTCACTGGCTGCCTGCATCACAAAAAGCTCTGTTATTTCAAGATATTATTGAACTGACAGAAAAGAAACATAAAATTGTTGGAAAACTGAACATTAGTCATGGCTCTATGCACTACATTATTCGCAACCTTACGGACCATTACAAAGCTGTTCTCAGCTGGGTACCAAATCATTACTCAACTGAAAGGACATAATTTGGAACATCTTCAGGATATCTGTGAAGAAGAGTTCAACTTTATGACACTAAAGGAAATGACAAGAAAAAAAAGCTAGTGTTGCCATTGACGCTACGCTCTGGTATACACTATACTCACTTAGACAACAAAGGAAGAAACACGAATAACAGCATTTGTCTTTATGGAAACACGAGAAATCTTATAGCTCTTGTAGCTATGATAGTAATGTTTACACTCTTTTGGGCCTCCAATGATATATTCTGTTCTACTTAGCTATGATTTCAATTCTGAAGCCAGATGAAATCGCGCGTTTTGTTGTGTACTGGCATATTATTTTATCATAAGATTGTGAGACAATACACAGTCGATTTACATTAGGAAAATGCATTCTGATTACCGAACTGATCTTGCTTATTCGCCGGCTTATTCGCCGGGCACCAACGACTCTTCGAACAGTTTTGGGCAATTTTTCAAGTCAAAGAAGTGCTAACTAAGTTGTTACTCAGTCAGTCTGTCACTGCCAATCTTATCGTTGATATCGTTTCACCTTGAATTTTAATCCCTTTCCTGAACCTTTCTTTTATTTCCGTCATTGCTTTTTCGCAGTGTATTTAGAACAGAAGAGGCGAAAGACTGCATCCCTGTCTTACACCCATTTTTATCCGAGTACTTCGTATTTGGTGTACCAGTCTTGATGTTGCTCTCGGTTCTTGTACATAGCCTATAGCTTATAGCTATTTTTCTCAAAATTTCGAACATCTTGCACCATTTTACATTGTCGAATGCTTTTTACAGATCGACGAACTCTATGAACGTATCTTGATGTTTCTTCAGTCTTGCTTCCATTATCAACCGCAACGCCAGAACTGCCTCTCTGGTGCCTTTATCGTCATCTAACAGACCCTCAATTTTCCATTCTTCTGTACATTTTTCTTGTCAGCAGCTTTGATGCATGAGATGTTATGCTGATGTTACGATACTTTTCGCACTTATATGCCCTTGCTTTCTTTGTAATTTGAGTATGATGTTTTTTCGGAACTCTGATAGCATATCGTCAGTTTTATACATTCTAAACACCAACGTGAATACTCGTTTTATGGAAAATTGCTCTACTGATTCTAGGAATTGCGGAGAAATGTTATCTATCCCTTCCACCTTATCTGATCTTCTGTCGTCAAAAGCTCTTTTAAATTCTTCTTCTATCACGTTATCATACAAGTCATCTCCCCCCTCCCGCTCCCCCCAATAGAGGTCTTCAATGTATAATTTCCACCTATACGTTCTCTCCTCTTCATTTAACAGTGGAATTCCCATAGCGCTCTTAGTGTTACCGGCCTTGCTTTTTATTTTACCGAAGACTGTTTTGTCTTCGCTATATGCTGAGTCAGTCCTTCCGAGAATCATTTCTTTGTCTATTTCTTCACATTTTTCATGCAGCCATTTCGTTTTAGCTTCCCTGCTCTTCCTATTTATTTCGTTCCTTACTGACTTATATTTTTCTTCACAATTTTGAACTCCTTCTGAAGTATTGCTTCTGTTATCCATGGTTTCTTCACATTTACCGTCATAGTACCTACGTTTTTCTTCCCAACTTCTGTGATCGTCCTTTTTAGATATGTCCATCCCACTCCAACTGAGCTGCCAACTAAATTATTCAGTTTCTATAGCCTCAGAGAACTTATCTAATATCTGATTTCGGGATCTCTGCCTGACCATGTTGTAGCCTAACTGTAACCTCCCCGTATGTCCCGGCCTTTTCCCAGGTATACCTCCTTCTAAGGTGATGCTTGAACAGAGTATTCGTTATTACTAGCTGAAATTTATTACAGAATGCAGTCTTTCTCCTCTCTCGTTCATGCTACCAAACCCATATTCTCCTGTAACGCTATAGTCCCTTTCCTACAACCGCGTTCCAATCCCCCATGACTATTAGATTTTCATCTCCCTTTATGTACTGAACTACCCGTTCGACATCCTCATGTACTTTATCTCTCTCTTCATCCTCTGCTTGAGACATGGGCATGTACACTTGAACCATTGTTGTCGGTGGTGGTTTGCTGTCAGTTCTGATGAGAATAACCCTATCACTGATCTTCTCACAGTAACCCAATATCTCTGCCCTACCTTCCTACTCATAACGAATCCTTCTTCCGTTATACCATTTTCTGCTGTCTCTGATATTACCCTATACTCATCTGATCTGAAATCATTGTCTTCTTTCTATTTCACTTCACATACTATATAACTAGACTGAGCCTCTTTACTTTTTCAGATTTTCTAGCTTTCCTACCACGTTCAAACTTTTGACATTCCATGCCCGACATTTAGAATGTTACCCTTTCGTTAGTTATTCAGTCAGTTCCTCATGGTCACCTCTCTCTTAGCAGTCTCCTCCTGTAGATCAGAATGGGCGTACTAATCTGAAATCTTTTCCCAATGGAGAGCATCATGCCACCTTTTCAATTATAGGCCACATGTCCTGTGGATACTCATTGTGTATCTTTAATGCATTGGTTTCCATTGCCTTCTGTAACCTCATACCGGTGATCATTGCTGATTATTCCGTCTTTTAAAGGCAGTTCCTCACACCAAGGGCAAGAGTGCCTTAACCTGAGTCCGCTCCTCCGCCCTCTTGACGAGATCATTGGCATAGCGAGGGTTTCGTATGGCGGAAGTCCTCGGCCGCCATTGCTGATGCGAATGTATTCAAGAGCGATCTATGGAAACTCAGTGTCCGCCAAAAATATGTCTCTCTGAGTGTGTGTGTCGGCGGTGGCGTAACGAATTTAGTCTACTCATCTTCGTAGAATACCGCCCTGGCAAACGCGGGGGAAGGGGAGGGGGGAGGGAAGGCTGCATTTGCGAATGCAAATACTAGCCCTCCGCAGAAAACCGTTCGCATATACACTTCCTAACAAAAAAAAGTTAAGCACCCAGTGGTAGAAGAGGAACCAAAATGAAACTTCGCGGGCTGAGAGCGTGTGTAATCTTTATAAAATCGAGTCAAATTTGCAAAGAACCTGGCAGTTTGAGTCCACTTATAAGTATGTCCTTTGGTCCCCTGTGGCCTGGATTCATGGGGCGTCAAATAACAGCTGTGTCCTCTACCGAGGTAAACTCTTGTTAGCCGTCCCTGATATCCTGAATGTTGGCCATGGGAGGCAATTGACCTCTGTACTTGACCCGCACACATAGTGTCAGAGACAGATATGAAGACCTTGCTGGCCACAAAAGTACTTCAACTTCACTCAGACAGTTCATAGAGACACTTGCCATGTGTAGATGACTATTGTTCAATTAAAAAACGGCACCACGATGCTGTCAAACGAGAGGTAACACATGAGGATGCAGGATGTCTGTGATGTTCGATTGTGCCGACAGACTTGCCTCAATGTCAGCTGCGATCTGAAGCCATAAACGATGGTTACCCAACCACGAGTAACACTTCTGCTTCTCTTCAAATTACTGGCGGTATGGGACCTCTCCCCTAGTCGCCAGCGATCGTCATCCGGGACAGCGCATAACCGCGATTCATTGCTGAACTGTTTGCGACGTTCTTCACTAGCGGTCCATGCTTCCCGGTCAGGGCAACACTCCAAACGCAGCAGATCGCGTTGTAGTGTTAATGAAAGGCTACGCATGGGACAGTAACACCCCAGCGCAGCTGCTGCTAGTCTTCGAACAATGGTGCGAAATGACACAGGTTGTTGAGTGAAGTCCGTCACTTGTCGTCGGAACATTGGAAAGGAACTGAAACCACCCTCCAAGCTCCCACTGTTTCATCATGCAGTAGTGTTTCGCCGATTGTATGGGATTTACTGCAGCCCAGTATTTGCTGTCTGTGTTGATGTAACCTGATAGATGGAACCATGCACGTTGGTTCATGCGGCCCGCCACGAATTCCTCTCCTGTGCTAAACTCCTCATCGCAGAGTAGCACTTGAAACCTACGTCCTCTATTATTTGCTGGATGTATTCCAATCTCTGTCTTCCTCTACGGTTTTTGCCTTCTACAGCTCCCTCTAGTATCATGGAAGTCATTCCCTCACGTCTATCATCTTGTCCTTTCTCCTTATAAGCCGGCCGGTATGGCCGAGAGGTTCTAGGCCCTTCAGTCTGGAACCGCGCGACCGCTACGGTCGCAGGTTCGAATCCTGCCTCGGGCATGGATGTGTGTGATGTCGTTAGGTTTAAGTAATTCTAAGTTCTAGGGAACTGATGACCTCAGATGTTAAGTCCCATAATGCTCAGAGCCATTTGAACCATTTTTTTTCTCCTTATCAGTGTTTTCCACATATTGCTTTCCTCTCCAATTCTGCACATAACCTCCTCGTTCCTTATCAGACCACCTAATTTTCAACATTCGTCTGTACCATAACATCTCAAAAGCTTCGATTCTGTTCCGGTTTTCCCACAGTCCATGTTTCACTATCATACAATGCTGTACTCCAGATGTACATTCTCAGAAATTTTTTCCTCAAATTAACGCCGATATTTGATATTAGTAGACATCTTTTGGCCAGGAATGCACTTTTAGTCATTGCTAGTCTGCTTTTGATGTTCTCCTTGCTCCGTCCGTCACTCGTTATTTTACCGCCCAGGTAGCAGAACTCCTTAACTTCATCTACTGCGTGACTATCGATCCTGATGTTAAGTTTCTCCCTGTTCTCATTTCTACCACTTCTCATTACTTTCGTCTTTCTTCGATTTACTCTCAATCCACACTCATTAGACAGTTCATTCCGTTCATCAGATCATGTAATTATTCTTCATTTTCACTCAGAATAGCAATATCATCAGCGAATTGTATCATCCTTTCACCTCGAATTTTCATTCCACTCCCGAACCTTTCTTTTATTGCTTTTATCTCCTCCATGTACAGATTGAACAGTAGGGGCGAAAGACTACAACCTTGTCTTACACCCTTTTTAATACGAGCACTTCGTTCTTGGTCGTCCAGTCTTGTATTTCCCTCCTGGCTGTTGTACATATTGTATATGACCCGTCTCTCCGCATAGCTTACCCATATTTTTCTCAACACCATTTTACATTGTCGAACGCTTTTTGCAGGTCGACAAATCGTATGAATGCGTCTTGATGTTTCTATAGTCTTGCTTCCATTATTAACGCGACGTCACATTTGCCTCTGTCGTGCCTTTACCTTTCCTAAAGCCAAACTGATCGTCATCTAGCACATCATCAATTTTCTTTTTCATTCTTCTGTATGTTATTCTTGTAAGCAACTTGGTTGCATGAACTGTTAAGCTGATTGTGCGGTAATTCTCGCACTTGTCAGCTCTTGCCATCTTCGGAATTGTGTGGATGATGTTTTTCCGGAAGTCAGACGGTGTGTCGCCAGACTCATACATTCTACACACCAACGTGAATAGTCATTTTGTTGCCACTTCCCCCAATAATTTTAGAAATTCTGAATGAATGGTATCTATCCCTCTGCCTGATTTGACCTTAAGTCCTCCAAAGCTCTTTTAAATTCTGATTCTAATACCGGGCCCCCACCTTTACTAAATCGACTTCTGTTTCTTCTTCTATCACATCTGACAAATCTTCCCCTCATAGAGGCTTTCAATGTATTCTTTCCGCTTATCCGCGCTCTGGTCTGCATTTAGCAGTGGAATTCCCATTGCACTCTGAATGTTATCACCCTTGTTTTGACTTTCCTGTATGCTGAGTCAGTCCTACCGACAATCCCTGCCCTTTCGATTTCTTCACATTTTTCATGCAGCCATTTCGTCTTAGCTTCCCTGCACTTCCTGTTTATTTCACTCCTCAGCGACTTGTATTTCTGTATTCCTGAGTCTCACGGAACGTTTTTTACTTCCTCCTTCGATCGATCAATTGAGGTATTTCTTCTGTTATCCATGGTTTCTTCGCAGTTACCTTCTTTGTACCTATGTTTTCCTTCCCAACTTGTGTTATCGCCCTTTTTAGGGATGTCCAGTCCTCTTCAACTGTACTGTCTACTGAGCTATTCCTTATTGCTGTATCTATAGCCTTAGAGAACTTCAAGCGTATCTCGTCATTCCTTAACACTTCCGTATCTCACTTCTTTGCGTATTGATTCTTCCTGACTAACGTCTTAAACTTCAGCTTACTCTTCATCACTATTATGTTGTGATCTGAGTCTATATCTGCTCCTGGGTACGTCTTACAATCCAGCATCCGATTTCGGAATCTCTGTCTGACCATTATGTAATCTAACTGAAATCTTCCCGTATCACCCGGCGTTTTCCAAGTATACCTCCTCCTCTTGTGATTCCTGAACAGAGTTTTCGCTATTACTGAGGTTTATTACAGAACTCAATTAATCTTTCTCCTCTCTCATTCCTTGTCCCAAGCCCATATTCTCCTGTAACCTTTTCTTCTTCCCCTACAACTGCATTCCAGTCCTCCATGACTATTACATTTTCATCTCCCTTTACATATTGTATTACCCTTTCAATATCCTCATACACTTTCTCTATCTCTTCATCTTCAGCTTGCGACGTCGGCATGTATATCTGAACTATCGTTGTCGGTGTTGGTTTGCTGTCGATTCTGGAAAGAATAACCCTATCACTAAACTGTTCACAGTAACACACTCTCTACCCTACCTTCCAATTCATAACGAATCCTACTCCCGTTATACCATTTTCTGCTGCTGTTGATATTACCCTATACTCATCTGACCAGAAATCCTTGTCTTGTTTCCACTTCACTTCATTGACCCCTGCTATATCTAGATTGCGCCTTTGCATTTCCCGCTTCCGATTTTCTAGTTTCCCTACCAAATTCAAGCTTCTGACATTCCACGCCCCGACTCGTAAAATGATATTGTTTCGTTGATTATTCAATCTTTTTCTCATGGTAAGCTCGCCCTCGGCAGTCCCCTCCATCATATTCCCATCCATTCCAACGCCAAGACACACATATGAATGCCCGAAAAATCTGACTATTGCACGATTCGACCAGCTGGGGAATTGGAGAACCGACAATAAGCCCACTTTCAAAATGTGACAGATGCTGACTATGATATCTAACACCAATATGTGGCCTCTCCGTTTCCTTCACAGTGATCTCCAGTATCCGACGCTGTTCATGACCCTTATACACGGCTGTTAACAGCAGTAAACACAAAGGACAGTAATTCGCTCGCATGCCCGTTCTGTCACAGAGAACTGCAACTCTGAATCTTTCACATACCTGTTGAAGTTATACTGGCATTCACTCATGTCTTCTGAGTGCTTCACTTACTTTCCTAGGCAGTGTACTACAGTGAAGGCTTTCACGCCCGGGTGACATTGCTGGTGGTAAACCTTTTGGTGTTTAAGGTCGTGGTCCACGAAACTGTTCTGCGCTGAACGTCTTCATAGACGTTGCTCCGCCGTTGTGTCTTGCTGACTGACGGGCTGGACGTCTGAGAAGAAGGGGCGTGGCCGGAGTACACATGATAAGCAGAGATAATCCTTGCCAAAGATTAAATTTAACCATCGGGTGGTATCTTATCAAAGACAAAGCTGTTTAGTGATTCTGTAGAGCTACTGTCCATATGTCGCTGACTTTAATAGGAAAGAACAGACCATAAAATATAGCGACATATGAACAGCAGCTCTGCAGAATCGATAAAAGTGTTTTATCTTCGACAGGATGACAATAGACAGTTAAATTTTATCTTTGACAAGGATCATCTCTGCTTATCACATGTAACTCCGGCCACGTCCCTTTTTCTACAGTATGTATGTCACTCTCAGATGTCCGACCTATCAGTCGGCAAGACTAAACGAAGGAGTAACGCCTCTGAAGATGTCCAGCGCAACTCGGGACGAAACAATAGGAACAGAAGAGTTTCGTGCACCACGACCTTATACCCCGAAAAGCTTACCAGCAGCAGCGCACTACAAAACAAATGAGGAATGAAGAGGATTGCTTTGCTATTTCTGTAGCATGTAACAGACGTGTGAGAGAGTCGGATGATAAAAACAGTGGAGGTGATGTGCGCACCGAGAGGAAGGTCGGCGTTGACGACGGCGCAGACGGCTCCAGAGCAGAGTGTGGCCACCATGGCGGGCAGGAAGAGCACCGACTTCCTGCACCAGACGGCCACGGTGTCGCCCTCCCGCAGGCTGGGGACCGCCTTCTGCAGCGCCGACAGCTCCGCCGCCGCCTGCCGCAGCACCCAGTCCGCCCGCGACTCCTGGCCCGCGACCACCTGCACCAAATTAACACGACGCTTCATCTGCCAGCCAGAGCAGAAATGAGCATAAATATAATTTTATCTGTAAACTGAAGAGAGCGCGGCGCCTGTGTCCAAATGTTCGAAGGTGTTTAAATCCCTTAGGGACCAATCTGCTGAGGTCTGCTGAGGTCATCGGTCCCTGGACTTACACACTAATTAAACTTATTTAAACTAACTTATGCTAAGAACAACATACACACCCATGCCCGAGGGAAGACTCGAACCGCCGGCGGGAGGGGCCGCGCAACCCGTGACATGGCGCCTCAAACCGCGCATGCACTCCGCGTGGCCAGCGCCTGTGGTGAGGGAAACAGCGTGCTGCAGGACAACTAAGAACCAGTTTCCCTTCTAGCTGCCCTGAGCACCGTGTGGAATTTTCGTAGAGTCTGTTTATGTGTCCTTCTCCCTCTCATATTATGGCTCATTCTCTATTTTACAGGGCGAATCACCTAAAACTAGCACCACAAATGTTGCGGAAGTAGAAAGTGCTCTTGATATGCGGTTTTCACAGAATAGATTGGTTTTCAGGGGATTTATTAATATTCAATTAACAGATTGTAATAATACTTAGAAAGTGTATTCTTTGAAAAAAATACACTTTTTTTAAAATGTAACGATGCCTATTGACATTAACAAGCCAAAATTTGGCTAAATTAGAATGTCTGTGGTGTTTGTTGCAGGATTCTAGTACAAGTCGTTTGCGAGACGCCGTACTTTAAAAAGTTCCCACGGCCGACACTTGTGCAATACCCATCTAGCACACACTAAAGAACAACACAAATGCTCATACTAGTTATGTGCATTCTGACCAGTACGAGACAACTGATCATCACGGATTGTGTTCAGAGTGACTACTGGCAGTGGCAATACATGCTTCCAGTCTGGTATGGAACGACTGCTGCACACGCGCTAGCATATCAGCGGAGACGTCCGAGCAGGCTGCAGTAATATGTCGTTGCATATACTCGGCTGTAGTTGGTGCGCCCTTGTAGAAGGCGTCTTTCAACTCTCCCTATGGAAAAAAGATTGCAGGCGTCTAATTCAGGGAACAGGGCAGTCAAGACGCAGGTCCTCTGTGTCCAACCCAACGATTTGGAAATAATTCGCGTAGAGATGCTGAAGTACTTCGTGCACTATGGACTGGACAGCCATCGTGTAGGAACCACAGGTTCCTCCCAGATTGCAGAGGAATGTCGTCTAACATCCGTAAAAGGTGGTCTTGTAGGAGGCTGAAATATTTGCTCGTGTTCAGTGTTCCGTTTATGAAAAACGCGCCTATGAGCTGAGTCCACATCACACGTTTACACACCATGGACAATGGAATTCCACCTCAAGAAGCCAACGGGGATTGCCAACAGAACAATACTGCATATTTCGGCGGTTTTCCTGGTCATGACTGATAAATGTGGCTTCATCACCAAACAAGATACATGATATGTCTGGAGTGTGCTGTCTTAAAGTCCAAGTACATAAGTTAAAACGATTCTCATCTTTTCCATGCAGCTCTTGATGTAGAAAGATTTGATAGGGACGGAACCTATGTCGATGGAGACTGCGTAGGAGTCTTGCCTGACTCATGCCACTTCTCGTGCGGCTTAACTGCAGCAGCAGCGGGAACGTTAATTTCCTCCTATTCTGTCGTCACTTACTTTTTTCTGTTACGTTGTTTAGGTGTTATACTACTACTTTTGCTTAACAGGTTGAAGAGATGAGGGAACTTTGGAAAGTACGATACGTCGTAAGCGACTCGCACTTGAATCCTGCAACAAACGCCAGTGACATTCTAATTTACCCTACGTTTAGTTTATTAATGTCAGTAGGTTTTGTTCCAATGAAAACAGTGTATGTTTGCACAAAGATGATGAACCGTACAAGAATGAACTATATTCTTCCTACATTCTCCATACACCATGAGCATGTCGCCTTTTTTTCACAGTACCTACTACTTGCATTGTCACACACTAACTGACTAGCAAGTCGCAATGTACTTAAAAATCACAAAAATCACACAAGCACACTGAAAGCGAACATAAGAACAACTTACCTAGCAACTACGCCGGTTGAATGTTACAAACAAGTGTCGATGAGGGAACTTTGGAAAGTACGATACGTCGTAAGCGACTCGCACTTGAATCCTGCAACAAACGCCAGTGACATTCTAATTTACCCTACGTTTAGTTTATTAATGTCAGTAGGTTTTGTTCCAATGAAAACAGTGTATGTTTGCACAAAGATACACTTTCTAATTTTTATTACAATATGTTTACTGGCTGACGGTAAGAGCTCCTGACTACCAGTTCATTCTGTGAAAACGGCACATCAACAGCACTTTCAATTTCTGCAATATTTGAGGGGAAAGTTTTAGATAATTCAATCTGTATACAGGGCGATTCAATGACGATGCTACAAACTTTCGTAAATGATGGAAATAAGTAAATGTATCAATTTGAGTTAAGGGAGCCTGCTCCAGAAACGGCCGCATCGAAAGTTATGAACGGAAATCGTTCTAATACCTCTCACAGTGGAATACATATACCGGTACTTGCTAAGATTGAAGGTTAGCAAATTTGCAAAGGTGGTACTATGGACCAAAACAAGAATAAAATGTCTGGTAAACATGGCCTCTAAAATGCGTAACTTAGGGGCTATGAGCACTTGATCGCCTTCGCTACTGTGAAGCACAGCCTTCCTACAGATTTCCAAATTTCTTAGACTTCCAATAGAGAATAAAGTATCATTGAAACTAAGACTAACGAAAATGGAACGGATTATAGAAAATTACAAACTATGTTTAACCCGCATTACTGCCGAGTTACTTGCCTGGGGGCTAGCACTTGCGTTCTAATAGGCCGCAGATATCGTTCCTCCTAGGAAAAGAACACCACTCTCGGACTGTCTGTACTTGCTATTAGCAAAAAATCCATTGTTCCTGAATCCACAAGCAGAATCGACTTACCACCGGATCTTGATTAATACAAAGGAGAAAGTCAAAGACCATCCACTAATAACAAAATAAAGAAAAGGAAACAAAAAATAACATAGACAGTAACTTTCCAGAATGCAGGTGGAAAGTTTGAAAAAAAAAGCGAAACAATAGTCTCAGCTATTTATGCAGTCGCACAGCCATCGTTTACAGACATATGTCCGCAACCATAGCGATAAGCGAAATTTTGATGATAATTTTACTTTGTGTAAATGCTCGTGTTTTCGGAGTTGTGATAGTTCGTCGCTCCTTCAGATGGCAAATTGCGTGACACGTGTAATTGGCTTTCTTCTATTTCCATTTACTGAAGTTTCTTGGAAGCTCACACTCATCGGTGAAGAGAACGTGATGCCAATCCTGAGCGGTCCATGCGGCATGTTGTTGGGCCCATCTGTACGGCGCTGCATGCTGTCGTGGTTGCAAAGATGGACCTCGCCATGGGCCTCTGGAGTGAAGTTGCACATCATGCAGCCTATTTCGCACAGTTTGAGTCCTAACACGACGTCCTACGACCGCACAAAAAGCGTTATTCAACATTATGGCGTTGCTGTCAGGGTTTCTCCGAGCCGTAATCCGTAGGTAGCAGTCATCAACTGCAGTAATAGCCCTTGGGCAGCCTGAGCGAGGCATGTCATCGACAGTTCCTGTCTCTCTCTGAATCTCCTCCATGTCCGAACAACATCGTTTTGGTTCACTCCGAGACTCCTGAACACTTCCCTTGTTGTGAGTCCTTCATGGCAGAAAGTAACAATACGGACGCGATTGAAACGAGGTATTGATCGTCTAGGCATGGTTGAACTACAGACAACACGAGCCGTGTATCTCCTTCTTGGTGGAATAATTGGAACTGATCGGCTGTCGGACACCCTCCGTCTAATAGGCGCTTCTCATTCATGGTTGTTTCCATCTTTGGGTGGGTTTAGTGACATCTATGAACAGTCAAAGGGACTGTGTCTGTGATACAATATCCACAGTCAACGTCTATTTTCAGGTGTTCTGGGAACCGGGGTAATGCAAAACTTCTTTTGATGTGTTTATTAAGACATCAAGGCACAGTGCCTGACAAAATAACACAACCACCCAGAAGACGTGATAGGACACCAATTAGCTTCGTACACGTACACATCATTAGCGGTTATGTAAATCATTAGACTTGCAGTTTGTCCGCAGCTCGTGGTCGTGCGGTAGCGTTCTCGCTTCCCACGCCCGGGTACCCGGGTTCGATTCCCGGCGGGGTCAGGGATTTTCTCTGCCTCGTCATGACTGGGTGTTGTGTGATGTCCTTAGGTTAGTTAGGTTTAAGTAGTTCTAAGTTCTAGGGGACTGATGACCGTAGATGTTAAGTCCCATAGTGCTCAGAGCCATTTGAACCATAGACTTGCAGTTGTCTGTACAGGCAGACAGTCATCAGAGTGCCTTCTTCGTGTCTAGTCTTGTTACTAGGTCTGGTAGTTTATACAGGGAGTTCAGGAATTCCCGTTATAAACCATTAGGACTTGTAGAGGTGGGTGACTACATATTGTTTTGAATAGAATCACATGTCCGGAAATGTAACTTTTCCGTTCTATGGCGGTTATAATGCAGATGCTTAACTTGTCCATTTCTGTCTGAGGGGCCGATTCCGTCATAGCGTATTACAGTTATATGGCAACAATGAGGAAGGAAACATAACGGAATATTCATTTATCACAGTTTAAGCAAAGCTTAATTTCCAAGACTCCTTTAGAGGCAGAGGAAGATCTGCTGACACGAGTTCTGTCCCCTGCACTAGAAATTGAAGAGACACCAGCTGAGATGGAGAGCAGAACATGCTTCGTAGATACAATGTCTGGGGCAGCGGTGGTGGTCGCCACATCGAGTCGCTATTGTAATGCGTAGGACTGTTCTGTACGTATGTTATGCTGGGTTCTTTTTTGTTTTAGAATAATGTAAACAGGTAATGTTGAATGTCCCCAAGTGATAAACGGATTTTCTTTTCGAATTGTTGCCTAATAATTGTACTGCGTTCAGTTCCTCAAGCAAAAGTGTGGGAGTTAAACATCTGTACTGAAACCGTGTTAGAACGGAAACGGTACTTTTCCGGACATGGGTTCCTATTCAAAATATCACGCACTCACTTCCCCTGTAGAAGTAACAGAAGTTTGTAACGGGAATTTCCGAACACTCTGTATACGGAGTGTGAACAATATCAAGTGTTGAGTGATCACCGTGAGGGACAGATGCTAATATTTGTGTAAGACAGCTTTATCAATACCTGGCGAAAGTTTAAAAAGATGCCCCGCCCCACTGTCAATCTCCATTGGGCCAGGTTGACGAATTGTGCAGTATCCAGACTTGCGGGGCCTCTGGGTGGGACAATGACCCCATGGTGAACTGCATGGAGACATGACAGCAGGCATACTTATCGCCAAGGTTCCGGTAGACAACCTCTGACATCGCAAGATGATATCGTCGTGTTGTGCACCAGGAACACTGTAACTGCTTATCTGCGCCTCCAGTCTGAGAACAAGTAATGGACTGCCTGCAACGTCCTGTGTCATCCACTCCAATGGTTGGAGACCAGCAGCGGTTGCACTAGGGAATTACCTCCCCGCCTGTAGCTGCCATTAAGGCCACAACGCAGACGGTTGCGTCTGAGCGTGCTCTGACTGGGAAGCATGGACTGCTTGGCTCAAATGGCTCTGAGCACTACGGGACTTAACTTTTCAGGTCATCAGTCCCCTAGAACTTAGAACTACTTAAACCTAACTAACCTAAGGACATCACACACATCCATGCCCGAGGCAGGATTCGAACCTGCGACCGTAGCGGTTGCGCGGTTCCAGACTGTAGTGCCTACAACCGCTCGGCCACTTCGGCCGGCCATGGACTGCTGATGAATGGCGCTGCATTATGGTCAGTGATGAATCATGGATCTGCTACACACCGGATTACCAAAATGGGCTGGTATGGCGGTGATTTGGGGAGAGATCCCATTCTTCCAAGATTTCGGACAGACACAGAAGTATTACTGCTGGCCACACGGTGCGGGGAGATATCGTGTACGATTTCTGGTCGCGGCTGGTACTGACTTAGGGCAGTGCAGTGCAGTACATCACGGACATTCTGCGTCATATGTTACCTCTCAGGCGTCAGTATCGTGAGGCCATTTTCCAACACGACAATACTCGCCAACACATGGCACTTTCGTGATTCTTGAAGTTTTCCCGACGTACTGAATGATCGATGAGGTTTCGGGATTGCAGCCTGATCATGTTGACTTCTTTCTACAATATTTCGGCTGGCAAAGGTGGCGGACACTCATCTAAAGATGGCTGGACGTTTTCCAGCCGAAATACTGTGGCAAGAAGTCAGCATGATCCGGCTGTAATCCCGAACCCTCATCGAATTCGGCACTTTTCTCTATGAACTGTCTACGTGATGTTCAGATACGCCAGTGACCAGCAAGATCTCAACATCTGTCCACAGCAGAACATCTGTTGAACGTTTTCGGAAGTCAACACTGAGCCAGTGCTAGTATGCAGGATATCGAAAACAATGAGCCATGCTCGCTACCAACTATGCGTTTTCGTGGACTTCGCTGTCTATCTGTATTTGGTTTCCCGTCCTTGTCGCGGTTACATCGTGGTTATTCTTCCTTCTATGTGTGGCAGCAGTGATGTGTATCGATATTTGCGCCGTGTACCATCTTTGGTTTGGTGTATATAGTTTCCGGCAAGGGGGTCTGGAGTGAGTCGGTCGGTTGTTGCGGACGAGGGATATCCGCGCATGCAGTCGGCTAGGGCCGCTGGCAGCCCCTGCGCAGTGTCGGAGCGTGTGTGGAGCTGTCCAATCGCTACGAGCTTCGTGGTTCACCGTCCCAGGATGTCAGAGGTGAGTAGTGGTTTCAACTACCCGAGCCACGTCTATTCATGTTGTGGTGGTTCGCTTCGGTGGTTTGCTGTTGGGGAGGTTTTCCAGGGAGCAACGCCGAGTGGTTCAACTGCTGAGATTTAGCCGCCATGCGGTGCAATTAACTATTTTGGTCGACTACGATTTGAGTGCACCAGTGGAATTTTCTGTCTTGTGGCCGTTAGTGTTCCGGTTACCTGCCCTGTCTGCTAACGTAATTTCAGGCAGGGTCCTTTCCTCACCTGTTGTCGCTGTCGAACATGGTGTGTAATTTTGACAGCTATTACATACTCTATTGTGGATTATCACGTTTGTAACATAGCCGGTTTGAGTTCTCATGTACCGATTGACGAGAAGCAAGTCGTTGTGTCGGTCGGTCCGCGGCTGTCCGCTGGTTGGGTTCCGACGGATCAAGTATACTTGGGCTCACCACCTGTCTCACCCAAGTGAACGAGGGCAGACCGACCCCCTGGAGGCTTCTGAGTGCCACCGGTCTTTAATTATCTGTTGTCAGCTATTTTAAATTTTAGGCTTATGGCTATTGTTTGGTTTTCTTAAAATTTTACAAAATTAAATTTTAAATTTATCTTTCAAGCTTAAACATGCCGGCATTCTGCCTTTAAAGGTCTATGGTAATATATTCTGAAGTTTTGAAATTTTATTGTGGCCCTCAACCATTTGTATTGCACTTTGCGTATGTTGTTTATTTGAATTATTTTATTGCTATCTTAATTGGATTTTTATCTTGTTAAGATTTCTTGTTGAAGATCTTCAGCCATGAAAGAGTTGCATTCGGTAAAGATTCGGCTATTTGCCTCTTTCGTTTTAAAGGTTATTAAATTACAATAAACGACAACTAGAAGCAGAAACTGACCTCAACCCTTGGCCCTTTCCACAATCGTATTACCTGTTCTGCCCAGTAGGTTTAGCAGACGTCTCAGACAAGTTACAACGGTGAAATTGCAATGAAATCCAGACCGTTAGCAGCTTACATGCGTTGATAAATATCAACTGGGACAGTTGAAAATGTGTGCTCTGACCGGGACTCCAACCCAGGATCTCCTGCTTACATGGCAGACGCACTATCCGACTGAGCCACCGAGGGCGCGGAGGATAGTCCGACTGCAGGGACTTATCTCTGGCACGCTCGCCGTGAGACCGAAATTTCCAGCTTACTGTCCACACACTACATTTGTAGGGCCCCTGCCCACTGTCCGCAGCTCGTGGTCGTGCCGTAGCGTTCTCGCTTCCCGCGCCCGGGTTCCCGGGTTCGATTCCCGGCGGGGTCAGGGATTTTCTCTGCCTCGTGATGACTGGGTGTTGTATGATGTCCTTAGGTTAGTTAGGTTTAAGTAGTTCTAAGTTCTAGGGGACTGATGACCATAGATGTTGAGTCCCATAGTGCTCAGAGCCATTTGAACCATTTGGAACCCTGCCAACTATACTCATTACTCGCGACAGTCAATCTACCGAATCCCGCTTGAGTTTCAGCAATGCGAGTGCATCCGCACTGAAGAAGATCATTGTCCGATAAACCTTATCTATCAGAAGATGGTATCTGTTTTTTCGGACTTGTTACAACGGTTGTGGGTCAGCTTATCTCAGAAGAGGGTACAAACGCTTTATTGGGCCCTTTCTAACCGAAACCGAATCGGAGCATCCATCCAGGCCAAAGGTGGCACATTGTCATACTCATATGTGGGTTCATAACTGCCAAATTATTCGTAAATTTGTCCCGATTATATAATCACTTAAATAACACCACATATCCTCTCAATCCACGAAGTTTCATATGGTTTCATCGTCGCTTCTGAGTGTTCCCTTTCCCTTGTCAGTCAGAGTACAATTCTCACTTTGAAGGTAGTAACCTTTAATATGGCTTGTTACTCTGTAATAAACTGGCTGCTGCTGCTTAGCAATTGAAAGTGTTCAGACAATTTATGTTCTAATGTGTGTGAATTCCTAAGGGGCCAAACTGCTGAGGACATCGGTCCATAGACTTACACACTACTTGAACTAACTTATGCTAGGGACAACACACACACCCATGCCCGAGGGAGGACTCGAACCTCCGGCGGGAGGGACCGCGCAATTCCGTGACATGGCGCCTCTTACCGCGCGGCCACTCCGCGCGGCTACAATTCATGTAATAATAATTTTAATGTTAGACCATGTGCTCCATAGACAAGGTCTAGTTACATAACAAGTGGCCAATCTCAAGCACTAATCATGCAGAAGTTTAGCACTGCTATGAATTAGGTATTAGTTATCAACAAAGAAAATTATTACTGGTTGTTTCTGTATTTACACTGTTTCTTAGCATTTTTAAATATGTGCAACTGCCTCTCTTTCAACTGCAGCACACGCTCATAGAGTGCGCCACACCGGCAAGGAAAGCCTACAGAGGGGCGAAAAAACGAGGGCGTGCTGTAAAGTAATGCCTCCGAAATTTTTATGTCAAAACTCTTAAAGTATTTTAAGAAAAACAAATTTTTAACATTGTACGTCTTTATTCTTCATGTCTACATATTCATTTCTCTACATAGTCACCCTGGCGACGAACATATTTTTCCCAAAGAGAGACCAGTTTGTTGATACCGCCATTGTAGAATTTTTGACTTCGTTGACAGAGAAACAACGTCACCTCTGTTTGCTCCGATTCATCATTATCAAACTGAAGTCGTCGAAGGTCTCCTCTAAGTTTACGGAACAGATGAAAATCGGATGAGGCCAAGTCGGACTTTATGGAGGATGATGGATGACAGCGAGTAAAAGCCTCGGATTGCTGCAAATGTCATGTGTGATTTGGCATTGTCATTCTGAGATGGAGGGTGCTTCATGTGTGAAGTTATCTGCGGTTAGAAGCTCGACTATAGCACACGTTTTTTCCAGTTCAGAAGTCCCTGGCGGTAAAGGATTGCAACTTGCGTCAGCAAAGCGCGATAGTCCGCCAAATATGCGTAATATACAGTGCCTCGGCCGATACTGAGAACATAATAAAAAATTCGGAGGCATCACTTTTCAGCACGCCCTCGTAGTTATGATCAGATGTCGCAGAGGGCGCACACAACAGGGACTTTGTTATGCCTCTGCCATACGTCATTCAAACAGTTCGAAAATAGACATCCAACAGCCAAACGCGGATACAAGCGGTCTTACGGCTCCACTCAGACAGTGTGTATCAACAGTTAATTTGCAGTATCAACCTCGTGCATCCAGACGCCATCAAGATTCTACAGTCGATGCCCAGAAGAGCCCAAGTGAATGTTCTACTAGATACGTAGATTTAGGACTAGACCAGTGTTCAACAGATAGAGCAGCAAAACTGAATCTTTAACTACATTATTATGTATCCTCCTTGCACTCAAGATACTTTATCTATAATTTATTTTAATAAATTATTGCAAATTATTTCTAATCGGTACTGCCACAATTTCTGCCATACTTTGTCTAAACCTGTTTGGGTCTGTGGCGTGACTGCGTAGTTGCCGCGTGTAAGCAAGCTACCTCAATAACAATCATTGCCGGCCGCTGTGGCCGAGCGGTTCTAGGCGCTTCAGTCTGGAACCGCGCGACCGCTACGGTCGCAAGTTCGAATCCTGCCTCGGGCATGGATGTGTCTGACGTCCTTAGGTTAGTTAGATTTAAGTAGTTCTAAGTTCTCGGGGATTGATGACCTCAGATGTTAAGTCCCATAGTGCTCAGAGCCATTTGAACCATTTAACAACCACTACTTTCGGTGGTACGGAGTTCCCTTCCTGCCACATTTATATTGGGTGTCAAGAGAATTTGACGAATAAGACAGTTCTGCACTACTTACGAAACTTCATTGAAGTTCTCCTACACTCCCTGCAGAATTTGCTCCCCTGGAGGAAAGGAAATTGCTGAGAAATGGCTCATCCTTGGCAGAATGAGCCTTTCGTTCTCCAGTGGAGTGTGTACTGTCTGACAGGGAATCGAGACCGGAACCGTGCCTTTGACCTGCAATACAACTACCGAGTGAGCTATCCAACCACGAATCGACCTGCTGCCTTGCTTCCGTCAATATTTCTCTCTTACTTTCCAAACATCGCAGAAGTTGTCCAGCATACCTTGCTCAACTAACACTGATGGTGGAAAGGTTATTACGGAGAAATGATTTAACCAGATTGAGGAATTAAACCACCGAGGGTGCGTCATAAGTCAAGCCTCGATAGTGTAGTCGGTAGGAGCATTGCCCAACAAAGGTAAGTTTCCAGGTTCGACTTCCAGTCCCGCACATTTTTTTTTAGACTGCCAGGAACTTTTAATTGGCCATAACGTTACCTTTGCCGAGTTTTCATATGCTCCATGTTGTAATACGTCCGACCGCGGCCACTTTCGCCAACTCGCCGCGAGTGGCCGAGGTGGGCACCATGGGGCGAACCCCAGAGGAGAGGACACTGCAGACGTTCTGCAAGCACACAGTGGGAATCCGGGCCTCGCCTCGTTCAAGGATGGACACGTTGCGAACGGCCTGTCTGACAACGAGAAGCGTGCCAAGAACTGATGGACACCTGCAGCCATTTGGACTCGACGCCAAGAATGTACACGCGAAAGCATCTGAGTTCTTCTGGCCTGGTGGCAGCCATTTTACCTGCCTTAGAAACCAGGAATGTGTCGACAATTCCAGCACCCTATGGGCACAGGGATTAGCGTACGCAAAGCGTGGGGAATTGGCGCAGGGAGGCGTGAGAACGATGTCAGCGTCCTTAAGAAGATGTTTTTCTCGACATTCCTTATAAATCTCGGACTCTGGCAGATTTTGAGACGGAAGCCAAACGTCAGTCTGTCCAGGCCTCATGCAGAGAGAGCGATTATAAAGAAGTGTTGTGTAGCTGCTTTCCCAACAGCTTCGGAATGCAGGAAAGGAATGTGAAATCGTGAGAAAGATGCCGATTCACGAGCCACACGCCAGCCCGCGCCAGATGGGAAATTTCCACCCCACACTTAGAGGCGTGGCTATGAAACGGCGATCTGTAATTAGGCTGCATTGAACATTTTGTCTGCCAATGACAGCAGTGAAAGGAAGAATATTTCGAAGAGGAGTTGAGCTGAGAGATGGAAAAGAAGCGAGTGGGGTGGGAGTCATGGAGACAATGCAGAAGCGAGAGGACATGGGCGCTCCTCCACACATCGCCAACGTCCGCCTTTCGACACCGTGATAGTACAGCATCGGACACGCGACCGACAACTGTCAGACATCGCGGAAATCGTAGCTGGGCCCCGCCCCAACGCCGAGATTCCAGATGAGGGTGGCCGACAGCAGTCCGCGACGAACGATAACGAATAATGGTGAGACGATTCGCCCCCTCCTCCTTCCCCTTAATAACTGCGTCGTGTCCACGTCCAGCCAAATCGGTCCTGAGATTTATAATTTTGTTCTGGTTTTTGTAAACAGTACGCAAATAGAATTAAATTTTCACTCTACAGCGGAGTGTTCTCTGATATCAAATTTCCTGGCGGGTTAAAACTGTGTGCCGGACCGAGACTCGAACTCGGGACTCGGGACCCGAGTTCGAGTGTCGGTCCGGCACACAGTTTTAACCCGCCAGGAAATTTCAGTACGAAAATAAATTCATTTCGTTCATGTTTTGATCATATAAGCAATATTTTACATTCATACATGAACCCCTTGATTTTGTATCTTTTGTGTTTTATTACATTAAATTATTGATATCAATTAATTGTTGGCTCCTAACGTGGGGCAAGCTCATCAGTCATCTGGTCGTCATTTCACGTCCGACAGCAGAGTGAGAAGAAAATCGCAGTGCACTACATTTTGGCGCCCAACGTGGGGCGATCTCATCGGTAATTTGCGTGGTATCCGATGTCACAAAATAGTTTCTCGAGATCACTACAGTAGAGAACGGCTTAACAAAGAAGTGGCTAAGAAGAATAGGAACGAAGGAAGGTAAGATAGAATTTAAGTCGTAAATACAGCAAGGTCACTAGAAACAGTGATCCAAGTAAACGAGGAGAGGAACTGATGGAGTTTGAACCTACTGGAGAAAACATACGAACATTCACCCAGTGTGGCTCAAAGGACTCAAACTGGGATGTGAACGCACTACTTCCTGAGTACGAGTGCAGTACCTAAACCATTGTGAAGATTATTAACCAAGGAAAATCGCCAATAGCCGTATGTTTTGAGAAGTTATTTTATTTAGACAACCAATTTCGGTATCTCATTAATCCTATCTTCAGGCCCATATGCATTCCAAGTGTAGACAATCAGATATATCGATGCTTGCTTAATTGGAACCATCAATATCTGAATATTATGAATTCGTTTTTGGCGTATTTACTTCGAAAAAACACTCCAAAAACGAATTCACGGAATCCAGATATTGACGGCTTCAGGTGTATAAATATCGATATATCTGATTTTTTTATACATGGAGCGCCTAGGGGCCTGAAGATGCCGAAAGAGGTTACCTAAATAAAATAACTTCTCAAAACATACCGCTGTTTAACAATTTCTTCAGTTAATATGTGACCGGCCGCTGTCCCGTATCCACAATGGATCAACAGAAATTGTGAAGATTGGTGTTTGCTTTCAGGTTCACAGCAAGGACCCTTACGTTTTGGAAGAAGCTTAGGCTACCACTGAAGGTTTTGGATAGCACCTAGTAGTCTGCTATAACACATACACTGTAAGTACCGGATATACAGAATATGAGTTCAAATGGCTCTGAGCACTACGGGACTTAACATCTGAGGTCATCAGTCCCCTAGAACTTAGAACTACTAAAAACTAACTAACCTAAGGACATCACACAGACCCATGCCCGAGGCAAGATTCGAACCTGCGACCGCGGCGGTCACGCGGTTCCAGACTGAAGCGCCTAGAAGCGCTCAGCCACACCGACCAGGACTATTTATGAGTGCGTGTAGAGGTCAGTGCACCGACCTGCAGAAGGCGGTCCCCGTGGGCGGCCAGCTTCTGGACGAGGTAGGGCGCCAGGGGCAGCTCCACCCCCGCCACCTCCGCCTCCGTCAGCGGCGGACCCCTCAGCACGTGCTGGCCTTCCTGTGCGCCGCTGGCCATACTGGACTACTGGCTGGAGCGCCGAGGGCAGTCTCCTCACTGCAGTAGTCATCTTATCTGAGGCCCTAGGCACATATTTGGACAACGGAGCAGCCAAGGTTTACGGACGCTCAAACAAACTACTTTGGAATACTTCCAATACGGCACTCGTGCAACCTTTAGTTACAGGATACTAGTTCTCGGAAGGTGGTTGTGGGAGGAGGAATAGGAGAAAGGGTTACGGGAGAATACGGGCGTGGAAACTGGACTGTGATAGGAGAAGATTGAGTTCTCCAATAAATATCAGATGGTAACAGCGAATACTCTGTTCAAAAATCACAACACTTGGAAATAAGCCACAGACACTGGAAGCTTCCAATTCGATTACGTCATGGTCAGACAGAGATTCCACAATCAGATATTAGATTGTAAGGCTTACCCAGATGGAGATATCGACTCAGATCGTAATTTAGTAATGATGAAGAGTAGACTGATCTTTAAGAGAATCTTACAATAGATGGGGAACTGGGGAAGGATAGCAAAGAGTACTGAAGTGAGTGGAATACTGAAGTACCGAGGAATAACAAGATGCCTTTGAAGTTGTCTGAGGATGTGGATACTGCTATAAGTAATGCCAGAGTAGACAGCTCAGAAAAAAGTGGACATCTCCAATAAGAGCGGGCACTGATGTTGGACAGTCAGAGATGGCTACAAGGGAGATAACTGCGAAGAAACCCAGGGTAACACAATTACTGCACTATAAATCACCTATGAATGAAATAAGCAGGGAGAGGAAGGCAAAAAGGGAAATGACTGGAGGAGAGATGTGAATAAGTCGGAAAATAAATTATCCTCGGAAAGACTGATTCAGCGTACAGAAAAACCAAAACAACCTACAGTGAAATTAAAAGCAAGAGTGGTAACATTAAAGGTAGAACGAGAATTACACTGTTAACGCAGAAGAGAAAGCAGATAGATGGAAAGAGTACAATGACAGCCTCTGTGTGGAAGACGACTTTCCTGACGACGTGACAGAAGATGAAATTAAAAGCCGATCTGGATGAAAAAGGTGTTCCAGTATTAATCAGAATTTAAAAGCTCTATGGAAGACTTGAGATCAAATAAGGCAAGAGGGAGAGATGACCTTCCATTGGAATTTCTGAAGTCGTTGCAAGAAGTGGCAACCAAACGGCCATTCAGGTTGGTATGTAGGATCTGTGAGACTGGCGACTTATCATTAGACTTTCGGAAAACTATCATCCACACAATGCCGAAGATAGTAATGGCGGTAAGTACGAGAATTATCGCACAATACGCTTAAGAGCTCGTGCATCCAAACTGCTGACAAGAATAACATACAGAACAATGGAAAAGAAAACTGAGCGTCTATTAGATGAAAATCAGTTTGGTTCTAGGGTAGAGGCACGAGAGAAGCAGTGACGTTGCTATCGATAATGCAAGTAAGCCCAAAGAAAAAATCAATACACATTCATATGATTTGTCGACCTGGAAAAAGCGTTTAACAATATCAATTAGTGCATGATGTTCAAAATTCTGAGAAAAACAAGAGTACGCCGTAGAGGAAGGCGGGTGATATGCTGTATGTACGTACAAAAACCAAGAGGGAACACTAAGACTAGAAGACCAAGTACGAAGTGCTCGGGTTAAAATGGGCGTAAGACAGGGATATAGCCTTTCGGTCCTACTGTTAAATCTTACCCCAAACAAGCAATGACGGAAATAAAAGAAAGGTTCAAGAGTGGGATTAAAATTCCGGGTGAAAGGGTAATCAATAAGATTCACTGATGATATTGCTACCATTATTGAAAGTTATGAAGTATTACAGGATCTGTCGATTGGAATGAACAGTCTAATGAGTACAGAATACGGATGGACAGTAAACCGAAAAAAGATAAAAGTAATGAGTAGCAGAAATCAGAACAGCGAGAAATTTTACGTTAAAACTGACGATCATGAAGTAGACATGGTTTAGAATTTCTGCTACCTATGAAGCAAAAATAACCATGACCGACAAAGCTTGGAAGACATAAAAAGAAGAGTAGCACAGCAAACTGCCAAAGGGAAGTCCACTGGTATGAAACACAGACCTTAATTTGAGGCATAAATTTCTGAGAACGTCTGGTAGTGAATGAGGAACTGTGGGAAAACCGGAACAGAACACAAACAAAGCGTTTGAGATATGGTGCTACAAAAGAATGTTGAAAATTAGTTGGACTGATACGGTAAAGAATGAGGGGGTACTCAGGAGATTCGGCGAAGAAAGGAACATATGGAAAACACTGACAAGAATGGACAGGATGATAGAACGTGATTGAAGACATCTAGGAATAACCTCTGCGGAAGTAGAGGGTGCTGTAAAGGGTAAAAACGGCAGGAGAAGACATCATCATCAACATCCAACGGCACAACAACGTACGCGTCCTGTTATACTTTTAATCATTAAACTCAGATGACCAGACGGCGGCATTTTCTTGGGACAATTCTCTTATTTTCATGCTGTATCTTCAATTCCTTTTAAACTGTTTGACTTCGACAAATGTCCTCGATTTCTTATTTTTCTGTCCTCAGTTTTCGAAATGTTCCAAAATAATTGAAATAGGAAGAGTATACTGAATATTTTAAACAAGAACACAATAGTATTTATTTTATTTTATTGCAACAGGATAGACTAATAAAGGTGTGGAACTATTTCTGCAGTCAATGAATTTTTCCTTGAATTCATATATTATGCTACACCGATGGCAGACACACCGAAGCATCAAACTCGGTTATTTGGATAATCGTGGTGTTATTTCGTTTCACTATTAACTGAAATGTTTTTAGAATGAATACTAAATCTCATCTTCTTCAGCATGCATTTTCTTGCTATTAAATAAATAAATTACACCTTGCTTGCATTTTCTATTGAGAGTTCTGCAACTTGTATTAAGCTGCCCGATTGCACAGTGATCTAACCGATTGGTTTCGTCCGAGATGAGTCCGGTTTCGAATTTTTTCGCTGTTGGATCTGAAATTAATTTTTCCGCCCTTTGCAGCCTCTAAAATTTTTCCACCCTAGGCGGGTAGAAACGGAACTGGAAAGACAGAGTTCTGATTATATCCAAGAAATAACTGAGTGCGTATGGATCAAGTACCCCTCTGAGTTTAAGAGGCTAATGCGGTAGAGGACTTCGTGACGGGAAAAAATGAAAGAAATGTTCATACCTAGCAGTCCTGTGCAGCTTAGAAGAAATGGATGGGAGATGCGCAGTAGCGATAGTCAGCATACCACAGAGCACGTCATTCCGTCGGTCGAACGTTACAGAGTGTGCTTTGCAGGTTTAGTGGTGATTTTGACTTTGGTGCATGCGTGTTAACGACTACATTCTTCTCGTAGTATTCGTTAAGGGCAACAGTGAAGAATAGTACCAAGCGATGGGCAAATAAGCTACAGTTACACTGCTGGCCATTAAAATTGGTGCACCAAGAAGAAATGCAGATGATAAGCAGGTATTCATTGGACAAATATATTATACTAGAACTGATATGTGATTACATTTTCACGCAATTTGGGTGCATAGATCCTGAGAAATCAGTAACCAGAACAACCAACTCTGGCCGTAATAACGGTCTTCGAGCTGATAGTCCACGCTGCTGCAAATGTCGTCGAACTGTTCGTGCAGATGGTTGTTGTCCTGCAAACGTCCCGATCTCTTGACTCAGGGATCGAGACGTGGCTCCATCATCCGTTACAGCCATGCGGATAAGATGCCTGTCATCTCGACCGCTAGTGATACGAGGCCGTTGGGATCCAGCACGGCGTTCCGTATTACCCTCCTGAACCCACCGATTCCATATTCTGCTAACATTCATTGGATCTCGACCAACGCGAGCAGCAATGTACCGATACGATAAACCGCAATCGCGATAGGCTACAATCCGACCTTTATCAAAGTCGGAAACGTGATGGTACGCATTTCTGCTCCTTACACGAGGCATCAGAACAACGTTTCACCAGGCAACGCCGGTCAACTGCTATTTGTGTATGAGAAATCGGTTGGACACTTTCCTAATGTCAGCACGTTGTAGGTGTCGCCACCGGAGCCAACCTTGTGTGAATGCTCTGAAAAGCTAATAATTTGCATATCACAGCATCTTCTTCCTGTCGGCTAAATTTCGCGTCTGTAGCACGTCATCTTCGTGACGTAGCAATTTTAAAGCCCAGTAGTGTATAATGTTCTGTGCTTATAACTCCTTGTAATGAGAGTGGGACGCACACGATGCGCCCCGCTTGCTGCCTGTGCACCGTTGCCAATTGCCTGCTGATTTGCTGAAGAGCACAGTGTGGGACAGAGGTGACAACCGCGAAGAGAATGTTCAGCGAAGCGACCATTTCTATTTCAGCTATGGGAAGCGCCTGTTTTTAACTCTTAAGTCGTCACATGATATTTTGATATACAAACGTCCACGTCAGGTCTGTTTGATCAGAAAGCACAAAAAAGAACATAATTCTCCATCTTACTATGAGATAATCATTTAAAATATCCATTTTAAAAGAATAATAACGACTTCAATGATATTTTGATGACATTTTATTTCCAAATTATGTATTTTTGAACACGAAGATTCTTTTACCACAGAGGCATAAGATTTTACGCGTTACATTGTATAAAATGTTCATCCTTTGTTGTCATCTTAAGAATCACCTTAGCGTGCCTTTTACATACTTGTTTGGAACAAATCACACATACTACTGAAATTTTTCTGTCGTATGTACCAGGACGTTATGATTAAACTGACGGTGTTCTGTGTGCTGCACTGCAGGCTGTGTACATAGCAGGACGTTGACACTTCGTAGGTATGTCTTTTTATCGGTGTGCTGGGGGATTAGTTCCACTTTCTGCGACCAGGTGAAAACGTGGCGCTATAACCAGTCGGAATTTGGTGTGGGTGCATGGAAAGGAGAGGAACGATCAGATACATGATAACTATGGTTCAGGTACGTTTAATTATGTATGGTGACAATTACGACATCTTCAATACGGACTCCTAACTCAGCAAGATGCTCCATTCGTAACATGGCATGGTTGACAGTTTCTGCTGCATATCCAGTGTAATCAGAGCGATATGTCATCGTACGCTGTCCTTCAGACCAGGGAGAGTCCGGATACATTCCTGATAGACACGATCTTCCAGATATCCCCAGAACCAGAAGTCACTTGTATTTAGGTCGGGGAATCTGGAAGGCTACACATCTTCAAATTGGCTAGAGGTGATGCGTTCGTTACCGAAGGTTTCTCGAAGCACCTGACAAGTGACACCTGGTGTCGCCACATCTTGCATGAAGATGGTGATGTGGACAGAGTTGTGTTGCAGAGCTAGAATCACGTGTTGCGCAAGGATGTCCTTACAACATGCAAATGTCACTGTACACGTAGCAGGCCCATGAGGTGTCGTCTCCTCAAAGAAAAACGGAAAGGTAAGGAAGTAGCTTGTGAAACATCACGCAGTCAGCCACATAAGCTGAATATAGTGAATGTTAATGCACAACACACGGCGGGAACCGTATATGCGACAGTACTGTCCAATCACCGCACCGTGCAGAGTACAATAAGCCTTGTCTGTTCTAACAATATTCCCCGGCCTCATGCGTGTCAAAAAACGAAGGTCTCTTCCTGCTGCACCACCTAATTCATCTTTTCTCACATTTCTTGATCATATGCTTTAACCCACTAACACTGACATAAGTCATGGGATACCTCCCAATATCGTGTCGAGTCTCCTTTTCCTCTTCCTACTGCAGCATCTCGATGTGGCATGGCGCTGTATTTTCACGTGCTGATGGTTTGTGGAACTATTATTTTTTCAGCGTATTGCGTGAGCGCACTCGTTAATGAACATACCTACGATGTTTCAGCATCCTGCGATGTATATGGCCCGCATTGAAACATCGTCAGTTCAATTACAACTACCCAGTACTAGAACAATAGTAGATGGTTTTCTTCTTCATATCCTTGTGTGCTGGCACCAGTTCCTCCCCGTTCTAGGTCAAAGTTTATTATTTGTCGTGGATTATTGAGGCGTGCTAAATTTGCTGTTTTGAAGAGCGCGCCGCAGCGCGTTGTGTGAAGCAGTCGCTCTCCGTTTCTGGCGGTGGCGCCACTGTGGCAATCGCAGCTTTGGTGTCTCCCTCTGGTGGGAAAGGGGAAAGGTAGCCTGATCACGTGCATTTAAGTGGCGCTATGAGCTCGCGAGGCGGCGAGTCTGGTTTGTTGGTCAGCCAGGTCAGTGTGGGGCGAGTCTAGTCAGTTGGTCAGCGGGGTCAGTGTGGGGCAGACATTATCTGTCTGTCGTCCAGAGTGCTAGTATGTGTTAAGCCGCCAGTCTGCTCGAGTTTGTTCAGGCAATGGTTATTGGCGGTTGGATCGATCAGTTGGTCTGTCGCGCACTGAGACACAAGATGACTTGTCCGTCTTGAGCGTCGGCGCATGTGAGGTCGCCACGTCAGTCCAGTGGGCCGCGCCGTATAGCAAGGGGTTGTGGCTTCGCGGCCGACACGAGAGCAACAGGAGTCAACCCAGGACATCGGTCTGGCTGGGGCGAACTGCGACAACGTGAGACGGGAGATCGGCGCACCTACCTGCGTCCGTTGAAGCGGCTGGCAGCGGACAGTTCGGGAGAGCGTTTTTGGGGTGCTGCGCCAGGTCTTCGCCAGAAATCGCAGTTTATTAGAAGTTAAGTGACTGGAGATATGCTGTTCATTTACTTGTTAAATTCTACGTGTTTTCTTGGTCAGTCTCTCGTGCCCAGCTTGATCGTCTGTCTCTCGTCCGCATTTGTTAGGCACGTAGTGTCTGTCTGTCTGTCGGTCTGCCGTACGTTAATAACTGCCTCTGTCATGTTTGTCGCATTCGATATTAACGAATTTATTGCTTAAGATGTAAGGGCCGAATTGCTGAAATATGTTTTTATCTTGCCTATCACGTTGAGAGGCGGTATATGTGTAATGTAGAGCATGTTTGTACATTTTATGTAAGACTACATTTCATGGGTTTTTATTTAAATGGTCATTTAATATATAAAGTTGAAACCCTTCCACCGTAAGAGTTTTCTTTTAAAAACAAGTTGCACTTTCGGTGGCAAGTAATATTTAATATTTTTAATGTGAGTGTTTTGTGCCATTGGATCCCCCCTAAAGGGTGCATAGTTTGTGTGTTTGTGTGAGTTGTTAAAATTTTTAGTTTAAAGTAATCTGGTGTGTTGCAGATTTGCACCAGTGTAGTCTTTCAGAGGTTGTTGTGAGCGGTCGTGACTACGGCCGTGGTTAAAAGGGAGCGGCAAGCTTCTCAGCCCGAAAGCTCAAACTGTCAAAAAAAAAAAAAAAAAAAATTATTTCTGCATCTGAATAAATTGTAACTTGATATTTAGAAGGTGCTTTCTGGTTATTATTTTTAAATCCTTTTTTTTAAATAAAAAGAAATGGTTTTTAGGAATAAAATTTGCATTTGTTGAAAGAAATTTGTTTTAATCAGTTACTCACTGGCAACTACTTCCACGCTCAAATAGTGTGATTAATTGTGTTAATGTTCGATGAATCGCCAGTAAATAAAGTAAGTTCTTTAAGAAAAGATTTTGAAAGTAAATCCACAGTTCAATTATGATGCACGTAAGAACTGTTCTTCCTTTGGACAAGACAGTAGATTAGGAAGTACACTATCCGGGGAAAAGTATCCGGACACTCTATGTAATACGGAATTCGCAGCTAGATATTACAAGAGGTGGACACGAAGGTATAAATAGGAGGCGAGGAATATTGTGTTATCAGTAAAGGGGGGCAGTAACAGCGGAATGGATCGATCAGACACTTTGAAAGTGGACTAATTATTGGAAACCACTTGAGTTACAAATCCATCTGGGTCGTTGTATCCATTCTACAACTGCCCAAGTCGACGGTTGATGACGTGATTGTGAAGTGCAAACGTGAAGGAACAACCACATCTACATCACGAACAAGGCAAACCTCATGTACTGATGGTAGAACCCACCGAGCATTGCATAGGGTGGATGTAAAAACATCGCATGAAATCAGTGGACAGTATCTCTCGTGAGTTCCAAAGTAAGTGTGAGTAACAGTCCAGCCAGAACAATGTGCGTTGGGAATTAAAAAGAATGGGCGCAGACATCGACCAACTCTCCATAAGCTACGCGTTTCGGTATTCAGTCATAAGTGACGCTTGAGGTGGAGTGAAGAGCGACGCCACTGGCAATGGATGACCGGTGACGAGTGATTTGGAGCCAGCGACCGCTCCCCAATTTCTTTCCAAACCGTACAACCAACGTAGCCAGAAGGTAAACAAAAAATAAATGGTTCAAATGGCTCTGAGCACTATGGGACTTAACATCGGAAGTCATCAGTCCCCTAGAACTTAGAACTACTTAAACCTAACCAACCTAAGGACATCACACACATCCATGCCCGGGGCAGGATTCGAACCTGCGACCGTAGCGGTCGCGCGGTTCCAGACTGAAGCGCCTAGAACCGCTCGGCCACACCGACCGGCAGAAGGTAAACCATCAAAATGAATGCTCATCGAGGCGAACTGGACGCTGCGAGGCAGCTGAGACAGCGTGCAAACGTGATCCGCATTACAAATGTCTTGTCGCTGATACGTCCATGCCAAAATGAGGCAACGTGTTCCCTGGTCGAACGATCAATGTCGTTGTGCAATAAGGGACAGAAGCAAAGCGCTGCAAAGATTAGAACGCAGTCCAGCTGCTTAAAATCGTGAACTCTTTCGGCCAGGGCAGGATAAAGCAGGGGCGCAAATTTTAGAAGCGCATTAACAGGTCGACATCCGCCACCGCAGGGCGAGAGTCGGTAACGTAGATCTTCGGGGAAAGAATCTCATGTCCGTTAACTGCCGTACGGCGCAATGGAGTCCTCATAATCACACCAGCGGAGACAATACACACCATGGCGCATTACTCGTCAGGTGTAACATCGTCGATCAGTCATGTTCCAGGTTTCAAGAACTATCGAGAAGCCAGGAAGAGGGCCTAATTATATCCAACTTCAGTATTTTATCCATCCTCAGCAAATGTAGCTGTATATATCGAAATAATCAGCAACAAATTGCATAAGAGGAATTTAATTTCTTAACCGGTTTTGGGCACTAAGAGACCTTCTTCAAAAGATTATACCAATCGTATTATTTGCGAGTGTCAGCAGTAAAATGCATACAGAACAATGCAGTGGTCATGTAACAAAATGAGTCATACGATCATGACATTTTACTGTATGCATATGGCTGTTGACCCTCGCAAATAATGCGATGAGCATAAACTACTGCAGACGGGCACTAAGTACCCGTAACAGATTAAGAAACTAAATTTATTTTATGCAAGTGGTTGCTGATAGTATTGGGACAAGGCCAGTACCAACCCAAAGTACCATTAACCAAGATAGCGGCAATAACGTCATCCAAGATGGCGGCTGTGACATCATCTGATGACATCATTCAAGATGGCGGATTTTGTAGAGAAGTTTGAATTTTGGTGGGAAGGTAGGTCAATTGGGCTACCTCCACTAACCTAAGCCATCCGACCACCGCCTCTTGCTAGGGATTCGCGGGAAAAAGGCTCAGCCTGTCCTGGGCTGCTGGAGAGAGGAAGGAGTCCGCTTTATTTATTTAGAGATGAATTTTGTAAGATAGTATATTAATCATAGTGATACAGAACACATGCTCTGACATGCTTAGGATCACACCACACAGCCTACAGACCTGTAAACCACTTGAAATAATGAAATACATTTATGTCCAGTGGGCCAAACAACTAGTAAATTGCCAAAATAATAATCCATCTCAAAGACTCTGCAAACACGCTTGCTAATTGTCAGCAGTTGAATTCATGCACCAGTCTTTATTTAAACAATCTGAGGCCCTACCACCATCCAGTGTGGTCGCCATGGGGTACTGAGTCCAACTGACCTAGTACACAGTACCACCACCAGAGGGCAGTGTCGTCCATCCTGTGTTGTAATCCAAGATGGCGACCGTCACGTCAGCTGATGATGCAAGGACCCTCATCCAAGATGACGGATTTTGGCGGAAAGAATGTGTTCACCATAAGGTCTGAAACTCGTACGCAGTACTGCCACCAGAGAACACTGTCGGCCATTCCGTGATGTAATCCCAGATGGTGGTCTGGTGGTGAAGAGGAAGGGCCTCATAACAGGAAATTCAAGGAGTATATTGTTTACTTATAAAAAATCTGTTGTCTGGGTTGGATTTCTCTTGCTCATCATTCTTTGCTGCTTGGAAACATGTACATCTTGTAAGGAGTGATTACATGGAGCATACATGTTCCATAACCAAATGTTTGGCACTGTACTCTGGGTGTCTTAACGTAATGTTTGGCCAACCTACTGTTTTCTTAAGTCGTTTTCCATGTCACCGCCATTTCTTTAAACTATTCTACCGCCTTTGATACCAAATTAGGTAATTAGTTATGTCCTCCCACCATTTTCTGGTACACTTTTCAAATTTCACATGCTTTTGAACGTTATTTCTGATGCATTCTTCTTTGTTACCCACCCCCTTAAACTATTGTACTGCGTTTTACATAAAAATTATACAAATTAACCTAGTGTTCTGCACTTAACCTGCTGTTCTGCTCAATGCCACCCACTCACACACACCCTCCCCTTAACTCTTGTACCACTAACACCATGTTGACATAAAAGATTTATGTAAATTAATTAACTCATTATTTTTCACACCTGTGGGGTAGCTTTCTTTAATTTGCAGCATCCTATTGATTTGTAAAATCGATGTAATACAATTTAAACAAAAGATCTCTAATAAAATACACGTCCCACCACCCAGTGCCTGACACCACCGCCGCCCTCTCCACAGCCGCTGCTGCTGCCCCTGGCCCCTACCCCACCCGACTGCGGCCGCCAAAGCATCGCTCTGGCGTCCATGGGCCTCCCGCCCTCAGGTTAGCAGGTTAGGGCTGCAGCAACCTGGCTTCTCGCTGCTGATTTCTCCTTAGTAATCCTAATGGAACATATGAGTTGCGTCTAGCCGTGCTTACCTGCCCCAGTGCGACTGACACCACGCTGCGAATAGTCCACGTGGTGATTCACCATCTAAAAGTTTCTCATTGTTATTCTGACGTCGCATGGCTTTGTAAAATAAGAGCCAAGTCGAGCTTTTGGAAATTGTTTAGTGTCCCAGAAATAGTTAACAGTCGCTATTGTAGGAGCTTTTCTGATGTCTCAGCTTGTCCGTGTGGAAATTCTTGTCCTAGCATAACCTGTTTACGAAAATAGCTCAGAATAATGCCGAATGAATCCTCTTGATGGTCCTAACATGGCATCCCGTCCATCACGTCTTACCTTTCCTGCTTTAAAGATACACAAACATTCTCACCACTATGTAGAGACTCCCATAGCCCAGCACAAAGGATGTTTTGTGAAATGAATGGAACAGTATGATTAGCTCTTACCGAATTTACCCTCTGAATTACTGATGCCAACGGTGTGGAGGCATCGTCCATCTTTTTTTTTTTTCTTTCTGTAGACCAGACTTTCAGCCGTTATTTTTCACAGATCGCCATATTGCACTGGCAATTAAACTACGCTAGATATGTGAAATACGGAAAGACTCTTACTCAGTTACACTGCTGTCCCACTGAGGACAGGAACTTGAATATTACAGCATGAAACCGATCTCTGACCCATCAATATATCATCACATACCGTATCAATCTAGTAAACATGCAATTCATATCCTGCACCATACAAAGTCAGACCTCTTACATCATTCATACATCTACCACGAAGACAGACAGCACAGTACATATATTCGCAGCACTAGATATTTACTGCGAGGTCGGGCGGTCGTCCACCCCCAACGTGTGACCAGAGCGCCCTCAGTGGATTGAAGTCACTTTCAGAACCGTTTCCCCCCTCGGCCCAATCGCGTTTCCATTTCTGGTCCGGACCTGCTTGGTTACTTGCTCGCTTTTCTACACCCATCTCCAGATTACAATAACGTATGTAATTTCGCATGACTGGCTAGAATATCGTACCATTTTACGTTACTTTCCGATATCAAACACATATTAATATCGCTTGCACAGCAGTACCGCTCACGCAATGTAATTCCGAAGATATAGACTGGAAATTATTTCTCTAGAAACCCTTAAACTTAGCTATTTGGGGCTTGCTGTAAACCACTGACTAACTAGAAAATGATGTTTCCTCTCACGATACTGATGCCGATGATATAGCAGATTCCAAATCATCCCTGTAATTTACAAGGTCAACTAAGGTGTTTCTCATGTCTTGAGAATCGGCAAATGTGTCTTCCACATGCTAGATGCACACACCACAATCGATCTTATCTCAATTAAATAAAGGCACGAAACGTGCAGAAGCAGTCAACTGAACAATTTAGATGGTAGGGAATAACGGTCCAGCTCAAATGCACCTCCATATTCAATCTTCTTAAATTACCACGCGATCATGACGGCTATCCAACACATCCTAAGTATTAGTTCGCTATTCGGTCGTCTAGAGGACAACACGGTTAATTCATCTTCATTCCTACACTCCAACAGGCCTCTCCATTCTGGCAGCTCCTACCGTTAATGGGAAACGTGAATCACCCCCGCACAGTTGACCGGCACTGCAGGCTGAGCATGGAGAGGTAGAATCATCATCCTAGGAAACCGGTCACATATATATTTTATCTCTTTACTCACAACTAAATGTTACGATCGTGGTCTCAGTTGAACGACAATCGACAATGAGCAAAGTATCAGAAATACACCCTATTGATGGCTGTGGCTCCGGAAATAGAAACATCAGCACCATTCTTGACATACTCTTCCCTTTGCTATCACATTACTCGAAGTCAAATCAATACTTTCATTTTGAGTGGACATAGTCATTTCCTTTGCATATGTCAGGATACAAAGACATACTTTATAAGCCTGAAGCTCAAAGCGAACCTATTATTCACCCCTACTACTAAGTACTGGATGATAAAAAAGTCCGTATAAATTAGAAAACTTAATAAACCACGGAATAATGTAGATAGATAGTAAAAAATTGACACACATGAGTGGAATGACATGGGGTTTTATTAGAACCAAAAAAAGTATTGCTAGACGCGTGAAAGATCTCTTGCGAGCGTCGCTTGGTGATGATCGTGTGCTCAGTAGCCACTTTCGTCATGCTTGGCCTCCCAGGTCCCCAGACCTCAGTCCGTGCGATTATTGGCTTTGGGGTTACCTGAAGTCGCAAGTGTACCGTGATCGACCGACATCTCTAGGTATGCTGAAAGACAACATCCGACGCCAATGCCTCACCATAACTCCGGACATGCTTTACAGTGCTGTTCACAACATTATTCCTCGACTACAGCTAATGTTGAGGAATGATGGTGGACGTATTGAGCATTTCCTGTAAAGAACATCATCTTTGCTTTGTCTTACTTTGTTATGCGTGTGACCAGAGCGCCCCCAGTGGATTGAAGTCACTCTCAGAACCGTTTCCCCCCTCGGCCTAATAAAACCCCATGTCATTCCAAGCATGTGTGTCAATTTGTACCTCTCTATCTACATTATTTCGTGATTTATTTAGTTTTCAAATTTATACTGACGTTTTGATCACCCGGTATAATACTTCGTCAATAACTGATCGTTGATGATACGAAATAATACTGACCGAAAATCAACTGTGGGTGGACAGGTGTCATAAGTTTTTCTTGCGAGTGCCACCACCGTGTCTTAGAAAGACATGTTTAATCACTTTACAAACCGACAGATGTTAAAAACCCGGATCCCAACAAGTACTGTATTTTACTGTCACAAGCGGTCATGGTTCTACATGTACACACAAGTACCCACGTTACAGCCCGGCTTTATAAATCCACGTATGGCATTACCTATGAATCACATGGTTTTTCCAGACAAATACCGAGACGGTGATCGTTTTACAAACCACCAGATGTTAAAAAACCCGATCCCAACAACTACTGTCTGTTACTGTCGGAAGCGGGCTTGGTTCTACAGGTGCACACAAGTATCCATATTAAAAGCTATACCGGCTTTATAAATCCACATATGGCATTACCTACGACTGACATTATTTGTTCCAGACAAATACCATGACACTGAATATAGACAGTGATCGCCGGAGTGTGTATTATCACACCAGCACTGCAGTTACACGTTGCCGATGGTGCACCCTCGTATTAAAATTATCCATTTTTGAAAGTGATTCAGCTAATGAGCGTGATATGAAACAGATATTTGCAATCCCCTCACGCCGCCGCCACTAGATATTTCTCCAGAATTTGTAACGCATTCTTTCTCAATGCCATACCATATTTCTGGAACTCTCATATCTCAAAACGAGCCATCTTTCTCGAACCTATCTGCTACAGTTAAATTCCAACATGGTTTTAGGTAGCCCCTATGTATCTTGCAACTACCCCTCAGACTCTGCGCTACCGCCCCTATAGCTTTGCGCACGTGATTGTTCCAATGTAAGCCGGAACTGAGTAGAAGTCGGAGAAAGCTACATCTACCACCTTCGGCAACCCGTGTAGAAACAGGCGAAGCTGCGTTACTGTGACAGAAGTGTATTTGGAACATTCGATGGAAACAATGCCTGCTACTGCAACACGAGGTGGTATAAAAGACATACACAGACATACACCAACATACAGAAAACAGAGCAAATGCTCTCCAGTGTGGAGGTTACTTGGCACAATCGATTACAGTGCTATACTACACCTCCCGATCAGTGCATTTGGGCTAGGTGTTGGCAGCTGTGCTACACTTACAAACAATTTTAGAACACGGAACGAAAGGTTATGTCATGATCGCGTGGATAGATCTGACATAAAATCGATTGAATTGCGAAAAATGACGGGGGATGGATATAAATTGACCAAATATACACCGAAATGCGGGGAAATTGAGGAAGTGCTTGCGTATCTTCCGGTTCGCGCAGAACAATTTGTATTTGGGGACAAGTACGTGGCAGCAAGAGGAATCTGAGAAAACGTCGACATGGAAGTGAAGGGACTAATGGGAGCAGTCAATTTTTCCCCGTCGAGGCAGCATTATACTGTATGTCTATTGAGGTACCGGTGATTCATGCGAGTTGACTACTGTATTTGACGCGTTTCAGGAAGACAGAGGACCAAACGCCTGTAAACTTATATGCATCTGCGTTAAAGGATGACAGAGAGTGGACTGGGCGATCGATTGAGATGGAGCTGTAATGAGGTACAATTTAATGGTAGACTGATGATACATTTTAGAGAGGGAGAAGTTGCTGCAGGTCAATTTTTCCATTGTGCTGTCGTGTGCAGTCGTGTGACACAGCCTGCGTACTATTCGTATACAGCCACGTGTTCTGTATGTGGTTTAAGGCACTGACTACTTGCGATCGTTAACGGTAAACCTGTCAGTCACCAGAGGACTACCATCTCATGTGTGATGAATCGTGACACATTCCTCTAAACAAACTATGATTTATGCGTTGTAACCCATCCCCTTGTCGCATCTTGGGTGTAAAATCGAGACTTCAGCTTCATAACTAAGTTAGCGATAGGTGCTTGTGAGGCACTGCAATCCCCATGTATACATTTACCTGACAGATGTGCTGTTTGCAGAGTTAGTAGTGGAAATACTTGTAATTTTCACATGTCGGACGCTGCTGGTATGCGTTTATCTGTTCCCTTGTAAGAGGTATTCCCCGTTACTAACGATCACTGTATATAGGACTGAGGCAGGCGTAGTATAATTTCTGAACATTGATCGGATGTGAACAGTAGACGCTATACATCTCTGGGAAGCTATATTGTGCTCATATCACACAGAGGCGATGTTTTAGGGCAATAGTTTTTTCGTTTTATGAATCGATAACATAGTTTATAATGGAGAAACCGGGAAGAAGGGTGTGTGCTTGGAATATATTTCTTATATTGAAATATTAACAGCACTACATTCCATATGACTGATAGGTCAGAAATGCAAGCGATCTTACATTATAGCCCGTTTTAAGTGGGGAACGTTTTAGCCTTAAGAGTGCATGTGTTTACGTTGTCTCTTACCAATACCTCCAGCTACTGATCCAAGACTATGGAATAATACTTTAAAATTGATAGCTTGGTTGATTTACGTAAAAATGCCTCAAACTCCATCAGTCTGGAGCTCCATCACGCATAAAAATCACCCGTTTCTTGTTCTTCTTAACCGTCTGCTATTACATCACAACACTTTCAAATCTGTTACTATACATCGATAAGGAGTGCTGACCTCCTCGACATGGACACATATCGAGAAATCTTGTGCACTTGGATGAGCGATGACTCGGCAACTTCCATTCATTCACGAGACGTGGAATGTAGTGGTCTACTTCTGGTCGATTGCAGATTAAATCAGTAATGGTGCTGCTGGGCGGGTTGGTCAGTGGCAATGTGAGGGGGGTCTTTCAGTCTCTAATTTTACACTAAGACTGCAAGAATGCTCAGTGACTCCCATCACCATAGAGATAGATTGTAAATTAAGCACTATGCTCGAAGTGTTAAAAATATGTAGAGCACTGTTTGATATACTTTGATGTGGATTTGTTGGAGAATTAACAATGCATGGACGTACAGTCATCTATTCACATTCGCAATTATACTTGCAAAGTGGGGGAGATGGTGGTTTAGCTATGATACTGAAATTGAGAAACATTGTGTCACATCATTGGTCGGTGTTGAAATTGGTAAAATTGCTCACATAATCAACTGCAATGCTTATTATTTCAGCACATTGGGGGTGTCTTTTCCATCCCATCCATCCACTGGTGCACTGTTGGTTACCACATAATGATTGACTGACATCGCTTGTTTGAGTTGGAGAAAGAGTTCCGGTGGAGGAATAACACCTTCTGGGGATGGATAGCACCGAAACAATGATCGCATACATGACTGCAATATTTGGAATCAGTCGAAATGGAATGCGGAGCTATTCGGTCAATGTGACAGATGAGTTTAAATGTAGTTTGTAACCCCATGCCAACGCTGTAAAACTCTTCCAGTTTCCTTATGTTGTAACTCTCTTTTATTTAAAATCATCCAACGTGTGAGGCATGTTATGGTAGGTGCAGTAACAACATGATTTACATCGTGCAGCCTCTAGTTTTCTGCGAGAGATAATGGATCAAGGCGTGTTAATGTCAGTTTAAAACCTGATGCAGACCTCGAAGTTGTGGTGGAAAAACAAAATGTATGGCACTGTACAAAGCGTGTTACTGCAGAAAAGAACAATGTTTCAAACAATCGCACAGGGTCACGGGGAGCGTCTCTTGTGACTTACAGTATAGTCTGTGGGATGCGGTCGTCCTCCGACAGTACAGGTGATGAAACTTTAAACTGGTCTGTGAAGTGGAACAATACCTGTATATTTAATAGGATTGTCACATGTGCTCAATGCCAGCATGCATGCGGTATTTGTTTTCGATGTATGGGAGGAGAGAGTTGTGGTAAAAATCTTATCGACTTCTCTATCAAATAAATTTACTGGAGCTTTTATGGTTCGTAATTTTTGTCTGGTGGATGGAACAGAATAACGATGATAGAATGTTGACGTGAATGGACTCTGAGGGACGCGGATCCGTAGTACCTGCTTGTAGTTTGGAGAAGCACCACAATGCAGTAGCAAAATCCACGTCCTTCCCCCAGTTTCCTAACAGTCTTTTATACTACCTCATGTTTCAGGAGCAGGCTTTGCTTCTGCCTAATGGTCCAAACACACTTCTGTCACAGTAACTCAGCTTCCCCTGTATCTACACGGGTTGCCAAAGGTGGTAGATGTAGCTTGAAACTTCTACTCAGTTCCGACTTACACTGGAACAATCACATGCACAAAGCTGAAGGGATGGGAGCGGAGAGTCTGAGGGGTAGTTTCAAGATACATAGGGGCTACTTAAAAATATGTAGGAATTTAACTGTAGCAGATAGGTTCGAGAAAGGTGGCTTGGTTCGAGATATGAGAGTGCCACAAATATGACATGGCATCGAGACAGAATGCGTTACAAATACTGGAGAAATATCTAGTGGTGGTTGCGTGAGGGGTTGCAAATACCTGTTTCATATCACGCTCCTTAGCCAAATCACTTTCAAAATCGGATAATTTTATAACAAGGGTGCGCCGTCGGCGACTTGTAACCACCCTGCTGGTGTGATAATATACTCTCTGGCGATCACCGTCTGTATTTAGTGTCATGGTATTTGTCTGGAAAAACCATGTCATTCGTAGGTAATGCCATACGTGGATTTATAAAGCCAGTATAGCTTTTAACATGGATACTTGAGTGCTTCTGTAGAACCAAGACCGCTTGTGACAGTAACAGACAGTAGTTGTTTGGATCGGTTTTTTTAACATCTGGCGGTTTGTAAGACGATCAAACATCTCTTTCTAAGACTCAGTGGTGGTACTCACAAGACAAACTTATGAGACATGTGCACCCATAGTTGATTTTCGGTCAATATTATTTTGTATCGCCAGCGATCACTTATTGATGAAGTATTATACTTCGTAGTAGGGATGCATAATAGGTTCGCCTTGAGCTTCAGGCTTATAAAGTATGTCTTTGTATCCTGACATATACAAAGGAAATGACTACGTCCACTCAAAATTAAGGTATTGATTTGACTTCGAGTACTGTGATAGCAAAGGGAAGAGTATGTCAAGAATGATACTGATATTTCTATTTTCAGAGCCACAGCCATCAACAGGGTGTATTTTCGATACTTCGCTCATTGTCGACTGCCATTCAACTGAGACTGCGATCGTAACATTTAGTTGTGAGTAAAGAGATAAAATATATATGTGACCGGTTTCCTAGGATGATGATTCTACCTCTCCATGCTCAGCCTGCAGTGCCGGTCAACTGTGCGGGGGTGATTCACGTTTCCCATTAACGGTAGGAGCTGCCAGAATTGAGAGGCCTGTTGGAGTGTAGGAATGTAGATGAACTAACCGTGTTTTCCTCTACACGACCGAATAGCGAACTAATACTTAGTATGTGTTGGATAGCTGTCGTGATCGCGTGGTAATTTGAGACGATTGAAGATGGAGGTGATTTGCGATAGACCGTTATTTCCTCCCACGTAAATTGTTCAGTTGACTACTTCTGCACTTTTCGCGCCTTTATTTAATTGAGAGAAGATCGATTGTGGTGTGTGCATCTAGCATGTGGAAGACACATTTGCCGATTCTCAAGACATGAGAAACACCTTAGTTGACCTTGTAAATTGTAGGGATGATTTGGAATCTGCTACATCATCGCCATCAGTATTCACGAGTGGAAATATCAGTTTTCTCTTTTTTTTTTTTTCGAGTTTACGAGTAAATGTCTTCGCAGACGTGACAAGTTCCTAGTTAGTCGCTGGTTTACAGCACCCCCACCTAGCTAAAGTTATGGGTTTCTAGAGAAATAATTTCCAATCTTTATCTTCAGAATTACATCGAGAAGTATCATGAAAATGGTATGCGAAATTAGATACGTTCTTGTAATCCCAGAATCTGGAGGTGGGTGTAGAAAAGCGAGCAAGCAAGTCCGGACCAGGAACAGTAACGCATTTGTGCCGAGAGGGAAAACGAGACCGAATTTGTAGAACAGTTCTGAGAGTGCCTTCCAATCACTGATGGCGCTCCGGTCACGCATTACGGGTGGACGACCGCCAGACCTCATAGTAAGTATCTAGTGCCGCGAGTATATGTACAGTGCTGTCTGTCTTCGTTTTATATGTACGAATGGTGGGCTGACTTTGTATGGCGCAGAATGTGAATTGCATGTTTTCTATATTGACACAGTATGCGATGATATATTGACGGGTCTGAGATGTTTCACGTTCTAATATTCAAGCTCTTGTCCTCGATAGAAGGGCAGTGTAAGTGAATAAGAGTCTTTCTGTATTTGACGATATGTAGGGTAGTTTGTAAGATTTCATTGCCAGTGCAATATGGCGATCTGTGAAAAATAACTGCTGAAAATCTGGTCGACAGAAAAAAAAAGATGGACGATGCCTCCACACTGGCGACATCAGTAATTCAGAGGGTAAATTCGATAAGAGCTATCATACTGTTCGATTCATTTCACAAGATATCCTTTGTGCTGGGCTATGGGAGTCTACATAGTGGTGAGAACGTTTGTGTATGTCGAAAGCTGGAAGGGTAATATGTGATAGACAGGGCGCCATGTTACGACCATCAAGAAGAATGCATTTGGCGTTATTCCTCGCCATTTTCGTAAACAGGTTCTGTTAGGACAAGAATTTCCATATGTACAAGCTGAGACATCAGAAAAGCTCACAAAAGCGACCGTTAACTATTTCTGGGACACTATGCAATTTCCGAGAGGTCGACTTGGCTATTATTTTACAAAGCCATGTGATGTCAGAATAAGATTAAGAACCTTTTAGATGGTGAGTCGCTGCACGGACATTTGTCTACAAGGTGTCAGTCACGCTGGAACAGGTAAGCATGGCTGCATGCAGCTCATACGTTCCATTAGGTTCGTTAGGGAGAAAGCAGCCTATGCTATTCTGGAACAGATTTCTATAGCATGATCTGTGATGTCAGTATCCATAGGTCTAGCGTCAGCAACGGGTAACACACGTGCTGCCCTGAGGCATCCTGGTTTCTGCAGCCCTAACCTGCTAGATTGCGGCCGGGTGCCCCATGGACACCAGAGCGATTATGTGGCGGCCGCAGTCGGGAGGGTTCGGGGCCGGGGGCAGCGGTGGCGGTGGCGGCGGTGTTGGGCACTGAGTGGATGTGTTTTTTATTAGAGATCTTCTGTTTAAATTATATTACATCGATTTCACAAATCAATAGAATGCTGCAAATTAAAAAAAGCTACCCCATACATGTGAAAAATATCGATTTAATTAATTTGCATAATTTATTTTTTATATCAACGTGGTGTTAGTGGTACAGTAATTAAGGGGAGATTGTGCATGAGTGGGTGACATGGAGCAGAACAGCAGGTTAAGTTCAGAACACTAAGTTAATTTCCACAATTTTTATGTAAAACGCAGTGCAATAGTTTAAGGGGGTGGGTGACAAAGAAGAATGTGCCAGAAATGACGTTCAAAAGCACGTGAAATTTGTAAAGTGTACCAGAAAACCGTGGGAAGACATAACTAATTACTTAATTTGGTTGAACAACAGGTTAAGTGCCGACAAAGGGTCAAACATTACATTGAGACACCCAGAGTACAGTGCCGAACATCTGGTTATGGAACATGTTTGCTCCATGTAATTACTTCATACAAGACCTACATGTTTCCAAGCAGCAGAGAATGATGAGCAGGAGAAATCCTACCCAGACAACTGATTTTTTATAAGTAAACAATATACCCCTTGAATTTCCTGTTATGAGGCCCTTCCTCTCCACCACCAGACCACCATCTGGGATTACATCACGGAATGGACGACAGCACCCTCTGGTGGCAATACTGTCTGCTAGGTCCAGACCTGATGGTGAACACACTTTTTCCCGCCAAAATTCGCCATCTTGGGTAATGGTACTTGCGGCATCAGCTGACGTCACGACTGCCATCTTGGATTACGTCACAGAATGGATGACAGCGCCCTCTGCTGGTGGTACTGTGTACTAGGTCAGTTGGACTCAGGACCCTATGGCGACCACACTGGATGGTGGTAGTGGCTCAAATTGTTTAGATAAAGACTGGTGCATGATTTCTACTCCTGGCAATTAGCAAGCGTGTTTGCAGAGTCTTTTAGATGGATTATTATTTTGACAATTTACGAGTCGATTGGCTCTCTGGGCATAAATGTATTTCATTATTTACAAGAGGCTTGCAGGTCTGTAGGCTGTGTGGTATGACCCCAAGCATGTCAGAGCAAGTGTTCTGTATTGCTATGATAAATATGCTATATTACAAAATCTATCCCTAAATAAATTGTTCCAAAATAAATAAAGTGGACTCCTTCCTCTCTCCAGCAGCCCAGCACAGGCTGAGTCGCTTTCCCACTAATCCCTAGGAAGAGGTTGGATGACTTAGGTTAGTGGAGATTGCCCAGTTGACCTATTTTCCCACCATTTTCTTAGGTTAGTAGGGATAGTCCAAGTGACCTTTCTTTATCGCCAAAATCTGCCATCTTGGATGTCATCAGATGACGTCACGGCCGCTATATTGGATGACGTCATCGCCGGATAACTGGCCTTGTCCCAATGCTGCTGTTCGATAGATAATTTCAACTTCAACAATGAGGAGGCCTATAATTTATATATCTCAATGTGGGTATTGGACACTATGCTATTTGTAGCTCTTATCACCAAAAGGCCGGACTTAATATAATGTGCCAAACTGCAACTCCATAGCCCTGAATCGAAATAAATCTTCCTTTATTTTTGAAAAAAGTATCGCAACCCTTGCAGTACTGATTCCATTTCTTAATGCACGGGAAGACCGAACACATCCTAGCAGCTGCCACAGTATCCCTCTTAGCAGCTGCGTAGGGAAGACACTAGAGTGGACCATCAGTTCCCGTCTTGTAGGTACACAGAGTTTAGAAACCTCGTAAGTCGCTTTCACATTGGGTTCAGAAGATATTATTCTACTCCAGATAACTAACGCTACGGGAGGAGTTTATACAGGTGGCATAACATAAGCAACATGTAATACTCGTATGTTTTTTCCGACACTGAAAAGGCGTACAACATTACTTCTAGACACAGTACCATCTGTCAGAGACTTCAGTCTTTCCATTTTGTGTTGTCGTTTCTTGCCGAACGTCATTTTAAGTGTAGACTATGGAATACTCTCTCTTATAGGTTTCATCAAGTTAAAATCCCTCAAGCGTGTTATAAATGGCAAATCGTTCGCAATGAGGAGTCCTGCAAACTGCTCTTTATTTGCGGACGACGTCTCCATTTTCTGCTCCTCTTCATCTCCTACATTGTCCTCTAGTCAATTACAGTTGACACATAAGAGGCAGAAATAAAAGTGTGATAGAACAGTTGTAATTTATCTGATAAGAAGTCCGTGTCCGTTATTTGTAATCGAGATCAGTCTTTCTTAAATTCCCGTGAGATAACGCAGTGGAATAATGTTTATTTTTTAAGGACTGGATCAACTCAATGCGTACAGTGGCAGGGATAGAGAAAAGAAACATTGTTGTTGTTGATAAAGCCCAGAATACCCTTAGACTTGACACAGTATTACAAACTGTTCACTCAAGGCTATATTTCTAGAACATTTTTTTATTATTTTAAACTAAGTGTTATTATTTTAATGTAGTATGCACTGATGGATCCAAACAGGGGGAGCACTAGTACACTGTTAGTTGTTCTAGCGTTTGTTACGACCTTGGCCTCAGAATCGAATTGCCCAGTGAGTTTATTGTATTTCTTGCTGAGCTCTATGCGACTCTGTGTATCCGATGAGACATGATCAGGAATTGAACAGTCTGGTTTGCTCCGATTAACTCTGTGCTCTAGAGACCGTCCAGCACCTGAAACCAGCAGCTAAAGCAGGCCAAAATGTCTAGAACACCCTTATCCAGTGACAAAGACAGTGTAAGAAGAAGTTATTCAGTTGGATACCGGAACACGTGATAATTCTTAGGAATAAGTGAGCCTCTTCTGCAGCCAATGGGTCAGGTACCCTACCGAATGTAATCCAGTGTCGCATCCTCCTTTGTGCAGCAAAGTTATTGTTGAGAAGGTCCACAATTCTTCTCTGGGCGGAAGAGGGACTACACATGATGGATACCAAGTTGTGATCAATAAAAGGGACTATAAGATCAGCCAACTAGCTCGATGAAGTCTGATTAAGAGTCAAAGCCCCCTGACATATGGTTCTGCCAAAGATGTGTAGACTCTTCACTCTGTTATATTTGTGGCGTACTGCTTACCATCCACCACATTTTACATGCATGAATTTTGCGCATATCGTGAAGAGAGAGCAAAATTGAGTTTCTTTTATCAGACGTCCCAATAGTTTTAAGTGACGTGGTTTTAGGATGACAAACGAACTCGCTAGCCTTTTGGCTAATACGGTAATATACACTGAAGCACCAAAGAAACCGGTATAGGCATACGTATTCTAATAAAGAGGTATGATAACAGCCAGAATACGGTGCAGTGGTCGGCAACGACTGTATAAGACAAGTGTCTGGTGCAGCCGTTAGATTGGTTACTGCGGCTACAATGGCAGGGTATCAAGATTTAAGTGTGTTTCAACGTGGTGTTATAGTCGGCGCACGAGCGATGGGGCGCAGCATCTCCGAGGTAGCCATGAAGTGAGGATTTTCCCGTACGACCGTTTCACGAGTGTACCGTGATATCAGGAATCCGGTAAAAAATCAAATCTCCGACATCGCTGCGGCCTGCAAGAACGGGACCAAAGACGATTGAAGAGAATCGTTCAACGTGACAGAAGTGCAACCCTTCCGCAAATTGTTGCAGATTTCAATGCTCGGCCATCAAAAAGTGACAGCGTGTGAACTATTCAATGAAACATCATCGATATGGGCTTTCGGAGCCGAAGGCCCTCTCTTGTACCCTTGATAACTGCACGACACAAAGGTTTGCGCCTCGCCTAGTCCCTTAATACCGACATTGGACTGCTGATGACTGGAAACATGTTGCCTGGTCAGACGAGTCTCGTTTCAAATTGTATGGAGCAAATGGACCCGTACACGTATGAAGACATTCTCATGAATCCGTGGACCCTGCTTGTCAGCAGGGGACTGTTCAACCTACTGGAGGGTCTGTAATGGTGTGGTGAGTGTGAAGTTGGAGTGATATGGGACCCCTGATACGTCTATAAACGAGTCTGACAGGTGACACGTAAGTTAGCATCCTGTCTGATCACCTGCATCCATTCATGTCAATTGTGCATTCCAATGGACTTGGGCAATTCCAGCAGGACAATATGACACTCCACACGTCCAGAATTTCTATAGAGTGGCTCCAGGAACACTCTTCTGAGCTTAAACACTTCCTCTGGCCACCAAACTCGCCAGACACGAACATTATTGAGCATATCTGGGATGCTTTTAAACGTGCTGTTCAGAAGAGGTACTCTTACGGATATATGGACAACCCTGCAGTTTTCATGGTGCAAATTCCCTCCAGCACTACTTCAGACATTATTCGAGTCCATGCCGCGTTGTCACCTCTGCGTGCTCGCGGGGGCCCTACACGATATTTGGCAGGTGTAGAAGTTTCTTTGGCTCTTCAGTGTTTACCGATTGGGCAGGCTGATAAACGGATCATTTTCCACTAACCCAAACACGGGAATGAATATGTCGTGCAACGGATTGAGCAATATGAACAGATTGCCCCTCGTAAATGAATTCTGGGTGCTGGTTCTCACAAAAAGCATTAAAGGTTTAATTAATTAGATGAGGTCTATCTAACTAGTGAATTAAAATTATTGGCCCAGTTCAACCCCAATTCATTAAAATTATTCCGTAAGCACTTACATAATCGTTCATGTGAGCTATTAATTACGAAGTGAGAGGAACTACCAATCACGAACATTAACCCTCGTATTACCATGGCGGGAGGAGGTACTTTGTGCTCATCTATTGGAAAACTCATAATTTAGTCACTTACTTAATATTTTAGAATTCTGGAAAAAGAATGTATTCTTTTTAATGAATTCTTTTGCCAGATTTATATATATTTTAAATTTTACAGTTAAATTAAACCCAAAAATTTAAATCTCAATAGCAGATGTTACTTACCTCAGTGAATGTCGTATTCAGTATTTCGAGGTTCACGGCCTTGCTTACACACCTATACATCTTGAAATGTGTGTTGAGAATAAAAGTCAACAACAATGAGCGAAATTTGCCTTTTTAATATTTTTGTGGTAGTCGTGACGTCGGTAGTACGTGTAATTGAATGTGCATTGATATTGTTTTAAGTATGCTAGAAGGTATTTTCACGTTCTGGACACTACTTACATATCAGTACCTCTTTAAAGAGTATGTTGTTAAAATAATTCAACAACTGATGAAATTTTTTTATAATTTATTTATGGATGGGTATAAAGTATCCCGCCCTTCTTCGTGATGCGTGTTATTGGAAATGCCTTGGCACTGCTAGGGTTGAAGCATTCATATACAGAGGTGGAGTAGTTTGGCGAAGTCCGCAAGTAATAAGTGGGATGGAACTGACCATTGTCTCAACAAGACATTCTAGAAAATACCTAAATGCAGATGCCAGTGCAATGACTAACCCTTTGATATAGGAAAGACATATGAAACCCGCACGGAACCTAATCAAATTTAGAAACAATGGACCGAAAAACGCCTAACTGCCTTCCTTCCCAGTTATCCTGGATTTTTTTTACTGCAAGATAATCTCACCGCAGACGATGAGTCACAGCATCGGATCCTGCTTAAGGCGGAGTCTCCCGCCAACCGCCATACATCGGCCGCCATGTGGTTGGCCGACCTTCAGAAATGCAAGTCCGGCCTCCACCGTATTTCCGAAGTCAAAATGTCTGCTTTTTCACGTCTCCAAGCCGCGACGGTCTGCTTCCTCGTCTCCATCCAAAGTGTCTCAGGACATTTTTTTTAAAAGAACAGCAGGTCTACTTCTCATCCAGCAAATGTTTTAATAGTTATTCAATGGGCTATTTCCGGCGTATACAATTCTCAGAAACAGGGCACCGATGCCCCACTTCTCAGATATCTCTTTTACGTCGCCCATTGGCCTGTTTTCCCACCTAGCGATGGAGACCCAACATACATAACTGCACTCTGATAATTCAACAGTTGTATAAAGGATCGTAACCTATAGAAAGTGTTCTTACCTCGTTGTCACTGTCTTTTGGTTCACAGTGATGTAACACTCTCGTACCACGGCAGCACACGTTCCAGCGTTGTTATCTTTGCAGTTTCCAAATCCAAACTCGCTTCTTTAAAGGTGGTTAGAAAAGCGACAACGCCTCGTACGCACCTTTCTTGGAAGTTTTCTAAGAGTGTCGATTGCCCCCGGGATTCTAGTAGATCTCGAATATCGTCGATTTGACTTATGACGGGATTGAGCATTAACAGCATACTGCTCCACCAAGTTACAGCTTCTTGCTTCACAGAGTGTCGCAGACGCCCCGAGTGACCCGATCTCTTCAAATAGCCTACTATAGCTCTTGCTGATAGTAGACACGACGGGATTTCAGGGGCATCGTCTTCTAAAAACGTATCTTGAAATGTGTGACGAAGCGCAGTCATCAAGCAGTGATCAAAGCAAGGCAGACGGTCGTAAGATTCAAGTGCCTTCATCATATTAGCTCCTTGGTCGGTGACAAAGTAACATTTCGTAAGATCATTCTTGTTGTTTCCTAACTCAAGCATCCGCTCTTCGATTTCATGCCGTATGTTCTCTCCTGTCTTAGGTACGTCCGGAAACTCGGTTGTTATCAAAACAAGCGTTTCTAGCTGCCACTCATCATTCACATAATGCTACGTCACAGGCAAAAAATTTCTCTTCTTGTAGTTATCAGACCACAGATCAGTGTCTAAAGCGCACATTTTGTTCTTTAAGGCACATATTAGCTTGGGCACCATTGTGACCCGTATTTTGTCTGCCTTTTCTTTAATATGCCGCGATACAGTGGTAGGGTGCGGGAGATCGTCTTCTTTACTGACTTTGCCGTAAGTGGCGCCCACATTGATGAGCTCCTGCGAATAATTCTTGAAGCCAATCTTACTATAAGTATTTAACGGTAGCAAATCTATTCCACTCATATCGACCAGCCTATCAACAACAACTTTCTTTATGCTACTTGGTACTGCAAGTGGCCGGTGGACTTCTGCTCCGCATTTACTTTCGCAGTGCCGAATCATACCCGTTGTGCTTGACTGGTACGAAAGTATGGTATCACGTGTGGTACATTGCACAAAACCAGCAGAAGCCTGCATGACAGGATCCACTACAAGTGCAAACGATTTCCAAGCTTCACTTTTCGCCTCCTCTTCCGACATGTCTTTCTTCTTCAGGACTAATGAGCCGCTCCTAATTCTCTCCATAATACTTCTCTTCGTTTCACGAATGGAACGTTTACGACCTATACTTGGTTTATCCATAACGCTGTCTGTGCTGCTCAAAGCCAGGTCGTCAACTGGGTTTACACACGGTTTCTAATACGATTCGGCACTGTATAGCGCGCGGCGGTTGTACTGTCACCGGGCGAGATTGTGAGTACGCTCGAGTGCTCGGCAGTGCTCGACAGTCCAACCGATAACAGAGAGCTGGAGGACAACCGGCCACGTGGTGCGTTAGACGGCCACAGCCGTATCGCAGCGTGGGCCTTTCCCAGCCGTCGAGCAGCGACACGAAATGGGAAATTCTCGAGCGGTTGTTTTCATCGAAATGCAGAGCTCTAATGGGAAGCTCTGGGGGCTGGATGTGAGTAACCCCTACCCCGTCCTTCCTTGAGGACACGTCCAAGACTATGGCAGATTCATACAGCACAATAAATACAGGACATGCAGTTAACTACAGAAATAGACGGACACTGCCAAATGTTTTTGGGGCTCAATCTTTACTGTTACTGCTATTACCCATATTACCACCATCAGATCAACTGCTAGAAATATGATACAGATTTCCATAAAATGAATCATGCGCATTGATACATGAGATGTGTCAGCCCAAAACGTGACTGACGCATGTCATGAAACGCTTAAAGATTTTTTGCTCAGTCCGATCATTTACCGAAACTGTTATGAAGGAGATTCTACAGTGTGGAGAGGATGACTGGCTTATCCAGTTATTATGTAAGTGATCAGCCATCTACCGTTTACTGACTCGATCTGTTAATCATATTTTAATACAACGTCTTATAGATTGTGTTAACAGTTTTCTATCATTGATTGTATGCGCTAATGTGAGAGTGAGTGAGAGGGAGCATATGTGATCTTATCTAGCTTTTGGCATGTCTGCATTTTATATATGTTAACCACATTCATCTCAGGTAGTATTTCTAAGGGCTGTGACAACCATGGTCTTGAGTGCCCAAAAATAACATCTTCCCCTGCAGCTTTTGAAGTAGCCATGCTAACACGTACACTGCACCGAACTGGATACACAGAGAACCGCGCATGTCATTACACAGGAAGGGCCATGGGACAGGTCTAAACTGATGACGTTCTAGGTGATTAAGTACGTCCGTATATTCCTATGCAAGTTGTAACGTAACCTGAATTTACGTTCAGAATTTTCCATAATTATAAAAAAGACTTGCACGTTAAATTTCTCAAACCGACGGTACAATCTTATGGGGAAAACATGACACCTAGAAACCGACGGGACGCAAGATAGCTGAATGAACATACATGAAAAAAATGTTGATAGTTTTAATAATCGGTAATTCTGCATTCAGACTGACTGGGTCGCAAAGGTGAAAGCCAGACATCAGCAAGGAATGACTGTTGCTCATATGATTCATTTCTGAATTTATCCGTCAGATATCTACAAAAATTGAAATACAAAAATATTTTATAAAAAAAAGTAGTGCATTAGTATAGAACGTCACTTCACTGAAATCACTTGGCGCAAACTGTACTACACCTACCCAGGAGCGATTGCTGCACGCAGATATGGTGTTTTAAGTTATATCGGAAACAATTATTCGCAAACTACAGACCCAGTTCTGCAGAGTGCAGACCAACAATATATTTCTGCCTCCATGTGGCATTACAAAATGCATACCAGTGCCAAGGCGCACCAGCTAATGTGCATTTATTGTACCGTATGTCTGATGTCTGTGAACCTACTTATTATAATAGCCATAAAAGAAGCATTTTCTTTGTACAAATGGTAATGATATTACAGTGATGAAAGATGATGCAGAATTTTTCTTTACATTCGGGAACATCACGTGGTGCCACAGATCCACAAAAGCTACAGTCAGAACGACTGTGCGATATGACAAGAGACATATAATTACATATAAAACAGCATACAAACATATGTCCCAAAATCAAATACAGGCAGTAAAACAAAGGAAGGGGAATACAATATTTTGGTTGAAACTAGGACTGGACGTCCGTAAAATCAAATCCAATACCAGAAAGTACCTAGGATGCGCCACTCCGCTTACATCATATCTGTCAATGAATTGAAACAAATATTTTGTGTAACCCTTTATCACTGCAATTTCGTCATTAACATATGTATAAAGCAAATATTTATTTTATGTTCAAATGCTTCAAATGGCTCTAAGCACTATGGGACTTAACATCCGAGGTCATCAGTCCCCTAGACTTAGAACTACTTAAACCTAACTAACATAAGGACAACACACGCATCCATGACCGAGGCAGGATTCGAACCTACGACCGTAGCAGCAGCGTGGTTCCGGACTGAAGCCCCTAGAACCGCTCGGCCACAGCGGCCGGCTTATTTTATGTCCATTAAAATAAGCTTCTTCACAGACATCAGACATATGGCATAAAAAGTGGACATTAGTTGATGCACCTTCGCGCCACTAGCCATTTTTTAATTCCACCTCGTGCAAAAGTATCTTCTTGGTCTGCACACAGCAGATCTGTGTCTGTAGTCAGCCAATGTTTGTTTCCCATACCTTTTGAAACGCCGCCGAGACGTGCAGGAAACGCACTTGAGTAGTACAGCGTGTGCCAAGTGATTTCAATCAAGAGGTATTCTATACCTATCCATTACTGTGTTTTAAAGAATATTTTTGAATTTGATTTTTTGTAGATGCCCGATGATGGATAAATTCGGAAACGCGTCACATTAGCTGTACTCATCCCCCTGCCTGATGTGTGACTATTACCTTCGAGACCCAGTCAGCCTGAATTCATAACTGTTCATTATTATAGTAATGGTCGCCTGCCTCCTGCATGACTTTGCCACATTTACATTAATAGTATTAATTGCCATTTTGTGAGAGAAGCTGACTGACGCTATTCTCAGTTTTAATAGTCTGCGATCAGTAAAAAAAATGTAAATGTAGTTTTGAAGGGGATCCACCTCGGATTTTCATTTCGGCAGACAAAGTCATCTTGTGATGCTGAGCAGTGAACAAGGGGTGAAAAAGACAGATGCGTATAGGTAGGCAGTGACCGGACGTAAGTTGAGTTCCATCCTTGCATTAGCAGTCCGCAGCTCGTGGTCTGGTGGCACCGGCTCGGTAGCTCAGCGTGTTCGGTCAGAGGTCTAGCTGCCCTCTGTAATTAAAAAAAAACTGAGTTAATCGATCAACGACGAACTTAAGTTCGTCTTACGAAGTCCGTCCCGAGCAGATGAAACGAACGAAAGCGAACATGAGATTAAAAAAAAGAAGACTAGCGTTGCTGCCTCTGGATCACGGGGTCCCGGGTTCGATTCTGTCTGGGTTGGGTATTTTCTCTGTCCGGGGACTGGCTGATTGTGTTGTCCTCATCATTTCATCATCATCATTCGTGACAGTTGCTAGAATGGATTGAGTTAAAAATTGGGAAGCTGTACGGGCGCTGATGACCGCTCAGTTGAACGCCCCCCAAACTAAACATCATCACATTAGCAGTGTTGAGAATTCAGAATTAATGCAACCAGGTCTAATATCGGAAGTGGCAGCAGGAGATGATGGGAGAAATTCGTCTCTATTATTTAAGTTGCGGAATGCAATACTTTTCTTAACTAAAACTGGGTGCGGCTACAAAGACCATAATGGCGTGAACGAACACAAGGGCTTGTAATAATGGTTACCCTCATTGTGACGTGAAGATACCAGTCTTCAGCCATCTCAACAGCAGCATCTCACCGTCTAGATACTCAAAACAGGCTGTTCTTACGTTTGTTAAACGTTTTCAGAATTGCCAGAGCTCAGTCAGTACAGCAAAATATCTGATGCAGTATAGGAAAATAGAGTAATTCAAGTTAATTACCTTTAAATTGTTATTTACCGTAACAAGTTCTCTGGTTTCTCTATTCAAGTTAATATAATTGACAAGTTAGTGTACATAAGTTTTCCAGACGTTAGAGATTACGACAAAACGTTTTCGTCATAAACATCGTAACAATACGATATTGAAAGCTCCCTCAGAGCTGAAGCACTGTTAATAAATTCCATGGTCTCTTTTCTTATTTAAATTTGGTGCGAATATTAGTTAAAGTAAATCTTCTTGAGCGAATTTTGTAAAGTAATTATTAACATGACAACTTTTTGGTCACATTGCGCTGTAGAGTTTTGCATTGGTAGCGAGTCTGCTACAACTGAATTAGTCAGACTGTCCATTTGGTGTTTGAGATCGCAGAAAGAAATAACGTGGAATATATAAGTATTTTAGTTTAAGAATAAAACCATTTTTATTACCAAAGATTTCAGAAAAATTCGAGTTCCGAGAGTTAACTGCAGTTACGTTTCGTTCAGAAGCGATGAATAAAATTTGCCCCTTCATAGTTGGCGACAAATCTTCGTAGTTTTAGATTTTTCAGGGAAAGTCTGACGGTAAGTGGCCATAACACTTTTCTAATCTTTCTGATTGCAGATCTAATTATCCAATCAATTCGGCACTTGGTGACAAAAGTTGAATGCTATAAAGTGTCTTATGACATTGGGAAAATACACTACCATGAAAAAAAAATTCGTACACATGGAAAGACGACGTCAATTTTGATTCGATGACGGCATATGCCACATGGAGGATAGTAGATGTAATAATAGTTTCAACGTCGTCCGCCAACAGATAGCGTAGTGGTATGCCTACAAGAGCGCCATCTGTGTCTACTGTTTAATAGGGATTGCCCACAGCCAGAAGGTTCAGCGTGGTGCCGACTTGTGACGCACTCGTGCTTCCTAACTGAGCGAGTTTGAAAGAGGTCAACTTGTAGCCTTCTGCATGCCGGGATGGTACTTTCGGAGAATTGCCACTCAAGCTGGACGTGTTGCATCAGTTGTACAATGATGCTGGTACCAGTGGCCACGTGAACATTCTTTCACACTTAGGCGAGGTTCTGAAAGTCCACGCAGCACAGGCGCCCTCCAGGCTCGTCCTTTGGAAAGGGCAGCAGTGGCAGTTTGTGCAACCGCCACAGCACAGATAAGACGACTTGTGAGCCATACGTGTCAACAGGAACTGTTGCGAACTGGTTATTACCAGTTATACTACAAGCACACACACCCTTGAGGTCTTCCACTCACGTCACAGCATCGACGTGCACATCCGTCAGAGGATCACTTAGAATGGCGCGCCGTGGTCTTCAGCGACGAAAGCTGGTTCTGCCGGTACGCAAGTGATGGTCGTTTGAGCGTACGACTTATACCTCATGAGTGAACCGTGGATTTCTTTTCGAAGAATATTCTTAAAACTTTATTTACTAGCGATTCATCAAGAATATTAACACATTTAATCACACTATGTGAGAGTGGAAGTAGTTGCCAGGAAGTAACTGATGAAATCATAATCAAATTGCTTTTAACAAATGGGAATTTTATTCCTAAAAGCTATTTTTTTAAAGAAGAGATTTAAATTTATAATCAGAAAGCACCCTCTAAATATAAAGTTACAATTTATTCAGAGGCGGAAAGAAATTTTTGACTGTATGAGCTTTCGGGCTGAGAACTTTGCCACTCCCTTTTGACACGGCCCTAGTCCCGACCGCTCACAACAACCTCTGAAAGACTACACTGGTGCAAATCTGCAACACACCAGATTACTTTAAACTAAAAGTTTTAACAATTCACACAAGCACATAAACTATGCACCCCGTAGGAGGGATGGAAATGGCACAAAACACTAAAATTAAAATATTAACTTGCTACGGAAGGTGCAACTTGATTTTAACTTCTAAGAAAAGTCTTACGGTGGAAGGGTGGCAACTTTATATACTAAAATGACCATTTAAATAAAAGTCCATGAAATGCAATCTTACAAAAAATTATACAAGGTTGGCCAAACGACTTAACATGCTCTACAGTACACATATAAAGCCTCTAAAGATGATAGGAAAGGTCAAAACATATTTCAGGGATTAGGACGTTACTCTCCAAGAAATAAATTCGTTAACACGCCGAATCCGACAAACATGACAGAGGCAGCTCCGAACGACAGACATACTAGCACTCCGACCGGCAATCTGACAGATTTCCAACCGTCAGATTCAACTGCACAAACAACAGAGAATATCGAGTAAACCAAGATACCTACACCTTCTAACTCGGCCTCACCAAGATCAAGGCATCTAACACCCCTCAAGACAAGTTTAAAAGAATACAGAAAACACAACTGCCAAATCACTACGGAAGGAGGCTGCGGTTTGTAGACAACAGCACACACCACTTGTTATCACACGCGTGAACGGCTGAGGAAACAACAATCCACAAGTAACGAACAAATCGTAAGAGTCGAGATTTAAAAGAACTAACTAATTACACAACTTGAGGATCCTGCTTCGGAGGAAATCGAAAAGTTGCTCTCGCAGCTAGCACCTCCAGATGCAACAGCGCGTGCCCGCCGCCAAAAGCCCCGGCCTGGCTTCGCGCTGAGGAGACTTCGTCGCTGCTCAGTTCCAACGAACCAACAAGGTCCAACCCCATCCCAGCTATGAAAATGGTATTCATCCTGAGGATCAAAGACGTCGTCGGCTAAGACGACCGGCCGAGCAAACGACCAACGGCAGCCCGCTTTCGCCGACAGCGGTTCCGGCGAATACTAACACCATACGGATCCGACTGTTGCTGGCTGCCAACTCTTCCCGACATACTGGTGTCAGTGCTCAGCAGACCACATGTCGCCAGCCGACCGATCGACCAACGACGTTCCGTCTGTGTCGACCTCGGTCCCGGCGCGTACTCGCACCGTGCGGACCTGCCTGCTGCTGACTGCCAACTCGTCCAACAGCGGAGTAACGACGAACCCGAGTCAGTCCACTGCCCAACAGCGACTGAAACTTAGAGCCGACTCCCCAGACTGACGAGTGTTCTTTTTTTTCTGTAATGTGATTTCATTCCCCTGCCCCATATGGGCAGGGGAGGGCTATCAGTGGCACAATCCGCCGCTCTTCAGCCGAGTGACATGGCAACTAAAATAATAATAAAATGTTACATACATAAGGCGATAAAAAGGGGGAACATAAAACAGAGTAAATGGAGAAAATGGAGGTGAAAATAGACTGACATGGAGACGTTCATGGGGGACAGTTAAAAAAGTCACCAGAAAGTTAAAAACACAGTTGGCGATTCTTAAAACACAGAAGACTCTGAATGGACATGCACAGGTTAAAAGTCGGCCACAGTATTAAAAACACTCCAGAACAACACACTTAAAACCCACTTGTAGCGCACACGACGAAGAATAAAATTGCCAGGTGGGACCTGCAGAGGGAAAGGTCAGAGGAAGGAAAAGGAGGGGAGAGCAAGGGGCAGCAGGGGAAACGGCGGGATGAAGAGAGTAAGGGGAATCAGCGGGAACACGAAGAGGCAGGAGACACGTGGGGTGGGAGATGAAGAGGGAAGACAGGGCAGGAGGGAGTGCAGAGACACTGAAAGGAGGCACAAGAGATGGAGGGGGAGTAGGAGGGGGAAGCCACTCAGGAGGAGAAAGGGGAGGAGAGGGCCCTGAGGAAGAGGCAGGAAGATGGGGTCAGAGTTTGTAGGAAGGGTAGAAGTCTGGGCGATGCTCATCATTTAGGGGGGGGGGGGGGTAGACGGTGGAAGTTGCGTTGGGAAAGGAGATGGAGTGGAGGGTGTGGAGATAGAGAGAGGGTGGGACACAACGGTAAAGGCGAGGCAACTGGTTGGGGGTGGAGAGGAAGGGAGACACCAGGGGGTGAGGGGGATCAAGGCGGTGGACAATATATAGTGTGCGAATGTGTTAAAGGAAAAGGAGAGGTGGGGGAAGGGGATGAGGTCGTAGAGGAAGTGCGTCGGGGACGGAAGGCGGATGTGGAAGGCGAGGTGGAGCGCATGGCGTTCGAAGATTTGGAGGGCTTTATAGAACCGGGGAGGGGGCGGAAATCCAAGCTACGCTGGCATAAGAGGATGGGGCGGATCAAGGATTTTTAGGTGTGAAGGATGGTGGAAGAATGCAGAACCCACGTCCGGCTGGACAGGAGTCTTAGGAGGCGGAGGCGGTTGTGAGCTTTGTTTTGGATGGTAAGGAGATAGGGAGTCCAGGTGAGGTGGCGGTCGAGCGTGAGGCCAAGGTATTTAAGGGTAGGAGTGAGGTGGATAGGACGGCCATAAATGCTCCTTAGCGGGTGGTGCGGCCTATGATGACCGCCTGGACTGACGAGCTCATGGCACCACTTAAATGCACGTGAACAGGAAACCTTTCCCCTTTCCCACCATAGGGAGACACCAAACCTGTGATTGCCACAGCGGCGCCACCGCCAGAAACGGAGGACGACTACTTCACACTACACGCTGCGGCGCGCTCTTCAAAACAGCAGTTTTTACCACGGCTCAATGAGCACTGCCTCTTAGAGTGAATTCGTCCAAGACACACTGACCTTACCCCACACCTTATGGTTTCGGGTGCGATATGCTACAACTTTCGTTCATATTTGGGATTTCTAGAGGAGACGCTAACCAGCACTCTGTATGTGCATAATGCTCTTAGACCCGATCTTTTGCCGTTCTTGCAACAAGAAGGCGAGGTGTTGTTCCAATAAGATGATGCTCGCCCATACACCCCGTGTGACTCGACGTGCTCTGGAAGACGTGCAGTAACTTCCCTGGCTAGCACGATCTCCGGTCTAGTCTCCAATGGAGCAAGTGTGGGATAAGATGGAAAGAGAAGTGGCTCGCGCGACTTGTCAACCAACAGCTCTGACAGAACTACGTAAACAGGTCGAGCAGGCGAGGCATAACGTTTCCCAGGACAGTTTTCGCTATCTGTACGATCTACAGGATGCCAGTCAACGCCTGCATTGCTGTCAATGGGGGCTAACACCACATGCTAATATGGGTGTTCCAGCAAGGGTTAGTACCTGGTACCACAGCACCGCTTGTGGTGCTGTTGTGTAAATGCAATCAGTCCATGCCCTTCATATTCACTGTTATAACACTAAACCTTGAGTCAAGTGGAAGCCTCTAATGGAGCGTACCTAATTTTTTTCATCTGACAGTGCACGTTAGGAACATAAGTAAAATGTTCAATAAATACAGAGCTAGTCAAAAGTCCTTGGACACCTTCATAAGTTGGAAGATTAAAGGGAAAATTGAAATGTGATGGGAACATAGGCTTGATGTGGGGCCGCAACTTTTGGAGTGAATGTCATTCATGGCCGCCATCTTGAAATCCGACATTTTGGATTCAAGTCCTCTTTTTTTTCTTTTTTTTTCTTTTTTTTTTTTTTTTTTTTAATGGGAAGGGGGGTGTATGACACATCAAATAACACTCGCTTGAGCTCTGGAATTTAGTGGTGTGATTTGTTTTTGTCCATCTTGTACAGTTTAGAGGTTATTAATGTTCAAAGTTGGGAAATTGCCTTCATGCCAACTGCTACAACACATGTTCTACGTGTCGTCCATCCCATGCATAGCACAACTGTAGTCGCTGCAACCACTCTGACTGCACACGGAGGAGAGTGTCTCCTGCAATTTGGTCACAGGAGTGTTGTATGCGTTCCTCCAGGTCTCTCAAATCACGGAGCATACACTATCTGCTTAAGATGTCCCCTGAAGGAACGCATACAACACTCCTGTGACCAAATTGCAGGAGTCACTCTCCTCTGTGTGCAGTCAGTGGTTGCGGCGACTATAGTTGTGCTTTGCATGGGATGGACAACGCGTAGAACATGTGTTGTAGCAGTCGGTATGAAGGTAATTTCCCAATTTTGAACATTAATAACTTATAAACTGTACAAGATATACAAAAACAAATTACACCACTAAATTCCAGAGCTCAAGTGAGTGTTATTTGATGTGTCATACACCCCCCTTCCCATTAAAAACAATGACTTGAACCCAAAATGGCGGATTTCAAGATGGCAGCCATGAATGACATTCACTCCAAAAGTTACGGCCCCAGGTCAAACCTATGTTCCCATCATCACATTTCAATTTTCCCTTTAATCTTCCAACTTATGAAGGTGTCCAAGGACTTTTGACTCTCCCTGTGTTTTGCAGCGTAATGGGCAAGATTAGCTTCGTCAAGAACAGAAATACGTAGAGGTCCAACTGGGGAAGTGCAGATGAACACTCGCGGGGTAGTGACACGCGGAAGGCTGGGCAGGCGACTATTTTTTGTGACTAACAAGGGGACCCTGCATACCGCAAATCACGGATTCTGATGCGCTTCAGATATGTTGTAGAGGCCTTCACCCTTAGTACCTGGCTCTCCGGTTTTTTTAGCGACGGGCCTTTGTTTTTGGGAAAAATGGTTTAGAAGTTCATTGCCCGCTTTGTATACCCGTAACATTACACATATTGCGAGCAAGTCTGCGTAGCGAAGCGGTACGTTTCGCGGCTAGCGCGATGGAGGTATCATGTTCGAAACCTACTCGTGTACTTTTTTTTTTCAAAATCGACCGAATTTTTCAATTTTATTTCGAAGAATATCAACAAACAGTGTAAGGTGTGTTAAAGTATAAAGATAGATTCAGTTATTAATTTTTTTCAAATATTCATTCCGTTTGGGGTCGCAGTTGGAGTTCCAAATGTTCGCACAACGGTCGCTTCTTCTATTACCTGAAATCGATCTCCGCCCATTATCGTCCCCTCTCCCGTGAATACCGTTAGCCGATACGGGAACCCCAGCTCCTAGTTGCGGCCAATGAGTCTGCGAGTTGCATTCCTGTGCGTTCGCATCTAACTACAGCGTCAATCGCTCGCAAAGAGTCTCTAGTGCCGCGTGCTAGAAAAATTCCGTGAAATGGAAGAACCAAGTGTTTCTGCAGTAGTGCAGCCACAAGATGATCCACAAGCAGAGGATTTGAACGAAGAATCAGAAGGCGAAATCACAAATGCCATTAAATACGGCGAAAATCTACTCCGCGATTCAGCGCACCTAATTTTGAAAGCACGATTAGATACGCATGTTTCGCATCGAAATTAGCGGATGAAAGAGAAATCTTTTTGAATGCAAAAGAATTGTTTCCCGGTATCGCTCATGAAGAAACCGTGCGCCTGCAAGACGGTTGCTGTCATAAAATGCGCGTGGTGCTGCGAAAATTTGTGCTTCGGTTGTTTCTACGATAAGTATCACCCACAATATTATTCTGGCACATCAAGCAACGTGGACGATGAAAAATAATATTTCGTAATATTGCATGACAGAAGAAATTAATAACTGAATATATCTTTATAATGCCGCACACGTTACACTGTTTGTTGATATTCCATGAAATAAAATTGAAAAATTCGGTCGATTTTGAAGAAAAAAAAAAGTACACGACCAGGTTTCGAACATGATACCTCCAGGGAGGTAACCGCGAACCTTTACCGCTGCGTTACGCCGTCTTGCTCGGGAAATATGTAATGATAACACGCAATGAACTTCAAAATCATTTATCTTAAAAACCAAGGCCCGTTGCTAAAAAAAACCGGATAGCCAGGTACTCAGGGTAAGTGCCTCTACAACATCTTTGAAGCGCATCAAAATCCGTGATTCACCGTATGGAGGGTCCCCTTGTAAAAGTCTTGTGGCCGTCCTCTGCAGCCAAGAGAGCGAGACGCGCCGGCAGTGCTGCACTTTGCAATACGTGGCCGTAGATTCTGTAAATTTCCTCAGAGGCAGAGAAAAATTCTCAACTTCGTACAGTCCTATCAAAGGGCGTGGCAGTGTATTCATGGGCACGTAAGCTACTGTTTATCGTAATTCAACTCAAATTACAGTTCTACGAAAAGAAAGTGGTTCGCACTTTCGTGAACTTAAATTTCTTACTCTTGATTTCGTGTGTGATTTTACTGAAAATTGCAACAAACGGTCCTGTTACAAGGCCCAGTACATAATGTCTCAAAACATCAACGCTCGACACTCATGGGTCGTCTCCTGGACGAGTTTCATCAACGTCAAGTGATGGAATGGCCAGCACGATCTTTCACACTGGATCCGTTACAATCTTTTTCTAAAGGATTCGAGAAATTTATGATGCTCGAATTTCTGCTTCCCATATACCTGTCGTACAGAAAACAGCTTTCTAAGACAGTTTATTATGGATTTAATAATTAGCATGATTCAACGACTATTACTTCATTTACAGTTCAAAAACCACCATACGGTGTGTGGTGCAATGTACTTCGCTGTTTGCCCCTTCTCTATCCCTATGGTGAGCATGAGGAATGATCGTCCGAAAGCCTTCTTATGAGTTCAGATTTCTCTGATTTTAGCTTCCATATAATTTAACGCTATATGTACGAGAGGAAGTAGTACGTTACTCGACTGTCCTCAGGACGTAGTACCTCAGAATTTTACCAGTAAACTTCTCCGAGATGCACGATCCTTCTCCTGCAGTGTAAGCCATTCGAATTTCACTGAGCATGTCATTGAGGTTCTCGCGTGTATTAAACGAATCCATAGGAAAATGTTTTGTTCTTTATCGTATCTTTTATTCCTTTTATATGTCCTTGGCTGACCATACCCACTTGATTGTTTTGGACTATCATGAAAACTGAATAAATTTGTTGTTTAGTCCTAAAGTGTATGTCAGTGTGTGGGAGAAGAGAATGCATCATAACCTTTTGTAAGTGCCACGAACCTTCATACGTGATGAATACTGTGGGATATTCTCCAATCACCTTAGAGGTCAGAGGTTTTGATGCACATCTGGACAATGCAGTTCAGGTATATGCGTACACGTCAGCTATGTTTGAATTTCGAGCCAGTCACATACTGTAAGTGGAAAGCCATTTATTAACGACCCTCTAAATCCTTTGAACAATCGCAAAAGTAATCTGGCGTGATAGGCAGCTTGGTTCCAAAAAAGGTTTTTCGTACTATCCAACCAAAATCTGTCGCTGACGTGGTTTTCGAGATCCACTAATGGTACAGCCGTTCTGTTGGTGAGTGAAGTAGAAGAAAAGTGGGACGGTCGCTTCTTTGTCTGATGAGTAGGCAGGACCGGCGTGTCTCAGTAAACTCAATAAATCCTAGGTTTGGCAGATCAACAGACCTTTGAATATTAGGATATATTTGGCCTGAATAGCCTTGCTTCATATGTAAGTGCCCAAAGTGTCTGTTGTACTTCGTGACTGTCAGTCGTGAACTTCTTTTCCTTTCCTCTCAGTGTCGGGTGTTTCATTTTCTTTGTGAAACAGTAATCTAACACAGTGACGAGATTTAGTGACAATGTGGTCAGCACAGCACGTGCAGGAAGTGGACGAAAATATGGAAAGACCAAAAACGCAATACATTACCATGCCTAATACAGTGTAGGAAAACGGTTGGCGTTCAAAACAGCTTCCAGCCCTTTTGGAATGGATGAATACAGATCCTGAGCGGTTTTCAAGGTAACCTTACACCATTCTCCCTGCAAAACAGTAACATGTTAAAGTACGGTGTATAGAGACGAACAGCGATCATGGATCCTTCTCTCTAAAGTGGATCACAGTGGCTCAATAATATTGAGATATGACCGTGGTGGTCAGGGAGACGTAGCAGCTCACCCTCATGCTCTCAAAACCAGTTTGGACGATGTGAGTTGTACAAACAGGGGCCCTGTCTTCTTGGAACACAGTATCACTGTTGGGGAAAAAACTCTCTACCATGGGATACACTTGACGTGCCAAAATGGTCACATAAACCTTGCCAGTAATGCTATATTGCAGGGTAAGCATGAGGTACATAGAATACCACGATATGGCTGCCACAATTAATCACCAAACCGCCCGCCATATTTCACTCCCTGGACGTAAACTGCGTCAGAAGTTGGAAACAGTGCGCATCGAGACGAGTACAATCAAATGACTTTCTTCTATTGCTGTATAGTCCAGGTTTTCTGGCTTCAGCACCACGATTTCCTCTTAAGGAGGTGATGAGTGACTTAATAATTCCAGTTCGCCCTACTATTTACTGCTTATGAAGCTTCCTTGACGTTGTTTTGATTCTGACAAGTGTCGCGAATGTAACATTGAATTCTTCAGTGATTTTAGCTGTTGTCGTCCCCCCTTTATCCTTCACAATGCTCTCCTATGACCGTCTATTACGATCACTCAACACCCTCTTTCGACCGAGTTGTGAATTACCAGATGATGTTTTTCCGCCTTCTCTGTATGCGATATAAATCTTTGATATGATGCCTCCTGAAACACTTCGGTGCTCTTGATTACGAAAGCACCAGCCATACGAGCACCAACGACTTAACCACGTCCGAAGTCACTTATGTCCGACATAATGCACTCACACCTACACAGAACACTATTCGGACCGCGACTGACGAAAGTTATTGAGGACATTTCATAGGTACCGCTGGTGGTCAAATACCACAGAGCAACCTGCAAGATTGGCTGTCATCTGCATTTGTGTTCAAAAATGCATTTCTCGCGTTGTCTCCATATTTTTTTCCAACCACTGCAGGTATCACACGAGAATATCATGCAGAACTTCGCAGAGATGAAAGATAATGACGATAAAAACCAATCCCACAGTTACAGCTTGGCTTGGTTATTGACGATTCAGCTTGGCTTGCATAACATAAGAACCACATAATATTTGTCACTTCGGCACCGTATCAAATGTGTTTAGACGAAAGTTAAGTAATGTGATAGAAAATCAATAACTGACAGTCGACATAGACACCATTAGAGGTTACAGCAGAGACTTAATTTGTATAACAGGGGTAGATGAATATTCCCAGGCGAGATTTGAACCGTGAAAATCTCGAAAATCTCCATTATCACGACCGCTCCATGAAATCTTTCCCCGGCCAGACTTCACAGCATTTACCTTGTGTTAAAGTAATGAAAAAAAATTGCCTTTAGCTATGTTACCGTCAGTGAGCAAAATCTGCAGCCGTTAACGTGTTTCTTGGTAACTAACAATATTGGCTGATGGAGTGATAAGAGAGCAGCGTCATCTAGTCGCAGCGGCAGTTGGAAACAGACGTAAGTGAACTTAACCTTCAAGGCATTGCTGTGACATACTTAAACGAGTTCTGTGAGAAGATCTGTTTACGCTGCCACTCGTCTGAAATGCGAAAGCTAATAACCCGAGCCTTATCAAATATGGGTCTACACTTTGCACATCACGTGAGCAAAACACCTTGGCTCATAGCTCCGTCCATGGCCGAGGTCATAGAACTGTTTTTAACCAGCGACTTTCGACTCGAAGGTTGGTGTCTCGAGTCCTCGTATAGGAAGAAAATTTCACCAACAGAATTACGCCCACTAAAGAAGAAGCATATATAACGGACAAACCTTGATTTAGATAATTGGCGCCATACATTTGAACTGAATTCCAAGCATTGGCTCAGTGTCTTGAGAGAGTTTAAAATAGTCATCGTGTGCATCCTGGTCTCCTTCGGTGTTTTTTAAAGATGCCAGGTATCTCGCTCGACCATTCCAAAATTGTCCAAACCAGAACTCTACACGGACGCTAGTAGCTTTCATCAATGCTTCACAAAGAGTTCAGGAGGTAATGAGTACCGGCGACGCTCATACCTTGATTAGAAGAGCAAAACAGGATTTCCCTAATGCCACCAGTGAACTTCTGTAAGATAAGATTTGATGATGATGGTGATATGTATTTTAACTGTCTGGCAAAATGACCTTCAGCACCAATGTAAAGCAATGTAAGCCGAGTTAAGATAAAGTAATCAAAAACAATTAAAAAGTTCTCGTAAAACTTGACCGAGAGATGTGTGCGTCTGAAGCATCAAGAATGCCATGTTGCCAGTATGATCTTTCATGTTGAATCACAGAAGTCTGTACACCAAAATATACAACGCGACAACCGGCAAGAATGACCCGGATCATTTTAATGAAAAAGCCGTCTAAATCGCTTTTTTATTAACATTTATGAGCCAATTATGCGATCTTCATATTTGACACTAAAATCCAGGACTGTTGCTACCACTGTCAGTTGGTGTGCATTGCAACAGTCATCCAATACTTTTGGGTTAAATCTGAAGAAACGGGTCTTAATAAATAAAATAAATAACGTGACCAAAGTTTTCTTCATTAAATAATAAAAGAGCATCGACTACCCCTACGACAAAATGCTGCATTACTACAAATCATTTTATTATTACATTATTTGCCCCTTTCTGTAAATAGCTTACTGTTCTCTGTACACCGAAGTTGTATTCATCCTTCGAGAGGTTTCTGGCGAATCAGTTAATGTAAAGTTCTTTTGCTGATGATGATTCCAACCTTCAGGAACGACAGAGAAGGGACAATGCGCCAGTTTCAGGTGGGGAACAGGCTATAAGCGAAAAGGATAACATTTTGAATTTACATTCTATCTGCTGACGCTAGTACAAATTATTCACTGAAGTAGCTCAGAGTGACGATCCCCAGGCTCTGTAAAAGGGTAACATTGATCAGTTCTCTCGCACCTATTTGACAGTGGCGCCTCTAGGTATTGCCTCCTCCTTCCCCTCTCCACGCCCACTCTACATCAGCAGGTAGCTGGTTCTTCATTCTTATGTATAAGACATGAAGCATTAGAAATTCATTTAAAAACAATTTGTGGTATCTATACTAATAATCGTAAAAAGTACTAGACGAATATTCTTGGGGTTTCGGAGTAACATGAGTATTGCTTGGGGACGGAAAAAAGATATCGTAATTGAAAGTTTTACGCATACTAATATTGTAAATTCAAAAGTGACAGTTTTGACGTTCTCATGACAACCCGCTGGCCCGATTTCGACGAAATTTGGTATGGAGATAGCGTGAACCCTTGAGGAAGAACATTTGTTGCCTTAGAAAGTATGTAGCACAAGATACTTAATGATTTGAAGAATACTACGTGACTTACAGAAAAATATTTACTCTTTGAAAATGCTATCTTTTTGACTTTTTGTCTTTATCATAACTGCGAAAATGCTTTTATTGATTCATATGTCTTAAGTGATACGATTCAAAGTAATAAATACAATGCTAATACAATTCTCAGTGTGTTTAATCCATACTTGTTGTGAATTGGCAGGAGCCAATTCACGGGGTTTGGAGGACGCCGAAAGGCACGCGTTTAAGCTCACGCAGGCTGACGTGAGGTCTGGAACAGGTAAAGTAATTATACTATCAAGAAAAGTACGTAGCTGCTGGAGTACTTAACTTTAATCCATAATTGGTGAATATCGGTCTGACACTACATGCATCCCAAGATAAATAACATATGATAATGGCGCCTTGCTAGGTCGTAGCAAATGACGTAGCTGAAGGCTATGCCAACTATCATCTCGGCAAATGAGAGCGTAATTTGTCAGTGAACTATTGCTAGCAAAGTCGGCTGTACAACTGGGGCGAGTGCTAGGACGTCTCTCTAGACCTGCCGTGTGGCGGCGCTCGGTCTGCAATCACTGATAGTGGCGACACGCGGGTCCGACGTATACTACCGGACCGCGGCCGATTTAAAGGCTACCACCTAGCAAGTGTGGTATCTGGTGGTGACACCACATTCCTCCCCCGCAAACCGGCGTACGGTTGTGTTATAAGGCTTCCGCCCGCCGTGGGGAGGACCTCATTTTGACGTATGCGACAAGGTGGGGAGCCTAACAACAGGCGAGGCTGTGCCATCCGCACCCTGCCATTCGGTCCGAGGGGAGCTAGGAAACGCCTGAAAACCTAGTCCAGGGTGCACGCCAACATGCGGTGTATGCGCCCCTAGAGAGACAGGAGGGGCCGAAGAGTCGACCTCCATCGGGGCGGGGCACCCGACGGGCGAAGACGCCATGTGGTCCGGAGCGGGCAAGAGTTCCATGTCGGTGGACAGCTGGTCACGGGAAGCGATCGGCGCCGCGTGAACCAGGGAGGCACCCGGCGGTTGCAGCGACGCGTCCACTTCGGGCGTCGCCGGCGGGAGAACAGGCGGCGGCGGCGGCGGCGCGTCGCCATGGGGCAAAATGGAAGGCAGCGTCGGTAACACCTGGGGCTGAGGTGAGCCAGTAGATGGGTCCCCAGGGCACTGACCGGACGGCACCGTCGCTGAAAGCAGACGGGGAGCGGCAGAACCCGTGCGACGACAGAGGCGCAGCTGATTGAGATGCCGACGCACCTCACCAGAGGCCCCCAAAACCAGATACATAGCGCGGCCGAGGCAGCGAAGAATGCGCCCTGCGAGCCAACGCCGTGAACCTCGATAGTTGCGATAGTATACAACGTCGCCTGGGGAAAAAGCAGGTGTCTGCCGCTGCACAGGAACCTGATGCGGTGGCTGTAGCAAAGACATCAAGGTTCGATGATGACGACCGTGGAGCAACTCAGCCGGCGAGCGACCATCTCGGGGCTGAGAGCGATACGAGGACAAATTGAGCAATAACGCGTCCTCCCGAGAATGCGACACTTTTAACTTCAACATCTGTGACTTGAAAGTCCTGACCAATCGTTCAGCGGCACCGTTTGACTGTGGCGAAAACGGCGCGGACGTCAGATGTTGAATACCATTGGCCTTGCAGAATGACTGAAATTCTGCGGACATGAATTGTGGGCCATTGTCGGAAACAATAGTCTGCGGAAGACCTTCAATGCAAAAGATAGCGGATAACGCTTGGATGGTAGCAGATGATGTCGTGGAAGACATCCGGACAACAAAAGGAAAATTACTGAATGAATCTACCACAACCAACCATCGAGCATTCCAGAATGGACCAGCAAAATCGATGTGTAAGCGTTGCCAAGGGGTAGTGGCTTTCGGCCATGCAAAGAATTTCCGCGGTGGTGCGGATTGTTGTTCGGCACACGCCATGCAAGAAGAGCACATATGCGTAATCGCAGCATCGATTCCGAACCAAGTACAGTGCTCACGAGCAAGTTGTTTCGTTCTCACTATACCCCAATGTCCTTGGTGGAGAAGCCGTAAGACAGAGGACTGTAACGAACGAGGGACCACGACCCTGGACCGATCATTATCAGAACGCAACAGCAAAACACCACGTCGTACAAAAAGTCTCTCCTTGCGAGCAAAAAATCGGCGAACCAACGGATCCTCGATCCGTGACTTTGACAAGGGCCACTGCGTAGCAACAAAACGCAGAACGGTACCAAGGACAGGGTCTGCAGCTGTGGCTGTAGCTACACGACGAAAATCAATCGGAAACGATTCGACCACGTCATCGATTTCCGAATCAATGAACATGAAAGCAAGTTCGGAAGAATCGAATGCTCTATCCTTAGCAACAGGCAAACGGGACAACGCATCGGCGTTTCCGTGCTTAGCAGTGGACCGATACAAGATATCGTAGCGGTACTGCGAGAGGAAAATAGACCAGCGAATAAATTTCTGCGCTGTACGTGGAGGTACAGGCTTGGTCGGATGAAAAAGCAATGTCAAAGGTTTGTGGTCTGTGATGATGGTAAAGCGACGACGACCATACAATAAATCATGAAACTTAGTAACACCAAACACGAGAGCCAAAGCTTCTTTCTCGATCTGTGAATAATTTCTTTGCGCAGACGAGAGCAATTTGGACGCAAAGGCAATAGGGCGATCATGCGATCCATCTTTGTGCGCAAGCACAGCACCGATCCCGAAATCTGAGGCATCCACCATGAACAAAAGGGGTTTCTGGGGATCGAATGGCGTAAGGCAAGTATTGGAAAGCAACGCCGATTTCAACTGGCGGAAGGCGCGTTCGCATTCCGTCGTCCAGACGAACGGAACACCTTTACGGCGTAAGCGATGAAGCGGAGCTGAAATGGAAGAGGCGTGGCGCACATAGCGATGATAATAATTGATTTTTCCCAGCACACTCTGTAGCTGCTTCAGATTCTGCGGCGAAGGCAAGTCTTGTATGGCACGGAGGTGCTCTGGCCTGGGATCATGCCTTGGGCATTGATTACATGTCCCAGATAGGGTAAGTCACGAGCAAAAAACATACATTTGTCCTTCCGCAAGCGAAGACCATTTTGTCGCAAGAGCTGAAATAATGTTCTGAGATTGGCTAAATGTTCTTCTTCCGTCTTTCCGGAGATCACAATATCGTCCAGATAGTCTACTGCAGTAGGGACCGACGCACAAACAGTTTGTAAATATTGCTGAAACAATGCAGGGGCGGATGCACACCCGAATGGCAGTCGTTTGAAGCGATACAAACCAAGATGCGTGTTAACCACCAAAACGCGCTGGGATTCTTCGTCCACCGGTATTTCCAAGTACGCATCTGCTAGGTCCAACTTCGAAAAATATTTATCCGGGCACAGTTTGTCAAAAAGATCTTCCGGGCGGGGTAAAGGTATAGTTGCAGTCATTAGCTGTGGATTCACTGTTGCCTTGAACTCCACACAAAGTCTCAATTTTCCTGAAGGTTTTGGCAAAATTACTAAGGGTGATGCCCAGAGAGAAGCCTGCACACGTTTAATCACACCTTGTGATTCCAAATCGTGTAACGTTCTTGCGACCTCATCACGCAATGCGTTGGGAACATTGCACGCTCGGAAAAATTTCGGTTGCGCGTTTACTTTCAGTTCCAAATGTGCTTTATAGTTCTTAGCGCAACCGACACCCAGTGCAAAAATGTCTGCAAACTCTTCACATAGACGAGAAACACTGTCTGAAGGCACAGTCTGGTTCACTGAGAGGACCTGATTTACTATAGACAAGTTAAACAACTGAAATAAATCGAAACCAAACAAGTTCACTGCAGAAGAAGAACGAAGGACGTACAAGGACACAAGTTTTGTTTGTCCTTTGTATGTTGCAAGAAGGCTGCACTGTCCTAACACAGGAATTGCTTGTCCTGAATAACTACTGAGCTTAACATTTGCGGCACACAACGGAGGTGTGCCCAGCTGTTTGTACGTGTCTTGATTGATCAGTGAAACTGCAGCTCCAGTATCGAGCTGGAATGGTATCACGTTGCCATTAATGGCTAAGTCTGCAAAAAGTTTATTGTCCTGCTGACGACAAGAGCGACTGTCTCGTGCAACGTGAACTGACACTGGTAGAGAATCACATGCGACTTGACGGGATTTCCAGCGATGTCGACGCACACTTTTTGTGGGACGAACACAGTCCCTGTGAGAGAGAGTGGCACTGGGCGGAGTGGAATGAACTACATGAATTTCCATGGGCAAAGCTTCACGAGCCTGAGTATGCTTGGTTCGATTCCGATTCCGGCGCGAAGCAAAGGGCCTAGAATGGTTTTGAGCGTCCGATCGGAGCTTTTTCTGGCAAACACTTTGAACATGTCCTTTTTTTATTACAGAAAAAGCAAATAGCCTGGCGAGACAGGCAATTCTCATGCGAATGTCTAGTAGCACACCGTGGGCATGATTTTAGCACTGCATTTGCTTGCCGGCGTGGCACACGTGGCGGAGAGCCAGGCGGCTTTGGCGCGGCCGGGCGCAAGGACTGTTTACTGTTCCGTGCAGCTCACCCGGCGGGCCGGTTAACCTGACACACGGGTGGCGAAGTTTCAAATGATTCCTGAGCAAAGTCAAGTGTGTCCTGCCGATCCAATATGTCCATCACTTGTTAAAGGGAGGGATTGACTAGTTTCAAAATCTGTTCCCTTATACGAACATCAGAAACGTTCTGTGCAATTGCATCACGTACCATAGTATCTGAATAAGGGAGGCCACATTGACACTCAAAAGCACAATCCCTAGTAAGGCCTTGCAAGGTTGCAACCCACTCCCTATTAGTCTGACCGGCCGTACGTTTTGTACGAAAGAACGTATACCATTTGGCAACTACATTGACTGATTCTTTGAAATATGCATCTAATGCAGACAAAATTTCTTCGTAGGACAGAGTTGCTACGTCGCGTCGGGGAAATAATTTCACTATCACACGGTACGTGGACACACCAACGCACGATAATAATAAAGGCTGCCGCTCATTACCTTGAATTCTGTAGGCGGCGAGATGGAATCCAAATTGGCGTGACCACTCCGTCCAGCTTTCCAGTGCCGCATCAAAAGGACGAAAAGGTGGTGCAACTGCATGTTGAGGCTGCGGTAGCGGTGGGGCGGCGGCTGCCGCATCGTTTTGCATCGCACATTGACCCTGGACGAGCTGTCCAATGGCATCCAATAAGGCCTGCGTCTGCTGATTCTGCAAGCGATAAAATTCGGACAGTACATCTAGAGATTGTGGCGAAGCCATGACACAAGTAAATCAGGGCAAATACGAACGCAAAATTCTCGTCGCCATATGTTGTGAATTGGCAGGAGCCAATTCACGGGGTTTGGAGGAAGCCGAAAGGCACGCGTTTAAGCTCACGCAGGCTGGCATGAGGTCTGGAACAGGTAAAGTAATTATACTATCAAGAAAAGTACGTAGCTGCTGGAGTACTTAACTTTAATCCATAATTGGTGAATATCGGTCTGACTGTACATGCATCCCAAGATAAATAACAAATGATAATGGCGCCTTGCAAGGTCGTAGCAAATGACATAGCTGAAGGCTATGCTAACTATCGTCTCGGCAAATGAGAGCGTAATTTGTCAGTGAACCATTGCTAGCAAAGTCGGCTGTACAACTGGGGCGAGTGCTAGGACGTCTCTCTAGACCTTCTGTGTGGCGGCGCTCGGTCTGCAATCACTGATAGTGGCGACACGCGGGTCCGACGTATATTACCGGACCGCGGCCGATTTAAAGGCTACCACCTAGCAAGTGGGGTGTCTGGTGGTGACACCAGAATACTCCCACACCATTTTTTACATAACGTACATGTTGTATAATGTACAGCTACTTCAGTAGCACAATGCATGGATACGCGCTTCTGCCCATGCATTCTGTACACACTGGTCAGTAGCAATGCTGCACATACCCATACATCACGCATGGGGACAGCTTGTGAGGGGGGAGAGCAGCATGAACACCATGAGCTATGCTCACCTGGACAGGCAGACATGTGAGGGCAGCTGATATTATTGCACACACAATAGCTTCCTTACTTACCATCACTGTTATAACAAAACTACTGATATGCAAGTTTGATAATAAAAATAACACCAGAACAAAAATAAATTAACAGAGGGTCAGAATTAGAACGGTTGGTCAAAGAAGATGATGGAACGGAATCCAACGAATAGAAAAAAAAGATTCTCGTAATCAACACGGGAAGCTCGAACCAGAACAATTATGTCACAGAGAGGAATTTGCAGCCGTGAGATTCGAAAGATAGAAGACTCTGGCAGCTAGGATACGAGAAAAATAGTAATATAGTATTAAATCACAATAAAGGTAGAAAGAAAGAATTACAAAAATGCTAGGTGTAGCTCAGAAACAGTGTGGAAATGCAATACCATGAAGGGAACAGCACCAACTTTCCTTCTTAGTCTGCGCCACTGGCAGAAATTTGAGCATATAAACCTTATACATGAATTTTAACAGGAATGAATTAAAGAATTTCCTACCTTCACTTACACATCACGTGCGATGGATTTTTTAGTCTCAAAAGTAAATAAAACATCCACTGTCCTCAACTGGGTTTGAACCTGTAAACTAGGTTGCGAGAGGGAGGCTCTATAACTGTCATCAAAAACGATAATTTTTAATCACTTATTACATTTGCAGTAAATTAGTATTAACTATGGAAATTGACTCTTATTTCTGATATGTTCGTGACAATTTTATAATGCACGTAGTATTTTCGATGTCCAATTGTAAATACTTTTCTAAGATAATGGGTTCAGATATGAACCAAAATGCAGCGCATGAAAACATAATTTTTCAGAGGTCATATCTCGAGTTCTATTGATAACAGAGATAGTTGGTCAAGTGTTTTGGGTAGCCCTTGACCTAGTGACCATTTGTATACGTATCTGAAGAAAGAACATACTATAGGTATCCTAGAGTACATTGTCAAAATTTAAACATTATATACTTCCTCCAGCCCAGAAAAACTGACCAAATCGGTTGGTTCTTTTGCATTGTCGTGGTCTATAGTGAATCTTAGGCTCATTACAAACGCACCATTTGTTCACTGGTAGTTCCTGAGAAAAACACGAAAAACCATATTTTTTTGTATGAAAAGTGCTAATATTGGGGATCACCACATTGATAACTTCTATTCCCGGCAAATCGTCGAAAACTGTACCCCAAGTTCTTAAAATGATGATCTCGGGGAACTTCGAAACTATTTTCGATATCATTATCGGTTACCATTGCTTTGAATCGTATCTCATAGAACATATCAACCAATAAAAGCAGTTACACAAGTATGATAAAGAAAGAAAAAGCGAAGAGTAAATAGCATTCTCAAAGAGTAAATATTTTTCCCTAATTTGCGTTATATTCTTCAAATTAATAAACATCTTGTACTACATGCTTTCTAAAGCAGCGTGTGTTCTTCGACAAGGTTTTCACGCTATCTCCATACCAAATTTCATCAAAACGTGTTGTCATAAAACCTCAAAAACCGTTTTTAGTTGTTTTTTTCTGAATGGGCCCCAATTATCTGAACAACTAGCCATAGCAAATGACTAAAATTTTAAATAAAAATTCTTTAGACACTTGTAGAAAAACCAGTTTCCAGTTTTCGGAAGTCTGCATCCATTATCAACATATATCCGAATGACCATGATTTTTAAGTACCAACGTACCAATTGTGAGATGACCACTTCTATAATTTCTGTTCAAGGAGAATTGTTGCAGTTTTATGATATGTTCTTGAGATGATGTTTTCAGAGAACTTCGAGAACTTCCGTATTGTTATCAGTTACCGAGATCAGAGGTCAGTTACCCGACCTGTGCGTGTAAAATACGTATGTAATATCCGTTCTGAGGCAGTTTTAACTGACCTATTGAACACATGGCAAGAGTTCTAGAGTCACTACAAGGGTTCCGATGTCACCAAGTCATGTTCTACTTAACATTTTTTCACCAATAAAACTTAGGGCGTACTGTCTCTGTATAATAGGCACTTAACGTCTAGACAAACGGTCGAAGCAGTGCTGCAGTGACAAAAATGGGTTATACTCTTAACACGCCTGAAGAAAACATAAAATGACTGCCATAAATTATGCAAAACTGGAAAGACTGCAAATTCAATAGGATATTCCTAATATCAGTGTTATTCTTGTAAGAGTCAAAAAATTGGCCAGATGTTTTCGATGGATTGCGATCGATTAGCAAAGTATTCAGAAAAATCTAAAGCAAACTATTATGTATTAACCTTATGAGTATTTATTTGTTGTTTATATGTGTCGAAGTATATAAATGGGTCAAAGTGTATAAATAAATTGCCAAAAATTTACTCACCTGTAGAATTCGTTTTATATAAACAGCAAACCCTGCTGTAGCACTGGTGGAAGAATGCTACTGTCAGATCACAAAAGTGGCAAATGTGTTTCTCTTTAAAAGACTTTGATAGAAAAATGAGGAAGCAACTGAATCAATAATCATGACACCTTTCTCACCAAAAATTTTGGCATGTGAATATATCTGTTCTTTTTTGTGCTGAAAGAGAGTAACATGGAGACAGTGACGGCGGAAGTGAGAGGACACGTCAGTGGGAGAGAAAGGGAGGGGAGACAGTGATGGTGGGAGAGAGAGCGTGCCAGAGAAAGAGAGATGGACGAAGAGAATGGCAACGTGAGCCAGTGAGAGGAAATATTGTGGTTCAGTGAGAGATAGTGGCAGTAAAAGAAAAAGAGAGATGGTTGTAGATGGTAGCGGTGGGATCAAAAGACAGCGGAGACAGTAGAAATGAAAAAACACAGAGGAGTGGAGACCATAAGTAGGCTTGGAGCGTCTGGACTCTCCCTGACCAGCGAACATTAACACGTAGGCATAGCGAAGTGACCGAAATTTTTAAGACACGGGTATATGGAAAAAGTAAGTTAGACTCACAGAATATTTGAGCTGCTGAAGTATGGTGGAGACAGTGTCAGTGGTACAGAAAGACAAAAGACAGTGTAAGATAAGAGACAGTGGCAGTGAGATATACTGTAAGTCAATGGGAGATAAAGGAGACATATAGAGAATGGCAGTGAAAGGAAGATGCTGAGTATGGAGGCTTGACTTCAAAGACAGACTGGGTAAAAGAATTTAGAATGTTCTGTGTTACAAGAGCGCAAATATGTTTGCACGCCAAAATTTTTCGTTAAATTTAACAGCAGGCGTTACTCAATCGCGCGGAAGTATAAACAGCCATTAGCCGGGAAGCGTGAACATTTCAACTCCATTACTCGGTCAGGAAGACAATAACCTCGACACCCTTGAGCGAGACTGCGAACGTTCAGCAGGAAATCGTTAGAAGAGTGCAAACCGATGGCGTTCGTGTCGTTTGTGTCCGATGCTCTGGTTATAGTTTGGTAGCATCTTGTGTGTAACATCGTTCTGGTGTTAGTCTTACACTTGCTGTCTTACAAGAATATGAGCGATCCATAGCCACTGATAATGGAGTCCGGCATCCTGTTGAAGTCAGCACTGCAGACAGCACTGATGGATATTCAAAGGGTCAACCAACACGGCCCTGGTCCAGGGGAGACGCTGCACTAAAAGTCGCATGAGTCTGACGCCTACCGTACTGGCGGGCCAGGTTCAGCATTCAGCACGACACCACGCCATCAGACATCGCTATTCAGCTGATGGGACAATGTGGGCAGTTATCTGGGAGGGACTGATTACTCCCCGAAACGGCGTGTGTATCAAACGCACACGTCGCGGTCCCTGCTACCTCCAAGCGGGGCTCCAGACATAGCGTGCCTACCCTGAAAGCGGGTGGAAAATCGCCGCACCAGGATATGATTGACTTCCACTCAGACCTGGAGCAGCATCCTCGGCAGCCGTGAGCCCGCTGATGGCTTCAGCGGATTACGTAGCCACCAGTCGTCACAGAAGACACCACAACGTCTTGTATTACGAGTGATAAATGGTATAATCTTGACTACTGTTTTATTGCGTCTAATGATGCCATATAGACGCTCGGCCTGTATTGTTTCCAGCTCGGTGGTGGGCGACCCCTACATTTTCTTTTTTCAAATGGTTCCAATGGCTCTAAGCACTATGGGACTTAACATCTGAGATCATAAGTCCCCTACACTTAGAACTACTTAAACCTAACTAACCTAAGGGCATCTGACACATCCATGCCCGAGGCAAGAGTAGAACCAGCGACCGTAGCAGCGGCGCGGTTCTGGACTGAAGCGCCTAGAACCGCTCGGCCATAGCGGTCGGCTTTCGTTTATTCTTTTTTGATAATATGCGGATTCTACTTCCAACTTATATTCCTCTATCTCGTACTGCTCTCTTCTCCGTCGAATAACTTAGAAATTTAATATTCCACCGAAAAATACAATATGATTCCTGTACACCATTTCCAGTAACCTCTTCGTTTCGTTGATACAGTCTCCAAACCAATATCAGTTCTCTATCTCTAACAATATTTCTTCAGCACCCTTCTCGGCATGATACCGTCCACAAAATACTTCTTCCTTCCATAAAATACAAGCCGTTCCTCTATTAACAAACTTCTATCTCAGGTCACGCTCCTCCTTCAAACTCCAACTTTCAGTAGTCTCCCTGTTTCGCTTAAATTTCGGAGATACTTTTTATCTTCTCTCTTCTGCATGAATTAAGAATTTCGTTGACTTCACATAAAACATAACATACATTAATTCCATTTAAATATAAGATTTTCTTTAGGATTTGTACATTAAAAAAATCAATAGACCTCATATATCAAATTCAGCCATACAAACATGAATATTAGATGAAAAGATACTACACAAACCGACCTGACAGTGGATGACAAAATCCGTCACAGGAGGGACTTTACTGAACATAACAGAGCTTGGGGCTGCGTAAAAGCGATACCTTAGCGAAAGGGTTCTCGGGATTGCAGACAAATTTAACCTTATAATAGTACACGATAGTTCACAACATTACTTCCAACATGAAAAATTTTGGTCTCAGCAGTCGATTTTATCTTACGTTCGGCAGTTGTCTCTTCACTATTTGAAAGGAGCACTATTGCTTTCTCTATGAGAGCCGACCATCATGCAGTTATTATTTCAACATTCGCCTAGAACTCATTCACAGTCTACAATCAAAATGACAAATAGAACATTAAGAAGGGTGAATATGTAAATATAGCAAAATAATGGATACAAAAATTTTGTATTTGCTTAATGTGCAAAGCTCAAAAACAAAAAAGCTTTAAAGAGAACCTTGGCGCCTCAGTAAATATCCTCTCCCGTCTTGCTGTCATTACTGGAGGAGAATTTCATCATCCAACAATCGATCGAGGTAATTAAGGATTTGTAACTGGCAAAAAAAAAAAAAAAAAAATCAGCTGAGCGACGAAAGGAGCAGGTTCAAAAATGTAAACGTAGGCTTCTGCCGCCGTTGTCACAGTCAATAAAATTCTTCTGGGTTTCAGGTCGCATTGTTGACTACAAAAATTCCGACGTTTCGGTGACTATTGCAAGACGCCTTCCTCAGGGTATACTGCTAACTGCCCTTTTATCTAGTTTGCTTAGGATATAAATGTTCTTGCTTCTTTTAGTAGCTCTTCTATTCTGATGATCATTGGTACTACTACTGCTTCACAACACTGATATCACTCTGAATTTGGCCATCATCAAAGAGTTCAGGTCTATTTTTTGCCATTAGGTATAATATATTTCCACCAGGAGTGGGCTTCCGAACTGTCTGTATGCAAGGCATTTAGTATTCTTTCGCAAGATGTTTTTTCATGCTTGCCAATTTGCTTACTTTGAATCACCATACTTCCGACTAGTTTGATGTGGCCCGCCACGGATGCCTCTCCAGCGTTAACCTCTCATCTCGGAGTAACTCTTGCATCCTACATTCTCCCTTATCTGCCCGATGTATTCCAGTCTCTATCTTCCTGTACAGTTTCAACGCTCTACAGCTCCGTTTGGTACCATGTAGCTTATTCATTGTTGTGTTAACGGATGTGCTACCATCCTGTCCGTTCTTCTTGTCAATGTTTTCCATACATTCCTTCCTCGCCGAGTCTATGGGGAACTCCCTCATTCTCTCTACCTTATCAGCCCACTCAACTTTCATCATACTTCTGTAGCATCCCATCTCAAACCCTTTGATTCTCTTCTGTTCCGGTTTTCCCGTAGTCCATGTTTCACTATCATATAATGCTGTGCTCCAGACGTACATTCTCGGAAATTTCTTCTTCAATTTTTTGTTCTATATTTAATACTACTAGATCCCTGTTGGCCAGGAATTCCCTTTATGCCAGTGCTACTCTCTATGTTCTTCTTGATACGCTCGTTATGGGTCATTTTACTGCCAAGGTAGCCAAATTCCTTAACTTCATCTACTTTGTGATTCCCAATTCTAGTGTAAGTTTCTCAGTCTTCTTATTTCTGCTACTTCTCATTACTTTCGTCTTTCTTGTATGCACTCTCGGTTTGTATTATGTACTCATTCGACTATGCATTCCATTCAAAGGGTCCCGTAATTCTTCTTCAGTCACTGAGAACAGCAATGTCACCATCGAATGTTATCATGGATATCCTTTCACCTTTAATTTTAATCCCACTCGCGAACGTTTATTTCCGTCATTGCTTCATCGATGCATTGATTGGACAGCAGGGGCTAAAGAATACATACGTATCTTACACCCTTTTTAATCCAAGCACTTCGTTCTTCCAGTCTTATTGTTCCCTCTTGATTGTTTCCCCTTCTTTTGCTAACGCTTACCCCTATCGTTGTCAGAATTTCGAACATCTTGCTCCTCTTACATTCTCAAATGATTTTTCTATGTCGTCAGATCCTATGAACGTGTCTTTATGTTTCATCGGTCTTGCTTCCATTATCAACCGCAACGCCAGAACTGCATCTCTGGTACCTTTACCCTTCTTAAAGCCAAATTGATCGAGCTCTAACAGATCCTCAATTTTCTTTGCAACTAGTATGCATGAGCTGTTACGCTGATTGTGCGATAATTCTCGCGTTTGCCGCTCTTGCCATTCAGAATTATGTGGATGACTATTTCCCCCAGTGGTTTTAGAAATTCCAATGGAATGTTATCTATTCCTCCACGCCTTACGAGATTTTAAATCTTCCAAAGCTGTTTTAAATTCTTAGTCTTAAACTGGATCCCGTATCTCTTCCCTATCGACTTCTGTTTCTTCTTCCACCACATCATCAGATAAGTTCTTCCCCATCACAGAGGCCTTCAATGTTCTTTTTCCACCCATTCGCTCTCTCCTCTGCATTTAACAGTGGAATTCCCATTCCACTCTTAGTGTTACCGTCCTTGCTTTTGATTTCACCGTAGGTTGTTTTGACTTTTCCGTGTGCTGAGCCACTCTTTCCGACAATCATTTCTTTTTCCATTTCTTGACATTTTTTCATGCAGCCATATCGCCTTAGCGTCCCCTGTATTTCCTGTTTACTTCATCCCTAAGTGACTTGTATTTCTGTATACCCAAGTTTCCCTGAACAGTTTTGAAACTGTCAATAAAATTCTTCTGGTTTGAGGCCGCATTCTTAACTATAAAATTCCGACGTTTCGGTGACTATTGCAAGACGCCTCCCTCAGAATATATTCCTAACTGCAGAAGTATTAAGATTAGAGGTAGTAGCCAACGGCCTAGCCGCGTTGGTAACACCGGTTCCCGTCATATCACCGAAGTTAAGCTCAAATGGTTGAAAAGGCCCTGAACACTATGGGGTCATCAGTCCCCTGGAATTTAGAACTACTTAAACCTAACTAACCAAAGCACATCACACACATCCATTCCCGAGGCAGGATTCGAACCGAAGTTAAGCGGGGTGCATTCAACCCATGTGTGGCCAACTGAAGAGCTACGTGATTCAGGAGTAGCGGTTCTATTCATGAAAACTGACAGTGGCTAGGAGCGCGGTGTGTTGGTCACATGCCCCTCCATATCTGTATCCAGTGACGACTATCGGTGAGGATGGCACGGCGGTCGGTCGATACCGTTGGGCCTTCCGAGGCTTGTTCGGATAAGGAGAGAGAGACAGAGAAAGATTAGAGCAGAAAATTATTATTATTATTATTATTATTATTAAGAAATAGAAAAGTCTCTGAAGACTTTTTTATTAGGTCACATGAAAGCAGAGAATATTTACAACACAGTTATTACTCCTATGGAAGTGCACTACGTGAGGAATTGATTCCTTGCACAGTTCTGTCACATCAAATGTAGATGATTTTCAAATAACTTCCGGGAATTCAGCCAGGTAACACTTTCAGCGACTGCCTTGAAAATGGCGGAGTGTTCTCCCGCCGAAATATCGGCGGTCGCTGAAAGTGTTACTTGGCTGAATTCCCGGAAGTTATTTGAAAGTTGTGTACGCTAGGAGAAACTCAGGTCTCAAATGTTGCTGAATCCCTTTGTCCACCTACGTCCTGCAGGATAAGGGTTCATCTTGTTGCTTCAGTTTCTCTTGTAACATTGAATTTTATTTCATTAGGCTCGGTGCAGGTTGTCTGTATTATTGTGTCCATATTTTCTAGTAGTGCATTAATGCAAAAAAAAATGCAAAGTTTCTGGGTTAGTTGGCCAAATTAATTTTCAGACTTTCACCGTGCTAAGGATAAGCTGGTGTTAAAAACTGTTTCACTGCTGCCTCCACTTTATGGACATTTGGTGCACAGCCTTAATAAACATGTTTTCAGGAGGAAAGTCTCATCATCAACAATTACATGGGGCACTCCCGACATTAGTACCCGGAAATGGCTTTTCTCTTGGCACCAGCAGATTATCATTTCCTAATGTTTTCCCCAGCTTAGAACGGGAAAATATGCCCCATCACTATTTCTGTCATATGACCTTGTGTCCACAGCTATGAACTTGTACTTCGCTTCAACAAGCGCAAAAAAGTACTGAAAATATTTACTAATATTTGTGAAACCGGGATCCACTGTTTGGTTTGGACCACAATTTGCACGTGTTTCCCGACTACAGCACACAAGCAGGTGGGGAAGTTCCACATGTCCCAGGAATCTTGTCCTATGCGTAGGCAGTCTGCTTACGATGGATTAGGCAACTCTTCGTGCATCATGATGTCAACTATAGCAAGGCACATTTCTTACACTGCGGAGTGCGCAGTCGAATGACCTAGCTGGAAACTGAGGGCTCACCCCTTGCAAGTACCTGACAACATCAGTTTATCAATGCCACGAATAAAAATATATATAACATACAGTAAAATGTACTAAGTCTTTACAAAATTGAGGAATACAGTGCTAGATTTTTTTAAGAACACGGCAGCTAAAAATATATGTTTCTTGAATTAACTTAAGTTTTAAAACTCTGTGAGTCCTATGCTTCCAGTTTGGTGTCAGAAACATTGGCCTACTCTGTAGCTTACACATATTTTCCTCAGCATCAGGGAAATGAATATAGAAAGATGTGGTCAATTGCATCTGCTTGTGCCAGATGTTGGATCTAACCATAACGTAGTGATAGCGTGGTGTGTGATGTCTTCAGTGTGCGAAAACAGATAGAGCAGAAAACTGGAAACAATTATTGAAAAGTAGGTTGTAGTGACAAGACTCATTTACAGCGCAGTCCCGGTATATGTTAGGTTAGAAAGCGTTGTGAGTCGCCGAACACAACAAATATAAATAGAAATTTCAATGGAAGTAATATGCTGATATGCAGCAAAGCTTGGGGTCTACGTCAGAATGAACTGTGGTAGTTTGGCTGTGAACGGGCAAATGGAGTGAATGTGATATCATACGAACTGCTATAATTCTTGTCATGGCACTATTTTACGCAGATTGTGCTACAGGCGCAAACTAATTTGACATTCGGCGCAGTGGCTCATGAGAGCGACCATCCAATTTGCGATCACTACCTTCAGCTACTGGGCCGAGTGCCAACTTAATTTGCGTGTATATTTCAGTAATTGGTCAAAGCATTACTTGAAAAATTTCATCGCTTTTCCTGTAGAGGTAGGGGTGTAAATGTGGAAGCGTGTGGGTAATGTGGAAACGTCTAGTATCTGGCCTGCAGAGTGCTGCACTGTAGTGGGGCAGCCAGAAATTGTTCTAATAGTTCCTATTTGTCACGGTAGAGGGTTAGAAGTCAGTTGAGCAACAGACGCCGTGACAGTGGTGCAATTTACGTTTGCGCATTTTCTAAACCTTTTTCGAGGTAAGTTGTGCTATTATATTTATCTATATCCTTTGTAGTTATCTTTCTTTACGTCTGACAGCTTATAAATGGCGGTGCATAGAAGGTTTTAGCAGTCCTTCGTCAACCTTAAATGCATAGTTGCTTAATGTAATCTACCGAAATTTAAAATAGCCGTTGTGTAGGTAATGTGGAAGCATACATACTATGGTATTGTGGAAACGTTTCCACAATACCAACATCAAATACATTACTTGTAATACGTTTTGCGTCTGTTTCTAGATGCCACGAAAGCTAACTGATCGGAAACCAAAAGCTATTGTGAAGAAGTGAGAAGCTGAAAACATGATTAAAGCTATAATAGCCTCAAGGGGAAGCAGGTGGGGTTAAGAAGAGCAGTAAAAGCTTTCAGTGTACCTCAGACGACACTTCAAAGGTTTGTGCATAGTGATATGTCACCTGAATATTGTGTTTCTTTGAGACTTGGACGTAAGCATGTACTACCTGATACTTTTAAGAAACAGTTGGTACAGTATCTCACTGAAATGGATAAAACAGAAGGTCAACATCGTTGTCAAATACCTCATCAAATACGTGTGTGTCTCCACAAGATATCATGCCAGTCCCTCCTCTAAAGAGGACGGTTTCCAACAGAGGTCGTAAGCCAGGTTCATCAGCTGTTTTGACATCTTCGCCTTATAAAACACGCCTTGAAGACTCCTTACTGAAGGGTAAACAGAAGCTTCCTAAGGCACCTGCCAAAAGCAAGAAAAAACGTAAAGCTCCTCCTTGAAAACCGCGTAAAAAACGGCTTAAGTTATCTGAGGGTTCAAATGAAGAGCACAATGCACCAACTGTCTCTTCCGGCGAGTCACATTTGGATCTCGCAGTTGGGGAAGAAAAACCTACTGAAGAAGATGCAATTTGTATCTTTTGTGAAGGCGCATTTTCCAAAGACATTCGGGGAGAATTGTGGATTAAGTGTGTAGTGTGTGAGGAGTGGAGTCACTCTTTGTGTGCCGGAAATGGAGATATTTACATATGCAATTTTTGCAAGTGAACTTCGCTTATGAGGCATTTTTCTAGTACAGTTGCGTTTAAAAATACTTTTGTGTAATTTAAATTTAATATAAAATAAAATAGTTTCTAACATTTTCAATAGTTTTCGTTTGAAGTAGTCAGTTTCCCACAATTTTAAGGCGTTTCCACATTACACGCACTTCTTGAAAAATTAGTGAGTTGTTGTGCAAGCAGAAAATGTTTTTTAATTTTTAACATAATTAGTTTTTGTGTTTCATAATATTACACTCATTGCTAAAACATTATGAATTAGCTTTGTCTGATTTTTGAAGCTGAAAGAGAAGTAAACATTTTGTTATACAGCAAAAACAAACTGGGTTTCCACATTTACACCCCTACCTCTATAAATTACTCCAAAGTAAATTTCTTGTGCGAATGTGTGCTCTTCCATTCAAGAAATATTTGAAGTTGTCTATTAAAAATTAGAAAAACTTTTATGAACTGTAAATTCACATCAGCGATTTCACAGAAATTAGCCTGTGGCTGGAATGAATCGGAGGAATTGTAGTTTCATATTTTTTTCGTTTTTTCCGAAGCTCATCTCAGCAAACGAGTTTCCCCCACTTCTCTTGTCACCATCAGACTGAGCAGAAGTATTTTGTGTACATGTCTCTGTAGTAGATATAAATTTAATTTATGATTAAATATGTCATATTCTTGTTGTCATTCAACACTAATAGTTTTCCCCGCAATTATTAAGCTGTACATGAATTATGGTATTTGTAGTATTTGTTTCAGTAAAACTAGCTGTAACTGCGAGATCAGCAGATCATGAGAAAGAGACACAATGTGCCGAATGCAATTCACTTTCAGCCATTGATTTCTTTCTGCTGTAGGCAAAGCTCGTCCCTGTGATTATTTGCGGGTCATTTAACAGTCACTTACGATCGTTCTGAGCAAGCGCAAATTACGTGCGATTGTCTCCGAACTGTAAATCTGCTGCTCTCGCTCCTGTCAGACACCACAGAAGTGATGATGGTGTTAAATTACTACGGCTCGTAAACGGTAAAAGCTTCAGGACCCAATTTTATTCTGAAACCATTGCATTACTTTTAGATGCGTATGAGATCCAGTAGGAAGAATGCACGGCACCATAAACAATGACCGTAGGCCCATAGTTCAATGAGAAAGAAATTAAATTAATCTGAAAAGTTGATTTTTTTACAAATTTTGCCACTTTCTTCCAATAGCGGAGCAAAATGCGTCATGGTTCATCTTCATTTTGATGACATTATGTTACAAAACAGTCGAATGGTATCGGTAGGTTCACTATTTTCGAAAGTTTTTCAATTATGGATACCAGGGGGCAACATTTGGTCATACATCTAAAGACCAATAACAAATAGCTATGTGTTTAAAGTCATTCACTCCTAATACACATTCACAAACATTAATAGGGTACTGGGCAAACAACTATTACGTTAAGTACTCAGTGTGATCTAATATGAAAGTATTCGTCACTGACTCGCACTGCATATGTATCTAACATGTACTGGAAAACAATACTGACTTACAGTATTTTATTTTAGATTCTTAATAGTATATGGAAATGTCGTGTGGCTAGGGCCTCCCGTCGGGTAGACCGTTCGCCTGGTGCAAGTCTTCCGAGTTGACGCCACTTCGGCGACTTGCGTGTCGATGGGGATGAAAATGATGATGATAAGGACAACACAACACCCAGTCCCTGAGCGAAGAAAATCTCCGACCTAGCCGGGAATCGAACCCGGACCGTTAGATATGACATTCCGTCGCGCTGACCACTCAACTACCAGGCTGGACGTTCTTAGTTGTAGAAGTGAAGGAATAAGTTGCGAAAGAAAATGAAACAGGTGAAAAGTCGGGAAAGAATGTATGGTCGGGTAACAGTGCGAATCGCTATATTTTTAAATTGGTTAATCTGATCAGCCACGTCATGCTACCAGCCAGACAGTCGGAGCCTTCTGTCGAGTGTGACGTCGCTTGAGATCACCCCGGCCAGATTAGCAGATATGAAATCTTATTTAGTAGTTTCTTACAATATTTTCAGTCAGCTTAGCGGCAATATACAGCAATCACATTGGGTCAGTATAATTACCATTATGGAGATCAGATACTTGAGTATTGAATAATGTAATATACTGCGGTATAGGGTTTGTGGAGGAAAGTAAGATTTGATGTTAGGCTTTTTATGTCAATTGTGCTCAAGACGTCGGCTGAGATTGAGCAGCGTTCGCATGCGCAGTCTTCAACGCCCTCTTTCGTGTATACATTACTTGTTTTTATTGTGCTGATAACTCTTAGCGGGTTCATAATTAAATTATTAGTATTTCAGGTATAGTATGGGCACGTACACCAGATAAAAACCGAGACGATGTTAATTTTCGCCGAAGAAAGAAACAGGCAAGTTACAAATCTTTTGGCAAAGAATGACTTACTCTTCGAAACCCTCTTTAAAAGGTGAGAGTGTAAATTTTAGATCGCATCTATATAGCAATTTTTCGCCCCTGCTGTTAGTGTTGACGTGTCATTCAGTGAAAAGTTTAATAATCGTTTTTTCCACAGGGGTATGTCCTTACTTCTCTTGGGAGGTTCAAGAAGATTTTTTGTGATGAAATGGAAGAACAGCCAGCAAGTATATGCAGAGATTCAGATGTACGGTCTTACGGTTTGACAAGGAAGAAAACCATGCAAATTGCTTTTCATATTGCTGAAGTTAATGGTTTAAGTGACCAATTTAATACTGAAAAGAAAATGGTTGAAAAGGATTTGGACAGCCAGATAATTATACCAAGGGAATGGCAATCGGCTTTAATAAAATACAAGTTAAAAGCTTTTTTGACAACTGAAAATCTGTTTATGAATGATAGAAGTTTCCTCCTCGTAGGATCTTTAACTGGCATGACGCCTGGCAATCAACAGTGCCTAACAAAACACCCAAAGTAATTCACCAGTAGGTGAAAAAGGGGTCTGTAAGGTGTCTTCATGGGAAAGAAGTCAAATTGTTAGTATTGTTGCCTGTTTTAGTGCTTCTGGTGTTTGCAACTTAAGTAGTGGCAACTATTTATTCACAACCGATACAAAAGGGCTACATGTTTGCAGTTACTACTGTCCTTCAAAGTAGTCACCAGCGTTGAGTAGAACCCGTTGCCAGCGATGTGGAAGGCGTAGTATATCGTTAGCCGGCCGGAGTGGCCGTGAGGTTCTAGGCGCTATAGTCTGGAACCGAGCGACCGGTACGGTCGCAGGTTCGAATCCTGCCTCGGGCATGGATGTGTGTGATGTCCTTTGGTTAGTTAGGTTTAATTAGTTCTAAGTTCCAGGCGACTGATGACTTCAGAAGTTAAGTCGCATCGTGCTCAGAGCCATTTTTAGTATACCGTTAGCAGAGCCTGTTCTGTTGATGGTGCGAATGGAGCAGTCTACTGCCTGTAGAATCTGTGGAACAGTTCTGAAGCGAATACCACAAAGTGGTTCCTTCATCTTCGGAATCAAATCAAATTGAGAAGGACTTAAGTCTGGGGAATATGGTGGGTGGTACAGTACTTCCCAGTCCCATCGACCGAACAGAGCAGCCACAGCTTGCACTGTATGCGCAGAAAGTGTCGCCGCTTCTTTCGCAAAGCATTATGGGTCGAAGCAACTGTCGGAAGTGCGTCAGAGTCCTAGTATGGTGAAAGTTATGGTGATTCTCGTGTACGACCAACGCATTATGTTTCTGCACGGTAGACCATCAATGCACAATATTACTGTTCGTTTTTCGAGTATCATCTGCAATCAGTTTTGCGAAAGAAGCTGCCACACTTTCTGCGCAACCCACCCATCATTTTCACGACAATGCGCGGGCGCATACAGTGCAAGCTGTGGCTGCTCTGTTCGGTCGATGGGACTGGGAAGTACTGTATCATCCACCATAATCCCCAGACTTAAGTCCTTGTGACTTTGATTTGATTCCGAAGATGAAGGAACCACTTCGTGGTATTTGCTTCAGCGCTGTTCCAGAGATTCGACAGGCAGTAGACCGCTCCATTCGCACCATCAACAGAATAGGCCCTGTTAACGGTATACTACGCCTTCCACATCGCTGGCAATGGGTTCTACACAACGCTGGTGACTACCTTGAGGGACAGTAACAGGTGCAAACATGTAACTATTTGGTATCGGTTGTGAATAAATAGCCCCAATCCTCGTACTAGCAGCCATGATAATTGCCAAGAAGAGGATGAGGCGGCAACGTCACAGCGAAGCATCCGCTGGAACACTGCCCCTTACTTATGACAGAAGCTATGTGTCTACTGACATCTTCGTTGGTTGGCTGAAGCATTTCGCTCATCATAGAAAACCAAGTGAAACAGATCCAGTTTTGTTACTTCTAAATAATCAGGCTAGTCATCTAAGTCTTCTGGCTGTGAAATTTTACACGGAAAATTTTGTAACAGTGGTTTCTCTGCCGCCCCGTACCAGTCATACAACACGACCTCTGGACAACCGTTTTTGTTTCTGTGAAGGCGCCATATGTAGTAGAGGTGGAGAAATGGATGGAGATCAATCCAGGACTTGCTGTGCTCAATAGCACAACAGTGCTATATTTAGAGACGCTTACAGCAGTGCATCAACTACTGAGAAAGCTGTTAACGGGTTTTAGGTAACTGGAACACATCCAGTGAACCCAAAGGTGTTTACTAAGGAAGATTTTTCCCTTTCTTCAGTGAATAAGAAACATCACCCGGTTTCTGAAAGCATGCCAAATTACGAAGACAATCCCACCGTCCCTATTCGTGGCTACTTGATCCTTGTCCCTGTAGGCCTTCATGGAACATATGAGATTTCTCATTGCTGCAGGGATATAGAAAGCTCACCAATTTCAAAGAAACATGACAAAAAAATGCACTTCCCAATAAAAGATTTAATGATTCCAATAGTCATTGTCGAGACTAACTAGAGCTGAGATAGCTGATAAGATAGTGAGGTAAATTTGAAAATAATAGCAGCGAAACATTCAAAGCGATCCAAAACTGGATCAGATGTTCTTCGTAAGACTAAATACAATCAAGGAAGCTCCCTCTGTGCAGGCCTCGGTAGGCTCAATGGTACCGACCGACCACCATGTCACCCCCAGGCTATAGGCATCAGTGGATGCGGACATGGAGAAGCATGTGATCACCACACTGAACGCACAACCGTTGTCAGCTTTCGTGATCGGAACCTTTACCTCTCAGTCGAGTAGCTCCTCATTTGGCTTCACAAGGGCTGAGTGCACCGTGCTTGCCAACATCACTCGGCTGACCCGGGAGTCACCCATCCAGGTGCTAGCCAAGCCCGACAAGTGATCTGACGGGAACTGATTTTACCAATGTGGCAAGGCCGTTGGCACTAAAGGCAACGGAAAGAAGAAAATAACCGCTCAGCTTTCTGATATTCACCTCTTGCCGAAGTGCAAAAGTCAATGCACATAAGTCTGAAAAAGTTTCAAGCTCGCTATTTAAAATTGTGCTGGTAAAAACAAAAGCAAAAAAGAAACAAGATCTTCGAGATAAGGAAGCAAAGACAAAAGAAAGACATAAGAAGCTTAAGGAAGAATCTGTGATAAGAATGCTCCTTGACGGCATTTGTCCTCGCGCCTGGCTGGCAAGAGCAGCTGTGAAGGCAGTCGTATCTTCGTAAACTCTGCTCCTCAGATAACACTGTATCACTGACGCCTTCGGACGTGCGCTGGACCACTAACCTTCGCTCTTGGCTCAGCACTCTGACGCCGCAGCATTGTTGCCTGGGAGTGGGTGGGTCACATCATTGGTGTCAGACGTGGCTGCTATCACAGGAGTTTGGTGGTAGTGAAGCTACGTCTATAGCGCCGTTTAGCAGTACCAGCACAACCTGTTGTGGTGAGTGAACCTTTTTGTACATTGAAGACCTCTGTTTTACGTTTGTATACTTGCTTTGGGGCATGTCAATTCACAGAGACATCAGTGGCTCCCTTAAACTGTTTTCTGTTAAACCACAAAAGACTGGTTTTCTCGCCGTCTGAAGGGAATTTATCCAGCACCAGTTCGGCACAAATTTTGTAGAAAAAGAAGACTGCAATTAAACCACCTAGGGTCCTACCACTACCAAAGACAACAGGTGGAATTATTCCGTTCATAGTTCCAGCCCTTGCAGCTCTGTCGGCGGTAGGTTCACTTACACGTGGGGCTGCAGCTGTAGCCAAAACGGTCAAAAACGCACAGAATGCACAAGCGCAACTAGAGGAAGCCAGAAGACATAATCGGGCCATGGAAGCAGCAGCTATCGGAAAGGGTCTCTACTTGAAACCATACAGGAAAGGACTAGGCCGCTTCACAAATAAAAAAAGTCCTGCAAATACAGTACAATATTTCGATTCATTTGGGGATTTACAGCAGCCTGAAGAATTACAACGGTACTTCACCAGCAAAAGAAGTATTTTCTACAATTTCCGGCGATATCAGGACTTTAACACATACCTGTGTGGGCATCTCTGCGTTATGTACCTCATCACAGCCATGGAAAATTAGCTTTTGCCTGTATCAGCGAACCTCTGGAATGCGCGCTATATTTAGACCGAGCGGTGAGAAGTCTGGAATGCGCGATTTCTCCTCTCCTCGTAAGAGCCGGTGTGCGAACATCCACACATATAAAAGAGTCATCACTGAACGCACGCCCATCATTTCACGTTTAGATGCAATGTCGTACACTCTGACTTTAAAAGAGAGAGGATCAGTATTACGTGCAAATTACTCTCCGCCGATTGATTTAAGTTCAGGGGACTGGAGTACTGCACTGAATGGTCTGGAGACGTATAACAGCATTCCAAATATCACAAAAAGCAACAATAAACTGAATCTGGAAATCGACCATCGGAAGGAGATTCTACAAATACAACCTGGTGCCTACGATATTGGTGATTTAAACAAAGTCTTAAAACAGTCAGGAAAAGGTATTGAACTACGCACAAACATTAATACCCTTAAATCTGAAATACAGACAGAGAGTGCTATAATATGCATCCTGGCTCCATCCCTCTGCAATGCCGAAATCTGCTGAACAGAATTCTTGTACTTATTCCACCTACACTCCTCCATTATCATACTCTTCCATACGTGATGTAGTGAACTGTGGCTACCGTCCTCCATCGAATGTCTACATGTAATGCAGCTATTGAAAGCTGCTCTATCCTTCACATTCATCTCGATGATCGAACGCATGACGATGGTTTGACAACGACAGCTCAGCAAAGACTGAATGTGCACTGCCAATTCCAGTCTATCTTGGATAATGGTACTCAGCTGACGTCAAGACAGCGTCCTCTGTGTACCAAGCCATGTGGTGGATACACTGGGTGCAGCCATCTTGACGTCACTGTCGCCATCTTGGATGACGTCACTGTGGCAACTTCTGATGGCACGGATATGAACTAAGTCAGTTGCAGTCCAGACTCAGTGGCGAACACATCTGCTTGAAATTGGTTAAATAATAAGGACAAGTACATTTTTCCTTCCATTTTCCTAGGTGTGACGCATTATCATCTTGGAATTTGAACTTCCTGCCATTTCCTGGGGGGGGGGGGGGGGGGTTAGGTTAGTGGAGGTAGCACAATTGACCTTCTTCCCGCCAAAATACGCCATCTTGGATGACATCAAGGTGGCGCTCTCTGCTGGCGACGATATCAGCTAAGCCAGTTGGGGTCTAGAGCTCGTGGAGAACACACATGCTTGAAACTGGTTACATAATAAAGACAAGTCCCTTTTTCCCGCCATTTTTCTTGGCGTGGCGCATTATCATGTTGGAATATGAACTTCTCGTCATTTTTCTGGGCCAGGGGGGAGTGGCACTTTCCCGCCAAAATTCAAGCTTCCCGCCAAAATCCGCCATCTTGGATGACGTCATCGCTGTCATCTTGGATAACGATACTTTGGGGTAGAAACGGTGTAGTTCCAATACTCACTTTATGCAATTTTTAATGCCTTTCATCACAAAGGTGAAACGTATCATACACTTGTCAAAAAATTGCATAACAGAAATATGACATTCAGTGAGCATTACTCTCAGCAGTCAGTGCATACTTGCTGTGCATGTTCTGAACACAAAAATGTCTTATAGCTGCGGCATCTGCACTTAGTGTACTGGTTTTCTGAATGACCGCATTCGCAGCACCTTTGTCTTTTTGAGCTTGTGTCCCCTACTACAGGCTGGACAGCGCCTGCATCTGGAAAAAGATTCTGAATATCTTGTCTGAGATTTCTTGGCAACGACAAGCACTGAGAACGTTGACGCAAGTGATCGTAAGCTAGATTACGTGCCAGAAGTTTCAGAAACTCACTGCGCCTGGTGCTGCTGTTATTTGAATTTATATCTGCAATGTTCATCATGGCATAAAAGATCACCATTGACCATTGTTGGTTTTTCTTGACACATTGTAAATGCTGCATAGCGGATCGACAGTATCAACTCCTGATTTGGTTCCATTATAAAATGTTATCGTTTGTGGCTTTTTCTTATCGCCAGAACTGGCATCAGTTGCGTTATCGTGATGCATTGTGGATAGTATCTGAACCGTCTTGTTTTTCTTGGCGACATATGACATTAGAGTTGAGTTTTTCTGAAACACAAACAATGTTGTTCTTATTTCCCTGTTTCTTGTTTGCTTAAACTCTGGCGGAATCTCAGGTTTATTCTTCCTCATGGTTCCAACCAGAGGAAGATTCTACTGAAGCAAGTAATCAGCTAATTCTAATGGTGTGAACCAATTGTCTACAGTTATACTATGTCCAGTTCCTGAGATCTCATTAGTGAAACGTTTTCACAACAAAAAATGTTCAAATGCGTGTGAATTTCTAAGGGACCAAACTGCTGAGGTCATCGGTCCCTGCTCTTACACGCTACTTAAACTAACTTAAAGTAACTTATGCTAAGAACAACACACACACCCATGCCCGAGGGAGGACTCGAACCTCCGGCGAGATGATTGGAAATTTGTGGTAAGGTCTTATGGGACCAAACGTCTGAGGTTATCGGTCCCTAAGCTTACACACTACTTAATCTAACTTAAACTAACTCACGCTAAGGACGACACACACACCCATGCCCGAGGGAGGAACCGAACCTCCGACGGGGGGAAGCCGCACGGTTTCACATCTGTTGGTTTGTTTCTAATTACAAATGGCCCTGTAGGCTGCTTACCAGAGTAAATTTCCAGGTTGGCTGCGTAATACATCCTAGCATCCACCAAAGCAAATATTTTCAGCCCATACTTACTTGGTTTGCTAGGATGTACTGTCTGAAGAAACACTTGCCTCTGAAAGCATCCAGCTTTTCATCAATAGTACAGTACTCCCCAAAAGAATAAGCATTTTCACAATTTTCCACAAAGGAAGAAAACACCTCACATATGGCGGAAGATTTATCCAACTTCTTCGTTTCCTCTCAGATATCCTTGTTTCCGAACCTCAAGCAATACGATAGGAATCTAAATCGTTTTTCAGTCATTATCAAACGACATAACTCAATTCCGATTTTATTGCCTGCCCAAATATCTTGGGTGTTAGTATGGTTATCTTTACTCGCAGCACATAAATACAATTTTCCTGAAACAGCTTTTACTTCAGATATGCCTGTCAGTTGAGCATCCCTTTATCTGGAATAATTTTTGGGTACTTCATAAATCTTTTTATTTGAGTGAACAAGAATACTAGAAAGTATATCACCATCGAAAAATAATTCCCTACATTCCATCGGTGTTCTGGCATTCTTTGATGTGTCGGCAGCTGGGCCAACACCTTGTAGATAGAGGTGGCTTAAAGGGCACGCGAGACTAACGCAGACGGGCGTGAAGTACTGGAACAGGATACGTAATTAATGCTATGAAGAAAAGAACGGAGCTTCTCATATACTTATCTTTAATGTCTTCTTGTACATCTCTATGGTGAACACAAGTGAGACTCTAATTACAATCACTGTAAGGCTAATGGCGCCTTGCTAGTTCGTAGCCATTAACTTAGCTGAAGGCTATTCTGTCTCTCGGCTAATGAGAGAGAAAGGCTTCGTACGTCTAGTCGCTAGCTCTGTCGTCCGTACAACTGGGCTGAGTTCGAGTCAGTCTCTCGAGACCTGCCTTGTGGTGGCGCTAGGTTTGCGATCACACAGTGGCGACACGCGGGTCCGACATGTACTACAGGACCGCGGCCGATTTAAGCTACCACCTAGCACGTGTGGTGTCTGGCAGTGACACCACATTCTTAGCGGTTCCTTTCACTTCTGGTAAATTAGTAACAACGTTTGTCGTAGAATACTAACATTTTTGGGGGGACTCACTTTTGACCATTTTCTGGATGTGCTTCTTCCTACAAAACATTCATCAACATATTCGTCACTGTCACTCTGACTGGAGTCCACGTCTTGCTCAGTGTTCGAATCTTCTTCTCTTATTTCCACATTGTCTTCTTCCACATGACTATAAATATCAAACTCATCATCCGATTCATCATTTTCCTCGAACAACAGTCGGAGTACAATTTCCCTATCACGTTCATTTGCCAAATTGTAGGTCTTCTGCGAAGTTATGTTGGATCTGAAGGTAAAAAAATATCTGTTAGCAACAGCTGCTACTAACAATTATTATAAACTACTACATTACATAAAAAATTTAATATATACCTCCAGTAACGGCAAAGGTCGCGTGGCATCTGGTAGATTCCAGCGATGCAGCTCCGGAAACACTCTCTTCCCTCCAACACTGTACGACGACTAATGCGATATTGATGAGCTGAAAACGTCTGTATTTAGTTAACTGAAAGGTAGATGGCACCACACGTCGGCCAGTGTATCGGTTGAACAACAGTGAGTTAATGAAGTGTAGCTGGCATCTGTCAGACGACGCGCGACCACTCCAGGCTAAATCATAGAGAGAAACCCAGTAATGGATCGACGGGGGGTGGGGTCTTTAAGTAACGGATATTAAGAACAGCTGGTTAACATTACAAAAAAAAACGTAAAAACACACAGTTAAGGTCAGGACATCGTTGTTGTTGCGGTATTCAGTCCAGAGACTGGTTTGATGCAGCTCTCCATGCTACTCTGTCCTGTGCAAGCTTCTTCATCTCCCAGTACCTACTGCAACCTACATCCTTCTGAATCTGCTTAGTGGATTCATCTCTTGGTCTTCCTCTACGATTTTTACCCTCCACACTGCCCTCCAATACTAAAGTGGTTATCCCTTTATGCCTCAGAACATGTCCTACCAACCGCTCCCTTCTTAGAGGTAAGTTGTGCCACAAATTTCTCTTCTCCCCAATTTTATTCAATATCTCATCATTAGTTATGTGATCTACCCATCTAATCTTTGACATTTTCTGTAGCACCACATTTCAAAAGCAAACTATTTATCGTCCACGTTTCACTTCCATACGTGGCTACACTCCATACAAATACTTCCAGAAACGACTTACTGATACTTAATCTGTACTCAATGTTAATAAATTTCTCTTCTTCAGAAACGCTTTCCTTGCCATTGCCAATCTACATTTTATACCCTCTCTTCTTCTACTATCATCAGTTACTTTGCTCCCCAAATAGCAAAACTCATTTACTACTTTCAGTGTCTCATATCCTAATCTAATTCCCTCAGCATCATCCGATTTCATTCGACTTCATTCCATTATCCTCGTTTTGTTTTTGTTGATGTTCATTTTATACCCTCCTTTCAAGACACTGTGCATTCCGTTCAACTGCTCTTGCAGCTCCTTTGCTGTCTCTGACAGAATTACAATATCATCGGCGAACCTCAAAGTTTTTATTTCTTCTCCATGGATTTTAATTCCTACTCCGAATTTTTCTTTTGTTTCCGTTACTGTTGCTCAGTATACAGATTGAATAACATTGGGGATAGGCTACAACCCTGTCTCACTCCCTTCCCCACCACCGCTTCCCTTTCATGCCCCTCGACTCTTATAACTGTCATCTTGATTCTGTAAAAATTGTAAATAGCCTTTCGCTCCCTGAATTTTACCCCTGCCACCTTCAAAATTTGAAAGACAGTATTCGAGTCAACATTGTCAAAAGCTTTCTCTAAGTCTAAAAATGCTAGAAACGTAGGTTTGCTTTTCCTTAATCTGCCTTCTGAGATAAGTCGTAGGGTCAGTATTGCCTCACGTGTTCCAACATTTCTACAGAATCCAAACTGATCTTCCCCAAGGTCGGATTCTACCAGTTTTTCCAAGAATTCGCGTTAGTATTTTGCAGCTGTGACTAATTAAACTGATAGTTCGGTAATTTTCACATCTGTCAACACCTGCTTTCTTTGGGATTGGAATTATTATATTCTTCTTGAAGTCTGAGGGTATTTCATCTGTCTCATACATCTTGCTCACCAGTTGGTAGAGTTTTGTCAGGGCTGGCTCTCCCAAGGCTATCAGTAGTTCTAATGGAATGCTGTCTACTCCCGGGCCTTGTTTCAATTTAGGTCTTTCAGTGCTCTGTCAAACTCTTTACGCAGTATCATATCTCCCATTTCATCTTCGTCTAGATCCTCTTCCATTTCCATAATATTGCCCTCAAGTACATCGCGCTTGTACAGACTCTCTGTATACTCCTTCCACCTTCCACATTTGTCCTCTAGCCAACCCTGCTTAGCCATTTTTGCTTAGATCGGCGAAGGAGAAAAGAGACCCACTTGCAATGTCGGGAATATACCGTATACCATGCACATGCGGAAAAGTTTATGTCGGAATGACTGGACGATCAATTAACACCAGGATCAAAGAGCATAAGTGACATTGCAGGTTGGGGCAGGTGGAGAAATCGGCCGTGGCAGAGCACGCACTGAATGAGACCGACCACGTAATAAAATTCGCCGACACGGAAGTTCTGGCTGTAGAGAAGCACTATCACACGCGCTTGTTTAGAGAAGCTGTAGAAATACAAAAACACGCGAACAGTTTGAACAAGAAAGAGGAAAGCCTTAAGGTCAACGGATCCTGGCTTCCCGTACTGCAGCGAACGACCGTCGCAGGTAGCAAGAGGAGAACCGCACCGGAAATGACCGCGGAGAAGCCCTCGGACGTTGGCGCGCCAGGTACATATAGCCTGCGGCCGCGAGCTCGGCTCCAGTTCACCACTGGCAATGGAGGATGAATCTTTGACAATGCCAGCCACTCGTGCTGGCGAAACGTCAGAAAAATCATTAGATGAACGTCGGCCGAAGAACCCGAGACAGAAACCAATAGGCAGTTTGTCTTCAGTATTTGTACCATGATAGTACTTACTTCTCTAGCTTTCTCACAAGTGCATATGGTATATTGTCCTGTTAACTGATACCACTACTGACAAGGGAACCTCCCCATCGCACCCCCCTCAGATTTAGATATAAGTTGGCACACTGGATAGGCCCTGAAAAACTGAACACAGATCAATCGAGAAAACAGGAGGAAGTTGTGTGGAACTATGAAAAAATAAGAAAAATATACAAACTGAGTAGTCCATGCGCAAGATAGGCAACATCAAGGTTAATTGAGCTCAGGAGCGCCGTGGTCCCGTGGTTAGCGTAAACAGCTGCGGAACGAGAGGTCCTTGGTTCAAGTCTTCTCTCCCGTGAAAAGTTTAATTTCTTTATTTTCGCAAAGTTATGACCTGTCCGTTCGTTCATTGACGTCTGTGTTCACTGTAATAAGTTTAGTATCTGTGTTTTGCGACCGCACCGGTAAACCGTGCGATTAGTAGACGAAAGGACGTGCCTCTCCAATGGAAACCGAAAATATTTGATCGCAAGGTCATAGGTCAACCGATTCCTCCACAGGAAAACGCGTCTGATATATTCTACACGACACTGGTGACGGCATGTGCGTCACATGACAGGAATATGTTGTCAACCCACCTAACTTGTACACTTGGCGAATGGGTAAAAAGATTCTTCTACCTTACCCGATTTCGGTTTTCTTGTGGATGTGATAATCACTCTCAAAAAAGTAATGAAAACATAAGAGTTTGTCACAAACTGAAAATAAAAAATTAAACTTTTCACTCGAGGGAAGACTTGAACCAAGGACCTCTCGTTCCGTACCTGCTCACGCTAACCACGGGACCACGGCGCTCCTGAGCTCACATTAACCTTGATGTTGCATATCTTGCGCGTGGACTACTCAGTTTGTATATTTTGCTTATTTTTTCGTAGTTCCACACAACTTCTTCCTGTTTTCTCGATTGATGTGTGTTCAGTTTTTCAAAGCCTATCCACTGTGCCAACTTATAACTAAATCTGATGGGGGTGCGATGGGGAGTTTCCCTTGTGAGTGCACTCTAAATGTACTGTGTAGCCTCACTATACTGGAATTTGTTACGTATTGTAACCTCTGAGATTTATCCATTTTCAAATAATGAGATGAGAGCTAAACTGCATTTAATCTTGTATGTATTTTCGTTCGTTTTGTACCTCTTTATAATTTCTTAACATATTTCTCAGCACTATATTTATCTGTGTTTGCACCTCAAGGTTTTCAGTAGAGTAGCTGATGGTCATATGTGCATTTCATGAATTATTGGACGGCTGTTAACAGTCAGCTAACAAAAATATCTCTTAGATATTTTAGCGTATATAGGAGTTTTCGAAGGAGGGAGGGGGTGACGGAAGTTCCTTTCCTTAAGAGGTAGATCACCAGCAGAAGCTGTATGGGTTGTGCTAATCCCGATGTTGCTGCCCAGCATCAACTGAAGAGCAAATCATGCCGCTCTCATTCAACCGTCGGAGGCAGGGGCGTTGTTTTCTCGACAACCAGAAGTGTTGCTAACGAGTTACCATTGGACATGAGATTGATGATTTATGTGTGGGAGACAAGAAACAGAGTTCGTAGACGCCAGGAAGCATTCATAGAGCAGTGTAAGGAAGTGCAGGGTAACGCAATTCTCACTGAGGTACAACGTGAATACAAGGAATTGTGACTGTCATAACGCAAACTTATAGTTCGGCTGACGCAAATCACTGACATCATACCGTAGACGTTAATTCGTAGGAAAAGAGAGTGGCTGGACGCAGGAGGGAAAATCTTAAGAACGGTATTTGGGGCAGCAGATGACGAGATATCCAGTAGCTGAATAACATGGTTAGGCAAGTGCAAACGTTACAGACACTACCAAAGCTATAGTAAGGTGGCATACGACGCAGTTTTCAAACTTAGAGCAAGACATTCTGAACACCAGGATGGTATGAGAGTTAACCATAGGGTTAGCTCAATACACCCAACATATAAGTGAAACAGTGACTTAGATGAAATACGAAAACAACTGAGCTTAGTGGATAGCAAACTAGGAGTGGCTAGACTCTTATAGCATTGGCAGATCGACTCAATAATGCAAGAGTTGATGTAGTGTTACTACGGGAAGCAGTCCACCACAACGTAAACCGACAGTTAAGTTCGATATTACTCCCGGCACAACACCTCTTGACAGGGACACAACTAACAGATAAGGAATTCGCTACAGAGCTCGAGACGCGGCAGAAGTGTCAGAGTAAAACATCAATGTTTTATGACGTAGAAAATGTTGAAGTAAATATGGACAGAGCGAAGTTCGACTACCAGTGGTAGGGATGAACGCGTAGTATCGATGTTACACGGTTGACCCTCATCCTGCGATACGAGCAGTCGTGGGAAAATGGGTACAAGTAAGGACGAGAGAGGTGTTAATTATTTCTCAGCATGGACACGCTCACGCTCTTGTGTCAATAAGGGACCTACAGAGAAGGGTAGACTGATTGATGAACGTAAGAGATGCAGCTGTTTTTGGGGAAAACAAAGGCAACGGAATATTGGAAAGAAATATCGGCATTACGGCTTCATTATCAAAATATAGGAGCATATTGGAAGTATCCAGTATCTGCACCAGAAACTTCAACTATGAACTTCTGCAGTGTATGAGAACCTCAGGGCATTGCAAAGAAAGAGTTAAGTATAATGATATTTTGACGAACGGTGAAACTTGTGAGAGAGCGGTGACGAACTTTTGCATCCCAGCTACGCTTCTTGGTACGACTGTACTCCATTCACTCCCTCGGCATTGTATTGGCCAGAGAAACCGTCTGAAGTATTACCAACACAGAACCTTACATTCTTTGACAACACCCTGAATCCTGATCTCGTACATCCTGTAGACACATTGAAAGCCTCTTAGCAGGCCAAAATATCCATGGGATAAATGTTACAGTATATTCAACAATACCAGGAGAACCGACGCCGAGACGTGCTAACTACAAGCTTTGTCACCACTAGATTTGCCGAGCGAGGTGGTGCAGTGGTTAGCACACTGGACCCGCATTCGGGAGGACGACGGTTCAAACCCGCGCCTGGCCATCCTGATTTAGGTTGTCCGTGATTTCCCTAAAATCGCCTCAGGCAAATGTCCGGATGGTTCCTTTGAAAGGGCACGGACGACTTCCTTCCCCATCCCTTCCTGATCCGATGGGACCGATGACCTCGCTGTTTGGTCCGCTTTCTCGAAGTAACCAATCAGCCAACCACTAATTTGCCATATTACTGATAGCAATATGCGTACTTTACTTTTGTCTCAAATGTGGACGTTTCCGTCCTCCAGACCCATCAACACATCAGATACCTAACGAATGGTTAGCCAGTGTAAACCAAGAAATTTAGAATAAGAAAATCGTAATTTAGTAAAACTTGTACCAAGAAAATAAGGATAATGGGACGTAAATGAAAAATAAGCTCACCAAACCAAAAGTCTAGGATAATAATAATACAGAATTAAGAAACGACCCATGTATGCCAGCTCCCAAGAGAGAAAGAGTGTAGAGGATAAACAGGGGTAAAATTCGAGACTAATTTCTTGATACAGGGGAGGAATGTTACACAGTAGAATAGTTTCATAGGGCAGCATTAACATTTTGTTAAAGGTCTCTCACTTGAGCTCGGAACTGAAGATATTATTTCGACAGGGCGTGGCATCAGTGCAACAGACCTCGGAACGGGGCGGACAGAAACGCAAGCACCAACGTGACACTTAACAGGGAGGGCACAGTGAGGTAACAATATGTAAGCTCACCGACGGAGCACCATTACAAAATAAGCCAGCACGGCACGGGGATTCAATGACGAGTCACCAGCACTCCCTCACCGGATGTGTGCTCGCATCTGGCTGCCGATTGTAACTCTGAAGAAAGTCATACCTTTATAATCTCTGCCTGATTAATAAGTGTTATTACAGATAACACTCTATCACTGATAACACCGGACGTACGCTGGACCACTCACCCCACTCTACGCTGGACCTCATAATCATTTGGCGACCACCGCATTCTGACGCCGCAACATTGGTGCCAAGGAGTGGCCCGGTAGCAACGATACCTTAAACACACAATCACTTTCTGTCATGGGGCTACTGGACGCCTAAATTTTGGATTTCTCTTCGTAATTCTTGTTTGTATCTTGATGTTGTTGTGGTCTTCAGTCCTGAGACTGGCTTGATGCCGCTCTCCATGCTACTCTATCCTGTGCAAGCTTCTTCATCTCCCAGTACTTACTGCAAGCTACATCCTTCTGAATCTGCTTAGTGTATTCATCTCTTGGTCCCCCTCTACGATTTTTACCCTCCACACTGTCCTCCAATGCTAAATTTGTGATCCCCTGATGCCTCAGAACATGTCCTACCAGCCGGTCCCTTCCTCTTGTCACGTTGTGCCACAAACCCCTCCCCAATTCTATTCAATACCTCCTCATTAGTTATGTGATCTACCCATCTAATCTTTAGCATCCTTCTGTAGCACCACATTTCGAAAGCTTCTATTCTCTTCTTGTTCAAACTATTTATCGTCCAACTTTCACTTCCATACATGGCTACACTCCATACAAATACTTTCAGAAACGACTTCCTGACACTTAAATCTATACTCGATGTTAACAAATTTCCCTTCTTCAGAAACGCTTTCCTTGTCATTGACAGTCTACATTTTATATCCTCTCTACTTCGACCATCATCAGTTATTTTGCTCCCCAAATTGCAAAACTCCTTTACTTCTTTAAGTGTCTCATTTCCTAATCTAATTCCCTCAGCATCACCCGACTTAATTCGACTACATTCCATTATCCTCGTTTTCCTTTTGTTGATGTTCATCTTATATCTTCCTTTCAACACACTGTCCATTCCGTTCAACTGCTCTTCCAAGTCCTTTGCTGTGTCTGACAGAATTACAATGTCATCTGCGAACCTCGAATGTTTTATTTCTTCTCCATGGATTTTAATACCTACTCCGAATATTTCTTTTGTTTCCTTTACTGCTTGCTCAATATACAGATTGAATAATATCGGGGAGAGACTAAAACCCTGTCTCACTCCCTTCCCAACCACTGCTTGCCTTTCGTGCCCCTCGACTCTTATACCTGCCATCTGGTTTCTGTACAAATTGTAAAAAGCCTTTCGCTCCCTGTATTTGCCCCTGCCACCTTTAGAATTTGAAAGAGAGTATTCCAGTCAACATTGTCAAAAGCTTTCTCTAAGTCTACAAATGCTAGAAACGTAGGTTTGCCTTTCCTTAATCTTTCTTCTAAGATAAGTCGTAAGGTCAGTATTGCCTCATGTGTTCCAACATTTCTACTGAATGCAAACTGATCTTCCCCGAGGTCGGCTTCCACCAGTTTTTCCATTTGTCTGTAAAGAATTCGTTTTAGTATTTTGCAGCCGTGACTTATTAAACTGATAGTTCGGTAATTTTCACATCTGCCAACACTAGCTTTCTTTGGGATTGGAATTATTATATTCATCTTGAACTCTGAGGGTATTTCGCCAGTCTCATACATCTTGCTCACCAGATGGTCGAGTTTTGTCAGGACTGGCTCTCCCAAGGCCGTCAGTAGTTCTAATGGAATGGTCTACTCCCGGGTCCTTGTTTCGACTCAGGTCTTTCAGTGCTCTGTCAAACTCTTCAAGCAGTATCATATCTCCCATTTCATCTTCATCCACATCCTCTTCCATTTCCAGTCTGTATATTATGAGATAAAAAAGCTGTTGTTTGGATACACGAGGGTTGGAACTTAAATAGTGGCAACTTTTTATTCACAACCGATACAAAGAAGTTACATGTTTGCACCTATTAATGTCCTTCAAAGTCGTCACCAGCGTTGTATAGAACCCGTTGCCAGCGATGTGGAAGGCGTAGTAATGAGCCTGTTCTGTTGATGGTGCGAATGAAGCGATCTACTGCCTGTCGAATCTCTGGAATAGTTCTGAAGCGAATGGCACGAAGTGGTTTCTTCATCTTCGGAGTCAAATCAAAGTCACAAGGACTTAAGTCCGAGGAGTATGGTGGATGGTACAGTACTTCCCAGTCCCATCGACCGAACAGAGCAGCCACAGTTTGCGCTGTATGTGCCCGCGCATTGTCGTGCAAAATGATTCGTGCGTTGCGCAGAAAGTGTCGCCGCTTCTTTCGCGAAGCTGGTCGCAGGTGATGCTCCAAAAACGAACAGTAATACTCTGCATTGACGGTTTGCCGTGGAGGAACGTAATGCGTTAGGATAACACCATCACAGTCGTACACGAGAATCACCATAACTTTGAACCGCTCCATTCGCACCATCAACGGAACAGGCTCTGCTAATGGTATACTATGCCTTCCACATCGCTGGCAACGCGCTCTAAACCACGCTTGTGACTACTTTGAAGGACAGTAACAGGTGCAAACATGTAACTCTTTTGTATCGGTTGTGAATAAATACTTGTCACTACTTAAATTCCAACCCCTCGTATTTGAAAAAAGGTTATTCTTCCTCTTCCAGCTCCTTGTAAACAGTGTGAAACTCTACTTCAGAATCTGAATGTTTTAATTTTCTTGGTACCCAAACTAAGACATTGGAGTAGCTAAGTAATTTTGATTGTTTAAAAATTTGAATGTAATCCCTTTGGGCCGGCCGGGGTGGCCGAGCGGTTCTAGGCGCTACAGTCTGGAACCGCGTGACAGCTACGGTCGCAGGTTCGAATCCTGCCTCGGGCATGGGTGTGTGTGATGTCCTTAGGTTAGTTAGGTTTAAGTAGTTCTAAGTTCTAGGGGACTGATAACCTAAGAAGTTGAGTCCCATAGTGCTCAGAGCCATTTGAATCATTTAATTCCTTGGGTCACAGGTCTTTTGTTTTCACTTTTGGTACCGTATTCCCTCACGACGTATATTTCCAGCATTCCCTTTCGTACAATTATTTATCCAGATGATAGTCACGGTTTGTTTTTACATCTACATCTACATTTATACTCCGCAAACCACCCAACGATGTGTGGCGGAGGGCACTTTACGTGCCACTGTCATTACCTCCTTTTTCTGTTCCAGTCGCGTATGGTTCGCGGGAAGAACGACTGTCTGGAAGCCTCCGTGCGCGCTCTAATCTCTCTAATTTTACATTCGTAATCTCCTCGGGAGGTATAAGTAGGGGCAAGCAATATATTCGATACCTCATCCAGAAACGCACCCTCTCGAAACCTGGACAACAAGCTACACCGCGATGCAGAGCGCCTCTCTTGCAGAGTCTGCCACTTGAGTTTGCTAAACATCTCCGTAACACTATCACGGTTACCAAATAGCCCTGTGACGAAACGCGTCGCTCTTCTTTGGATCTTCTCTGTCTCCTCCGTCAACCCGATCTGGTACGGATCCCACACTGATGAGCAATACTCGAGTATAGGTTGAACGAGTGTTTTGTAAGACACCTCCTTTGTTGATGGACTATGTTTTCTAAGGACTCTCCCACTGATTCTCAACCTGGTACCCGCCTTACCAACAAGTAATTTTATGTGATCATTCCACTTCAAATCGTTCCGCACGCATACTCCCAGATATTTTACAGAAGTAACTGCTACCAGTGTTTGTTTCGCTATCATATAATCATACAATAAAGGATCCTTCTTTCTATGTATTCGCAATACGTTACATTTATCTATGTTAAGGGTCAGTTGCCACTCCCTGCACCAAGTGCCTATCCGCTGCAGATCTTCCTGCATTTCGCTACAATTTTCGAATGCTGCAACTTCTCTGTATACTACAGCATCATCCGCGAAAAGCCCCATGGAACTTCCGACACTATCTACTAGGTCATTTATATATATTGTGAAAAGCAATGGTCCCATAACACTCCCCTGTGGCACGCCAGAGGTTACCTTAACGTCTGTAGACGTCTCTCCATTGATAACAACATGCTGCGTTCTGTTTGCTAAAAACTCTTCAATCCAGCCACATAGCTGGTCTGATATTCCGTAGGCTCTTACTTTGTTTATCAGGCGACAGTGCGGAACTGTATAGAACGCCTTCCGGAAGTCAAGGAAAATAGCATCTACCTGGGAGCCTGTATCAAATATTTTCTGGGTCTCATGAACAAATAAAGCGAGTTGGGTCTCACACGATCGCTGTTTCTGGAATCCATGTTGATTCCTACAGAGTAGATTCTGGGTTTCCAAAAACGACATGATACTCGAGCAAAAAACATGTTCTAAAATTCTACAACAGATCGACGTCAGAGATATAGGTCTATAGTTTTGCGCATCTGCTCGACGACCCTTCTTGAAGACTGGGACTACCTGTGCTCTTTTCCAATCATTCGGAACCTTCCGTTCCTCTAGAGACTTGCGGTACACAGCTGTTAGAAGGGGGGCAAGTTCTTTCGCGTACTCTGTGTAGAATCGAATTGGTATCCCGCCAGGTCCAGTGGACTTTCCTCTGTTGAGTGATTACAGTTGCTTTTCTATTCGTTCCTGCAGTGCGGTCTTCCTCTGTGAAACAGCTTTGGAAAAAGGTGTTTAGTATTTCAGCTTTATGCGTGTCATCCTCTGTTTCAATGCCATCATCATCCCGGAGTGTCTGGATATGCTGTTTCGAGCCACTTACTGATTTAACGTAAGACCAGAACTTCCTAGGATTTTCTGTCAAGTCGATACATAGAATTTTACTTTCGAATTCACTGAACGCTTCACGCATAGCCCTCCTTACGCTAACTTTGACATCGTTTAGCTTCTGTCTGTCTGAGAGGTTTTGGCCGCGTTTAAACTTGGAGTGAAGCTCTCTTTGCTTTCGCAGTAGTTTCCTAACTTTGTTGTTGAACCACGGTGGGTTTTTCCCGTCCCTCACAGTTTTACTCAGCACGTACCTGTCTAAAACGCATTTTACGATTGCCTTGAACTTTTTCCATAAACACTCAACATTGTCAGTGTCGGAACAGAAATTTTCGTTTTGATCTGTTAGGTAATCTGTAATCTGCCTTCTATTACTCTTGCTAAACAAATAAACCTTCCTCCCTTTTTTTATATTCCTTTTAACTTCCTTATTCAGGGATGCTGCAACGGCCTTATGATCACGGATTCCCTGTTCTGCACTTACAGAGTCGAAAAGTTCGGGTCTGTTTGTTATCAGTAGGTCCAAGATGTTATCTCCATGAGTCGGTTCTCTGTTTAATTGCTCGTGGTAATTTTCGGATAGTGCACTCAGTATAATGTCGCTCGATGCTCTGTCCCTACCACCCGTCCTAAACATCTGAGTGTCCCAGTCTATATCTGGTAAATTGAAATCTCCACCTAAGACTATAACATGCTGAGAAAATTTATGTGAAATGTATTCCAAATTTTCTCTCAGTTGTGCTGCCACTAATGCTGCTGAGTCGGGAGGTCGGTAAAAGGAGCCAACTATTAACCTAGCTCGGTTGTTGAGTGTAACCTCCACCCATAATAATTCACAGGAACTATCCACTTCTACTTCACAACACGATAAACTACTACTAACAGCGACGAACACGCCACCACCGGTTGCATGCAATCTATCTTTTCTAAACACCGTCTGTGCCTTTGTAAAAATTTCGGCACAATTTATCTCTGGCTTAAGCCAGCTTTCTGTACCTGTAACGGTTTCAGCTTCGGTGCTTTCTATCAGCGTTTGAAGTTCCGGTACTTTACCAATGCAGCTTCGACAGTTTACAATTACAATACCGATTGCTGCTTGGTCCCCGCATGTCCTGACTTTGCCCCGCACCCTTTGAGGCTGTTGCCCTTTCTGTACTTGCCCAAGGCCATCTAACCTAAAAAAAAACGCCCAGTCCACGCCACACAACCCCTGCTACCCGTGTAGCCGCTTGCTGCGTGTAGTGGACTCCTGACCTATCCAACGGAACCCGAAACCCCACCACCATATGGCGTAAGTCGAGGAATCTGCAGCCCACACGGTCGCAGAACCGTCTCAGCCTCTGATTCAGACCCTCCACTCGACTCTGTACCAAAGGTCCTCAGTCAGTCCTGTCGACGATGCTGCAGATGGTGAGCTCTGCTTTCATCCCGCTAGCGAGACTGGCAGTCTTCACCAAATCAGATAGCCGCCGGAAGCCAGAGAGGATTTCCTCCGTTCCATAGCGACACACATCATTGGTGCCGACATGAGCGACCACCTGCAGATGGGTGCACCCCGTACCCTTCATGGCATCTGGAAGGACCCTTTCCACATCTGGAACGACTCCCCCCGGTATGCACACGGAGTGCACATTGGTTATCTTCCCCTCTCTTGCTGCCATATCCCTAAGGGGCCCCATTACGCGCCTGACGTTGGAGCTCCCAACTACCAGTAAGCCCACCCTCTGCGACCGCCCAGATCTTGCAGACTGAGGGGCAACCTCTGGAACAGGACAAGCAGCCATGTCCGGCCGAAGATCAGTATCAGCCTGGGACAGAGCCTGAAACCGGTTCGTCAGACAAACTGGAGAGGCCTTCCGTTCAGCCCTCCGGAATGTCTTTCGCCCCCTGCCACACCTCGAGATGACCTCCCACTCTGCCACAGGTGAGGGATCAGCCTCAATGTGGGCAGTATCCCGGGCAGCCACAGTCGTAGTCCGATCGGGGGATGCATGGGAGGAGCTGGCCGTCCCCGACAAACCCCCATCCGGACCCCCACAGTGATGCCCATTGGCAACAGCCTCAAGCTGTGTGACCGAAGCCAACACTGCCTGAAGCTGGGAGCGAAGGGATGCCAACTCAGCCTGAATCCGAACACAGCAGTTGCAGTCCCTATCCATGCTAAAAACTGTTGTGCAAAGAACGTCTGAACTAATCTACAGAGAGCACAAACAATTAGACACAAAATTTAAACGTTTATTAAAATACAAGATTGCCTAATAGGTGCAGTAATGCTGCTACCTGCGCACTGCTGACACACTGCTCGGCGGCGGAAGGAGACTACGCGAGTTTACACTATTCAGGTACTAAAACGCGATGCTGCACCATCAAATACTATAATACGCCCGAAATTTATTAATTAAACAATGCAAGTACCAAAAACACGCAAAGAAATTAAGAATTAAACTTTGTAGCAAATAAGTGAGCTAAGATTATACGACTTGCTGCTGCAGCTGCTTATCTAACGGCGGCAGGGAGCACTGTGCTCATTGCTTCCTGGATGTAATGATATACTGTTAGGGCGTTCCCCAGTCTTCGAAGTTCAAAATCCTGCCGCCCCTATCACCGTAAACTAGCGCCCCCTGTCATACGGTGATCGCTGCCAGTTTAGTATACAGCTGACCGTCTCCAGTGCTGTGCCCTTGCGATAAGCAACTATGAGGTATGTAAATTTCTTGTGCTGATATATTTGGACAATTAGGTTACCCTAGGTGGACCATTAATCTGTTCTTCTCGTTGCTACGTTTGTCTTTATAAAAGGTGTTCCCTATTACTTGCAGTTTATTCTCGGTTCGTACTGTTTTTTGGGTAAAGGTCTTAAGTAAAGTTCATAACATTACAAAGTTTGTTATACTGTCAGCCCTTCCTCTATATTTAGTTTGCACATGGATGCAGATATTCGCCCGACAACATCTCGCTTGCCGATTTCTTAATTTCCGTAATTTTATCCTTCCCGAATTGTTTACTTTTTTCTTTGTCGTAACGAGTCTGGTTAATGGGTCACGGTTCTCAGGCAGGCACTCCTCTCGTGTTGTAAGTGAGCTGTTTAGGTTTTTATGTTGGTAACGCCGCGTAGCGTTCTGTATGAAAATCACTGACTGCTGTGTGCAGTCTGTGGCTGGTTGGCATTGTTGGAATATTCGCTATTGTAGTGTTGGGCAGTTGGATGTGAACAGCGCTTGCGCAGTTGGAGGTGAGCTGTCAGCAGTGGTGGATGTGGGGAGAGAGATGGCAGAGTTTTGAGAGCGGACGATCTGGACGTGTGTCCGTCAGGAAATTTGTAAGACTGGATGTCATATATACATTGTTTGTTCCCCATCAAAATCTTTCATTTGCTAACTATGCCTATCAGTAGGCCTTCAGTAGTTAGAATCTTTTATTTAGCTCGCACTATTGGCGCTCGCTGTATTGCAGTAGTTCGAGTAACGACGATTTTTGTGAGGTAAGTGATTCATGAAAGGTATAGGTTATTGTCAGTCAGGGCCATTCTTTTGTAGGGATTATTGAAAGTCAAATTGCGTTGCGCTAAAAATATTGTGTCAGTTTAGTGTTGATCAGAATAAGTAAAGAGAGAAATGTCTGAGTACGTTCAGTTTTCCTCAGCTGTTTGAAAATCAAGTAACGTAAATGTTTTCCAGCACTGTCATTTATAAATTTTTCTAAGGAGTCGTTATATTATCTTAGTTATGCTACTTGTATTACAGTTTAACTATATTTATTACGTTAACTACGGTTTGTTCTGCCATCCCCTGCACTATTCGCACCAATGCTCTGCCCCTTATTATTTGTTGACGACTCCCCGCTTCGTGGGGTTGGGTTATTTGACTACGAACGTTGGGGGCGTGTCTGTGTCCTTAGGCATCTGACACTACTGTAAGTAGATTTATTAGGTTGACTATTACTGGTTGGGCTTAATCAACTTTTTAATGGACAGGTTACGGGAACGCTTCCTTTCCTATTTATAAGAAATTGAAGATGCTGCTGTAACGCAGTGAAACCCGTCGTTAATACGTAAACCATCACTGAACGGCTGATGCGGTTTATTCAAGTACGATACCACGAACTCTTATTGCCTGCTGTTCTTTTTCGTCATCAAGTACAACAGAAATTATTGCAAGTTACTTCAAGTTAAATTTCGGCATTTTATGATGGTACAATGAACTACGAGAAAGTGTCTCTGGTGGGTATGTTATGAACCAGCTGCGACATCACACGACGGTCTTTCAACATTGTCCTGCTGTGTAGTATAGAAGCTCAGGGACTCTTCTGAATGTCGACGCTCAAAAATGAGACGGTAGTGTCCCTTAAGAAGGATTGAAATGTCTCTGATGGATATGTTATTCAGTTGACATCCAACAACTGGTCCACGTTACGAGCCACAGAGCTCTCTGACGAATCCATTTTACTGTTACTACTCCTCTACTCACAATATTTCCCACATTCCCTTATACTGGCAGTTCCGCCTATTGTCATGTGGTAGTCAGTTACACATTGCCTGGGGTGTTTGAATAGTATCGATCAGATAGCGTACGCTCTGCAGTGGGTTACGGCACTAACGGACTGGTACCATGGATTCACGCTTCGAGGCTTGTTACGTCCTATAACCAAAATGATTAATGCAAATGTACGCGTCATGGGGCGTGCTTCTGAAAGATGAAAGTCCAAGAAGCTAGAGGAATCCTTTTTGCCCAGACTGTTTCAACGTAACACACGACGAACAAATCATGGTGATTCAAAAAGCAATATTTGACACACGACTCGGCCTACAGAGCAACAGATGTTTCTGACTTCATCGGGCACGTCATGGTGTCGTGATAAAAGCCGCTCGCCAGAGAATGACAAAAACAAGTTTCAAGTAGTCTTGTCAACATTTTAAGATAGTGACATTAAGATACCATGGTAGCTCATTTCTTTCTCCCAGCCACGTGCTGCTGTTGTTCAGATGATATAACGCGCGGTACAGGAGTACTTTTATCCGCCAATAGCGATAAGAATTATCGAAACCGATAATAAACAGCGAAACATGTAGTCATCTTGAAGTGAGGCCTTCACGCTTGCTGGGCCTAGGAGCTAATGCCGTTACGCTCACGTGCTCATAGCTTGCTATATAAGCCCAGGCATAAAGCAAATTCTTTACAGTCTCCTGCCACACCTTGGTAGACGTGACACCGCCAGCAGTCGACCAGCAGGTAAAACATTATTTTTACGTAATCCACTCTTATAAGATGGTTGTCATTACTTTTGTCTAAGATATATATTGTAATTTCACAGTATGTTCGCCCCGAAGGTGGCCCCTGCGATGGACTGAAACTGGTCTGCATTAAATAAGTAAAAAAACGCGATTGAGACTGTTTTCTTAATACTAAGTTAATACCGTAACGTCTATTGCTGCTACAGCATCTCACCGAAACAGGTAGACACGAAGGGACGTGCGCACTATGCTCTTCATTCGCTTTGTTTTAGCATTCTACTAAATTTTATCCACTTGGCTCGTGGTACCTACAACGATATGTGTTTCCTTCCGCCTATTCTAAACAGGCCTCGTCTAGAAGCGGTATCACGAATAAATTTTACTATACACTTCTGCCCTTTAACTGTTGGTGTTGCCATTCACCACTTGCCGCATTCCGATACACAACTAAATTACATGTTTTCAGCTATTGTCTCATTTTGTGCAAATTAAAGGCAGGGAAATTAGAATTTAACGTCATTGATGGAACCGCGCGACCGCTACGATCGCAGGTTCGAATCCTGCCTCGGGCATGGATGTGTGTGATGTCCTTAGGTTAGTTAGGTTTAAGTAGTTCTAAGTTCTAGGGGAGTGATGACCTCAGAAGTTAAATCCCATAGTGCTCAGAGCCATTTTTAACGTCATTTGAGACGAAACACAAGCTCGTTTTCGACAATGGCGGTGAGGAAATCGACCATGTCCTTTTCAGTGGAACCATTGCGTCATTTGACTCATGCAGTTTAGAGAATATACAGAAAATCTAAATGTGGATGCTCAGAATAGGAATTAAGCCGCCGTTCTCCGGAATAAATTACAGTATCTCGCTATTGCACTACCTGGCTCGGTGCGTTGTAAACGATGAAATCACTTTTCGTTATGGGCTGCACTTTTTCATAATTCATTGATACATTTCTCCAAGACCAGGTTTGGCCATATTTGATACCTGCATCAAAGTCAATAGTTATAAACTATCCACTAACTACCTTAAATAAAACACGTACGTGTTTTGCCATTATGAGTTTCGATTGTTCACACCATCCAAAGGTGGATAATTGTTTATTTACACAGCTGGTGTTAGTGAAGAACAAGGATACCTTTCCACATCAGTAGACCAAGGGCAATGTGGACTACGTTGCCTCTTTGGAGGGGAAGTAAAGTCGTAAGTCGGCATACTACTATTTATTTTTACGACTGTACTACCTCTCAAATGACACAACATAACCTACATTCTATTAGTCTGTCTCTATGTAAAGGCATCTGTGTTTTTCGTTAACACCAGGTAGGTAATAAACAATTCTCTACCTGAAAAAGACGGTGTGAACCATCGAAATGCGTTGTGGCAAAATAAATGTCTGATGCAGAAGAGTGTTTTATTTACATTTGTCATCAGTCAAAGGCCTCATCATGCGGTGCCTTATGGACGTTCAGAAAATTATCGAAAAATCTGAATCTGTTAATAGTATGTATCAGTATCAGAATGATCAGGGAAGCAACAAGCACTCGACTCGTAATGTGTAACTAAGAGGTGCTTATCACTTAACTGTGTGTTTATCGTATGATGGCTGGTGTGGCGAGCGCACCGTGCAGTCACTGTGCAAGACGTAATTTGTGGTGTCAACGCCAGACACCACACATGCTAGGTGGTAGCCTTTAAATCGCCCACGGTCCGTTAGTATACGTAGGACCCGCGTGTCGCCACTAACAGTGATTGCAGACCGAGCGCCGCCACACGGCAGGTCTAGTCTAGAGAGACTCCCTAGCACTCGCCCCAGTTGGACAGCCGACTTTGCTAGCGATTGTTCACTGTCTACATACGCTCTCATTTGCCGAGACGACAGTTTAGCATAGCCTTCAGCTACGTCATTTCTTACGACCTAGCAAGGCGCCATATTCAGTTACTATTCTGAACAGATAATATTGTGAATCATGTACCGTCAAGAGCGACGTGCATCATTAATGGATTAAAGTTAAGTATCAAAGTAATTACGTCCGCTTTCTGAATTCTAATTCCTTGTCATGTTCCAGACCTCACGTCAGTAGAGTTCTTCCCTCTTCACGCCAGCCTGCGTGAGCTAAAACGCGTGCATTTCGGCCTACCCACTAGTAACACGGTGTTGGCTCTTCTGCCAACACAACATAATTCATGACTCATATTTGATGTATATTTAATAAGACACTAACACTGAAGAAGGCATCTGGTTCGATGATGATGATGTTTGGATTGTGGGCCGCTCAACTGCGCGGTTATCAGCGCCCGTACAAATTCCCAACCTTTTCTCTGTCCAGTCTTGCCACTTGCAGGAATTATGATGAAATGATGAGGACAACACAAACACCCAGTCATCTCGAGGCAGGTGAAAATCCCTGACCCCGCCGGGAATCGAACCCGGGACCCCGTGCTCGGGAAGCGAGAACGCGACCGCGAGGCCACGAGCTGCGGACTATCTGGTTCGAAGACTGTAACTGCGTGTTAATTACTTTGAATAGTGTCGATCATGTTAATACGCGAAGTCATTAGTTTGGCTGCCAGTTCGATAATGCATATGGGACATAAAATCATGTTACTATTCAAAGCTAGAGGGGGGGGGGGGGCCGGCCGAAGTGGCCGTGCGGTTAAAGGCGCTGCAGTCTGGAACCGCAAGACCGCTACGGTCGCAGGTTCGAATCCTGCCTCGGGCATGGATGTTTGTGCTGTCCTTAGGTTTAACTAGTTCTAAGTTCTAGGGGACTAATGACCTCAGAAGTTGAGTCCCATAGTGCTCAGAGCCATTTGAGCCATTTTCAAAGCTAGAGAAGATTACCTCTAATCTGTAATCACGCACATTGCGTTTATTGATAACTCTCACGGTAGTATACTATCAATGTGGTTTAGATTATACGGAGGAACCAGGATTCTCATTCATTAGTCAAAATATTGTGACTGTACAAAATCTTACATACTGTTAACAATATCAGCTTAAAATACTTCTGGCGTCAGATGTTTTCCGAGGGAAACACTGTCCATTTTCTGTGTTCACGATGTTAGCCGGTATACGAAATTTTGAGGAGCAATACGGCTAAAGCGTAGACTTAGTGACAATAATTCACGAAAAAAATAAGAAATCAATATTTTAAAGTTATACAGTAACAATAACGCTCTTTGGTTTTGGTAACAGAGACAAAAACTAAATGCAATGAAATACGTAACTCAACAACAAAAATAGTATAACGTAGGTTATTCGGAGATATGAAAGAGCTGGTGTGACATCGTGTTTTACATTAAACCAGCTTAGCACCCACTGCTTCACTCGCGTAGACTGTATGATCTTCTCGTATTTTTTTCCCTTTAGCCGAATTTTTTTTGTTCATGAACTGCAACACCTTATAAACTTTCCACGATAATTAAGGCCGTAGTAGAATAATGCACTTCTGACCAACAAGCGATTCTGGTAGCTGGACTCCAAATGTTTTGTTACGCATCCCTTTTGCGTTTTTATGGTGATATTTCCATAGAAACTTTCATCCTCTAACACATTTCTTTATATCTAATCGAGAAGTCAAATGTCAGTTTTCATAGATTGAACCTTAAGATTGTTTTAATATAACGAAACATTTTCTTAAAAATTTTCGTCCCCTATTTAACCACTTTAGGTGTTGAATTTACAAAAACTGTGAAACACGTATTTATTTCTGACAGAGAACCCAAATACAAAATTCCATAGATTTCACTTTTAAAATGATTTGACAATGAAATAATTTCATAAAACTTATGCCCTATTTCACTCCATTATGGCCTTGACTTTCCAAAAACACTGAAACACGAAGTTTTTAAATTTCCAACCGAGAAGTATTCATAGATGTAGCTTTAATAATGCTTTAATATTTCTCTAATACTGATTTATGTTCAAAAATTTTTTCAGCTACTATTTCAACCCCTTGGGGGTTAAATTTTCAGGAACGCACATGTATTTTGGCTGAGAAATCAATTTTCGTAGGTTTAGCTTCAAAATTGCCTTAATAGTGGTATATGTTCAAAAAACTTTTCATCTCCTATTTCACTCCTTTATGAGTGAAATTGCAAAATAACCCTTCTTAAACGACGCCGACAATATAAGGTTAACAACTTCTGCAAATTTCAGTTTTCTAACCTTTGTGATTTGGGCAGGGCAATGATGAGCGCTTCAGCTAGTCGGGACATTGCCTTCCACACAGGCTGTTCGAAAATTCCCGTTAAAAACTTTTAGGACTTCTAGAGGAATGAGTGCTTAACATTTTGAACAGGAACCCATGACCGGAATCGTACCGTTACCGTGTTACAGCCTTTTGAAAACATGTTTTCTAGGTACGCAAAATGGCTCTGAGCACTATGGGACTCAACTGCTGAGGTCATTAGTCCCCTAGAACTTAGAACTAGTTAAACCTAACTAACCTAAGGACATCACAAACATCCATGCCCGGGGCAGGATTCGAACCTGCGACCGTAGCGGTCTTGCGGTTCCAGACTGCAGCGCCTTTAACCGCACGGCCACTTCGGCCGGCTCTAGGTACGCATGCAAAAGGGTAGTCATGGTGGAGGCTGGTTACGTAGAATGGGCTAATGTTATCTGACGTCTGTCCTGACTCCCTGACCTGGTTCGAGTCTCATTCACGTGTCTTTGAGTGTTACAGCAACATTGTTGAGCACACGTTCGCAGAATACATCGACATGATCCTTGTAAATGGCGAAGCTCACGGTAATGGAAGAGCCGCTCGTCGCATTCGCCAAGATCGTTCTCCACAACGTCCGACTGCATAGCACACTCTTTTCGTCACAAGTACGCAACGGCTTCGAAAAAGGGTGCCTTCACCGTCATCAGGCAAGACTGTGGTGCTCCAAGGAGATCATACTGCATCACGTTGAAGAGAGTCCGTCAACGAGCAAGAGCAATTTCTTTGGCTGTTAACGAGCGGAAATGTAAAACACGTTATGTACTGGATTATGCGTAATCAATAACTTGTAAGAATGGTCGCGTTACCAACATGTATTCAAATGGTTGTATCACGGAAACGGACCTTTCCGGCTAGGAGTTTCAGTTCAATATATTATCTGCTCACTCTCCTCTACAAGTCTTCGAAGTTTGTAACGGTAATTTCTTAACACGCTGTGTACAGAGATAATTATTACAATAACGAAGCATAATGAAATAGGAGCTGCAATGAAGTTAAAATTGTGAAGATGAAGCATAAATGTGACTGGTCGTTACATGAGTAACGGACACAAGTACGTGTCAAAATTATCTACATAACATGGTTACAGATTATTTATGAGTTACATTATTTGTTAAACATCCTCAAGGACTACCACCTTAACACTGGTGGGGAGGTTTGTGTGTATCAGTGATCCACTGAGCTTTGCTGATGGGAGCTGTGCTTCCGATAGGGTCACCCGTGCCAGACAGGTCAGTTGGTGAGATTCCAGACAAAGAGTAGTCCCACCAGGAGGCTCCTGTCTTGGGAGTATGTGGGTGGCAACCACTTGGGCCCTTAGCCAAGGCCGGCCGAAGTGGCCGTGCGGTTAAAGGCGCTGCAGTCTGGAACCGCAAGACCGCTACGGTCGCAGGTTCGAATCCTGCCTCGGGCATGGATGTTTGTGATGTCCTTAGGTTAGTTAGGTTTAACTAGGTCTAAGTTCTAGGGGACTAATGACCTCAGCAGTTGAGTCCCATAGTGCTCAGAGCCATTTGAACCTTAGCCAAGTCTGACATTACTTCCATTTACTTGTGTCAGGCTTCTTCTGTTTTCTTTCTATCGACCTCCCTTGAGCAACTCTTACTCTTTCGACCCCAATGGGATTAGGTTTCGAGGCCTGGGGGTGTCTTTCATTTCTCTTTTCTATTCTCCAACAATAAAAGATTGGAAGAGGACCCTGTAGTCTGGTCAGGCAGCCGATACTTGTTTTCAGAAACAAAACAATGGGAAATGTCCACTGAAATTTGAGAAATCAATCAGACTTAAGGATTTCAATACAGCTCTACCAACAAGCCCTACTCCCACACACTAGAAGGCATGAGTCGTGAGACCCCTAGACAATGTATGACTCACAGTGGATACAGGCTACAAAGCCAATGGGAGAGGATGAAAGGCGAACTTATTTCCTTCACCTTTAAATAACCGGAACATATCGGCTAAGGCAAATAACCCCGAAAGAAAATACTGGTCCTCCTAGAAGGGGATTGAGCAGATGGTTGGTAACCGACTCTCAGAAAACAAAGACAACTCCCAGTACCCAGACGAGCCTCGGAAACAGGTCTCAGAGGTAAATGACAAGGCTATGAAAAAGGACAAACGAAAATGGATAAATGGACACATCAAAGTAGCAACCTGTAATGTGAGAGGAATTTCCCAAAAGTAGGTAGAGTTAGTAAATATACTAAGCCACATGAATATCGATGCTGTAGCACTAACAGAAACTAAAACGAAATTAAGAAGACATAAATATGTAGGGGATTACAATATATTCTACATTGGTGTTGAACAACATAAAAGAGCAAGCAAAGGTGCAGCACTACTCCTGCATAAAAAATGGGAAAAAGACATTACAGATTGTACATACGTAAGTGAAAGAAAACTTAGTCAGGCTGAAACTGATAAGTGTATACGCACCTTAAGAAGAGAAAAAAGATGAGTCTGAAAGCTTCTATGAAGAACTACAGAAGACTCTGAGTAAATACAGTGCTACTGATCAGATGATGGGTAATTTCAATGCCAGAACAGAAAATATCCCAGTAACAAACGGTATAGGTCCGTCTGGAGCACCAATATGTAATGAAAAGGGAAAATTACTAAGAGATTTTGCCATTTATAACAATTTAAAAATCACAAATTCACTTTTTAAGAGAAAGGATATACACAAGTATACTTGGGCCAGCAAAGGTCTTAGATCAGTAATTAATTGACTACATCTTGGTAAATAATAAGATAGCGGGCCAAGTAAGGGATACCAGAGTTTATAGAGGACAAAATATAGGATCAGATCATTTCTTACTAATCTCCAGAATAGATCTCTTTACAAATTGGAAGAAATAACTAACAGGTAACAAACCAACAAGATCAAAGCGTTTATAAGGTATATTTGCTTGAAAACGACAGTATCAGACACCTACACCAAAAGAGATTAAATAAAGAACTAGCAAACTTACAAAATAAAGACAATATAGAAGAAGAATGGCAAACTCTGAAGAATACTGCATGCAGAGTAGCAGGAGGAGTTCTTGGTAAAAGGAAAAGAATACGGAAAAGAAAATGCCTAAAGATTTGGAATGGTGATATAATGAAAGCTGTCAAAGAAAAACAGGATGCATATATAAAACAAGCAACCCCATTATTGAAAACAAACAGTACTATAAGGAGAAATGAAATAACGCTAAATGCGTAGAAAGGAAAGCACATAAAGAACACTGGAAATAGGTTTATTTCTAATAGAACATGATATCCACGGAAGACAACAAGTGGCATACAAGGTTTTAAAAACCTTAAACACAACAGAAAAAGAGAAGATACAAATAAATATTATTGAAGAAAAACAGCGGATAAATCATTACAGCGAATTGTGGTATGATCATACAGCACAAGAAACTGAAATTGAACAACTAGACGAGAAAGGATTAGATGAAATACAGTCTGACGAATTAACATCTGCACTAACGTCACTTAGAACCGAAAAGCAACAGGAAAAGACGTCATCAATGCTGCATTATTAAAATATGGAGGAATGATGCCACACCAACCACTGCTACATCTCTTCAATGAATGTTGGAAGAAGAAGAGTATTCCCAAAGACTGGAAAACAGCTAGAGTGATATCAATTTTTTTTAAAAGCCTATGCAGTAATTACAGAGGAATAAGTTTACTGGACTCAGCATACAAGGTGTATGCTAAGAGTTTAAATACTAGACTTAAAAACATAGCAGAAGCAGTACTGCATAAGGAACAAATGGGTTTTAGGAAAGGACGCTCCACAATAGATGCAGTTTTTATTCTGCAGCATATAATAGAAAAACGGAGAGAGTATAATACAGAAACATACACTGCTTTTATTGACTTTAAAAAAGCTTTTGACAATGTCAAAAGACAGAAACTTTGGGAAATAATGACTAATCGCGGATATCCAAAGCATTTAGTAAATGAGATAAAAAGTTTATATCAAGACACAAATATCACTCTAGATCTCTATGGTAAAACAACTAATGAGGCACCAACTAACAAAGGGGTACGACAAGGCTGCTGCAACTCTCCAACTTTGTCCAACATCTACATTAATCAAATATATATATGGAAATCAGAATATCAGAAAGGCACATACCTAGACAGGGACGTTACTATGTGCTGATGATGCAGTGATCCTAGCAGATAAGGAAGATGACCCTCAGAAGGGAATCTACTTGCTAAAACAAGTAAGTGCAAAATTTGACATAGAAATTTCAAAATGAAAAACGAAGACAATGGCCTTCATTCGGAAAGAACCAATCACAACGAAAATAGTGATAGATCAGAAGATTTTAGAGCAAGTAAACCATTTTCATTACCTCAGATGTGAAATGACATATGGCTACAGCAGAGATGTGGAAATTAAGCTTAGTAAATTCAGTCGGGTATGTGGAACAATCAACAGGAACCTAAAAAACAAAACCAGGAAAAGCACTCAAATTAAACTTTACAGAACTGTTGCAGTTCCCACACTGCTCTATGGGAGTGAGACATGGGTGACTACCAAGAAGCAAGAAAGCCGGATTCAGACACAAGAAATGAAATTCCTTACAGGTGTTAAAGGTTGCACAAGAGAAGACAGGCTAAGAAATCAAGATATTGGAGAGGAACTGCAAATCTTTAGCCTCAATGATAAAATTCGAGATTACAGAAGAAAATGGAACGACCATCTACAAAGAATGGAGAGAGAGAGACTTCCCTTAAAGGCAAGAAATTATAAGTGCCCTGGGAGAAGAGACAGAGGAAGACCGTGACAGAGATGGGTACTGTAACAAACAATTCCTGCCTAATACCTGAAGAGAAGATGAAGATGACGATTATTTATTAAAAAGATGGTTAAATTACCATTCTGGTTTATGATAATGGCAGTTGCTAATTATCATGCCACTGTTGACTGAGCCTATATCTCATACTTGCATCGGTAAGTAGCATCTGACACTATATTACCATAATGCTTCGCAGTTTGGTTGTTTGATGAGGAAAAAGTATATTTCAATGTCTTCTAGACTGAAGCGCCAAAGAAACTGGTATGTTGTTGTTGTGGTCTTCAGTCCTGAGACTGGTTTGATGCAGCTCTCCATGCTACTCTATCCTGTGCAAGCTTCTTCATCTCCCAGTACCTACTGCAACCTACATCCTTCTGAATCTGCTTAGTGTATTCATCTCTTGGTCTCCCCCTACGATTTTTACCCTCCACGATGCCCTCCAATACTAAATTGGTGATCCCTTGATGCCTCAGAACATGTCCTACCAAACGATCCCTTCTTCTGGTCAAGTTGTGCCACAAACTCCTCTTCTCCCCAATCCTATTCAGTACCTCCTCATTAGTTATGTGATCTACCCATTTAATCTTCAGCATTCTTCTGTAGCACCAAATTTCGAAAGCTTCTATTCTCTTCTTGTCCAAACTATTTACCGTCCATGTTTCACTTCCATACATGGCTACACTCCATACAAATACTTTCAGAAATGACTTCCTGACACTTAAATCTATACTCGATGTTAACAAATTTCTCTTCTTCAGAAACGATTTCCTTGCCATTGCCAGTCTACATTTTATATCCTCTCTACTTCGACCATCATCGGTTACTTTGCTCCCCAAATAGCACAACTCCTTTACTACTTTAAGTGTCTCATTTCCTAATCTAATACCCTCAACATCACCCGACTTAATTCGACTACATTCCATTATCCTCGTTTTGCTTTTGTTGATGTTCATCTTATATCCTCCCTTCAAGACACCATCCATTCCGTTCAACTGCTCTTCCAAGTCCTTTGCTGTCTCTGACAGAATTACAATGTCATCGGCGAACCTCAAAGTTTTTATTTCTTCTCCATGGATTTTAATACCTACTCCGAATTTTTCTTTTGTTTCCTTTACTGCTTGCTCAATATACAGGTTGAATAACATCGGGGAGAGGCTACAACCCTGTCTTACTCCCTTCCCAACTGCTGCTTCCCTTTCATGTCCCTCGACCCTTATAACTGCCATCTCGTTTCTGTACAAATTGTAAATAGCCTTTCGCTCCCTGTATTTTACCCCTGCCACCTTTAGAATTTGAAAGAGAGTATTCCAGTCAACATTGTCAAAAGCTTTCTCTAAGTCTACAAATGCTAGAAACGTAGGTTTGCCTTTCCTTAATCTTTCTTCTAAGGTAAGTCGTAAGGTCAGTATTGCCTCACGTGTTCCAGTATTTCTACGGAATCCAAACTGATCTTCCCCGAGGCCGGCTTCTACTAGTTTTTCCATTCGTCTGTAAAGAATTCGTGTTAGTATTTTGCAGCTCTGGCTTATTAAACTGATTGTCCGGTAATTTTCACATCTGTCAACACCTGCTTTCTTTGGGATTGGAATTATTATAACTGGTATAGGCATGTGTATTCAAATACAGAGATATGTAAACAGGCAGAAGACGGCACTGAGTTCGGCAAAGCCTACATAAGACGAGCACTTGTTAGATCGGTTCAGCTGCTACAATGGCATGTTATCAAGATTTGAGTTTGAACGTGGTGTGACAGTCGGAGCACGAGCGATGGGATACATCATCTCTGAGGTAACGATGAAATAGGGATTTTCCCGTACGACTATTTCACAAGTGTACTGTAAATATCAGAAATCCGGGAAAACATCAAATCTCCGACATCGCTGCGGCCGGGAAAAGATCCTGCAAGAACGGGAACAACGATGACTGAAGCGAATCGTTCAACGTGACGGAAGTGCAGCCCTTTCGCAAATTGATACAGATTTCAATGCTGGGCCATCAACAACGATCAGCGTGCGAACCACTCAACAAAACACCATCGATATGGGCTTTTGGAGCCGACAGCCCACTCGTGTACCATTGACGATCGCACGACAGAAATCTTTACGCCTCCCCCGGGCCCGTCAACACCGACATTGCTCTGTTGTTGACTGAAAACATGTCAACTGCTCGGACGAGGCTCGTTTCAAATTGTATCGAGTGGATGGACGTGTACGGGTATGGAGCCAACCTCATGAATCCATGGATCCTGCATGTCAACAGGTGACTGTTCAAGCTGATTTAGGCTATGTAATGGTGTGGGGCGCGTGCAGTTGGAGTGACATGGGACCCCTGATACGACTAGATACGACTCTGACAGGTGACACGCACGTTGCATCCTGTCTGATCGCCTACATCCATTCATGTCCATTGTGCATTCCGACGGACTTGCGCAATTCCAGCAGAACAATTCGACACCCGAGACATCCATAATTGCTACACCGTGGCTCCAGAAACACTCTTCTGAGTTTAAACACTTCCGCTGACCACAAAATTCCCCAGGCATGAACATCATTGAGCATACATGGAATGCCTTGCAACGTGCTGTTCAGAAGAGATCTCCACCCCCTCGTAGTCTTAGGGATTTATGGACAACCCTGCAGGATTCATGGTGTCAGTTCCCTCCTACACTACTTCAGACATTATTCGAGTCCATGCCACGTCGTATTGTGGCAGTTCTGCGTGCTCGCGGGGGCAGGTGTACCAGTTTCTTTGGCTCTTCAGTGTATTATACTCTTAAGTTATGTTAACCGTCTCTATGCTATACGGTACTTGTTCATGTGGTTACATGTATGCCAGCTGGCTCTGGGATGTATAATGGCTATAGAGTAAAATTTATAGTTATCATTTGTTAGTGTTTTCAGTACGTCCTGTATTCGTTTGGCCATTACTACCTGGTATCGTTAAATAAATCCAATAAATATGCACTAAACATGGACTACCTATTTGCAGCAAATACTGAAGGTAATGATTAACTCTAATATCTCCTTCCCACGACGTAATATCTTCAGATATTCTGCCCAGTCACGCTTTCAGTTTTATTCTAATATTCACGCAGTCCTTTTGGTGTCTAAGCTGCTAATACTCACCAGATCACCAACTGAACCAACCAACAGAGTCGCCAGGAATAGCCAGTCTGACAGGAGACCCGAAAGTACCGGGTGATCAAAAAGTCAGTATAAATTTGAAAACTTAATAAACCACGGAATAATGTAGATAGAGAGGTAAAAATTGACACACATGCTTGGAATGACATGGGGTTTTATTAAAACCAAAAAAAAAGTTCACAAAATGTCCGACAGATGGCGCTGAACAGCAAAACGTCAGTGACTGGCCATGACAATCGTGTATAAAAGGAGTTGTAATGAGAAAGAGAATCAGATGCGCCAACAGTCGCAGCATGTTTACGTCACCTGAAAAGCCGCTTTTAGTGAAGCAGTATTATCAGAATGGGGAATGTGTTAGTTCAGCGTTACGATCCTATTGCCATAGGAAGGGGATTGGAATGGGTAAAGGTCCGTTGACAAATGCAGCTGTGGAGAGAATGATTTCGAAGCCACGGGTTGTTTAGACGATAGACCCCGTAGTGGCCGACCGAGCACAAGGCGTAATGGTGCTGAGACAGTTCAGAAAGAAATGGGGACTGTAGCGGGTTCGTCTATGCATCGGGAAGTCAGCGTTCGTGCAGTCGCACGTCGCACCGGCATTCCATACACTACTGTTTGGTTGGCACTGAGGCGTACCCTCCGATGTTATCCGTACAAAATCCATTGGCATCATGAACTGTTACCTGGCGATTTAGTGAAGCGGAAGGTATTTTCGGGTGGGCGTTTCAAAAGATGGTGGAAGATGACGATTGGTTGAGTAACGTTTTGTGGACCTACGAAGCTCATTTCACGCTCCGAGGGTCTGTCAACACACACAACTGCAGTATTTGGGCTACCTAAAATCCATTGCACAACGAAAAAGTCACGGTATGGGTTGGATTTACCACATCTACCGTTATCGGGCCTTTTTTCTTCGAGGAAATGCGTGATTCTGGTTTTGTAACTGCTACTGTGACGGGTGAGATGTACGCCGATATGTTACAGAATCGCATCATCCCCAGCCTGGCTGATAAAGACCTGCTGGAACGTACGATGTTTATGCAAGATGGCGCTCCACCCCAAATTGCTAGACGCGTGAAAGATCTCTTGCGCGCGTCGTTTGGTGATGATCGTGTGCTCAGCCGCCACTTTCGTCATGCTTGGCCCCCCAGGTCCCCAGACCTCAGTCCGTGTGATTATTGGCTTTGGGGTTACCTGAAGTCGCAAGTGTATCGTGATCGACCGACATTTCTAGGGATGCTGAAAGACAACATTCGACGTCAATGCCTCACCATAATTCCGGACACGCTTTACAGTGCTGTTCACAACATTATTCCTCGACTACAGCTATTGTTGGGGAATGATGGTGGACATATTGAGAATTTCCTGTAAAGAACATCGTCTTTGCTTTGTCTTAATTTGTTATGCCAATTATTGCTATTCTGATCAGATGAAGCGCCAACTGTCGGACATTTTTTTGGTTCTAATAAAACCCCATGTCATTCCAAGCATGTTTGTCAATTTGTACCTCTCTATCTACATTATTCCGTGATTTATTCAGTTTTCAAATTTATACTGACTTTTTGATCACCCGGTACAACACGAAATGGCATGGGAAACTTGAAGGGTAGGCTGAAATGTAACGTAGACGTGCATGTAGAACACGAGCAAAACAATTAGGAAGATGGAGTGAAAAGCACATCAAAGTTAAATTCTTAAGCTTCAAAATAATATATTTATTTTTCAACATAGCCACGGTTAAGGCTATCACATCTCTCCCAACTTGTAACACTTTTTTGTTTCCATCGCTGAAAAATTCTTCCGCCTTTTCTCGAATCCAGGACTAGATAGCTGCTCTCACCTCGTCATCCGAGGCACAATGATGGCCCTCGACGTCCCTCTTGAGAAGAGCGAAACAATAAACATCGCTAGGCGCGAGATCGGGGGAATAAGGAGGGTGTGGAACCTGTCCACAGTTGAATTTTCGCAAAACCACTTCAGCTGCGGGCGAGGTGTGCGGGCGAATGATGAGATTATTGGTGCTAGGGCGCCTCTAATATGACAAACTCGATGTCGGAAGCATTCTAGAGTCTCTATGCACTGAGAAGAATTTACCGTTGCCTCTTGTACCTGATAGTCAGTCACGTAAACTCATTGAGCATTCAGAAACACAGCCTAAAGATATTTTTTTCTAGATGATTATCTTGAACTTTTTCGCCTGTGGAGAAGACAGATGTCTATATTCAGCGCTGTATCTTTTCGGATCTGAGTGGTAATGATGGAGCCAGAACTCGTTCGCCGCCACAGTATTCGAAAGGAAATCTTCTGCTTCGTCACGATAGCGCTGAATAATTTGCTCGAAGCATTCCAATTGACGCTCTTTGTTCCTGTCTGTGTTCAGATTTTACAGCGTCCTAATTGTTCATTAATAAAGCCGACTTGGTTCAAATGGCTCTGAGCGCTATGGGGCTTACCAGCTGAGGTCATCAGTCCCCTAGAACTTAGAACTACTTAAACCTAACTAAACTAAGGACATCACACATATCCATGCCCGAGGAAGGATTCGAACCTGCGACCGTAGCAGTCGCGCGGCTCCGGACTGAAGAGCCTAGAACCGCTCGGTCACCGCGGCCGGCTCAAGCCGACATGTTCCTCGGATATTCCATTGTGGTTTGTGATACGTTTTCGAGCGATTCGCGGGTCATTTTGAATCAAATCGTCGACGAGTTTGCGATGTTTATCGTCTGTGGCAGTGATCGGACGTCTGCTGCGTATTTCATCAGCAGTTATGACTTTTCCAGGCTCGCTACCACGAATTTTTTTACCTCTTGATTTACAGTACGCCTATCAGCAGCACCATCTTTAAACGATGATGAAGCTAACTAGGAGTAAAAATTCGATAACAGCACGCTGGTTAACTCGTGTTGACATAGCACTAGAACAACTCTCCACTCTCCCGCTACTCAAAATAGTTAGATCAGTGGTTCTCGACATGGGAGTAGCTACACACGGAGGGGTAAAATGGAATTTTCTGAGGGATAAAAACAAAAGGGTTTAGTTGTGTTTCGGTAATGAAACCAAATAACTTTTAAAAGCTTATTACCATTACCATTTTTCATAAGACTGCAATAATGATTACGTAAGTTCCCAATACCTAAACTAGTTTTTCAAATACTAGCATTAACACGTGACATAATGTGAAGGATATTACAACTTCTGAAACGAATGTATGATCATCATCTTCATAGTGAACCCACTACATACATACTCTGCACTTTCTACCTTCATTCTGCGCCAGTAAAGTGGAGATAAACACATATTGTATGCTTAAATATCTCACTAAAATGGTTTCTCGGAATCGCAGGTACCTTCCACAGTGGATCGATCAGAAATAGGTTCATTATTTACTTCGCAATGGATAAATGAAGTAATTGGTAGCGCTACACAAAATAAGTATGTAATAGCTATTCCATTGCTCTGGGGGCGTACGCAGTATGGTCATTATTATTACTATTACTATTATTGGTAGCAATGGTTAGACGCAAAAGGGTTGCCACCCTGAAGTCTTCCATTTTTTGCCATTTCAGAACTACGGAGACCAGCAGTCAAGTGATTTACAAACAGTAAGTGCAAAGTACACATTTTAACTTGGTTAATTTTGATTGTGGGTGCAGGGTCGGGATGAAGCAGATGTCATTAGGGGAAGTAGTACTGGAGAGCAAGCATTTTCTGCAACAATTGTCTACCCTCAACGCATATAGTTAGTTTTCTTTTCTCAAAAGGTATTGCAGGCAGGATTCGCGATCCACTGAGAACTGCATCTTTCTGTTAGATAAAAGCAGTACCAATTATTGTCTCACTGACTCATTAGTTCGTTGTTTAGTGAAACACCTACAAAAACTCCATTTTTTTGTCATTTTAAAAAGAGAAATGTTCAAAGAAAATTCTTTTTCATTATACAGTTAACTTACGCGCTAATGTCCATAGGCCCTAATGATGGGGGCAAGGGGCGGAGAAGGGTGGTTGGGTACTAACAAACATCGGGGGGGGGGGGTAATGGTCTCAGAAAGATTGGGAGCCACTGCTCTAGATGAATGCAACGCATTTAAATAGCGCATGTATATAGAGGGGGAAATTACCTTCGACAGGCCACAGGCCACACGCCGCGTTTTACAATAAACGTCAAAATGACACGAACTGTGCTACATGCTAGAATATGAAAATGATCAGCATTTCATCACACAGAAAGTACGTAAGTCTACATCCCGTATATAAGACAGACGGCGCGATGGCAGCGCCTTATCTTAAAGGTCTTTGTGACGTTATCTTTAAACAAGATGACGCAAGAGCACACGCTGCCAGTGCTGTCTTGACTTGCCTCGATACAGAGGACATTCAACTACTGGTCTAACCAGCACGCTCTCAGATCTCTCTCTCTCTGGGTTTCTCGGTCAGAAAACACCTTTGGGGTTGTTTGTGAGAAGATCTATAAAGCCCCATGTGAAGAAGAGAAACGTCTAAGCAATATGTGTCGGACACTGAGTGGCAAGATTGTGGCGTACCGAGATCGTGATTTATCGTTCCACGATGCTGACTTCCACTTTAGTAAGAATGTCGTGGCTGCCATGTGAATCTACATCTACATCATACTCTGCAAGCCAACTAAAAGTGTATGGTGGAGAGTACTTTTTTACCACTAATTGAGTCGTCCAAACCTGTTCCACTCGCGAATAGCGCATGGGAAAAATGATTGTCGGTAAGCCCCTTTATTGGCTCTAATTTCTCGAAGTTTCTCATCGTGGTCATTATGCGAGACATATGTGGGAGGGAGAAGGGGGGGGGGGGGGGGAGTGGGACTAATATGTTGTCCAACTCTTTCTGGTAAGTTCTCTCTCGAAATTTCAATAGTAAATCTCTTCGTGATGCTCAATGCCTCTCTTGTAACGTCTGCCAATGGAGTTCGTTGACCATCTGAGCACCTCCGTAACGTTCTCCTGTGTTCTAAACGATCCAGTGGTGAAACGCGCCGATCATCGTTGGATCTTCTCTATTTCTTCTGTCAGTCCTACCTGGTAGGGATTCCAGATAAATGTGCAGTACTCAAGAATCGGTCGAGCAAGCGGCTTACTATAAGCCATTTCCTTCATGGATGACGTACATTTGCTTAAGATTCTTACTATGAATCTGTGTCTGGCATCTGTCTTTCCCAGTAATTGTTTTATGTGGTCATTCAAGTTGCTCTCGATAGTCACTCCTAGATATGGAAGCACTTTATGTGACAAGATTTTTTATTTTATTTTTTGTAAAAACGATCAAGTTGCTCAAAACATTGTGCTAAATTTTTGATGTACTTCAGAAAAACGGTCATGATCCATTTGGTGCTGACGGAGCTATTTTCTACTAGCTCCTCCCGTTCAGTCACGTGATCGACTGGCCACTTTTATATGTTTTATTTTAGATCTTCCCTGTAGACGTGACTGTGCGTATGACTGTTCGTGCGACTGTGCGTGATAGGGTAGATGGAAGGTTGGTTGGGTGAGTGGCTGTGCACATAGTTTCAGGGAAACTGTTGCACTTTGATTCTTATTAAATTCTTAGTTTTATCACTTTTAACCACTCCCATCTCATATTTTAGTATATGTCCTAAGAACCTAGTAATGTACTCAAACCAGATCACCACCATCCACACAACCAACACCACAACCACCAACAATGTCACCATCGTGAGCAAGTAGGATAATTTTTCGTAATTATAGATTTCAACAAACTCAGAGGTAAAGCAGTCTTCAACCTAAAAGTTGAACACCACATTTCTTTACTCAGCATGGTCCTCTTGGATGTGTTACATCATTCGCTGCTTTGCACTTACCCAAAATGTGGATCGGAACGTGATATTAACTTCACAGTGAGTTGTACCACAGTCTAATGATGACATTCCCCTTTATTTTTATTATACAATGCAATAGCAGTACTGAAATCAGACAGAAGGGTAACTTTTGAATAAATATGGGATGAATGCGAAGGGTATCGTTTATATTGATTGCTAACATCCATTTTTTACAATAGGGAGCTTATACAATGGCAGAAAAGTCAAAGTCAAGCAAAAAATAACACCACGTCTTTATCTTCCTAAGGTCGCTGGAAGTTTGGAAATGTGTGGCATGAGAAATAGCAAGAAATTAGCGACAAGTATTTCTACGTGTATGATAAATTCCTTCCTTCGAAAATGTCCTTCCTTCTTACCTCCTCTGTGTTACCACAGATGACATGTAACTAATCTCATTTGTAGTAACGTAAGAGTGCAGTACGTGCGAAGTGCCTAGTTGCTTCCACCACCCTGAGTCCAATGTATAAGTTCTGAATAATGTTCACCAAACTATAGTCTTCCACAGTTGTTGTCTCCTGCGCAGAAAACAGCATTAGGTCGTGAATCCATTACTTCGAGGCTGTAATAAACTGTTAGCGAGGAACTGGTGTAAATAATTAAATTTTGAATTGGTTCATTAAAACTGGATGCCACACGCTTTGTATTAGCAGAATACGAGAAACTGCTCAGTTATAGTTCACTTAATGAATCACAAATTACCATTCTTCTCACTCTGACTTAAATGAACGGCGTGTTTGAATAATTACTATCAACCTATTTCTCAATTATATCAGGATAACTAGAGATTGCTAAATAAGTTCTTAACCGATACTGAATGCTGTAGAGAACATTTCTGTCCTCCAGCAGTGCTGATCGAGCTATCGCATTTACAAACAAGATACTGCTACTTCAGTCTTAACTGATACAGGCTGCGGTAGACAACATGTCTGTCCTCAGAGGCTACTGAACCAGCCTGATCTTAATGGCCAAACCACCCCGCCCTCCATCCAAGTTAGGCAAGATCTGAAGACCTCCGAAATTCTTCGTCTGCCTTTTTATTTACCAATAGTTTATTATTCTTTTGGTAATTAACACGTTTGAAATAATGGAATGATAGCGTTCTGTTCAGAAATGCGTTTATGTGAAATGCAAGTAAATGCATTGTTTAGTTCTTCTAATGCTAATGCAGAAGTTTATCATTTTGGTGCACTTCTTCCAAAATCAGCAGCTAGTTGCATAGAAGGGTCACAATTAAAGAGATCTTTCTCACAATATATGTACCGAATAAACCATCTGTCACTGATATCTCACACCACATTACTTCATCTTCCCACTGCTACCTTCTCAACTGCTCGAAGAACTACTTCTTGTAGCAGAATATGGTGGCTGTAAAGACAGAAATCCTACACATCCCCTTCATTCAGAGATTTCCTAAAATTTGGATGTTCTCACAAAAAATTTTGGAAATAAACTTTTACTCATATTTTTTTATAAATTCTTCAGCTACCTCTTCAGAGCCACACCATTCCACTATACATATATGCGATTCGTTATTGTATTCCAGAACTTGAGTCCGCTTTATATTTTTTCCTTCTCAGATTATTAATGAATCATGTACTTAATTTTGTGATTAGAAAAACTGTTGTTGTTGTTGTTGTTGTGGTCTTCAGTCCTGAGACTGGTTTGATGCAGCTCTCCATGCTACTCTATCCTGTGCAAGCTTCTTCATCTCCCAGTACCTACTGCAACCTATATCCTTCTGAATCTGCTTGGTGTATTCATCTCTTGGTCTCCCTCTACGATTTTTACCCCCCACGCTGCCCTCCAGTACTAAATTGGTGATCCCTTGATGCCTCAGAACATGTCCTACCAACCGATCCCTTCTTCTAGTCAAGTTGTGCCACAAACTTCTCCCCAATCCTATTCAACACCTCCTCATTAGTTATGTGATCTACCCATCTAATCTTCAGCATTCTTCTGTAGCACCACATTTCGAAAGCTTCTATTCTCTTTTTGTCCAAACTATTTATCGTCCATGTTTCACTTCCATACATGGCTGCACTCCATACAAATACTTTCAGAAACGACTTCCTAACACTTAAATCAATACTCGATGTTAACAAATTTGTATTCTTCAGAAACGCTTTCCTTCCCATTGCCAGTCTACATTTTATATCCTCTCTACTTCGACCATCATCAGTTATTTTGCTCCCCAAATAGCAAAACTCCTTTACTACTTTAAGTGTCTCATTTCCTAATCTAATACCCTCAACATCACCCGACTTAATTCGCCTACATTCCATGATCCTCGTTTTGCTTTTGTTGATGTTCATCTTATATTCTACCTTCAAGACACCATCCATTCCGTTCAACTGCTCTTCCGAGTCCTTTGCTGTCTCTGACAGAATTACAATGCCATCGGCGAACCTCAATGTTTTTATTTCTTCTCCATGGATTTTAATACCTACACCGAATTTTTCTTTTGTTTCCTTCACTGCTTGCTCAATATACAGATTGAATAACATCGGGGATAGGCTACAACCCTGCCTCACTCTCTTCCCAACCACTGCTTCCCTTTCATGCCCCTCAACTCTTATAACTGCCATTTGGTTTCTATACAAATTGTAAATAGCCTTTCGCTCCCTATATTTTACCCCTGCCACCTTCAGAATTTGAAAAAGAGTATTCCAGTCAACATTGTCAAAAGCTTTCTCTAAGTCTACAAATGCTAGAAACGTAGGTTTGCCTTTCCTTAATCTAGCTTCTAAGATAAGCCGTATGGTCAGTATTGCCTCCCGTGTTCCAATATTTCTACGGAATCCAAACTGATCTTCCCCAAGGTCGGCTTCTACTAGTTTTTCCATTCGTCTGTAAAGAATCCGAGTTAGTATTTTGCAGCCGTGACTTATTAAACTGATAGTTCGGTAATTTTCACATCTGTCAACACCTGCTTTCTTTGGGATTGGAATTATTATACTCTTCTTGAAGTCTGAGAGTATTTCGCCTGTCTCATACATCTTGCTCACCAGATGGTAGAGTTTTGTCAGGACTGGCTCTCCCAAGGCCGTCAGTAGTTCTAATGGAATGTTGTCTACTCCGGGGGCCTTGTTTCGACTCAGGTCTTTCAGTGCTCTGTCGAACTCTTCGCGCAGTATCATATCTCCCATTTCATCTTCATCTACATCCTTCCATTTCCATAATATTGTCCTCAAGTACATCGCCCTTGTATAGACCTTCTATATACGCCTTCCACCTTTCTGCTTTCCCTTCTTTGCTTAGAACTGGGTTTCCATCTGAGCTCTTGATATTCATACAAGTGGCTCTCTTTTCTCCAAAGGTCTCTTTAATCTTCCTGTAGGCAGCATCTATCCTACCCCTAGTGAGATAAGCCTCTACATCCTTACATTTGTCCTCTAGCCATCCCTGCTTAGCCATTTTGCACTTCCTGTCGATCTAATTTTTGAGACGTTTGTATTCCTTTTTGCCTGCTTCATTTACTGCGTTTTTATATTTTTTCCTTTCATCAATTAAATTCAATATTTCTCCTGTTACCCAAGGATTTCTACTAGCCCTCGTCTTTTTACCTACTTGATCCTCTGCTGCCTTCACTACTTCATCCCTCAAAGCTAACCATTCTTCTTCTAATGTATTTCTTTCCCCCATTCCTGCCATTTGTTCCCTTATGCTCTCCCTGAAACTCTGTACAACCTCTGGTTTAGTAAGTTTTTCCAGGTCCCATCTCCTTAAATTCCCACCTTTTTGCAGTTTCTTCAGTTTTAATCTACAGTTCATAACCAATAGATTGTGGTCAGAGTCCACATCTGCCCCTGGAAATGTCTTACAATTTTATACCTGGTTCCTAAATCTCGGTCTTACCATTATATAATCTATCTGATACCTTTTAGTATCTCCAGGGTTCTTCCATGTATACAACCTTCTTTCATGATTCTTGAACCAAGTGTTAGCTATGATTAAGTTATGATCTGCACAATATTCTACCAGGCGGCTTCCTCTTTCATTTCTCTCCCCCAATCCATATTCACCTACTACGTTTCCTTCTCTTCCTTTTCCTACTACCGAATTCCAGTCACCCATGACTATTAAATTTTCGTCTCCCTTCACTATCTGAATAATTTCTTTTATTTCATCATACATTTCTTCAATTTCTTCGTCATCTGCAGAGCTAGTTGGCATATAAACTTGTACTTTTGTAGCAGGCGTGGTCTTCGTGTCTATCTTGGCCACAATAATGCGTTCAGACAAAATCATTAACTTATAGTTACATTTTCTATATTAATTAAATTATTATTTTAACAGTAAAGATTTTGAAAGTAGGATCATTCTGCACCTCTATGTTGTTGGTAATCTTTTGTTAACTTAAAATCTACTGCTTTATTTCTGCTAGACAATTCTATAGCAGTTCATTATGTCCTAGCCAGGTTTCAATCACAAGCTTTTATACTGCTGCTAAGCTCTTATCGGCACATTAAATTTAATAAAATAATTCTCTTCAGAAGTCTATTGCTATACCACTACTACTGGTGCATTGCCTTCCCCGATTCAACAAAATATTTAATGAAGGTTTTATGTTGCTATTCACCTTTGGCGCATTGCCGTTCTTTAAATTGACCAACTGTTTGTCATAATAAGTTACACCGCTGTTCAGCTACTATCGGCACACTGGTGTGCTTTCAATAAGATGAAACATTTGCATCATCAGGTGCTTTCATCAAGCCATTCTTTATACTTAACACTTTTCCTCACTATTATGTCGACACAATGTCGTTCTGCACTAATTTATATTTGTATGTGTGTCATAAAGACATCCGCTTCACATGATTACAAATAAAACAAACACAACACCTATACATTTCACACGTATGTGGTGGTAGAAGATCATTACACTCACACCTTTTACCAGAACATACCCAAGCAGCCCACAACAGCAACCCATACCGATGATTTTGTTGTCCACAATGTGGTCTTGAAATGTGAAATTTCAGACTTTCCCAGATGGCATCGAGTTCAACAACTGTCAGTCCATTCTCCCATCTCCAAATTGGCGTACTTCTTCTTCAGTAGCGCTACAGCCCTTGGTGAGACTTGACTTCTTCAACAATCTTCCTCCACACTTCTCGGTTATTTGCTGCTCTTTTCCACACCCCGAACTCCCATAAACAAAGTAAGAGCCTACGGAATATCAGACCAGCTGTGTGGCTGGATTGAAGAGTTTTTAGCAAACAGAACACAGCATGTTGTTATCAATGGAGAGACGTCTACAGACGTTAAAGTAACCTCTGGCGTGCCACAGGGGAGTGTTATGGGACCATTGCTTTTCACAATATATATAAATGACCTAGTAGATAGTGTCGGAAGTTCCATGCGTCTTTTCGCGGATGATGCTGTAGTATACAGAGAAGTTGCAGCATTAGAAAATTGCAGCGAAATGCGGGAAGATCTGCAGCATATAGGCACTTGGTGCAGGGAGTGGCAACTGTCCCTTAACATAGACAAATGTAATGTATTGCGAATATATAGAAAGAAGGATCCTTTATTGTATGATTATATGATAGCGGAACAAACACTGGTAGCAGTTACTTCTGTAAAATATCTGGGAGTATGCGTGCGGAACGATTTGAAGTGGAATGATCATATAAAATTAATTGTTGGTAAGGCGGGTACCAGGTTGAGATTCATTGGGAGAGTGCTTAGAAAATGTAGTCCATCAACAAAGGAGGTGGCTTACAAAACACTCGTTCGACCTATACTTGAGTATTGCTCATCAGTGTGGGATCCGTACCAGATCGGGTTGACGGAGGAGATAGAGAAGATCCAAAGAAGAGCGGCGCGTTTCGTCACAGGGTTATTTGGTAACCGTGATAGCGTTACGGAGATGTTTAATAAACTCAAGTGGCAGACTCTGCAAGAGAGGCGCTCTGCATCGCGGTGTAGCTTGCTGTCCAGGTTTCGAGAGGGTGCGTTTCTGGATGAGGTATCGAATATATTGCTTCCCCTTACTTATACCTCCCGAGGAGATCACGAATGTAAAATTAGAGAGATTAGAGCGCGCACGGAGGCTTTCAGACAGTCGTTCTTCCCGCGAACCATACGCGACTGGAACAGGAAAGGGAGGTAATGACAGTGGCACGTAAAGTGCCCTCCGCCACACACCGTTGGGTGGCTTGCGGAGTATAAATGTAGATGTAGATGTAGATTGGTGACATCCATTGTTACCTCGTCGATGCATCTTCTTCTAGGTCTCCCTTTTCGCCTAACTGAATGGATCATACCTTTCATCATTTTCTTTGGAATTCTATCCTCTGCCATTCTCTCCAAGTGTCCTAGCCATTGTATTCGCTGTCATTACACAAATTTTACTATGTCCTTACCTTGTATTAACTCTTGTAATTCGGCATTGTAGCATATTCTCCAGCATTCTTCCTCCCTTATTGGCCCATAGATTTTGCGTAGTATTTTCCGCTCATGCTTCTTAGTGCATTTTTATCGTGTTCTGACAACGTCCATATCTCTGAGCCGTATGTGATAACTGGGCGGACTAGGGAATTATATATTAGCAGTTTAGTTTTTCTTGTAACAAGGCTATTTTTGAAAAGCTGCATATTTGCAAAATAAGCCCTGTTTCCTGCTTGTATTCTTTCCCTTATAGCCTTTCCAATACTGTTGTCATTTGTTATTTGGGCTCCCAAGTACTTAAAAGAGGACACTCCAGTGAAGCATTTCCCATTGTTTAGGTTTTTATGAGTACTTCTGGCCTCAGATTGTGACATTACCATATATTTTGTTTTGTTTTCAATTACTATGAGGCCAATTTTTAAGGCTTCTATTTCCATTGCCCGGTATGTTTCTAGGAGGGTATTGGTATTTCTTCCTACTATAGCAATGTCATCAGCGATCTGGTGCCTATTTTGTTGATTTTACTATACTATGCAGGGCTATATTGAATAGGAAAGTGTCCCCTTGCTTTAGACCTTCATTAAAGTCAAAGCTTTCACTTGTTCTGCTAAGGACCTTTACTTTTGCTCTTGTCTCCGTCAAATTGACAAACAGCTCCGGCATAATTCCATGTAGCAATTCAAAATGCCTTAAATTAGTTCCTAGTAAACTTAAAGAAATTTTGAACTAACATATTTTCATACACTGTTACAACATAAATACATAATATGTAATCTTTTGTTTTGATTTTGGCTGTTTATAAACAATGCCACCGTTTACATCCTACCACGAGAGTGATTTATCGTTGTTTTAGTTTTGATCACAGCTGTATCCACTGTTTACGTACAGCTGGGGCATTGTCCTTCGCATTATTAAGAACTCGGTGCTTGCTCATGCCATCTGTTAACACTGACCTGCTTCGCTAATGACTCATGCCGCTACCCGGCATCTTATGCTATGCACTTTCAATCTTACATATGGAGGCTTACAATTGCGATTCATAAATACAACGAGAAAACTTTTTAAAATCTTGCTTCAAGCATAATGCGCAAACGCTCATTTACCAAATCGTTGCTTCATTCTACAGAATGATGTACCATTCCTTTTGTATTTGAGTGTCGTTGTTGCTATAAACCATACTATTGGAACTGTGTATTTTCTACTGACTTTCATACACGAGCATTTGTGACTTTGTAATATGTAAGGGCTAATTACCTTATTCTTAGCTTCACCTTTATTCCATATGCCTTGCATATTTAAAACCAGGATGGGTCATTATTGTCTATATATTATGTGGTCTTCTATTTAAACCTTATTTACTACGTTTGTCTTTTATGATCTTTCCATGTCAGTGTTGTCTTATGTCGGCAATGTGTACTTCATAACATAATTGGCGTATACCACATCTCCCATAAATACTGCCTAATGGCCGACTTACACGTCGCATTTTGCCTTTCCTCCCCCACTCCTCACAAACGATTGGGCGACTTTCTTGTCGCCTAGTAACCAGGCTCCTCCTTTCTCTCTTATGTAAATAATTGTCCGACTTTTTTGTAGCCTAATAATCATAACTCTCCATCAACTATGAACCTCTTTAACTTAACTAGTACTACACAATCAGTTTAACATAATTCATTACAGCGGAAACCACATCATTCTTTCAATTCCTACTAAAGAGTCACAATGTACCTGTTTTGACACAACCTGTACATCATCTCAACACCACATTTAGTTTTTTTTCCATTATTTTTACCACCAGAATTTCTTCTAATGTATTTTGTCATATTAACTTACCTGGTTTAGCATCGTCCTCTTCTTCTGCAGCCTTAGCCTTATTTTTACGCGTTATTTCATCTTTGTTATATATAATAGCCCTCGTCTTGCTTTCCTATTCTCAAAATGTTTACAAACATAAAATTATGTTTATCGTTGTTGCAAATGTACAAAAATTGTCACTATATACCTTGTTTTACGTTAAGTGCATTCATTGTAACTATATATTTCATTCTCTTGCTGGTGTATATATAATCCTATCCTTCGTATTTCTGGCCTGTCCTCATATACTCCGTCAAATGTCTGTCTTTCAACTGTGCTATGAAGAAGTTTATTCTGCTGGACTACTTTGTTTTTCTCATAGCTTGTTTGTTTGTTGTCGCAGTCAGTCAGGAAATTTTCTCATTTTAATCTTCATAGTGAAGAATGTTAGGGAAGATAGGTACAGTTCTGAATGAAAGAAGAGGAAGAACTAACAGCAGGAAAAGAAAATGAAGTATTCTGTCAGTTAACTTGGGCATCTGGTAAACGTCAATGACTAAACAATACAAAGAACGTTATTGCCCCCTGAAGTTTAATAATCATAATACTTTTTGATGTCATTGAATAATTGTTGCGGTGGTATTTCTGTGGTAGAATGAGGAACTTCATTCACAACTTTTTCAAATTCAGCCACGTACTCTACCCCCATATGATGCTTCTTAGAACTGAACTGACAGCTTTTTCTCCCGTAGACGAGTGCGGTTTACCGCTGATTATTTTTTGATAGCGGATTCTGACGGAAGTTGGCTTTCAGGTCTATGTTTGTTGATATCTTGATGCCATTGAACTTTGGTACAGGACCTTCTTGTACCTTAATCCTATCCATTTGTGGTATGATTTTTCCACCATCAAACCTTCTGTTTACAAATACTTCAACACTCTATCTGTTTTGTGTGCTACAAGACCAGTATTGATTCAAGAACACTTGTACGAACTTAAAATATGTTTTACATGTGTTGATGACTTTCTTTACCCATGAAACTACATCTGCTTCGAATCCGCTAGCCACGAATTTGATTTTTTGTTGTTCCGTTATATTTTCAGGAATGATGCCCTAGAACTGTCTAATGAAGGCTACTTGGTGTACTCCCTTACTAGAGAAATGATAGAATTTATACGCATTTGAATGATGTGCAACGTCACTTACATGGACAGTACCTTTCTTTCTTGTTCACACCAAATTTCGACTTTTTCTTTAACTTCATTTTCTATTTTGTCTTTCATCTCAAGAAGCACTTTTTGATCTATTTCTCCCAATTACTATAAATCGCACTTGTGTTGCCTTTACAAGAGGATTCTACCATGTGAAATACTATGACTAAGGTATGGGTGTTTTTGATACTCTGTAAATTACTCCACAGTATCTTGTGTTTATCCTTACATGTTTTGACAGTTTTGCTTTGCTCTTATCTTACATTACTGATTCATTAACACTTATTTGTACTAGCCCAATTTGGTCCTGCAAATCATTATTTAAGTTTCTGATTTCGTGGTCAGTCTTTTGATTTATTTCTGATTTACTAACTTCTAATTTTTTATCTCCTTCTTTTGTTTCACAATCTATTTTCTTGCACCATCCCTCAGTTTAGCTTCAAGATTTATAACCTTTTGTTCCAAAACATTGAACTTAGAATTGAGTTGAGCTATTCCTACACTAACTTCTTTTAACCCCTTATCTATTTTCTTCTGTGCTTTTCTTAATTATTTTCTTCTTTTGCTACTTTCTGTGCTTTCAAAATTAATTTTAGCGTAGACCTTATTTTCTGATCACCCTGACTTGCCAAAGCGTTAGCTGATTCTGTACCGTGACTTAACGTACATAACTCGTCTTTTGGCTCATTGGTAGTGTTGACATCAGAGTCATTTTCTCTGCTATCGTCATTCCAGTCAGTCACTTCATTCTGTTTAGCCGCTACATAATCTGGTGCTTCAGCACGTCGTATTTCAGTTTTGTACCGATACTACTTCGACGGTAATAAAAAATTTGATTTTGTGGCATCAGTTATTATAGTTAAACTAAAATTCAAAAGTATTTCAAACGCAGGAGAAAGCCTACTTATCACATTTCCCATGCAGTTCTCTGGTCATTTACAATCCACACGTATGACAATCCTTACATAGTTCACTGGTCGGTTACAGTTCACAGTTCTCCCTGGTTAAATATAGCTTCATAATTCCAAAACACTTAGACTTCAAAGATGTCCCCACAAGGGATTATATGTACGTCAAGTGAGAATGGGAGATAACGAGAGCGATTTATGTGTGTGTGATAAATCCCTTGCCCCGCAAATTTCATTCTTTCATACCACAGACAACGTGTCACTGATCTCGTTTGCACTAAGATTGAAGTACACACAAGGTGGAGAATTGCTTCCACCGCCCTGAGTCGAATGCGTAAGTTCTAAATAATAATTCACCAACCTGTAGTCTTCTACAGTTATTATCCCCTGCGCAGAAGACACCACATAGGTGGTGAATCCATTATCTTGAGCCTGTTATAAAGTATTAACGAGGAACTGATATTGTACAAATAATTAAATTTGGAACTTGTTCGTTTAAATGAGATGCCACTTGCTTTTTATTAGCAGACTACGAGAAACTTCACAATTATAGACTACTTCATGAATCACAAATAATTACCATTCTTCATACTTGCATAGAAAATAAACAAGATTATGAACTGCGTATGCCGGCCGCGGTGGTCTAGCGGTTCTAGGCGCTCAGTCCGGAACCGCGCGACTATTACGGTCGCAGGTTCGAATCCTGCCTCGGGCATGGATGTGTGTGATGTCCTTAGGTTAGTTAGGTTTAAGTAGTTCTAAGTTCTAGGGGACTGATGACCACAGATGTTAAGTCCCATAGTGCTCAGAACCATTTGAACCATGAACTGCGTATTAGCGTTATTGCTATCTAACTGTTCTTGGTTACTTGTCCAAATAAACAGATTGCTAATTAAGTCATTAACCGATACTGACCAAGGCAGACAACATGTCTGTCCTCCGAGACTGCTGAACTAGCTCTGATCTTACAGCCGAACGACTTCGCCCGCCATCCAAGTTAGGAGCGATCCGTAGGTCTCTGAAGTGTTTCGTCTGCCTTTCGTTTAGCAATTGTTTATTATTTTGCTGTTAATTAATAGTTTTGAAATAATGAAATGATCGCCTGCCACTGAGAAATGCTTTTATATGAAATGCAAGTAAATTCACTGTTCAGATTTGTTTCTAATATTAATAACAGAAGTTTATGGTTTTGGCCCGCTACTTACGAAATCAGCAGCCAATCGCGGAGGAGGACAGCCGGCTGGGATGGCCGAGCGGTTCTAGGCGCTACAGTCTGGAACCGCGTGACCGCTACGGCCGCAGGTTCGAATCCTGCCTCGGGCATGGATGTGTGTGATGTCCTTAGGTTAGTTAGGTTTAAGTAGTTCTCAGTTCTAGGGGACTGATGACGTCAGAAGTCCCATAGTGCTCAGAGCCATTTGAACCATTTGGAGGAGGACAACAATTTAAGCGGTCTTTCTCACGATACACGCACCGAATGAACCATCTGTCATCAGTATCTCACACCACATTATGTCATCCTCCCACTAACGTCTTCTCAACCGATCTAAGAACAACTTATTGGAGCTGAATATGATGGCTATAAAGCACTTAGCTGCAGCGACGGGGCATCGTTGTGTAACAGCACGGTAACGCGGCTTCGCTCTAACGGCAAAGCACCGCAAGCTCTATGAAACAAACGATGCCGTAAGCGTCCGCCTCTTGACATAAGTACCCCTGCATTATGATCGCGACAGAAAGCGGTGATTTACATTCTTCAATGGATATGAACTGCTGACATCTTTCCAAATGCACAGCTTTTGTCACTCGCTCCTCTCCCTGAAAGGCACTCTGAGGAGTGTACATGTATGTACGATATAACAGTGTCTGTGTTAGCCCGAATTACAATGCAGATTTCCTTCGGACATACAGGCATGTACGAAGGAACTTTACATCATAATTAGAAATAACATAAGAACTGCTATATCGTCTTTATCCACCGACACTGGGCGAGTGATTTTTACTTGAGTCTATCCTGTGCGGGAATATACAGAATGGATGTATGAGTGTACACTGTGTGATCAAAAGTATCCGGACACCCCCAAAAACATACGATTTCCATATTAGGAGCATTATGCTGCCACCTACTGTCAGGTATTCCACATCAGCGACCTCAGTAGTCATTAGACATCGTGAGAGAGCAGAATTGGGCGCTCCGCGGAACTCCCTGACTTCGAAGTGGTCAGGTGATTTAGTGTCACTTGTCATACGTCTGTACACACTCCTAAACATTCCTAGGTCCACTATTTACGATGTGATAGTGAAGTGGAAACGAGAAGGGACACGTACGCCACAAAAGCGTACAGACCGACTTCGTCTGTTGACTGACAGAGACCGCCGACAGTTGGAGAGGGTCGTAATGAGTAATAGGCAGACATCTATCCAGACCATCACACAGGAATTCCAAACTGTATCAGGATCCACGCCTCGCTTGGTGTAAGGAGCGTAAACATTGGACGATTGAACAGTAGAAAAACGTTGTGTGGAGTAACGAATCACGATACACAATGTGGTGATCCGACGGCAGGGTGTGGGTATGGCAAATGCCCGGTGAACGTCATCTACTGGCGTGTGTAGTGCAAACAGTAAAATTCGGAGGCAGTGGTGTTATGATGTGGTCGTGTTTTTCGTGGAGGTGGCGTGCAGCCCTTGTTTTGCGTGGCACTATCACAGCACAGGCCTACATTGATGTTTTAAGCACCTTCTTGCTTCCCACTGTCGAAGAGCAATTCGGGGTTGGCGATTGCATCCTTCAACACGGTCGAGCACCTGTTCATAATGCACGGCATGTGGCGAATTGGTTACACGACAATAACATCCCTGTAATGGACTGGCCTGCACAGAGTCCTGACCTGAATCCTATAGACCACCTTTGGGATGTTTTGGAACGCCGACTTCGTGCCAGGCCTCACCGACCACCATCGATACCCTCGACACCTCTCCTCAGTGCAGCACTCCGTGAAGAATGGGCTGCCATTCCCCAAGAACTCTTCCAGCACCTGATTGAACGTATGACTGCGAGAGCTGTCTTCAAGGCTAAGGGTGGCCCATCACCATATTGAATTCCAGCATTACCGGTGGAGGGCTCTACGAAATTGTGAGTCATTTTCAAAATGGCTCTGAGCACTATGGGACTTAACTTCTAAGGTCATCAGTCCCCTAGAACTTAGAACTACTTAAACCTAACTAACCTAAGGACATCACACACATCCATGCCCGAGGCAGGATTCGAACCTGCGACCGTATCGGCCGCGCGGTTCCAGACTGTAGCGTCTTTAACCGCTTGGCCACCACGGCCGGCAAGTCATTTTCAGCCAGGTGTCCGGATTCTTTTGATCAGGTAGTGTAGGTAGTAGACACAAGGTTGCCAATATACAGGGTGGTCCGTTGATAGTGACCGGGCCAAATATCTCACGAAATAAGCATCAAACGAAAAAACTACAAAGAACGAAACTCGTCAAGCTTGAAGGGGGAAACCAGATGGCGCTATGGTTGGCCCGCTAGAGGTCAAACGGATATCAAATGCGTTTTTTTTTATAGGAAGCCCCATTTTTTTACATATTCGTGTAGTAGGTAAAGAAATATGAATGTTTTAGTTGGACCACTTTTTTCGCTTTGTGACAGATGACGCTGTAATAGTCACAAACGTATAAGTACGTGGTATCACGTGACATTCCGCCGGTGCGGACGGTATTTGCTTCGTGATACATTACCCGTGTTGAAATAGACAGTTTACCAATTGCGGAAAAGGTCGATATCGTGTTGATGTATGGCTATTGTGATCAAAATGCCCAACGGGCGTGTGCTATGTATGCTGCTCGGTATCCTGGACGATATCATCCAAGTGTCCGGACCGTTCGCTGGATACGTACGTTATTTAAGGAAACAGGAAGTGTTCAGCCACATGTGAAACGTCAACCACGACCTGCAACAAATGATGATGCCCAAGTAGCTGTTTTAGCTGCTGTCTCGGCTAATCCGCACATCAGTAGCAGACAAATTTCGCGAGAATCGGGAATCTCAAAAACGTCGGTGTTTAGAATGCTACATCAACATCGATTGCACCCGTACCATATTTCTATGACCAGGAATTGCATGGCGACGACTTTGAACGTCGTGTACAGTTCTGCCAACGGGCAAAAGAGAAATTACGGGACGATGACAGATTTCTATTTAGCGACAAAGCGACATTCACCAACATCGGTAACGTAAACCGGGATAATATGCGCTTTTGGGCAACGGAAAATCCACGATGACTGCGACAAGTGGAACATCAGCGACCTTGGCGGGTTAATGTATGGTGCGGCATTATGGGAGGAAGGATAATTGGCCCCCCATTTTATCGATGGCAATCTAAATGGTGCAATGTATGCTGATTTCCTACGTAATGTTCTACCGATGTTACTACAAGATGTTTCTCTGCATGACAGAATGGCGATGTACTTCCAACATGATGGACGTCCGTCACATAGCTCGAGTGCGGTTGAAGCGATATTGAATAGCATACTTCATGACAGGTGGATTGGTCGTCGAAGCAGCATACCATGGCCCGCACGTTCACCGGATCTGACGTCCCCGAATTTCTTTCTGTGGGGAAAGTTGAAGGATATTTGCTATCGTGATCCACCGACAACGCCTGACAACATGCGTCAGGTTCATTGTCAATGCATGTGCGAACATTACGGAAGGCGAACTACTCGCTGTTGGGAGGAATGTCGTTAAACATATTGCCAAATGCACTGAGGTTGACGGACATCGTTTTGAGCATTTATTGCATTAATGTTGTATTTACAGGTAATCACGCTGTAACAGCATGCGTTCTCAGAAATGATAAGTTCACAAAGGTGCATGTATCACATTGGAACAACAGAAATAAAATGTTCAAACGTACCTGCGTTTTGTATTTTAATTTAAAAAACTTACCTGCTACCAGCTGTTCGTCTAAAATTGTGAGCCATATATTTGTGACTATTACAGCGACGTCTATCACAAAGCGAAAAAAGTGGTCCAACTTAAACATTCATATTTCTTTACGTACTACACGAATCTGTAATAAAAAATGGAGGTTCCTATTTAAAAAAAAAACAGTTGATATCCGTTTGACCTATGGCAGCGCCATCTAGCGGGCGAACCATAGCGCCATCTAGTTTCCCCCTTCAAGCTAGCCAAATTTCGTTGTTTGTAGTTTTTTCGTTTGACGCTCATTTCGTGAGATATTTGGCCCGGTCACGACCAGTGGACCACCCTGTACAGAAGTTTGGATCCGGCTGCGAGCCGTGCTCGCGTAGCCAAATGTTAAAGCGACCGCTCTCGACAAGCGGGAAATCCGGGTCTGGCACAAATTTTCGTTGTCCTGTCATTGTACGGATGATGGTTGTCCATATTCGGTACTGCTAATGCATTAGTTGGTCATGTATGTGTTGTTACAGAGAAACCAGCCACCTAGATACCTGTGACAATGGCAGCTACGGACAGCGAACCTATACTGAATGGGCCCAGGGACGACTGGCCCCGCCTCGACGTGCATCTGTCGACGCGCTTGGTTCGCAGTCTTGTTAGCATGGGCGATCGCATAGTGCAGGTAAGCCAGCTTCTGCCTTCATGCCATTACACGAGAACATCGTACCTAACTCTCGACTAATGCTTTACCTACAAAGTTCCCTTGCATACCGAACATTTCTTGTACACTATCTGATTAAAAATATCTGGACACCAATTAATATGAAATGTATCCACCCTTCATCTTTATTACTGTTTTTACTGTACTAGGGACACTTTCAATGAAGTGTCTGAATGTCCGTGGAGGAACAGCAGCCGGCCGCGATGGCCGAGCGGTTGTAGGCGCTGCAGTCCGGAACCGCGCGATTGCTACGGTCGCAGGTTCGAATCCTGCCTCGGGCATGGATGTGGGTGATGTTCTTAGGTTAGTTAGGTTTAAGTAGTTCTAAGTTCTAAGGGACTGATGACCTCAGATGTTAAGTCCCATAGTGCTCAGAGCCATTTGAACCATTTTTTGGAGGAACAGCATCCCGTTCTTCATCATCCGAAACCAGAGCGGGTGGTGATGTTGGACGCCGAGTTCTGAAAGCAAGACGTCGTTCTACTCATCCAGAGGCGTTCAGTTGGGTTCAGGTCGGGACTCTGTATAGGGTAGTCCATTTCAGGAATGTTATTGTCCACAATCCATTGTATCACAGATGCTGCTTTGTAAAAAGATGCACTGTCATGCTAGTACAATCAATCATCGTCTGCGAGCTGGTCATCTACCACACGCAGCACACAACGCTGTAAAATGTGTTCAAATGCAGCCCCGAACCACCCACCCCTCCTCCCCCATATCGTAACACCATCTCCTCCACAATTCACTATTTGCCCATGGCGACAGGCAAATTTCTCCAGGTATTCGCCAAACCTGGACCCTCCCATCTGATTGCCAGAAGGTATAGTGTCATTCATCCAGACATCCACTGTCCAGCGACGTCACTGTTTCATCAACTCAAGCTTCGCTTAGCGCTCACTACAGAAACGTGTGGTTTATGAAGAGCTGTTCGACTATTGTACCCCATTCTTTAACTCCCTGTGGGCAGTCATTGTGCTGGCGATTGATTCCTTTGGTTCCTTTTATGCCGTTTCTACAAACTTCGCAAAGCTCGACAGTCCCTATCCGTCAACACCTCATCCCTGTCTGCTATTGGTTTAGCTGTGGTTGTTCGTTCGCGTTTCCACTTCACAGTTACCTCTCCAGCAGTCGACTTGGGCAGCTTCAGAACGTTTGAAATATCCTCGATGAATTTGTTACTCAGCAGACATCCGGTGACGAGACCACATTTCAAATCAGTGAGCTCTCCTGACCAACTCATTCTGCTGTTACTGCCTCCCTACTGAAAACGCAATACTCCCTGCATTCGTTTATATGCTGATACAATAGCTGCATATTTAGCAATTATATGCAACCCTTCGCTCGCAGAAAGTTCCGTACCTAAAGGTTGGAAAATTGCTCAAGTCACACCAATACCAAAAAAGGGAAATAGGAGTAATCCGCTGAATTACAGGCCCAAATCACCAACGTTGATTTTCAGTAGGGTTTTGGAACATATACTGTGTTCGAACATTATGAATTACCTCGAAGAAAACGATTTATTGACACACAGTCGACGCGCGATTAGAGGTGCCATGTCACGAATCGGGCGGCCACTCCAGTCGGAGGTTCGGGTCCTCTCTCGGGCATGGATGTATGTGATGTCCTTGTCATAAGTTAGCTTAAGTTAGTTTAAGTAGTGTTCAGGACCGATGACCTCACTAGTTTGGTCCCATAGGAATTCACCCACATTTGAACATTTTTGACATAGTCAGCACGGATTCAGAAAACATCGTTCTTGTGAAACACAACTAGCTCTTCATACTCATGAAGTAATGAGAGCTAATGACAGGGGATGTCAAATGGATTTCGTATTTTTAGATTTCCAGAAGGCTTTCGACACCGTTCCTCACAAGCATCTTCCAACCAAACTGCGTGCCTATGGAATATCGCTTCAGTTGTGCGACTGGATTCGTGATTTCCTGTCAGAAAGGTCACAGATCATAGTAATAGACGGGAAGTCATCGAGTAAAACAGAAGTAACGTCCGGCGTTCCCCAAGGAAGTGTTACAGGCCCTCTATTGTTTCTGATCTATATTAACGACATAGGAGACAATCTGAATAGGCCTATTAGATTGTTTGCAGAAGATATTGTCATTTACCGTCTTGTAAAGTCATCAGATGACCAAAACAGATTGCAAAATTATTTAGATAATCTGTCTGTATGGTGCGAAAACTGGCATTTGACCCTGAATAAAGAAAAGTGTGAAGTTATTCACATGAGTATTAAAACAAATCCGCTAAATTTCGGTTACGCAATAAGTCACACAACTCTGAAGGCTGTAAATTCAACTAAATACTGTGGGATTACAATTACAAATAACCTAAATAGGAACGATGACGTAGATTATGTTGTGGGTAGAGCAAACCAAAGACTTCAATTCATTGGCAGAACACTTAGAAGGTGCAACAGGCCTACTAAAGAGACTGCTTACACCACGCTTGTCCGCCCTATTCTGGAGTATTCCTGTGCGGTGTGGGATCCGCATCGGGTGGGACTGAGGTATGACATGGAAAAAGTTCAAAGAAGGGCGGCTCGTTTTGTACTATCGTGAAATGCGGGAAATCGTGCCACAGACATGATACGTGAATCGGAGTGGCAATCATTAAAGCAAAGTCGTTTTCCATTGCTACGGGATCTTCTCATGAAATTTCAATCACCAGTGTTCTCCTCCGATTGCGAAAACATTCTGTTGGCACCCACTTACATAGGGAGAAATGATCATCGCGATAAAATAAGAGAAATCAGGGCTGACACAGAAAAATTTAAGTGCTCGTTTTTCCCGCGCGCCGTTGAAGAGTTGAACGGTAGAGAGACAGTTTGAAGGTGGTTCATTGAACCCTCTGCCAGGTACTTTATTGTGAATAGCAGAGTAATCACGTAGATGTAGATGGCTTTTGCGCGTCTTTTGACATATAGTGGCCAATAAATTACTGTATTTATTAAAAAATTAAAGTCTGCACTGTGACTGAAATTAATATGCTAGATTTATTGTGGAACTGTTAGTACTTTACTAGTTATTGGTTGCTGTCAACTGGATCCGTAACGGTACGGTCCACAGCAGCCAGAGAGGCACTACTACCTGATGTTGATGCCATGGAAATTATTTTCATGTCCCGTATCTGTTGATAATGGCGTAAAGAAGGCTTATTTTTGGTGCACCGTTGTGTACCGCTCTTTTCTGAGTTGACCAGAATCTCTTTTAGTCTAAGGTAATACTCTGTCCACTTATATTAACGTGATCACCTGGAAAAACCCTAAATAACCACCTACTACAGCGTGGACACCTGTGAGACGTACAGGAACAGTCAGTGAGGTTCTGCGAGGCACCGACAGGGATGTGGAGCCATGCCGACTCCAACGCCGTGGTCAGCTGGGCTAGGTTTCTCGGTTGAAGATCCGTGGAGCAACAGCCAGATCGAGGTGCCCAAAGATTCTCCATTGGGTTTAAATCCAAGAAAATACGGTAAACTCATTCTGGAGCTCCTCGAACCACGCACGAGTACTGCGAAATGTATGAACGGTACATTGTACAACTCGTAGATACCATCGTCCGAAGAAAAACAGACTGCATGTTTGGTGCCCAAGCATAGATGGCTACTTTTTTTGAGCCATTGTGCCTTTCAGAATGACGCGATAACCTAGGAAATGCAATGAAAACATTTCCCAGGCCATAAAGCACCCTCCTCTGGCCTCGATTCTTCTAAGGATTGTTGCAGGGTATTAGCTTTCAGACGTTTCACGCCGTACACGCCAGCGGCCATCTGATCGATGGAACATAAAACGTGGTTCATAAGGAAAGGTTACCTGTCGCTTTCAGAGGACGTCCAGCTGTGATAATGGCGTGCAAATTCCAGCCTTCGTCGCCATTGGAAGGCAGTCAGCGTTTGTGCACGAACCAGGCGCCTGCGGTGGAGGTCCATATGGAGCAATGTCGACTGAACAATCATTTTAGAGGCAATGTTAGTAGCTTGTTGGTTCATATGGCCGGCCAGTTGTTCGCTCTTACACATCTCTGTAGCCGTTGTTCACGCCCGTCATCCACGGCCAGTGGCACTCTGCAGTTGCCACAGCGCCGGATTCAGATAGCGCCATTTTGGGTGCATGATATACTTCAACCACGGTGGCCCTCGAACAGTTAGCAAACTTAGCCGTTTCGGAAATGTTTCCACTCTCGGCCCGAATACCAATGATTATGTTCTTTCAGATCTCAAATATATCGCTCCATTTCCTCATTATGATCACGAGTGCACTGTTTTCTACGTCCCCCCCCCCCCCCCCCCCCCGATATGCTTTATATACCCTCCACTGATAGTACTGCAACCTGACCTCTGTGAATGGTTACTGCACGTTGACGTCTAATATAGACCGGGGTCACATTAATGTGACTGGACTGTGATTTTGGATTATTGTTAGCAAAATTGATAAGTGTGTACAAATTGTCCCTTATGTTCAACAGTTTTCATTGCTACTAAACTCCATGTGCCTGTTCTTTTATTTCTTCCACCGTCAGGATTTGGTTGCCGAACGTTTCTTCATCTTCACCCACCCAATCACGGATATACTCCATGGTTTTAGTTCCAAATTAACTCGAAAATCTGAATGTTCTATTCCTTTAACACCATACCATATTGTAGTGCTCCGGGCAGAAGCACCGGCTTCGTTGATAAAATCCAATCTCATTTTGCCTTCTAAACTTAACGATTTATATTTACTTCTAACACTCGAACTGGTTACTGTATTATATCGTGCAACAAAAATGGTTCAAATGGCTCTGAGCACTATGGGACTTAACATCTCAGGTCATCAGTCCCCTAGAACTTAGAACTACTTAAACCTAACTAACCTAAGGACATCACACACATCCATGCCCGAGGCAGGATTCGAACCTGCGACCGTAGCGGTCGCGCGGTTCCAGAATGAAGCGGCTAGAACCGCTCGGCCACGTATCGTGCAATACTTTAATATACTTATCAGCGTCTGAGATAGAATTCAGTCCAACTTGTCATGTGGGCATCAGTACTCGGGCACAGTAGGCTTTGACTTTTTTACGTGCTTGTTATCAACAATGATACACATGTTCAAAATTCTCCAACTTACGCATTATACATCATGATGTTCATCGTCACGTAAGCCAAAATTATTCACGTCACAAAAGAAAGTAATTCGAATTATGTGCGGGGTTCGCAGACGTACATTTTATAAGTGCCACTTTAAGAAACTTTGAGTATTACCCACAGCCACATAACACAAGGTGGTTATAATTAAACTCTGGCTACTCGAGCCCGCGTATACTAAAAACTATTTACCAAATCGGTTCCCAACTGTATAGGAATAACGATCAGACAGCGCGCTGTAGGATTTGCATTGTTAGTAATGTTAGTGTCATGATTTGCCATTAGGTGCCGTTACTAGTACGGCGACGTATCTACATCTACATCTACATCCATACTCCGCAAGCCACCTGACGGTGTGTGGCGGAGGGTAGGGTTGAAGAGCAAAAATCAGTGTTTTACATTAAAACAACAGCAATAGTTCTGCTCTTCGCGAGTATCGGTGCATTAAAGAAATACGCAGAGGTCCTCTTTCCGAACCAGCGTTGAAGAACATAATTCGGAAGTTAACTGGCGCTTTGGGAATTATTCATGGAAGACGCCGACGATCAGTTGCGCCAAAAATTGCTTAAAAAATTGCTGTTGGCACGGCTGAGAACGCTGGATCAATTTGCGACCATCAAGCAGTGCACTAGCTTTGTCACGATAGCTGAACATTCGATAGCCCACTGTTTCGGGCAGCAGTATAGCAATCTCTAGTGCGGTTCCAGGCTGTCGTGGATGCAAATGATCGTCACATTGAGCAATGTTTGTGAGCTGAAAAATAAACGTGGTACACAATTTACAAGTTTTACCCTCTCTTGTCGAAATCGAAATGTTTCTTCCAAAGGTTCATTTGTTATTTCTCTTCCGTACATCCTTACAAATTTTGCCACAAAGTTTCAAAGTCGTATGTAATATCCACGCCCATATTTTATTCAGAATAATATTCACGACAGCATTGTGTGTGGAATATGAAAGAACATTCTCATGGTATTAACAAAAAGGCATTCATCGTTAGTAAAATAATAAATAATTATGGTCAATGACATAATTTAATATTTTGTAAAAAATTATATCTCAGACAATATCCATGGAAAAAGATAATGAAAATCTCAATCATTTGTTATCTGTTATGGAATAATCCTCCTCCTTTTCGAGCTGTTGTACTGATACGATGTGACTAATGTCTCGTAACACAGACGTCTGTAAAAAAATGTGTTATGTTGCTAATTAGATATTTCAAAACTAGAGTTTATGTGTCATTGAAATGAATCTTTGTTTGGAGTTTTATTTCAGAGTGATTCTCGACCTATATAAATGTTAAGTTTCCTGATAAGCTACAAAGGAGCGCGGCCATTAGCGCTATTGATGTACAGCGCGGTTTATTAGTAAATGCTGAATAATAAGCGATTAACATTGAGAAATGTTTTGAAATGTTAATGTATGTAGTGTAGGTACAAATAGATTTAATATATATTATTTGTTAGTAGTGAAACAGGGGTTGAAGCAGAACAGCCCGCATCTCGTGGTCGTGCGGTAGCGTTCTTGCTTCCCACGCCCTGGTTCCCGGGTTCGATTCCCGGCGGGGTCAGGGATTTTCTCTGCCTCGTGATGGCTGGATGTTGTGTGCTGTCCTTAGGTTGGTTAGGTTTAAGTAGTTCTAAGTTCTAGGGGACTTATGACCACAGCAGTTGAGTCCCATAGTGCTCAGAGCCATTTGTTGAAGCAGAATCGGTAAATGATTGTCTTATGTTTGCCGCCATCTTGGTGAAATATTGCAGCGGCAGTTTTAAATTCATTTTCTATACAGACATAAATGTTGGTGGTCATAATTGCGATAATAATTGTGTATTGGATGTCCAAAACCCACTCTGAGGTAATACATTCCAGTTAGATTGTGAATAATCTCTATAGTGAACTTCTATGAATGCAAAAAGCATCTTTCGTGATACAAATTCTTATATGCTGATGTAGGAAGCCTGGTTATTTCGTAACAACTTTTATGAAATATTCTGACAGAAAAAATACATTAGTGTTGTGTGCGTGTGGTATTGTGCGACGAAACTGTTCATTTTGCTTAAAGAAAAGTGTTGCCACCTCGAATAACAGTAGCGTTAAATTCGATAAACGATCTGCATCTAGTAAAAAGACTATTATACAACAGCACTGAAAATTACTAAAAATCATTACTTCATTACTCTTGTTTAGTTCAGATTACTTATCATATATTTAGCTTGTTTGCTGGTTGTATATGATTACTTTTTTCCATGAAATTAGTGCCATTTACACTGATTGACAGACAACAATGCTACACGTTCCCAGGTGGAGATTTCTTTAACAAAATCACGATCATTAGCCGGGAAAAGCAGTGATTAAATAAAGCTTCAAGTTACATTAATAATAAGTAACTAGTTTTATTGTAATATTGCTGTAATTTTTCAAAACGCAATCAAACCGCAATACTCGCACGCCACACTTACAATTACTCAGTTGTTATGTGGGCTCTCTCAAATAGCTAAACTTTAATTATAACTATTCTGTAAATTCTCTCATGAAATTTCTTTTTAACAATCCCTTGCGGTTTGGAAGTGGTTTTCACAAATAGGTGCAAAATGATATCCATGAATCTCCAGTCAATCTAGCTTTCTTACAGAAAGAAGTGAAATACGGGTAAAAAACTCTGATAATCTGTCCATGGTAATACCATGCATAATAAATAACACCATTGTTTACAAATGCAGAATAACATTGTTTCTCAATAATAACTCCGAATTATTAAAGAGAATCAAATAATTACACACATGTAAATGTCAGCATTTAGTAGTAGTTCAAAATAGTCAGATTTTTGTTATTTGGGAAGCAAAGTAACTGACAATGGCTGAAGTGGTGAGGATATAAAATGAAGACTGGTAATAGCTAGAAAAACCTTTCTGAAAAAAAGATGTATTTATTGCCATCCAATTTAGAAATAAGTTGGGGAGTCTTTTGTGGAGGTATTTGTCTGGAATGTAGCACTGTACGGTTGTCAACCACGGACAATAAAAAATTCGCAAAAAGGAAATAGCAGCTTTGGAAATGTGGTTTTAAAGAAGGACGCTGAAGATTAGGTGGGTAGATTGGGTAATGCGGAAATACCGAATCGAGCTGGGAAGAACAGGAATGTATGACTTAAATAGACTAAAAGAAGGAATCAGTTGATAGGACACACACTCTGGCACCAAAGAATCGTTAATTTTGTAATGGAGGGAAATGTTTCGGGAGTGGGCGGGGGTAAAGCAGCAAGCAAGTGTAGATATACGTAGGTTGCAGGAGTTATGCAGATTTGAAGCGGCTTGCACAAGGTAGAGTTGGGTGGAGGGCTGCATCAAGCAAGTCTTCGGATTGATGATCATGACAACAGCAAAATGTAACCTTTTCTCCAACTTACGCATTATACATCATGATGTTCATCGTCAATAAAATCTATAGATGCAAAAAAGTAGGTAACGCCAGCGGAAGAGTAGCTACTAACTAGCTGCAAGAACGTATCCAGGTTTCGAGTCTGGTACGAGCTACTGTTTACCCCCCCCCCCTCCCCTCTCTCTCTCTCTCTCTCTCTCTCTCTCTCTCTCTCTCTCCTCCCTCCTCTCCCTCTCTCCCTCCTTCCCTCCTTCTCCCCCCTCCCCTCCCCCAAATAAAATTTGCACAGTAATTAATGTTAATATGCCGATCAACCAAGAAATAAAACAAACCCAGTAAAAGTAAATAAGTCTTGAGAAAAGGTAGAAAATATAATTTTCAAAATTTCACAAAATCACATGAAAATTCTAATGGGCAATTTTATTGGAGACTTGGGGAAAGAGAGAATATGACTGGCGATTTCTTCTTATAGTTGACCATGAACGAAGAGAACAGAGATTTCAGTAGGTTCCTTTGGTATCGTGTTGAACAAACTGACGTGATAACATATCGCTTCAAACGTTAGCCATTTGGACTTCGGCCAGGCTCATTCCTTTTGTCAGCTGCTATAAGGGAGCTAACAGCACTAAACAGTGATAAATATCCACGAGTGTCAGTACTCATTGACAGTTCTGCTGTATATTCATAGACTACACTGTAGCTAGTGTGAGAACGTGACGATGCTTCAACTGCTTATCATGAAATGACAGCACTATCACTGCAAATAAGCCTTCCACTTCCCAAATGGGTGACTAATTCAAAATAACTGAAGCCAACAAAGCATGCCAAAGACCCAGGAACCAAGTCCACAATGCAAACCGGGGAATCAATCGCAGTACAGAAGATGACTCTACTGCCTACCAAAATATAACGGAAGCCCTAACAGACAAACTGGCAACCAAGAGAAACGTTCTTCGACCAGCCGCTCAGTTTTATGACCCCCTTGGTCCGTTCATACCCATTGGGATTGTTGCTAAGCTTGTCTTTCAAGATCTTGCACGTGGTTGGCACTCTTGGGCCTCGAAATTTCATCATTTATCATCCTTGTGCATTACCCGATGGATAGCTATGAGAGACACAAGACTCTACAGAAGTGCATGAGCGCCTGAAAGATCCTATTATACTATCCTGTATGTAAGGACAACTACTGAAGTCGATTACAGAGCACGCATTGTTTGCAGGAAGAACATGCTGCCTCCAATCAAGAAGGTAGCCCTACCTAGGTTGGAATTACTTGGAGCATTGTTTGGCTTACGACTCTTTCGTTGCTTTTGCTACGAAACAGGGTTTGATGCCAACAAAGCTCCTCTGTGGAGCATCTCAACAGTCACCTTGGAGTGGGAACAAAATGACCCACGCAAATCGAACACTTTCATTTGCAGAACTAGTAGCCTCCACAACGTTAAGTCAATGGAGGCACTGGTCTGGAAATCAAAAACCCGCAGATCATCTCACATGGGGACTTGAAGCAGACCTACCAGTAACACTTGGCATCTGGCTTTCAGAAGACAAACAGTCATGGCCGCTTGACATTCCACCTCCAACTAAATCAGTGCAGAAGCCAAAACCCGGAAAAATGCACTCTGATCACCATCGCTGATCCCCTGTTCAACATTCCAAAATCTAGTTCCTATGAGGGAACATTGCACGTTACTGCTCTTGTATTTCGAATTATTGAGACCACGAAGAATAAGTTTAGGAATACTGGTAATTTGAGTCCTCTGGAGTTACAAAACGGCCATACACACCAGTTCTGAAAAGTGCAAGGCGAGCTGTTCCATGCCTAGCTCTCAGCATCGCGTAAGGGAGAACAGTTACCCAAAGAATCGAAAATTGCTAGATACAATACTTTGCTGTCGGATGGCGTGACTCGGGTGGGTAGTAACCTACAATCGGCTGCACCGTACAACTCAGAGAACTAGCCAATTGCAGTGGACGGACGTCGTCATTTCACTGAGTTTCTCATCAAACACATGCATATAATACTGCATCAAATTGATGGACGCATTGTTATTGGAGAACTGGGGAAAGAATTCTGGATTTTGCAAGAACAAGGTATTCGGAGAGTTCTTCGCTCTTGCTTGCCCTCTAAATAATATACAGTCGTCGATATGAAGAAATGGAGACTCTACTAACACTGGACAGAGTTCAACTTGCAACACCATTTGCAGTAACAGGCAATGATATCGCTGGACCATTATATGCTAAAACTGGACACCATGTCAAGATATTGTATATGGTCCTATTCATGTGCGCCACAACATGTGCAATTCATGTTGAACTTGTCGTCAATACGTCCACCGGTAGACTTCTGACATACAGAAGTACTGTGCTCACCATGGAACCATCTGGAAGTGACCACCATGGGCGGTTTGATGGCGAGGCTGATGGGAACATCTGATAGGTTCCATCAAGCGTTATCTGAGGAAGGTGCTTCGTCGCCATCGAGTGGGTGAAGAGAGCCTTAACAACATTTTGATAGGTATAGAAGCTGCAGTGAACTCAAGACCCATCACTCAAGGAAAGATTGATATGGCACTGACACCAGCTCACTTCTTAAAGGGTGGTAAACTGATAACCATTCCATGCAGGCCAGAACCAGTAACTGGAAGGAATCTTGAAATGAAGTTCTAAGGCAAAAGATCAATGACAACATTTGACGTAGGTGGAAAAAGGAGTACCTCCTGCTACTAAGAAGCTACCATAAGGTGCTTCAAGAAGGAAACAAGGAGTTGGGAATGTTTTACTTCAGGAGGATATTAAACCACAATTCTTGGTGAAAAGAGCCGTGATGAAAGAGGTGTGGCATGGCAGAGATGACAAAGTAAGATGCATCATTCTCCGGCAGCCGGATCGCACCAACATCTGTCGACCAGTCCAGCTTTTCATCCACCTTTACATAGACCATGGTGGCGAGGATGCTGGGAATAAGTGATTCCTACGCTATATGTTGGTGCTGTTCAGAAAACTGTAGACTGTACTGCCCTCTGCAGCAAGTACATATAACTGAAAATGTATTGGGCGCTGTGAACAAATATGTGAACCGAGGTTACTGTGTTGAATTCCTTTGAAATACTAGTATTAGCAACGTTAATAAGTCTTACGACACTTATGATCCAGTCTGTGGATCTTTATCACTAACGACATTTCTTGGTTTACCAACATTTTATAAGAAATCTTTCTTCATAACTTTTTATAGCATACACTGTACTTTTCCTTAGAGGATATGCTTTTACGTATTTTGATAAGACGTTCAGTGCCACTAACACGTATATAAACCCTCCTTTAGCTGAGCTCAGAGTAATAATGTACATGCGTTTTGTCATCTACGTAGGTTGGAACTTAAATAGTCGTATCTATTTATTCACAACCGATACAAGAGAGTTACTGTCCTTCAAAGTAGTCACCAGCGTTGTGCAGAACCCGTTGCCAGCGATGTGGAAGGCGTAGTATACTGTTAACAGAGCCTCATCTGTTGATGGTGCGAATGGAGCGGTCTACTGCCTGTCGAATATCTGGAACAGTTCTGAAGCGAATGTCACGAAGTGGTTCCTTCATCTTCGGAATGAAATCTGTGGTGTCACTGCCAGACACCACACTTGCTAGGTGGTAGCTTAAATCGGCCGCGGTCCATTAGTACATGTCGGACCCGCGTGTCGCCACTGTGTGATCGCAGACCGAGCGCCACCACACGGCAGGTCTCGAGAGACGTACGAGAACTCGACCCAGTTGTACGACGACGTTGCTAGCGACTATACGGACGAAGCCTTTGCTCTCATTTGCCGAGAGACAGAATAGCCTTCAGCTAAGTTCATGTCTACGACCTAGCAAGGCGCCATTAGCCTTAGATAGCTTGTATCTAAAGAGTCTCACTTGTATCGCCACAATCTCCAGATGTCTCATAAAGAACGATGTATACAAAGGATGGATTAAAAGATAAGTACCAAAGGAGCTACGTACTTTTCTTTATAGCATTCATTAAGTCTCCTGTTTCAGACCTCACTCCATCCTTCGTGAGTTAGTGCGTGCATCTTGGCCGCCTCTTTCAATTAGTGTGCGTAGTGTTGGCAAGTCTGCCGACACAACAAAATCAAAGTCGCAAGGACTTAAGTCCAGGGAGTACGGTGGATGGTACAGTACCTCCCAGTCCCATCGACTGAACAGAGTAGCACAGCTTGCGCTGTATGCGCCCGCGCATTGTCGAGCAAAATGATGGGTGGGTTGCGCAGAAAGTGTCGCCGCTTCTTTCGCAAAGCTAGTTGCACGTGATGCTCCAAAAACGAACAGCTTTAATCATCTTCAAACTGGAGTCATCAGCTTGTTCATTCCTCATATCCTGTAGAGTCCTTTTCAAATAAATTTTAAATGGAATATACCTGATAACTGATGTACTGATGTATTTACCATTGCAAAGTAATATCTATACAGACTGCCAATATAGAGAGCACATCTGCTATGATGTTTCGTTTCCCTAGTTGGTATTTTACTTCAAAACTATATTTTTGTAACGTCAGTGCCAACATGTTAAGTCTACCGCGAATCAATCGACAATCGTGTTAGAACGACAAGGCTTTAAGCGCCATATTAATTAGAATCTTTCTAAGAGTTTGATTATTATTTTATTGAGTTAATTGGTTTACCTGTAGTACTACCACTTTTACTACTTTGCATTTTCATCATCTTATTGACTTTTTATTTGCTCTTACTTTTTGTTTCTCTCATTCTTTCATCTTTTGAAGTGCACCTTTGTTGCCTCTAACGTGCTAACAAGGACTGTTCATAGGTTAATATCGCTCCAACTCATACAGCGAGTGAGGATAGTTTCAGGTAATCAATGAAAATGAGAAATTACATTCGTTTTTAGTACTGACTTACATTTTTTTGTCTCGAGTTTGCTAGTAGAGGTCAGCGTTAAACTCCATCAACAAAGTGAGCGTGATTAATAGTTGGGCCACAGTTTATTGACGTGTGCCAATTCAGGACTTGAAAATGCGTCGTCTTCTGCATTTCAGTGATTAGTCACTTAGTCAGCTGTCGACAGAATGTCGCGTTCATATCATACCTGTGAGCAGTCGCACCCAGCATTGCTCCACGTTATATGTAACAAGGTGTCAGCACTTGAGGAGTGACCCACTGTGTTTGCATGTCACCTTTAACACTTTGCAGACCAAGCCCGATCATAGGTCTGGCCGCAACTTCGTGTTGTTGGCAGACGGTCCATGATTTTCTTGACATGCAAACCACCTATCACCTGAGAGCTGGACTCATTTCGTATGAGAAAAATGTACGGACATGTCGCTCTCTGTTCCTTGACTGGTGCTGCCTTCTTTCCTCAATTACTAGGATTATTTCGAAAAAATTTTTAGCGAAAGCAGTAGCTACTGTCTCGAATGGCTGAGTCAATATGATCGCGTTGACGTACTTTCGTGGTTGTGCTCATTAGGTTTGACAGTTTGCTGTAATACTGTTACAAATACACATAAAAAATGCATTGCATCACATCGGTTCTAAAAGTTCCGAAACTTGTTCAGAAAATTGGAATATTTATTTTTATTTATTTATTTTTTTATTTATTTATTTAACCTGGCAAGATTAGGGCCATCAGGCCCTCTCTTACATCTAACCAGGCGTTCTACTTATTTTACATTCATATGTTTTAGTAGGCATGTTAAACTACATCTAGTACAAAAAGTGAAATAAACAATTTGAAAGGTACACCTGGAAAAATACATACATATAGAGTTTATATTCTTAGATCACAAGTACTGTTATAATTAGACATTATTGAACAGGCAGATTTGAGATAGGAGTGCTGGCAGCAGGGAGTATGAGGGAGACTCATGGTGAAGGGAGGAGAAGAATAGAGAGACATGATGAAACATAATTAAGGAAATATAAAGGAAAAGAATATTGCGTGGCTAATAGAGATAGATGAAGAGGAAGGCATCTCAGGAGCAACATAGGAGACGCTAGCTTTGCTATTTGACAGATGAGGGGATTGTCCTTGTACATTAATTTTGTGGAGAACGTTATAAGGATGATAGTAGGAAATGCTTCAACTTCTTCTTAAAAGCAGCAGGATATTGAATTTTGCGCAAGGTAAGGGGCAGTTTGTTCCAGAGGCGGACAGCGGCAACTGAGAAGGAGTTTGCAAAAGTTTTTGTTTTGTGAGTGGGCACAGTTAGGATACCAAATAAGAGTGACCTCGTGTTTCGATTATGATGACATGACAGGTTTTTAATCTCTGAAGCAAGGTACTGGGGTGTTTGCGCCTCGAGGAGTCGGTGGAGTAGACATAGAGTGTGGTAGTCGCGCAATTTGTCCGGCCGCAGCCACCCTAGCTGGGAGTATGAAGCACTAACATGATCGTATCGGCGAATGTTGCAGGTGTAACGCACACAGGCATTCATGGTTAGCTCTAGCCGTCTTTTGTTTTCACTGCTCATGCCTTGTTGAATCACATCACAATAGTGGAGGTTCGGTAGAACGAGTGCTTGCACGAGCTGGCGTTTCAAGTCCTGTGGAAATATGTTCCGAAACTTTTTGAGAGCATAGAGACAAGCAGACGTCTTTCGGCACACTGCGACTGTATTCTCCGCCCAGTTGAGATGCTCATCCAAAGTTACACCCAAGTTCTTCACTGTTTTCTGATATGGTATTGGAGTACCGTCGAGCAGAATAGGAGGTAGCCGTTCGCGGAAATCTGAACTTATTAATTTCTGATGGGCTATTAAGATTACTTGCGTCTTTTTTGCATTTAGTTTAAGCCCCAGGTTTTTCGCCCATGTCACTACTGAAGACAGATCATCATTCATCTGAGCGATTGCAGTGTTTACATCTTCAGGTCTGACGCTTAGGTAGAGCTGGAGGTCGTCGGCATAGAAATGATATTTACAGGAGGACAGAACCGATGAAATATCGTTGACATATAAAGAAAACAAAAGTGGTCCTAAGACTGATCCTTGTGGCACTCCCGAGGAAACATGTTTCCAGGAAGATTTTTCATTTACGCAGACAACACATTGCTGTCTGTCTTTTAAGTAGCTTTCAAACCATCTCATTGCACTTTCAGAGAAATTAAGCTGTTGCATTTTTCTGAGCATTATGTCAAAGTTAACAGTGTCAAAAGCTTTGCTGAAGTCCAGTAGCGTCAATATTGTTGCCTTTCGATTGTCGATGGCATATTTCAGGTCATCAGTTACTTTAATTAGAGCAGTGTTTGTGCTGTGATGTTTACGGAAACCGGATTGAAATTTGTCATATAGGCTGAATTCATGCAAGTGTTCAGTGATTTGGTCATGAACAATATATTCAAGTGCTTTGGAAACAGCAGGCAGTATGCTAATTGGTCGGTAATCACTAGGCAGTTGCGGGTTTTCGATCTTAGGGATGGGTCGAATTAGGCTTCTTTTCCATGCAGTGGGATATATTCCGTTCACGAGGGAAAAATTAAATATGTCAGTTAAGACAGGCACTAAGATATCGGCAACATTCTTAATCATGGTTATACCGATACTGTCGTTGCCTATTGCATCAGAAGAGATTCTCATTATTGCTTTTCTTGCCGTATTTGTTGTTACATGTTTTAGATGGAAGGTATCGTTGTTAGTTATCCTGTTTAGGGATTCTTGTGGACGGTAATTATCAGCTGTGCTGGTATTCAGAGGTGCAGAGAAGAATTCATTTAATTCGTTAGCTGACACATGAAAAGTGGTTTCCGATTTTGCCTTTCCGACCCCCAAGCTACGGAGATTCTTCCATAGAGTCGTGGGCGTCAGATCGCTGCATACAAGGGAGCGAGCGTGCCTGATTTTAGCATTGCGAATGCATTGTTTCACTCTGTTCCGTAGCTTTCTATATTCTTCGAAACGCTCGGGTTTCGGATCTGCCTTGAAATGCCTGTGGGCAGCATCCCTATTAGTCATCATTTGACGTAATTCAGCTGTCAGCCATGGAGCAGGAGATTTTCTTACACGGATTGTGCGCACAGGTGCATGTTTGTCATAGAGGGCAGTGAGTTTATCACCAAGTTCATTAATTTTGCCGTCGATTGTGGGTTTTCTGATTATTTGATGCCATGAGATTTCTGAGCAATCGGCTGTTAGAGCGTCAAGGTCAATACGTTTCATGTTCCTACAAGTTATGTAACGCGATTTGATCCTTGGGGGCTGCACAGAGTAGGCCAGGAATATTACATCATGTGCTGAGAGGCCAGGGGCCGATGTTTGACCAACATCTCTTACTTTGTCAGTCTGTTTCGTTGCGATTACGTCTATAAGAGTATGACTGTGCGCCGTATGGTGTGTAGGTTGTAATGGAAGAATGTTCATGCTATTGCAACTAAACAGTCTTCTTAGGTTTATTGCGGAGGGAGTGTCTCTTAACAGGTCTATGTTCAAGTCACCCATTACGATGACATGTTCGTATTGACATTGAAGTGAATGTAATTCCGACTGGAAGGAACTCATTGAGCTTATTTTTGGCGGCTTGTACACGACGCCAGTCAAGAATTTCCGACTTTGTATATTTATTTCAATGAACATGAATTCAGCCTCTTTTTCTTCAGCAGGATTTGACGTACATAAGACTTTCGCTTTGAGATCTGTTCGTATATACGCGCCGACGCCGCCACCTCGCTTTTTTGATCTGTCTGCCCTAAGAAATGTGTACCCTGGGAGATGAATAGATGCAGAGGATATGTGTGGTTTCAACCACGTTTCGGATAAGAGGATTACGTGGTAGTTTAGTTGGTTGAAGAGGAGGCTAAGTTCTTCGTAATGTGCAGGTAAAGACTGGATGTTGCAGTGAGCTGCTAAAAGCTCTGATGCGTTCCGCTGGGCAGCCTGAACTAGGGTGGCAGACTGGTTTGTCCCTTTGTTAGGCACTACCTGCCGCGAGGGGCACTGGCCGCTGCTTCCGCCAAGTGACATAACACAGGGGTGTCCGAGATTTTGCGCGCCCTGTGTGTGACACCGCGAGTGCCGAAAGTAAGGCGACTGCTAGAGATTTCCTGAGGTTGCGGGAGTATAGAAAATGGATTAGTGGTATTCGGTGCAAGGAGAATATGACCAAAATAGTGACGGCTGTGTGTCACTGTGTATCCTCTGTCGTAAGAGGAGAAATGTAATTAGCGTATTTGAAACAGCTTAGGGTGGAAATAAGGGAAAAGGGAGTGATTTAAGAGGCCGATGCTGCCAGCAGAGAGAAGTAAGCTTAATAATTAATAGATTATCGTAGGAAGCTAGAATTAAATTGAAATTTACTAAAGTGATGCTGGTAGTGATTATCGTAGGAAGCTACAATTAGATTGAAATTTGCTAAAGTGATACTGATAGTGATTTTTGTTATGTACAATTTAAACCGAAGGGATGGGTGATTAATGAACTAAAGGAGAAACTAATAATTGCAATAGAACTAATTCAGAACGGAAGAGAATAAACTGAGAAAATGAAAAAAGTATTAGCAGTAACTAAAATTAAGTAATGGTTAGAGCTACAGACACAAAAAAATAGTGAAAAGTTAATACAGTTACAAAAACAATTAGTTGAAGGTACAAATATGGGTATAATTAAAAAATTAATAAAATTACAAGACTATATCTGAGTATAGGGCTGTTACAATTTGCAAATGGTGTTAAGTTTGCACTTTTGGCTCAAGTAGCTTCACTTAATACTATTCAGTTCTGTCATGTTTGTGACAACATAAATTCATTTCCGCCCTTTTTATTGCTCATGAAAACCACAAATTGCATGTTGTACCACCATACAGCGAGACCTTCAAAGGTGGTGGTCCAGATTGCTGTACACACCTGGTACGTCTAATACCCAGTAGCAAGTCCTCTTGCATTGATGCATGCCTACATTCGCCGTGGAATATTATCCACAAGTTCATCAAGGCACTGTTGTTCCAGATTGTCATTCCTCAACGGCGATTCGGCGTAGATCCCTCAGAGTGGTTGGTGGGTCACGTCCATGAACAACCCTTTTGTATCCATCCCACGCATGTTCTATAGGGTTCATGTCTGGAGAACATGCTGACCACTCTAGTCGAGCGACATGGGGGCTCCAATTGCCGTCCATGAAGACGAGTGCCTCGTCAATATGCTGCCGATATGATTGCACTATAGGTCGGAGGATGGCATTCACGTATCGTACAGCCGTTACGGCGCCTTCCAGAACCACCAGCGGCGTACGTCGGCCCCACATGATGCCACCCAAAAACAGCAGGTGGAGGTTCACCTTGCTGCACTCTCTAGACAGTGTGTCTAAGGCGTTCAACCTGACCGGGTTGCCTCCAAACAGGTCTCCAACGAAGAAGGCAAATGCAACACTCATCGGTGAAGAGAACGCGATGTCAATCCTGAGCGGTCCATTCGGCATGTTGTTAGGTCCATCTGTACCGCGCTGCATTGTGTCGTGGTTGCAAAGATGGATCTCGCCATTGATGTCGGGAGTGAAGTTGCGCGTCATGCAGCCTGTTGTGCACAATTTGAGTCGTAACACGAACAGCATTAGTCAAAATTATTAGAGAGAAGGTCAGAGTTGGCCGTAATATTGATGATTTATTGACAGCAAAGTCGATTTTCTATCACATAGTGATCATCTTCAGTGCTATGGTGTACAAATTAAACTCATAGGCACTGTTGTCAAGTTATTATCAGTAACCAAAGCTTATGAAACGATCACATTGTGTTACGAGAGAAGGCCGAAATGCACGCGCTTAGCTAACGCAGGCTGGCCTGAGGAGGGAAGGAATATACTGACGTGAGGTCTGGAACGTGAAAAGGAATTAGAATTCAGAAAGCGGACGCAATTAGTTTCATACTTAACTTTAATCCATTAATGATGAACGTCGCTCTTGACGGTACATGATTCACAATATCATCTGTTCAGAATACATTCTTGAAGAATATGGCGCCTTGCTAGGTCGTAGCAAATGACGTATCTGAAGGCTATACTAAACTGTCGTGTCTGCAAATGAGAGCGTAAGTAGTCAATGAACCATCGCTAGCAAAGTCGGCTGTACAGCTGGGGCGAGTGCTAGGGAGTCTACACTAGACCTGCCTCGGTCTGCAATCGCTGATAGTGGCGACACGCGGGTCCGACGTATACTAACGGACCGCGGCCGATTTAACGGCTACCACCTAGCAAGTGTGGTGTCTGCCGGTGACACCACAGTTGTCTTGCAAACGTCCCCATCTGTTGACTCAGGGATCGAGACATGGTTGCACGATCCGTTACAGCCATTCGGATAAGATGCCTGTCCTCTCGACTGCTAGTGATACGAGGCCGTTGGGATCCAGCACGGCGTACCGTATTAACCTCTTGAACCCACCGATTCCATATTCTGCTAACAGTCATTGGATCTCGACCAACGCGAGCAGAAATGTCGCGATACGATAAACCGCAATCGCAATAGGCTACAATCCGACGTTTGTCAAAGTCGGAAACGTGATGGTACGCATTTCCCCTCCTGACACGAGGCATCACAACAACGTTTCACCAGGCAATGCCGTTCAACTGCTGTTTGTGTATGAGAAATCGGTTGGAAACTTTCCTCGAGTCAGCACGTTGTAGATGTCGCTACCGGCGCCAACCTCGTGTGAATGCTCTGAAAAGCTAATCATTTGCATATCACAGCATCTTCTTCCTGTCGGTTAAATTTCGGGTCCGTAGCACGTTATCTTCGTGGTGTAGCAATTTTAATGGCCAGTAGTGTAATTTCATTGGACGGGTTCTCAGACTGGCTTCCACAGCAGCAGCCGCGTGGTAATAATTCTGAAGAAACTGAAGCAGAGTGCGTGGTCGCAGGTGTACCCAGAGGCTGGAGGCGGGGCCCAGGAGGCGAGCGCTCAGTGGCTGCTGCAGCGCGCGGCCGCGGAGGACTCGGTGCTGCGAGTCGGCGCCGGCGACATGGTGGTGGCCTGCTGCAGCTGGAGCCCGCACCTCGCGCCGCTGATGCTGGCAACAATCGCGCGCGACGCCATCTTCGTCCCTCTCAACCCGGACCAGCCCACAGGTGAGTTCGCTTCCAGGCGCTAAGCGGAAAACGAGGGAGCTGAAGAGACTCATTAAATAAACGATCTAAGACAGCTTCCATTCATAACCAATAACGAAAGTGTTAGCACCGACTGCAGAAGATATTTATAACGAAAAATTAATAATTGACGGAACTGATTCCCTATGGTACACAAAACAGGTCAGAACGTTGTTGCAGGAGCAACGAAAACAGCTTGCCGAATGTAAGAGAATGCAAAATCCCCAAGATTGGCGAAGTCTTACAAAAGTTCAAAATTTGGCACAAACACAAAAACAGGTGCTTTCAGTAGACTCCACAACTAAACTCTGTTTCGAAATATAGCAGAAAACCAGAGAGATTCTGGTCATAAGTGAAATACGCCATCGGAAAGACACAATACATTCACTTCGCGACAGCAAAGGTAATGGTACAGGTGACAGTTTCCCGAAAGTCATAAACCAAAGAAGACGAAGTAAATATACCTGATTTCGCATCGAGAACAGCTGCCAACAAGAGTAACGTAGAGGTAGAAATCCTCGCAGTAGCAAAGCAGCTTACGTCAGTTAATAAAGCGAAGTTCTTCAGTCCAGACTGAACACCAATCAGATTTCTTTCAGACTATACTGCTATAGAGTCAGTTAAGTAAGATCGTGATTTAACTAATGAGTAGAGGAATGTATTTGACAATAAAAACACTTTGTCTTCAGGCCACGAATGGCCTACCGGGACCATCCGACCGCCGTGTCATCCTCAGAGGAGGATGCGGATAGCAGGGGCGTGGGGTCACCACACCACTCTCCCAGTCGTGAGATGGTATTGTTGAGCGAAGCCGCTACTGTTCGGTCGAGTAGCTCCTCAATTGGCATCACGACGTTGAGTGCACCCCGAAAAATGGCAACAGCGCATGGTGGCTGGATGGTCACCCATCCAAGCGCCGGCCACGCCCAACACCGCTTAACTTCGGTGATCTCACTGGAACCGGTTTATCCACTGCGGCAAGGCCATTGCCTTGTTTGAAAACAAACTTAAGCAAATGCACTGAAGAGCCAAAACATTATGATCACTGCCCACCCCAAGACTGTACGCTGTCTGGTGGCGCCGAAGGCACGTGACGCGGTAAGAGAAGTATATCAGTGGAGCAGAGACGAATGGGGATTCATTCTAGCAACGATAAGTAGCGCAAATGTGGAAATCCGCCGACTTAAGCGACTTTGATAAAAGCCAGATAGTTGTGACGTATTGCCTGGTAGCGAGGATCTCGGAAACGGCGAAGCTGGTCGGCTGCTCGCGTGCTACCATACTGAAAATCCATGGAAAGTTGTTATTGAATGCTGATATCGCGCGCCCGGCTAGCCGCACGCTCTAACGCACTGCTTCCTGAGCGGGAAAGCGTGCAGGTCCCCAGCACGAATCCGCCCGGCGGATTTGTGCCAAGACCCGGTGTTCCGGCCAGCCTGTGGATGGTTTTTAGGTGGTTGTCCATCTACCTCGGCGAATGCGGACTGGTTCCCCTTATTTCGCCTAAGTTACACTATGCACTACGTCGGCGATTGCTGCGCAAACAGTCTCCACGTACGCGTACACCATAATTACTCTACCACGCAAACATTTGGGGTTACACTCGTCTGGTATGAGACGTTCCCGGGGGACCTGGGGGGGGGGGGGGGGCAGGGGGGGGAGGGTCCACTGGGGACCGAACCACACAATAACCCTGGGTTCAGTGTGGGGCGGCGGTGGGGTGGGTGGACTGCTGTGACCTGTTCTGCGGTAGTGGACCACTGATGCTACGGCGGAACGAAGCCTCTCCATCGTTTCTAGGTCCTCGGTTTTATACACACACAATGCTGATACAACGATTAGGCGACAAGAAGTTTCATTTCCATGCCTCATCACAGAACGTAGGGATCGAAGGCTTGCCCTCTGTCTAAAGCAGGATAGGCGGCAATCTGTAGCAGATCTGGCGACAGAGTACAGTGCTGGCAAAGACCCAAGCGTTTAGGAGCACACCATTCAGTGTACAGTGTTGAACATTGTGATCCGCTTCAGAGGACTCCTGCGTGTGCCCATGTTGACACAACAATATTGTCAGTTATGATTAAAGTGGGCACGGGATCGTCGGGACTGGACCGCGGATCAGTGGAATCGTGTCTCCTGGTGGGATGAATCCCGTTTATTCTTAAACCAGGTGTATGGTCGTGTCCAGAACGGACGCAGGCCGATGGGAGCAATAGTATGTTGTGAATGCCGCACTTAACGTAATACTGCTCCTACGGCCTGCGTCTGTGGGGGACATTAACCTGGGCTTCCATGGGACTTGCGGTGGCATCTTCCAACTGTATAACTCTCCGTGTCATAAGCCAGAATCGTGCTGCAGCGGTTTGGTGAGCATGTGAACTCACGTTGACCTCTTGGCCATCAAATTCGGGTTATCTGAAACCGATGAAACCAAACTGGGGCGCTATCGGGCGGCAGCTCGTGCCCACAAACCAACCGCCAGTAAATTAGGGAAAGTGTGTGACCTGCGTGTAGGCATCTGGTGCCACAAAACTTCTGAAAACGATCAAGTACTAGTTGGTGGTGGTGGTGGTTAATGTTTAACGTCCCGCCGACAACGAGGTCATTAGAGACGGAGCGCAAGCTCGGGTTAGGGAAGGATTGGGAAGGAAATCGGCCGTGCCCTTTCAAAGGAACCATCCCGGCATTTGCCTGAAACGATTTAGGGAAATCACGGAAAACCTAAATCAAGATGGCTGGAGACGGGATTGAACCGTCCTCCTCCCGAATGCGAGTCCAGTGTGCTAACCACTGCGCCACCTCGCTCGGTCAAGTACTAGTTGAATTCATGGCACGTAAAATCACTGCTGAACTGCGTTCCAGAAGCGGACCAACAAGCCTTTAAGTAGGTGGTCATAATGACTTGGCACATCAGTGTACATACATCATATATGAACAAGAGACAAATGAAATTACAAAATACGTAGTCACCCACAGCGTCAACGATCACTTGACATCTCCGATGCATGATTGAAACCAGGTTTTCTGCTTATTCATGTGGAAGAGATCTCCGTACTTAATAATCATGCACAACTGCTCGCACGACGAAAGATCCGTACCTAAATACTGGGCGCCCGGGTTCGATTCCCGGCGCGGTCAGGGATTTTCTCTGCCTCGTCATGACTGGGTGTTGTGTGATGTCCTTAGGTTAGTTAGGTTTAAGTAGTTCTAAGTTCTAGGAGACTGATGACCATAGATGTTAAGTCCCATAGTGCTCAGAGCCATTTGAACCTAAATACTGGAAAGCTGCACAGCTTACAATAATATTCAAGAAAATGAGTAGGGATAATCCTACGAATTGTAGATCCAGATCATTGATGCCGATTTGCCGGAGGATTTTGCAACGTATATTGTGCTCGAACATTGTGAATTTGCTCGAGGAAAACGATCTGTTGACACAGTCAGCATGGATTCAGGAAACACATCAGAATTTTATCAATCCAGATCACGAAATGGGCGTAAATTAAATCCCTAATAATCATTATTTTTCAGTAGCTAATAAGCCGTGAGATCTTCTAGTATCTGACTGCGTGCGGCTAGAGAAGAGGCATCGCACCTACGCACGGCTGATAAAATTGCAGTGTCCAATGGAATTTCTAGCTTTTCCAAAGAATAAATAGCCTGTCTCTTTCACGTAGATATTGCTCAGACTAAAAAAAAAAAAAGATTCTGGGAAAAACTGTAATAAAGCATCACTTCAAATAATAAACATCAATGATCACCAAGCCCGCAGCTCCTGGTTTAGTGGCTAGCGTTGCTGCCTCTGGATCAGGGGGCCCAGGGCTCGATTCCCGGCCGGGTTGGGTGTTTGTGCTGTCCTCATCATTTCATCATCATCATCATCATTTGTGACAGTGGCTAGAGTGGACTACGAAAAAATTGGACTGTGTTACAATTGGGACTTTGTACGGGCGCTGATGGCGGCGCAGTTGAGCGCCCCACAAACCAATCAAATCAAATGGTTCAAATGGCTCTGAGCACTATGGGACTTAACATCTATGGTCATCAGTCCCCTAGAACTTAGAACTACTTAAACCTAACTAACCTAAGGACATCACACAACACCCAGCCATCACGAGGCAGAGAAAATCCCTGACCCCGCCGGGAATCGAACCCGGGAACCCGGGCGTGGGAAGCGAGAACGCTACCGCACGACCACGAGATGCGGGCCACAAACCAATCATCGTTATCAATTATCACCAACTACAAGTCATAAGAATGCAATTATCTCACAAATCTTCATACGTTATGGTTCAATACACGTATACAGTGACTGTGCCGTGCACTTCTTAGTTATTTAATGTTTTGAGTGGCATTCGTTTGGCCACTGGTGCTTTTTACACTAGCCCAGTTGAGAGATTGTATGCCGAAGCTGCTAAACGAACTACCACTGACCTACCGTTGTGACTTTCTCTCAGGAAGTATGCATGTCGTTTGTCTGCCATACGTGGCCACCCATCCTGTGCCTCCTTCTTCGATAACTCCTTTGATCGCCAGTATGGGGCGCGTCCCTCTTCTCTGCTACCTCCTGGAGTTCACTTTCGGCACTTGCGCCGGCGGCTGATCTTCACGCAACCTTCAACTTTTCCGGTGAATGTGAACTCCTACCCCACCATGTTAACCTTGGCCTTCATTCGGTTCCTAAGGACACTGCTCTAACCTCGTTCTATCACCTCCAATTTCATAACCTTCACACGGAACTCCGCTATATTACCTTTGTGTACGCTGATGTATCTCGGGATGACTGAGGCGTCGGGTCCGCCTTCGTGATTGGCGGCGACGTTTTTCGGTATCGGCTTCCGGCACACTGCTCAGCATTTACCCCCGAGCTCTTCGCTGTGTATCAGGCTACGGAGCACATCCGACGACTCAGGCTTTTCAACTGTGTTATCTCCTCAGACTCTCTCAGCGCCCTTCGAAGTCTCTGTGCACTCTACACCGCCCATTCCTTAGTCCAACGGATCTAGGAAACCTGTCACTCTTGATGGAGCCACAGTGATGTTTATTTGGGTTCCTGGACATGTCGATCTGTCAGAAAACGAGGCTGATGACGCTACTGCCAAGGCTGCAGACCTCGTGCCTCATCCTACTAGTTCCTATACTCCCTCTGTTGATCTCTGTGTTGCCGTCTGTCAGGACGTGGTGTCGCCTTGGCATGGCCACTTGTCCCCCCTTCGTGGGACTAAGCTCCAGGTATTTAAGCCTCTCCCAGCGGCTTGGACGACCTCCTTCCGGCCTTCCCACCGCAAGGAGGGGTCATTTTAACTAGGTTGCGTATTGGGCACTGCCTTTTCAGCCATCGCCATTTGTTAAGTGGCTCTCCCCCACCACTTCATGCACATTGCTCCCAACTTTCAACTGTCCACCATTTCCTGACGGAATGCCCATTTTTTAACCGTTGACGTTCCCGCTTGGGTTTGCCTCCTGAGTTATCGCCCGTTTTAGCAAACGACGCGCGGGCTGTCGGCCGCGTTTTAGTTTTTATCCGTCATAGCAGTATGGTAAAGGCTATTTAATTTTGAGTCTTGGATCTCCGTTTCTCTATGGTGTATTTTATAGCCCTTACTCCACGTCCCTGTTTTTCGCTGTTTCTCTTACGTCGACTGGGATTGACGTGTAGTCGTTTTTAGCTCCTCTCTGTTCGATAGCTTTGATTTGGGCGCGTGTGACCCCAGTTGTTCTTGCACCCTAAAACAAAACGAAACAAAAAAATGCTTCAACCCTTCACTTTCACTGAAGATAGCAATGTACGAGTAGTTGGCGAATCATATCATTGACGTCCTTCCACCTCAAATTGTAATCTCACTCTTGAGCCTTTCTTTTAATTCCGTCTTTGCTTCTTCGATGTACAGATTGAACAGTAGATCCTAGACTACATCTCTGTCTCAAACCCTTTTTAATCGGAACCCTTCGTTCTCGGTCTCCCACTCTTACTGTTCCCTTTTGGTTTTTGCATATATTGTATACTATCCGTATATTCCTATAGCTTTACTACCGTTTTTCTCAGAATTTTGAACATCTTTTACCATTTTACATTGTTGAACTTTTTTTCAGGTCGACAAATTCTATGAACGAGTCTCGATTTTTCTTTGGCCTTGCTTCCATTATCAACCGCAATGTCAGAACTGTATCTCTGGTGCCTTTACCTTTCCTAAAGCCAAAGTGATCGTCATCTAACAGATACTCAATTTTTTTCCATTCTTCTGTATATTATTCTTGTCAGCAACTTGGATGCACAAGCTGTTGAGCTGACTGTACGGTAATTCTCGGCTCTGCTATCTTCGGAATCACATGGATGATATTTTTACGATAGTCAGATTTTATATCGCCAGCCTCTCACATACACAAAAGTGAATAGTGGTTTGGTGTCACTTCCTCCAATGATTTTAGAAATTCTGGAGGAATCTTGTCTATCCATTCTACCTTGTTTGATATTATGTCTTCCAAAGCTCCTTTAAATTCTGATTCTAGTACTGGATTGCCTATCTTTTCCGTAGCGACTCCTTGTTCTATCATGTCATCAGACAAGTTCTCCCTCTCGTAGAAGCCTTCAGGGTACTCTTTTCCAGATGTCCACACTCTTCTCTGCATTTAACAATAGAATATCCATTGCACTCTATATCCTTTTGATGTACTTTATACACTGAGGTGACAGAAGCCATTGGATAGCGATATGCACATATAGAGATAGCAGTAGTATCGCGTACACAAGGTAAAAAAGGGCAATTCATGGGTGGAGCTGCTATTTGTACCCAGATTTTTCAAGTGAAAACCTTTCCGACTTGATTATGGCTGCAGGACGGGAATTGTCAGGCTTTGAACACGGATTGGTAGTTGGAACTAGTAGCATGGCACATTCCATTTCGGAAATCGTTAGGGAATTAATCATTCCGAGATCCACAGTGTCAAGTGTGTGTCGAGAATAAATTTTAGGCATTACCTTTCATCACAGACAACACTGAGGCAGACGACATTCACTTAACGACCGAGAGCAGCAAGGTTTGCGTAGAATTGTCAGTGTTAACAGACAAGCAACACTGCATGAAATAACCACAGAAATCAATGTGAGACGTAAGACTATCTTCTTCGTTTGAGCAGTGCTGCGAAATTTGACGTTAATGGGCTATGGCAGCAGACGATCGAAGCGAGTGCCTTTGCTTAACAGCACATCACCTGCGCCACCTCTCCTGGGCTCATGATCAATCCGGTTGCACCATAGACGACTGGAAGATAGTGTCGTGGTCAGATAAAATCCATTTTCAGTTAGAAAGAGCTGATAGGGTTCGAGTGTGGCGAAGATACCTCAAAGCCGTGGACGCAAGTTGTCAACAAGGCACTGTGCGAAGCGGTGGTGGCTCCATAACGGTCTGGGCTATGTTTACATGGAATGGAGTAGGTCCTTTTGTCCAATTGAACAGATCGTTAACTGGGAATGGTTATGTTCGGCTACATGGAGACCATTTGCAGGCATTCATGGACTTCATTTTTATGGATGACGATACGTCTTGCCATGTCACCCGGCCGCAACAGTTCACAGTTGTTTCGTAGAATATTCTGGACAATTCGAGCGACATTAATCCCATCGATCATTCATTGGACATAATAGAGAGGTCATTTCGTGTACAAAAACCTGCACGTGTAACATTTTCGCAGTTATGGACGGCTTTAAAGGCAGCTATGGGATTCGCGCACAGGATTGCCTCTCTGCGATGGATATGGCTGGTCTTCCTGTTTTCCCTCGCGGTTGGAGCAGATTTCCACCTTGGCTGCTCCGGAGACCCAGACTCATATTAGACTTGACTAATTTTAAGAAAGATAGTACGCCAAATTTTACATTCCCATCTCTGTTTTTTAACATTTTAGATGTGCCTCACGGTTTTACCGTCATTTACACAGATGGCTCCAAACAAGGGAATTTCCTTGGCTGTTCTGTAGTGTTCTCTGATCATGTTATCTGGATTCGCCTCCCTCCACGCGATCCTGAAGGAACTGGAGCAGATGAATCGTATTCGGGGCAATCGGTTTCCCATCTGCTCCAATTCTCTTAGTGCCTTACAATCATTGCAGAATCTGTACCCAACTGAGGAGATGGTCCAGCTGATATATGACCAACTGTACTTGCTCCAACGGCGGGGTAAGGAGATGTCCTTCTGCTGGGTGCCTGGTCATATAGGAATATGTGGCAATGAACAGGCCGATCGGGCTGCCAAGGAGGCCTGCAGGGAGCAGGATGTGGTCCAGTGTCCTATTCCTTTGAAGTCTGTCATTTCTGCACTCCACAAGAAGTGCATGGACTTGTGGGAGGAAAAATGGCTGGTGGTGACGGCCAATAAACTGCGGTTGGTGAAGTCAACAACTCGGCCATGGCGTTCCTCCTGCCGGTTACTCACGCGGGAAGAAGTGCCCCTCACGCGTCTTCGGATCGGGCACTGTCCTCTCACACATAGCTTTCTATTAAGGCGGTAGGAACCCCCGTTTTGTGATACTTGTGGTGTGCACATGTCTGTCCGCCACATTTTAACAGACTGCATTTTATACCGTGATGCAAGGGCAGAAGCACAAATTGATGGGGATCTGCCCTGTATATTAGCTAACGATGAGACGTGTGTGTCTAGGGTTTTAAAGTTTTGTGATATGTCTGGACTCTGGCCTAAACTTTTAGGCTGGAGGTTTTAGTGTATTGTAGAGTGGCTGGCTCCTCCCTTTTTTCCTTGCAGTCAGCCACTTCCATCTGCTATATTGTTTCACCTCACTCTACCACTTTCTTCCTGTGCTGTCCGCACTTTACTGTTGACGGTATGCTTCGTCCCACGCTTCGGTGTCGGTCGGCACATATTTTTCCAACCTTGTTACCTGCGTTTTCCGTTCTGTTTTATCTTCCAGTTCTGAGTATTTTCTTGACGCTCGTCTCAATCTGTTACTGAGTGGGCGCTGAAGACCTTGCCGTCGTAAGCCTATGCAACCCTCTCCATCCATATAAAGGGAGCATGGCACAATATTTCTGCAGGGAGCTTCCAACGGCTTGTTGAGTCTATGCTAAATCGAGTTGCGCGCGATATCGGGCAAAAGGAGGTCTGATACGACATCAGGCCGTATCCTATGACTTTTGTCAAGTCTGTATATTGCTCAATAGGTGCAGTGCAGTTCATCTTTGCTACAGATGGTTCAAATAGCTCTGAGCACTTCTTCTTTCACTGGTGCCATGTCCCGGACTGACGCTGGGTCGACATAGTTAGGAAGGCATTTGGCAAGGTTAGTAGAAAGGGGTGGCCGGATACCCTTCCTGCCGCCACCCCGTACCCACCGGGAAGGAATTAGTGTATCCAAACTGTCTGCGACGAGTGAAATCCATGGAGTATTGCGAAAGTGTTAAGATGTCTGCGAGCCATGTAACTGAGGCGCAACGTGAGGACCAGCCCAGCATTCACCTAGTGGGATGTGGAAAACCACCTAAAAACCGTATCCAGGCTGGCCGGCACACCGGCCCTGGTCGTTAATCCGCCGGGCGGATTCGATCCGGGGCCGGCGCGCTTACCCGAGTCCAGGAAACAGCGCATTAGCGCGCTCGGCTAACTTTGCGGGTTTCAAATAGCTCTGAGCACTATGGGAGGTTGGTTGGTTGTTTGGGGGAAGAGACCAAACAGCGAGGTTATCGGTCTCAGAGGGTTAGGGAAGGATGGGGAAGGAAGTCGGCCGTGCCCTTTCAAAGGAACCATCCCGGCATTTGCCTGGAGCAATTTAGGGAAATCACGGAAAACCTAAATCAGGATGGTCGGACGCGGGATTGAACCGTCGTCCTTCCGAATGCGAGTCCAGTGTGCTAACCACTGCGCCACCTCGCTCGGTGTGGGAGGTCATCAGTCCCCTAGACTTAGAACTACTTAAACCTAACTAACCTAAGGACATCACACAGCTCCATGCTCCAGGCAGGATTCGAACCTGTGACCTTAGCAGCTGCGCGGTTCCGGACTGAAGCGCCTAGAACCGCTCGCCACAGTGGCCGGCTTTGCTACAGACCCCGCGTGATCTTAGCCGTTCCTGTTTTCCTCTTGTGAGAGCACACGTGTGCACTTCTGTTTGTGACGCAGAGGACCTGCGGCGGCTGCTGGTGCGGCTGTCCCCCGCGGCGGTGCAGTGCGAGCAGGCGGCGCTGAGGGCGGTGTCTGCGGCCAGCCCCGTGCAGCCGCAGCCCCTGGGCGCCGCCGCCCCCGTGCCGGCAGCAGACGTGCAGCGCTTCGTGACCCAGCAGCTGTCGCGGCCGCCGCCTAAGGGGGAGGAGGCGCGCCGACCCGTCATCGCGCTGCACAGCTCCGGCACCACGGGCGACCCCAAGACCATCCTGCACTCCCAGTCCAGCTTCTCTGCGCTGCTCGACGTCATCAGGTGAGACCAACATCGCTGGAGGCCTCCGCAGCGCTGGCAGTTTGCAATGAGTGACGTTCCAGTCCTGGTGGTAATGTTAGTGACTGCTCACAAGCTTCTTTTGAAATCAGTTTACATTCCGGCAAAATCACGCACAATTGCAATATTACAGGTTTTGGTCATCACCAACTATCTTTATTCCTACAAGACAAATAAGTCAAATTTAGAAGTGAAGATATACAATACTGACCATTAACATTGCTACACCAAGAAGAAATGCAGATGATAAACGGGTATTCGTTGGACAACTATATTATACTGGAACTGACATGTGATTATATTTCCACGCAGTTTGGGTGCATAGATCCTGAGAAATCAGTACCCAGAACAACCACCTCTGGCAATAATAACGGCCTTGATACGCCTGGGCGTTGAGTCAAACAGAGCTTGGATGGCGTGTATGGGTACAGCTGCCTATGCAGCTTCAACACGATACCACAGTTCATCAAGATTAGTGACTGGCGTATTGTGACGAGCCAGTTGCTCGACCACCTTTGACCAGACGTTTCCAATTGGTGAGAGATCTGGAGAATGTGCTGGCCAGAGCAGCAGTCGAACATTTTCTGTATCCAGAAAGGCCCGTACAGGACCTGCAACATGCGGTAGTGCATTATCCTGCTGAAATGTAGGGTTTCGCAGGGATCGAATGAAGGGTAGAGCCACGGGTCCACTGTTCAGAGTGCCATCAATGCGAACAAGAGGTGACCGAAAGGTGTAACCAATGGCACCCCATACCATCACGCTGGGTGATACGCCAGTATGGCGATGACGAACACACGCTTCCAATGTGCGTTCACCGCGATATCGCCAAACACGGATGCGACCATAATGATGCTGTAAACAGAACCTGGATTCATCCGAAAAAATGACGCTTTGCCATTCGTGCACTCAGGTTCGTCGTTGAGTACACTATCGCAGGCGCTCCTGCTTGTGATGCAGCGTCAAGGGTAACCGCAGCCATGGTCTCCGAGCTGATAGTCCATGCTGCTGCAAACGTCGTCGAACTCTTCGTTCATATGGTTGTTCTCTTGCCAACGTCTCCATCTGTTGACTCAGGGATCGAGACGTGGCTGCACGATCCGTACAAACATGCGGATAATGTTGTGTCTAGACCATACAGCCTAGACACAATGCTGTAGCCGATAGGGCACGCAATGCTAACGCAGACGGGCGTGAAGTCTGGAACATGAGACTTATAAATGAATAAGAAGAAAAGTACGTAGATGCTTGTTACTTAACTTTTAATTAGTCCTTGGAATACATCTCTCTTGAATATTAGTAAGCTATAGGCACTGATACAAATGGCGCCTTGCTAGGTGGTCGCCAGTTAACTTAGCAGAGGGCTATTCTACTGTCAATCTCTCGGCAAATGAGAGCAAGGCTTAGCACGTCCAATCGCTAGCTATGTTGTCCGTACAACTGGGCTGAGGTCTCCTCAGTCTCTCGAGACCTGCCTTGTGGTGGCGCTAGGTTTGCGATCCCACAGTGGCGACACGCGGGTCCGACATGTACTACAGGACCGCGGCCGATTTAAGTTACCACCTAGCAAGTGTGGTGTCTAGCGGTGACACCACATTCCTCCCCCGCAAATCGGCGAACGGTCGTGAGATAAGGCTTCCGCCCGCCGTGGGGAGGACCGCATGTTGACGTATGCGATGAGGTGGGGAGCCTAACAACAGGCGAGGCTGTGCCACCCGCACCCGGCCATTCGGTCCGAGGGGAGCTAGGAAACGCCTGAAAACCTAGTCCAGGGTGCACGTCAACATGCGGCGTATGCGCACGTAATGAGACAGGAGGGGCCGAAGGGTCGACCTCCATTGCGTCGGGGAATCCGACGCGCGATGACGACATCTGGTCCGGAGCGGGCAAGAGGTCCATGGCGGAGGACGGCTGGTCACGGGAAGCGAGCGGCGGCGCGTGACCCTGGGAGGCGCCGGGCGGTTGCAGCGAAGCGTCCACTGCGGGCGGCGCCGGCGGCGGCTGCGGCGGCGGCGCGACGCCATGAGGCAAAAGGGAAGGCAGCGTCGGTAACACCTGGGGATGAGACGAGCCAGTAGATGGGTCCCCAAGGCGCTGACCGGACGGCTCCGTCGCTGAAAGCAGACGGGGAGCGGCAGAACCCAGGCGACGACAGAGGCGCAGCTGATTGAGATGCCGACGCACCTCACCAGAGGCCCCCAAAACCAAATACATCGTGCGGCCGAGGCAGCGAAGAATGCGCCCTGCGAGCCAACGCCGTGAACCGCGATAGGTGCGATAATAGACAACGTCGCCAGGAGCAAAAGCAGGAGTCTGCCGCTGCACAGGAACCTGATGTGGTGGATGCAGCAAAGACATCAAGGTGCGATGAGAACGACCATGGAGCAATTCAGCCGGCGAGCGACCATCGCGGGGCTGAGAGCGATACGAAGACAAAAAGAGCAACAAAGCGTCCTCCCGAGAATGCGACTCTTTCAATTTCAACATCTGTGACTTGAAAGTCCGGACCAATCGTTCAGCGGCACCGTTTGACTGAGGCGAAAACGGCGCGGATGTCAGATGTTGAATACCATTGGCCTCGCAGAAGGACTGAAATTCTGCGGACATGAATTGTGGGCCATTGTCGGAAACAATAGTCTGCGGAAGACCTTCAATGCAAAAGATAGCAGACAAGGCTTGGATTGTGGCAGAAGACGTCGTGGAAGACATCCGGACAACAAAAGGAAAATTACTGAAAGCATCGACCACAACCAACCATCGAGCATTCCAAAATGGACCAGTAAAATCGATGTGCAAGCGTTGCCAAGGGGAATTGGCTTTCGGCCATGCAAAGAATTTCCGCGGCAGTGCGGATTGGTGTTCGGCACACGCCACGCAAGAAGAGCACATATTCGTAATCGCCGCATCGATTCCGAACCAAGTACAGTGCTGACGAGCAAGTTGTTTCGTACGCACTATACCCCAATGTCCTTGGTGAAGAAGCTTTAAGACAGAGGACTGTAACGAACGTGGGACCACGACTCTGGACTGATCATTATCGGAACGCAACAACAAAACACCACGTCGGACAAAAAGTCTCTCCTTGTGAGCAAAAAAACGACGAACCAAAGGATCCTCGATCCGTGACTTGGACAAGCGCCATTGCGTAGCAACAAAACGCAAAACAGTAGCAAGGACAGGGTCAGCAGCTGTGGCTGTAGCTACACGACGAAAATCAATCGGAAACGATTCGACCACGTCATCGGTTTCCGAATCAATGAACATGCAAGCAAGTTCGGAAGAATCGAATGCTTTATCCTCAGCAACAGGCAAACGGGACAACGCATCAGCGTTTCCGTGCTTAGCAGTGGACCGATACAAGATATCGTAGCGGTACTGCGAGAGAAAAAGTGACCAGCGAATGAATTTCTGCGCTGTACGTGGAGGTACAGGCTTGGTCGGATGAAAAAGCGATGTCAAAGGTTTGTGGTCCGTGATGATGGTAAAGTGACGACCATACAAGAAATCGTGAAACTTTGTAACACCAAACACGAGAGCTAAAGCTTCTTTCTCTATCTGTGAATAATTTCTTTGCGCAGATGAGAGCAATTTGGACGCAAAGGCAATAGGGCGATCATGCGATCCATCTTTGTGCGCAAGCACAGCACCGATCCCGAAATCCGATGCATCTACTATCAACAAAAGGGGTTTCTGGGGATCGAATGGCGTAAGGCACGTATTTGAAAGTAACGCCGATTTCAACTGGCGAAAGGCGCGTTCGCATTCCGTCGTCCAGACGAACGGAACACCTTTACGGCGTAAGCGATGAAGCGGAGCTGAAATGGAAGAAGCATTGCGCACAAACTTTGCATAATAATTAATTTTACCCAGCACACTCTGTAGTTGTTTAACATCCCGTGGCGAAGGCAACTCCTGTATGGCACGGAGGTGCTCTGGACTCGGATGTATACCTTGGGCATTTATGACATGCCCCAGGTAGGGTAAGTCCCGAGCAAAAAACACACATTTGTCCTTCCTCAAGCGAAGACCATTCTGACGCAAGACCTGAAATAATGTTCGGAGATTTTGCAAATGTTCGGCTTCTGTCTTTCCTGAGATCACAATATCGTCCAGATAGTTCGCAGCAGTAGGGACCGACGCACAAACAGTTTGTAAATATTGCTGAAACAAAGCAGGGGCGGATGCACACCCGAATGGCAGTCTTTTGAAGCGATACAAGCCAAGATGCGTGTTTACCACCAAGACGCGCTGGGATTCTGCGTCCACAGGTATTTGCAAGTACGCATCTGCTAGGTCCAATTTTGAAAAATATTTTCCCGGGCACAGTTTGTCAAAAAGATCTTCCGGGCGGGGCAAAGGAAAAGTGGCACTCACAAGTTGTGGATTCACTGTTGCCTTGAAGTCCACACAAAGTCTCAGTTTACCGGAAGGTTTTGGCAAAATTACTAAGGGTGAGGTCCAGAGAGAAGCCTGCACACGTTCAATTACACCTTGAGATTCTAAATCGGCTAATGTTCTGGCGACCTCATCACGCAATGCGTGGGGAACATTGCGCGCTCTGAAAAATTTCGGTTGCGCGTTTTCTTGCAGTTCCAAATGCGCTTCATAGTTCTTAGCGCAACCAAGGCCCGGTGCAAAAATGTCTGCAAATTCTTCACAAAGACTAGAAACACTGGCGGAAGGCACAGTCTGATTCACTGATAGGACCTGATTTACTATAGACATATTAAACAATTGAAATAAATCTAAACCAAACAAGTTCACTGCAGAAGTAGAACGAAGAACGTAAAATGATACAAGTTTTGTCTGTCCCATGTATGTGGCAAGAAGGCTGCACTGTCCTAACACAGGTATATGCTGTCCAGAGTAACTATGTAACTTAACATTTGCGGCACGCAATGGCGGTTTGCCCAGTTGTTTGTACGTGTCGTGATTGAGCAATGAAACTGCAGCTCCGGTATCGAGCTGGAATGGTATCACTGTGCCGTCAAAGTCTAAGTCCACAAAAAGTTTATTGTCCTGCTGACGACAAGAGCGACTGTCACGTGCAATTTGAACTGATACAGGTACAGAAGCACTGGCGACTGTACGGGATTTCCGGCGACGTCGACGCACACTTTTGGTGGGACGAACATAGTCACTGTTAGCTAAAGTGTCACTGGACTGGTTGGAATGAACTACATGAATGTCCATGGGCGAAGGTCCACGAGCCTGATTGTCCTGGGTTCGATTCCGGCGCGAAGCAAAGGGCCTGGAATTATTGTGATTGTCTGATCTAAGCTTTTTCTGGCAAACACTTTGAACATGTCCTTTCTTTTGACAGTAAAAGCAAATAGCTTGGCGTGACGGGCAATTTTCACGCGAATGTCTAGTTGCACACCGCGGGCATGATTTCACTGCAGTTGCTTGCTTACGCGGCGCACGTGTTGGCAAGGGAGGCTGCCGCTGCTGTGACGGGCGCGAGGGCCGCGTAGCGTCCCGTGCAGCGGGCCCGGCGGGCCGGTTAATGTGACACACTGCTGGCGAAGTTTCAAATGAGTCCTGAGCAGAGTCAAGTGTGTCTTGCCTATCCAATATGTCTATCACTTGTTGAAGGGAGGGATTTACTAGTTTCAAAATCTGTTCCCGTATGCGAACATCAGAAACGTTCTGTGCAATTGCATCACGCACCATAGTATCTGAATAAGGGAGGCCACATTCACATTCAAACGCACACTCCCTAGTAAGTCCTTGCAATGTCGCAACCCACTCCCTATTAGTCTGACCGGCCGTACGTTTTGTACGAAAGAACGTATACCGTTTTGCAACGACATTCACTGTTTCCTTGAAATAGGCATCTAAAGCAGACAAAATTTCTTCGTAGGTCAGAGTTGCTACGTCGCGTCGGGGAAACAATTTCACTATCACACGGTAGGTAGACACACCGACACAAGAAAGCAAAAACGGCTGCCGCTCGTTACCTTGAATTCTGTAGGCTGTTAGATGAAACTGGAACTGGCGGGACCATTCTTGCCATGTTTCTTCGGCCGCCACGTATGGCCTAAAGGGAGGTGCAACAGCGTTTTGTGGCAGCGGTAGCGAAGAAGCGGCGGCTGCCGCATCGGGTTGCAGCGCACGTTGACCCTGGACGAGCTGTCCAAGTGCATCCAATAACGCCTGCGTCTGCTGATTCTGCAAGCGATAAAATTCGGACAGTACATCCGGAGAATGTGGCGAAGCCATGACACAAACGAATTAATACAAAATCCCATCCTCGTCGCCAATAATGTTGTGTCTAGACCATACAGCCTAGACACAATGCTGTAGCCGATAGGGCACGCAATGCTAACGCAGACGGGCGTGAAGTCTGGAACATGAGACTTATAAATGAATAAGAAGAAAAGTACGTAGATGCTTGTTACTTAACTTTTAATTAGTCCTTGGAATACATCTCTCTTGAATATTAGTAAGCTATAGGCACTGATACAAATGGCGCCTTGCTAGGTGGTCGCCAGTTAACTTAGCAGAGGGCTATTCTACTGTCTATCTCTCGGCAAATGAGAGCAAGGCTTAGCACGTCCAATCGCTAGCTATGTTGTCCGTACAACTGGGCTGAGGTCTCCTCAGTCTCTCGAGACCTGCCTTGTGGTGGCGCTAGGTTTGCGATCCCACAGTGGCGACACGCGGGTCCGACATGTACTACAGGACCGCGGCCGATTTAAGTTACCACCTAGCAAGTGTGGTGTCTAGCGGTGACACCACAGATAAAATGCCTGTCATCTCGACTGCTAGTGATACGAGGCCTTTGGAATCCAGCACGGCGTTCCGTATTACCCTCCTGAACCCACCGATTCCATATTCTGCTAACAGTCATTGGATCTCGACCAACGCGAGCAGCAATGTCGCAATACGATAAACCGCAATCACGATAGGCTACATTCCGACCTTTATCAAAGTCGGAAACGTGATGGCACGCATTTCTCCTCCTTACACGAGGCATCACAACAACGTTTCATCAGGCAACGCCGGTTAACTGCTGTTTGTGTTTGAGAAATATGTTGGAAACGTTCCTCATGTCAGCACGTTGTAGGTGTCGCTACCAGCGCCAACCTTGTGTGAATGCTCTGGAAACCTAATCATTTGCAAATCACAACATCTTCTTTCTGTCGGTTAAATTTCGCGTTTGTAGCACGTCATCTTCGTGGTGTAGCAATTTTAATGGCCAGTAGTGTATAAATTACTTCAAAATTGTACACGGCTTGACAACCGCTAAGGAACAACTCCCAATTGCCATGAACAACCGACAACGTCTGCAAAACACTCGATCAATGATTGTTGTTGTTGTGGTCTTCAGTCCTGAGACTGGTTTGATGCAGCTCTCCATGCTACTCTATCCTGTGCAAGCTTCTTCATCTCCCAGTACCTACTGCAATCTACATCCTTTTGAATCTGCTTGGTGTATTCATCTCTTGGTCTCCCTCTACGATTTTTACCCTCCACGCTGCCCTCCAATGCTAAATTTGTGATCCCTTGATGCCTCAAAACATGTCCTACCAACCGATCCCTTCTTCTAGTCAAGTTGTGCCACAAACTCCTCTTCTCCCCAATCCTGTTCAATACCTCCTCATTAGTTACGTGATCTACCCACCTTATCTTCAGCATTCTTCTGTAACACCACATTTCGAAAGTTTCTATTCTCTTCTTGTCCAAACTAGTTATCGTCCATGTTTCACTTCCATACATAGCTACACTCCATACAAATATTTTCAGAAACGACTTCCTGACACTTAAATCTATACTCGATGTTAACAAATTTCTCTTCTTCAGAAACGATTTCCTTGCCATTGCCAGTCTACATTTTATATCCTCTCTACTTCGACCATCATCAGTTATTTTACTCCCTAAATAGCAAAACTCCTTTACTACTTTAAGTGTCTCATTTCCTAATCTAATTCCCTCAGCATCGCCCGATTTAATTTCACTACATTCCATTATCCTCGTTTTGCTTTTGTTGATGTTTATCTTATATCCTCCTTTCAAGACACTGTCCATTCCGTTCAACTGCTCTTCCAAGTCCTTTGCTGTCTCTGACAGAATTACAATGTCATCGGCGAACCTCAAAGTTTTTATCTCTTCTCCATGGATTTTAATACCTACTCCGAATTTTTCTTTTGTTTCCTTTACTGCTTGCTCAATATACAGATTGAATAACATCGGGGAGAGGCTACAACCCTGTCTCACTCCTTTCCCAACCACTGCTTCCCTTTCATGCCACTCGACTCTTATAACTGCCATCTGGTTTCTGTACAAATTGTAAATAGCCTTTCGCTCCCTGTATTTTACCCCTGCCACCTTCAGAATTTGAAAGAGAGTATTCCAGTTAACATTGTCAAACGCTTTCTCTGAGTCTACAAATGCTAGAAACGTGGGTTTGCCTTTTCTTAATCTTTCTTCTAAGATAAGTCGTAAGGTTAGTATTGCCTCACGTGTTCCAACATTTCTATGGAATCCAAACTGATCTTCCCCGAGGTCCGCTTCTACCAGTTTTTCCATTCGTCTGTAAAGAATTCGCATTAGTATTTTGCAGCTGTGACTTATTAAACTGATAGTTCGGTAATTTTCACATCTGTCAACACCTGCTTTCTTTGGGATTGGAATTATTATATTCTTCTTGAAGTCTGAGGGTATTTCGCCTGTCTCATACATCTTGCTCACCAGATGGTAGAGTTTTGTCATGACTGGCTCTCCCAAGGCCATCTGTAGTTCCAATGGAATGTTGTCTACTCCCGGGGCCTTGTTTTGACTCAGGTCTTTCAGTGCTCTGTCAAACTCTTCACGCAGTATCTTATCTCCCATTTCGTCTTCATCTACATCCTCTTCCATTTCCATAATATTGTCCTCAAGTACATCGCCCTTGTGTATAAACCCTCTATATACTCCTTCCACCTTTCTGCCTTCCCTTCTTTGCTTAGAACTGGGTTGCCATCTGAGCTCTTGATATTCATACAAGTGGTTCTCTTCTCTCCAAAGGTCTCTTTAACTTTCCTGTAGGCAGTATCTATCTTACCCCTAGTGAGATAAGCCTCTACATCCTTATATTTGTCCTCTAGCCATCCCTGCTTAGCCATTTTGCACTTCCTGTTGATCACATTTTTGAGACGTTTGTATTCCTTTTTGCCTGCTTCATTTACTGCATTTTTATATTTTCTCCTTTCATCAATTAAATTCAATATTTCTTCTGTTACCCAAGGATTTCTATTAGCCCTCGTCTTTTTACCTACTTGATCGTCTGCTGCCTTCACTACTTCATCCCTCAGAGCTACCCATTCTTCTTCTACTGTATTTCTTTCCCCCATTCCTGTCAATTGTTCCCTTATGCTCTCTCTGAAACTCTCTACAACCTCTTGTTCTTTCAGTTTAACCAGGTCGCATCTCCTTAAATTCCCACCTTTTTGCAGTTTCTTCAGTTTCTATCTGCAGTTCATAACCAATAGATTGTGGTCAGAATCCACATCTGCCCCTGGAAATGTCTTACAATTTAAAACCTGGTTCCCAAATCTCTGTCTTACCATTATATAATCTATCTGATACCTTTTAGTATCTCCAGGATTCTTCCAGGTATACAACCTTCTTTTATGATTCTTGAACCAAGTGTTAGCTATGATTAAGTTATGCTCTGTGCAAAATTCTACAAGGCGGCTTCCTTTTTCATTTCTTCCCCCCAATCCATATTCACTTACTATGTTTCCTTCTCTCCCTTTTCCTACTGACGAATTCCAGTCACCCATGACTATTAAATTTTCGTCTCCCTTCACTACCTGAATAATTTCTTTTATCTCGTCATACATTTCATCAATTTCATCATCATCTGCAGAGCTAGTTGGCGTATAAACTTGTACTACTGTAGTAGGCATGGGCTTTGTGTCTATCTTGGCCACAATAATGCGTTCACTATGCTGTTTGTAGTAGCTAACCCGCACTCCTGTTTTTTATTTATTATTAAACCTACTCCTGCATTACCCCTATTTGATTTTGAATTCATAACCCTGTAATCACCTGACCAAAAGTCTTGTTCCTCCTGCCACCGAACTTCCCACTATATCTAACTTTAACCTATCCATTTCCCTTTTTAAATTTTCTAACCTACCTGCCCGATTAAGGGATCTGACATTCCACGCTCCGATCCGTAGAACGCCAGTTTTCTTTCTCCTGATAACGACGTCCTCTTGAGTAGTCCCCGCCCGGAGATCCGAATGGGGGACTATTTTACCTCCGGAATATTTTACCCAAGAGGACGCCATCATCATTTAATCATACAGTAAAGCTGCATGTCCTCGTGAAAAATTACGGCTGTAGTTTCCCCTTGCTTTCAGCCGTTCGCAGTACCAGCACAGCAAGGCCGTTTTGGTTAATGTTACAAGGCCAGATCAGTCAATCATCCAGACTGTTGCCCCTGCAACTACTGAAAAGGCTGCTGCCCCTCTTCAGGAACCACATGTTTGTCTGGCCTCTCAACAGATACCCCTCCGTTGTGGTTGCACCTACGGTACGGCCATCTGTATCGCTGAGGCACGCAAGCCTCCCCACCAACGGCAAGGTCCATGGTTCATGGGGGGGGGGGGGCGATCAATGATAGTAAATGGAAATTTAAAGGGTGGAACGTGTTAACTGCATCGAAATCTTTGCACCAATGTGCTGCATGCATTTGACGGTTCACGCCCTACGGTGTTTGACGAATGTTGTGGAACTGAGTAGACCGACATTTCGTGTGGTACGGCAACATCGCTGCAAAATATGAGTGCTTACAACCGTGGACGAGCAGTTGTACGGCTCGAAGTTTGTCAAATTATAACTACTATGGCCTCAGTAATGGCTGTGTCCAAAATCATCATCTCGCGATTGAAACAGACCCTTGAAGGTGGAAATGCAATGCCAAACCATGCCGGTGATCTTAGACAGATCACCACACCGCCAGAGGATCGATATGTAGCCCTAGTGGAGAAAGGGGACACCTCACTCCTAGGTAGATCGCTGTAGACCTTGCAGCCGCTACCTGTATACGTGTCTTTGCCAGAAACATTGCGCACCTTTTTTTTCTCGTAAGGCTGTTAAATGCATCCCATCTCACTTGAACCACGCCATCGTCGAGAAAGAGTTCGTTGGTGTAGGGAGCATTCTGCTTGGGGTCACCAACAGTGGTTAAGAGTGATGTTCTCTGACGAATCTCGCTTCACTGTGGTAGGTGATCCTGGTACCCACTTAGTGTGGAGTGAGAGGGGAACACGTTGCACGGAATGTTCGTGAAAGTCATCAGTACAGCCTACACGTTATGCTGCGGGCAGGCATCATGCACAATAGCCGAGCACTGCCGCATATCTTTGCGCTAGTACCGTTACAGGCGGACATGACTCGCAATAATTTCCCTGCGATACCATTGTTCTCTAACGGTATCTAGAGCAAAAATCTGCGACGGTTTTCGGCTATTGTGCATAATGGCTGCCCACAGCAGGCAATTTTGACGATGTTCATGAAGACTACGTTAACGTGTTCCCTTCTCTCTCCACATTAAATGGTAGCCAAAATCACTTATCACAGTGAAGAGAGATTCGTCGGGGAACATCACTCTTAAGCACTGTAGGTGGCCCCAAACAACGTGCTCCCTACAACAACCAACTCTTTCTCGACAACGGCGTGGTTGAAGTGGGATGAATTTAACAGCCTTCCAAGTAAACAAAATCGCTGCGAAACGGTTCTGGCAATGCACATGTACCGGTAGTGGCTGCAAGGCCTACAGCGATCTGCCTAGGAGTGAGATGTCTGTTCCTTTTCGCCACTAGGGCTACACATCGATCCTGTTGCGGTGTGGTGGTCCGTCTGCGGTCATCGGCATGCTTTGGCTTTGCAATTCCGCCTTCAGAGGCCTTTCTTAATCCCGAGATGACACTTTTGGACACTATTATTGTGAGCACAGTAGTGACTCGTGCTCGCGTAGCTCAGCCGACAGTTCGCCTCCAGTGGCGGAGCGGCTCGGACAACTGTTCACGTCCATGCCGATGAGCGTTCCACCCACAGTGTTGTTTACTTACTGCATTTCTCTCGAGTAACTGCGTTATACACTGAAGTGCCAAAGAAACTGATATAGGAGTGTGTATTCAAATAGAGAGATACATCAACAAGCACATTACGGCGCTGCGGTCGGTAAGGCCTACATTAGACAACAAGGTTCGAGTCCTCCCTCGGGCATGGGTGTGTTCTTAGTATAAGTTAGTTTAAGTAGTGTGTAAGTCTACGGACCGATGACCTCACCAGTTTGATCCCTTAGGAATTCACAAAAATGGCTCTGAGCACTATGGGACTTAACAGCTGTGGTCATCAGTCCCCTAGAACTTAGAACTACTTAAACCTAACTAACCTAAGGACATCACACACATCCATGCCCGAGGCAGGATTCGAACCTGCGACCGTAGCAGTCGCGCGGTTCCGGACTGCGCGCCTAGAACCGCGACACCACCGCGGCCGGCTAGGAATTCACATCCATTTGAACTTGGTGTCATAGTCGGCGCAAACTTGGTGTCATAGTCGCCGCACGAGTGATGGGACACAGCATCTCCGAAGTAACAATGACGTGGGGATTTTCACGTACGACCATGTCACGAGTGTGCCGTGATATCAGGAATCCGGTAAAACATCAAAGCTCCGACATCGCTGTGGCCGGAAAACGATCCTCCAACAACGGGACCAACGACGACTGAAGAAATCGTTCAAAGTGACAGTAGTGCAGCCCTTCCGCAAATTGCTGCAGATTTCAATGCTGGACCATCAACAAGAGTCAACGTGCGAGCCATTCAACGAAACATCATCGATACGGACTTCCGGAGCCGAAGGCTCATTCGTGTACCCTTGATGGCTGTACGACACAAAGCTTTAAGCCTCCCCTGGGCCCATCAACACTGACATTGGACTGTTGATGACTAGAAATATGTTTCTTGGTCGGACGAGTCTCGTTTCAAGTTGTATCGAGCGGATGGACATGTACGGGTATGGAGACAAGCTCATGAATCCATGGAACCTGCATGTCAGCAGTGGACTGTTCAAGCTGGTGGAGGCTCTTCAATGGTGATAGACGTGTGCAGTTGGATGATATCCGACCCCTGATACGTCTTGATACGACTCTGGTAGGTGACACATACTTATGCAACCTGTCTGATCACCTGTATCCATTCATCTCAATTGTGCATTCCGAAGGACTTGGGCAATTAAAGAAGGACAATGCGACACTCCACACGTCCAGGATTGCTACAGGAACACTCTTCTCAGTTTAAACACTTCCGCTGGTCACAAACTCCCCAGACGTGAACATTATTGAGCATATCTGGGATGCCTTGCAACGTGCTGTTCAGAAGAGATCTCCACCCCCTCGTACTTTTTCAGATTTATGGCAAGCCCTGCAGGATTCATGGTGTCAGTTCCCTGCAGCACTACTTCAGGCATTAGTCGACTCCATGCCACGTCGTGTTGCGGCACTACTGCGTGCTCGCGGGACCCCTACACGATATTAGGCAGGTGTACCAGTTTCTTTGGCTCTTCTGTATAGAAGCAACATGGCTCACTCATAGAAAGCCAACCATCAAGATCAGCTTCTCTAATGGATTCGCGTGACCTAAGGCATTCGAAATCGAACGATTATTACGGGAAAGGTCAGACTAGATCCATAGGCATCCATCTCTCTACTATGAGTAGAGTGGTTTAGGTTAAATTGATCAACGACATAGTCCGTGTCTGACCACAAATTCAATCGATCAAGCTGTTCCAGGACTAAGCACTATTAGGGTTTTTGAACTTCCCTTCGGGGTTCCGTAAGAAGTCATGGTCAATGCTTTATGACCATATGGACGCATAATCAGCCATGTCGCCGACGAATGGACTACTTTTATCACATGTGCCGTTCTAAACTGAGGGAAGTTCGGATCGAGCTTACGAGGCATGTCCCGCATTACTTTCATATTGGTGGCTGTAGACCGATAATTTTTTACGACGGGCAGCCCAAGCCCTTTTTGGGTTGTGTCAAGGAGGGCCACGTACGCTCAGAGTGCTTCCGATGAAGAAAAGGAAGGTGCAAACAGGTTACGAAAACGGCGAAAAAAGAGACGTCGCACATCATTGGACTATTGCTTTGTCTGTATCAGAGCCCACATCATAACTGATGATGGCCGACATACTGACGCCATCTGCGGAGAGAGAACCGAAATGGATATTGTGCGCCTAACATGGACGGCTACATCGCATCCAGAAATACTAATACCGGTACATCAGACCAAGGGTCAAGACACCTTACTCAGCGACGGGCTACATGCGGCAGATATAGATGCCGCTCTTTTACAGGAAGTATACGCCGACGATTCCAGTCCCTCTGTGGTTACGATAACTTGATGGCACCAGCTTCAAAAACCGGTAGTGGAACAGCGATACTCCCTAAGGAAGGTAAGAAGGACGTCACCTACCTACCATCGGCACACGGGATGGCTCTGGCAGTACATGGAGTGCAGCTTATCATCATTTATGCGCCGTCAGGTACGGACAAACAAAGAGAACGATGACGCTTCTTGGCAAAAGAAATAGCTTTGCTCTTTCTAGAACGGCACGCTCATTACAGCCACGGCCGCGACTTCAATTGTGTATTGGCGTCGAAAGATCAATTCCCACGTTATAACCCGTCCCCAGAATTGAGAACACTGGGCTGGGAACATGTCCATAGAGATCGAACCAGATATACATATGTAAACAGCCAATCTGCCAATCGCATATCATATCTACGTCACACTCCATCTCCAACTTGGCATCCATGAGACATAACAACGGCCAGTGGCCTTCACCGACCACACGGTATACATCTGCACGATCGCCCTCCGAAGACAGCAGGTGTGGCGAAGCTGAGGACTATGTAAAACGAGTGTGGCCCCCCTTAAAACTCCAGAGTGTCACGAAGTTTGTGAAGAAGTTTGGCTATCACGTGAAGGGCGTTGACGGATGTACCCTACGACAGTACTTTGTCGGTTGGAATGTACCAAACCGACGATACAGAATGCACTGACTGCCTTTGGGCGTGAACATTCACCGCGGAGACGGCAGACTTTAAACTTGTAATTCACGATATTACGAGAATGTGCCAATCACGCCTCCTCTCCCACCGACAGGTGGTGGTACAACGAGCCAAAGTAAAAATCATTGCTATTATGCGTTCTCATCTGGAAGAAACAGCGGTCGGCGCGAGACAACATATCGAGGTTCTTCTAGAGGTTGCTCCAAGCCGTTTAGAATTGCGTCGGAGGGAACAGTCTGCACGCCTTAGACATGATTCAATGGGTCACCTAAATAAATACCTACTTGACGTCACGTATCTCCCACTACACACAGATACCTCCGATGCCAAAGACGGTCGCTCGACGGGATTACTCTTAAATATCTGATTGGCGCCCTGATTCTTCCCTTTGCTAGAGGAAGCATCGGGCTAGTGCACGTTGACCGTCGCATGGTGGCGCTTTATATCAATGTGACATTGAAAACATGGGGTAGACAAGAGCGGAGTCTATTCCGCTCTTGAAAGACAAATTGGCGCCGGCTTACAGAACTGCATCGGTAATGGTGAAGGACATCTCCCACCCATTTCATCATATCAGAGATTTTTTCCTTTAATATAGCTACATAATGACCGATTAAACGGGCAACAGACTGACGACAGCGAGCGACATCTATCGAATACTCGTAAGCAGGTGCCTGCCAAGCCTGTGGAAGCACGACACCCCACATCCCACGGGCCGGTGATATCGCGGACAATTCACCATTAAACCCATGGCACAGAAACACGAAAAATGTGGAACTTGGTAACTAATGGTAAACAAGTCACCGGATTCTGCCTCAACGTTGTGCCACGTGTGTCAGGTTAAAGACGAAGACGCCCACCGTCTTACGTGCAGCCCCTCTGCGGTAATGTTGCATCTAGTGGCGAAGATAATTGCCTTCCATCTGCCCGTAAGACAACAAGCCATTGCTCCCATAATTCTTTTTCCAGACAGAATATGCTATCCACGAGCTAATACCAGCGCGGTGACATGGCTAAGAGCGCAAGCGGTGCATCATCTGCTTCGCGACGGCCCAAAGAATGCGCCGAACTTCTGGAACCATCTGTATCCACGACATACGGCAATGGCGTGAACCAGAAATACCGACAATATTTGCCTAACTTCGTGGGAAGTGAGTTACGAGATACTCTGTGCAGCTGGAACTTCTCACCAATGAGAAGCTGATGTTGGACACTATGAGGAGACTGTGGCAATGACGAAACGGTTATCACCTTCAGTTCTACAAGACCACGTGTTTCTTTTCTCTCTCTTTTTCTTAGTTATTAGAGAACACCTGTCATTTCCTTACTGAAGAGCGTCCGGTGGATGAATCGCTATAAACTTAGAAAAGGGTGTATTTTGTCTGAGTGGTTGCATTTTCAGAGAGTTTTGGTTCCTCTTCTTCCTTAGACTTGTATAAAAAAATGTGAAGACGTGGCCAGCTCCAACACGAAGTGCAACGGAATCGGCAAGGAAAGCTGCCACTAAGAGGGACACAGTACATCCTTTTTTTGTTCTTAAAGAAACAGTTTGTCTATAAAAATTGGAAGAAAGAACAAAAATAAAAAGCCGATAGAGCACTTACCTATGAAAGGCAAAAGTCCAGATTTAGAGTCTCTGGCCAGCACACAGTTTTAATCCTCTAGGAAGTTCCATGTTAGAGCACGGAGAGTCCACTTCAAATCTGTAATTACCGTTATTGCCCTAAATCGTATAAGGCGAATGCTTACATGGTCCTCAAGGGGAGTGTGGTCGAATACCTCCCACAGCCTTCCCCATTCAGAGTTTGTGTTGAGTCTCTTGTCTCGTCGGGGACAGGGTGGTAATTCTTAATCTTCCTTCCTTCCTTCAAGTGTTTACAAACACCAAGAAACAAATTAATGTGCTGTTTGTTTATTTAACAACTAGCGGACAAACTCAACATCCAGGTATTCATTTTACCAATGTGATATTAAAAACTAAAACAAAAAAATGACCTGTGTTTGTAGTTTAATATCGAAAAAATTTCATTTCCATGTAGTAGTGAAAACACCTTCGGAGTTATAAAACAGTACTACAAAAAATATACAAACTGTACAAAGGTAAGAGTAATATTTATTTAACTTAGAACTTGATTGTAGGCAATATTTCTAGCCGCGTGTCCAGTTTCTGTACGGTGGGCGCAGCTGCTGCATGTGTTTACAACGCGATTTTGTAATTGTATTTATGATCAAAGCCCTATAGACGGCTATTGTTTTTGCCTACAGCCGTTTGAGCTTCACCTTTGAAAGTTGTCGAAAGCACTGTTAAGGGTTTCCTTAAGATGACTGTAGTAGTGTCTTAATTGTAAAATATAAATGTGTTAAAATTTCATATACAATGCGGCATTTTTCACGCATCTCAGTGTCTCATTTTGTGTCTCTTGAACTGCGTGTCATTCGAGATATATTTATGTAGGTACATTCAGCAGTGTATTTAGGGGTACTGTCTGCGACGTATGTTGCGAATAGAGTTGGTAACAAAGAAGTAACAAGTTTGAACGTCATGCATGATGTGGCAGCTTTTCACGCATCTCCTGAATTATGATAGGTAGATGGTTATTACCCCCGTAGCGATTGTTTCGTGACAGTAATGGATGTGTGTAGAAAATTTGGTTGAAGTCGGTCCTGTGCTTTAGGAGGAGATGCGGAATATGCACACACACACACACATTTTTGTACCATGTATGGATGGGTGTCACTATTTTGAAATTCACAGCTTGTTTCGTTTCGTGTTTACCGCAGGAGGAAAGACTCAAACTACCGTGAAGGTGATGTGTTCGTGATAAACACGCCATTCTTCTGGGTGACACAAGTAGTCGCCACGCTGATGTCGATGGATTTCCCTGTCAAAGTGGTGGCAGTAAAAGGCATGGACCCCGCAGCCTTTCGTGACGCAATACAAAAATACCAGGTAAGAATATATCTAATTTTTTCCCATTATGCATATAGGTATCCACCAATTCGCAACAGTCCTGTCCATCAGTACAGTTCTGCGCTATTAACAGACTTCATCTGCACCTGTATCCAGCAAATTAATCCCGCTGACTTTCACATCTCTCATTCTACTTCAAAGGCTTCTTACTTCATCAGTACTATCCAGTGTCTCTCAATTTCTTTCTTTATCTGTTTATGAAACCATCCAATTTTAGGCAATGCATTTTCTTTTAGCTTCGATTACAACTTCTATTTTTCCACAGCCTACATTTCACTTCCGTACAGTATAGTGATCTAGGCTTCCAGCATAAGTTAACTACTTTCTCAAAATTCACATTTTCAGACCTAGATTTATCTTGGTGACGAATACTACTTTTACTTATGCCAATCTGTTTCTGATGTCTCCAATGATTTGGTCATCTCATTTTTTCGAGTCTAATGATAGGAGCCCCGCACAAATGGCATGTCACAACAAATTTTCACACAGCCTTAGGCAAGAATTATTGACGTGTTGTTGACAAAGACTGGTCATTCTGAACCAGTTTAGCCACTGAAATATTTTATGTTGGTGTTTGACCACAATTAACTTCATTGCTCATTCTCGTTCCTAGCTTCAGTCGTCTCTGGCTACATCGATTCCTAATTACTAGAATATTTCATTTCTTGATTGCATCACCCCAGTTTTCAAATAGTCTACCTATTTCTTACAAATCCTCTGACTAAAGGACTAAGTCGTCTGTGAATTTTTAGATTGTTATGCCCTCCTTGCTCTTTCATTATTCCCAGATTTTTCTAACACTTTCTTCGTTGGTCTTTTCAACAGCTTCAAGTAATAATAAAAATGAGCTGTTACCCTTTCTGAGAACCTTGGAATTTTGAACTTACCCTTCTGAATCTTCCTCTCCTGTTACTTTTGTTTGATTTTTATAGATATTATGTGCTATTTCTGTCTGCTTTTTATCTCCAGAGTAGTTAGAATTTCCTAAGAACTTACTTCAGCATTAAATGTCAAGTCCTTTTTTTAGTCCACAAATCTATGAATATATTATTACATTTAATAGTCATTTCGCCCGCATCTCGTGGTCGTGCGGTAGCGTTCTCGCTTCCCACGCCCGGGTTCCCGGGTTCGATTCCCGGCGGGTCAGGGATTTTCTCTGCCTCGTGATGGCTGGGTGTTGTGTGCTGTCCTTAGGTTAGTTAGGTTTAAGTAGTTCTAAGTTCTAGGGGACTTATGACCACAGCAGTTGAGTCCCATAGTGCTCAGAGCCATTTTTTTAATAGTCATTTCATTTTAGCCAGTCATGCAATTAATTTCCGTAGTCGCATTGTAACAACACTTTTACTTTCAGAAATTTTGTATGTGCTCTCTTAAATCAACTGTCAGTAAATAAGCCTCTAAACTATGAGGGCGTGTTGAAAAGTAATGCATCTAATTTTTTTTTATGTGGATCTCTTAGAAAGCATTTTCAATAAAACACATGTTATTAACATGGGTGTGGTTTTACTGGACAGCAGTGAAAGGCTAATTCATCCATAATATACTTACGTAGATGTCATAAGTTTGCAACATTCCAATATGTAACTTAAAATTCTGATTTGCTCATTTTGCCCACATTGTTTTTTTTTTTCATCAGCCAGAAATCATTCTGATGAAGGTTCTTAGAAGATGTGACAAAACCATTATTTTCAGAGATCAGATCAGTATAGCTCACACACTGGAATGAATTAGCTCTTTTTCATGACTCACCATTCACTCATGAAAATAAATAAAAGGATTTCACCTTGCCTGTTTAATTCTGGTCATACAATCAGTATGACAATATATGAACTCAAGAAGAAAAAAATTAATCATTATTACTGTTTATAAATAGAAATTCTTCCAATCCATATGTGGCATACAGCAAACCAGTGCTTAACAGTATTAGTTCGCATCTCGTGGTCGTGCGGTAGCGTTCTCGCTTCCCACGCCCGGGTTCCCGGGTTCGATTCCCGGCGGGGTTAGGGATTTTTTCTGCCTCGTGATGGCTGGGTGTTGTGTGCTGTCCTTAGGTTAGTTAGGTTTAAGTAGTTCTAAGTTCTAGGGGACTTATGACCACAGCAGTTGAGTCCCATAGTGCTCAGAGCCATTTTTGAACAGTATTAGTTAAAAACAGTTTTGGTTGCAATTTTAGTTTTTTTTATTTTTCAAAGACGCTCCTGTGAACGGGAACACGTTATGCAGATCTTGGTGCCTCTCGCGTCCATCTAGAAAAGATAACCTGAAGATACCTTAATAAGGCGAAACACGTCGTTGAAAAATAAAAAACTAAAATTGCAACCAAGACTGGTTTTAACTAATAGATTTATAAATAAAATGTCCTATTTTATGCTAATGGTTGATGAAAACCACATTCTATAAATCCTGAACAGAGAGGGGGAGGGGGGGGGAGAGTATGGGAGTGGGGGCCCATTTGAAGGAACCTTTTACAATTTTCTCTAGCGGAAATGAATAGCAGTACAAAATTGAACTACATTAAATTTCCTGCAAAACAGGTTCTATTCATTATTATCTCGGAGTAATAGTTTCTGCAAACAGAGTGGGAGGACACTGAAAATCTTGCACAAAGTGCACTGTAGCTTAGGTAGATTTCGTAGCCCAGTTTGAGATAGTTTTGAAAACTGAGAGACCAGAAGTGTCTTATGATAAAACTGTTTATCTCAACTTCCTCTATGTCACTATGGTACATTGTAAACAGTTATCGTTTACATGCTGTACTTCCACTCTGGATCTGAATAGAGAAAAATCAAATTTCAGAATCCCAGTTAATGTTTATAAACTTTTAAGTGAATTGCTACTTCTCATCCTTTGATTTGGCATTGCATGTTGTTGGCAATAATGTGACCGAGTGAGATGGCGCAGTGGTTACACACTTGACTCGCATTCGAGAGGACGACGGTTCAATACCGCATCCGGCCATCCTGATTTAGGTTTTCCGTGATTTCCCTAAATCGCTCCAGGCAAATGCCGGGATGGTTCCTTTCAAAGGGCATGGCGGACTTCCTTCTATAATCCGATGAGACCGATGACCTCGTTGTCTGGTCTCCTTCCCCAAATAACCCAACCCCAATAAAGTGAGTCACACGAGCTGTGGTCTTCAGCAACATCATGCATATAGTGGATCGAGAAGTGACTCGAGTGTCACTCCCTTCACAAGGAGAGATCCTAAAGCGACTCTAGGAACACTCTTCTGTATTAAAGTTGAAATGGTTTTCATTAATCATTGATATATTAATATCAGTTGTGGTCTCAACATGATGAAGATGGTCAATTTTACTTAAACAGAATCAGATATTTTTCTCTGTCCACATTTCTGCTTTTGAAATGGTATGCTCATAGGCCGCTGACCTACCTGAACACATACTAATTTCAGAATTAATCGGTATAGCGTTTGGTACAGCAATTTTCCGGTTTCCCACTAGTTTGAGACCGCTGTTTCCAGCAAACGTGCCTCAGATAAATATTGGTCTAGTCTGACAACCACTGTACAGCCGAGGTCTGTCAGTTCCTCGGAGCTTAGAACTCCAAACAGCTGCTCATATACTGCCAAGAAAATAAAAATTAGTGCACCAGGAAAGACAACGTTGATTTCCATCTGATGACAGCATATGCCACCTGTCAACAAACAGGTAGCGTAGTGGCATAGGTGACAGAGCGCTACTGTGTCTACCCTTTAATAGTGACTGCTGACAGTCAGATGGCTCAGTGTGGTGCAAATGTATGAAACAATCAGACAACCATGCCATGGAGACACACTCGTGCTTCGTACAGTCAACTGAGCGAGTTTGAAAGGAATCAAATTTTGGCCTTCCGAGTAATGGGACGGTCCTCTTGCAGAATTGTTACGTAAGTTGGATGTGCTGCGTCACTTGTGCAGCGATGCTGGAATCAGTAGTCACATGAACACCCATAGACGAGGTTCTGGATGACCAAGCAGCACAGCCTTTTCGGGATTGTCATATTGTAAGGAAAGCAGTGGTACATCACACGGCTACCACAGCACATAGAAGAGGGCTAAGGTAGTTACACCATGTACTAATATGTGTGTTTCATCGCGGGTCGATACCTGGTACCTCAGAACCGCTTGTGCTACTGGTTTGTAAGTATAATCATTTCATGTACTCCACATGCACTGTTGTTACAACAGGTCATGAGTGAATTGGAACCATCTAAATGGGCGTACTAAGGTTTTTTCTGGCATTATATTTTATACACAACAGCTAAATTATATAATTAGTGTCTACAAAGAAAACAAAAATAATGGCTTCCAATAACCTGGAGCCACTTATCAGTAAAATAATAATAAATGATCAGGAAATAAATAGAGCAAACTCGCTCAACATCTTACGAAATGGTCTCATACATAACAAGAAAAGGACATTCGAGAGGAGAAAGATTCAATCACAACAAAAGCATAATCTGTAGATCCATCAGAATTAAAGTAAGAAAGGAAACTGCATCTAAATTTTACAAAACGTTGTCAGTATCATGTGTGACGTAGGGAATGGACTGTAACAAAAAGAAATGATCGAAGTATACAAACGTTGGAGATGTGACTCCTAAGGAAAGTAGCTAGGTACATACTGACAGAAGGATGAATACTGACATCAGAGAAGAACTGGGCATGAAATCTTAAATGAGCACATTACGGAAAAAAGATTTTACTGAAGAGACTAAGAGTGGAAGACGACAGAACATCAAAATGAATAATTCAGTGGGCAGAAGACCTTCAGGGAGACTGAAGAAAAGGTGAAGAGACCAATAATTTTAACCAAGTGGGCAAAAAAAAAAAAATGCCTGATACATGCAGAGAGAAGACACATCATATTTAAAAAATGTATGTCTTTAAGTAACTGTGATTTAATGTGTTCTGTAAGTAAGTACAAAACGCTGGTCTGATGTAAGAGGCATCCTGAAAGCATTAATATGATCAGGTTAAATAAATAAAAAATAAAAGCAAAACCAACTGATATATACATGCACTACGATATATGCAAAAATAATTATGTAACGTACGTACCATTATCACTACAAAGAATTGTATCCAGCAGATCTGAACTCAGATTGGAGGAACAAACAGCTATCTGAATCTGGGAATGAGCCAAGAGAGCAGTGTGTCTCCTGAGTTACTTTGGGATCCGCTCCAAGGGGTGCAGTGAACCGATCTGTTCCTCCTGAGAAGAGAAGGGGGGGGGGGGGGAGAGAGACCAGTGAGCCATTGGGAAGAGAGTGACTCCTGAGTCACACTGCGATCCACTCCATGCAAGTGGTGGCTGAGGATAACAGCTTGTGCAACTCCCATGGTCACCAACAACGTATGATCCCATGTCAAAGGACGAGAAGTAATGTTTATGAACTTTTGAGTGAACTGTTGACTGGGCTTCTAAAATTGTACTTTTTCTTTTCAAATCAAGAGCGGAAATACAAGGTGTAAACAGTGACTGTTTATAATGTACCACAATGACGTACAGTAATTTGATATACGACACTTCTGGTCTGGAAACTACTTCCATTTGGGCTACAAAAACTACCTAAGCTACAGTGCATACACTTTGAGTCAGATTTTCAATCTTCTCTCGCTCTCTTTGCGCAAAGTCCTAGATAAATGAATAGGGCCTGTTTTGTAGGAAATTTAATTCAGTTTAATTTTGTATTGGGATTCGTTTTCGCCAGAGGCTGCGTTTTTCGAGTTGTTCAAGAAAAAGGTAAAAAAGTTATCTTCAAACGCAACCTCACTCCAACACTCACCCACCACCGCTCAGGATTTCTATTATGTTGTTCATGGCATTCCCTGCTCCACTGTACCAGAAAGTGCAACTACACAAAAAGAGATCTTATGGGGTGGCTTAAATGGCGTCAATGAAACGACGCATTCTCTTGGTGCGTTGATTACTACACAGTTCGCGGTCAAAAGCGACAGTCCGCAGTATGACGAGCAACAGAACTACGTTTTTGACAACCGCTGACACTGCTGAGGCCCTCAGGACGGTTCAGACCATCTTTAAGGACATCGCGGACTAGCACTCACACTGATCGAGATCGCATCTATTTAGAGCGCCGTTTGGTATATAGGGTGGAAACAATAGGGACCCTTCGAAACCACTCAACGAAATTCGAATACGATCCGATGCAGCAGAGGGTGCTTATGCACTTTCAGCCCTTCTGTTTCGTATCATAGCTTGTTACAAATAATTTATTTTTTCACAGATACCTTAGTAATAAATAACACCTTATTATGATTACTACTCTAATACATTGAAGGAATCTGAAAAGGCCCCACACTCGGCACGAAAATATGAAGAACTGAGGAACTGAAAAGAAAATGCTCCATATTAGGCACCAAAAATGTTGTAAAAATTTACATTAATGTTAAATCATGGTAACAGTTAACTACAATTATATTTGCACTGTTAGATGCGTCTGTATGTTCTGAAAAGACAAAGCAACTGGTACACCTCCTTAATATCATGTAGGGCCATCGCGAGCACGCAGAAGTGCCTCAACACAACGTGGCATGAACTTCACTAATGTCTGAAGTAATGCTGACACCATCAATCCTGCAGGTCTGTCCATAAATCCGTAGGAGTACGACGGGGTGCAGATCTCTCCAGAACAGCACATTGCAAGACATCCCAGATATGCTCGTTGATGTCTGGGGAATTTGGGTTCCAGCGGAAGTGTTTAAACTCAGAAAAGTGTTCTTCGAGCCACTCTTTAGCAACTCTGTACGTGTGTGGTGTCGCATTGTTGTGCTGGAATTGCCCAAGTCCGTCGGAATGCACGATGCACATGAATGGGTGCAGGTGATCAGACAGGATGCTTACGAACGTGTCGCCTGTCAGAGTCGTATCTAGACATATCAGGGGTCCCATATCACTCCAGCTGCACACGCCCCACACCGTTACAGAGCATCCACCAGCTTTAAGAGTCCCCTTCCGTCATGCAGGGTCCATGAATTCATGAGGTTGTCTCCGTACCCGTACATGTCCATCCGCTCGATACAATTTGAAAAGATACTCATCCGACCAAGCAACTAATTTCCAGTCATCAGAAGTCCAATGTCGGTGTTGATGGGCCCAGGCGAGGCATAAAGCTTTGTGCCGTCCAGTCATCACGGGTACACAAGTGGTCCTTTGGCTCCGAAAGCCCATATCGCTGATGTTTCGTTGAATGGTTCGCACGCTAACACTTGTTGATGGTCCAGCATCTGCAGAAGGGTTGCACTTCTGTCACGTTGATCGATTCTCTTCAGTCGTCGTTGGTCCCGTTCTTGCAGGATCGTTTTCCGACCGCAGCGATGTCGGAGCTTTAATGTTTTACAGGATTCCTAACATTCACAATACACTCGCGAAATGATCGTACGGGAAAATCCCCACTTCATTGCTACCTCGGAGATGCTATGTTCCATCGCTTGTGCGCCGACTAAATCACCACGTTCAAACTAACTGAAACCTTGATAATCTGCGATTGTAGCGACAGTAACCGATCTAACATCTGCGCGATACACTTGTTGTCTTACATAGGCGTTGCAGACCGCAGCACCGTATTCTGCCTGTTTACATATCTCTGTATTTCAATACGCATGCCTATACCATTTTATTTAGCGCTTCAGTGTATTTGCGTATAGTTTTCGGTGACTGCAGATTATCAGTTCTACTTTCTTACATCTGAAATCACTTGCAGAAGTAGCCGTTGCTCAGATACCTGGGCTACAGATTCCTTTTCCTCCACTGCTGTGTCAGCCTGAAAATTTACTTAGAAAACCAGCAATTACTCAATGACCGAGATCTCTTCTTCTTTGTAATATATTAAATTCCCGTTACAACTTGTATGTTGCATTTAAAAGTTGCCTCCAAAGTCAAGCTATACAGTATGAGCTGTTACATCATCCCTCGTACGTCATTACTGTCAAGCAACGACTGACTTAACATCAGAGACGTTAACAGCAATGTTCCAAATCATGTTGGTTCTATGGCCTAGAGCGTATCTCCTAGGCTGGGTGCCAGTGGCATGCAGTAATCTCTGGCTGCAGCAAGTGCATCAACACGCCGTAATATCGCTGCCACCGCCCCGTTTTGCACACGTGCTGCGGTCACCCCAGCATACGGTACATGCACAGAAAATGCCAAAAATACCGCGCTTAGAAGACCGGTCGTAGACGTCCACTAAACCAACAAGAAAATTCCTTTTTTTTCAAAAAAGCGGACGTAATTCGTCGAAATGAAAGTGATGTGTCACACCACATCTTCTAAACAATCAAAACGAAAATAAAATTAGGTCTGATTTGACTGGGCATAGGTTTGACTCAGTAATTGGGCATGAACGGGGTCGAAGGGGAGCGGAGCGACAATTAGCCATGTGACAATATCTGCGTTACATAAAGGCATAGGTGGTTTGTGTAATGTCGGCGTCGTGTGCTGACCGCTGTTAGATCTCTTGTGGTGTTGCGCGGTCATTGATTGATAGGCAGCAGCTTTAATCTTCATGCCCTTCTGCCCTCACAGCTTACTTCCCCCCACTCCAAGTAGCATGCTACCCGGCAGCCAGTGTGATGCTATTGGCCTTACAGTGTCGAGTAGACACTTTCCGGCTCCCAACACGCTCACGGCAGTAGTAATTGGACGTAGGCATAGTGTCAGCGTTGTATTTGGAAGCTGTGGTCAAATGCAAGTATCAGACCACAAGAAAGACCGTATGATACAGAATGGGAAATGAATGTCTCACAGACTGAAAATAGACGTTGCAACGAATGCACTGATCAGACTCAGTCTAAAAACTGAGTAGAAAATAGACCGTCACGCTTGCAGAAAACAAAATCAGTATGTAAGTCCTCCGATTTCTCTCAGGATACTCGAATCCAATTTTCCACTCCTTAACCAAAAGAGCCCCAGAATCATTTCACTGATCTCCAACTGATGGATCAGTCTGTTTGAATTATACCTAGGTTGATACCGTGTTCGCGCCGCCGCCCCCCTCCCCCCCCCCACCTGCACCCCCCCCCCTACGTCAGGTCTGAATTTTCGATATCATCATCTATGTCAATGGCGGAATCAGTTTGTAATGTCATCCAATGAACGATCAACGCTGGGCGACCACCCCTGCTAGTTTCCATACAGGATACCAAACTTTCCGATCTTACTTTGAAAATCCTTGGTCAGCGACTAGAGTGTAACAAGGGGGAGTTCTCGCAATGTTGTCACACTGTTTCGTCTGCATTGTTGCATCTATCGCCATTGGTCTCTGGGTCCCTAGTGGCTTACATCCCGGATTTTCCTGTGAAAACCACTGAGGATTCCTGCAGTAGTGTCTCTGTATTTCTGAGCCATCGAGAACGCTGCAGACAAACAAAAATGCCTTTAAGCCCTCACTCAGTTTTCTCAGGCCCGTGGAGAGCGTCTGCATCCCTCATTTGTCAGTTACGCCTCTAAACGGGACACCCCTTTCAGAGCGGAGCAAACACTTCAGTTAAACAGTATACATCCATCTTCTGTGGCTTTCAGGGAAGTCTCAATATATCCAAGCGCGGCTTAATTGGAACCCTTTTTTCATGAGTATCAGGCTGCGAAATATTACACCACATGCATCAAGTCTAGAATTAATAAAAGAAAATAGTTCAAAAAGCTCTGAGCACTGTGGGACTTAACATCTGAGGTCATCAGTCCCCTAGACTTAGAACTACTTAAACCTAACTATCCTAAGGACATCACACACATCCATGCCCGAGGCAGGATTCGAACCTGCGACCGTGGCAGCAGCGTGGTTCCGGACTTAAGCGCCTAGAACCGCTCGGCCACAACGGCCGGCTAGAATTTTCAGATTTTATCTTTAATTCTTTTTCCATTATTAAATTCAAAGGCACTTTAGAGTTGACACTCTACAGTGTTTAATATTTTCAACTTATAAGAGTGAGGACAGTGCCTTGTTTGCCAGAAGAAGACAATTAACAGTAGACCTATATAACTCACGTGAAATCGCTATGATGGCATATCTGATCTTGTGACTCCGTTCCTTTAGTTCTCTCCATGAACTCATTCTGACAAAGTTTGTGTTCTTAAGCAAGTTCTTACTAACCATGAGCAGTGCGGAGAATGACCACCCATACAGCTCTCTCTCGACTACCCAAGTGTTTACATCTGCGACAGATGCGTGTTATGTCTAGTACTGGTACCATGGCTCCCATGGGAAATGACTGAAAACTCGTCATAGACGGGACTCGACAGTGAATAGATCTCGCTTACTTGGACTTCCGGCCCACATTTTCTGTGCACATGCTTTGGTGGCACAGTCTTCAGTTCTAATAGCTAACCCTTGGCAAAAGAAGCTCGTCTCTGGAGACTGCAATCCTTTAGTAGGGTGATTCTTCTGGGATAGTTTGAGGTGGTATGTCGAGCTCGTGATATATCGAGCTAACCACAACTTGACTACTGTGACCATCGTTTGGCAGAAGACTTGACAACGGGCTGTTTAGCTTCTACATTCAGTGTTCGGTGAACTAAGGCCTTCTCAAATAGAAAAAAAAGGGTCATAGACATTCTCTCCATCGCAAGTTAGCAGAACATGATGCCTACGTGAAATCTGTAGCGGAATTTAAAAACAAAGATCGTACTTGTATAAAAATGTCAACCAGGGAGAGGCTTTATTTAATTTCCATCAGCGTCCAGCAGACATCTCACTGTTTCCTTATCATTTTGATTAGCTAGTTTGTAAAGCACTTTTTTCCAAATATCTGTTGACAATGAGTGTACAAAACGACTTCGAACAGATAATGTAAACTCACTGCTCATCGTAACTTTCCTATTTTGACGCCAAAGCAAGTCAAATTAAAACTTCAAATGCGCATCAAAGAGTGGAATCCTATGAATTGGTAAGCACGTCCCCAACAATGTGCTACAGAGCTAACGGCGAATTAACCCACTACGTCTGGAACTCGGCCCAGGCCTCCAGTCAGCTGTCACGCGCTGCCTCGCTCTCACTGCCCCACCTTCGCTGCTCAAGGCGTATTTTACGAGTCGCCCAGCCAGAGATAATTAGCGAAAAGCTACAATCGATTCGAGCTGCCAATAGTAGCGCCAGTAAATAATACCAGAAATCAAGGCACGCGAAATCGATTGCGAACACCTCACTGATCGTTTATGAAATTTCAAACGACTATGAAATGATGAGTAAAATGTCTCATCTTAAAGGTAATTTTGTGCTGATTCCAAAACTTGCCTTAGATTTGGAGAGTCTGCAATTTTTCTGAAGTTTTAGTGACTTTAATATTATGATTAATAATTTACTAATATTAATTCACCTATTGCACGTGAGTTACAGTTGCATGTGTAAAATTTGCTCTTTCATTGTCTAGTATTATTTGAACTAACGTTACTTTTCAAAACAGCCGTTCCATTTAATTTCATTGTTAGTGAATAACATCTTTTGTTAATAGGCCAGTGTTAGTTTTGGGATTAACCAAATAGGTAGGTCTCCCATGAAAATTACTATCCAATTCAGATCTTTAGCTGTTACAAATCCACAAATCGTGGTAGTGACACATGAGGTAATGAATTTAACTGGTTTCAACATTTTAAATATAGGTTTCTTACAGGAAGCCTAAAATATCATTTCCGAAGGATTGTGTGGTATCTGAGAAATCAGAAAGTAACTCTCGATGTTGTGCTGTTCTTACAAACATGTATGACGTATTAAAAAGAACTGGACAAGTTCAAGGAAGACGCTCGCACTGAGGGTTTTGTACAGACTTAATTATGTACACTTACAGATCGTTTATCCATCACTGGAATCGAGTTTTTCGACGATAGTTTCCTGTCATCGATATCAGTACTGACAAGATTTCAGTTCCAGGAATTCCAAGATCATATCAAAATCTCTATAGTAATTCTTGAGATTAACCTGGACATAAAAAAGAACGGAGTAGTTGACTTCTGTTTATGTAGGTAATGAGAAAAGATTTCATAAAACATTTTATTTCATTACTGTTACACGACAACAATTTAAATTTTACGTTTTCGTGCAGTAATATTTCCCTGTTATGCTTTTTACGTATGACGAATGCAATTTAAGTTCAACGGCAGAACGATATTTTTATATGATATAATTATAATCTGACAATTTTCAGATTTTTTCCTTTAATTGACCTGTGAAACCCTGCTTCTTGCCAAATTTCATGATTCTAGGTCAACGGAAAGTACCCTGTAATATTTGACAAGTAAGTTTGCAGGTGTCAAAATATGTAACATAAATGGCCATATTTTTTAACTGCATTGACTTAGAAGTTTAAATGTTTTACACTACCACAGGATCTTAGACCTTAGTACGTAACATAAATTTCAACTTGATCCATATAACCATTCCTTACGAAAAGGGCTCTTAATAGTCTGACAGTCAGTCGGACAACAAAGCCATCCTATAACCGTTACGTTTTCACCGATTAATGTACGGAACTCTAAGAAGAATTTCCATAATATCAGTTTAGGTCAGAGACATGGTGTCAGTTGCTAGGTGTGGCGTTCGATTTTAATCGATACTCGATTACGAAATTATACCACAACGTGTACCTACACAGACGTGGCAAGTCAGGGAATACCTCCTAATATCGTGTCGGACGTCAGATCTCCTTTAGCCCAGTGTAGTACACTAACGCGTCGTGGCACGAACTCAAGTCTTCGGAAGTCCCTTGCAGAAATATTGACACGCGCTGCCTCTAAAGCCGTCCATAATTGCGAAAGTGTTGCCGGAGCAGGATGTTGTGAACGAACTGACTTTTCGATTATGTCCGATAAATATTCGATAGTTTCATGTTGACTGATATGTGTCGCCAAATCAGTCGTTAGAATTGTCCACAATGTTCCTCAAATCAGTCTGGAACAGTTTTGGCCCGGTGACATAGGCATTGCCTTCCATAAAAATTCATGAAGTCCAATGGTCTCCAAGTAGCTGGACATAAAAATTTCCAGTCAATGATCGATTCAGTTGGACCAGAGGACCCAATTAATTCCATTAAAATACAGCCTACACCATTGTGGAGCCACTAGCAGCTTGCACAGTGCTTTTTTGACAACTTGGGTCCATGGCTTCGTGGAGTCTGTGCCGCACTCGAACTCTGCCATCGGCCCTTACTAACTGAAATCGGGACTCATCCGACCAGGCCACAGTTTACAGTCGTCTATGGTCCTACCGATATGTCATGCACCTAGGAGAGGCGGTGCAGGCGATATCGCGCTATTAGGAATCACCCTTACGTCAGTCGTTGGCTGACATATCCCATTAACGCCAAATTTCGCCACACCGTCCCAACGGATACGTTTGTCTAACGTCCGACATTGATTTTTTCGGTTATTTCTTGCAGTGTTGCTTGTCTGTTAGCACTGACACTCCTACGCGAACGTCGCTGCTCTCGGTCGTTAAGTGAAGGCTGTCGGCTTAAAATCTGGTATTCTCGGCACACTCTCGACACTGTGGATCTCGAAATATTGAATTCCCCAATAATTTCCACAACGGAATGTCCCATGTGTCTATCTCGAACTGCCATTCCGCGTTCCAAGTCCATTAATTGCCGTCCTGCAGCAGTAACCACATCGGAAACATTTTCTCATGAATCACCCGAGTATAAATGACAGCTCCGTCAATGCGCTGCCCTTTCATACCTTGTGTACACGCTACCACTGCCATCTGTGTATGTACTTATCGATATCCCACGACTTCTATCACCTTAGTGTATTAGTGACATGTGGCAGTGCCTGTTGATGTCTTACGCTGGTGTGCTGGTAGGCAACGACCGTGCTGACCCCGCCGCACGTGTGGACGCGGTTGACGAAGATGGAGGACTCGACCCACGAGCAGTTCCGGTCGCTGCGCTTCCCGGTCAGTTCGGGCTCCACGCTGGACTCGAGCAAGGCGGCGCTGCTGCACGAACGGCTGGGCCTGCGCATGGCTCAGTGGTATGGCACTTCAGAGGTGCTTCCCATAGCCGGAATCACCAAGGGCGAGAGGGGAGCACTGCCGCCCACTGGATCCGTGGGCCGCATCAACGCCTACACGCAGGCCAGGGTGAGAGCAACAGCGGGAACTCAGCCCGCTCTACCCAAGTCCAATGGCGAACTCTTCTTCTTCTTCTTCTTCTTCTTCTTCTGCTTCATTTCAAGGAGGCTTATAGTCTGTTCCGTCTTCAAAAGAGCCAATTATTCCTTGGTCTTCCAGTATCTCACTTTCCTGTAGGTCTATTGCCTTTAAGATGTATAACTATTCTCTCTGTCCTAATTATTTCAGTATGCTTCAAATGCGTAGAAGAAAGATTAAGGAAAGACAAACCTAGGTTTCTAGCATTTGTAGACTTAGAGACATCTTTTGACAATGTTGACTGGAATACTCTCTTTCAAATTCTGAAGGTCGCAGGGGTAAAATACAGGGAGCGAAAGGCTATTTACAATTTGTACAGAAACCAGATGGCAGTTATAAGAGTCGAGGGGCACGAAAGAGAAGCAGTGGTTGGGAAGGGAGTGAGACAGGGTTGTAGCCTATCCCCGATGTTATTCAATCTGTATATTGAGCAAGCAGTAAAGGAAACAAAAGAAAACTTTGGAGTAGGTATTAAAATTCGTGGAGAAAAAATAAAAACTTTGAGGTTCGCCGATGACATTGTAATTCTGTCAGAGACAGCAAAGGACTTGGAAGAGCAGTTGAACGGAATGGACTGTGTCTTGAAAGGAGGATATAAGATGAACATCAACAAAAGCAAAACGAGGATAATGGAATGTAGTCGAATTAAATCGGGTGATGTGGCCCGAATTAGATTAGGAAATGAGACACTTAAAGTAGTAAAGGAGTTCTGCCATTTGGGAGCAAAATAACTGATGATGGTCGAAGTAGAGAGGATATAAAATGTAGACTGGCAATGGCAAGGAAAGTGTTTCTGAAGAAGAGAAATTTGTTAACATCGAGTATAGATTTAAGTGTCAGGAAGTCGTTTCTCAAAGTATTTGTATAGAGTGTAGCCATGTATGGAAGTGAAACATTGACGATAAATAGTTTAGACAAGAAGAGAATAGAAGCTTTCGAAATGTGGTGCTACAGAAGAATGCTGAGGGTTAGATGGGTAGATCACATAACTAATGAGGAGGTATTGAATAGAATTGGGGAGAAGAGGAGATTGTGGCACAACTTCACTAGAAGAAGGGATCGGTTGGTAGGACATGTTCTGAGGCATCAAAGGATCATCAATTTAGTGCTGGAGGGCAGCGTGGAGGGTAAAAACCGTAGAGGGAGACCAAGAGATGAATACACTAAGCAGATTCAGAAGGAGGTAGGCTGCAGTAGGTACTGGGACATGAAGAAGCTTGCACAGGATAGAGTAGCATGAAGAGCTGCATCAAACCAGTCTCAGGTCTGAAGACCACAACAACAACATGTTTCAAATGGCTCTAAGCTCTATGGGACTTAACATCTGAGGTCATCAGTTCCCTAGACTTAGAACTACTTAAACCTAACTAAGGACATCACACACATCCATGCCCGAGGCAGGATTCGAACGTTGACTGTAGCAGCAGCGCGGTTCCGTATTGAAGCACCTAGAACCGCTCGGTCACAACGGCCGGCTCAGTATGTTTCTTACCTCGTTTTCTATTCTTTCCATCATGAAAAACGTAGGGAAAATCACCTATAACTTTCACCCCAACTACTGCGGAAGTGGAAACTCTTATTGATGTGCGGTTTGCACAGAATGAATTAGTAGTCAGAGCTCGTATTGTTAGCCAATAAACACATTGTAATAATACATAGAAAGTGCATTTTTGTACATTCATACACTTTTTAAATGGAACAATGACTACTGACATTAACAGGATAAAAGTAGCACTCCGTCTTCAGGCTACAGGTGGCCCATCGTGACCATCCGTCCGCCGTGTCATCCTCAGCTGAGGATCCGGATAGGAGGAGCATGTGTCAGCACACCTCTCTCCCAGTCGTTATGATGGTTTTCTTTGACCGGAGCCCGCTACTATTCGGTCGAGTAGTTCCTCAATGGAGGACATCACTAGGCTGAGTGCACCCCAAAAAATGGCAACAGCGCGTGGTGGCCCAGATGGTCATCCATCAAAGTGCCAGCCACGCCCAACAGCGCTTAACTTCGGTGATCTGACGGGAACCGGTGTATCTACTGCGGCAAGACCATTGCCGGGCTAAAAGTCGGGTAAGTTAAAATGTCAGTGGTGTTTGCTGCAGGATTCTAGTGCTAGTTGTTGACGAGATATCGTATTTTGAAAAGTTCGCACACCTACACTTGTGCAATACCTGTGGTTGGTTGGTTGGTTGCTTGGAGGTGGAGACCAGACAGCGAGGTCATCGGTCTCATCGGATTAGGGAAGGGTGGGGAAGGAAGTCGGCCGTGCCCTTTCAAAGGAACCTTCCCGGCATTTGCCTGGAGTGATTTAGGGAAATCACGGAAAACCTAAATCAGGATGGCCAGACGCGGGATTGAACCGTCGTCCTCCCGAATGCGAGTCCAATGTGCTAGCCACTGCGCCACCTCGCTCGGTAGTACCTGTGGTAGCAAACACTAAAATAAAACACAAGTGCATACACTAGTTATGTGGATTCCGTCCAGTAATGAAACTACTGACCATCACACGTTGTATTGAAAATAACAACCGACAGCGGCAATACACGAATATGAAACGACTGCTGCACATGTGATATATGTCAGCATTTCAGCGGAGATGTCCGAGCAGGCTGCAGTAATAAGTAGTTGCTTCTCATCGGATGTAGTTGGTATGCTCTTGTGGAAAGCGTCTTTTAGCTTTTCCCCACAGAAAAATTCTACAGGCCTCAAATACGTGGAAAAGACCAGCCAAGTCACAGTTGGCTTTGCTTCCAGTCGAATAATTTGGAAACAATTCGTGGAGATGTGCTTTAGTACTTCGTGCACTATGGACTGGACAGCCTTCACATTGGTACCACAGGTTCCTCGTAGTCTGCAGAGGAATGTCTTCTAGCATCTGTGAAGATGTTCTGTTATGAGGCTGCAGTACCTGTGCACGTTCAGGGTTCCATCTATGAAAAACGGGGGTGTGGGCTAATAGTTCCGCATCCCACACCACACGTTTACACTCAATGGACGAGGAAGTTCCACCCGGCGAAGCCAACAGGGATAGTCAACAGATCAATAGAATATATATAGGCAGTTCACCTGGCCATGGTCACTAAAGGTGGCTTCATAACTAAACTAGATACATGATACATATAGACTATCCTGTATAAAAAAGGAGTTATCAAAATTCTTATAAACGTCTCCATGCAGCTCTTCATGGAGAGAGATGTGATAGGTATGGAACCTACGCCGATGGAGAATGTGCAGGATAGTTACCTAATACCACTTCCTCATGCTTATCATGAAGACCAACTGCAACAGCAGCAAGAACACTAATTCCCCTCTCTTCTGTTGCCAGTTGTTTACTTCTTTTACGTTGGCTAGGTGTTACACTACCACTTTCACATTACCAGCTGAAGAGACTGGTACATAATTGCACAAATGGTTGACTTCTATTGGGACATCATGCTGCATACATTGTACAAGAACGAACTCCATTCTTCCTACACTCTCGACTTTTTCTGTATTGATAAATCCCACTGTCTACTCACGAGTTACTGCTTGGACTGTCGCACACTGACTGACTAGCAAGTCGCAATGCACTTGAGGAACACAACAAAGGTTGAATGGCACAAACAAGTGTTGGTGTGGAAACTTTTCAAAATACAATATCTCGTAAACGACTCGCACTAGAATCCTGTAAGAAACACCACTGACATTCTAATTTATCCTACTTTTAGTTTGTTAATGTCCCTAAGCATTGTTCCATTTAAGAAAGTGTGTGTTTGCACAAAAGATACAGTTTCTAAGTATCATTAGAATCTGTTTGTTGACTAACAATACAAGCCCCTACCAAGACACGATCGCAAAGGAAGAGTGAAAATGGTAAACGTTCTAAATGCCATTTTTTCACAAAACGCGTTTTCAGTACCGTTGTGTTCTCTGTACTCTGCTGCATGTCCCTAGACTCGGTCCAAGTATCAGACACTGGTATACGGTCTTCATGGCCAGCAATGCTCCCCAGTTTAGTTCCAATTGATAAGCATCAAGATCTCCATTTAATCTGGAGTGGTTTGAAAAGATAACACAAATTTTTTTTTTAGTGAACGCAGCTTACTTACCTTTGACAGAAATTTTCCAATTATAAAGAAACGTAGAAAAGTCAGAAACTCGTTTGTTCCACAATATTCATGCAAGATTGACTCAGCTGAAGCTATAGTGCTGTGTGGGCGCGTTTTGACATCTACATTTCCAGCTTGTTACTAGCCTCTCCGGCCACAACAGCTTTTAGAGCGATTTGTCGCTTGCAGAGGGCAGGTCTGTGGGCTAGCATTTATGTGGTGTTGCATCCAAGGTGCGCATTCGAAGTGTCAGGTTGTTGACCAGTGCGTTTGACAGCGGATGGAGTAAACGCCCTAAAATCAGGGCTGACAGTATCCTTGGCCCTCTGCTAAAAGTTGCGTTTTCGGTCACTGCAGTTTCAGTTGGACTGATGGTCAGCTGCAGCCCTAAAGATTAGTCATTGAAAAAGCTACCTCCGCACAATGCACAGCACCAGACTTGCTATCGGCATCTGAGTTTGCAAGATGCCAGAGTCAACTGTGGTGCTGTGTTGGGTTCGTGTCTGCCACCTTAGAGAACTGGGTGCAGGAGCATCTCGTGTATAGCATCCGTTGGTTCCTGATTCCTAGAAAACTCATCAAAACACCAGTAGTGGAGTAAAGTGGGCATCAGCCCACTTTGTTAGTGCAGGTTGACTACATCAGGAGCAAGCACACATTCAGGGGCAAACGTATTGTTCTGTTCCATGATAGCCCATAACCTATTGTTCTCTTTTGAGTGAGAGGTCCCTAAGTTATTGTTCTGTTGATAATCAGTCCTTCTGAAAAACCCTCCCTACCACCCTCCCCCACCCCTTTCGTTCGCCGATACAAGCATACTTTTGATATCAAATTAACTGACCAGTTAATTAAATCAATCAGTTAATTAACCCCTCCAACTCTCAGAAATTCAAATCAATGCCAATTACATAGCAAAAGGATATACAGTCTGTTCAAAAAATTCAATTCTCAGAGGTTGGATATCTTTCATTTTGTGGGAAAAGGTCACATCCAACAGCTACATGTCCTATTTTTGTAATCACACTGCTGCAGATTGGAAGTGTCGTCTTGTTGGAATATTTTCGTGTGTGTACTCACCTTGACATGCAAGAATTGACAGAGCTAGTGCACAGTGCCACCACCAGAGGACGTCCACACCATGGCTCCATCCCTCACCCAGCTTCCACCCTACCCCTCCAAGAAAAAATTGGCAGGAAAAGGACTCACTCCATGCTAGACAGGAAGGATCTCACAGCATGATTCAACTCAAAGTCAATAACATATTGATGCATATTCTTCATTTAAACCCCCACTTGGGTACAACTCACATCTGCACCACACACCCCATTCCCATGACGTAATAACTGCAATCACTGAAGAATGGAATGAAGTGTGATATAGTAACCACCAGTTGCGGTCTCCCACCTGTGTTTCTGTCATCAGTGTCTCCACGTAGGTCAGAACCGCCCAATGTCCTAACTACAGATCACGTTACTAAATACCGCCGACCACAGACCGGATATCAGCCCCCTTTGGTCTTGTGGCTCCCAAACAACGCATCCAGTGACGGCATTTTGTTGATCGGGAATTCACACTCACTTTCTGTCTCTGTCTCTCTCAAGAGGCCACTCCCTGTTTTAATCTGCCAGGAAATTTCATATCAGCGCACACTCCGCTGCAGAGTGAAAATTTCATTCTGGAGACCAGTACTTGTTTATTTCATAGGATCACCACATACGCGTGATGTCAGCACGTTGACAGTATTTGTTTTCAATATATCAGAAGAGATGGATGCGGTAACATCTTATCGATTTATCTACTGGGTGACAGTAGCAGAGTTTTTATAGTTCATAGTTTTTCTCTGTTGAATGGCACAAAATAATGAGGATAGAGAGAATGTTTGTGTGACAGACATGAATGCACCATGAGGGATGCAGATCTCCTTCAGATTGCAGTACCTGTATGTAGTTTGTAGATATACCACAATGCAGTAGCAAAATTCTCATCCTTCCTCCAGTTACCATATGATCTATGCTCTTCATAATTTTCCCAACAACAAATACCACTGTAATTGCTCATACTGTTTTTTCTACTACATCGGGCTTCAGGAGAAAGCTTTGTTTGGCGCTGGCGTTGCACATTCTTCACAGCTGGCGGAGCTTTGACAACATGTTATCATTTCCACCAATTAGTCAAAATACGGTTCTGTCGCATTAGCTCAGTTCGCCCCATTTCTCCATCGGATGCAGAAGGTCTTACATGTAATGCACTCCAACTTCTGGTCAGTTCTGATATAAGTTGGCATGATCACTTCGACAAAGTAGAAGGGAGGGCAAGATAGAGGAAGAGTTAAAACATGCAGAGGGACTATCTAAAACCACACTAGAGTTTTGCTGTATGGGGTCCTTAGGAGACAGGTCCAAAATGGTGACTCGTTTTGTGATATGAGTGTAGTACGAATATGATTCACCAGAAACTGTACGATATCTCCATAGGATCCAATGCAAGTATGTGATTGAATGGAAAGACTTGATTCCAAATCACAGGCAGCATTTCTACCAAACAATGTAATACTATAGATCTGAAAAGCCAGTGTACTGGGCCTAGGCTTTTGTACATTTCTTCTATGCAGAGTGACAGTAACATAGTCGTTGTAATAGTGTTTTTAATATCCGAAATGTATGTTGCCAGTGGTAGAATCCTTCTGCATTCAGCTTCAAATGTCGGTTCTCAGTGGTGTTCCTTGGAATGAACATCATCTTCTCTCCAGGATTTCCCATTTTAGCTAGTGGCGAGTGTGCTCTGACTGCTGAAAAGAAAAGTAACTCACCATGCAAGGTGACTCTCTTGACCAATTTAATTAATTGGCATATCGCTTTGGTATCAATGACATACCACATGGTAGGTGCAGGAGATGAGGAGATGGCTAGGGTACCACTGATATGATTTGGGAGTGGTAATCAGACATCTTTTCTTTTAACAAAATTTCAATATCCCTACTACACATGGAGAGATGACCATCATAATAATGTCACATGTACTACCGAATTTATAAAGTGGTATGTAGTATAAACCTGATATTTGAAACTTCTTGTAGACTTCATATATGGCGAAGCATTTTGTTACTTTGTGAGAGTTCGAAAGTGAGAAGACATCCTGAGACAGAGGTAGATCTTAGCACTCTATCATGAGCCAAAAATCATTTTAATATTCTAGTGCTGTGATGCAGCATGCAATAGATATTAAGCTGATTAGGATAGATTTTTTTACCTGATGAGAGAAAACTTAGAGTAAATGTAGCCATGCCATACTGTTACATAAGTAACGATAGTTTTGAGATGTGGAAACGTGTATGTGATCCGATTTCTTCTGTCTTCGAAAATAACTCGTATAAAAAGAGGAAATTTGCATTTAGTGTGAGAAATTTGAGGTGTGCAGTCAAGAATGTTGCCATATCAGATTGGGTAATGTGGATTTTTTAAACTGGCATGTCAATTTCGGAGTGGAATTGGTTGGAGGCACTGTATGAATGCAGGCAGCAGCTGCTTGCTTTGTTAGTGGCAGGAGTGGTCACGAGGCTTCAGCAACTTGAATTCGGGGATTAGCTTAGCCTGTGACGGGCGGTTAGGTACAAACAATGCGCCAACCTGTCTGATCTTTCCCACGACAGCAGGGGTTCATGAAGTGACTGTTGGGGGATTGGTGGAGCTTTACTATGGAGAAGGTGGAAGTGAGTATTTTAAGTGCCCTATTTGACTCCTGTACATTGTTGGACAATTAATTTCATCGATTAAATTAATTAGCCAATAATTTGATACCCAAAGTGTGCTTGTATCAGTGAGGGAGAGGGGTGGGGGAGAGGGGTAGGGGAGGGTTTCTCAGAAGGATGGATTATCCACAGGGGCCATAATCCTCTTAGTAGAACAATAGCTTAAGGACCTCTCAATCAAAAGAGAACAATAGGTTAAGGGCTGACATGGAACAGAACAATAGGTTTGACCCTAAATATATACTTGCCCCTGGTGTAGGCAACTGGCAGTAACAAAATGGCCTGATGCTCTCTTCATCCTACTACTAACATTTACTTGATGTCAGCCCTCAGTTGAGCCGTTCTCAACTTACGCATCGATCTGCAAGAAAATATGGTGTTTTTTAAACTCAATGTTCTCTCAATTTTTTTAAATTCATTAATTTTTTTCTAACAGTTATGTAATATCCTCCAACAGTTGTGTTCTTGGAAATTAATTCGATTAATCCTTGGAGTAGCTACTCAGCTTGTCTTGTATCATTTTCTGTGTTCTAACAAATTGGTTTGTGTCTTTAATAAATATGTTAATAAATTTATGGTGCAGTATCCTTTCACTCAACACCAGCTCTCTACCACACTGCAGCTATGAACCCATTCTATGTAATTCCAGTCCCTACAAATCACTGCCAGAACATTGTCTATGGAGATCTGTAAGACCTCCGAATTATGAGCAATGTGTCTCATACTCATCCTGCCCAAAAACCTATATAAAAATGTTTACTGTGTAACAGTGTAAGAGTAGAAAAACGTCAATGTATTCGAAAGAGGAAAGATCATGGTAGATGCTTGCCATTCTGTGCTTCATCTGAAGAACCAGCTATATTTATCAGTTGCAAAGCTGAAACGCCTGTTGATGATGTTGCTGTTTCTTCCTCTAAGCATGGAAAATCCCACAGTAAATTTCACACCCTCTGATCTCAAGAACAGTGTTTTGTAACAAATGGAAGTCAGCACCGAGAGACCTTTTTTTATTTATGTTTTACTGTTGTAACAAATTTAAAAGAAACGGTGCATGGTTTTTGTTGACCGCTGTTCAGCCAGTTAAAATATTACCGCTTCATTTCTGTACTTGTATTACCACAAATGAAATGTAGTGCATCTGTATTAGCCTAATGGCACTTGAAGCAAAAACTTTCTTTTTGGCACATAGAATAAGTCAGTTTCCTAGTGTGGCATTTCGAACGATCTTAATAAATTATTTTCTAATTTGTCTGATCTATAGTATGCGAATATCTTGTCAATATTTTGGATACAAATAAGTACTGTACAAAAACTGATACAGTGCTTTTTGATTCTCCTGACAAATTTGAGATTTGGCATTTAGAACCTTTTCCATTTCTGCTTTTGAAATGTTTCCTAAATGATTTGAATATCATACTTCTTTTAATCACTTATTCGTTAATTTAATTTCGTATTTTTTGGTCAAATAGGTATTGCATTTGAAGACGTCCGTCTCTAAAATGTGGTTCACGAATCCATGTTACTTCTGAATCAGAATTTATGCCATGGAGCTGATCGGTATGAATCTTGCACGCCTGCAAGTTGTCACTACTGGAACAATGAAACATTCCTCCCCTCCCTCACCCACATTACCTGCCTCTGAGATAAGCGCCAACTTCCTCAGCTTACGGTCGAATTCCCCAGCGTCAATCAAAATTACGCTGATTTTAAAATGTTGCTGTCTCTGTAAGAATTTTTGTTTGTTATTGAACAGAAAAACTAAACTCTTAAGAAACTACTACACTCGTGTTCACAAATTAAGGATAATGCTGATACATGATGAAACAACGCTCTGGTGGGAGGTTTGCGGGTTTAAATCACCTCGGGGTATGACCATGCAGTGCATTTGACCTGCGGTCGTCGCACGGTGGCGCTGGCAGCAGTCAACATAGCAGAGGTATGTTGGTGCATGTCAGAGTACGGTGCAGCGAGTTAAGTGTGCAGACGTTTTCAGACGTGTTAATGGTGACTGTGTGTTGAAAATGGCTCAAGGAACACATATTGACGACGTTATGAGGGGTAGAATACCAGGGCGACTGGAAGCTGGTCAAACACAGCAGGTCGTAGCGCAGGCCCTCTGTGTGTCACTAAGTGTGATCTCAAGATTATGGCAACGATTCCAGCAGACCGGAAACGTGTCCAGGCGCAACAGTACGGGACTTCCACAGTGTCCAACACCACAAGAAGACCGATATCTCACCATCAGTATCCGCAGACGGCCACGGAGTACTGCAGGTAGCCTTGCTCGGGACCTTACCGCAGCCATTGGAACAGTTGTCTCCAGACACACAGTCTACAGACGACTAAACAGACATGGTTTACTCGTCCAGAGACCTTCAAGGTGCATTCCACTGACCGCTGGTCACAGGAGAGCCCGTAAAGCCTCGTGTCAAGAACATAGTACATGGTCATTGGAACAGTGGTCCAAGGTTATGTTCACAGACGAGTCCAGGTATAGTCTGAACAGTGATTATCGCCGCGTTTTCATCTGGCGTGAACCAGGTACCAGATACCAACCCCTTAATGTCCTTGAAAGGGACCTGTATGGAAGTCATGGTTTGATGGTGTGGGGTGGGATTATGATTGGTGCACGTTCACCCCTGCATGTCTTTGACAGAGGAGCTGTAAAAGGTCAGGTGTATCAGGACGTCATTTTGGACCAGTATGTCCACCTTTTCAGGGGTACAGTGGGTCCCACCATCCCCCTGGTGGATGATAATGCACGGCACCACCGAGCTGTCAACGTGGAGGAGTACCTTGAAACAGAAGATATCAGGCGAATTGAGTGGCCTGCCTGTTCTTCAGACCTAAACCCCATCGAGCACATCTGGGAAGCTCTGGGTTGATGTATCGCTGCACGTCTTCAAACCCTACGACACTTCAGAAGCTCCGACAGGCACTGGAGCAAGAATGGGGGGCTATAACCCAGCAGCTGCTCGACCACCTGATCCAGAGTACGCCAACCCGTTCTGCGGCATGTGTACGTGTGCATGGTGATCATATCCCATATTGATGTCGGGGCACATGCGCAGGAAACAGTGGCGTTTTGTAGCACATGTGTTTCAGGACGGTTTTCTCAACTTATAACCAATATCGTGAACTTACACATCTGTGACGTGTGTGTTGCCTATGTGCCTACTCTATTAGCACCAATTTTGCGAAGTACCACGTTGTGTGGCACCACATTCTGCAATTATTCTTAATTTATGAGCATGAGTGTATAAAATGTGGCTGAGCACCGTGGACCGCACGAAAAATCTTGTATAATACTCTATATTTGCACGAAGTAAAAACACAAAAATATAAAAACTTGATTCGGGTCGCAGTTTGACCACCAGTGGTCTACAGCGCTTTCAATATACTCACTTTGTCTTGAAAGGTTACGCTCTCCAGCAGGCGCCTTTGTATGCTGCAGGTAGTGGACGTGGAGACGGGCCGAACACTGGGACCTGGCCAGGAAGGCGAGCTGCACTTCCGTGGGCCCACAGCCTGCAACGCGGTGGGCCCGGACCAGTGGTTCAACACCGGGGACATCGGACACTACGAGCCTGCCGGCTGGATATTCGTCGTGGACCGCGTCAAGGAGCTCATCAAGTTCCAGGGCATACATGTCAGTAGCCGCGCAAGCTCACTAGCGTACAGTCCACGTGCTAACGTTATTATGAGGAAAAATTCTGTTTCTAATGCTTCTTTTGTTTTCATTAAAATTACCTCAGATATAGAAAGGGAAATAAAACAAATACAGCAGGATTTCATCTGATACGGTGCTTTTTCCACTTTGTCGTCACCATTCTTCTCACACTTTTGCCAACAATGAACAGGAATCTACACTGCGGTGGTATAAACTTGAAACAGCTGCGGCCAGCCAACCTTGCTATTTTGTCGACAACATCTGAGACTTGTTCTTGACCCCCCCCCTACCACCATGAACCATGGACCTTGCCGTTGGTGGGGAGGCTTGTGTGCTTCAGCGATACAGATGGCTGTACCGTAGGTGCAACCACAACGGAGGGGTATCTGTTGAGAGGCCAGACAAACGTGTGGTTCCTGAAGAGGGGCAGCAGCCTTTTCAGTAGTTGCAGGGGCAACTGGATGATTGACTGATCTGGCCTTGTAACACTAACCAAAACGGCCTTGCTGTGCTGGTACTGCAAACGGTTGAAAGCAAGAGGAAACTACAGCCGTAACTTTTCCCGAGGGCATGCAGCTCTACTGTATGGTTAATGATGATGGCGTCCTCTTGGGTAAAATAGTCCCCCATTCAGATTCCCGGGTGGGGACTACTCAAGAGGACCTCGTTATCAGGAGAAAGAAAACTGGCGTTCTACGGATAGGAGCGTGGAATGTCAGATCCCTTAATCGGACAGGTAGGTTAGAAAATTTAAAAAGGGAAATGGATAGGTTAAAGTTAGATATAGTGGGAATTAGTGAAGTTCGGTGGCAGGAGAAACAAGACTTTTGGTCAGATGAATACAGGGTGATAAATACAAAATCAAATAGGGGTAATGCAGGAGTAGGTTTAATAATGAATAAAAAAATAGGAGTGCGGGTAAGCTACTACCAACAGCATAGTGAACGCATTATTGTGGCCAAGATAGACACGAAGCCCATGTCTACTACAGTAGTACAAGTTTATATGCCAACTAGCTCTGCAGATGATGAAGAAATTGATGAAATGTATGACGAGATAAAAGAAATTATTCAGGTAGTGAAGGGAGACGAAAATTTAATAGTCATGGGTGACTGGAATTAGAGAGTAGGAATAGGGAGAGACGGAAACATAGTGGGTGAATATGGATTGGGGAGAGAAATGAAAGAGGAAGCTGTCTGGTAGAATTTTGCACAGAGCATAACTTAATCATAGCTAACACTAGGTTCAAAAATCAAAAAATTATAAAAGAAGGTTGTATACATGGAAGAATCCTGGAGATACTAGAAGGTATCAGATAGATTATGTAATGGTAAGACAGAGATTTAGGAAACAGGTTTTAAATTGTAAGACATTTCCAGGGGCAGATGTGGATTCTGACCACAATCTATTGGTTATGAACTGCAGATTGAAACTGAAGAAACTGCAAAAAGGTGGGAATTTAAGGAGATGGGACCTGGATAAACTGAATAAACCAGAGGTTGTACAGAGTTTCAGGGAAAGCATAAGGGAACAATTGACAGGAATGGGGGAAAGAAATACAGTAGAAGAAGAATGGGTAGCTCTGAGGGATGTAGTAGTGAAGGCAGCAGAGGATCAAGTAGGTAAAAAGACGAGGGCTAGTAGAAATCCTTGGATAACCAAAGAAATATTGAATTTAATTGATGAAAGGAGAAAATAAAAAAACGCAGTAAATCAAGCAGGCAAAAAGTAGTACAAACGTCTCAAAAATGAGATCGACAGGAAGTGCAAAATGGCTACACAGGGATGGCTAGAGGACAAATGTAGGATGTAGAGGATTATCTCACGAGGGGTAAGATGGATACTGCCTACAGGAAAATTAGAGAGACCTTTGGAGAAAAGAGAGCCACTTGTATGAATATCAAGAGCTCAGATGGAAACCCAGTTCTATGGAAAGAAGGGAAAGCAGAAAGGTGGAAGGAGTATATAGATGGTCTATACAAGGGCGATGTACTTGAGGACAATATTATGGAAATGGAAGAGGATGTAGATGAAGATGAAATGGGAGATACAATACTGCGTGAAGAGTTTGACAGAGCACTGAAAGACCTGAGTCGAAACAAGGCCCCGGGAGTAGACAACATTCCATTAGAACTACTGACGGCCTTGGGAGAGCCAGTCCTGACAAAACTCTACCATCTGGTGAAAAAGATGTATGAGACAGGCGAAATACCCTCACACTTCAAGAAGAATATAATAATTCCAATCCCAAAGAAAGCAGGTGTTGACAGATGTGAAAATTACCGAACTATCAGTTTAATAAATCACAGCTGCAAAATACTAACACGAATTTTTTACAGACAAATGGAAAAACTGGTAGAAGCCGACCTCGGGGAAGATCAGTTTGGATTCCGTAGAAATGTTGGAACACGTCAGGCAATACTGACCCTACGACTTATCTTAGAAGAAAGATTAAGGAAAGGCAAACCTACATTTCTAGCATTTGTAGACATAGAGAAAGCTTTTGACAATGTTGACTGGAATACTCTCTTTCAAATTCTAAAGGTGGCGGGGGTAAAATACAGGGAGCGAAAGGCTATTTACAATTTGTACAGAAACCAGATGGCAGTTATAAGAGTCGAGGGGCACGAAAGGGAAGCAGTGGTTGGGAAGGGAGTGAGACAGGGTTGTAGCCTGTCCCCGATGTTATTCAATCTGTATATTGAGCAAGCAGTAAAGGAAACATAAAGAAAAATTCGGAGTAGGTATTAAAGTCCATGGAGAAGAAATAAAAACGTTGAGGTTCGCCGATGACATTGTAATTCTGTCAGAGACAGCAAAGGACTTGGAAGAGCAGTTGAACGGAATGGATAGTGTCTTGAAAGGAGGATATAAGATGAACATCAACAAAAGCAAAACGAGGATAATGGAATGTAGTCGAATTAAGTCGGGTGATGCTGAGGGAACTAGATTAGGAAATGAGACACTTTAAGTAGTAAAGGAGTTTTGCTATCTGGGGAGCAAAATAACTGATGATGGTCGAAGTAGAGAGGATATAAAATGTAGACTGGCAATGACAAGGAAAGCGTTTCTGAAGAAGAGAAATTTGTTAACATCGAGTATAGATTTAAGTGTCAGGAAGTCGTTTCTGAAAGTACTTGTATGGAGTGTAGCCACGTATGGAAGTGAAACATGGACGATAAATAGTTTGGACAAGTAGAGAACGTAGCTTTCGAAATGTGGTGCAACAGAAGAATGCTGAAGATTAGATGGGTAGATCACATAACTAATGAGGAGGTATTGAATAGAATTGGGGAGAAGAGGAGATTGTGGTACAACTTCACTAGAAGAAGGGATCGGTTGGTAGGACATGTTCTGAGGCATCAAGGGATCACAAATTTAGCATTGGAGGGCAGCGTAGAGGGTAAAAATCGTAGAGGGAGACCAAAAGATGAATACACTAAGCAGATTCAGAAGGGTGTAGGTTGCAGTAAGTACTGGGAGTTGAAGAAGCTTGCACTGGATAGAGTAGCATGGAGAGCTGTATCAAACCAGTCTCAGAACTGAAGACAAAAACAACAACACCTGAGACTGGAACCTGTCGACCACACAGTCCATCTTTCGTAGGCCCAAAGCCATGGAGTTCTGAAGGTGCTAAATGAGGAGTACAACAGACGTGGAATGGCAGTCCACCCACATTTGCCAATGAGTTTCATGGTCGCAAAACTGTTTGTGTATTTCTATGGCTTCTCTGAACAAGCAGGTGTGATAGCTCTTGTCTACAGCAGGTACTTCCATGTCGGCAAATGGAGGGTTAAGCTTTGACAATGCCAGCCACTTGTGCTGATGAAATTTCAGAATAATCATCGAACAAACGTCGGCCGAAGGAACCGAGACGGGAGCTGACAGGCAATTTGTTAATTGCATTTGGAATACAGGGTGTGTAAATAAAGTTTCAAGACTGGTCTCAGAACATAAAATTTATTGATTACTTTCATACATCAGACTAAAATTCTTCAGAATATGTGCCTTGAGAATGCAGGCATCGCTGCCAGCGATATTTCCACTGCTGGTAGGCTCCCTGGAACTCCTTAACCGGAATGCTGTCCAAAACCCTCGTCGAAGCCTTTTGGACCGATGTGACGCCGTCAAACTACTTCTCTTTCAGGTCTCTCTTCATTTGGCGGAACACTTGGGTCGAGGTTGGAGCTATAGGGTGGCTGCGGCAGCGCTGCCACATTGAACCGGGTCAAAAATTGAGTCCAGCGAAGCAGGTGTGAACGGTCGCCTTGTCGTGGTGGAGCACCCAGTCCTCCTCCTTCTCCTGGCGAGTTCGGTGGACTCGATCCCTTAAACGGCGGACCACTCCAGTATAATACTGACCATTGACAGTCTGTCCGATAGGCGCAAACACTTTGTGGATCACTGCTTTTGCGTCAAAGGAAGCAATGAGCATGCTTTTCACACGTGACTTGCTGATACAGGCTTTCTTCGGGTTTGTGATGAGGTGGTGTGCCACTCCAAGCTTTGCCTCTTCGACTCTGGATCGTATTCGAAGACCCAGGTCTCCTCACCAGTGACCACTTCGTCCAAAAAATCAGGTTCGGTTTGTAAACGTTCAAGCATTTCCTGCGAAACTTCCAGGCGCCAGTCCTTCTGCCCATGCAAGAGCACTTTAGGGACAAGTTCCGCACACACTTTTCTCATCATTAGATCTTCTGTCACCAGCTAAAATACAGTTTGGTGATTCTAACCCACTTCATCTGAAATTATTCTGATTCCGAACGTCGGTTACTGTTTAAAATTTGATGCATTTTGGCCAGATTTTCGTCAGTTTGCCTCGTTGAAGGTCTTCCAGAGCGTTCATTGTCCTCCAAGTCTTCGCGGCCATCTTTGAACGTGCCACATGAAAACCATGACATCTGACATGGAGTATTCTTTAGAGGCCTTCTGAGTCATTTTTAACGTTTCTGTACCGGTTCTGTTCAGTTTTACACAAAATTTGATAGAACACCGCTGCTCCAAGAGGCGCTGCATTTTGGACGCTGCGATTTCTCGACGACGTTTCGAAACACACAGTCTCTGCGCATGCGATGTTTTCACTCCAGCGTTTCGCCAGCGAATGCGGATGCTTGGCTCGCTTACCCAACACCCCCCCCACCACCTGGCGCAGGTGGCGAGACCGGTCTGCGCGCGCACCGCTACTCAGGATTAGATTTGTCTTGAAACTTTATTTACACACCCTGTATGCTGCCTTCTGAAAGTGTGCTTGTACTCAAAGTGAAGTCCCGCTGTCCAGTAAACAGTGTGTTCCCTACGTTGTTTTGCAGGTGTCACCCTCAGAGATCGAGTCTGTGCTGGTGTCGCACCCGGCCGTGGCGGACGCCGTGGTGCTGGGGAAGCCGCACCCCACAGACACGGAGCACCCCACCGGCTTCGTCGTCCTGCGCCCCGGCGCCTCCGTCACGCGACAACAGCTCGTCGACCTGGTGGCCGGTACGTAAGGGACAAGGGCCAGCGGCAGCCTACCACTGAAATCCGAAACTAGAGATTCAATACTCTGATGTCCTGAAAACAGCAAAAACCCTTGAAAACTCCCAAATTACTCAAAACTGGGGTGATGTGCACCAGCAATGAGTAATTAAGATTGCAGAGAGAAGTTACTCTCGTAGGCACAGTAGTATCATTTCTTTTCTAGCCAGACAGGTAAGTGTGGCTCTAAGCTCATTCAGTGAAGAGCCATCGACAAAAGTGGAATAGTAAAACTCGGTACTACTGTGAGCTAGAATCATGTGAGGGAGTTGGAACTGGGATCAATTATCGTTCTCAAGAAACGGGTTCGTCACACCATAACAGGAGCCAGTCGTGAGCTGGGTGTTCCGGAGGCAGTGTCTCTGATTTTCTCTAGCTGGTCGGAAAGGGTGGGAAGTTCAGGTAGGTGAGTCCAAGTGATTACCTTCTCTTCACGTCAGAAGTTTTTGATGCATTTGACTGCTAAAATCGACCACGATTATGGTATTCGTGTGTGCTTCACAACAATTAGAAATGCAGGAAAGAAGAAAACTGTCTAAAATTACTGCTATTTCTGCTAATATATAAGCAAATTTTGTTTTCTAAAACTAAGAGACTGTTATAAGGGAACGGTAAGGGTCGCAGATGGAGACTGAATTTAAAGTGCAGATAATATCGTTGGTTTTGACGAGCAGATTAGAAAGAATCGAGAACGTCTAATAAGGGAGCAGTTCTGACTTTGGCCATTTGTATTAAAAGAAAACACACTGGATTTCAAACTTGGAGTGACTCATAAAAAATCGACGTTTCCACACGGCAAGAAAACTCTTCCATTTCTCTGATTTTGAAAACAACTGCTCCGCATCCGATCTTCGTCATGACATAAGGAAATAAAGTTGTCCTTATCCTGAAGGTTGGCTTGAGCGATACAATGCTTTATTACGTATACCCATGTCGGAGCTGCTTTCCTCTGACCTCATAACTGATTTGTCGAGCCAGTTATAGGAGAGCCTACAGTCCAACGTAGAATCCAAATCACAGCGCAGTTTGACATTATTCACATTAATATATCGTTTGCGGAAGTGAAAGAAGCGATAACTGACGAACAAAAAGTCACAAGACCACCTGGGGTCGAACCCGGAATTATGCCCATTGAAGACCGACAATGACCCACTCAGTAATAATCCACGTCTGCGTCTATCTAAAGGCAATATATTTCGCCTACATTAGCAGTAATAATATCATCAGAGAAAATGTTATGTAAATAAAGTATAGAACAACACTCAAAGCGAAAGTGATATTCCTCTTTTTTCGCAAAATTAGCAACTCTTCCGTCTTCTGACAGCCTCCTGTGACGCTGGCGCAGTGCTAGGGCTTCGCATAGTCTGATGAATACCGATATCTTTTTCACCATGCCGATGGGAGGGCGCAAATCCGTCTTCTTCCAGGGAAACAGCTCCTGAGGGACGGAGATAAGCTGGCGGTAGCTCCATTATGATCTGGAGAACATTCACGTGGGCATCCGTGTGTCCAGTGGAGGTCGTGCAAGTCATCATGACGGCCAAGGAGAACTGTAGACTGGCTGCAGACCACGTACACCCCTTCATGACCATCGTGTTTCTCTGCGGCAGTGGCATTTTCCAACAAGACAATGCGCCATGTCACAAGATCAGGAGAGAGACGGACTGGGTCGTGGGACACAGTGGCGAGTTCCAGTTGATGTAGTGCCCCCCCCCCCCCCCCCTATCTCGCCAGATTTGGATCCGACTGAACACATCTGGGATGTGATTCAACGTGACGTCACAACTCGCCCCCCCCCCTCGTCCACGGAATTTAAGGGGATTAGGTGACTTGGGTGCGCAGATATGGTGCCAGACCCCTCCAGCGACTTCCCGAGGTCTCATTGCTTCCATGCCATGACACGTTGCCGCTGCCATCCTTGTCAAAAGTGGACATATCGGCTATTAGGTAGGTAATAATAAATTTCTGGCTTATCAGTGTATTACCGGCAGCTACAATGCAACGACTGCGAGCCCATTGATGTTGTCAGCAGAGGAAAACACGGAAACTACACTTGCTTTAAGCTGTACCTCGGAAAAAAAAGCTAACGGGTCGGCCTGTAAGACAAAGACCTAGAGACACCCAATCTTTGCGTAGACAAAGTAGTAGGAATAATGTGGACATCAGTAATGATAATTCTATTGCTGTTTCGAAACAGACATTTAGATGTGCACTGAATGCAATTCCAAATAATTTTGAGAGTTATAACTGCAGTTTGATGAATTTACAATGCTGATTTTGTGATGCAAAACATTTCGCAACTGACGTTACTTTACGTGATACAACGACGTTTAAGTTGTATTGTCATAAGGGAAATATAATTTACCGCTGTTAACACAAATTTATTTTTCAACGCACTGTATGAAGGCTCACTTCAAATGATCAAACAATTAAAGAGAAATCAAAGAATTATTTCAACAATACTCGTATTCGTAGCTATAAAACAGTATTTGCTGTGGTCAGCTCTGAGACTAAAATTTCAGACACAATTTTACGTGGAGTGTATCAATGCAAGATATGTCATGTCCAATGAGTTCAACGTATGGTCGTTCTCCCTGTGATGGGCAGTTATATTTTTATGACATCGACACAACTGGTCGAATTTCGACTACATGTGATACTAGTAAACATAATTTTGCAGAACATTAGGAACTGTTTCCCTATTTAATATAAGCCGATATGTTTACATCTACATTCTCACTGACCAAGTGTTGCCCTTTGTTCTACAACTTCATGATGAGTACGCTGGAGATACTGGTATTTTCCAAGATGACAACAGCCGTGTTCGTAGCGCTGAACGCTGACGGCTCTGGGGTGGCGAACGTTCAGGAACCGTATCCCACTACGACTGGTGCGTTAAATGACCCCATCTTCATCCCATACAAAATGTCTGGTGAAACGTAGCAATAAACATGCACGTTGCTTTGCGGCATTCGGGGATCCAATCACTGAGTTCCTTCTGATAGTTATGGCATACATGAAGCAACTTGTCGCCTCCCTTCCTCGCCAAACTGAGGCCGTTACCGAGGCTTGAAGCCGTGTTACATAGCATTATCGTGATGTTCCTTCAAAGGGGGATTTTCTCTTCGGTTGCTTATGAAGCAAATTTTCTAAATATCTTCGAAGGAAATGATCGCCTTTATGTATAAAAAAAGACTACGTGTCTACACTAAATTTCTAGGACTTAAAGACTTGACATTTAGAAGAAAAACGTAGTGTTAAACTAATATTTCGGACATATACTCGCAGTTCAATCTAACGGATGCGGGTTGCGCGCTGTCCAACGAGTATTGGGAAAGTTGCGTGTTGAGCCCAAAAAGAAGGTAGGGAAAAATATTGAGTATGTGATAGACCATGGTTAATGCGATCTCCATTTCGAAAACTGGTTTTGATGAATTAGTTTCTTCGTGTGAAGGTCCACAGCCTCGCCTTAATTTCTGAATGATAAAAACATTTTTAAAATCCACGTAGGCTGACAGATTCCATACGCTAGGTGGTTTTTATCGTATCATCTATCACATTCCATGTGGCCATTTTCAAATGCAGATGCATCGGTCATACGTGTGTCATATTTGTGATGCAGGGGGCGTTCAATAAGTAATGCAACACACGTTTTCACCGGCCAATTTCGATTGAACAAATGCGGGAGAATACACTACAGGAAGGGTTGGACAACATAGTCCTGCCAATACGTCTCACGAAGTGAGAAAATGTGAGCAATTATAAGAGCGACAGATTTTTTCTCCGCAAATTTCGATTAAAAAAATGCGGAATTCGTTGTGGTACATCGACGAATATTCCCGATTCAGTATCTATAGTTTCATATAAAGTTCCGACAGGAGGTGCCACTACCGTGGCCTTAAGAATGACGGCTGTAGCGGAGGTGCGTTCCAAGCAGAAAGCTCTTTGTTACGGAGTTTCTTTTCTCGGAAAACCAGAGCATTGCGGATATTCATAGGCGCTTGCAGAATCTCTACGGAGACATGGCAGTAAACAAAAGCACGGTGAGTCGTTGGGTGGTCATAGAGAACAAGGTCGCGCAAACCCGTTCGATCTCCCGCGTGCCGACCGTCCGCACACAGCTACGGCTCCTGCAATGCTGGGGCGTGCAGACACTAGTCCGAGGTGACCAACGGACCACAAACATCTCGCTGCGCAACTGGACGGCTCTGTTGCTAGTACTGACGCACTCGTCCATAAGTTGGGGTACTCAAAGACGTGTGCCCTCCGGGTTCCTCGCCGCATAACAGAAGACCATAAAAACCAACGAAGGACCATCTGTGCAGAACTGCTTGCGAGGTACAGGGCTGATAGTGACCATTTTTTGCCGAATATAGTCACAGGCGATGAAAGATGGGTTCATCACTTCGAACCGGAAACAAATCAATGCCACACCACCCTTCCTCCGAAGAAAAAGTTCAAAGCCACTCTCTCTGCCGGTAAAGGCATGTCGATGGTCTTCTGGGTCTCTGACGGGATTATTCTGTCCTCCCTTATGTGCAACGATCAACTCTGAATGTATTGTGCTACCCTCCAGAAACTGAAGAAACGACGTCAGCCTGTTCGTCGCCACAAAGATGCAAATGATCGTCTCCTTCTCCATCACAATGCAAGGCCTCGCAAGTCTGCGCACCCGACAGGAGCTCAGTCTTCCTCACCCACCTTACAGCCAGCATCTCAGACCTTCAGCCTTCCCACTCTTTGGCCCAATGATAGACGCACTCCGCAGGAAGCAGTAGTCGATCATGGGGAAGTGATTGATGCACCAAGAGGCTGGGTACGACTTGGATCAGTACAGTGATATCATGTGGCCATACAGGCCCACATGAGGTGGCGTAAGACCGTAGCAACGAACGGAGATTGCCAAAACTGGCCAGCAATGTAATGTGATACACGACGAAAGGTCTACCGTATAAAGAGTTTTTCAGCCTAGGTGAATGTTTAAAATAGTATTACCGTTCATAAATGATTTTTTGTAGTTCTCCACGTTAGTTAGTCCTGTATACGCCTCAACTGTTCCGTACTGCGAAAGACATCCATTTGATCCATTTCGTTACTGTGATGAAGCCTTCGTCCCCTCTCCTTTCCCATTCCTTTATACTTCAGGATGTATCATATCAGTGGATCCCTTCTTTAGTCAAGTTGTGCCATAAATTTCTCTCCTCCCCAATTAAATTAAGTATTTCTTTATTACTTATCCAGTATACCATCCAATCATCATCATTTTTCTGTAGCACCACATCGCCAGACTGCATTTCAAATCCTCTCCACTTATGCCATCACTTACTTTACTACACGGATGTCAAAACTTATTTACTACTTTCACTGTCTCATTTCATAATCTAATTCCCTCAGCATCGCCTGTATTCATTGCATTCCATTATCCTTGCTTTACTTTTATTCGTGTTAATATTACAATTTTTTTTTTCAGGACTCCACCCATTCCGTTCAACTACTCTTCCAAGCCTTTGCTTTCTCTGATAGAATAACATTATCATAGGCAGAACTTAATGTTTTCTCATTTCTTCTCCGTTAACTTTGTTCACCTCTCACCCTTGGTTTTCTTTTCTGTTTCATCGAGGTACAGATTGAATAAAATTGCGGTTAGGCTAGAGTTATATCTCCCGCCTGTCTAAATTACTACGTCCCTTTCATTCCTTTTGAATCTTATAACTACAGTCTGGTTTCAACAGAAATCATAGGTAAACTTTCGCCTTGTGTATTTTATTGCTGGTATCTTCAGAATTTCAAAAAGTGTATCCAGTCAACATCGTCAAAAAGCTTATCTAAATCTACAAATATATATACAGGGTGTTACAAAAAGATACGGCCAAACATTCAGGAAACGTTCCTCACACACAAAGAAAGACAATATTTTATCTGGACATGTGTCCGGAAACGCTTACTTTCCATGTTAGAGCTCATTTTATTACTTCTCTCTAAATCACATTAATCATGGAATGGAAACACACAGCAACAGAACGTACCAGCGTGACTTCAAACACTTTGTTACAAGAAATGTTCAAAATGTCCTCCGTTAGCGAGGATACATGCATCCACCCTACGTCGCACGGAATCCCTGATGCGCTGATGCAGCCCTGGAGAATGGCGTATTGTATCACAGCCGTCCACAATACGAGCACGAAGAGTCTCTACATTTGGTACCGGGGTTGCGTAGACAAGAGCTTTCAAATGCCCCCATAAATGAAAGTCAAGAGTGTTGAGGTCAGGATAGCGTGGAGGCCAACGAATTGGTCCGCCTCTACGAATCCATCGGTCACCGAATCTGTTGTTGAGAAGCGTACGAACACTTCGACTGAAATGTGCAGGAGCTCCATCGTGCATGAGCCACATGTTGTGTCGTACTTGTAAAGGCACATGTTCTAGTAGCACAGGTAGAGTATCCCGTATGAAATCATGATAACGTGCTCCATTGAGCGTAGGTGGAAGAAAGAAACTAAAATGAGCTCTAACGTGGAAATTAAGCGTTTCCGGACACATGTCCACATAACATCTTTTCTTTATTTGTGTGTGAGGAATGTTTCCTGAAAGTTTGGCCATACCTTTTTGTAACACCCTGTATAATGTGACGTCGACCAAAAATCCATTCAATCCGAAATGGCGAGTAAGGGGTTCATGGGTACCGACGCCGTGCTAGCAGTGTGTAACAAGCTGGGATTTTTGTCGGATGGGAAGCGTACTCGAATGGCCGAAGCGGTCAAAGCGGTCGATGGAGTCAAGCGGGAGATCCGGGTTCGAGTCCCAATCCGACACAAATTTTCACCTGTTACCATCGATTCATTTCGATGCCAGATGCTTTTAATGACCTTTGAATAAATAAATGGAAAGGGGCTGGTCATATAGTGAGACAAAGGATGGGAGATGGACGAAGAATGTGTTGGATTCCACGTGATGAGAAAAGAGCTAGAAGTTAATCTCATGGAAAATGGATTAAAAATATAAAAATAAGCATAAAAAATATGGATGCCAAAGGCAGATGACGGTAACGTGTGCAGGATCTTGGAATAGCTTTGTATCCAGTAGTGGACGATAAGAGGTTAATGATGAACTGTGAAGTTTATTTTGGTCCTTTTAGCGTTACTGTTGTATGCTTGCTGTTTTGAGAGAAATGTATGTCAGTGGTAGTGCATTAATCAAAATACGTTTCCTTCCTAACTGATAAGATGATTTAGTTTTTTTACCTGTGTTTATGCGATATGTGTTGCGTGTCAGTCCTATTGCATTAAATGCACGAAAAATATAACCATAAATTTGTCTGTCTGAAAAGCAACGATGAAACGGCACCCTGTGTGTGTGTTCCAGACAAGCTGTCCAGCTACCCGTACAAGCACCTACGGGGCGGCGTCCACTTTGTGTCGTCCATCCCTAGGACCGTGGTGGGCAAAGTGAAGAGGGCGAACCTCCTGCAGACTCTCACCGCACAAGCCGAGCAGACGGCGCAGTGACGGCAAACGTCGTATCAGCCAGTGATCTGAGAGCACTCGCAAGTAGTCACGGGCGAGTCAGGAGAGTTCCCTAGTATTCTACTGTGGTATCAAAGCATTACTCATGTGACAAAGTGATTAACACATCTCGGGTTTCCTTATTAATAAAGTCGTAATTGTCTATACGTGCAGTTTATTCATTAATGTAAACTCCACACTCCTTGACCTGCCCATTACAGAAGCGATTGGCATTCTTCTCCACTCCACTACACTGAAAATAAAGCATACAAACAGCTAAGTCAGAAATAATTATTCCGCGAATTGTGGAGATTTGGAGGTTACAATTGCCGTGCGGGATTAGCCGATCGGTCTGGGCGCTGCAGTCATGGACTGTTCGGCTGGTCCCGGCGGACATTCGAGTCCTCCGTCGAGCATGGGTGTGTATGTTTGTCCTTAGGATAATTTAGGTTAAGTAGTGTGTTAGCTTCTGATGACCTTAGCAGTTAAGTCTCATAAGATTTCACATAAATTTTAACATTTTGGAGGTTACAATTAGGATCTAACAGTCATCTGCAGCATAGATGACGATTAATGTGATAACGATAATGATGGCGAATATGGTGTTCATGCCGAGTTCGACACGCTACGTTGCCCACAAGCGAATCCAAAATTTGGACATTACCGATATCTAAACGCGTAGATAAATGTCACGGCGGTTCACTTTATTACGTGACCAGGTATGGTAATTGTGGGGACTCGTGTCGCAGAAGACTCGTTTTAGATATCTTCCGACGCTAAGACCATTGGGGAACACCACTGACACAATGACAGGAGAGAATACATGTTCTGCGTTTACTACAGACACTGATAAATAACAGAAGCATCACAGTCTGGGAATGAAATGGCTCGGCAATTGGAAAAACGTCGAAGTACCCGCGACGGCACTATCCGTAAATAAAACGTGTAAATTGCATAAATTCGCTGTGAAATTCTTATAATATATGGACCAAATAGTGTCGCGCCGACTATATTGAAATGATGCGAAAAATTTGATCAATAGTTTTATACCAATGTTGACAAACTGCGGTTGTTCTTTTTGTATGAAATTTTCGTTCAGTTAACATATTTTCGCGCTCTTGTTTTTCGACGAAAGAAGACTATGTATACGTAACACTTTGCCGTCCGCACGTCTCGTACAAATTTATTCGCTTGGCGCCGGCAGCGCTAATTCGGATTACTTGGCTTGTCGCAGGCCGTTCTTGATATTATTAGGATATTATAAACTGTAACGTTTTACTAATCTCGTCGTTAGTTCTCATAAGTTCTCAACTCTGTTCCCCTATTTTCATGAAATTTCGAAGATATACATACGTAAATAAATACCAAATTTGTTTGTTTCATAAATTTGTTTATTTGCATTGTCTTTGGTGCTTAGTATTTCCCTTATGCAGCAAAACATCCTCCAAGATGTAACGCAACTCCACAAGACTTGCACATTAAGTTCTTTTTTTTTTTCAGCATACATGGCAGTTTCTTCTTTTCGTTTATTCGTTTCGGAAATACGTAGGCTTGTCAGTTGGTGTTGCTTTATGTGACCGGAAAATCTGTCAACCGGATCACGATGAGACGCACGCGATGTAGTGGAAACCGCCAAGTTTTGTTCCGCGCATTCATAGTAAATAATCGTATAGTCTCTTTCGTGTACCATGATGAAAGGGCTCAAGTACTTATAAAAACAAAAAACTTGTTGACGTGTGTAACTTCTTGTTACCAAAACAAAACACCAACAGAACGCAAAAGATACTAAAGTGCTGTCGCCGGCCACTGCGCGATACTACGCTCACGACACCACTGTGGTGTCGCCGGGCGGCAGAGTGTTAATAGCACTTTTACTCGTCCGTAGATCATTTTACAAGCAAATTGGACATATGAAGGTGTTATAATTTAAGAACAGCTAAAGTAATTCAGATACAGGGTCAATCACCTAAAACTTGAACCGCAAATATTGCGGAAATGGAAAGTAATATTGATCTGCGGTTTTGACAGTATGGATCGGTGATCGGGGGCTCGTATTGTTAGCCAATCAACAGATGGCAATACTTAGAAATTGTGTTTTTGTGCAAATATACACTTTTTTAAATGGAACAATGCTTACTGACACTAACAAACTAAAGTTTGGGTCAGTTAGAATGTCAGGGGTGTTTGTTGCAGGATTCTAGTGTGAGTCGTTTAGGAGATACCGTATTTTGAAAAGTTTCCACTCCGACACTTGTAGAATACATGTAGTGGAACACACCAGAGAACTAGACAGGTGCATATTCTATTGAAGTGGATTCTGACCAGTAACGAGGCAACTGACCGTCATAGATTGTGTTCAAAATGACCACCGGCAGCGGCAGTACACGCTTCCGCTCTGGTATGGAACGACTGCTGCACACGTGCTAGCACTTCAGCGGAGATGTGAGAGAAGGCTACAGTAACACATCATCGAGTGTAGCTGGTATGTCCTTGCACACAGCGTTTTTCAACTTTCCCCACAGAAAGAGTCTACAGGCGTCAAATCCGGGGAACGGACCGACCAAGGCACAGGCCCTCTGCATCCAATCCAACGACTTGCAATGTAATTTGTGAAGACATGCTGTAGTAATTCGTGCACTACGGGCTGCACACCCATCATTTTGGTGCCACAGGTTTCTCCTAGTCTGCACAGGAACGTTATCTAGCATCCGTGGAAGATAGTGTATTAGGAGGCTGCGATACTCAGGCGCGTTCAGTGTTCTGTCTACGAAAAACGGGCCTATCAGCTAAGGTTCACTATCTTACACCACACGTTTACACTCCAAGTACCCTGACGTTCCACCTGACTGCTGTTTACCTGGCCATTATTGGTAAATGTGGCGTCATGACTAAACATGTTAGCCGGACGCTGTTGCCGAGCGATTCTAGGCGCTTCAGTCTCGAACCGCTCTGCTGCTAGGGTCACAGGTTCGAATCCTGCCTCGGGCATGGATGTGTGTGATGTCCTTAGGTTAGTTAGGTTTAAGTAGTTCTAAGTCTAGGGGACTGATGACCTTAGATGTTAAGTCCCACAGTGCTTATAGCCATTTATACTAAACAAGTTAAGCCGGCCGAAGTGGCCGTGCGGTTAAAGGCGCTGCAGTCTGGAACCGCAAGACCGCTACGGTCGCAGGTTCGAATCCTGCCTCGGGCATGGATGTTTGTGATGTCCTTAGGTTAGTTAGGTTTAACTAGTTCTAAGTTCTAGGGGACTAATGACCTCAGCAGTTGAGTCCCATAGTGCTCAGAGCCATTTGAACCATTTGAACTAAACAAGTTACATGATACGTCTGGAGTATCCTGTCTTAATGCCCATGTACAAAAACGACACGATTGTACTAATCGATTCCCTGCAGCTCTTGTTGAAGAGAGGTGTGTTAGGGATGGAACCTATGTCGATGGAGAATGTTGAGGATACCTGCCTGACTCCTGCAACTTCCTCGTGCGATTGCACGATAGCTAACGTGCAGCTCAACTGCAACAGCAGCAAGAACGTTCATTTTCCCCTCTTATATCGTCGCTCGTTTCCTTCTGTTACGTTGTATAGGTGTTACACTTTCACGTAATTGGTCGAAGAGGCTGATAAATAGCTGCCGAGGTGGTTGACGTCTATTGGGATATCTTGTCGCATACACCGTATAACGACGAACTGCATTGATCCTATATCCTCCATACGCCATGAACATGTCGGCCTTTTCTTCACTGGTAAATCCGATCGTCCTATCACGACCTACTGCTTAAACTGTCACATACTGACTAGCAAGTCGCAGTGTACTCACGGAACACACAAGCACACTGTAATCGAACATAACAACATTGTGTCTAGTAAATACGCAGGTTGAAATGCACAAACTACTGTCCGCATGAAAACTTTTCAAATTGCGACATCTCGTTTATTTATTTATTTATTTATTTATTGTTCCGTGGGACCAAATTAAGGAGAAATCTCCATGGTCATGGAACGAGTCAATACATGAAATTATAACACGATATTAGAAACAGATAAAATGAAATATAGAAAAAAAAACATATTCAGGTGACAAGTCATAAGTTTAAATGAAGACAATCAACAATGTAACACTGGAATTTGCTTAATTTTTTAGCTCTTCCAGGAGCTCCTCGACAGAATAGAAGGAGTGAGCCATGAGGAAACTCTTCAGTTTAGACTTAAAAGAGTTTGGGCTACTGCTAAGATTTTTGAGTTCTTGTGGTAGCTTATTGAAAATGGATGCAGCAGAATACTGCACTCCTTTCTGCACAAGAGTCAAGGATCTGCATTCTACATGCAGATTTGATTTCTGCCTAGTATTAACTGAGTGAAAGCTGCTAACTCTTGGGAATAGGCTAATATTGCTAACAACAAACGACATTAAAGAAAATATATACTGTGAGGGCAATGTCAGAATTCCCAGATTTTTGAATAGGGGTCGACAAGAGGTTCTCGAACTTACACCACATATAGCTCGAACAGCCCGTTTTTGAGCCAACACGACAAGTCGTACACGACTTGCAATAGAATCCTGCAACTATCAGCACTGACATTCTAATTTATCCTGTTTTCAGTGTGTTTATGTCAATAGGCTTTGTTCCATTTAAAAAAAATTATGTATGCACAAAAAACATACTTCCTAAGTATTATTACAACTTGTTTATTGGCTATAAATACGAGCCCATGACTACCAATCGTTCTTTGAAAACCGCTCTAAATAGCGCTTTCCATTTCCACAATATTTATGATGCACGTTTTATGTGATTGGCCATGTATACACGCATCACGAGCGGTTTCCAAAAGGTAAGTTGTACATGTCGTCTACCTAAAACAATTCCGCAAGAGAAAAGGCGCATTGTAAGAAGGGAGTACTTGTTGCAGACTCCTTGTAGACATACAGAGGGTGGACAAAATTATGGATACACCAAAAATACAGCCGGCAGCGGTGGCCGAGCGGTTCTAGGCGCTTCAGTCCGGAACCGCGGGACTGCTACTGTCGCAGGTTCGAATCAAGCCTCGGGCATGGATGTGTGTGATGTCCTTAGGTTAGTTAGGTTTCAGTAGTTCTAAGTTCTAGGGGACTGATGACCTCTGAAGTTAAGTCGCATAGTGCTCAGAGCCATTTGCACCAAAAATACACTACTGGCGATTAAAATTGCTACACCAAGAAGGAATGCAGATGATAAACGGGTATTCATTTGACAAATATATTATACTAGAACTGACATATGATTACATTTTCATGCAATTTGGGTGCATAGATCCTGAGAAATCAGTACCCAGAACAACCACCTCTGGCCGTAATAACGGCCTTCATACGCCTGGGCATTGAGTCAAACAGAGCTTGGATGGCGTGTACAGGTACAGCTGCCCATGCAGCTTCAACACGATACCACAGTTCATCAAGAATAGTGATTGGCGTATTGTGACGAGCCAGTTGCTCGGCCACCATTGACCAGACGTTTTCAATTGGTGAGAGATCTGGAGAATGTGCTGGCCAGGGCAGCACTCGAACATTTTCTGTATCCAGAAAGGCCCGTACAGGACCTGCAACATGCGGTCGAGCATTATACTGCTGAAATGTAGGGTTCCGCAGGAATCGAATGAAGGGTAGAGCCACGTGTCGTAACACATCTGAAATGTAACGTCCACTGTTCACGGTCGTCAATGCGAACAAGAGGTGACCGAGACGTGTAACCAATGGCACGCCATACCATCACGCCAGGTATTACGCCAGCATGGCGATGACGAATACACGCTTCAAATGTGCGTTCACCGCGATGTCGCCAGACACGGATGCGACCATCATGATGCTGTAAACAGAACCATGATTCATCCGAAAAAATGACGTTTTGCCATTCGTGCACCCAGGTTCGTCGTTGAGTACACCGTCGCAGGCACTCCTGTCTGTGATGCAGCATCAAGGGTAACCGCAGTCATAGTCTCCGAGCTGATAGTTCATGCTGCTGCAAATGTCGTCGAACTGTTCGTGCAGATGGTTGTTGTCTTACAAACGTCCCCATCTGTTGACTTAGGGATCGAGACGTGGCTGCACGATCCGTTACAGCCATGCCGATAAGATGCCTGTCGTCTCGACTGCTAGTGACACGAGGCCGTTGCGGTCCAGCACGGCGTTCCGTATTACCCTCCTGAACCCACCGATTCCATATTCTGCTAACAGTCATTGGCTCTCGACCAACGCGAGCAGCAATGTCGCGATACGATAAACTGCAATAGCGATAGGCTACAATCCGACCTTTATCAAAGTCGGAAACGTGATGGTACGCATTTCTCCTCCTTACACGACGCATCAGAACAACGTTTCACCAGGCAACGCCATCAACTGCTGTTTGTGTATGAGAAATCGGTTGGAAACTTTCCTCATGTCAGCACGTTGTAGGTGTCACCACCGGCGCCAACCTTGTGTGAATGCTCTGAAAAGCTAATTATTTGCATATCACAGCATCTTCTTTCTGTCGGCTAAATTTCGCGTCTGTAGCACATCTTCGTTGTGTGGCAATTTTAATGGCCTGTAGTGTACAACACATTACCACGCCTAATATTGTCTAGGAAACATGATGACATTCAAAACACCTTCCGTTTGTTTCGGAAAGGATAAATAATGGTCCTGTATGGTTTGAAGGGAGTCTTATATCCTTCTTCCTGCAGAATAGGGTCAAGTTCAGGTAAAGATGATGGAGTTGGATAGCGATCACACATCTGCTCTCCAAGGAAGGCCACGAAGGCTCCGTAACATTGAGATCCGGTGACTGGCGATCAGGAGAGATGAGGCCGTTCATTCTCGTGCTCACAAAACCAGTCCTGCACGATGTCAGCTGTCTAAACAGGAGCCGTGTAGTCTTGGAAAGTAGCAGAACCGTTGGGGAACAGACATTGTACCATGGAATGGACCTGATCGGCCAAAATGGTCACGTAATCTGTGGTACTAAAGCGACCTTGCAGAGTATCGACGGAATACGACTATAGAGCTGCCTGAATCAGCACCGGACCCTCACCAAGTTTCACTCTTAGGACATAAACTCGAACACTAGTTCAAAACTGTGCGCAACACGGCACGTCCGACCAAATGATTGATCAATAGCCCTGATTTTATGGCTTCGGCAGCACATTTTCCTGTTATGGGCATCTGCATCACTGATGAGTGGTTTTGGATTTCCATGTCGCCCTGTGATTTCCTTCGTGTTGATGTGGCGCTGGCAGGGTTCGCGAGTGCAATATTCAGTTCTTTTGCAGCTGTCGTCCCCATAATTCTCGTCACAATTCTCTTCTATAACCGTCCACTACGATCACTAAACACACCCTTTAGACCGCCTTGTGACAGCGGATGACGTTTTCCCGCTTCCTCTGAATGCGATATAAATCTTGGATACGGTGGTTCTCGAAACACCAAACAGTTCCGCTACCTTGGTTACGGAAACACCACCATACGAGCAATACTACTTGCGTGCACTCGAAAGCACTTAGCTCCGACCTAATGGACTCACAGCTATACAGAACAATGTTGTGGCGACGACTGACACTTGCAATGTATCGATGACACAATGCAGGTACCGTACGTGGTCAGCTACAACAGATAAATCTGCGCGCTTGGCTAGCGCCTGCAGTTACGTTCAAGGATGCATTTGCGGCGGTCTTTCCATATTTTTGTCCACAGCGCTGTAAATCTAGAGACTTTGAAGGTGATTACAATGCTGATATTTCTCGGCATATGTTCAGCCAGTGCTTTTATTGTTTTCCGTGTGTACGCGCTGCTGTTGTACAAGAAGTGGATGATGAGCATCTCTTCCCCGGATAAATAGATCGAACGGTTGATGATACATATTGTGGCCACAAAGAGAAGCAAGTTGTTTCTGCAATGCGAGCGTTGAGGCGAATGCATTTTTACATATGTCCCTCCGAGTTCATTCTGTATCTAAGTTCAAGCAATTTTCCAGCGGCAGTCAGCCAGTCCCAACATTCAAGCTCTTATTTTGAGAGTAGAGGATATCATCGAGTCTCCATAAAGACAGTCTGCCACTTCGATCCGCACAATCAGTTTTTCGTCAGACCGCCCACAAAGTGTTGGTCTTTGCCAGCTGGGAGGAACCGGAGCGAGAATACATGCCTATTTCACGACAGCGAAATTCAGTAGTTTATTTTCTTTGAAGCTTTTAGTGATCGAAACCAACAGCATGAAGCAGATAGCGCACAGTAATAGCACTCGCAGACAGATAAAAATTCACATGTAGCTGGCATGAGTGGATTTTCGACCCTGGCATTTAAAATGGCCCAGTCTCTGTCCCTAGCACTTTCTTTGGACCTTCCTGTTTCTGATGAATACGAACATTTTCGCCGTCTTGTGGATATTTCACGTCCACAAATATAAGCAAGTTGTTCCTGCAATGCGAGCTTTCAGGCGACTGCATTTGCACGTGCGACCCGAGGTCACGTCAGATAAGTAAGGCATAGTTCAAGGACAATTCCCTCGCGTTATTCGTTCGCTCGTCTTTACATTAGTGTTTACGCAACTCGAACGCAATACTTGCGGAAATATTTCCGTGCAATGGCGGCCGTGCCGCACTGGTGTAGCTCACGTTTATTGACACATCCGTCTCCAGCTCTCTGTCGCCGAAACGTACGTTTGACAGTGCACATTGGAGAAGCGCATAAACTTTAAATTTCTTTCTTTCTTGAGGTGTAAGTCCCGCTGCAATGCGGGGTCAGCCTTGTTACTATTGATTTGGCAGTGTTAGTTGTAGAGGGTGGCCGGATGCCCTTCCTGCCACCACTCCGAACCCCCCCCCCCCCCCCGTCCCCCCGGGGTGGAATTAGTGTACCCCAGTTGAATGCATCTAGTGTAGGCCATGGAATAGTGCGAAAGTGTTTCAGATGCATGCGAGTCGTGCAACTGAGGCGGAACGTGGGGACCAGCCCTGTTTTCACCAAGCGGAATGTGAAAAACCGCCTAAAACCTCATCCAGGCTGGCCAGCATACCGACTTACGTCGTTAATCCGCCGGGCAGATTCGATCCGGGACCGGCGCGTCTACCCGAGTCCAGGAAGCAGCGCATTAGCGCTCTCGGCTACCTGGCAGGTGGGCGCATAAACGTTAAGTATTATTACAAATTCCTAAAACCACCGAGCGAGGTGGCGCAGTGGTTAGCATACTGGACCGGACCGGCATTCGGGAGGAAGGCCCCCCCCCCCCCTCTCTATGGCCATCCAGATTCAGGTTTCCCGTGATCTCCCTAAATCGCTACAGGCAAATGCCGGGATGGTTCCCTTGAAAGGACGAGGCCGATTTCCTTCTGCATCCTTGACACAATGCGAGCTTGTGCCTCGTCTCTAATGACCTCCATGGCGGAGGAACGTTAAACTCGATCTTCCTGCTTTCCTTAAACTCCTGAAACCGGCAACGGAGAGACATTCGGTGACTGTCCATGTGAATAGTCGTAAGCAAAAAATGTGTTCAGACTCTTTTGGGATGGAAAGGAAGTCGTTAAGGAGACGTTGCTTGTCGCGTACATTAATCCACCGGGCTATGATGCTGTGGTGAAGAAAGCTGCGGTACCTGAAAAAAAAATGAAGTACTCAGGTGAGCGGAGGAAACGACACGAAACTTTACGTGTTGAAAGAATACATGATAATATTTCAGTAATTACAATATCGAGTCAAATGCACGAAGCTCTTGGCAGTATAAGTCCACTCACCAGTTCGACATACTGTATCCATGTATTTATTCGTCTTGAAAGTCACTGTATTATCTCCTGATGCAAAATGGTCCACAACTGTTGTATATGGTTCTTGATATCCTGGATACTGGCAGTGGGACAGAGTTTATGTCCGAGCTGATACGACACATGTTCTACTATGGACAGATCTAGGGATCTTGGCCGGCAGGTGTGGCCGAGCGGTTCTAGGCGCTTCAGTCTGGAACCGCGCGACCGCTACGGTTGCAGGTTCGAATCCTGCCTCGGGCATGGATGTGTGTGATGTCCTTAGGTTAGTTAGGTTTAAGTAGTTCTAAGTTCTAGGGGAGCGATTTGAACCATTTTTTTAGGGATCTTGTTGACCAAGGAAATACACACAGTTCATAGTAACACGTAACATGGTAGGACGAGCATTGTCCTGTTGAAAACTGACACCACTATACAGTAGCATGCGAGGTAAGACACGAGGACGTAGAATGTCCGTGACCGTATGCTTTTGCCGTCTGAGTTCACTCAGTAATTATAGGGCTTGACATGAAGTGATACCCGATAGCTCCAACACCACGGTGTCAGGACGAAGATCGCTGTGCCCATCCAAAACATTGAAAAAAGGGGACGTCTCCTCATGTCGCCGACATACCACCCGATAGTGATGATCCGCGATAATACAGAAACGCAGTTCAACGCTGATTTATGAGGAGTCCATCCTTCCTGGGGTGGCACCACTTCACACAGCTGTTTGTGTTGTGGTGATAACGGCAGCCTACGCGTGGAACCGTAATCTCCTAGTTCGGCTGAACACTGTGCGCGAGGATACAGAATGTTGCAGGGAGTCATTACCACTTGTAGAATGGCGGACACAGCAGTGAAGGGGTTACGGTGTAATTGGTGCACAATGCGGCTATCCCCCTTTGTTGTCGTCAGTCTTGAAGGAGGTACCTGTCCTCGCCTTTTCGTGAAGTCCAGTATTGGGACTACTGCCACATCCGAAAGCCCATAAGTCTACATATTGCACGATTCGAACAGCCGGCCAAATGGAGATTCGCCATGAAGACCCCTTCAGACTGTCAGGTGTTGCTAACACTGTCTCACACGATTAATCAGGTTCTCCGTGTCCTTCACAGTAATCACTCAACAGCTGGCACTGTTCACATCCCTCATATACCCTACCAGGCCACGTCACTTAAAACGAACGACACTAATGCCTTCTAGTGTCCGTTCTGACTATCACAGAGAAATGAAAATCTAATCATTTGCATATCCGCCGATGGCGTGTACGTGTATGAAGTTACATAGTTATCCAACCAAGTCTTATAGGTATTTCACTTTTCTGTAAAGCAATGCACACTCTGGAACAAGAAAACTATCAGAATGGGACGGAAGTCGGTAGATGTCCTCCACATGTATAGGGGGTGATCCATTGATAGTGACCGGACCAAATGTCTCACGAAATAATCATCAAACGAAAAAACTACAAAGAACGAAAGTCGTCTAGCTTGAAGTGGGAAACCAGATGACGCTATGGTTGGCCCGCTAGATGGCGCTGCCATAGGTCAAACGGATATCAGCTGCGTTTTTTTAAATAGGAACCCCCATTTTTTATTACATATTCGTGTAGTACGTACAGAAATATGAATGTTTCAGTTGGACCACTTTTTTCGCTTTGTGATAGATGGCGCTGTAATAGTCGCAGACGTATAAGTACGTGGTATCACGTAACATTCCGCCAGCGCGGACGGTATTTGCTTTGTGATACATTACCCATGTTAAAATGGACCGTTTACCAATTGCGGAAAAGGTCGATATCGTGTTGATGTATGGCTATTGTGATCAAAATGCCCAATGTGCGTGTGCTATGTACGCTGCTCGGTATCCTGGACGACATCATCCAAGTGTCCGGACCGTTCGCCGCATAGTTACGTTATTTAAGGAAACAGGAAGTGTTCAGCCACATGTGAAACATCAACACAGACCTGCAACAAATGATGATGCCCAAGTAGGTGTTTTAGCTGCTGTCGCGGCTAATCCGCACATCAGTAGCAGACAAATTGCGCGAGAATTGGGAATCTAAAAAACGTCGGTGTTGAGAATGCCACATCAACATCGATTGCACCTGTACCATATTTCTATGCACCAGGAATTGCATGGCGACGGCTTTGAACGTCGTATACACTTCTGCCACTGGGCACAAGAGAAATTACGGAACGATGACAGATTTTTTGCACGCGTTCTATTTAGCGACGAAGCGTCATTCACCAACAGCGGTAACGTAAGCCGGCATAATATGTACTATTTGGCAACGGAAAATCCACGATGGCTGCGACAAGTGGAACATCAGCGACCTTGGCGGGTTAATCTATGGTGCGGCATTATGGAAGGAAGGATAATTGGCCCCCATTTTATCGATGGCAATCTAAATGGTGCAGTGTATGCTGATTTCCTACGTAATGTTCTACCGATGTTACTACAAGATGTTTCAGTGCATGACAGAATGGCGATGTTCTTCCAACATGATGCATGTCCGGCACATAGCTCGCGTGCGGTTGAAGCGGTATTGAATAGCATATTTCATGACAGGTGGATTGGTCGTCGAAGCACCATACCATGGCCCGGATTTCTTTCTGTGGGGAAAGTTGAAGGATATTTGCTATCATGATCCACCGACAACGCCTGACAACATGCGTCAGCGTATCGTCAATGTATGTGCGAACATTACGGAAGGCGAACTACCCGCTGTTGAGAGGAATGTCGTTACACGTATTGGCAAATGCATTGAGGTTCACGGACACCATTTTGAGCATTTATTGCATTAATGTGGTATTTACAGGTAATCACGCTGTAACAGCATGCGTTCTCAAAAATGATAAGTTCACAAAGGTACATCTATCACATTGGAACAACCGAAATAAAATGTTCAAACGTATCTAAGTTCTGTATTATAATTTAAAAAACCTCCCTGTTACCGACTGTTCGTCTAAAATTGTGAGCCATATGTTTGTGACTATTACAGCGCCATCTGTCACAAAGCGAAAAAAGTGGTCCATCAAAAACATTCATATTTCTTTACGTACTACACGAATATGTAATAATAATGGGGGTTCCTATTTTTAAAAAACGCAGTTGATATCCGTTTCACCTATGGCAGCGCCATCTAGCCTGCCAACCATAGCGCCATCTGGTTTCATCCTTCAAGCTAGACAAGTTTCGTTCTTTGTAGTTTTTTCGTTTGACGCTTATTTCGTGAGATATTTGGCCCGGTCACGATCAATGGACCACCCTGTAGACACACAAATGATTACAATTTGAGAAGAAACTGGATGATTTACTAAAGAGAAAGAGCATTACAAACTGAGCAAGTCAGTAATTCGTTGGTCCCCCTCTGGCCCTAATGCAAACAGTTATTCGGCTATACGTTGAGTGAGAGGAGTGTAGGATACCCTCCTGAGATATATCGTGCCAGATTCTTTCCAGTTGGTGCGTGAGATCGTCAATATCCCGATCTGTTTAGAGGACCCTGCCCATAATGTTCCAAACGTTCTGAAATTGGGAGAGAACCGGCGGTTTTGCTGGCCAAGGTAGGGTTTAGCAGGTACGAAGAAAAGCAGTAGAAACTCTCGCCGTATACTGGAGGGTATTACCTTGCTGAAAAGTAACCCCAGGATGGCTTGCCATGAAGGGCAACAAAACGGGTCGCAGAATATCGTCGATGTACCCCTACGCTGTAAGACTGCCACGGATGACAAAAAAAGGTTCAAATGGTTCAAATGGCTCTGAGCACTATGGGACTCAACTGCTGAGGTCATTAGTCCCCTAGAACTTAGAACTAGTTAAACCTAACTAACCTAAGGACATCACAAACATCCATGCCCGAGGCAGGATTCGAACCTGCGACCGTAGCGGTCTCGCGGTTCCAGGCCGCAGCGCCTTTAACCGCACGGCCACTTCGGCCGGCGACAAAAAAAGGGGTCCTGTTATGAAAAGAAATGGCACCCCAGACAATTACCACTGGTTTTTGCGCCATATGGCGGGCGGCATTCAGGTTGGTATCCCACCGTTGTCCAGGGCGTCTCGGGACATGTTTTCGCTGATCATCGAGGCTCAGTTCGAAGAAGGACTCTTTAGTGAAGACAATTCTACTTCAGTCAATGAGAGTCCAGGCCGAAGGCGGCCAACACCACTGCAAACGGGCTTTCTGGTGTGTAGAGATGATGATGTTTGGTTTGTGGGGCGCTCAACTGCGCAGTCATCAGCTCTCGTACAAAGTCTCAATTTTTAGACAGTCCAATGTAGCCACTGACACGAATGATGATGGCGATGATGAAATGATGAGAACAACACAAACACCCAGTCTCCAGCCAGAGAAAGTTCCTGACCCGGTCGGGAATCGAACCGGGGACCTCGTGATCCATAGGCAGCAAAGCTAGCCACTAGACTACCAGCTGCCGACTTGGTGTACAGAGGTAAATGTTAGTCGGCGCAAGGGCACTGTGAGCTCCTCACTTCTGTGAGACGCCTATTAATGGTTCTTGCTGTCACTGAAGCACCAGCTTGCACGTCGGAATGACGATGATGATGAATCCGGGGCTCTGAGTGCCTCTCTGGCGATTGGTCGGCCCTCAGGCTCTGTCGACTCTCTAGGTCGACCGCGTCTTAAAGCTGTGTCCGGACATGGCTCACCCATTTCTGCCAATATCGCCGAACAGTGCCATCGCTCCTATTCAAATGTCAAGCGATTAGTCGATTATACCAACCGGATTCTTTGAGCCCCACTGCACGTCCTGTCTCAAATGCTGACATCTGCCTATATTGTTCACGCACCTGTCTGGAGGCATAGTTACTGTCCAATTGATTACACGGAAAAAGATTTTATGCCCTGATATTGAGGCGTACCCTGTTTACTATTCTTGCCAGCTGCGCGGTGAAATTATGCTGCAGCGTCACACATTCATCCATCGGCCGCCAAAATTTACAGTTTTTCATACTCCGTCGATACCTGTATGAATATCAGTTTGTGCCCAATTCTCATAATTTCTCTGTGGTGTTTTTTTAATAGAATCTCGTTAGGAAAGAGTGTAACAATGAATGTAGAGCTCAGCAAGTGACTAGGGGAAGATACTATCCCGTAATACCACCAGCGATACTGACCAAACCTTGTTACCGTAGGTTCATTGCACTCTTTGTCGTTATTTTCCGCATGGTTTTTAATATTGCACGATTTAAATAACGGCTCCATTTTACCACCATCACACTGTCTTCTTTGTAGGACTGCGGAGAAGACGAGAGCATAAACTATCCTTCCTTTGGTTGTGAACACCAGAAGGATGTGTCACCACCAGCATTACTAAGAAATATCGGGTACGTGAAATCTTAGTTACTGACGTCTGTCTCTTTACGGTTCCCATCAAGATACAATATCTACACAGATTAGAAAGCCTTTAGCTGTATTTAGCTGAAATACAGTAGAAGAAGTATGGGTAGCTTTGAGAGATGAAATTGTGAAGGCAGCAGAGGATCAAAAGAATGTTCAAATGTGTGTGAAATCTTATGAGACTTAACTGCTAAAGTCACCAGTCCCTAAGCTTACACATTACTTAACCTAAATTATCTTAAAGACAAACACACACACCCATGCCCGAGGGAGGACTCGAACCTCCGCCGGGACCAGCCGCATATTCCATGACTGCAGCGCCCCCGACCGCTCGGCTAATCCCGCGCGGCAGAGGATCAAGTAGGTAAAAAGAAGAGGGCTAATAGAAATCCCTGGGTAACAGAAGAGATATTGAATTTAATTGATTGCAGTAAATGAAGCAGGCAAAAAGGAATACAAACGTCTCAAAAATGAGATCGACAAGAAGTGTAAAATGGCTAAGCAGGGATGTCTAGAGGACAAATGTAAGGATGTAGAGGCGTATATCACTAGGGGTAATATAGATACTGCCTACAGGAAAATTAAAGAGACCTTTGCAGAAAATAAAACCACTTGCATGATTATCAAGAGCTCAGATGGAAACACAGTTCTAAGCAAAGAAGGGAAAGCAGAAAAGTGGGGGGAGCATATAGAGGGTATAAAGGCACATTTGCATGGCGTGCGTGAGTTTCCTCGGAAACGCGAAATCTTAATTAAATAATTAATCTCTGACAAATAAATAAAGCCTATGGCACAGAACTGCAGCGCTATGCCGCTGATAAAACAAAATACAATTATGACACTCTTATGTTTGATGAAGAAGAAGGAGGTCGAGGAGAATAGCTGGTGCGGGAAGCACGTATATTTTATTAACTGGCACACCGCCATATGTGGTGTTAGACAAGAACACTGCGAGTTGCAATCTCACTAGGCACTCGACCCTGTAAAGATTCTTCTTCTTCTTCTTCGCGGATGGATCACTTAGGACCACGCGTAATCAACATTTGTTGGACTTCCTTTTCGCCCAGTATTCCTTCATAAACAACGCATGGGCTAGCTTTCGTTGCGTGGACCATGTATGTCGGTTAGTTATTCTCTCTTCTTCCTCAAAACCCCGTGTGTTTGTGATTTTTCTGATTTCATTTCTATCATGTAGATTTGGAGACCCTAATTCTCTCAGGTCTTTTTCCGTCTGTTTGTACCAGTTCGGTCTTGTAGTTTTGTTCTTTAAAAATGTATGGATTTTGTACGTTAACCTGTTTGAGTCCATTCTTTCTAAGTGCCCCATGAATTGGATTCTTCTCATGCGCATTGTGTCTGTTATTTTGGAGATATTTTTATATATTTCTGCATTGGGTTTTGGATAATGTACCCCATCTTTAGTTCTTGGTTCTAGGATTTTCCTCATTATCTTACGTTCTTTCACTTCTAATTCCTCTTTTAGTGTTTTGTGTTGAAGGTTTAGTGTCTCAGATGCGTAGAGCTTCGGGTCTAATTACTGTTGTATAGCGTCGTTTTTTTTCAATTTCATTTTCAAGATTCTATATTTATGAAAGTAAGTTGAATTATGTAACTGTAGGCTTATTCGTTGAATATATCTGATTTAACTAACTGTGTAAACTTTTTATGTTTAGTAGACAGTCACCTCTGTACGACGTATTGACATGGCTGGCACATTATTCTAGTACTGAGATTTTGAGTCCGCACCTACCGCAGCAGTCTTTGGAAACGATTTAAATACGAAGTCCGATTATTTGAGTCTTATTTCACGGTCAACTACGAATAACATTGCATTTACGAAAAAGCCATTGTCAAGCGTCTGATACCAAATAATTAAACGCCCACGTTCCAGATAAGCAAATATTAATTACAACCAATCACTATACAAAATATACAATAATTAATATTTATATTTAATTTTATTTATTTATTTATTTTATATTGCGACTGCGTGTCGGACTTGTTATTTTGTCATTTGTGACTTGAATATATGATAAATAACAAAAATCTGAAGATATTTTCCAATTCTAAAATTTTGCGGAAGACGCAACGAAGCTTCCAGCAAAATAAGGTAAGACGCAGCATCTTTGCATTGGCAGGCTTGACCAGACGCATAATTCAGTGTATTAGCTCTTCAGTAGATTCTGTAGTATTTCTTTCGCGCGTAGCAGTTTTCAGTGATAAATTTCATTCTCAGTGCTTTTCCTTAAACAATAACTTCTGCAACAATACCAGTACACGAGTGTACAATATGGCCGACTTCTGTACGATGCGTTGTAACATGGCCAGCAGCCATTAACAATAATCCCATATTCAGTTACATTTTTAAATTAACAAACAGCCATTGTTGCTACGAGCGATTCATGTTCAACTGCATTTTATTTTAAAACCAGTGTCAAACTTTATTTTCTTGAAGCATATCTTACGTGTGGCATGGTCATAACTAGAAAACAATACTCAAAGATGGAACAGCAAAGACATACTATTCAGACGCATCCGACTCGGACGATAGACAATTGTTTGAAAATGACTTTACGACAGCATCCGGTAGTGACGATTCATCAAATATTGACGCAAGTGCTAACGGAAATTTTGACAATAGGCCGTCCACCACAAAAATTTCAAAGTCCCAGTCAGAGCCCATGTTAATACATGACGTCACGTCTAATGACGCGGCGGGGGCAGTGACCTTGCAAACAGTAAACATTGCCAAAATGTTACAAATGCCAATGAAACAAAACGCAGAAAATATGGCAACCTTAAAGACACAAAATGACGAAATTAAATCTGACCTTATAGCAATCAAGACATGTAATGACACTTTATGTAAACGTGTGGAACTTATAGACGCCACACTGACCAAACAGATGACTGAACTCAGTACGAAATTTTCCAAGCTTAATACGATACAAGAAAAGACTACAAGCGACGTAGCACTTTTACAGACACAAGTAAAAAACCTTAATGTCACGTGTGAAGCTCTTACTGAACAAATTCAAACATATCCTTCAGTACATGATAACCTTGAAAAACGAATTACTGACGTGCAGAATAAATTTGACGATGTTGAACAACACCTGACTGACAGATTACAATCTGATGCCACAGCTCATTTTCAAAATATTAATAAAGAATTTCATGATTGGGTAGAGAACAAAAACAAACATTTTGATAGATGCATACGTGAAAATTTACCAACAATTGTGCACGACTCCGTAGCGGAATACATCACTAATAACAAACAGCTGGTTAGTGACGCAGTACAGTCTGTCACTGCACCAATGACACAATTCACCGATCAACCACAGTCTGAATGTAACGAAAATATCAGTCAAAATGTACAATTCAGAAACCAATCTACATACGAATATGACGCACACATACCGCACACAACAAACACACAAGAACAAAATACACCACGACAACAACACATACCACGTCGTGCAAACACAAACACAAGCTATTATCATGGTAAACCACGGCAACATTATCGTAATTACTCGCCATCTGAACATTACAGTAATTACAGTGGAACAAATCCATATCATAATGCAAAGGAAGAAGAAAGCTTAATAAAACACAGGCAATTTCAGACTTTTATCCCAGAAAAACGAACCATTCATCCGGTGATTTTTCTTAAATCTTTTAGTAACGCATTTCCACGCACTTGGAGTGACCGGAAAAAGATTTCATATATTGTCGGTTACATCCAAGGCGGTGCAGCTGTCTGGGCATACAGTCAAGCTGACGTATGTACCACGTACAGTGAGTTTGAGCGTGCCTTTCTGAACAAATTCTGGTCGCAATCCGTCCAGGAGCGACTCAGAAGACAAATTTTAGAATCTGAAACTTTTAACAGTAAAAATGGTAACTTACGCAGATATTTTGAAAAATATTTGAACATGGGACATTTTTTGGACGAACCTGTCGCAACACGTGATATACTCCGTGCGTTGAAGGCCAAATTGCCTTTCAACATTAAAGAAAAACTCTTACATATTCCGGATGACGATCCAGATTATTTTTTAACAGCTTTAGATTCGGTTGACATGTTACTAGAAGATCAGCGCTTCGCGCGGCAAAACAGCAGCCACAATGTTTATACTAGTGGTATGCAAAACATGCAGGCTTGCCAACTCAATTCTAGCGCGCCGACAGTTGGATACGCGGTACAGCAAAAACAGCAAACTCACATGCCGTCTCAATACGGAAATCAAAATCAACACGCGTATTCCAATACAAAAAACAGTTACAACAGTAATAACACTTCATGCGGCAATCCATACAAAAGGCACCGCGGTAATAACAACAACAGTAACAACGGATATAAATATAACAACAAAAACACAAACAGAAACAGAAACAATAATAACTACGAGCCAAGACAGCATCAAGGCTGGACTCGTAGCGATCACTACTTTCATTCAAACGCTGCTATACCACAGCAGCCACCAGGACAAAATTGGAGCATACCTTACGACCGACAGGTAAGTCATAATGCGCAACTGCAACAACAACCGCAAAAGCTTGGAGATCACAACAGGCAATATCCGAATGTGAATATAATAGAAGTGACACCTGATACACAACCTCAATCCGTGTCAGTACCTAATACAAATGCTAATCCAACAAACTAGAAACAGACACTTCTATGCCCCAGGTCGTGGCTGATGAATTCTTGGGAGGCGACTTCAATGTTAATCAGTTATTTGACACCACCATTGAACAACAAAATATTGATATGTCTAATAATTGTAAGCAAAAACTACCTGTTTTATTTCTAAGGTACAACCACAATGAGAATACATCAGATGAACCGTTTGCAAGACAGTACACAATGTCGTTCAAACACAAATGAAATTGTTTTAGCCTCTACTACTGGTGAAGTAGGTGGGATTCCAACTACTGTTATCTTAGATGCAGGTGCAGCTGTGAGCGTTTTGTCTTTTAATTTCTATAAAAAGATGTGTGAATTGGAGCTTGTGCCTCAGTTTCCTGCCCAAAACTGTAAAATAACTACTGCTCTAGGTAATAAGTCATGCAGGGTTACGAAGCAAGTTTTTGTAAACATTAAAATAGGTAATGGAACCGTACAATGGCCATTCCTGGTTGTACCAAACCTTGTGAAAAATTGCATATTAGGATTGGATATTATGAGCGAGGACTGCATTATAGACTTCTCCAAAGGTAAATGTATTTTAAATGATAAAGGCAGTGTAATTATTATTGATTTGGACAGGAGAACTCTAAAGCATGACAAACACTGTACAGGGTACAAGGTTCAGTTAGTACTTGACAATGACATTCAAGACACGCACACAAACCCATCTGACACAGAGCTAATGGACTTGAAAACATTGATTGATCATAAGATAAATGAAGCTACAGCTCTCACTGTACATGAACGTATGAAACTACAGGAAGTGCTATCCAAATATTTACAAGTTTTTACCAAACGATTAGGTGTTATCAACACGTATGTCTACAAAATTGAAGTTAAGCCTCACAAGATCTTCTACCACAAGACATATAACGTACAGTCATCTCAACGACCTGCTGTGTGGCAAGAACTAAAACAAATGTTAGACTGGAAAGTCATTGAACCATCCACCTCACCTTACTGTAGTCCTCTACTTGTTGTCAAGAAACCAAATGGTAACATTAGGCTAGTGCTAGACGCACGAGCAATAAATGAAATAATTTTACCGGTTCACACAAAACCCGAAAATTTAGAAGAGCAATTACAGAAATTTCTAGATGCAAAATATTTTTCCACAATAGATCTCGCTAATTCATTTTGGCAAGTAGGTATCACTCCTGATTCTCGGAAACATACTGCATTTATATTTGGGGGCGAACCTATCAGTTTTGTGTTCTACCCTTCGGATTGAATGTCAGTTCTGGAGTATTCATTACAGCCCTGGATACCGTGCTTGGCGATGATTTAGTTGAGACAGTCACACACTATGTAGATGATATACTGATGGCTACACAGTCTTGGAATGAACACATTGACACACTTCAAAGAATTTTAGAAAAATTTGCACAAGCTGGATTCACAGCCAATCTTAGAAAATGAAAATTTGGTTGCAGTGAGATAAAATAATTAGGACATATCATTAATTCACAGGGCATACATCCTGATCCCAGTAAATTAGATGCTATCAGAAACTTTCCTAGCCCTCGAACAAAAAAGCAGTTAAAATCATTCCTTGGGCTATGTTCATTTTTCAGACGTTTTTTACCACAACCACTTTTGAACAGTAAACATCTGTTAAATCTACTCAGAAAGAATCAAGTTTGGATCTGGTCGGAACAGTGCCAGAATGACTTTAATACAATTAAACATGCTTTAGTGAATGCAAACATATTGAGCCATCCAGATTTCAATTTAGATTTTTGTATGACTTGTGACGCTTCATGCTCTGGCTTGGGCTGTTGTTTATTTCAAGTTGTAAAGAACAAAGAAAAGGAACAGATAAGAAATATTGGTTTTGGAAGTCATACTCTAAGTGAATATGAGTGTACATACTCCACTACTGAGTTAGAAACACTTTCTATAGTATGGGCATTCAAGAAATTCAATTATTATTTATTTGGCAAACATACAGTAATTTATACCGATCACCAGGCCCTGACATTTTTGTTAACTTGTAAACTTGTACATCCTAGACTATCACGATGGGCAGTTACTCTTCAGAACTACTCTTTTGAAATTAAGTACATAAAAGGTAAGGACAACACCATTGCCGACGCTTTGTCTAGACTTCCACAAGGTATGAATGAAACCAACAGTGACTTAGAAAATATAAATGACTAGAGGATTCTCTGAATGCAAGACAATCAGTATCACCAATATTATATTGATATGTGCAGAAACATGGCTAAATTACAAAAATCTGATCCTCACTGGTATAAGATAATAACATTACTGGTAGAAAAACACAATCATCCTTTGACTAAGTATTACAAGTTACACAATGATGTATTATTTTATCGACGACATCCAAATGCTACTAATTGGTGTGTATGCATTCCCAAAGAGTCTGAACGTAATTTGATTTGGCACACACACTTAGTTATTATGTGACGAAAAAGTGTTTGGCAAAGCTCAGCACATACTGTTATTTTAGCAATATGAGAAGAAAAATTTACAGGGAACTGAAAACATGTGTCATATGTCAAAAATCAAAACCTCAGAATTTATCCACAAAAACAGATTTACATTCTATTTTACCGAGTAGAGCCCTGGAAATTCGGTGTACTGACATCAGTGGACCGCATCCAGCAAGCTCTGGAGGCGTCAAAAATGTCTTAGCTTTTTACGATATATTTTCTAAACATGTAAAACTTTATGCTTTAAAATCCGCCACTGCAAATGCTATAATACGAAGATTCTCACAAGTGATTACCTGACGCACGTGGGAAAACCTAAAGCAATTCTATCAGATAATGCAGCATACTACTCTGGGTACAAACGGAGCAATTTCTTGAAGGACAATACCATTAAAAGTATATTTATTTCAAGGTTTAGTCCACAATGTAACGCGACTGAAAGACTTTTTCGAGAACTAAACCGATTCATGAGGACCTATATTTCATCAAAACATACTAATTGGGTGTCCTACCTAAGTCTTTTCGAAGACGTACACAATAACATAAATATTTACAATACAAATTACGCACCTAACGAGATCATGTTCAACTGCAAACAGAACGATCAATGGATAGAACCATTACCTAAGTTGTCAGACAAGGAAATCACACCTGAACAGAAAATAAAAGAAGTATTGACTACACTGAAACATCACGCACAGATACGAAACAAACATCACACAAACATAATAAAAAGAAAACAAAAATTCAAGGCAGGAATGCTTGTACTACTTCGTACTCATCATAAATCTGTAGCACTCAAACGACGCAATGCTAAGTGGCGTCTGCTATATGAAGGACCTTATATTATTGTTAACATACCGCATCTTGGTGCGTATCTGTTACAACATCCTAGAACTAACAAAATTATTGGGCTATACGCACACTGAGATCTTAGAGCATTTCATGCTAAATAATGTCAAAGTCATATCCATGAAAACATTGCTAAGCAACTCGCAAAACCCTGTTTGCTACAACATAGATAATAAGTAGTATAGAAATTTTCATTTCAGCTGTACCAGTGACGCAGTTGAAGACAGAAGAACTTTTATTTCAACGCCGCGGCTCTACCAAGAAGACTGAATATTAAAGTAAAATTTATGATTACGTAGCAGTGAATGATATATTAAATTTTCACGGAACATTTGTGACTGTAGGTACCACTGACTTGGTATGACACCCGACGAACCTACAGACGTCATCTGTGAAGGGACCTTTTACTTCGAGAAATAGATTAGACGCACATCTCTCAGCAAGAAAAGGATCTACCAGTAGCTAAGGCCACACAGACACTATACACACACACACACAAAACGCGAGGAATCTAACAGTTTTCCGTCTCTTATTATTTTGAATATTTATTGAGTAGTGAAAACGCCTGGTCTTGCCTACTGATGTAATGAATGTTGTGTCTAACCTATCTTAATTTCAGATGACATCACAAAAAACATCGATAAAATCCCAGCAAAACCGTTAAAGAGAACGTAATTATCTGCAATTCATGTAATCAAAAATGGTTCAAATGGCACTGAGCACTACGGGACTCAACTGCTGTGGTCATAAGTCCCCTAGAACTTAGAACTACTTAAACCTAACTAACCTAAGGACATCACACACATCCATGCCCGAGGCAGGATTCGAACCTGCGACCGTAGCAGTCGCACGGTTCCGGACTGCCCGCCTAGAACCGCGAGACCACCGCGGCCGGCTTCATGTAATCAAATGTGACATAATGTAATAATTTATAGCTATGTAATGATGATGTAAACATGTTTATGTGTAACTGTATTATGTTTATGCTAAGAAAATATGTGACGTGTATATGTGTGATTACTCATGTGTTTTTAAAAAAATTATGTATAATGTAACTGTTACTATGTGAAAATTTGAACGATAACGAGTGCCAAAATGTGAAAAACTTAAAAAAAAATTGCATGTGAACCACTGTTCACAGACATTAACGTACATTACTAAGTCTGCAACTACACAGAAACCTATGTGAAAGAAACTGTTAATGACATTCATCATGCATCGTACCTTCGTAAACGCGATGAACGATTTCTTTGATAAGCAACTACAAACATTTAGGTGAGCTATATTTAGCAAAAAACTGAAAATGTGAAGTGCGTAATTGGTGCATCGTCTAGTGACATTACTACAGTATCTAACTTTAAGATGTTAACTGCATTAAATGGTCACAACGTGCCTGTCCGGAAAACAACACGACGAGTGGAAGAATTTTGGTTGGAAATTCATGGAATGGAATGTTCTCGAAATGTGACGGACACACTTACCTGGACTGTCCAAGGATCGACGCCAGCTATGTGCCGTCCGAGGTTCTGCAACCAAGCTTCCACGGAATATTGAAAACGAACTGCATATGGACCAATTACTCGACGGGTCACGTCCGATCTGTAATAAACAATGCTTGTTGTCACAACGAACTGCATCACAACGACTATAATGGAAATAGGAAATGGACATGCTTATGTATCAATTACGTTGTTATAAAGCGATGTTACTGTGATCAAAAAACTTTACCTCGACGACACTAACCTGTGAAACATTACTGTGTAGCAGATGAATATAAACTGTAATAACGACACTATGTGTATAGGTCATCGCACCTGAAACAAAAAGACATTTTTCTTTGAAGCATTTCAATGCAATACTATGTAACTAAGAACATTCGACAATCTAAAGTTGTATTGTATTATAACAAATATTGTAATTTTAAAATTAAGTTACCTGTCATAGAATGTACTCTTCATATGTAATCTTGGAGGAATATTTTCTTTATGCAACGACTAAGAAACGCACGCCCACACGAACAATATGAACTGCAATACCGTGCCGCATGATCTAAATTTACGATATAACGGCAGTGCCGGAGGCACATAGACGCTTCTGCGCATGCGCGCACTCTATTTTGCCAACATAAGAACTTTTACGGCGCACACACGTCATTCAAATTTTGTATATAATATACTGCTTAATGTATGTCACGTAAATAGTTGTAGATAACTCAGATTTTCTTGTGCCTTTAGGTGAATTGCTCGCCTGCAGGTGTGTCCTTTCGCCTCGCAATTCAGGGGGCAATATAAAGGCACATTTGCATGCCGTGCGTGAGTTTCCTCGGAAACGCGAAATCTTAATTAAATAATTAATTTCTGACAAATAAATAAAGCCTATGGCACAAAACTGCAGCGCTATGCCGCTGATAAAACAAAATACAATTATGACACTCTCATGTTTGATGAAGAAGAAGGAGGTCGAGGAGAATAGCTGGTGCGGGAAGCACGTATATTTTACAAACTGGCACACCGCCATATGTGGTGTTAGATAAGAACACTGCGAGTTCACAATCTCACTAGGCACTCGACCCTGTAAAGATTATATATTTATGAAAGTAAGTTGAATTATTTAACTGTAGGCTTATTCGTTGAATATATCTGATTTAACTAACTGTGTAAACTTTTTTATGTTTAGTAGGCAGTCACCTCTGTACGACGTATTGACATGGCTGGCAAATTATTCTAATATTGAGATTTTGAGTCCGCACCTACCGCAGCAGTCTTTGGAAACGATTTAAATACGAAATCCGATTATTTGAGTCTTATTTCACGGTCAACTACGAATAACACTGCATTTACGAAAAAGCCATTGTCAAGCGCCTGATACCAAATAATTAAACGTCCACGTTCCAAATAATCAAATATTAATTACAACCAATCATTATCATAAATATACAATAATTAATATTTATATTTAATTTTATTTATTTTATAAGGGTCTATACAAGGGTGATGTTCTTGAGGACAATATTATGGAAATGGAAGAGGATATAGATGAAGATGAAATGGGAAATATGAAACTGCGTGAAGAGTTTGGCAGAGCACTGAAAGACCTAAGTCGAAACAAGGCCCCGGGAGTAGACAACATTCCATTAGAGCTACTGATAGCCTTGGGAGAGTCAGTCCTGACAACACTCTACCATCTGGTGAGCAAGATGTATGAGATAGGCGAAATATCCTCAGAGTTCAAGAAGAATATAATAATTCCAGTCCCAAAGAAAGCAGGTGTTGACAGATGTGAAAATTACCGAACAATCAGTTTAATAAGCCGCGGCTGCAAAATACTAACACGGATTCTTTACAGACGAATGGATAAACTGGTAGAAGCTGACCTCGGGGAAGATCAGTTTGGATTCCGTAGAAATGTTGGAACACGTGAGGCAATACTGACCCTACGACTTATCTCAGAAGGCAGATTAAGGAAAGGCAAACCTACGTTTCTAGCATTTGTAGACTTAGAGAAAGCTATTGACAATGTTGACTGGAATACTCTTTTTCAAATTCTGAAGGTGGAAGGGGTAAAATACAGGGAGCGAATGGCTATTTAGAATTTGTACAGAAACGAGATGGCAGTTATAAGAGTCGAGTGGCATGACAGGGAAGCAGTGGTTGGGAAGGGAGTGAGACAGAGTTGTAGCCTATCCCAGATGTTATTCAATCTGTATATTGAGGAAGCAGTAAAGGAAACAAAAGAAAAATTCGGAGTAGGAGTTAAAATCCACGGAGAAGAAACAAAAACTTTGTGGTTCGCCGATGACATTGTAATTCTGTCAGAGACAGCGAAGGACCTGGAAGAGCAGCTGAAAGAAATGGACAGTGTCTTGAAAGGAGGATAGAAGATGAACATCAACAAAAGCAAAACGAGGATAATGGAATGTAGTCGAATTAAGTCGGGTGATGCTGAGGGAATTAGATTGGGAAATGAGACACTTAAATTAGTAAAGGAGTTTTGCTATTTGGGGAGCAAAATAACTGATGATGGTCGAAGCAGAGAGGATATAAAATGTAGACTGGAAATGGCAAGGAAGGCGTTTCTGAAGAAGAGAAATTTGTTAACATCGAGTATAGATTTAAGTGATGAATTGTGGACTCCATGTGGTTCCCAAGTCGTGCAGCGACCGCAATTTTATAAAATGGTTCAAATGGCTCTAAGCACTATGGGACTTAACATCTGAGGTCATCAGTCCCCTAGACGTAGAACTAATTAAACCTAACCAACCTAAGGACATCACACACATCCATGCCCGAGGCAGGATTCGAACCTGCGACCGTAGCAGCCGCGTGGTTCTGGACTGAAGCGCCTAGAACCGCTCGGCCACAAAGGCCGGCCAAGATCCCTAGATCTGTCCACAGTAGAACATGTGTGGTATCAGCTCGGACATAAACTCTGTCCCAGTGCCAGTAACCATAACCGCTCGGCCACCGAGGCCGGCCGTAATTTTATAGATTTAAGTGTCAGGAAGTCGTTTCTGAAAGTATTTGTATGGAATGTAGCCATGTATGGAAGTGAAAAGTGGACGATAAATAGTTTAGACAAGAAGAGAATAGAAGCTTTCGAAATGTGGTGCTACAGTAGAATGCTGAAGATTAGATGGGTAGATCACTTAACTAATGAGGAGGTATTGAATAGGATTGGGGAGAAGAGGAGTTTGTGGCATAACTTGACTAGAAGAAGGGATCGGTTGATAGGACATGTTCTGAGGCGTCAAGGGATCGGTAATTTAGCATTTGAGGACAGCGTGGAGGGTAAAAATTGTAGATGGAGACCAAGAGATTAATACACTAAACAGATTCAGAAGGATGTAGGTTGCAGTAGGTTGCTGGGAGATGAAGAAGCTTGCACAGCATAGAGTAGCATGGAGAGCTGCATTAAACCAGTCTCTGGACTGAAAACCACAACAACAACAATAGCTGTATTAAAGTTCCTGTCCCCAAGCAATACAGTAATTTAACTATGTTAAATTTACTGAAAGGTAAACCTGCCGATTTCATTTAGGTCAAAGACATTTTGACCGTGAAATGTTGCCTAAATATGAACGAGGTATCGAAATTGATAAGTCATTTCTCAACATGATTTTGTGTCCTGCGCAATATTATAAAAGTGATTTCAAAGTTCAGTGTTTAAAAATATAGTTAAGTACGAGCGTGTAGTGTTCAAAACAGACAATAGAACTTCGTTCGCGTTACCTGTAGCAGTTCCGTAAACGGTAGCCAGTCCTGTTAGGACACGCACTTAAATTACTCATACAGTTATTAAGTACAATTTTCATTACAATTATTGACAAAAATTCTTCTCTTATTAAAAGATTGCTATTAGCCTTCACTGAACAGTTGAGTTACATTTTACATTGTGTTTAACGGAATATAACAAATGTGAATTCTGTTTTAAAAGCTGACTTGGTAAAAACTGTTAACTTTTGTGAATCATAAGCTTTATGTCAGCAAAATCAAATTCAAAACTCGTTAGATCAGCAAATTTTTTTGGGGGCTTCCCTTCCGGTTTTCTTCGGTTACCCATGGAACATGCCTGAACAAGAATAATAAATTCGGTGCCAGGTGAAGCCAAAATCCAACTTCGTAGTAAGAGAAAAATGACAGAGAGTCAACTGATGTACCTACAGTCAAAAACAAGCTGCAAACACTGTAATGACATAATGTAAACGTGCTAAAATCGGTCTGTAGAATCTCTTCATTCACTGTCATGCAACAGTATAATGTCATGCGACACCTTCCGCACATAGTTCAAACATCACTATAGTCAATTTCGTTCTACTCGCTGACTATCAGAAAATATAAAAGGCGTAACTGCCATTTTAAGAATCTCATTTCTGCGATAAAATGTTCGTTGGAGCTTATTGAGTCAATAATTTAAAATATATTTCATGTCAAAAGTTTAATTTTTAATTGTTAACATAGCTATGCAGAATGATTTCTAGGTTAACGTAAGTCCCCAGTGAACAAAATAACAATATAACAGCTATTAACTACGCATGTGAATTATTTATACATCTTCGTTACTTAAGAAATAAAATTGATTTTAATCTAAAAAGATTGTTAACTTTAAATATAATGAGTGAGCTTTCGTAGTCTTATTTGGGAGGCTTGTCGTATACGACTTCGTACACAATGGCACGGAGAGGTGGGCTACAGGGTGGTGCTGCAAATGTCGCCATAGGGAAGCTGGACAGAAGCAGAAATGATCAGTGAGCGAGTAGCACAGTAAACAGAAGATTTACGTAAGTTGCTTTTCTCCAAACATACGAAGACTCATTACAAATGATATAACAAGAAACAGAGTCCGTCTATTAGTGTCACAGGAAGAGGCTCCAAGTGCGAGTGAGCTGAGCAGTTTTGTTTTTTCCTTCATTGAATTTCGATACCCCCCAATTGGGCAGGCAGGCAGCAGTTTAGTACGCTGCTCTTCAGCCTACAGAATTTTTAAAATATAAGAAGATAAGAAACAATAAAAACAAGCGAGAAAACGGAGACATAAATTGTAAAGCGGCGGAAAATTGTGGAACGGTAAAACGTAAAACAAATGGTGAGCAATGATAATAAAATACACAGGAAACAGACAGGGAAAATAGTAGACAGACAATTAAAAAACACGGCGACAGTCTGGTTTCTGTTCGCAAGAGATATAAAAATCACAGCCAGCAACAGTATGATGTCCGTTCGCAACACTTTGGAAAAGACTCACAACACTTAACAATCACTGGAAACATTGAACTAAAACGTTGGCACGAAGATGACACACCACAGCCAAGGACAGATTGGGGGGGGGGGGGGACCTGGACAGATGAGGGGGAAAAAAGGGGGGGCAGGAGAGGAAAAACGAAAGGGGGCAACCGATAGAGGGAAAGGAATCAGAAGAGGGGGGGGGGGGGGCAGGGCAGACCTGAGAGGGTATGAGGAAAGGCAGAGGAAGGAAACGCAAAACGACCCAGGGGAGAGAAGTGAGGCAGAGAGAGGGTAGCGGGGAAAAACGGGATGGAAGGGGGGAGAGGGAGCCCAGGAAAAGGACAGAGGAAGGAAAGGGGAGGTGAGGATCAGAGTTGATAGGAGGGATAAAAGGAGGGAGAGAGCATAATCCAGGAGGGGGAGTTGACGGAAGCCACTTGGGAAAGGAGATGAATGGTGTAGAGATGGAGGGTAGGGGGGACACGACAATGAAGGTGGGGCAGAGGGCGGGGGTTGGAGAGGTGTGGAGCAACCAGGGGATGAAGGGGATCAAGGGGGCAGGAGGTGTAGAGTATGCGGATATGTTCGAGGAATAGGAGGAGATGGGGGAAACGAATCAGGTCGTAGAGGATCCGCGTGGGGGACAGGACGCTTATACAGGAGACGAGGTGGGGTGCATGGCGCTCGAGGATCTGGAGGGACATAGAATTTCGGGGAGGCGGAGCTGAGCAGCTGCGCCAACTGCTTTATATCGCGGCGGCCGAGGGCATCGTGGTACGGAGTTGTGGCTTAGCGAGCATGCGCCATTGGGTCTGCCTGATCTCCGCGACTGCTGTCGACGTCGGATGGAATCTTGAAATTCCGTTACCTGCCTAACGGCCCTCTTGGGATGGTATCGACATGCAATACCATGAAGTTAGAACTTCAGAGTCAACGTTCATACATTTACATTTTGTTGCTCTGTGAACCTGTTGAACGTGTCAATTTTAAAGATTCGGATTAGACAATAAATAGGAAGTTCATCCAATAACAACTGTCACCAGATAAGACACATGTTGTTATCGTACTGAATATTAGCACCAAATTACCATTATCGCTGCTCTCATAGTAGTCGTATGTTTATAATAGTACCTGGCAAGCGCTATTATACTGTCATTCTCTGTATCGATACTGTTGAGGTCACAGACTGTTTGGACAGATGCCTTTGATCTAGTTATTTGTTTAACATAAAACCAAAACTTCTTTGGATATTCTATCATTATTAGACAGAAATTTAATTTCCAATTCGTTGTATGCTTCACATATGGCTCTCTTTAACCGAGTTTTAACTTCGTTCAGTTTTTGTTTGTCTGCGAGGCGCTGGCCACGTTTAAATCTGCAAGGAAACTGTCTTTGTCACTGAAACAGCTTTCTAACACGGCTGTCGCAGTATGATGACTCCTTCTCATTCGTCACAACAACGCTCGGCGCATATTTGTCTAATGCCTACTCTACAATACTCCCTGAACTTTTTCCAGTTATGCTCAACGTTTTCAGTTCAGGTAATGTAAAAACTGTTTTTAATTCCATTTGCTAAATAGAAATATCTTCCCACCTTTTTTTACATTCCTACAGCCGTATTTTGAAATGCTGTAACGGCCTTATGATCACTGATTCTCTTTTCTACGTTAACCAAGTCGAGAAGTTCAGGCCCACTGGTAACAAAGAAATCAAATATCTTACCTTCACGAGTTGGGTTTCAGAAAAACTAGTCAAGATAATTTTTGGAAATGGCATTTTTAACAATTTCACTCAGTCCCCTCTACGTACCACCTGTCCTAAGCACTTGAGTCCCCCAGACTACTGCCAATACGTTGAAGTCTCCTCCTAATAATATATCATGCCAAGGAAACTTACGTGCAATGTTCTCGAATTTTTCCCCTGAAATGTTTCTCCACTAATGCTCCTGCGCCAGGAGGTCTGTAAAGGCATCCGATTACCATGCCTGAGCCACCTTTAACACTTATCTTCACCTAAGTTGTGCCTTATTCTCACTAGATAGTATTTTTGTGGCTATAAACACGCCTGAACCGCAGGCATTCAATCTTTCTTTGTGACATATATTCCAGTCTGAATTTAAAATTTCACTACTGTTATCATCTGGTTTCAGTCACTCTCCATCATTACCATCTATTAGCGACAACAGTTTCCATGAACCCTCCGGCAGTTAATTAATACTGTATTAACATTTCCTTTCTCTGCTATGCCATGGTCGTTGCTGTTCCTTTTATTTAATGGGGATGATATTTTTCCCTATCTGAAAGCAGAACATATATAATCGAGCCTCTAGAGTGATTCCACAATCCTAAAAGGAAACATATACTGTATTCCAATGTAGTATAACTATGGTGGTTCTGGCACAGTCTGCATTGTTGACAGAATCCCCCTCACACACCCTGTCGTCGACGATGTCGTCCACTGTTGCTAGATTCCCCGTTCCCCCATCCCTCTGATATAGGTCAATCACGCCTTGTTTTATACTGTGGAAATTCAAAAACTGGTGGTAAATTCAAAATAGGCTGCGTTTTCCCCCACTCATATGTCACACTGGATGTGGGGTACTTGTCCTAAGTGTAACGTGGTGGGAAATCCTAAAACTCCAAGATGGAGCACTGTCCTATTGGTGTGAAATTCAAAAAATGCAAGGTGGAGGACCTAGAGATGCTAGGACAGGCCCTACAACATCAGAATTCAAAATATCTGTTCCTGCACTGGCTCTAGGACATCAGGATTCAAGATAATGATCCAAAAAACTGGAGCCAGGAGATGACATCACAGTCATCATGTCAGAATCCAAGATGACTGACCGAGCAAGGTGGCGCAGTGGTTAGACACTGGATTCGCGTTCGGGAGGACGACGGTTCAATCCCGCGTCCGGCCATCCTGATTTAGGTTTTCCGTGATTTCCCTAAATCACTCCAGGCAAATGCCGGGATGGTTCCTCTGAAAGGGCACAGCCAACTTCCTTCCCCATCCTTCCCTAATCCGATGAGACCGATGACCACGCTGTCTGGTCTCCTTCCCCAAACCAACCAACCAAGATGACTGACTTGTTGAATATTAGTACAGTCTACACACTTGTCAGATCTCTTGTGTTGAGTATGCAATGAAGACTGTGGTGCTTGTGAATACTATCACAGCTTGCATGGCTGCCAGGTCATTTTTGATAAGTATAGAATCTGGTCTTAAGTTTAAAGTGGTGAGAAATTCAAATAATCATTGGTTTTCCTATGACATTACAGTCCACCATTGCTATGCCTAAACAACTGCCTCCACTGCTGGGGTAGTATAGGAACAATTTCTTTATTATTTAAACAAATATCACAGTGGGGAGAGACTTATGTGGTATCCAGATGCACATATCATGAAGTTTCCACCAGTAAGGTCCCATGCTTTGTGAGCTCTGATGTCACGGTTTAAACAATTACCACTCAAAGTTTGGAACTGACTTGTCCAAAGTTTAAACAGTTTCCCCCACCCCAATTACCCTAATTTAAAATGACTAGATTTTTAGAAAATCCACAAGTGCTAATTTTAAAATGGTGGAAGTTCAAAAAAATCTCTTGCCTTAAGCAAGAGATTAAAAAAATACACTTGCCCCATGTTTAAAATGAAAGGAAGCTCACTAGCTGTCAGAATTAAAGCAGTTATCCTGAATTTAAATCTGTACAGCCCACTGGTGCAGCCTGTATGCCTGTCACAAGAGTTTTATTTGTTCAACACACACCGCAACAGACTGCTCAAAGATCTCATGGTTCCACCACTGAATCCCGTAAATTGGTGGGCTACTCCTGAATCAACAAGGGCTAATTTGTAGCTCCACTCAGCACCATATGACCATGGGCTACCACATCAGACTGTATTGCGAGCTGTGTGTGAAGTGGTAACAACAGCCTCTCCCACTCCCTGTGCACCACATGACATCAGACAGTGTTTATGTACCCAGAGTCTACCATCACTGACATGCATATACCTGCGGTCTGGAGTGCAGAAAAATACCTATTCTTTGCTACAGACAGTGTGCAGACACCACAGTTGACTAAATGATTTCAGACTTAACACTATTCTAATTTTAGAACAGGACAACAGCTATCTCATATAGTTCATATCCAACAACACCTGCAAATGTACCCACTACCCTCTGTAGTAGAGATTGTCGTGTATCAGTCTTACTGCTATGAAGTTATTTTGAGTCATCAAACGTGGGATAAGGTAGAAAAGCACTAAAGCTACACCTCTATAAGGTTTGTGGCTTCTAATTTAGGTCCCTTAGTCATCTGGAATGCGATGTTATTAACACTAAATCTATCTCCAGCACCTAACAATTTTTCCCCATGTATGGAGTTCAACACACTTTTCTAGCAAAACGCAGTGCTATAGATAAAGAGAACGATTAACGTTCAATAATGATATATCAGCTAGTTAAGGTACCTGTCCAAGTACACACCGCAAGGCAATGACATGACACACATGATATCTCAAGACACTTACATGCCATGATGTTATTACTTACACAGATGCCAGAGAACCCCTTAAGAGTCTACAGAAGCTATGACCCTGCAAAATCTGAAATGAGTGCAGTGATATAATATACTGTTAATGCACTTGCAACGAAAGTTCTCGGGAAATGACAAAATGTGACGTTCAAGAAACTAGTTTCTACAACTACTCAGTTCTAAAGTACCCATCGGCGGGTTTGGTGTCGTCATGACGTACATATAATAGTTAGAGACAGGCTGTTACTATCATAACATCCTTATGAAATCGTAACGTGTACGTATACACACACAATCGCACACACACACACACACACACACACGCGCAAAATAAAGTGTGGCAGGGACTGGACAAACCCTCGATAAGTTTAAAGTAAGTGAAAAATATGATTTTTTGAACCAGTAGGATAGTCTACACCTTTCTCAAGTGAAATGCATGCAGATGAATACATTTCCTGTTACGTATGCATACGAGATGAGAATGCAAAACATACAGGACTAATGTGGCGGTGATTTAATGCCATACAACCTCCCTAGTTCTACATTTTAAATGAAAATCAGCAGAGCAGTACTATGTTGAGCCACACCGGACATTTACAGCACTACATAAGCTAAGCTCCTTAGCAGAGAACACTTAATTAATGGAAGCACGTAGTCGTTCTCACATCACTCCTTTCACGATTTCAGTACGAAAGGGAAGAAATATAACTGACACAAGCTATCCTCTACTGTCCGCTGTTTGAAGGCTTGTAGATCCGATTTTGAAGTAGAAACTTTAGCAACACAGACAAATTCACCTAAGAGCACTCTCTCTTATGCTTACAACGACCAAATAATAATCGGAAAACGCATGGTTAGCACAATGAAAAGCAAGATCTAAAGATTCAGGATGAAGGTATACAAACATCAGGTTAGAGATCAACCAAAACAAAGAAAAAAATTATCTGAAACGAGAGTAAATCAGACAATTCAGCATCGAAAACATTAAATTTCATGTCAAAATTAGTTCGTATAAAATATTCCAAGAGAGAAGTGCTCACATTGAACAGGATAGCTACATTGGTCTGCAGGATATGGATCTATAAGCACAGTATAGATATCTGGTGTTTCCAAAGGATTTCTAAATCATTTCCGATGAATGCAGGTGTGGTTTCTTCACCAAGAGCATTTGTGTAGGAAGTGTTTTACTGAGCAAAGTTGTGAAAAGTTATGATAGCATTGGACTGTTGAGGAGTGTCAACACATCAAATGTGCTAGCGAAGTAATGCTATAGCAGATTATTCCAGATATCCATAGATCTTATGTACATACAACTCCCACAGTTTTGGTTGTAGAGCTGACGTCCAATAACGCCCCAGATGCGTTTATATCAGACGAATTTGATGGCTAAGACATCAACACGAGTGTTGCTCAAACCCCAATATTACAGCAAAACACCCGAATTACAGAAAAACTGATAAAATGTTAAAGTGAAATTGTAACAAATTGCCCCATGTTACAATGAAATTGGAAGAAAATACCCTATGTTACATATGAATTCTAACAAACCGATCCCTGCAACGCAAAAATTGTAACAAATTACCCAGTACACCACTATACTACAGTGATCACGTGTGAGCTGTAGAGTTCTGTGAGAGTTTTAGGATGGATCCAGCATAATAGGTTGGTACAAGTTCTACATCACCCACACACTGATGATGCTGATATGAAGTTATTATCAGATATAACATCAAAGCCTTTGCAAGTGCTCTGTGCTGTTACTGAAGACCTGTTAGCTTCAGTACAGCAATATCCAACTCAGTTTTTCCCTAGCATCACACTGGAAGTAGGTCGCTTGTGCTAATTATAGAACTCAAGACGGTCACTCATAAAATCTAAGATGGCGATCCAGGACATCACTAATAATGCCAGAATCTAAGATGGTGGACTTTGCGATGCAGGCACAGTCCAAAATAGTTGTCACAAATTATTTATCACCATCACTCCTCTGCTCCATCTACTCATCAGATGTTGTGTTCAGTATACACTAGTGAAAGGTTGATCACCGAGAAGTGTCATCAGAGATATTCCGCCTTCAGACAGAAAAAAGCTAACTCATACACATGATTATAAGTATTCAACCACGCCTCTGTCTCAATGATATTTATTATTATTATTATTATTATTATTATTATTATTATTATTATTCACTGTGTGTATATGTTTTCATGGTTTCAATTATTTTTCCATCAGTACTGCAGCTCCCTGACAGTCAATGCAATATCTGATACATCTGAGCAGCAACAGAAATCAATTCAGCATGCACATACACTCCTGGAAATTGAAATAAGAACACCGTGAATTCATTTTCCCAGGAAGGGGAAACTTTATTGACACATTCCTGGGGTCAGATACATCACATGATCACACTGACAGAACCACAGGCACATAGACACAGGCAACAGAGCATGCACAATGTCGGCACTAGTACAGTGTATATCCACCTTTCGCAGCAATGCAGGCTGCTATTCTCCCATGGAGACGATCGTAGAGATGCTGGATGTAGTCCTGTGGAACGGCTTGCCATGCCATTTCCACCTGGCGCCTCAGTTGGACCAGCGTTCGTGCTGGACGTGCAGACCGCGTGAGACGACGCTTCATCCAGTCCCAAACATGCTCAATGGGGGACAGATCCGGAGATCTTGCTGGCCAGGATAGTTGACTTACACCTTCTAGAGCACGTTGGGTGGCACGGGATACATGCGGACGTGCATTGTCCTGTTGGAACAGCAAGTTCCCTTGCCGGTCTAGGAATGGTAGAACGATGGGTTCGATGACGGTTTGGATGTACCGTGCACTATTCAGTGTCCCCTCGACGATCACCAGTGGTGTACGGCCAGTGTAGGACATCGCTCCCCACACCATGATGCCGGGTGTTGGCCCTGTGTGCCTCGGTTGTATGCAGTCCTGATTGTGGCGCTCACCTGCATGGCGCCAAACACGCATACGACCATCATTGGCACCAAGGCAGAAGCGACTCTCATCGCTGAAGACGACACGTCTCCATTCGTCCCTCCATTCACGCCTGTCGCGACACCACTGGAGGCGGGCTGCACGATGTTGGGGCGTGAGCGGAAGACGGCCTAACGGTGTGCGGGACCGTAGCCCAGCTTCATGGAGACGGTTGCGAATGGTCCTCGCCGATACCGCAGGAGCAACAGTGTTCCTAATTTGCTGGGAAGTGGCGGTGCGGTCCCCTACGGCACTGCGTAGGATCCTACGGTCTTGGCGGGCATCCGTGCGTCGCTGCGGTCCGGTCCCAGATCGACGGGCACGTGCACCTTCCGCCGACCACTGGCGACAACATCGATGTACTGTGGAGGCCTCACGCCCCACGTGTTGAGCAATTCGGCGGTACGTCCACCCGGCCTCCCGCATGCCCACTATACGCCCTCGCTCAAAGTCCGTCAACTGCACATACGGTTCACGTCCACGTTCTCGCGGCATGCTACCAGTGTTAAAGACTGCGATGGAGCTCCGTATGCCACGGCAAACTGGCTGACACTGACGGCGGCGGTGCACAAATGCTGCGCAGCTAGCGCCATTCGACGGCCAACACCGCGGTTCCTGGTGTGTCCGCTGTGCCGTGCGTGTGATCATTGCTTGTACAGCCCTCTCGCAGTGTCAGGAGCAAGTATGGTGGGTCTGACACACCGGTGTCAATGTGTTCTTTTTTCCATTTCCAGGAGTGTAGATTTCATGATAAAGCGCTTGATATATCAGAGCAGGACAGACGTTGTTTCCTGACTGACGATTTGCAAACATATTCACCAACTGTCGAGCCACCAGCATTGCATAGTGCACTTGATGCACTGGAGCAGAAATCAAGTGGGCACGCAGAATTGTTTTCAGTTCAGTTTCCACTATCACTAACCTCTGCACAACTTGTTGAGATGCTGCCATGTTATAGTACATCTTTGAAAGGGGAGTTATTCTCTGAAAAGTGCAAGCTGAATGTGATTACAGTAAATGGGTTGTTGTGGGCTTGACCTCAGCTCATGGTAATCTTTGAAAATTCACGATTTAGTAACATGAAAGTAGCGCTTTCAGACTATGAATCGTACCACTTACGTCAGAATTCAAATCATCACCTCAAATAACTACAATGTTGATCACCAAAATTCCTGCAGCCTTGATGTACCGTGACACAATGTATTTTGAGGACCAGTCGTGAACAGTGAAAATATACAACGAGAACACCACGCAGTGCATTCTCTTTCAGGAATCTACATTCAGAAAGTCGCATCGGGATAACTCAGTCACCAGTGTAATGTGTTACAAGCATTTGGGTGTTACCTTCCGTAATACACTTAAGCGCCAAAGAAACTGATATAGGCAAGCGTATTCAAATACAGATATATGTAAGCAGCCAGAATACAGCATTGAGGTCGGCAACGCCTATGTAAGACCAGTGTTTGGCGCAGTTGTTACATCGGTTAGTGCTGCTACAATGGCAGGTTATCAGGATTTAAGTGAGTTTGAACGTGGTGTTATAGTCGGCTCACGAGCGATGGGACACAGCATCTCCGAGGTAGCGATGAAGTGGGGATTTTCTCGTACGACCATCTCACGAGTGTTGTTGACTTAGACTGTCATTCAGTCAAGATGGTGTACTCAGTAATGAAACAAAGCAGTAGGCTCTGCCAGAAATAACGTCTCTTAGACAATGTGTCTAATAGTGTATTTTAATACGACAGTATGCCATCTCAGGCAATTTATAACACTTAAAACACTTTATAGTGGCACTTTGAAGCCGAAATAATGATTGTGTAAGTGTAAATGTAACACTGTAAATAAACAACAGTCTAATGGCGGTACTAACTTTAAAGAAATATATTATGACTGTGGCCCCGCATTGTGAAAAAATTATTAAATGAGTCTGTTTTGGCTACCATGACTTATTTTTCTGCCCAACTGGTAGCACTGCTTTTAGCGTCTCATTTTCTAGTCTAATTCCGCCAACATTGTCTGATTTAATTCTTGTGGATATTCATCTTATAACCTCTTTTTTCTAGACACTGTGCGCTCCATTCAGCTTATCTTCCATATCCTTTGACATCTGTGACAGAAAGAATCACAGTGTCGTCATCAAATCACGAAATATTTATTTGTCCTCCGTGAACTTTAATGTGCTTTCGAAATTTTTCCATTGTTTCCTTTGCTACTCGCTCATGAGTATAGTGCACAATCCTCTCTCAATCTCACCTCAACTAGTGCTTCCCTTACATGTCTTTCTGTAGTCTGGTTGCTGTACTACGTGTAAATAACCATTCTGTCTTCGTACATCCCTGCTATCTTCAAAATTTCAAAAGCGTATATTCTAATGAACACTGTCTAAAGTTTTCTCTAAATCTACAAATGCTATAAACATAGTTTTGAACTTCTTCTGTCTATGTTCTAAGATAAGTGAATGGTCAATATTGCTGTGGTTTTCCTACATTTCTCTAGAGCCCCGTGGTCAAGTTGTACCAGTTTTGAATATTTGCTATAGGATGTACAAATTACGCATTATTCATTTTCTACTGTTAGTTACTACCTTTCAAGATCTCAGTTTAAAATACTCCACATCTTTATAATTTTGTTGATAAATGCTTGTGATATCCTGTATATTAGTTTCCAGTCATCTATTACAGGCTTCTGAGGATGATTCAAAAATTTTGAAGCGAAGCATGCGCGAGTAAGATAAAAAATTCTTCTGTCTCACTGCAGCGATGGTTCTGATGTAAAGGAGAAGTCACCAAAGAAAATAATTCCGCCCTTCTGTGACAGTATGACATTTAGTAAGCCAATCAAAGGAAGAGAAAATGTTGTTATGAGTTATTTTCCCGCAGAGTACTTTTTAATACCCTAATTAGTATCTTATTTCTGCCATCAATCTTCTACAGTAGCCCGTCGTTGACACGTGTCCGTCTCACCGGCAATTACGTTCGTATTTTCGTCCGCATTCTGTGGATTTACCACGGACTTTGGGCAGGCAGTTCAATCGTTTGGAAGTGACAAATGACGCTGTCGTTCGCGCAAGGGCATTGTTTTTCTCTGAAAGTCTTCGCGAGGGTGTTGATTTCACTTTTCCTTACACTCAGCTGAGAAAGGTCTGCGTGTGGCAGCCCCAAATCCTACTGAGACTGCTAGTGTCGCCTGACGCACATACCTGGCAGCAAGTCGAGCGAAATGTCTGATATTCGCGCAATGGCGTGCGCCAGGGCGCCGAGCGGCTTAGCTAAATCGCGAGACGCGTGTGCTGGAAGGCTTTGCTGGAGCGAAGTCGACCCGTTAGAGACGCAGGAGGTAGCGCTGAAGCTCTTCGCTGCGAACCTGCCGCTGCACAGGGCGGTCAAGTTGCTGGGACTGTCACCTTTCCGCCTAAAGTCCCAGACCAGCTTACAGTTTACCGCCACCGCGTGGGATAAAATCTATTTCTTATTCAGCCTACTGCTTCTGCGCTGTGGGGTTTGGTACGGCACTTCGCACGGAAACATTCACTCCCTAGACACACACGAAAGAATGATGCTGAAAGTGATAGCTCTCCTTTGTGACTGTGCGGTGGCTTTCGGGGTAACTGCGACAGCCATTTCAGATCGCGTTTCCGGAACGAAACATTACAAGCAGTTTCTGGTCGACATTGCCTCAGTGGACGTGGCCTTACGCCTGCCGCAAGAAGTCCCACAAGTGTATACCAAAATGAAGAGAGTTACTTGCGTTGCTATAGCAGCCGTTTTAGTCTTAAACTCTGTGAGTCACTTGTATTACTTCAGCGTGGACGGTACGGTCTCGGCAGCGATCCACAACGCATCTGCGCTCATCCAGTGTACTTCTCTGGCCATGATACTCACCAGGTTCACCAGTGTGTTGCTCACGTCGTCCAGTCGAGTGTCTCACATAAACAAATTGTTGGTCAGGCTGGAAAGTGGAATCAGCAGCGAAGCAACTGAAGGTGTTCACATCGGCTCAGGAAACCAACAGTTGCCTCAACGAACCCCCGACGATTACGAGCCAAACTCTACAGACGCTGCAGAAGTCATCCTCCGAAACAAAGACAGAAAGACTGTTGTGACTGATTCCCCTGTCGATCTGAAGATTCTGGCACACAGAATTCCAAATAATCGTACACAAAAATCTATAAGTTCCATAGCGGATGTCTCAGAAAGTAATATTAGTAGATGGGGCGTACGCCACAATATATTTCTTAAGAATGTTCTACATTCACAGGGAAGCAACGTTTCCGATGGTTTGCTGGCTGGTCTTGATATGCATTCGAAACGTGCAGATCGACTGGATAAAGAGAAAGTCTTTACCGTTGACCCTATTTATTCACCCAGAGATCCAGCTGAGTTAATGGCTCCCAAACTTCCTGCTACCTTAATGACTGCCACTGCACATGATGGACAAGCGTGGAGAAAGATAAAATTCGGTCTGCAGCGCGTGAAGACAGCGAGTAAGATTTTTCCAGGCATTCACAGGAAGCCTTTCATCACGCCTGGTCTCGACAAGACGCCTGGTCCTCCTCTCAACACACGACGAGTCGTTAACGTCCAGCCGACTCCCAGTTCTCGCCACACCGGCGGTGCTGGTGACAACGTTCCGGCCGACAGACCTTCCTCAGGGCAGACGAGAATGTGTGACGACTGCCTGGCGGACTCCATCAGAACACTCAGAGTCTGCTACAACCTCCTGTGCGAGGTGGCGCATCGCAACGTCTCCAACCACGCCATCTTCCTGCTCGCCGTGCTGCTCTTCTTCCTCATGAACCTCAGCTGTGTCACATTCGTCTTATCGTCTTCTCGCGCCAACCAAGAAAGGTAACAAATTTGTATTAGTTGCTCACCAGTCCCTAATAACGTAATCTAAAAAATGAGGCCTATGACAGGAGAGCCTTAGCGAGATGAAGCTGCGCCCAGGCGGGGATCCATAGTCCATTGTGGGGAAATGGAGGGGAAGAGTGAGAGTCTTTTACTTCCTGTACCCACTCCCCAAGTATAACTTACCATCACATCCACATTTTACGCATAGGATTTTAATAATCATAAAACAAAGCACGTGAAATGTTTTAATATTATCATGCTATACTGTCCAGTCACATTAATGTGACCTCTTGTCAAAAGTCTGAATAACCACTCATTACAGCGTGGAGGAAGAGAGTCGGTGAGGTTCTTGAAGACACCGACAGGAATCTGCCGCCACGCCGACGAAAGTGCTGTGGCCAGCTGCGATAGGTTTTTTACCTGAGGATCCATGGTGCAAACAGCCAGATCGAGGTGGTCCATATATTCTCGATTGGGTTTTAATCTGGGGAGTTAGATAGCCAGGGGAATGCGGTAAACTCACGCTGGTACTCTTCGAACCACGCTCGTACACTGCAAACTGTGTGACACGTTGCGTTGTCGAATTGGTAAATGCCATCGTGCAGAGGAAAAACAAACTGTCTGGGGAGTAGACATTGTCCCCGAGGATGTATGCACACTTGTGTTGATCCTTTATGCCTTCCAGAATGACAAGATCACCCAGGCAATGCCACGAAAACATGCTCCCTCCTCCGGTCTGGACCCTTCCGACGATTGTTGCAGCGTGTTTCTTTTCAGATGTTTCACGCCGTACAGGCCAATGGTCATCAGTCGGAATGAGCATAGAAAAAGTAACCTGTCGACACTATAGCAGTTCCGTAAACGGTAGCCAGTCCAGTTAGGACACGCACTTAAATTACTCATACAGTTATTAAGTACAATTTTCATTACAATTATTGACAAAAATTCTTCTCTTATTAAAAGATTGCTGTTAGCCTTCACTGAACAGTTGAGTTATATTTTACATTGTGTTTAACGGAATATAACAAAAGTGAATTCTGTTTAAAAGCTGACTTGGTAAAAACTGTTAACTTTTGTGAATCATAAACTTTATGTCAGCAAAATCAAATTCAAAACTCGTTAGATCAGCAAATATTTTTGGACGCTTCCCTTCCGGTTTTCTTCGGTTTCCCATGGAACATGCCTGAACAGGAGGCGGAATAATAAATTCGGTGCCAGGTGAAGCTAAAATCCAACCTCGTAGTAAGAGGAAAATGACAGAGAATCAACTGATGTACGTACAGTCAAAAACAAGCTGCAAACACTGTAATGACATAATGTAAACGTGCTAAAATCGGTCTGTAGGATCTCTTCATTCACTGTCATGCAACAGTATAATGTCATGCAACAGCTTCCGCACATACTTCAAACATCACTATAGTCATTTTCGTTCTACTTGCTAACTATCAGAAAATATAAAAGGCGTAACTGCCATTTTAAGAATCTCATTTCTGCGATAAAATTTTCGCTGGAGCTTATTGAGTCAATAGTTTAAAATATATTTCATGTCAAAAGTTTAATTTTTAATTGTTAACATAGCTATGCAGAATGATTTCTAGGTTAACGTAAGTTCCCAGTGAACAAAATAACAATATAACTGCTATTAACTAAGCATGTGAATTATTTATACATCTTAGTTACTTAAGAAATAAAAATGATTTTAATCTAAAAAGATTGTTACCTTTAAATATAATGAGTGAGCTTTCGTAGTCTTATTTGGGAGGCTTGTCGTATACGACTTCGTACACAATGGCACGGAGAGGTGGGCTACAGGGTGGTGCGGCAAATGTCGCCATAGGGAAGATGGACAGAAGCAGAAATGATCAGTGAGCGAGTAACACGGTAAACAGAAGATTTACGTAAGTTGCTTTTCTCCAAACATACGAAGACTCATTACAAATGATATAACAAGAAACAGAGTCCGTCTATTAGTGTCAAAAGGAAGAGGCTCCAAGTACGAGTGAGCTGAGCAGTTTTTTTTTTTTTCCTTCATTGAATTTCGATACACCCCCCCCCCCCCCAAGGGGGCAGGCAGGCAGCAGTTTAGTACGCTGCTCTTCAGCCTACAGAATTTTTAAAACATAAGAAGATAAGAAACAATAAAAGCAAGCGAGAAAACGGAGACGTAAATTGTAAAGCAGCGGAAAATTGTGGAAAGTTAAAACCTAAAACAAACGGTGAGCGATGATAATAAAATACACAGGAAACAGACAGGAAAAATAGTAGACAGACAATTAAAAGACACGGCGACAGGCTGGTTTCTGTTCGCAAGAGATATAAAAATCACAGCCAGCAACAGTATGATGTCCGTTCACAACACTTCGGAAAAGACTTACAACACTTAACAATCACTGGAAACATTGCACTAAAAAGTCGGCACGAAGACGACACACCACAGCCAAGGACAGATTGGGGGGGGGGGGGGGGACCTGGACAGATGAGGCTGAAAAAAGGGGGGGCAGGAGAGGAAAAACGAAAGAGGGGAACTGATAGAGGGAAAGGAATCAGAAGAGGGGGGGGGGGCAGGGCAGACCTGAGAGGGTATGAGGAAAGGCAGAGGAAGGAAACGCAAAACGACTCAGGGGAGAGAAGGGAGGCAGAGGGAGGGTAGGGGGGGGAAAACAGGATGGAAGGGGGGAGAGGGAGCCCAGGAAAAGGACAGAGGAAGGAAAGGGGAGGTGAGGATCAGAGCTGATAGGAGGGATAAAAGGAGGGAGAGAGAGCATAATCCAAGAGGGGGAGTTGACGGAAGCCACCTTGGGAAAGGAGATGAAGGGTGTAGAGATGGAGGGTAGGGGGGACACGACAATGAAGGCGCGGCAGAGGGCGGGGGTTGGAGAGGTGAAGAGCAACCAGGGGATGAAGGGGATCAAGGTGGCAGGAGGTGTAGAGTATGCGGATATGTTCGAGGAATAGGAGGAGATGGGGGAAACGAATCAGGTCGTAGAGGATCCGCGTGGGGGACGGGACGCGTATACAGGAGACGAGGTGGGGTGCATGGCGCTCGAGGATCTGGAGGGACATAGAATTTCGGGGAGGCGGAGCTGAGCAGCTGCGCCGACTGCTTTATATCGCGGCAGCCGAGGGCATCGTGGTACGGAGTTGTGGCTTAGCGAGCATGCGCCTACTATGTACACAATACCTTTCCAGAAATTGCACTGATATGACAATTTGAAGTTACATTTTCTTGACCTAAGGAAACTCATTGACTCTGTCATTGTCCTGAAGTTTAGACGCTGCATAGTGTTACTGAGAGGATAGCTAAATACGACAGTTTGCTTTCACCCATAATTGACCTAAGTACTTTTTTACTACCTTTAATTTGCTAAAACCGCATTCTCAACATGCTGTAGTCACTGACATAATTGTACATATCCTCAAAAGTATTTCGGTATTTGTATGAACATCTTAATACTAAAACCGTCTTGGTTTGTTGCTTTATTTACGGCCAGGTTTTCTTTTAGCCTTCTCTGACTCGACCTATGGCAGGGGCCTGTCTCACCACCCTCTCGATATGAACCTGATGACGGGACATCTAATCTGTAACTAAAGATCCTGCGATGGTTCAGCTGTTAAAAGCACGGGCCAAAGTCAGCGCCCAGTCCCGTCCCCAGGGCGTTACCAACAGCTAGCAGATGCAACAAATCGCTGTTACGTCCGCTTCCACAGTAGCGACACATATTACCACCCGGTAGCCAGACTTCTTAATGTGTCAACAACCTTGAAGTACGTGGTAGCACTTGTCTTCTGCATTGTCAAAGGAATTCGGCGGCGCTGAAAATACGCTCGTTTTCACAAAAAACAGTGCACCTTGAATCACCAGAGATAGGATGATCGTATTCACAGGACATGTACATTAGTACGTTCCGGAGAAATGATTAGCATTTGACCCATGTCGGCCCGCGGGTTCAAGTTCAACATCGATATTGCGTCTCATCGCCACCTACCAGTAAAATGTCCTGCAAAATGATGGTCAAGTCCTGCAGAAAGTGTCGTCGTAGGTTGTGTTCCAAAAATGAACAGCATAGAGACAGAAGTGATGACACTTTCTGCAGGACCTGACCATCATTTTGCAGGACAATGCTCAAGCACGCACAGTGCAAGCTGTTAGTGATTTGTTTGACTGATGGGGATGCTAAGTGCTATACCACGTACTGCACTCCCCTGACTTAACCCCTCGTAAGTTCAACTCGATTTCTAAACTGGAGGAAACACTTCACGGCATTCGCTTCAGAACTGCTACAAATTCGTCGGTCAATAGACTGCGCCGCTCGAACTGTCAACACAACTGGCACTGCTGAGAGTATCCTGCGACTTCCACAATGCTGGCAACGGGCTATACACAATGCTGATGACTACTTTGAAGGTCAGTAAAACTTTGATACACGGATCTATTTTGTACGAGCTGTAAATAAATAGCTGACACTATTAAAGTTCCAACCCTCGTAGTTGAAACTTGCACTCGAATGTATGTTCTGTGAATATATGCTGCTTCATATTCTAAGGATCTCAATAAAACGCGCCGTTATTACTACAATTTGTTACAATTAAACATAAGGTAAAAACATAACAGCGGCTGAAATCTTCAGGTTCCCTAAATGAGAAAAGAAGTTTCAATTTGTAACGTTCTACAGCGGCATAAAGGATGCAGTGTTGAGATATGAAGAGAAATGTAGGTGGTGCACTAGGTCGCATCCTATTGTGTCTAAAATAAAAACAAAAAAATCTTCGCTTTTCTAAAAGATTCTGGGACCAACCTATTAATTTAAGAAAATTATATTCTGTAATATTCGATATTATGTGCATATAATAGCGGTCTCTCCCAGGAGCTAGTGTCGTTGTCAATAATTTACAATCTGAGATGAAACATGCAAATGCCAGTACAACGTAAGTCTGAGCCATCTATAAAGAATAAAAGAAAATTTACAAGCTACTTATATTAGGAGACTTCTTCTCCGAACAAGAACATCATGCAGAAGATATATATTCTAGTACTGGTACAGGAATGCACCTGCTTCTGTTTTTCTCGTCGTTTCAGTTACTTCCAAGTGCAAAGGAAGAAGTTCATTTTTCCCTCTGTGATTCGTGATTTTTCGCACAAATTACAACATACTTCACACAACCAGCACCGTTTTACTATTGGGGATGCTTATCGTTCAGTACTTTTCGCAGTACATAATTACGAGGCCTGTTCAGAAAGTAAGCTCCGATTGATTGCCAAATTGAAACCACAGTGAACATCAGAAATGTTTTACTTGTAACAATTAGCTACACCTTTCAGCTACTTCTCTACGTAGTCGCCGTTCTGACTTAGACTTTTGTCATAGCGTTGTACCAACTTTTCAATAGCCTCATCATAGAAGGCAGCCGCCAGTGCTTTCCGCCAATTCTCCACGCTGGCCTACACCTCGTTGTCTGTGTCAAAATGTTGTCTTCAAAGACAGCGGTTCATGTGACCAGAGATGAAACTCAGGGGGAGACAATTGCGGACTGTATTGTGGGTAATCTCACATTTCCATTTGAAAACGATGCAGGAGCATCTTCATTGCCCCTGCAGAATGCGGCTGAGAATTGTCTTGAAGAAGAAACAGCACGACAGTTATGTAATGTTAGCTGCATAGCTTCAGGCGAAATTTCTCACCAGGCCCTCGTACTTGGCGGCAGACACTATTTTCTAGACATCTTTACGCACTCACTGCGAGCTCAGAAATGAGAAGAGCGACGTGATGCTAACTGGGGTTATACTAGAGACACTACCCAACACATCTGTGCAAAGCTTTATCGGATTTTCATAGTCGTTTCCATTTCGCGACCGATCGGAGCTTACTTTCTGAACGCCCCTTGTACGTAAATGACGAGTATGAATTCGGCAGGTTCTCACTTTCAAAGAAAGAAAAGGCAACAATAGTTCACAAAATTGCAATGAATGCACCAGTTGAAGATATGTATTGCTTCTTTAATTGCTGTGCAAGAATGGCTACCACAGTAACAACGATATTCCGTATTGACAGTCTTTTTACGGTTTCAGAAGAGTTTCTTGGTAATAGTATATTTATTATTGTGGTGTATAAAGCATCTATAATTTTGTCTACGTAACCACTACAGCATTACGTTACGTATATGGTCCTCAAAGGAATAAACAGGTCAAATCTAATTAGATGACGGAACATGTGACTAATGCACTGGTGCTTAAATTTTCTATTTATTAACTCAGGGTGGAGCGAATAAAAGTGCCCCGGAGAACAGAGTTCCAGTGTGAGGATCGAAGCGGCACTGCTAGTATTGCTGCAATTGCATCGGAAATGTTCTGCAGCACTTCTTGAAGACTACGAGGGCTGTTGCTGTACACCTTAGACTTGAGAGCTCCCCATACAAAGGAATCGCGCACTGACAGATCAAGTGAGCTGGATGGCCAGCTTGGGCAACCACCAGGTTGATCTTCCCACTCCCCTCTGCACTGCTCCACTCACAGTGACACAGCCCGCACTATGCTCTGGATCGGTGTGGATCACGCGGCGGGCGTACACGTGGTGTATACCATATTCTAGGATAAGCCGAAGGGTGAGTATTGCCTCGCGTGTTCCTACATCTCTACCAGTTTTTCCATTCTTCTGTAAATAATTCATGTCAATATTTTGAACCTTGGCTCGTTAAACTGATGATTCGGTAGTACTGATATTGTCAGCCCCTGCCTTCTTTGAAATTAGAATTATTACATTGTTCCTCAAATCTGAGGCTATTTCGCCTGTCTCATATATCTCGCACACCAGGTGAAATGATTTTGTAAATATCAGTCGTGAATTCTGCTATGGATGAGGTTTCTTTTCTATTTTACATGAGTCACATTTTGTATAGTTTTGCCGTATGCTAAATAAATAAAAATGTAACACCTTTCGCACCGTTTCACTACACACAGTGCACAGAAGATGAAGAAAAACATGGGAACATCAATAATACGACACATTACCATGTCTAATACCGTACAGGAAAACCGCTAGCATTCAAGACAGCTTCCAATCTTTCGGAAAGAATAAATACAGATGCTGTATGGTTTCCAAGGGAATCTTATACGAGGGTCACTCCAAAAGAAATGCACACTAATTTTGTAAAAATACAGTTTTCATTCTGCATGTGTGAAAGTTTTACAGTGTGTAGATACATCCTTCCCGCTTGTTTTCAAACTTAGTTCAACCTGTTTCCGTTACAGGCGCCGTCAAGCATGTTTTCAAGATGGCTGCTACACTTGACGTTCGTCAGAAGTAACGTGCTGTCATAGAATTCATGTGCTGTGAAAACGAGACAGTGGGAAACACCCACAAGAGGTTAAAACGGTATATGGAGATGCTGCTGTCGATCGCAGTACAGTTAGTCGGTGGGCAAGCAGGTTACGTGATGAAAGCGGGCACGGCAATATTGAGGATTGTCCTCGCAGCGGCAGGTCTCGTACTGCACACACTCCAGATAATGTGCAGAGAGTTAACGAATTGGTGACTGCTGACAGCCGCATCACAGTGAAAGAACTGTCACACTACGTTGAGATAGGGAAAGGAAGTGTTTGCAGAATACTGAAAGCGTTGGCGTTAAAAAAGGTTTATGCCATGTGGGTTCCCAGGATGTTGAGAGTGGCTCACAAAGAAACAAGAAAAACGGTATGCAGCGAACTTTTGGAACAGTACGAGAATGGTGGAGATGAGTTTCTTGGAAGAACTGGGACAGGTGATGAAACATGGCTTCATCATTTTTCACCAGAGGTGAAGTGGCAATCAATGGAGTGGCATCATGCAAATTCGCCCAAGAAAAAAAATTCAAAACCACACCTTCTGCTGGAAAAGTTATGGCTAGGGTGATTTTCGATTCCGAAGGACTCTTGCTTGTGGAAATCATGCCAAGTGGAACCGCCATAAACTCCGATGCATATGTGACGACACTGAAGAAACTTCAAGCTCGACTGAGTCGTGTTCGACCACATCGGCAAAAGCAGGATATTTTGCTGTTGCACGACAATGCACGACCACATGTCAGCCAAAAAACCATGGAAGCGATCACAAAATTCGGATGGACAACACTGAAACACCCGCCTTACAATCCTGACCTGACTCCATGTGACTATCATCTCTTTGGGAAACTGGAAGACTCTCTTCGTGGAACAAGGTCTGAAGATGATGACTCCCTTGTGCACGCTGCCAAACAGTGGCTCCAGCAGGTTGGTCCAGAATTTTACCGTATGGATATACAGGCGCTGGTTCCAAGATGGCGTAAGGCAGTTGAGAGGGATCGAAATTATTTAGAAAATACTGTTCCTAACGAATTTATCTACACTCTGTACAACTTTCAAACATGTAGAATAAAAGATGGATTTAAAAAAAAATAGTGTGCATTTCTTTTGGAGTGACCCTCATACCATTCTTCCTCCAAAATACGGACGAGTTCGGTTAACGATGATGGAGGTGGACAGCGATCACGCACCCTTCTCTCGAAAGTAGACCACGAAGGCTTAATAATACTGAGATCTGGTGACTGGCGGCCAGGTGTGATGTGACAGTTCATCCTCAAGCTAACAAAATCAGTTTTGGTCTAGGGAAGCTGTTTGAACGGGCAACCTGTTGTCTTACAACACCGCATCACAGAGGAACAGCATTGTTCCATGCAATGGACCTGATCAGCCAAAATGGTCACATTGTTCTTGGCAGTTATGTGACATTAGAGTGTAACCATGGGGCCCATGCAACAGCACGATATGGCCGCCATGTTTCATTCTTGAGACGTAACATCCGCCAGAAGTTGGAAACAGGGCGAAACAAAACTCATCTGACTAAATGACTTTCTTCTGTTGCTCCATAATACAGATTTTATGGGTTCGACACAATGTTTTCCTCTAACAGACATCCGCACCACTGATGAGTGACTTTGGAATAGCAGTTCTTCCTGAAATTCCCTGCCTATGGAGCTCCCTTCAGGTCGTATTAGTGCCGACAGGGCTCGCGAGTGCAACATTCAGTTCTGCAGTGACTTTTTCAGCTCTCGGCCTCTTATTTTTCGTCACAATCCTGTTTAATGACTGTCTGTCACGATCTCTCAACACACACTTTCGTCCGCATTTTGACTTATCGGATGATGCTCTTCCGCTTCCCCTGTATGGGGTATAAGCCTTCGATAGGGTGCCTCTTGAAACACAGAACAGTTCGCTGCCTTGCTTACGGAAGGACCCACCATACGAACAGTAGTGATTTGTCCACGTTTGAAGTCACTTAGCTAAGACATAACGTACTCGCAACTATACAGAAGACTGGCCTGATCAGGGCCGTTGCTAGGTGCTTTAGCGCCCTACATGAGAACTGAAAAATGACACCGCCCTCTTTTTTACTACTACTGATTTCCCCGTTTCCGTCTCACCCCCTCCATCACCACCAACATCCAACGGCATAAAAACGCAAATCTTCTATCACACTTTTAATTATTAAACTAAGGTGACCGTCCGTACTCCATGCTGAGGACAGTTTTCAAATTTCATGTTTTGTCCTCAGTTGATTTAAAACTGAGTGACGACAAATGATTTCAGTTTCTTATTTTTTTGTTCTTAGAATTTGAAATTTCCCGAAATAACTGTAAAATAGGAATAATGCGCTAAACATTTTAAATTAAGGGTCACCTGAATGTACCAATGCCACGAAATTTGGCAACAATTACTTTTTTTATTTAATGGCAATAAAATGGCTAATAAAGGTGTGGAACTATTTTCTGGAGCGAATGAACTTTCCCTTATATTCAGAAATTGTGTTGTACTGATTGGAGACATATCAAAGCATTAGACTACGTCATCTAGGTAATCGTGATGTTATTTCTTTTACGTTTTATCTGAAATATTTTTAGAATTTTTGTATCCCGCCTGGAAGCCGGCGCGTGGGGCTGCTCCTGAAAACTGAAAGGTTGCCCGAATGAAGGTAGTGAGTAGCTACGGTCGCAGGTTCGAATCCTGCCTCGGGCATGGATGTGTGTGATCTCCTTAGGTTAGTTAGGCTTAAGTAGTTCTAAATTGTAGGGGACTGATGACCTGAGAAGTTAAGTCCCATAGTGCTCAGAGCCATTTGAACCATTTTTTTGAGTAGGAGCAGGAAAAGGTAAAACACGTCGGTCCTGCGTGTGTCAAAGTATAGATGTTTACTATAGGCAACAACAAGTTAATAAATGGTTACATAACTTTGTAATGAGGTGCGAAGTCTTAGACCCGTCGTAAGTAGTACATAGTCTCAATAGCAAGCGAAGTGTCCCGGCCGTCTGCTCTTGATCAAATGGGCAGAATCTGTAGCGGAGCTCGTAGACCTCCACAGCACTGGCTAGAGGGCGGTGTCTTCGGTGTCTGTCGTAGTGCCAACTTAAGAACTTTCACCTACGCCGTGGCATCGTAGCTATCGATACCACAAGAATAGTGAATAAATGTCATCTTTTTCAGCATCTTCTTCGGTCAAAGTACGTAAAAAGTTATTAACTAACTGTTTCATATGCTTTTGAAAACAATTTCATGTTTTAATTTTTCCTCTTTTTCATTTCCCCTCCTCATTTGCTCAATTTTTTCGCTGTTTTATTTGAAATTAATTTTTTCTACCCTTTGCCACCCGAGGCAACTGCCTAGCCTAGGTAACTGCCTACTGTTGCCTAACCGTAGAAACGTCCCTGCCTAGAGAAGACTGTCTGATCTGATCCGACATAATGCCTTCACAGCTACACAGAAGATTTACTAAGATGGTATCCGTTCTTTCGGTGACCATGCAGCTCGTTAGAATGAAATTGCAATGAAATGAACGCCCTTAGCTGCTTACAGGCGTTGACATACGTCAACGGGGACAGATGAAAATGTGTGCCCCGACCGGGACTCGAACCCGGGATGTCCTGCTTACATGGTAGATGCTCTATCCATCTGAGCCACCGAGGACACAGAGGATAGCGCGACTGCAGGGATTTACCTCTGGCACGCCTCCCGCGAAACCCACATTCTCAACGTATTGTCCCGCATTACGTTCGTAGTGCCCCCGCCCATTATATTCATTACTCGCGGCGCGTTGCCGATTTCCGTAAGAGTTCGGGCACTGTTTGTGCATTCGCACAGAGGAAGAAAATGGTTAAGTGGCCGGTGAGCCTTAACTATATATTTACTAAGATGGTATCTGTTCTTTCGGACATGTCCGAAAGAACAGATACCATCGGTGACCATGCAGCTCGTTAGAATAAAATTACAATGAAATTAACACCCTTAGCTGCTTACAGGCGTTGACATACGTCAACAGGGACAGATGAAAATGTGTCCCGACTGGGACTCGAACCCGGGATCTCCTGCTTACGTGGTAGACGCTCTATCCATCTGAGCCACCGAGGACACAGAGAAAAGCGCGACTGCAGGGATTTATCTCTGGCACGCCTCCCGCGAAACCCATATTCTCAACGTATTGTCCCGCAAATATACAGTTAAGGCTCACCGGCCACTTGACCATCTTCTTCTTCTGTGCGAATGGACAAACAGTGCCCGAACTCTAACGGAAATCGGCAACGCGCCGCGAGTAATGAGTGTAATGGGCGGGGGCACTACGAATGTAATGCGGGACAATACGTTGAGAATGTGGGTTTCGCGGGAGGCGTGCCAGAAATAAATCCCTGCAGTCGCGCTATCCTCTGTGTCCTCGGTGGCACAGCGGGATAGAGCGTCTGCCATGTAAGCAGGAGATCCCGGGTTCGAGTCCCGGTCGCGGCACACATTTTCATCTGTCTCCGTTGACGTATGTCAACGCCTGTAAGCAGCTAAGGGTGTTCACTTCTTTGTAATTTCACACAAAAGATTGTTCCAACTGTAACTGAAACTTGCAAACGTATTGACTAGATTGCCCAAGCGCCGTTCTTGGCCAAGTACGACAGCAGAACGTGCAAGTTTGACCAGCAGCTGCGTTTATGTTGTACAATGCATTTCTTGCGGTGTTTCTACAGATTTGTCCAGGAATTGTAGGGGTTTTCGTAGCGAGCCAATGCGCCTGCGCAGGCCGGCGGGCTACCTGTGGACCGTGGTGGTGCTCGACTGCGCCTACATGCTGGCGCTGACGCTGCCCGCGCATCTGTCGCTGGCAGAGGTGGCGCGCGTGTCGCAGCTGGCGGGGCGGCTGCAGCTGCGGCTGCCAGCCGCCGGCAGCGCCACCTGCGAGATGCAGCTGATGCTGCGCTCGCTGGCCGACCACCCGCCGTCGCTCAGCGTGCTCGGCGTCGTCTGGTTGGACCTGCGCCTGCTCACCGGCTTCCTCTCCACCTTCACCACCTACGCCGTCCTGCTCTTCACCTTCAGCTGAGCTGGCACCAACCACGCAGTCACCACTACACGAAACAAGTCAGTTTATAAAATTACACTACCATACTGTCACTTCTGTTGTGGATTGGCAGGAGACCAACCCACTAAATTTAGAGGAAGCCGAAAGGCACGCGTTTTAGCTCACGCAGGCTGGCGTGAGGTCCGGAACAGGACAAGGAAATTAGAACTTAGAAAAACGGACGCAGATGGTGGAATACTTAACTTTAATCCATTAATGTTCAACGTAGCTCTTGTCTGTACATTATTTACAATATCAATAGCAACTGATAATGGCGCCTTGCTAGGTCGTAGCAAATGATGTAGCTGAAGGCTATGCTAACTATCGTCTCGGCAAATGAGAGCGTATTTTGTCAGTGAACCATCGCTAGCAAAGTCGGTTGTACAACTGGGGCGAGTGCTAGGAAGTCTCTCTAGACCTGCCGTGTGGCGGCGCTCGGTCTGCAATCACTGATAGTGGCGACACGCGGGTCCGACGTATACTAACGGACCGCGGCCGATTTAAAGGCTACCACCTAGCAAGTGTGGTGTCTGGCGGTGACACCACAACTTCTATTTCATCCAATACTTACTATAGCATGCTGATATCATCAGATGCCCAACTGTTATTATCGCGAGGGGCAGAGGCGCCGATTTTTTTTTTTGGGGGGGGGGGTGGAGGGGGGATAGAGCAAGGTATTTCTGGCCCCCTCCCCGCACCTTCCCCCCCCCCCATTATTTAGATTTGGGGTTTTACCCCCTCCCCCCGCTCCCACCTCAGTGTTCAAATGTACTGATACATTTCTCACCCTCGCCGTACCGTTCCCCTACCCCGTTCCTTCGAAATCTGTTGACGTTTCATGTACATTATTGCACAAGAAAAAATGGTTCAAATGGCTCTGAGCGCTATGAGACTTAACGTCTGAGGTCATCATTCCCCTCGGACTTATAACTACTTAAACCTAACTAACCTAAGGACATCACACACACCCATGCCTGAGGCAGGATTCGAACCTGCGACCATAGCGGCCGCGCGGTTCCAGACTGTAGCGTCTAGAACCGCTTGGCTACCCCGGCCGGCTATTGCACAAGAGCATGTAATAATTGGAAATACGAAAAATGCCGATTTGACGAGCTATTGTGAGTTCATTTCTGCTATTGTTCTAACTTCTCTACGTGGCAAGCTGTTCTGAATTTGTAATAATCGCACACTTTTGCTTGGCCTCTGTACGGAGGCACATATCATTAGGGACAGCTCGGCCTGAAACATGAATAAGCAGTAGCATTTCAGGGTAGCGAGAGCCAACAGGATTGCTTCGGAAGCACCACAGCGTGCATCTAGCATTCGGGGCATGTGACGTCCACTACTCGCTACTTACCAGACGCCAAATTGGGGTCATCGTATTTGGGTATGACTTACGTGTTATGATGCCCACCCGGTTGGCCGTGTGGTCTAATGCACGGCTTTCCGAGCGGGAAGGAGCGCCGGTCCCTAGCACGAATCCGCCCGGCGGATTTGTGTCCAGGTCCGGTGAGCCGGCCAGTCTGTGGATGGTTTTTAGGCGATTTTCCAACTGTCTCGGAAAATGCGGGCTGGTTCCCCTTATTCCGCCTCAGCTACACTATGTCGGCGATTGCTGCGCAAACACGTTCTCCTCGTACGCGTACACCACCATTACTCAACCACGTAAACATAGGGGTTACACTCGTCTGGTGTGAGACATTCCCTGGGGGGGGGGGGGGGGGGGGGCACCGGGGGCCGAACCGCACAGTAACTCTGGGTTCGGTGTGGGGCGGTGGAGGGGTGAAGTGGACTGCGGTACTCGTCGTGGGGTTGCGGACCACTGCGGCTGCAGCAGGGACGGAGCCTCTCCGTCGTTTCTAGGTCCCCGGTTAACATAACATAACATAACATATGTGTTATGATAGTATGCCGTTTCAAGGCAATGGTGCAATGAAGGTTTATCACAGACATGTCACTGTAGATACAATTTATTATAATTAAATGTCAGTTAATATCATTTCTGCTATAAAAGCCCTAAGCAGATTTGAACATAACCACTTATATAGGGTGTTTCCGTAAGACCATACAAAAATTCAACAGGAGACAGAGGACGCTCCACTGAACAATTTGAGGTAGTGAACCTGAGGTCGAAGAAGCCAGCTTGAGGAGATATGGAAGTAAACTTGTCTACTGCTTTGACTAGCATTACTGTTTTCCAGCTTATTTACAACTAAAATGTGTACACGTTTACACGTACTGTGCTGCAAGGAAACAAGGAGGACGAGCCTGATTACTAGGAAGTCGTGATGCAGGTTTTGTTTATTTGTCCGTAAGATGGCTCTGTTGTATCGTATTTACGTCGTCCCATGACAGAACGTACTATGGGTCAACGACAGCCTCATTCATTACTCAGTGCTACTCAGAGATGTACAATACAGTACGATGAAGCACTATCGTTAAAGTTTCGCAGAACTCACTGACTTACACCTTGTGTACGGGGAAGTACGTTGCAATGCTCTCGCTGCTGAAAGCCTGTACAGGGACAGATTCCCTAACAGGCATCATCCGGCATTATAGGCGACAATCTCATTGGGCCGTATCTCCTACCTGGCCGTCTGAATGGCCACCTGTACTTCAAGTTCGTGCAAAGAGTTCTACCTGAGGTGCTGGAGAGCGCACCATTGGCTGTTCGTGAGAGGATGTGGATACAACATGAGGGTACACCGCATCACTTCAGTGTGGATGTCGACAACCACTTCAATGGTGTATTTCCTGGTCGCTGGGAAGAGAAGGCCGTGTTCCATGGCCTGCGGGGTCACCTGGCTTGAACCCAGGCCCCTTGATTATTTCCTATGGGGAAATCTAAAGTTACTTGTGTATGATACGACAATAGATACGGAGATGGAATTAGTTGCCGGAATTGCAGGTGCCTGTGATGTGATTCGAAACACACAAGAGAGATTCGTTAAGGTGCGTCAGAATCTCATTCGCCTATGCCATGAGGTGTCGCCTATGTCATTGAGGTTGATGGCGTCAGTTTCAGCACTTTTTGTAAGATACAGTACAAGTGGTACGTTCATTGTGTCAATGAAGATATTTGCAGTTAACTGTAAGTAATGTAAATAAAAAAGGACACAGTAATGTGATTTTATTGCTATTATCTCCTTAAGGTGGCTTCTCTGACCCCAAATCCCTACCCCAGACTGTTCAGTGGAGCATCCTCTATGCCCCGTAAGTTTCTACACGCTCTTACGGAAGGACCCTACATAGCCAAAGATGGTTAGTGATCGATGTGTGCTCGTCCTGTTAGAGACACGCAGCTGTGGAACTTAGGGGCGTATCTTCGGCCTAGGAACGTGCAATTTTTTTTCCTTTTCTTGGGAGCTTTTTATTCACGTAAAACAGCTGAGTCTGCAATATTTGATGTTGTTTGTGAATAAGAGCGTGCTCCCTCAGCAATAAGTTTTCTTCTATTTCGTGACTACAGTCCAACTAAAAAGGGAAAGATAAAAATGCTGTGGGTGAAACATCCAGCAGTGACATCAACGATGAAGAACCAAAGAAACTGGTACACTTGCCTAATATCATGTAGGGCTCCTGCGAGCACGCAGAAGTGCCGCTAAACGACGTGGCATGGACTCGACTAATGTCTGAAGTAGTGCTGGAGGTAATTAACACCATTAATACTGCAGGGCTGTCCATAAATCCATAAGAGTAAGAGGGGGTGGAGATCTCTTCTGAACAGAACGTTGCAAGGCATCCCAGGTATGCTCAACAATGTTCTTATCTGGGGAGTTTGGTGACCAGCGGAAGTGTTTAAACTCAGAAGAGTGTTCCTGGAGCCACTCTGTAACAATTCTGGACGTGTGGGGTGTCGAATTGTCCTTTTAGAATTGCCCAAGTCCGTCGGAATACACAATGGATATGAATGGATTCAGGTGATCAGACAGGATTCTTATGTACGTATCATCTGTCAGAGTCATATCTAGACGTATCAGAGGTCCCGTATCATTCTAACTGCACACGCCCCACACCATTACGGAGCCTCCACCAGCTTCAACAGTCCCCTGCTGTTATGCATGGTCCATGGATTCTTGAGGTTGCCACCATACGCATACACGTCCACCCGCTTGATATAATTTGAAACGAGACTTGTCTGACCAGGCAACATATCTCCAGTCATCAACAGTCCAATGTCGGTGTTGATGGGCCCACGCGAGGCGTAAGGCTTGCAGGATCTTTTTCCGGCCGCAGCGATGTCAGAGACTAGATGTTTTACTGGATTCCTGGTATTCACAATACGCACATGAAATGATCATAATGGGAAAATCCCCACTTCATCGCTGCCTCGGAGATGCTGTGTCCCATCGCTCATGCGCCGACTATAACACCACGTTCAAACTCACTTAAATCTTGATAACCTGCTATTGTAGTGGTAGTAGCAACCGAGCTAACAGCTTCACCAGAGACTTGTATTATATAGGCGCTGCCAATCGCAGCGCCATATTCTGCCCGTTTACATATCTCTGTAACTGAATACGCTTGCCTATACCAGTGTATATTCCTTCTTGGCACAGATATTTGACCGTTTTTTCCCTAGTATGTCGCGACTTCCGGTAGTGTGTTTACCCAGAAATCAAAGAGTACAGCTTAAATCACATTTACGTTCCAGCGTGTCACAAATATCTGACTGTTTATTTCTGAATATGTCACGATTTCGACGGTGTAGATAGTAAGGAACCGAAGAGCACAGCTTACGTTGCTGTGAAAGAAAAGAGCTGCAGTCACATTTAACGGCTCGCTTGTCACAAACATTTAGCTGCGATCGTATCCTTAACAATGGTATCGTACATATAGCGATCAAGACAAAGATCACACAACAAAGCGAGTGAGATGCGTCACGTGACCGACTTCCAATTTCAGCCGAACGGAGGAACATCAAGTGACTGCTTTCCTATTTCAGCTATTGGTTATTCTTGTTTTGGGCTGAGCTGCCCCTAACAATAAGTTACGGAGGCTTGCTGGGAGAAGTACTGTCGGCTTGTAGTGCATTGGTTGCTCGTGAAGACTCGCCGCCCGCGTCCTTCCAGGGCAGCCAGCTTACAGTTCACAAAAAAGACTAACATGTAATACGTTAATACGTCGCAGAAGTGACATGAAAGTTGATGGCGAGTCATTAGAAGGACCCGGTATTGGCAACATCTCTCCACTCATTATTTTAAAAATAATATTGACATTCATTAGCCACAACACTGCACACGATTGGACACTATTCACACACTTACGCCGGCTGCGGTGGTCTCGCGGTTCTAGGCGCGCAGTCCGGAACCGTGCGACTGCTACGGTCGCAGGTTCGAATCCTGCCTCGGGCATGGATGTGTGTGATGTCCTTAGGTTAGTTAGGTTTAAGTAGTTCTAAGTTCTAGGGGACTGATGACCACAGCAGTTGAGTCCCATAGTGCTCAGAGCCATTTGAACCACACACTTCCTACTTATTGTTACGGCGCACAGTAGTGTTAGGCTAAGCCAAAATTGAGATGCTTATGGTACGTGTGAAATGACACGACATTACAGCACAAAGCGCACGTTCCACACGTGCTGTGCAGTCCTGCGTATACAGGGTGTTACAAAAAGGTACGGCCAAACTTTCAGGAAACATTCCTCACACACAAGAGCTCATTTTATTACTTCTCTTCAAATCACACTAATCATGGAATGGAAACACACCGCAACAGAACGTACCAGCGTGACTTCAAACACTTTGTTACAGGAAATGTTCAAAGTGTCCTCCGTTAGCGAGGATACATGCATCCACCCTCCGTCGCATGGAATCCCTGATGGAGCCCTGGAGAATGGCGTATTGTATCACAGCCGTCCACAATACGAGCACGAAGAGTCTCTACATTTGGTACCGGGGTTGCGTAGACAAGAGCTTTCAAATGCCCCCATAAATGAAAGTCAAGAGGGTTGATGTCAGGAGAGCGTGCAGGCCATGGAATTGGTCCGCCTCTACCAATCCATCGGTCACCGAATCTGTTGTTGAGAAGCGTACGAACACTTCGACTGAAATGTGCAGGAGCTCCATCGTGCATGAACCACATGTTGTGTCGTACTTGTAAAGGCACATGTTCTAACAGCACAGGTAGAGTATCCCGTATGAAATCCTCATAACGTGCTCCATTGAGCGTAGGTGGAAGAAAATACTGACGAAACTAAAATGAGCTCTAACATGGAAATTAAGCGTTTCCGGACACATGTCCACATAACATCTTGTCTTTATTTGTGTGTGAAGAATGTTTCCTGAAAGTTTGGCCGTACCTTTTTGTAACACCCTGTATTGAGACGTAGATGACGAGTTTGCCCTTCAAGAGGAGTGAGGTGCACGCACCAGACACTGGTTGCTCACCCATGGCTTAGAAAATTGGCACTGTATGGTTTACGAATAAAAGAGTTATTATTGTCACATTTGAGTTCTGCATCAGATTTGGATGCTAAAGCTGAGGACAAAGCGTTGCTTCAATCATTAATGAAGAATTCGCAACATTTGACTCTCTGAGGCTACTGATACTTTCTAATTATTACTGACCGCATTCCTCATCTGTGTAGACTATTGCATAATAGTTTTATTAATACTGATACCATGTTTGCAACCAATGAAAGCTTTTTCTCGTCATGATTAAATCATTGTCATTTCTCGACTTTTGATAGTTTACAGTGAAAACATGATGTCTACATGCATATAGTATAATGTCTCTTAGCCGGCCGCGGTGGTCTAGCGGTTCTAGGCGCGCAGTCCGGAACCGCGCGACTGCTACGGTCGCAGGTTCGAATCCTGCCTCGGGCATGGATGTGTGTGATGTCCTTAGGTTAGTTAGGTTTAAGTAGTTCTAAGTTCTAGGGGACTGATGACCACAGATGTTAAGTCCCATAGTGCTCAGAACCATTTGAACCATTTGAATAATGTCTCTTATTACATCCATATCCAGATTATCACAGTGAAACTTACACACTTCAGGTGTTGCACGCTTTTTGTCAGAAGCACACGGAGGATACACCTGTGGAAATATCCACTTTTCGAATTTTTGTAAAAGATTGTAAAGATGGTACGTGATTTCCTTAATCGTACCACACTTACACACCATATCTTAAATACCATAAAAGAGGAATCTGGATGGAATCATGGTTGGTAGTCACAATTTATAATTAAGACAATTTATTGACATTACACCTTTTAAGGAATTTTACAATTACAAATTGTGGGTGAGCCACTAGATAAAGCTTTGCAAATACAGTTTGAAACCCATCGTACTCAGTACTCAAATAAATAGTCCCTTAAGAGACAGTTATAAAAACTTAATGTGCCAGGTATTTATAGAAATGAAAACAATTAGACCAACCAGTAAAAGGTGACTTAATGACAGTTCAACACTTGTGCCAAGCTAAGATCCAATTACATAACATGATAGAATTACTTAAATAAAAAAACTACAGCAGAAACACTGATTTTTAAAAATAAATGTTCACATGCTCAGAGGTGTTAATAAAAAAATTACTAGAAAGGACTGCACAAGGAACTCAGCTGATGCTATGCAGCTTAAGGTTTAGCCAGTTGCCAGTCCCTAATATTTAAGGAAACAGGTTCATATATGAACAGGTTACATACAATATATATGTATACATCCACCAGCTTAATCCGCTTTAGCTCAACCACAATCGATCTCAATGATACATGAACAAAATAACACTGGAGCCAGCTCGCCACGGCTCTACAGATATGCCAGAATAATAGAGAGAATGTAGACAACCTTGTTTCACTACATATTTAAAAGTTCCTGTGTTCTTCCTTGATCACGTTATTTTCTAATATTCCCTACGAGTTCGCTACCCTCAGGATGAATCGTCTGTCCCCTCCTACGAACTGAAGAAAATGTGGAGGCAGAAGATATGATCCCAGTGGCTAATGGCTCACCATTGAATTGTGCATTGTTCGTAACAAAAGAAAAACAATAACGAAACAAACCAGCAATGCTATACAGATGTAAATAACTCGATCAAGAACTTAAAAGGAGAAAAACGAAACATTACTCAATGACTGTAAAGTTCGGTAGTAAGCCAATACCATTGCCCATATGCGCGGTACAAAAGCCCTCTCCCAAACTGCTAGCTATTCACATCTCAATCTGCTCCTTGCCTTACTAAGTAGCTAATGCTGAAAGCGACCATGAACATTCCGGAGCTGCTCAAAGTAAGCCGACTTTCACCGATCACAGATGTGCGATTAATGCATTCAAACATCTTATCACTTGAGCTGCATGCATTAATTTGGCACTGCACTCTTGCGGCACACAGTGAGCAGTATTAATGAAGTTTCAAGAACCAGCAAAAGTGAAGAATCTACATATACTGTTCAGCTCGCAGCATATTAGAGTAATTATTGTACGCACATGGACGTTTAAATTGTCATTCTTCCTCCCCTCCATATGCAGATGTTAGATGAAGAAATACTAATAGATGGCACAATGGGAAGTATTCTCCTGTCATGCAATGCACAATGGTTTGCAGTGCCGAAATGGAAACCTATAGAGCACTGTAATAAACGAATTCTGGTGCCACTGTAATGATCCTTTTGTACCTGGTATGCCCTTGCCATTGTCCCACGTCAGAACTGAATTATCCACTTTAGCACGGATTTCATATAAATTTTTCACGTTAACAAATCGTTTCGAGCGGTGAAAGAAGTGACAAATTCTAACACTGCAGTGGATTTGAAATCCAAATCTTGAAATTTGTTATATGGGGCATTTCGAATTAAGCCACCAAACCACAACAGATGAAGCTATCTTAACCTAACATGCTTATTGGTGAACTTGTTGTTAGTTTTTGTCAAACATAATAAGTTAAATGATTTATATGAAGCTAATAAGTCTTCTCAAACGAAGCTTTAGAATTGTAATGAAAACACCAACTGAATATATAATGAGCTACTGCTGTAATTCGTCTGCTGGAATGGCTAACACAGTATAGTTTGCACTTTGCAGTTTAGTGACAACAGAGACATCTTTTGGTACCTTTGATATTCCAGGGTCTCCATATCTGCTGTGGTTGTATGCTACAATACATTCACTGCTACGTTAGTATGAGGGTCGTTCAATAACTAATGCCCCACATTTTTTAAAAAGCCATTAATATACATAGACAAAAGTCCTTGTTGGTGCTTCACATTTGATGTTTGTTACGTGCGCCAGTAAAGTTTCGAATCGTTCTGGCGTATGGCAGGGCCGTAGTGCAGCGTCAAAATGGCGCCTACATACGGCTCACGTTACAAGCAGCGTGCTGTTTTTGAATTCTTGTGTGCAGAAAAAGAAACCATGACGAACATCCATAAACGTTTGTTTGCAGTGTATGGCAATGCTGCAGTTGATAGGAGTACAGCTGGGCGATAGGTAAAGAAAGTTACAGCCTCGGGAAATGCAGAATAACCATGATCAGCCACACTCGGGACGCCCTGTCACAGCCACTGCTCTAGACATGCTGAATCGTGCAGATGCCGTTATTCTTGCCGACTGGCGCATCACAACTAGGCAATTGGTTCTGCAGTTGTTGGTCAGCATTGGGAGTTCGTTTGCAATGATCGAGACTCTCAGATATTCAAAGAGGTGCTCATGACGGGTTCCACGAATGCTCACAGTGGACCACAAGATTCAAAGAAAGGCCATTTCATCTGAATTGTTGGAGCGTTTTAAGACCAACAGAGAGGCCTTCCTGACATGAATCGTTACAGGGGACGAAAGCTGGGTGCGCCACTTTGCGCCAGAAACAAAAAGGCAATCCATGGAATGACATCATCTTCATTCACCACAAAAGAAGAAATTCAAGACAACCCCCTCTGCCAGAAAATTCATTTTGACGATCTTCTGGGATTGTGATGGCGTCATTCTGGTGGATGTGATGCCAAGAGGGTCAACCATCAATTCAGAGGCATACATGTAGATTCTGAATAAAGACCCGTTTCCGATGTGTTAAACCAGACAAGAATCCAGCTTGTGCTCCAACACTATAATGCACGCCCACATACAAATCTGAGAACCCGGGAACACATCGCCAAATTAGGTTGGACATCATTGTCTCTCCCATCCTTCAGTCCAGACCTGGCACCCTCTGACTTCCATCTCTTTGGGCTGCTTAAAGATTCTCTATGGGAACGCACTTTTAAGATGACAGGAGTGTCAGTCATGCAGTGAATACAATGGCTACATCCACAGGACAAGAGCTTTTACCAGCAGGGAATACATGCTCTTCCACAACATTGGCATACAGCCATAGAACTTGATGTAGAAAAATAGGACATGGACAAGACATGTTGATGTGTCTTGTCACCAAATTCTGACTCTTAACAATAAATATGTTCTGAGAAAAAATGTGGGGCATTACTTATTGAATGACCCTCGTATATATGTGGCAACACAATTAATCAAATGTTAAAGACAGTTGCTGAAGAGATATAGTGTGTAATATCTTTTGTGCAATTATCTTATTCCAACTTATTGTCTTACTTCTATGGTTGATTTTCTAATATTGTTTTGTGCTGTATCCTTTTGCAAGTGCACAATAATAAACTACAGTACTTCACCTGTAGTAGTTATGTACCGTTTTCATTGTAGACAGTGTTCCCACAAGTGGATGTCCCTGATGCAACCTTTGCCCCCATTGGACGCTGTCCATTTGCCACAGCAGCTGTCGCGTGTCTGCACCTGGGCCACACAGAATTTCACCAGCAATAATGTGAGTAGTGTTCCCACATTACACTATGAGTAATTGTATAAACTTTTTTCAAACATATTTACAGTATGAGATATTTATACAGTATGGTACATTATTTACTTATTCTGCTGTTTTTGTAACAAGCGGTCACTAATTATCTTTATGTATTGGCTAAGAATTCTCTAAATGTATTTATTATTAAAGGAACATGCATTCAGTGCTGAAGAAATTTTGAAAGAAATTTATATTTTTACTTTCAAACCTGTCATTGAGCAATCTGCTGTCATATATTGAGTCATTGATGAAAATTTCTAGTTCTTCCTGCAGTTTCATTGGATGTTCCTTTTCCACTTTGTTTAATATATGAATATAATTTTTAATATCATGGAATGGATGCCCAGTATCCTTAATTTGAGTGACTATTCCTTAATTAAGGCATTTGTGTGTTCATTGAACCTTTTTTACACTCTCACTTCACAGCAGCCTGTAACTGGCAAATTATGTGCAGGTAACAATGAAGCACCTAATGATGGCAGCATGCAGCCGAAATGTGTTGTAGCAGAAAATACTGGGTAAAATAAATGTGACTGAAACTAGAAAAAAATTTATTTTTATAAATTTCATCATACAGTCACAGACATCATCCAGCTCCATGCATTAAGGACAAAATTAAATTTAAAAAATGTAATACTTCCATTTCAGCTGCAATATTTGCTATTATTGCTATTTTTTGTGTGATATGTTTGTGCACTACATTCATTTTCAGCACATAATTCAGTTAAAAAATTCTCCTATTACAGATTTTGAGATTCATAACTCTCTAATCAGATCATACCTGAGTGGCAGAGAACAAATTGTACAGTTCAACAAAAGCAGATCAAACTTTCTTGAGGTCACATATGGTGTGCTATAGAGTTCTGTGTTTGGATCTTTGGTATTCATAATGTATGTGAACTAGTTGCTTAGCATTGCGATTTGTAACTGCACAGCATATGGAGTTAACAGCACATGTGTTACAGCTGAGAAAGACTTCGAACCCTTAAAATATCAAAGTAAGCAAGCATATGTTTTGAAATCAATTAACTACATGTTGTTCATGGAAACAAACTAAATATTCCTTTCACTTTATGTATTAAGCATGATACAATGGATGTACAACTAAATTTCTTGGGGCCTTCTTAGCTTAAATTTAACATGAAAATATCATGCAAAATATATATGTACAAAGTTGGCACATGTATGGGGCAATTCATCTGGAGAAAAAATTTCTTATCCAGCAAAAAAGTACAGCTGGTTGCAATGTTGGAGTCTAAGTAATGAATATTGTAGGCCACACTAATAAAAAAGTGCTAACAGCTACACTGCTTGATACACACAAAGGAAAAGTAACAGAACCATTAACTCTGACAGTCTGTTCATTAACACGACACATGCCAAAAACAGTAGCCACCCAAGCGATCAGATTTACGAAAACTCAAGGAAGTTACACATACATACAAGTACAGCCCTCTAATGTGTTGACAGCAGCATGTTAATTACACACAAGCATATATATTATATGTAATTAATATGTCATGAATTGATGACAGACAAATAGTGTATTGATCAGTAAGAGTACCTGTTAATTAATATATGTATCTTACCATATCTTCTTCACAATGTATATATCTGTTTGTACATGTATGTATGTATGCAATAATGACATCAGTTAATGATGAATTTATTACGACTTGTCAGGATAATAAATAAAAATAAATAAAAGCTGGTGTTAGATAATGGGATGGCTTATCACCTTTAATATTCAACTATTTTCTACAAAAAATTAGAATTCTGTGGAATTTTAAGCTGGAAATCATAAAACTGAATTCAGAGTAGTGTCTTTGATAGATTTAACAACACAGGTCAGCAACTCACACAGGCTTTGAGGGATCCAACAAATTTCCACAAACTGATGTAGTAACTCTGTTCTTTCCATGCTAGATTATGACTGAATAGTACTGACACATGGGATTGACGTAGACATTTACACATTTAGTACTGGGTGTCAACTGACTAACACAAGGTATCTATATGCATTGAGTATGTTTCACACTACTTTTCGTGGGAACTGGTGTAACCATGACGTAGTGGCATTGTGAAGGTGACCAGAAATGCGGGTGTCGATTTGTCGATATCGATAGCACCAAGCTGATGTTTATGTATATGGTAGTGACAGGAGACTCTTAGTTGTAAAGAGAGTTCTGTATGGGAATGTGTTTGTGGTTGCGCAACATGCAAAATATGTGTAACAAGGAAGAATATGAATGTTATTACTCATCATTTCACTCACACCAATTGAAGCTGTCTTCTTAGGTTCCTGCCCAACCACACATTCGGAAATCATCACATATTCGGAAACAAAGAGCTAAAATTTGTGAGAAGGAATAATATGAATTTTATTGCTACTCATCTCAGGAATTAATGCTGTCCTCTGTGACTCCTGCCTAACCACACATTCAGAAATCGCCACACATTTGGAAATAAACAGTGAAGTATTTGTTATGGGGAAGAATATGAATTTTATTGCTGCATGTTTCGTCACAGCAATATAGGCTGTCCTCTTAGGTGTTTACCTGACCACACACTCAGAAATCACCAAATATTTGGAAATGGACAGCCAAATATTTATTCCATCCTTTGTTGTCTATACAGAAGGAAATGTTAAATAAGATTGAATATTGCAGAACATACTTGTATTACATTCATAACATAGTTGCAGAATGTGTTAGCAACTCTAAGATGTAAAGAAAAAAATGTCAGCATGTAGCAGAATGCGAACCTGCCACCTCTGTAAACAACGATGCTATCCATCACACTATAGATTAATTGTATGAGTTTTGTCTCTTGCCTCGATCATCATATCTCTTGAAGCCTTATAGCTTTGATACTTTATTAACTGACATTTAACGATAAGGGTGTCATGCTTGTGATACATTTTCGATGCAGCACTGGTTTGAAACGGCATACTGCGACACGGAACACACACTTTTTCTTTGTTTAATATTGGCTTCTAGCATACAAACCTTTTAGCCATCATAAATAAATGTACTGACACACATGACAAGGTAACATTTTGTTTTTCATCATCATACATACTGTTTAGGGCATACATTCTTATGTTTTCAGATCAAAATTGTTGTAATTAGATTACAAAACACAGTTGACTGCTAAAAATTTATTTTTTAACTAAGTTCTTTTGTTAAGTTCAACTCATTTTAGATTTGTATGTATTCTTTTGCTAGAAACTGGGATATGGCACCATATGTACTCCTGGTTGTGTCTCCGAGAATTGGGATTGTGCAAAGCGGCTGGCAGTGACCAAATCAAAAGATATCCTTTAAAAGTCGACTCTGCCTTTCTCATAGCATCTGAACACACACATTACAAAGGAAATGGGTTGTTCACACGCACTTGCAAAAATCAGTAGTCGAAAGACCACTAGTGACTTCATAACTCCAAAATGTAGCATGAAGTTTGCTCGACGAGTATATGTACTCATTCACTACTCAGCTATGACTGACTGATAGACTAATTAAGACTGTGATTCTACTGACTGAATGCTCATCACTGACCAGCAGCAGATACAGAAAAACCTCAAGGAGGTGGCACTAAAGATATCTTGAGCTACCTTTACTTTTACTGTAGTAAAAAATAATCAAGTCACATGCAAATTAAACTGATTATACACATATACAAGACAGTCCCATCTTATTATATAAAAAAGTTACAATTGTGCTTCTCTTCCTTAAACAATGAATTCTGTGCGCCTATTCTTCCTGGCAAATTGGTTAATTACATCGTTAATAGGACAATCAATGTCAGGGTGAGTGTTCAACAGCTAAGCCATTCTCTGTATAATAAAATAGTAAAATATTCATGACTTTTCTCGAACAAATGCCAGATAGAATAACATATCAAGATGTCTAGAATGGCAGTGACTTTTCCAGTGGGTAGGTGTTAGTTATCTATGTACCAGACAGAAACTTATAAAATACGATGATGTGGACGCGCATGTTACATAGGAAAGTACAACTACTCGATCCAGTTGAGTCGACTGATGAAAGAAACAAACGAATAGCATGTGGGCTGACTGGCAGGGGCAGCACAGGTGGTAATGCGGGCGGCCCCACAAGGTGGGGCAGTGAGGGGGGGGGGGGGGGGGGGGCACACATCCCACGCGCCCCCCATATGTATCCACTACTGTCACTGACTGAGTGTAGGTAATACAAACACACATTAGACAGTGAAGTGATTTTGGTTTAACTATAAACTGTATAATTAAAAAATTATTGATGCAATTTTATAAGAGGGAAGTTTCAACAAATAAGGGGAATTCCAAACCCTGCCAAGAATTTTCTGTAAATTTAAATGTGTGATTGGTATGTATTGTTATGGTAACTAAAATGTTTTTTTCATAAAAGTATATATTGTTGTGACATGAACATCCTTAAGTCCAAATCTGAAGCTGACTTGTCAAGCAAAATATTTTAGTACTGGGGTACATTTATTACGTACACCAACACACAATACTAAATAACGAATCATTGCTATTGGTCAGCTACATATTGGTGACCCATGGCACACCAGCCTGCAGCATTAACCACTACACCACTTATTCCCTCTCCTGGAGAAAGAGTGACACACTGTTTCAGAAGTTCTCATTGGAGCCGATTGCAGCAGCTTGGATCTAGATCTTGTCAGTGGTTCTCTGTAGGACAGTTCTGGCAGTTCCTTGGATTCTGGACATCTGGTTACATCCTATTCAGTAGGATGAGAATTGATGATAGCCCCTCCCATTCAATCTTCACAATAATCATGTAGGTCTTCAGTTTCCTTGAGCTTCCCATCATCAGTCTGCACCTCTGGACTGTAGTAGGGCTTCATATACAGAATATGGACAATGTCTCTTCACTTTTGTCGTCTTCATGATGGGTCATAAACCGTGACTTCATAAGTGATGTCCGACAAGTGATAAAGGATACAATACATCCTAAAGCAGCACATTAGTAACTTTTCCTGCACAGGTGTAAAAGTACATACCAAGTCTTCCAGGCTGTATCTCACTGGCTTTTGCTTGGTGTTACAGTGCTCTTGGTCTTTCCCCTGGCGTTCAGGGCCCGTATACAAACCAGCTTCCATGCTTCTTCAGTCCTGCTGTTGAGTGTTAAACATAGTCATCCTGAGTATCATCCAGTTGAAATGGGAACATCGTATCTGTGATCATTTAGGCCTCATGACCATGGAGCAGACAGAATGATGTGAAGCTTACAGCATCTTGCTTTGCCATGTTGTATGTGAACGTCACAATGGACTGTCCGGTATTCCAGTCTCTCTGGTTGACATCAACATACATTAAGACCATATCTGCTGAAATCTAATTAAAGTATTCTGCGAGGCCATGTGCCTGTGATGATAGGCAGTTGTCATCCTATGGTTGACATCACAATGTGAAATTACCTCAGGTATTAGTCTCAAATGAAAAATTTTTGATGATCAGAGATTATCACACAGGTTGTTCCTTGCTTAAAAATGTCTTCTGCAAGGAACCTTGCAATTTCTAGAGCTTTGGCAGTCTATAGAGCTTTGGGGACAGTGTAGCAGGTTAGGTAGTTAGTGTAAACTGTCATGCATTGATACCTGTTTGTCAACTTTGGAAATATCCCCAAGAGTTTGAAGCCAGTTTACTGGAACGGTGCTGCTGCAGGAAGACTTAGTACTGTATTCCCCAGAGGTAACAGAGGCATATGCTTCCATTATTGGTATTGCTTGTATTCGTTCACATAGTGTCTACCAGATTAATAGTCTAGAGTCTTCACAAGCCCTGGTGATCAGAAGTTGGAGCATAATGGAAATACTTCAGAAAAGCTGGCTGTAGATGAACTGGGATATAAACAAAATTTCTGTCCTGCTGGATCATAGTTCATCTTACACAATACTCCTTTTATTGATAGGAATTCTCATTTGGTGGCACCTCCTTTGTCTGGGCTTCTGTAGTTTTCAGCAGCATTGTATCTCCCCTCTGTTCAGCAATAATGTCATTTAATGCATAGATGACTGAGGTTTCATATATACTGAATTGCTCTACCAAGCAATTCCTTTGAACGGCAGTTGGTGTCATCATGTTTTCATTCAATTTTGTGTACCACTACGACATCATACTCCTGAAACTTTAATGCCCATCTCGCCAGCAGACTTTACATACCTATCAGGCAAATCACCAGTAATACAAGCGCTTTCTGAGAAAACTTCTCACAAGATGAATGTGCCCCCCTCCCCATGGGGCTCGCCACTCTTTGGAGGATCCCCAGCCTTTCCAACCTCTTTACCGTTTCGTGCTGCATGTCTATCCTACTGCTGTTTTCCCCTCCTTGAGGAACATTTCTGGGACATTGTTGGAAATGTGTTCTGTATTTTCAGTAGCCAGTATCAGAAGTCTCCCCACTGTTTATTTTCCTTTTTTCTTTCTTCATTCCCTTTCTCTTATCCTTCCTTCACTTCGGCATTTGATGTTCCTCTTTTGCTGCTTCCTCCGTCTGCGCTCCTGAAGGCTGGCCCATAGATCTTATGCATAACAGAATACTGGGTAACACATAATTTCCAGCCACAGATCGACAGGTAGGGTTCACATATACCCCCTGGTACGGGTCAGGCTCAGAGAGGAGTGACTGCCTAAGCTGCTAACTTCCCAAATTGCCAATTGGTCCCTCTGTCAGGTGTTAAGAAGGTGAGACCTTAGATGTGAACAATTACCTAAAGCGCAGACCCAAGATCGAAAGAACGTGCCATTTGAGATGCTGGCAATCATGGGGGATCTTCTCAGAATGAGCCAATCTTCTTCACAGTCAATGTCTACTAAATGTAAACAGAATGAGGCTAGTGATTCAAAGACCCTCCTAGCTCCACCACAGCTACTTGTGGTTTCATGTACTGAAGATGGTCAATCTTTTGCTATGGTATATCTGTTTATTATTCAGAAAGGTGTTGATACCGTTGCCAGCCCTGTTAAATCCTGCTCTCGTTTACACAATGGTACTTTGCTTTTGGAGACTACTTCTGATTCTCAAGCACAACTGCTTGCAGCTTCATTCCTCGACAGCTATCCTCTTCATGTCGAGGCCCATTGAATGCTGAATTCTAGGCTGCTCGATGGTCTGACTGAGGCAGAAATCCAAACATATCTCTCTGATCAAGGTGTCACTGCAGTTCATCAGGTGGTGAAAGAGGTAGATGCAGCCTTAGTGCCCACACACACTCTTTTTTCTCACTTTTGATAGAGTGATGCTTCCGTCAAAGATCAAAGCAGGCTATGAAGTTATCACAGTTCAACCATTCATTACAAATCTGATGCACTGCTACCAGTGTCATTGTTCCAACCACACTTGAATGTCCTGTCGACAGCTGACCAATGTATAACCTGTAGTAGGGATGCTCATGAGGACAATTGTCCACCTCCTTCTCCCTACTGTATCAACTGTAATGGTGACCATGCCAGCACCTCCCAAAATTGTCCTGTATCTCAATGGGTGGGCCATCCAGGAGATCCAGGTGAAGGAAAAGTGCCTTACCCTGCAAGTTTTTGGCTAGTCATAAATCCTGCGTTCAACCAGCTGGCACCTGTAGTACTGTTGTTGCTACATCTTGCTCCATGAAGGACATGGCCACACAGACATGCAACCACAAATTCACCACTACAGTTGTCAAATCACCCAGTGCCATGGCAGCATCCCCATCTGCTCCTCCAGCTGTGCAACAAGCCACCAACCTTTCACCTAATGGGGCAAAGTCAGCTGCTACACAACTGGCAGCCCAGAAAGGACAGAAGGAATACTCCTGAGAAGACTTCTTTTGTACCTCCAGCCAATAAACATCTGAGTCTTCCTCTGCCCACCAGAAAGACTCCAAGAAATCAAACAAGGACAAATGGACTTCTCCTTTGCTGATTTGGAGATCGTCTTTGATGGTGTCACCACATGATACCTTCACCCAGCCAACCTCCATGTCACTGATGTGCACTACCGACCATTTTTCTGACCTGGACTCTGCAGACCTACAGATGGAGAATTCCAATGCCTCTGTAGATCTCATGGAGCAGAATTCTCCAGCCTCTCTCGACTCTGCAGACCTACAGAAGGAGAATTCCAATGCCTCTGTAGATCTCATGGAGCAGAATCCTCCAGCCTCTGTGCCAAGTAGCAGTGAGTGTTCAAAGGCTTGCCCTCGGCAGCTGCCGAGGTGACACCCCTTCGTTTTTTCCCTTCTCCCCTTTCCTCGTCATGACTCTCCTCCGATGGAACATTTGTGGCCTTTGATGTAACAAGGCGGACTTATGGCTGTGCTTGGAATCACAGCATCTAATTGTTTCCCACCTCCAGGAAACAAAATTGCATCCTCACGACCTCTTTGAGCCCTCGCATTTCATTCCTGTCTGCTTTGGCCTTTCTCCCCCAGGGACAGCATTCCATGGGGGACTCATGCTACTCATCCAGGATTATGTTCATAGTCAACCCATCTCCCTGACTATCCAGCTTCAAGCTGTTGCCGTTTGCATTTTGCTTCCTCACTTGACCTTTTCCCTCTGTACTGTTTACATCCCTCCATCATTTGGTGTCACCAAAGCAGACTTCCTCCAGCTTATTGGGCAGCTCCCTCACCTATTTCTGCTACTCGCTGACTTTAATGTGCACCATCTCCTTAGAAGTTTGCCCAGAAACTGTCCAAGAGGTGCCTTGTTGGCTGATCTTCTCAATCAACTTAACCTCATTTGCCTTAATATGGGAGCACCCATGTTCCTTTCAGACTCCACACACACACACCTATTCACATTTGGATCTGTCCTTCTACACTGCCCACTTTTCCCATCATCTTGAGTGCTCCATTCTCTCTGATATGTACTCGAGTAACCATTTCCGATGAGCTATCCATTTGCTGACTCCTACCCCACAACGTGCACATGCAAATGGCAGCTTTTCAAGGTTGACTGGAGGCTTTACTCTGGGCGACCTTCGATGAACAACATTTCTCCAGTTGTGATGACCAGGTAGAGTGTCTTACAAATGTTATCCTTACCACTGCAGAACGTTCCATTCCTCGCAGTTCCTCTTTACCGTGCCATGTCCTGGTCCCTTGGTAGACTGAGGCATGCCACAATGCAATTCGCTTGTGGAGGCATGCTCTCTGCATTTTTAACCATTATCCTACAATGGTAAACTTCATTCATTATAAACAGTTGTATGCACAATGTTGTCATGTTCTTTGGGGTAGCAAAAAAGCTAGCTGGAAATCCTTTACTAGGTCTTTTAACAGTTCCACTCTCTCTTCCATCGTGTGGACCAACCCCCAACGGCTCTCTGGGACCAAGGCCCATTCCCCAATTTCCCGCCTGGCCATAGTAGATGATGTCATAGTGGACCCTACTGCTACATATCTCCAACACCTTGGGTCGCTATTTTGTGGAGATTTTGAGATCCACCCACTATCACCCTGAATTTCTCTATCAGAAACAATTGGGGCAGGCTCGGGCAATACCCTTCTCTGCTCAGAATCATGAAGGCCACAATGCCGCCTTTACTATGAGGGAGTTAGATAATGCTCCCACTTCATCCCAGTCCTCTATCCAAGGGCCAGTCGATGTTCAGACGTTGCAGAACCTTTCTTTTGCGGACAAGCACTTTCTCCTTGATATGTACAATGGTGTATGGGCAGAGGGCATGTTTCCCAGACTTTGGCATGAAGCCACTGTCATATTCATACCTAAGCCTGGTAAGAACCAACACCTTCCTTCTAGTTATTGTTCCATTTCTCTCGCCAGCTATGTTTACAGGGTGATGGAACATATTATTCATACCTGGCTAGTATGGTGGCTCATGTTTTGCAATTTACTGACCACTGCACAGTGTGTATTTTGAGTGCGCCTTTCTGCAGCTGACCATCTTGTCACTTTGTCAATCCATGCCATAAGCAGTTTTCTGCACAAATACCAGACTGTGGCCGTGTTTTTCAGTTTGGAGAAAGCCTACAGCACCTGCTGGAGTACTGGTATCCTCTGTACTCTCTACAAACGGGTGTTTCCGTGGCAGCATGCCCCATTTCCTTCAGGGATTTTTAAAAGTCCGTGTTTTCAAGGTGCATGTGAGTTCTGCCTAGACAGACACCTTCATCCAGAAAAATGGTGTGCCTCAGGGTTCTGTCCTCAGTGTCATTCTCTTTGATATCACCATTAACCCTATTATGGCCTGTCTCCCGACGGGCATCCCTTTTCATTGACGATTTTGTCATCTGTTGCCGTTCTCCATGGTCTTGTCTCCTTGTGCAGCATTTTCAGTGATGTCTCAATCGTCTTTACTCATGAAGCTTTCGTTTTTCCACTGACAAAGCCATTTGTATGAATTTATTACAATGCAATTGATTTCTCCACTGTCTTTACATTTGGGCCTGTTGCTCTTCTGTTCGTTGAAACTATGAAATTCTTATCTGGCCACCCATTGTACGTGGCCCCTCAATGTCCTACGTGTCCTCAGCGGTACTTCCTGGGAAGTACCTCCATTTGTACCGGGCCGATGTCCATTTGGAACTAGAGTATGGGTGTTTCATTTATGCATCAGCACGTCTGTCCCTCTTAAGCTGTCTCAATACTATCCACCATTGTGGCATCCGTTTGCCCACTGGTGCCTTTCATACTAAGCCAGTTGAGAGTCTGTATGCAGAACCTGCCAAACTATTGATGTCATACCACTGTGACTTTCACCTCAGCAGATATGAATGCTGTTTGTCTGCCATGCCTGGCCACCAATCCTATGCTGCCTCCTTTGATGATGTCTTTGATCGCCAGTATGAAGCGCACCCCTCTTCTCTGTTACCTCCTGCAGTTTGTTTTTGGCTCTTGCTCCAGCAGCATAACTTCATGCTACCTGCCACTTTCCCAATGGGTGTGAGCTCTTCACCACCTTGGCTTTGTGTGGTGGCCCGTGTTCACCTTGGCCTTCATTCACCTCCAAAGGACACTATTCCAGCCTCGCTGTATCGCCATTAGTTTCACGACATTTGCACGGAACTTCATGATTGTACTTCTGTGTACATTAATGGCTCTCAGATTGACTGTGGTGTCGGGTGTGCCTTCATCATTGGCACCGACGATTTTCGGTATAGGCTTCCATAACACGGTTCAGTATTTACAGTGGTGCTCTTCAGTTTGTATCAGGCCATGCAGTACATCCAGTTACATAGGCTTTTCAATTGCATTGGCTGCTCCAACTCTCTCCATGTCCTTCAGGGCCTCTGTGTGCTGTACACCATCCATCCCTTAGTGCAACGAGTCCAGGAAAGCTGTCACTTGCTCGCTCTTGATGGAGCCACTGTGATGTTTATGTAGGTTGCTGTTCACTTCAGTCTGACAGCAAACCAAGCCACTGATACTGCTGCCAAGGCTGCAGTCCTGGTACCCCAGCCTGCTAATTCTTCCATTCCCTCTGATGATCTTTGTGTTGCCATCTGTCAACAGATGGTGTCACTTTGGCATGATCACCGGTCCTCCCTTCATGAGAACAAGCTCTGGGGAATTAAGCCTTTCCCAGTGGCTAGGATGACTTCCTCTTGGCCCTCTCGCCATGAGGAGATCATTTTAATTAGGTTGCATATTGGGCACTATCTTTTTAGCCATCACCATTTGTTATGTGTTGCTCCCCCACCACTTTGTGCTCACTGCCTTCAACCTTTGACAGTTCACCATTTCCTAATGGAATACACTTTTTTTAACCATTTACGTTCTCATTTATGTTAGCTGTCTGATTTATCAGCCATTTTAGCAAACAACGCACGGACTGTTGACTGTGTTTTACCTTTTATCCATTGTGGAAAATGGCGAAGGATATTTAACCTTTAGTTCAGGATCTTCATTTCTCTATGGAGTATTTTATGTACCTTTCTCCTTTCCCAGTGGCTAGGATGACTTCCTCTTGGCCCTCTCGCCATGAGGAGATCATTTTAATTAGGTTGCATATTGGGCACTATCTTTTTAGCCATCACCATTTGTTATGTGTTGCTCCCCCACCACTTTGTGCTCACTGCCTTCAACCTTTGACAGTTCACCATTTCCTAATGGAATACACTTTTTTTAACCATTTACGTTCTCATTTATGTTAGCTGTCTGATTTATCAGCCATTTTAGCAAACAACGCACGGACTGTTGACTGTGTTTTACCTTTTATCCATTGTGGAAAATGGCGAAGGATATTTAACCTTTAGTTCAGGATCTTCATTTCTCTATGGAGTATTTTATGTACCTTTCTCCAAGTCCCTATTTTTAGCTGTCTTTCCTTCCATCAATTGGACTTAATGTGTAGTCATTTTTAACTTCTCTTTTTTCATCATGTTCTACAGTTCTGATATGTGACCCAAAAAAAAAATCATGAATGTGCCAAGGGCATCAGAAAGTATGTAGATGCTATTGTTTTCTCTGGACCAAGATGGACTGCATCACCATTCACTAAGTGCCCCCAGATTTTTATTTCTCAGGCAGTTAAGAGACTCTTTTCTAATTTAGTCAGAAGCATGCAGTCAAACACACTTCATCACAGTTATCACATGGCTTAGATGTTCTTCAAATGTCTTCAAAATAACAGTGTCATCCATCATCCATTTAAAGTGTCAGAACAGGCTATCCTCCATGTGTTAAAAGGTGGGTAGTGCATTACACAATACAAATGGCATAACTTGAAACACAGAGAGGCTGTCAGGAGATATGAAGAGAGCCTGTAACCTATCAGTCTTCTCAGTTTGCCAGTTGCATGTCTCCTTGTCCATATTTGAGAAATACTTTGTTCCTTTCAACAGCGTAGGCAGTCTGGGATGTCATCAATGCATGGCAATGGACAGACCTGTTTCTTCAGGATTTTGTTCATTAACTGACAGTTGATACACAATTCCATGTACCATTCTTCTTGTTCTTCTTCTTCTTCTTCTTCTTCTTCTTCTTCTTCTTCACAAGGATCATACAAATTGGGCAAGAAAATTCTTAAGATTCAGTTATGTCATCTTGCAGTATCTTGTCCACTTTCTCCTGGATTATCTGTTGTTCAGCTGGCAACATACTACATAAGCACAACTAACTATTGGCTGAACCCCAGTATTGATACAGTGTTTTTTGTAGGCTGCTTGGTCTGTCTTCTCTCCATCCCAGATCTGAAAGCATCTGAAAATTGGCACAGAATGCCTAACACTTGCTGAAATTGTTCCTCAGTCAGGTCAGATCCAACTGGCAGTTTGTTAGTAGCTTCCTCCCCATCATTATTTGTAGTGGTAGCTGAGTATGATTGTTCATTGATGAAACTAAGCTGTTATCCTTCCTGGACTGGTCATCCATCCCTGGACACACAACTTTAGGTGCTGATCAAGTCACATAAAATACTTATGAATGTCACTAATATGTAGATTTTTTTGTGATTTTGAGTAGCTTTTTACAGTTAACAAAAACTTCAGTTTAACTTTGCCTCTTGATTAATGACTGAACTTGTCTCGTTAATGATGGCGGGATAACAATGTCTTCAACAACACACAACCGCCTACAGCAATCTTTGTTATCTGTGCTTGCTGGAACATCTTTGTCAGTCTGGGCCTCTGATCTTGCAGTCTATGACTGCTTGTGGTCACACAAGAAGTCCCATCTGAAAGTAATGTGTACCTTCTGTTAAAATGACAGATTCAAAAGGCTGTGTTCTGTCATTATATATAATTACCCATGCAATACATGTTAATGTCAGCAGGATGTTTTTCCCATTTATTACTTTCAGCAGAATCGCTTTCATATCATGGAACACAGTTTTCGGTAGCTGATGACCACCATTACATAAGAGGAAGCCATTGCACTGACTAGCACTTGGCCAGGGTAGCCATCAATAATGCCCTCAATGATATTTTTGACAGCTTGGTGATCAACTATAATCACCTGCAGTTGAGTGTCATGAATAGAACTGTTGTGGTGGTTGACATCTGATAGTGTATTAATCGAAACTCTCCTTACTTCTCTGCAGTGGCATACAACATGTGTAGGGTGTCCTTGGTGAAAACAAAATGTCTGTTCTTCCACTGATTATTATACCCGGGGTAAGAGTTGGTTGTAACTGTGTTGGTTGGGTGCTGCATTGTCATTCAATCGCTGTAGAATAAGTGTGACTTAGTCTAGTATGTTCTTCCTGCTACATTTGGCAGCTTGTGGAGATTGGTGCTAAAGATTGATAAAACTCTTCTTCGGTGTTCTCTGTTACCTCCTGACATATTGGCTCAAAATTCATGGCTGTTAGTTCATGCTTACTTGATGTGGCAGTTCTGGCTTCCATAAATTGCTATATCTATTCTGTTACAACCTGGCATATGAGAAAAGCTAGGTCATGGTGGTCTTCTACAACTGCTGCACAGACTGCATTCAGGAGGCAGTTATGCTTCTTTCATCCAATTCTTTCTGTTGCATTTCCTCAATGAGCTGGTACCACTTGATAAATTCATCGGTTGTTGTAATGTCTCCCAGAAGATCTTGGCATAAAGCCAAAACATTCTGTATGTAGGACTGCGTCATTCCCCTGTGATGCTGAGACCTGTCCTTCATATGTTCTTCTGCCAAGCAGAGTTGCTGCCGATTGTCACTGAATGTTTTCTTCAGTTTAGACTGGTATTCATTCCTGCTATTGAGCATCTCTTTATTGCTCTCAAACCATGGGCTGTGATGACCAGGATCTCCAGAAAATAGTGGAGGATGCCTGATGTGCAGCTGACTTATTACTGGCTTGGAATCCTTTGGTCTCCTGAATGCGCCAACTGTGGGAACAATGCACCACTTGTATTCACCAGTTCCTGAATCTTGCACACAATGACTTTTACATTGCCTAAAACGTACCACAGCATATGTGTGTTTTAAAGTATCCAGCTTCTTAACCAAACAGTGTCATGTCATAATCAGAATGAAGTCCAAATCTGAAAGTAGGGTCATTAGTGATGTACAACACTTAGCACTGAAGACATATTTCTTATGAACACTGATGTACAATCAGAATACAATTGAACTCCTAGATGGAGAGTGCTGATATTTATACAGTCACAATCAATTACAAACATAAAAAAAATTGAGAACATTCCAGACATTATAAACAGTAAATAACAAATGATTGTGGGTCAGGTTTGAACTGGTGACCCTCACCACAGCAGCTAAGAATGCTAATCACTATGCCACACTGCATCACTGCATGCAGTACAGCTCATGGCAGTATGTACAATGGCAGCTGTATCTGCAGAGCTAGTGATTATTGAAGTTATAATATGGCAGTAGTTGTATGAAGTACCAATTACAAGTTGTTTACCAGTTATGATTTGTTCATTAGTAATACCAGCATTTGGATTAATAAGGTAAATTGAATCAAATTTTGCTAAAATTTGTGTATATGTGCTGCATCTGAAAAAAAATAAATGAGAAGTCATCAGGCTAATATTTATCTTGAAGAACCCTGGACTTTTGTAGTCAGAATAAAAATATAGTATTGACAATATTTTATTCTAACTATTATCCAATCAACTGTTGACTCTTTGTGATATGTACTGGGTTAATGTTCCAACTAATTCACTTGCAAAGCAAAACCATTTATGCAAAAATCAAATAATACATTTTTTGTATTCAAACAACTAGATAGTAATGTTATAACAGCAAACTAAATGTGAGAGAAAAATATGAAAGTAACTGATCAAACAATGGAAAATCCAAGATGAAATAACAAAATATACCTAGATGTAAAAAACCTGGACTTTTCCCATACATCTTCCACCAACACCACCTACTCCAGTCCCGTCACAGGCATCTCTTATCCCATCAAAGACATGGCTACCTGTAATGCAGCCCTGTGATTGACACACTAAGCTGCAATTAGTATGCTCCTTTCTACATGAGTATGACAGCTAACAATCTGGCTGTCCACGTGAATGGCCACTGCCGAACTGTGGCCAACAGGCAGTGGGACCACCCACTTCCTGAGCATGCTGCCCAACATAATGTGCTTCATTTCAATGACTATTTCACAGCCTGCATCATTTGGATCCCTCCTACCAACACCAGCGTTTCTGAATTTCACATCTGGTAACTCTTCCTGCAACATATCCTTCGTGCCCATATGCCCCCTTGCCTCAACCTTCGCTAGTTGTTGTCCTCCACCTACCTAATCCCTTCCCTGCTCCCACTCCAGCTCTACACACATTTTTTATTCCACCAATGCTCACACTAGTTTTCCTCCTTCTCTATTTATTTATCTTCTCCTGTCTCCTTCCTCTGCTTCACCCCCCCCCCCTTCCCCAGCAGCCCTATCCTCTCCCCACATTCACCCAGCCCATAATGGCTATCCCTCCTCTCCCTGCCCCCATGCCACCTCCTTTCCCACACCACCCACCCCACATATCTGCTCACATTGGATGCATTTGCAGTCTGCAGTCAGCCCACAACAGCCAGAGACAAGTGTCCGTGTGTGTGTGTGTGTGTGTGTGTGTGTGTGTGTGTGTGTGTGTGTGTGTAATGCAGTGCTTGTACCTGACCACACTCGTACCTAAATAGAGTAGAAGTGAGAAAGATAATTAATCATCATGCTTCACCTGTAACTGATGCATAAAAGAGGTGAAAAAATTTCTGGATGTGAAATTTCTACAAGAGGCATGTGGTCAGCTATCAGTATAAAATGACATGCATGTACATTACAGAACAATTTTTGTATAGCCCCTACAATTACCTGTGCCTCTTGTCAATCATAGGACTCCTACGTTCAGATCTTTGGTGTGACGTCATAAGCGAGTGACTGCGTGTGAGATCGCTCTCTAAGTTTTTTATATATTTTTAGGTTTCAGATACATATTTTAACGGTTTTTGTGATAACATTTACTATATAAGTGACTTATTAGTGGTTTCTTCATTCACCTCTGCCTTTCTTGTGTTGTGACCTGATATTTGTAAGTGTTTCATATCGAGCAACGTAACCTCTTACCTGTGTTTACATTCCACGCTGAGCAGTTGCAGCTGTAGCGGCGCAACGAAAGCTAAGTACTAATTAATTGTTTGTGTATAGTGGTTTATTTAGGAACTTTAGTAGTCTTCAACCGGTGTTTTTGTGTTTTCTGGTGAAATAATTTCAGAAGAACCTTTTGGGAACTGTTTTCAGCTTCCTTACTGTGTCATTAGACGTTTGATTCTCTTTCTGTATTAGTCTTTTGTTATATTCACATTTGTTGTTTATTAATACTGTTAATAATAGTAGTTACTTCCCTTGTAGAGTAAGTTTGTGATTATTGCAGTCAGGTTTTTAACATCTTCTTATTGTAGTAGCGGAACTTAGAAAAAGTAAACTTTTACCATGAGTGAGAAGTGTGGGCTTTGCCGTAGGTTCGTGAGTAGTGGATTGCGGTGTGAGACTTGTTCGAAGTATTTTCACTGGGGGGAATGCAGTGGGGAAGCCAGTGGGCATTCTGGTGAAATCCTCTCCTGGAACTGCAGGTTATGTTGCAAGAGTAAGTTAATAGAGGAGCAGGAGCGTAAGATCTGTGCCCTTCAGGTGCAGTTGAAAAATGCACAGGAGGAGCTAGATAGGGTGAGGAGGGAGAAAGGGGTTGGGGAATGGGAGCTGGCTGTTGGCAAGAGATCTGCTAGGAGAAGAAGATTTTCAGATAGTTTTACTATTGGTGTTTACAATAGATATGATCAACTGTCAGAGTCTAGTGGAGAGGAATCTCTAGTAGCTGTAGATGTAGGAAGTATGCAACAGACCTCAGTAGTTACGGTGGCTAGAACAGTTGCAAAGTCAAAGAGGAAGAAGAAGGTTCTGCTGTTAGGTAGTTCTCATCGCAGAGGTGTAGGCCAGCAGTTGCAGGAAGTGCTCGGGAGTGAGTACCAGGTCACCAGCATTGTGAAGCCTAATGCAGGATTGGCTCAGGTGACTGTTAACATAGGTTGGTTATGTAGAGATTTTACTAAAGAGGATCAGGTAGTGATAGTGGGTGGGGCTGGTAGTAGTATTGATAGGGATGGGGAGTATGACATAGATGGTGACCTGGAAAAGATAGCCACTCAGACTGGCAACACGAATGTGCATTTCGTGGAACTGTTTCAGCGTCACGATCGGCCTCATCTTAATACAGCCGTCAGGCGTAATAACATGAGACTTGGGGGTGCGCTGATGACAGAAAGCATGGGTCACATTTCAGTGGTGTCGGTGGAGTCTATCAGCAGGATGGGTTTCACTAGACTACCTCAACAGGTATGGGAAGCGGAGGTTGCAAAGCTTATAGGTGACAGCATAGGTGGGGTTGGTGGGATCACTCGGGAAAATTCCTGCAGTAGTGGGTGTTAGAGCCGCACCTTTTTTAGATTGAAGTCAGTTGATAGGTATTCCTCCTTAAGGGAAGTCTCTCTAACAAAGGAACCACTTTTGACAAATCTTAGGTATCCGAGTAATGAGGGAATTAGTATATTTCATCAAAATATACAAGGTATTAGAGATAAAGTTAGTGAATTGCTTATAGATGTTGACTCTGAAATTATTGGTATATCTGAACACTTCTTAAATAAGAAGATAATTCAGAGGCTTTCTTTACCAGGATACAGGTTGGCTGGCAGCTTTTCGAGGAGCTCTTTGCGGTGTGGGGGAGTAGCCATGTATGTGAAAAACGGCATCCAATTTGAGTCTTGATGTTTCAAAGTATTGCACTGAAAAGGCGTTTGAATGTTGTGCAGGTGTTGTTAAATTTAATGGAGCTAAACTTCTAACTGTTGTTATTTATAGATCCCCAGACTCCGATTTCACAACATTTTTGCTAAAGCTAGAGGAGGTTCTTGGTTCACTTTATAGGAAATACAAAAAGTTAGTTATATGTGGTGACTTCAACATTCATTGTATAAAGTGATTGTGCAAGGAAGAGGATGCTGGTAGACCTCCTTAATTCATATAATCTTATGCAAACCGTATTCTTTCCAACGAGAGTGCAAGGGAACAGTAGAACAACCATAGACAACATTTTTGTTCATTCCTCATTTCTAGAAGGGCATTCTGTTAGCAAAAAGGTGAATGGCCTTTCAGATCATGATGCACAAATTTTAACTCTAAAAGGTTTTTGTGCTGCAACACGTGTTAAATATAGTCATCAGCTGTTTAGGAAAGCTGATCCAGTTGCTGTAGAGACCTTTGTAAACCTTATCAAGGAACAAGAGTGGCAAGATGTTTATAGCGCTGATACAGTAGACGATAAATATAATGCTTTTCTCAAGACTTTTCTCGTGCTCTTTGAAAGTTGCTTTCTGTTAGAACGTTCAAAACAGGGTACTAGCACAAACAGGCAGCCTGGGTGGCTGACTAGAGGGATAAGAATATCTTGTAGAACAAAGTGGCAATTATATCAAAACGTTAGAAACAGTCAGAATCTAAATGCAGCAGCCCATTACAAACAGTATTGTAAGGTGGTTAAAAATGTTATTAGGAAGGCAAAAAGTATGTGGTGTGCAGATAGAATAGCTAAGTCTCAGGATAAAATTAAAACCATGAGGATATAGAATCAGTGCATAGTAGGAATGTCCGTGTTACTGATAAGTCGCATATATGTACAGTATTTAATAATCACTTTCTGAATATAGCAGGTGAACTAAATAGAAACCTAGTCCCAACAGGGAATCATATAGCACTCTTAGAAAAAAGTGTTCCGAGACTGTTACCTGAAATGCTCCTCCATGATACTGACAAGAGGGAGATTGAGTTAATAATTAAATCACCAAAGACCAAGAACTCTCATGGATATGACGGGGTATCTAGCAGAATACTGAAGTATTGTTCTATGTATGTTAGCCCATTACTTAGCCATATCTGTAACTTTTCCTTTAGGAGTGGTCGGTTTCCTGACCGATTGAAGTACTCAGTAGTGAAGCCACTTTATAAAAAGGGAGACAGGTATAATATTGACAATTATAGACCTATTTCTATGCCATCGGTGTTTGCTAAAGTTATCGAGAAGATTGTATATACAAGGTTACTGGAGCATTTAAATTCACATAATTTGCTGTCAAATGTTCAGTTTGGTTTTAGAAATGGTTTAACAATTGAAAATGCTATATTCTCTTTTCTCTGTGAGGTTTTGGACGGATTAAATAAAAGGTTGCGAACGCTAGGTGTTTTCTTTGATTTAACGAAGGCTTTTGACTGTGTTGACCACAAAATATTACTGCAGAAGTTGGACCATTATGGAGTAAGGGGAGTAGCTTACAATTGGTTCGCCTCTTGCTTTAAGAACAGAAAGATGAAGGTAATTCTCTGCAATTTTGAGAGTGGTAGTGATGTTCAGTCCCAATGGGGCACTGTTAAGTGGGGCGTTCCCCAAGGGTCAGTGCTGGGGCCACTGCTGTTTCTTATTTATATAAATGATATGCCTTCTAGTATTACAGGTGATTCAAAAATATTTCTGTTTGCTGATGACACCAGCTTGATAGTGAAGGATCTTGTGTGTAATATTGAAACAGTAACAAATAATGTAGTTCATGAAATAAGTTTGTGGCTTGTGGAAAATAATTTGATGCTAAATCACAGTAAGACTAAGTTTTTACAGTTTCTAACTCACAATTCAACAAGAACCGATATTTTGATCAGACAGAATGGGCATATTATAAGCGAGACAGAACAGTTCAAGTTCCTAGGCGTTCAGATAGATAGTAAGCTGTTGTGGAAAGCCCATGTCCAGGATCTTGTTCAGAAACTAAATGCTGCTTTACTTACCATTAGAACAGTATCTGAAATAAGTGACACTTCAACACGAAAAGTAGTCTACTACGCATATTTTCATACACTTATGTCATATGGTGCCAAGATGTGCTGGCCGTGCACCAAGGCATGTTTAGCCACAGGGTGATCCTCATTACCAAGAAACACTGTCTGCCTGTGCTCATTCATGCGAATGGACAGTTTGTTGCTGGTCATTCCCACATAGAAAGCTTCACAATTTAGGCAGGTCAGTAGGTAAATCACGTGGCTCTGCCTTTGATCGTGTACACCTTCCGGGTTACAGGACTGGAGTAGTTGGTGGTGGGAGGGTGCATGGGACAGGTTTTATACCGGGGGCAGTTACAAGGGTAGGAGCCAGAGGGTAGGGAAGGTGGTTTGGGGATTTCATAGGGATGAACAAAGAGGTTACGAAGGTTAGGTGGACAGTGGAAAGACACTCTTCATGGAGTGGGGAGGATTTCATGAAGGATGGATATATATATAGAATAATAGCGGTCCAATCACAATTCCCTGGGTCACGCCTGACGATACTCTCTGATGAACATCACCATCAAGGACATTATACTGGGTTCTATAACTTAAGGACTCTATGAGCCAATCACATATATGTGAACCTGTTCCATATGCTCGCAACTTCTTCAACTGTCTAGAGTGGGGCACCATGTCAAACACTTTCCGGAAGTTTAGAAATTTGGAATCTGCCTGTTGCCCTTTATTTGTTGTTTGCAGTATATCAAGATAAAAGAGAAAGCTGAATTTTGCTTCCTGATTTACGGACATAAGCTTCTTGATCTCACGGAAATTTATTATATCAAGAAATATACGTTCTAAGATTCTGCAGCAAGCTGATGTTAGGGATATTGGCCTGTAATTTTGTGGGTTCATTCTTCTGCCTTTCTTACACACAGGAGCCACCCCAGTTCTTTCCTGTCACTTGGAACTTTACACAGGGTTAGAGATTCATGATAAATGCAAGCTAAGTAAGGGACCAATGCTGTAGAGTACTCTTTGAAAAACTGAACTGGGACTCCAACCCGACCTAGTGACTTATTTGTTTTCAACTCCTTCAGTTGTTTCTCTATGTGAGGAATGCTTATTACTATGTTGTCCATATGGGAGTCTATTCAACAGTCAAATAACAGTATATTTTTACAATTCACCTGAGTCAATGATTTCTGGAATGTGAAATTTAAATCTTCAGCTTTCTTTTTGCTTTCCTCAACTGCCACACCAAACTAGTCAACAAGTTGCTCAGTTCAATGTCTAAGTGAGAAGCTAATAACTTCTTATGCCTGCTTATCTACTCTTTCTATCAGAAACTCTCTCCTAGTCTTTTTAACTTATTTGTTAACTTTCGTAACCATAGTTGTTACAATGACATCACAACGGCTATTCCCGTTTCTATACTAACATTATCGATAAGGCCTGCCCTATTTGTAGCTACAAGGTGTATCATATTTCCATTGCACTTGGGCTACCAAACTAGCTGCTCAAGACAGTTTTCAGAAAATGTGTGCATTGACTGTCTGTATCCCCTGCAACGAATCCATAAAGATCCCAATCTATACTCAGTAGGTTAAAGTTGTCCCCAAATAGTGAGGCATGATCTGGGTGTTTAGGAGCTACTGACCGTAGACATTCTTCGAATGACTCTACAACTGTCACAACAGAATCGGGTGGCTGGTAAAAACATCCAACAATCAGCTTAGTTTCACCTAGACCTGCTACACACAATGAGATAACTTCATTGTCACACTCAACTTTGACGTCAATAGAGGCAAAATTTTTGACAGTTGAAATAAAATACTACCCCTCCTGCGGCCTCTAATCTGTCTTTCCAACATACATTCAATGATTTGCTAAATAATATCGCAGAGCTTTCCACTTTGGGTTTCAGCGAGCTCTCGGTCCCAAGAATAATTTGAGTGCAAGAACTTTTCCTAGAGGGCAGTAAAATTGGGAACTTTGTTATGAATACTTCAACAGTTTACCAATAAAATTTTGACAGTCAGAGTGTCTTTACTGTGAATGTGGTCCAACTTCCCTTGCTGCGTATCGACTGGTGAGTGTTCATTGGAGTACCTGTAACTACATCTTAGCCTAAAAAACCTTCATGTGCGCTCCACAAGTACTCTGCTACTTGAATGACTGCTTCCTTTCCTTTGTGTAGTGCACTCCTGACCTATCACTGAGAGTCATACAAATCCCCAACTGATAATGTAGCTCTAGAAATCTGTGGCCAAGACCATCACAGAGTTGATGAATCCTTCGGTTGAGACCCTCTGCTTGAAAATGGTTCAAATGGCTCTGAGCACTATGGGACTCAACTGCTGAGGTCATTAGTCCCCTAGAACTTAGAACTAGTTAAACCTAACTAGCCTAAGGACATCACAAACATCCATGCCCGAGGCAGGATTCGAACCTGCGACCGTAGCGGTCTTGCGGTTCCAGACTGCAGTGCCTTTAACCGCACGGCCACTTCGGCCGGCCACCCTCTGCTTGACTCCAAAGCAAAGGACCCCAGTCATCTCTGGGAACAATGCTGCAAATTTTGAGCTCTGCTTGTACCCCACATATGAGTCCAGCACCCTTCACCACTTCTGCCAGCTGCCTGTATGGCCTCAAAACCTATGCACAGGCGTCACTGGTGGCGATGTGAGTCACAACTTGCAAACAACTGCACCGTGCACATTCGATAGCCACAGGGAAGGTCACCTCCACATCTTGGATGAGGGCTGCCAGCAGACATACAGAGCACACATTGTCATTCTTTACAGCCCTGAACGCTATCTGCCAAAGGGGCTCCATAATGCACATAACATTGGACCTCCCAATAACTAATAAATTGCTCCCCACATGTGCCTGCTTGGACCCTGCTGGAGGAGTGGCCACCTGTCCACTTACAGGGTGAATGGGCAAGGCCATATGACCAGTCACCACACTGGTCATCCGCATTGAGTGATGCTAAAATGTTACCACCCACCACTCACTCTGCAGTGAAGGTGGATTCACTGCTTCATGTACACTAGGATATGCCTTGGTAGTAAAGCCTGTGGGTGAAACAAGCACCACTAGACCCATGTGACAAGCCAGATTCTCTGCTACCGCTACGCCCTGAGACAGCATCCTGAAGGTGACTGTCCATAGCCAAAAGTGCATTCAGCTGTTTGCAAAGTGTGGCCAGCTTTTGGGGTCAATTCCGTGAAGCATAAACTCACCCCCACGAAATGTCAAATAGATATTTATTGCAGTTGTGGTGAAGGTAATGTAATCATCATATGCAGTCAAATGTATCTTGAAGGATTACATTAGTTTGTCAAAGTCCTCAGCAAATAACAATCATAACACACATGTTTAGGCTGAATTAATCCACTTGTTGATGTATTCAGTGTTAGCACAAGACCAAATTATCCGTGCACTGATAGATGGGTTTAGGCTTGAGTACTATTTTTTTCATCTGTTTATCAGGTCCCATAGTAACTTGTGAACTACAATTATTTTGTCATGAAACTAGTCAGTACTTACTTAACAGAATGCTGATAAGAATAATTATAAACAAAGTAATTATAGAATTTTACTGTGAGGAACCCCTGCACAGAATAGGAAAGTGTCACAAGGTGACTTTTCAACTTCAGTTTGAATACTTGTGGTTTATCACTTAATTTGTTGTTCTCTGCTGGAAGCCTATTGAAAATTAATGACCTTGCAGACGATATTAACAGTAACCTCAGGAATTTTGCAGATGATGCAGTTATCTATAATGAACTAGTCTGAAAAAGTTGCTTAGATATTCAGTTAGACCTTGATAGGGTTTTAAAGTGATTCAAAGACTGGCCACTTTCTTCAAACACACAGAAATATAATTTTATGTACTTCAAAAAACAAAAAATGGTGTATAATATCCTGTGACTACAATACCAAGAAGTCACAACTGGACTCAGTGAACTCATACATAAACCTGGCTGTAGCAACTCGTAGGGCTATAAAATGGAACAGTCACATAGACTCAGTCTTAGGCAAAATTGTTGGCAGACTTTAGTTCCTTGATAGAACATCAAGGAACTGCAAGTCATTTGTTTATCATGTTGTCTAGGTCCCGTCAGGAAGGAGAACCATCAGGATTGTAGAATATAAGACAAAGATATCACAAAAATTTAATATCATACTGTATTAACAATAAGCAATCACTATACTGGTATTCATGCTGATTTCATATAAATTTAACAAAGCAAATTAGAAAGAAAACTGCTACTTTGAAAAAACTGCTGCCTCCTCAGTCTTAGTATATAGCTGCTGTACATCTGCCATTAGTAGCTTAATATTTACTTACTTTATTACAATGGTGTTTTCCAGATCCTTTTTTTTTTTTTTTTTTTTTTTTTTACATCTTAAATACTGAATACTATTGCAGTACTTTATTGCTTGTCACACAGCTTTATAACAAGCACTTGTACTTGCCTTGTGGATAATGGAACTTTTCAATTCCTGAATCTGGATAGGCCTCTTCCTAAAAATGCAGAAAGAGTGGGTAATCAGGAAATGTTTTCAACTTTATTTTGAATTGGTAAGAATTGGCAATTTTTTGCTTCATTTCAGGCACAAGCTTGTTGAGTATCTTATACCTAATACCATTCCAAAGCAAAGACAAGGAGTGAAGTCTATCTACCTCTAAATATTATTTTAGTGTCTTGTAGGAGGTCTGTTCAAAAAATTTCAAAACTTTATCAAAAAAATTTCTGCGCTTACCTTTTACTAATTGAGCATGATTTTTTCCAACATACTCTCCTCTGCTATTGATACACTGCTCCCAACGCTATTTCCACTTCTGGAACCAGTCTTGGTACACCTCTTGCTGGATCATGTGAAGCTCAGTCTGTGAATTTTCTTTTATCTCACCTGTCATTGCAAGTCTTCATCCTTTCAATGGGGATTTCAGCTTTGGAAATAAAAAGAGTCTGCAGGGGCCAGGTCTGGAGAGTTCGGAGGATGAGACAGCACAGTGGTTTCGTTTTTTGTGCAATAGTCACACCCCAACAGGGATAGGACAGGACAGGACAGGACACTAGATGGGACGTTCATTGATTTTCAAAAGGCCTTCGATTCTGTGAAACATAAAGTGCTCTGGCAGGTATTGCGGAAGTATGGCATACCACAGAAGATCTTAAACATCATAAAAGATCTATATGATGGCTACAAATGCTGCGTACTCCACAAGGGAAATATGACAGAGCCCATAAAAGTAATAACTGGAGTCTGTCAGGGTTGCATTTTGTCACCAACACTTTTTCTACTCGTTCTAGACTCTGTTATGAGAAGAGTCACAGCAGGCAGGAGACGAGGAATCCAGTGGGGGATCCACGAATGTCTGGAGGATTTGGATTTTGCAGACGACATAGTTTTACTAGCTCCAAGGCTGACTGATATGAAAGCTAAATTAAACTTGCTGAAAGAAGAAGCAGAGACTGCTGGCCTCAAGATAAATATAGGCAAAACAAAGGAAATGAGAGTAAATTCAGGGAACATGGAGGTGCCATTGTTAATAGGTGAGCAGCGGGTGTAGACTGTCAACTCATTCCTGTATCTGGGTAGTATAGTGGTGGAAGATGATGGAGCTGGAGATGACATGAAAAACCGCATTAAAAAGGCAAATGCTGCCTTCATACAATTGTATCCAATATGGAAAAATATAAATGTCACGTACAAAACAAAAATCCGTATTTTTAATACAAATGTGAAGGCTGTCCTGTACGCCAGTGAAAGCTGGAAAATGTATAAAAAGATAACATCCCAGTTACAAAGCTTCATAAATAGATGTCTTTGATGCATCATGAATATCTGGTGGCCAGAAAAAATATGTAATAAGGAGCTCTGGCGAATAACAAACCAGATACCTATAAAAGACCAGATACGAGAGAGAAAGTGGGGCTGGTTGGGGCACACCTTAAGAAAACCAGATGGAGCCATTGAGAAAAAAGTATTGGAATGGAATCCCCAGGGAACAAGGAAGAGAGGACGACCAAGGGGCACATGGAAGAGGACAGTGGAAGGGGAAGCAAAAAGATTTGGCAAGACCTGGGCAGAATTGAGGCAAATGGCCAAAGACAGAGATGGATGGTGAGTTCTCCTGGATGCCTATGCCACCATAGGGGCCAAAGGAATTAAGTCAACAGGGATAAACGTGAGGATCCATTACAATGCAAGAGCCATGAATTGTCTTACCACATTTCAGTCCGTTTCCCACACATTCAGTAGGTGTCACAACACATCCTGATAGTACCATTGATTAACAGTTTGTCCCTGTGGCACAAATTCATGATGAACTAATACTTCAACGTCAAAGAAAACTGTCAGTATGGCTTTGAAATTTGACCTAACCTGATGAGCTTTTTTTGGTCTTGGAGAGCCTTTCCCGAACCATTGCGAAGATTCAACCTTGGTCTCAACATCATGGTCATGGACCCACATCTCATCAGCAGTTATGATTCTCTTAAGAAACATCTCATTCTCATTCACGCAATCCAAAAGCTCTACATAGATTGCAAGGCGAAGATCTTTCTGGTCCTGACTCATGAGCCGTGGGACAAATTTAGTAGCAACACCATGCATTCCAAGATGCTGTGTCAGGATTTCATGAAATTATCCAAATGAAATGTTAGATTCTTCTGAAATCTCTCAAGCAGTCACTCTTTGATTGACACACACAATTTTGTTGACATTCCTGACATGAGTGTCACTGGTAGATGTCAAAATACATCCTGAACAAGGGTCACCTTTAAATTTCATCCAGCAATTTTTAAACATTGTGAACCATTCATAACGCTGAGTACGGCTTAAGTACTCATCACCATAAGATTCCTGTGGCACTTGGTGCATCTCTATAAAGGTTTTCTTGAGTTTCACGCAAAATTTAATGCAGACATGTTGCTCCTCTAACTCTACCATCTCAAAATTTGCAAGCAGTGCAACACAACATTCTAATCAGTACATCACTGAACAATAACTAACAGACATACAACAATGAAACTTCCAGCAGTTACACAATAAACACAGTTGTGTGCTGGGATGCCATCCGTGTTTCACTCCAACACACATTTGCTGCAAAATTGTTCCAGAATGAATAGACCTCAAATTGTGTGTATATCAGTTCAGTTAAAACTTATTTTTATTAGAAGCCACAGAAACTGTTAAGAAGTAAAGGCATTGGGAAGGTGGTATCACAATTCCAAAATCCTGTGAGGTTACATATAACTCCAGAAGGGTGATATGCCTCTACATATTCTTACTGATGAATGACAGTCTTGAACAAAAAACCATAAAATGAGTTGCCATATTGGAGAGCATATCTATTGTGTGGCATCTTTTATTTACATGATGCATGTCCTCAATAAGCTATGACAATCACAGTAGCTATGCAAGGCGAAGTACCTGCATGGCCACGATATAAGAGACTTGAATTTCCAGCCTACTTTATTTATTTATCTACCTATTTGTTCGTGTTTTATTGATCCAGTAGACAAAAGAATTGTGTGGATATGGAACAAAATAAACAAAAAATTAAAAACTGAGATTTTGTAACAATATATGTGAACAGTAAAGTAAATATCCACTCACTGTGGTTTCAGTTGCCCAAGACTGCAGTCATGTTTGTGAGTTGCATTTTCGCGCACGTGTGTGTGTGTGTGTGTGTGTGTGTGTGTGTGTGTGACTGCAGTCATGTTTGTGAGTTGCATTTTCGCGCACGTGTGTGTGTGTGTGTGTATGTGTGTGTGTGTGTGTGTGTGTGTGTGTGTGTGTGTGTGTGAGAGCTCGCGCGCGTGCATGCGTGCGTGCGTGCGTGCGTGCGTGCGTGCGTGCGTGCGTGTGCATGCACAATTTACATTAAAAAATTCATCGAGAGAGTAAAAGGAATTTTCCAATAGATGTACCTCCAATTTACTCATAATTATGGTGTTGCATTGGTAAGATTTTTTACGTTTGATGGAAATGCATTGAACACCTCTGTGCTTGAGCAAGTTACTCCCTTTTACAAAAGACTCAAGTCTATGCAGGTCATGTTTAGAGCTTGTATTGTGATCATGATGGGCTCTATTGGTTTTGTACATGGAGTGATTCTTAATTAAAAAGCATGTAAGGAATAGGACATATTATCAGTTTAGTGTTAATATTTAATATCTTTTAAAAAGATTTCTTCAAGAATGATTTTTGTTGACTTCATATAGAATTCAGATTGCTGTTTTCTGAGCAACAAACACCTTCTTTGCTGATGGTCAGTTGCCCCAAAATATAATGCCATAGGACAATAATGAATAAATATACCCAAAATAAGCAGCCGTAGCAGCACCAGTATCAACAGCTACTACAGTTATTAGATTCATAGGATAAATACGGTCAACAGAAGTGTCCGATTCCACCTGTCTGCTTTGACCTGTGACATAAGGGTGTTGTGGTGTGTGATGTCATTACGACATGGTGTTTATGGGTTGGTTATGTTTGTAGATGTCGTCTTGTTGTGTTTCATGGTGCTCTCTGGTGGTGTGTATGTAGGTGCTGAGTACAATGTGTTGTATTGGGTTCATTTGAGCCTTGGTGTTGGATGTTGAAGTCGCTGGTAGTGTTTGTAATTCCAAACGTAAGGTTTGGAAGTTTCTTCAATGAGTTATCAATTTTTTTTTGTTTATGTGTTTGGTGTTTTCATTAGGTGTTATTGGTTTGTTGTTTGTAGTGTGGTAAGACATTTAATTTTTGTGTGTATGGGGGGAGGGGGGGGGGGGAGGGAGCAGAGGATTGGGTTGGCCGACCTAGTTTGCAGTGCCAGAATTTATTGGTGGTAAGTAATGTGGTAAGTAATTTTTTTTTTTTTTTTCCGGTCTATTCTTCTCGAGTTGTGATGTTCCGTGTATTTATGGTGTATTGAATGTGTTTTAATTTATGTAGGGATGTTTGATTTGTGGATTTTTGAGGTTGTGGTTTTGGTTTTCTTTTTAGTAGTTGTAGGTGTTGGTGTTTTGGTATCAATAGTTGTGGTTGACCAATAAAGGTCGCCAGAAATGGCCGATCCCAATTTTCGTAGTTGTAGGTGTTGGTGTTTTGGTATCGTCATCTGTGGTTGACCTACATATGCCAAGCGAAATGTCCGATTCCTACAGATTTTTGTTGGTGTAGCAGAATGTTCTAAATTTTTTTTTGTTTCCTTTTTGTTCATCATTTTGTGTTTGGGGATCATGGTGTGTGTGTGTGTGTGTGTGTGTGTGTGTGTGTGTGTGTGTGTGTGTTTTTCTTTTATATTTAGCTTCTTGTCACCCTAAAATCCCCAGTTTCCTGCGACTGTCTCGTAAGTTTGATTGTATTTTTGCAGGGAGATGTTATTGCCTTATTTATATGTATTTTTGTGTTTGTTGCCATGTGTATGTAGTGACATCATAAGCACCAAATTGGAGATGCTTAGACTAGCCATTTCCGCCTTATTGATGACATCATGGGTCAAAGCAGATGGGCAGAATCGGACACTTTTGTAATCCCAATAAATAATAATAAATAAATTACCAAATAAACAATTTATCTTATAGTACATAGTGTGGAAGTTGCTTAACTAAGTTTTTTGTCAAATCTAGAATATGGCAAGACCAATTTAATTTATTGTTAACATGTAGGCCTAAAAAGTTAGAAGAATATATATGGAAAACATCTTGATCATTACATTTTAATCTTGTGTCCTCCAGAACACTATGAAACTGAATGTACTGGGTTATTTTAACATTTAAAATTAGGCCTTTGCAATTGAACCACTTTTGGAGATTAGAGAAAACATAGATGACATGTGCCAAAAAGTTATTGTCAGGTGTTTTTTCAAGTAAAAGAGATGCATGATCAGCAAAAAGAATAAATTTGTTTTCAGCTTTAGCTTTTGTACACAGTGGAAACTCGTTAATAAAAATAAGAATGAGCAAGAGGCCCAATACATAATCATGTGGCACTCCTGTACTTATTGTTCCCATCAGATGAAGCTGTTGTAGAGTCTATTATTACATGTAATCCTCTGGTGTTTTTTTTATTATTTTTTTATTTTTTTATGTCAGTTAGATACAAACTAAGCCACATTCCTACTGCACCACTTAAGCCATAAAACTCGGCTTTCTTGAGGAAGATCTCGTGGTTCAAAGAGTCAAAAGCCTTGGTTAGATGCAATTGTTAAGAGCTTCTAATATGTTATAGGTAAAGGAAAATGCAGCATTGTCAGTTGATATGACTGTTTGGAAACCAAACTGACAATGAGTGAGTGCCTCAGGGATGTTTAGGTGTTCAACAATTCTCTTATACATCAGTTTCTCCAGAATGTCAGAGAAACATGTTAAAAGAGAGACAGAGTGGTAATTAGAAGCATTAGTTTTATCCCCTTTTTTGAATAGTGTTTTCACAAAAACATTTTTCAATCTATCTGGGACAATACTTGCTGGAGGAATTCATTAAATACAGCATTATGGCAATATTTGAGTAACCTTGTGGAAATATTATCAAGGCCAGAGGAACTTTTGTTTTGCGTTTTGGTGATAATCACTTTCACCTCATTGGTTGTGAAAGGGGCTAAGCGCATTCGTCTTGTTTTGCAAAAATCAGTTCCTTTCAGAAGGTCCATAATCTCTTTGACTGAGGCCTTACAACCAATTTTCTAAGCAGCTGTTAAAAGTTGATTATTAGAGACACTAGCAACTGCATCAGTTTCTTTAATCACATACATATAAAGAGATCAGGGGGATGGCCTTGGGAACCAGGATGGTTCCTTCCTACACCAACCATTTTTCATGGGTTTCTTGGAGGGGGCTTTCTTGGGACCCACAAGCCTTCAGCCCCTGGTTTGCTTTAGATACATTGATGGCATCTTTGCCATACGGACTCATGGTGAGGCTGACCTGTTAAAATTCTTGAAATCTCAAAATACATTCCCCAATCAAATTTCAAATGAATGTATTCCGAAACCCATACCAATTCCATAGATGTTGATCTCATCTGCACCGTAGCTTAGCTACACACTTCTGTTCGCATTAAACCTACTAACAAACAACAGTACTTACATTTTGAAAGTTGACTTCCTTTCTATGTCAAATGTTCCCTTCCATGCAACCTTGGCATTCAAGGTAAGCATATTCCTTCAAATGCAGGCTGTTTACAGCAAGACACCACCTTCACTGGATGTGGTTACCCACCAGCCCAATTCAAAAGCAGATTTCCTGGTGGGCCATCACATCCAATCCTGGTACTGCTGATTCCACCAAAACACAGCTTAGGAGTATACTTTTTATCATTTAGTATTATCTTTGTCTTTTAATGTATTAATCAGCTCCTTTGACAGTGCTATGACTTCCTAAAATCATGCCCTGAATGAAGTCCGTTCTATCCGACATTTTGCCCATTACACTTAGAATAGCTTTTCATCACCCTCCCAATGTCTACAATATCCTTGGCAGACCCTATGCTCCTTCTGCACCCTTCTACCTATCCGACCCCTGTGATCGTCCCCACTGTAAGACACCCTATGCTCCCTCCTACCAGCACTTATATCAGCCCTGTTGCTGGGAAAACATACTATCAAACGAAGAGCCACCTGTGAAACAAAATGTGTTGTGTGCCATCTGTTATGTAAAGACTGTCTGGCCTTTTACAATGGCATGACTACCACCAAGTTCTCAGTTAGAATGAACAGGTGTAGGCAAAGGGAGTATACTGGCAACATGCAACATACTGTTGCAGAGCATACTTTATACGTGACAGTCGGGACCTTAGTGCTTGTTTCACCAGATGTACCACCCGGATTCTTCACAGAAGACAACAATTTCTTGGAACTCCACAGGTGGGAACTGGTGCAACAGCATGCCCTTGGTTTTCACCACCCATCTGGCCTTAATTTACATTAATTTCTTGCTTCTCAGAACTTGTTCAAAGTAATGTTTCCTTTTTTCACTCCATTTTAGTTTTCTATATCTTTCATTTTCTAGCCTGTCTATTTTGTGCTGCCCACCTCTATCACATGTAATTCACTTAGCTTTTCACTTCATTAAGTCATGTGCGATGTTTTGGTAGTAATCTCTGTCCTGCATATTACCCTACCTCCCCCCTTTAAACTCTCAAGTTCATCCCATCCTGTAAGTCTCCCCTGACCTGGGGTATTGGAGGCTTTTTTGAACTCTACCCCTTTTCCTAAACCTCATCATTCTTTTTCCTTCATCTCTCTCCCTGCCCCTTCAACCCTTCTGCCATACAAGGAACCACTGGCTCCAAAAGCATGTAAACTTTAATACCTTTTATATCTGTGTTCTCCTACCACCACTTGGTGAGTAGATCTTTTATCTGTCCAACAACATTGTATTTTAAAAATGGATTACTTTTGGGAATTATTAATTTCAACACTGAAAATGTTCATTTACAATACATTTTCTTATGTGGAGTATGTAACAAGAGCAGATGTGTAAGTACAATTCTAACAACTTCTGTTACACTGAGGTGACAAAAATGGGGTACCTCCTAATATCATCTCAGACCACCTTTTTCACAGTGTCGTGCAGTAACTTGATTCAGCATGAACTCAACAAGGTGCTTGAAGTTCCTTCAGAAAAACAGAGACATGCTGTCTCTATAGCCATCCACAACTGCAAAAGTATTGCCAATACAGGATTTTGTGCATGAGCTGACCTCTCGAATTATGCCCCATAAATTATTTCAAGTGAGCAATTTCTTTGCATCACTATTGGGGGCCCCTAGAAGCCACGAGGCCAAAGTCCAGGCTCCTAATAGATGCAACAGATCATCCAGCACTGCTCATACACAACAGATGAGGTATGTTCATAAATGTTAATTATTTTACAATTGATTTGTGAGAGTGAGGTACAGGTCATGGATAAGAGAAAGGGGGGGGGATTGCAATAATTATTTCTAAAAGATAATCTCAGAGCTATTGATAGCAACATATTTAATTTTGAAGCTTGGAAATCATTGAATGGAAAAGTTTTCACCACACTATGGTAAAGCAGAAAAAGACAAATCATCAAAGTAAATAAAATTATTTTATTATTTATCAACAATGATATACATGTTTCATATGACAATAATTTTAAAATACCATTCCTTTAAACAGGAATATAAATCCAACAATTAAAAATATCAGTGCAAACTACACTATGGTTTGAAAAGTATCTACAAGAGACATTTAGGAAACTGAAACAAGAGTCAGCAATTTGCACAAGTTACAGACAGCTTTACAATTCACTATAGACAACTTACACTATCCTCCAAAATTATTTCATTAGAAATAAATAAGAGAAAAGGCCATTATTTAGAATTCAAGGAACTGAAGCTCACATGTACAAAAGAATAATTTTGCTGCTCTTCTCCATTAATTTAAACGACACAGAAAAACTGTCATTAGCATTAACAGAATAATTCTTATTTTATTTGAAAGAGGCATATATGCAAAATAAAACGTGTCATTACTTCATCTCAAAAGAGCTGCTGTAAGAGTACAAATACCACTACTTCCACATTACGGTTGCCATCTCTTCATCTTCTATCCCCATTTAAATTTTAATATCATACACTGGTCAGTTACTGCAGGTCACAGGTGTGTTCAAGTTATTTCAGACTAAATTTATGCATTATTATTGTTGACACCAAAAACAGATGATCGATATATGATGTAATATGAGCTAAAGATTAAAAAGTTGTTTTAGAAAAAAATTTAAAACCACCTGCCCAATGTAAAGTGCCCCTGTCACATTCTTCAAATACTTCTCAGTTTATTTGTAATGACATTCTCTAATACTACTGCTTATAAATGGACCCATGTACTGAAAGTTAGTAGGGCCTAACTATTTACTTTGAAGTCCTATGTTCTAAAGTTAATTCAAATGGCATCTGACATAAAAAAAATTGCCTCATACACCATGAATATTTCACAGTGTATGTTACTATACCTGCTTTAGCAACAAAAAATAAGTTTACCCAAACCTCTAAATTTTAACTCTAGTTTCTCATGTGGGCAGTAACCATAGACAAGTTAAAGCACATGTTCACTTAAAGCTCTGGTTTACATTGTCAGATATAATAACATTTGATTAATAGAATATTAACATAATAAAATGTTTGACTGAATTGCCTGTCACATAATATGTCATTCCCTATCCTCTTTTTCAGTTATCATATATATTTATTTGAAAAAGTTATACAAGTTAATGAATTCTTTAAAAAATCCTCAAGCAACACACATAAAATGTTGCCCTGGGATGTTTCATTCTAGTAATATGAATATTGCTTTTCATAGATGAAGTACAGTTGTACAATAAGAACTTCAGTTCATTAAATATTGTAAAACGCATTTCAGCGAATCTACTGAGTAAACATTTTATAGGATATGCTCAAGAAATTTACAGAAACAATGGGAAGACTTTTACTATGACATGTGAGTATGTGGATAATGGAATATGCAAACTTTTAATAATCTCAATGACTTCAGAGACAACATTATCAAAGGTACAGCTGCATTTAGCGGTGACTGGATAATATTTTGTTTGCTACATAGTAATGGGCACTGTAATGCTGAACTGGCATCTAAACAGTGTACATTCCTTCCATATTTCACACGGTGATTATGTTAAAGTACCTCATACTTTTATCCATATTAGATTGAGAGAATAATTAATAATTTGGTTTGGGTACTGATTAAGTCAATACTGTAAATAGTAATACCTTCTGTGCACATGTAATGACAGGGGGAGGGGAAAGTAGGGGTTGATCTCTGGTATTCTATACATATTAAGTAGGTAAATTTATCAGATAGTATTCTTAGTATCTAAATACAAGTCATTTTCTTAATATTATATCTACATATTTTGGCAAAAAATTTTAATTACTACTTCAGATGCAAATGAAACTTAAATAATGTGAAAATCGTGGAACATAATTTACAACAAAAAGGATAGAAGGTATGAAACTTCCTGGCAGATAGACAGGAAGACCAACATATTTATGCAGTTTAACTGTTGAAATTATTTGCTCTTCTGAAGACTTTTTAAAATGTTGTCTTAGTCTAGATATTCATTATTTCACTTGCTTACACAAGTGTAACTGACTGACAACACTGCTTTTTTGTAACAGACCATGTCTTCATTTTATTTTAACCATAGAGTCAAACAAAATATTCATTCAGTGAAACTCTTCAGAACCAATGCATACAATTACACACAGATTCTTACTGAGTAAGCTGTTATCCATGTAAGTCTTCAAGTATGAGATGACAGTAGCTACAGAAACAACAGATCAATAATTTGTGTCACAGTCCACTTTCTGACACTGAAAAACAAAAATAATGAAACCACAGTAACTTTCTTTGGGATCTAATATGATAGAAAGTAAAATGAATGTATACATTTGGGCCAATATCTATTATTTCAGCTTTAAGAGGAACTCAACATTTTTACAACTTTCTTTCTTATACTTTGTATCAATTTGCCAACAAGCATTCTGCTCCCAACAGTTAACAATTGCAACAATGTTTATATACTGCTGTCAGCTTTATTAAACCCAATTATGCACCTGAGGAGAAATTAAACTAGAAAAAAATCAACACAATTGTATGACAAGCACAGCTCATATCCACTACATGGATATGGTAACAATGTATACACGTGAAGAACCTAACAATGGTATATTTATACACTTGAGAGTGTTTAGATGGTTTTCCAAATATCATAGCCTGGAAAAAATTAAACTGACAAAGTAAAAATATTTTTTCATACATTCTGCAGTTGTGTATAAATGGATACAAATTAACAAAAAGAAAGAGTGTCTTGTTTTCTCTACTGCCTGTCATAGTAATGGCTCAAAGAATGCTATCCATTAGACTGCCTAGTTCTCAAGTTCAGGAAGAGTTTGCAGTAAAGGAACAAACAAGAAATTCAGTATCAGAAAAGCTGGATAGCTGGAATTATGTCTTCACAAAATTTAACTTACAATCTGTAGAAACAAAATGATGGATAGGTTCATCACCAAAGATAAAAGTTTCCAATATATTTCTGGAAATGTTCTATCATCTGTTCAATGTAAAATATGATGATATTATATGTTAAAAAGAAGAAGAAAAGGCAATAAATTTCTTCATTCCAGTGGAAAAAATACCAATCTTCAGCAGAACTGCATAATATTAGAAAATTGAAAATTAACTGCTCTGACCACACACCTTATGACCACGTTTACTCACACCTTATAATGGCTTGCTTACTTTCAGATATAAAGAGCAACCCAAAGGAGAACGCGTGAAGTTCATCAGAGAGCAGGAAGAATGAAATTAAGAATGAGAATGACAGAATAAAATAATGAGCACAAGAGTCTTCAATTCAATCTGTCTATATATCTGCCAAGTAAATTTGACAACTAGGGATATTTCATGTCTTCTTGATTTGATTAAGACAAGAACTGGACCACGTAAAATAATAATTGTTAATGACTTATTGGAAGAATTGGTGTTCGTTCATCTTTCTTTCTGATATTTTTTCCCCTTCCTTTCACTCTGTTATCTCATTTCCAATGTCAAAGTTTCTTGGCATTTACTATATTCAATTTTTCTTGAAACCTGCACAAGTGTCCTTTCAAAGTTAATATGTAATGTGAAGCTTTCTGGTACTGGTATTATCTGCATTTTTAGTCAGTTCCTTTCATTTGAATTACTTATTGGAGGTATTTAAAGTTCCGAAATGGGTATCTTTTTTCAAAATTTTTTGTGATGAACACACAGGAGATGCTGATAGAAGTGTATGCTTTTTGAAACTCACTGAAAATAATTCCATGTCCATAGTCTTGTTCTGGCATCATTTTATGTGATTTATTAGTTGTGGTAGAAAATTTGCTTGAAAAAATAGCTTCCTTTGTGGAAACCTGCCTGATATTCACCTATTTTATCATCAACTTCGTTTTATAATCTGCCTAAGTACATTTATGTAGAGCATCTAATATATCATTAAACTTTTTTAATATAGTGAGTTTAAAATTTTAACCAAGGAACACTACAGTTGGTATGAAATATATCTCAATGTGCTCATTCTTGTCTACATTTTTCTAATATTTCCACAGATGAATTCCATGAGAGTTTCTTTGGTACATCCATAGCTATTGTCTTGCTTGCTTGGGCTGAAACTCAGTGTCTAAACATGTTTCCAACAATATTACATTAAATATTACAAAATGACAATGATACTATTTATAGCGCACGAATATTACAGAGTTATCAGTGAACACTACATTTACGAAATCACAATGTTCTTACAACAAAATTATTTTGTGTTTATTTATTCATTCCCCCTGCCTCTTCTTTCCACCAATGGTGACTGCGCTTCACAAATTTAACTATTTATTTTCTCTGCATGGTAAGACATTGGGAATATCAATGTATGCAAAGTATTAAAGCCAACTCTAAAGTTACATACCATAGGTAACTTTAAACATAGTACACATGCAAGTAAAAAAAATAATTGTGTGTTACATATTACAGATTATATGTATATGCCTACTATTTCATTTCTGCATGTGATGATTGCACACGGGCATTTAAAAATTTGTTACATAGTATTCAGATGAATAAAATATCAAAATTCTAATTTTACACAGTCTAATGTTGTATCACATACATTTGATATGCTTTTTATTTCATGTAAATGAGACTTTTTTTTAAATTGTACAGTCTAGGTGGGTTCAAGCACTTCAAGAAGCTCTGTAATGTGTTTGATACTGAGTTGTTCAGTTCCTATCAAAAGTAAATAATGTAAAAGTCTGAAGTAACTGTGCTGTATAACAACAATTATTGAGTACAGTTGTAACACACACATGAAAATGACTTTACTTGTATATTTTAGTCTAAAAATTGATTTGTTATTTGTCTCTGCCAGAAGATGTCTTACATATTGACTTAATCTCACCCACATTACATTTTTGCACTTCACCTTATAGAATGCAAAAGTTAACAAATTCACTTCATCATATGGAATGTAGAAGTCAACAAACTTGAAAATTTTTGGAAGAAAATGAAATACAAATCATTATGAAACATGTAAAAAAAGCAGAACTTTCAATGTAGCTGCATTCTTTGGTATATTTGCCAATATAAAACAAAAATTAAAAACACAAAAACTTCTTTTTGCTTACAAAAAATGTCTGTCAAGTAATTTAAAGCAGATGATCTCAAAACTGGGATAATAAACTATGCATCGCATTGTAAAATTAGTTTTATGATATTCAAGAAATTGTCACTTCTAACTCTATGATTATTTTCTTCAAATTAAATCGATTATTTTTTAATACAGTGACTTGCACATCTGTTCGCATTCATTAACTTTTCCTACTGCTTGTCATACTACAAGTGTGAGTAACCATTTTTTACTATTTACAATCACACCAATGAGATAAAATAAAAACAGAAAAAATGCACAAAAGATTTTAAAACTGTGTGAATTTTCACTGGAAGGATTCATTACCGTACTGGTTATCTCTAGCACAGCCTGATAAAAGAAGACAGTTTTCTAATACACCTGTATTGAGACACAAAAGAATTAAAGGCATTAGCTCCCAGTGGCATGAAATTACATCAGTGGGGCAAGTTGAACATTTGTGCCACATGGAGATTCAAATTCGGGTCTCATGCTTACTAAGCAGATGTGATGACCACTATGTCATCCGGACACAGTGGCTACCGTAACTGCATGGAATATCCTATCATGCCTCCCATCAAACCCAAATTCTCAACTTATACCACACACTATTGATCCTTGAGAATTTGGGTCTCTCAGAATGCATGCTATAGTAGTACATGCAGCTGTGATAACCACTGTGTCCAGATGGCGTAGTGGTCAGCGCATCTTCTTAGAAATCGGGAGAAATAGGTTTGAATCCCAGTGTGGCACAAATTTACAGTTTGACTCATTGATATAAATCATATCTAATTTCTTTGTCTCTTGATTCATAGTGGCTGCAGGATCAAACTGGTGCCTCCTCTTTTGGACATGACCGAAAGGACAGACACCACATATATAAACCTGTATTGCATTATGGAGTACAAAACCAATTTAGAAATTAGTTCATACTCTTTGATCTGTTGGATTGTGCCAGTTTTCCATGAGAGCATGATACAATGCACAAAAATGTGCTTCCAAATTCAAAAAACTTAAGTACAGTTGTGGACGCAGTATGAAAAACAAAGAGAAAGTGCAGTAACAAAGCTAGTTTGGGTATTATTACTTGCAAGCACAGTACTTCATAATAAAATATCATGTTCTAAAGACATGGACACCTGTAACATGACTTATTTGTAATTTCCACATTTTTTTCAGTTCAGTTCCATTAATTATCTAGTACCTCTCATTTTTTAAATGAGACAAATTTAAATTGTACCACAGTCTTCATTTTTTACTTTTTGCACAACAATTATTCATTGTGCAATATGTTGTTTATTTAAGGCAACTGCACCTTTGATGCCACCTTTTTATGAATTTTCTCATGAATTTTCCTAATACTACTCTACCATACCGTAAAAACATGAATTACATTTTACAGGATTCAAATGCCTTATACAATTATAAAATTACTTAAAAATGTGTGTATAATGAACAACACCATTTACTAAAGAAAGACATTAAACACTCTCTAAGAGTAAATAAATAAACTGGTTACAATGAAATTTCTTCAGTTTTTCCTTTCAAAATGTGTAAACACCACATTTAAAAAGGAATCTTCTGACAGATCTCTTCAAGTAATTAACCATGGATATTGTAATCTGCTGTTGAAGCTCAGCATCTGCAGAGTTTCACATTGCTCCACCAGTTAGTCCACTACCTGCACAGTAAAGAAGATGGTATATTCCATTTAAAATATCATTAGTTTAAACACAATACAGCTACGCAAAATATTTAAGACCCAACGTGAAACATAACTCCATAAAAAGACTTTTCTATTTACAAGTTTGGAAGAAATTCATGATTTAAATACTCAAATGCTACAAAATATGTATACAAAGTAATAAACAAGGTCTGCTCTGTCCAAGATTTTATGATTTTTTTCATTATAAATGCTGACTAATGTAGAGAAACCATCATCTAGCTACATGAGTGAAAATTTATATGCATATAGAGCATTTGCAAATGTATTATATTCTGAAGTTTATGTCACTGTCTGACATTTGCAGTACAGCTGCTATTTTGTTAGTATGTCATTTTCTGTGAAGTCTGCTCGAGAGAGACTAGTGTTGGAACCTTCCAAAACATTAATCAGGTCGTGCTTCATGTATATTTATTTTTCAGACTACGCTTTTCAATATGCAGATTCTGAAAGTGCATTTATTTTTGCTGGAAACCTTGTTAATTAAAAGTAATCGAGAATAGAAATTATTACTACGACAGGTAATGCTAATTTGGACTGAGCTAAGAGCAGTTTTAGAAATACTGAAACTATTCATTATAAATACCATCATGCTGACCTTTGAGTAACATGTTTAAATTCAGCTGAAACTCATTAACTTAATAGATAAACAATATTGAAGTCTGTACAACCTCAAAATTTCTACTGCTGATTTAGCCACTGTACTTATTAAATTCCAGTTTTTTTGCATTGTACTTTTGTTGCTCTAATTTTTTTGGAATGGATGAAATCTTTCACTAATTAAGCCATTTATTAAGTATTTGGACAATTTTTCAGAATTTCCAATATGACGACTGCATTTATAAATGACTTATTCCCGCCATGGATATATGAAATGCTCCCGTAATTCAATGATTTTTTCCTAACCCACCAAATATTTTGTAAACCATTATTCCCCCCATGGGTGTATGAAATGCTCCCATAATTCAATAAATTTTTTTCCTAACCCACCACATATTTTGTAAACCAAGTTACTGTAGTAATGCACAGCTTTATCTAAATTACAAAAATCTGACCTAACAGATTTTCAAACCATTATGTGATTTCCAAAATACTAAAATTATCATACATAAGTCTTTATAAGGACAACCTCATGCCACAGTCTTTTGTTTGAGCTCAGAAAACCTCAGTGGCAACACGAAATAACAAGTTTTTAGTTATGTCTGCACCTAGGCAACACTATAATAAAAGCCGTGCAGCAAGTCCACCTAAGACCCCAGTAGCAAGTTCAAATCTGTCGCCAGTATTCTTATGTGTGTTGTAAGTGTGAGACTTCCTTAAGATACTGAACTGTATTGATGACTGCTATTAACTTTTGTGAAATTTTCCTTCGAGCAAACATGTGAGCAATTTAGACTCCAATTATGTTCTTTGTCGACATGAACACTTATTTATTTGTGTCACTAATTAAAATACATAGTATATGCACTGTCTACATAAACTGGAGCCACCTTTGTGAAGTGTATGTTGTGCCAGAATTCAACTGCAGCTGTGTACTCTGAATATTCTGTCACCACATAGTGACAAGTACTAAGGTGAAGATGGTTGCCGATGTAAATAAATTTTATGTGAGAGCTGTAACTGGTCATCATAATGGCTTTAGTGACAACAAATGTGGGAAAAGTTACAATAATTAAAAGTTGTGTAGTGTGCATTGTTGCTATATTTTCCTTAACACCAGTTTTACAGAAATTCAGCAAACTTTCTTCAATGAGACACCAAGTAATGAAGAAAGGTTTACATGTGGGTAACCTGGGCACAAAGCCAACATTTGTCACAGTAGTACAAGTTTATATGACAACTAGCTCTGCAAATGATGAAGAGATTGACACAATATATGATATATAAAAGATTAATTCAGATAGTTACGGGAGAGGGAAATTAACTGGGATTAGTGACTGGAATTCAGTAATAGAAAGATGAAGAGAAGGAAAAGTAGTAGGAGAATATGGACTGTGGAAAAGGAATAAAATGGAAGCAACCTGTAGAATTTTGTACAGGGCTAATTTAACCATTGCCAACACTTGTTTAAAATAATGAAATAGGATGTATACATGGAAGATGTGCAGATACTGGAAGGTTTCATATTGATTATATAATGGTGGGACACAAATTTCAGAATCATATTTTAAACTGTTTAACATTTCCAGGAAAAGATGTGGACTTTGACCATTGATTGTGAACTGAAGATTAAAACTAAAAAATATAGGAAAAGGTAGGAATTTAGGAGATGGGACCTGTGTTGAGAGTTTCAGAGGCAGCATTAGGCAACACTCGACTAGAACAGGGGAAAGAAACACAGTACAAGGCAAATGGGTAGCTTTGGAAGATGAAACAGTGAAGGCAGCAGAAATCAAACAGGTAAGAAGAGAAGGCCTGATAGAAATCCTTGGATAACACAGAGGATATTGTATTTAACTGATGAAAGGAGAAAATATAAAAATGCAACAAATGAGGAAGGCAAAAGGGAATACAAATGCCTAAAAAATGAGAATGATAGGAAGTGCAAAATGGCTAAGCATCAATGGCTAGAGGACAAATGTAACAAAATACAAGCATATACAGGATGAGTCCCTAACTATCACCACCTGGAATAAGTCCTAAAGTATGATGGTAGCTGAAAAGTTTGTGGGACAAATATTGCATGGGACAATGGGGACCATAATATGATGCCTTTTGTTGCTAGGTGGGGTCATGCCAGAGATATGAAGGTCAACTCTTGGGATGCTGTAGTTTGGTACTTATCTTCTGATAGCAGCTATTGAGACGAATCCAATGATGTGTAACAGTAAGATATTTGAAAGTCAACGAAGGTTAAAAAGGTGGCATGAACATCCATTTACAGAAGGAGATCAAAGTGATGAGCATTGGTATCAATGCGCTGTTGCAATCTTCTTATTATGGATTGAGTGGTATTACTTATCACTTCGGCACTTATCGAAGCACATGCTCTGACAATTCTTTCTCGTATATTGTGAAAATAGTAAATATTCACCGAATACGGCATACCCAGCTAGCATGCCATTGACATGTAAACACCATTTGATGATTTCACAATACAACACTAATAGAAATGGTAAGACTAATATCATCAAATCATGCAAATGTTAATGATGATTTCCCTCTAAGAACAAGTCGATATGCTTCACATTTAGAGAGAATTCCAATTAAATTCAGTGAGAGCTAGAGACTTATACACTGAAAGATGTCTTCAATGTGCTCACCCTACACATCATACATTTAAATAAGTGTATGATAAATTGAGAACAACTGGATCTTTAATGCATCAGAAACATATCCGGCATAGGAAAGTTACTAATGAAGAAACAGAAACTTGTATTCTTGCCACTGTGGTTCGAGATCCTTGTGTTAGTTCATGTCAGTTAGCAAGGGAATCTGGCATGAGCCAGAGTAGTGTTGTTCAAGTTCTGCATCACCATAAACATCATTCTTACCATATCAGTCTCCACCAAGAATTAACTGGTACAAATTGTATACATCACATTGAATTCTGCTGATGGGCTGAACTTCAGATTCACAGGGATGACACATTTATTAATTTGATTTTATTTACTGATGAGGCTACATTCACGAACCATGGAAATGTTCATTTGCATAACATGCATTATTGGGCAACTGAAAATCCATGTTGGCTGCGGCAAGTTGCACACCAAAACCCATTGTCGGTGAACGTATGGTGTGGGGTTCTGGAGGACAGAATTATAGGCCCCTATTTCATCACAGGAAATCTCAATGGTAGGAAGTACACCACATTCCTGCAAGAAACATTAGGTCTGTTATTGGAAGAAACCTTTAGGAACAAGGAACAGAATGGGTGTCCAGCACAATTTTCACTGATGGCTAGAAATCAGTTGCAGAGACAATTACCAAATCGTTGGACTGGATGCAGAGGAGATGTGTCGTGGCCGGCTTGTTCGCCAGACTTGATGCCTCTGGATTTTTTCTTGTGGGGATCCATAAAAGACAGTGTTCATAAAGACGTTCCAACAACAACTGAAGATATGTGAGAGAGAATTGTCAGAGCATGTGCTTCGATAAGCGCCGATGTGATAAGGAATACCACTCAATTCAAGATAAGAAGACTGCAGCACTGCACTGATACCAATGGTCATCACTTTGATCACCTTCTGTAAATGGACATTCATGCCACCTTTGTGACCTTCGTTGGCCTTCAAAGAGCTTACTGTTACATGTCACTGGATTCGTCTCGATAGCCACTATCAGAAAATGAGTACCGGACTATAACAACCCATTTAAAGGACAAAACAAAGAGGCTACCTGTCTGGAGTGTGCACAGTATGGAAATGAAATATAGACAATATACACTTTAGGCAGGGAGAGAATAGAAAGCTTTAAAATGTGGTGCTGCAGAAGAAAGCTTTACGATGAGACAGGTCGATCACGCAACTAAAGAGGAGGTATCGAACAGAATTTGGGAGAAAAGAAATTTGTGGCATGTCCAACCTAAAAAAAGGTACATCAAGGGATCACTAATTTAGCAATTTAGTATTGGAGGGAGGCATGAGGAGGGGGGGGGGGGCTTAAAACTGTAGAGGGAGACCATGAGATGAACACAGCAAGCAGGTTCAAAAGGACTAGGTTGTAACAGTTATTCAGAAATAATGAGAACTGCGCAGGATAGAGTAGCATGAAGGGCTGCCAGTATGTATTCACACTGAAGATCACAAAACAAACAACATTTTGGCACCTAAATTGTAAGTATATTTTTTAATAACTATGAAGTATATAATTTTATATAATTTATATGACTATTAATGATGTGTTTTTAACCTCTTTATGATAAAATCCATAGTCTCCTGAGAGTTATTCATAATAAGTATTATTATGCATATAACAATAATGTTCTGAATATAACAGAGGGAAACATTCCACATGGGAAAAATATATCTAAAAGCAAAGATGATGTGACTTACCAAACGAAAGCGCTGGCATGTCGATAGACACACAAACAAACACAAACATACACACAAAATTCAAGCTTTTGCAACCAACGGTTGCTTTGTCAGGAAAGAGGGAAGGAGAGGGAAAGACGAAAGGATGTGGGTTTTAAGGGAGAGGGTAAGGAGACATTCCAATCCCAGGAGCGGAAAGACTTACCTTAGGGGGGAAAAAAGGACAGGTATACACTCGCACGCACGCACGCACACACACACATCCATCTGCACATACACAGACATGTGACAAATGTCTGCTTGTGTCTGTGTATGTGCGGATGGATATATATGTGTGTGTGTGTGTGTGTGTGTGTGTGTGTGTGTGTGTGTGTGAGTGCACGCGCGCGCAAGCGAATGTATACCTGTCCTTTTTTCCCCCCTATGGTAAGTCTTTCCGCTCCCATGATTGGAATGACTCCTTACCCTCTCCCTTAAAACCCACATCCTTTCGTCTTTCCCTCTCCTTCCCTCTTTCCTGATGAAGCAACCATTGGTTGCGAAAGCTTGAATTTTGTGTGTATGTTTGTGTTTGTTTGTGTTTGTTTGTGTGTCTATCGACATGCCAGCGCTTTCGTTTGGTAAGTCACATCATCTTTGTTTTTAGATATAACAATAATGTTCAGTTGAAAGTGAAAATTAAAAAATTTATGTAGACAAAATACTCTAAATAACTTTGAAAACCATGTTGCTTAGGAATAAAAATAACCACCATTAACCTTACCCAAATTGGGAAAAAAGAAACACATTTAAAAAACACTTCCTTGATGTTGACTCCATCTACACCGCTTTATTTTTTTACAAAACTTTATATTTGACTATTTTTATGGATCTATTGCATTATTTTCATGCCTTCTATTATTTTATGTAGACTGGCAAATTAAAATTGAACAAAATGTGGTTTGAGAGCTAGAATTTTTAGGTTGTCTTAGCAAAGTGTTGCCAAGGGTTAGCTTTGAATTAGATGAATGTGGAAAACCTTGAAATACCAACCTCAAATTAACCTGTAGAATTAACTTTTAACAGCCTATGAACGAACCAAGAAAGTCCTTGTCTACCTTGTTTGGTGCTTTACTGTGCAGCCATACCATGTGTGTTGTAACCAACAGAATAAACATAATATGAGAAGGCTCTAATTCCTGAAGATGTCTTTTTTTTTACCTTATAATTTCACATTTTCTCTTCTCGTCACAATTAATGTTTTTTGGTCCACAGATGTACGTACCAGCAGTATAGCAAACCTTGTTCTTCAGTATACTAAACTAGCTCTGCTAAAACAGGAAGCCATCACAGATCATCTTTTGTCCATATACAAATGGTAAACAAATGTTGTAATTAAGGCTTCTGGTTGGGGGAGAGGATGTCCTTGTATAAGTTAGGGGTGAATGTTAGGTGAGAATACTTCAGTCAGATTTATGTTGTGCTGCAAATTGTTGCCAGAAAACATCCACCACTGTGTTGGACTGCCTGTTTTCTGTAGCTCAGTAAGTGCTGTATAAGGAAGCAACAGTGAAAAAAATGGAGACACTGTTTTGGCTCTGTCTTGTACAGGTTTGCATCCACAGTAACTCCAGGACAGCTCCGAATCCACCACTTCGCCAAGAAAATGGTGTAATTTCTCATGAGCAAAATGATAACTAAACAAACCTTTGTTTAAATCAGAAATGCTAAATATATGCCTTAATAGAATTACAGATTATTTGAACTCACAACCATACTTCATTGATTGTCAGAAAATACTTATCACTACACTGAACAACCATTGAAAATGGTTACAATTAATGTTTGACAGGTTTATTTTTGCCACTGTGTAGTATTTATTTGCCTACAAACTTCATGACATAGCTCATTTGACAGTTTGTAACTGCCATCTTTAACTGATTATCTTCCATCAGTACATATGATTTCTGTGAACGGTGTCCTATTTTCCATGTAAGATTTTATATCATCATAATATTATCCTCAGTTCATACCAACATATATTATTCATTAGCTTGCAATGATTTTCACAAGCAAATGCCCCAGACATGTCAATGAGAATCTCATACATCTTCTGTTGCCTGTCAAAGCAGCTCAGATCATCATCAACAAAATCTGTTATCCTGTCATGGCGAATACACGGGCAAAGGAAATATACATTTCTGTCTATTAAAATTGCCAACACCAGGACAACTATCAGGTTCAATTCCATATGGAATCAGATGTTCAGATGTTCCCAGTGACTGTATTCATTTCATGTAGTAAAGGTTACAGCAGTCAGTTGCTAATAACGTTTACTGCAAATCCAAATTTCAATCACTGTGTGGCAGTCTTCAGTGCAGTAAATGTAATTTTAAACATTAAAACCACTTACATACACCCACAGTCCCAGATGGACTATTCATACAAAGGCTGAGTTCACACTCAGTTCAACTACTGACATGAATAGTCCATTTGGGACTATGTGTATATAGAAATAGTTTTAATGTTAAAACTTGCATTTACTGCACTGAAGACTACCACACAGTGATCGAAATCTGGATGTGCAATAAACATTATTTGTGGCTGCTGTATTCTTCACTATTTGTATGAGGAAACCAGGAAATAATGAAATATTACTTACAACGTATATACAGTATAATACTGAATGACACAGAAATGGGGATTTTTGAAACACCCACTAAAAATAGAAAACATACAAGGAAAACAATTATTGACAGGAAATAAACCATTACAGCTTACCTTTTAAGAGACAGTAATCTGTATTATCAATGTTTGAAAATTACATCCTGTAGATGTCGTCATCCTGTACATATGCATTCTTCCAATCTGCTCTCGAAATTCTTCACGAAGTGCTGCAACATCTCAGCTGGGATACCATGAATTTTGTCTTGAATTCTTTGTTTCAGTTCAACCAGCGTTCTTGACCAAATCATGTAGACCAGACTCTTAAGGTAGCCCCACATGAAAAAACACCTAATGGACAAATCCAGTGATCTTAGAGGCCAGGGAATATCACTGAATCCTGAGATGACACGATAACCAAACAATTCTCAAACAGTTGCCACTGATTGCCATACAGTGTGTAATGTCACACCATCCTGTTGGAATCAAGTTTTGTGAAGCTGTGAAGTACTGTTCAATGCAGGTGCAACGAAAGATTGTAACATCTCAATATACTGATCTGAAGCCACAGTCACTATGATCTGCTCTTCATTTTTAACAAAGTAAGGTCTGATGACCCCCTGTGATAAAGCTGCACACCTACTTATACCTTGCTGACATGTAAAGGGTATCCATGAACTTCCTCAAGATTGCTGTCTGCCAGTATTGGTAGTTCTGCTTATGCATATAACCTGTGAGGTGAAAATGGGCCTCATTTGACACTATAAGTCTGTCCATAAATCCAGTGTCCTCACTTATGTTTGTCTTAGTTTGCTGACAGGATTAAAATCACAATGTGGTAGTTGTTCACCTTCAGTTGCTGGACAATCAGCAACTTGTGCCAATGAAATTTTAAATCAAAATGGAGAATTTGGTGAACACTCTCTCAGGATACATTGCCTGCAGATGCCTCTTTACGAACTGAAAGCCGTTGGCTCTGTAAGACAATTGTGTACAACTTCGATATTCTGCCTAGTACAAGTTACCCTGTCATTTTCCTTTTTAGAGCAGATCCAGTCTCTTCCAAATTTTAATCAAGTTTTTATTACGAGTTTCAAGAGCACCCAACAACGACACCATAAGTTTAAAAAACGTCAGAGCTTCCTCCGCATGCTTTCCAAACTATCACTGTTTCCATAAAATATATTTACGGCAAAAGCATGCTTTTGATTATTCCATGGGTCCACTATTACTAAATGGTAAGACTGTTTATGTCTGAAGGGCTGGTGCTGCCAACTGTTTATGGCTACCAGTACACATTACAAAAGCTCCAGCTTTTTTCTGTCATCCTGTACAAAGAATACAAGATTAAATTTTTATATTGTTTGGTTGTATACAGGATGTAAAATATAGTACACAGAGCTTCCACCTCTGGTAGCAACAATGTCTCTAACCCAGCTGAGTATCAAGTTGAAGTGAGCTTGGATGACAGGTACAAACATGTCTTTCCAGATGGCTTCAACTCTATGCCCAAGTTCACTAGTCATGGCAGCTAGACAGTGGTGGCATGGCAGTCCTTCAGCAATCCAAAACCTGATGTTTCCAACAGAAGAAAAATCTACATAATGTGGCAGCCAGAGCAACAGTCAAACTCCCTTTTGTGTTGAGATAGATCAGAGGAGTATGGCCGGCCGGGGTGGCCGATGGGTTCTAGGCGCTACAGTCTGGAACCACGTGACTGCTACGGGTCGCAGGTTCGAATCCTACCTTGGGCATGGATGTGTGTGATGTCCTTAGGTTGGTTAGGTTTAAGTAGTTCTAAGTTCTAGCGGACTGATGACCTCAGAAGTTAAGTCCCATAGTTCTCAGAGTCATTTGAGCCATTTTTGAGAGGAGTGTGGAAAATATTTTGGGCTGGCATTATCTTGCTGAAATATAAGTTACAGGGACGTCAAAGCTATGCAAGCCAAATGTGATTATGTTGTACACCCAAAAGCAACCACCCAAATGCAACCCATACCACTGAGCCAGTTTCTGGGTTTGTGTGACAATGACAAATCCAATTTGGCAACATTCATTCTCCTTGGAGTCTCCACACATTGATACACTCATCATGATATTGTACATACAACCAGGACCCATCTGAAAAACAGGATGTGTTGCCATTCATGTGCCAAGTGTCATTACTGTGTGCACCAATGTTGGCACATCAAGAGAAGCTGCAACAACTGTTGTCCATTTGACAGTCCATGGTGTTACTTGCGTCGATGTCATCTCATTGCCCATGTGGATACTTTACTTCAAACAAGCCCATTTCCTGACTCAATATATATGAAGTTGCTGTACAATCCAGCATAGTCAAGCAAACATTGTGACTACCCCTCAGGTGTTAGTCTAATGAGGCTGCTGAGCTCCTGCAAGACACTGAAACCTGCAGTCTCAACAGGCCATGATGCTGTCACTGCCAATTGTGGCACATGCTGATAGATGTTTCTCCTACTTACATGAGAAAACACAAACCTTCCACCAATGAAGATGTGACTTCTGAATGAGAAATCTGCTGTGTGATCCACCCTTATACTCTGGTGTTCAGAAATTCCTCTTACAAACATATAGAACTTGAAGAGGAGAATGAATACATAACATTTTCAATATGAACCCGTGTCCAGAAACATATTGTTTCTGTTCTACAATGATTTCAGTTCAGATGTGTAACATGTCAACACCTGCTGAAGGAAACAGAAAAGTCTCAGAATTGCTTGTCCTGGTATGCAATAGGGTACACATGATCAAGCGCATTACGTCGGATAGTCACTTGATGACAACGTCTGCCTTGCCGCCAGATCTATTCAATGCCTGTGCATCTCCGATACAACAAACAACATTCAGTACATTTTTTCAGAATGTACAAACATGCCCCTTGTGTACAGAGAAGCTCAAGGCAACAGAAGAGCTGCTAGTCATTTGTATCATCAACGTTTTCTGCAAAGTAGCCTGCCTTTGCACAAACTTTCTGTCAAAGTTCTGCAACAGCACCAAGAAACAGGAGGCTGGACTGTGGTGCTCCACGGCAATGCTGCACCACCTGAATTTGAAGAATATGTACCGAATCACATTGAGGAGAACCCCTCAACAAATACTTGAACAATTGTGTGTGCAATGGGTGTTAGTTACAGGATTGTCTAGGAGATTCTGCATGAGTGACAATTACATCTGTACCACTTACGAAGGGTACACACTATGGGGTCACCCTATTTTTCACAATACATTGCCTACTGCATGTGGTTCCTGCACTGCTGCATCGAAATGCCGCTGTTTCCGTGTAGAGTTCTGTTCAGAGATGAGTATAAGTTCATTAGGGGTTGTATTCCCAATTCGTAAAACAGCTATGTGTGGGCAGACGAAAACCCTTAGCCACCGATGTTCAGGGGTTTCAGTACCATTCTGGATGGTCGTGTGATCAGACCACACCTCCTTCCACTCAAGCTAACTGGTCATGCATACTTCATCTTCCTACAAAATGTACTGAACCCATTCTTGGAAGTTGTGCCACTGAATGGCCATCAGAATATGTGGTTAGAGCATGATGGTGCAACACCTACAGTTCAGAGACTTCTCAAAAGATAATATGGGGGAAGATGGACAGGTCAAGGTGATCCAACTGAGTGGCCATTGTGATCGCTGGATGTATCTCCTGTGGACTACTACTTGTGGCATCATATCGGAAGTTTAATTTACGGAACTTCTGTGGAGACAGAGGTAGATCTGCTGGGACGAGTTCTGGCCGCTACACTAGAAACTGAAGAAACAACAGGTGGGATGGAGAATGTGTACCAGAACATGCTTCACAGGTACCATGTCTGTAAAAACAGTGGTGGTCACCACATCGAGCCACTGTTGTAAAGCATCAGTACTGCTCTGTACCTACAGTATGCTGAGTTCTTTCTTTTGTTTTGGAATAACATAAACATGTAATGCTTAAGTGCTAATACAAACAAATTTGCTTAGTAATAAATAGATGTTTTGTTATCTTTCATTTCAAATGGTTACCTAATAATTGTACTGCATCTCACCTAATTCAGTTCCTCAAGCAGAAGTAGATGATGTAACATCTGAATTGAAACTGTCATAGAAATGAAATGGTACATTTCTAGATATGGGTTCCTATTCAAATATTTTATGTACCATATCCCCTCTGCCAGTCCTAGAAGTCTGTAACAGGAATTTCCAACCTAAACCCCCCTGTATAATAAGTTGATGCCTTTATTCCTACTTTGTGTGATTGCAATGAAATGCCAATCATTTGCATGTTAATGGCAGCCACACAAATATGAAAAATCTTGAAAGGCAACAAGTATCAACACACAATTTGCTGTAATTATGACTATCACACCTATTTATGAAGTAGAGGGTGATTGCTCATCATTCATATACAAAAGGTCTATCATAAATTGTCTTCTCTCTAGGTCGCTCATTCATTGACCTGTAACCATGCTAGAAAAAGGTTTCTGCCTTTCCTGTGGTACCCAAAATTTTAAACTGTTGACAGCAATGAGTTCTTAAGTTGGACTGTCCCAGAAATGAAGTGTGCATAGGGAGCAGTCAGGCTGGGTGGATTACCTACAATATTGAGCATTTTTTTAAAATTTTTATTCCATTCTATTCTGTGATTCTGTTATTAATCGTATGATGAAACAATGGCTGGGCTTGGGCTGCTGCTGTACTAGATATTGTTAGATAAATGCCTACCTGTGCTCAGTTAATGTGGGTAGCATTCCCACACCAGGTACTGTGTACAGATGATGTTATATTAAAGGTGTTGCTGACCAAAGGTCGTGCTGAGGTGCACTGCTACAAGCCAATAGGAGGCTGAGAAATGGTTACATGGGGGATGCAGAGAGGGAACAGCAAGTTGACTCCCATACCCCAGGGTCCCTTTCTTGCCTACTAGCTCTCCTTCTGACCAGATGTGTTTCCTACCTCCACTCTTAGGGCATCATGCCCTCAGTCTGGCTGTGGCAGCTTCCTGATGCTCCAGAACACATTACTTATATCCCTTGAGGAAATAAATTCCAATGATGACATCTAATCGTTCGTGCATGATCTTAACTTTAATAACTGCCCTGACAAACCCGGATACAAACATCCTTCTTCCATCCTAAGTCAGCTGTGCCTGCACAGAAGCAATTACTGATAGTTCAGTGGAATACATCATACAATGTTATTACAAAATTAATTGTTGTTCCACTTTTGGCTATGATATGGCCATCGGTCTCTGGACAATAACTGACACAAAGAAAATTGGGAGACTAAATAAATGGTAGCTGTCAGTTGCCTGAGAGCTGCCATTTCACGATTTATACTTTAGTATGCAGTTATACAAATATTGTTTTTAGTGACAATCAAATTGCTTTCTTAGAAAAGGGTTTGTCACATAATGTATATAACACTACAAGCATCAGTGTGCAAATTTGTTAATGGCCCATTCGCAGCCCTTGATAATGCCAAGTTGACCACAGAAGCTTTAAATGCAGTGGTAACAAGGTTGACAGGATAATTGAAGAGGAATATATGAATTTGCAGTTTCACCAGGGGGGGGATAGATGGTGTAGGAATAACATAAATAATTAGCTAGTGGAGAATCATGCATTGATAGTTTGGGTGAACAAAGTAAAAGAGCAATGGTGTTGAATAAATGTCAGTACATGAATAAGGTTCAGCAGTTTTTTGCTGATAATCAGGTGGAGAAATGTTGAAAGGATCCCACTGCAGAGTACTCTGATCATGTAAAAATGGCACAACAAGCCTTTTCTCAAAGTGTTGCATAAAAAGAATATGGTTCGTAAAAACCAAATGGTTCCCAGGTTGCAAGCAATAGTTAAGGTCCACAGAGGGGGCACTCTAATCAGGCCCATTGTCAACAAATGTGGGGGTGGGGGGTATGACAGAGAGAAATTGCATGCCAAGTACTTGAATCAATATCACCCAGTAAACATCAATATAAGCACCAGGGAGCAGCTGATTAACAAACTGTGTAAAACAATTCTCCAGGGTCCATTGGTAGACATTAAAAATATGTAAAGCAATAGCTCAGTAGGTCAGATTCTGAGTATAATTACCTATAATTTAAGAATCCTGAGTGGCCAACTAGATCATGAATAATGATGTCCACAAATTGATTGATATGATATGCTTGGTGATGATAAACACCTTTAAAAAAAAAAGGTTTGACTATGGAGTCCACTTTGGCATACTGCTTAGTTAATATCCTTATGACAAAAGTAAGGTCATGATGTTATGATCCAACTACCATTACAGGCCAGTAAGACAGGGGTTTGGTGTAGGTACATTGATGACATGCTGTTGTATAAATGATCAAAAAAAAATGATTGTGAATTTAGCATGGTACTGTGTAGTCTGCAAGAGAAAGTGCCATTTACAGTGTAGGACAATCAGGGAGGGGAGATGTCTTATTTAGACCTGACGATTGCACTCAAGAAGATCGAAGTGGAGTTTGATACATTTAGAAAGGATCAGCATTGACAGCCAATAACAGGTTATTCAATACATCACTGAGGTAAATGTTTATGGTAAGGCTTTTGTAAAAAATATTAGTTGGGATGTTTTAAAGAAAAAATATGGGCATAGAGCAATTCATGCGACAAATGGTGATACATATAATGCTAGTGAGGATGAATAACCAATTGACAGGTTATTCAATACATCACTAAGGTAAATGTTTATGGTAAGGCTTTTGTAAAAAATTTTAGTTGGGCTGTTTTAAAGAAAAAATATGGGCATAGAGCAATTCATGGGACAAATGGTGATACATATAATGCTAGTAAGAATGAATAACCAATTGACAGAGAGTGTAAGTAATCGTAGCACACCATATTTTGGTAAAATTTCCTAGAAGCTAGGGAAATATTTAAGAGCAAGAAAACTTAAAACTGGCCTTTTGTATCCCTTGCAAAGTCAGTGAGAAGTAGAGACACAAAGAGAGCACATCCTGCAAAAACTGCAGTGCCACAAGGATATATAGTATCAGATGTGACGATTGCCTGAAGTGATACTTGGGGCTGACTGGAAGGGGATTTGATATTATGTTTAGGGAGCATTTAAAGCAGGCTCATTCACTGTGAGCACCCACCTATGGGATTGTGGCCATTCCGCCACCAGCACATCTAGCAACTTAAAGATATTGCAGAAGGAGAACAAAGAGCAAGCACTTAACACCCTGGAAGAAATCAAGATAATGTGCTACATAGTGCACCTCCCCAGTATACAATCAATGGACACACAGACTTGAGACGACATTGTCTTAAAATGCTCAATAGATCCATAAACCCCTGTAATTTTTACACAAAACTACTACTTTTTTCCCTTGCTACCTGTTCTGGGCATAGTTTGTGATTACTGTCAACCCCCATACTAGCACTTGGCTTGTACCTTTTAATTGTGTTATTCTTTGGTTTTTTTCTGTCCCTATAAGAACTTCAATACTTTTTACAAAAACATCAACAGTAGTTTGTACAGGTCCACAGGGCCTTGACACACACTGTTTTACCAGGTGCACCTATATCCCACCACAGCAATTTGCTGCATGGTTCCTATGTACTGACTTATTACAACTTTTTTTTTTATGCTGTGTCACAAGTCATAATGTGTGTGGCTGTAACTACGTAACAGTGGACTGTCACTGTTTACTAATATAAAGAATTTGTTTTTTGTAAAAACGTTACCTAAGCTTCCCTGTTGGGACATGAGCAGATGGGGTGTGGCTATGCATTCTTCTTGTACTATACCATCATGGTGCAGCGTGTGCAGAGCCAGAGGGCACATACCATGCTTGCTGTCTGTTCCTGCAGGTTCAATATTGATATGTCATTGCTGGAACTCATGTGATGTGATGTGAACTTCCCTTGTGTTTTGACAAGTTTCTTCAACAGATATAGATTTTTTTCTTTTATTGAGGGTACATTTCATGATTTTTATATTTGGTGTTTTATGTTGTATGTTCCAGCTAAATTTTTAGCAAATTTTGATGGCATCATTCAGCCCATTTACAAGTTGACAGTGCTCTCCTTTGGCAAATTATTTTTTGGACAGTGAATATTGTATCTTCTACCCATCCTCACATTTTGTTCATCTTTTCCATTATTTGGGATTGGGATAACATTACAGTTTTTTAAAAAGATATTCCCTTTTTATTGAGGTACCTATGTTAAGGGGGGAAGTGGCTTTAAGCTAAGTAACAAGGTGGTGGTCCAAATAAAAGATCTTACATACAGCTGATTTTTATTCCACAAGATGTAATTTCACATCCATGGTTGTCCTGGACATGAAGTTGGTACTGCCACACAATCAGTTGGTTCACAAATACTTAACAACAACAATGCATGGGACAAAAGCAAAGAACAAACCGTAAAGTGTATTGTAATCCGTTGCAAATAATATTTATTGCAAATTCAGGTTTTGATCACTGTGTGGCGATCTTCCATGCTCAAGGACATATGAAAAACCAGGAACAATTAGGTAATATGCATGCCTTGCTATATGTACAGTTATATAAGTTTCATATGTGAGGCAATGATAAAATACAAAATAAAAACATTACAACCCTTACATATATACGCGCAGTCCCAACTGGACTACTCATGTCCACAGTTGAGTTCACATTGAGGCCCTGTGGCCCTGTTTGCAATTAGTACACAACTTGTACATCATACTCGTCTATAGCGTCATCTACGTGTGTGATGTTTTGACAACATTTGTTAATTTCACTTTACAATTTGCAGAAATCATCATTTCATTTCTTATTTTTAAAGTAATACTTAGGCACATAAAACAAATAAGGTGGTTATAACTAAATACAGTGACTTATGTTTTACATTTACACGTAAGTTGTGGTAAGTGTCTGAAATAACCAACTTACAACTTGAAATAATACAGTCACTGGGCACTTCATTTCACATGGATCCAAACCTGATAAAGACAAACTATACATGCCACATTATAGCCTAATAAAAATGATGATGTACCTTAAAATGCTGTGCAAAAAAAAAAAAAGAGGAATGCTGAAGGTGAATATACAGCAAGCGACATAAACAAGGCACCAGACTTTGAATTCCATAGCAATACTCTCCTCTAGCATATTCCCACATGAAAACTATCATTTACTTCAGTTTTTCTGGCAGAAATCTTATATCTGAATGGAAGTTATTCACTAAAAGTAGTGTCTTACCTACTATCAGTGAGATGATGAGCTCTGTGGAATTGCTATCCTGATTTTTGTATTTGCTGGTTCACTTGAAGTAATAGTCTTAGTTTTATCATAACTGTCCTTTGAATCTACAACGCTGAGAGCTATTCCCAGCTGAGCTGCATAATACGTAATCATTATCAAGGCCTGTTCAGGTGAGAAAGATCAAAAATTACATCATCATTATGATCAATGGATAAAAACTCTAGATACACAGAAAAATAGTGGAAAAATTCACAATCAGCAACTTGCATTATTTCAAAACCTAGAGTACAGCAGTCATAAATTCCATCAAACACCCCCCCCCCCCCCCCACCCCTATAACTTGGCTCAATATTGCTCCTTATATTAAGTATTTAATATTGTTTGTTCTCAAAGCAATAATTTAAAAAAGTTTGATGATTGTAATTTCAGGGACAATATTTCACAAAAATATCATTGTATGAATATCAATAGACAGAAAAATCTGTCTTACAACTGACAGAGGAAAACACTGTGGTATAGGTGACATGTTCAAAACACATATAAAATTTCAGATCTTCAGAGAGTGTTCCCTTACTTATTATAATTACTTACCCCCTCAGATTTCCTTTAGTATGTTAAAAAGGCAAGTCTCAATTTTCAAAATACAGTAAACTGATTGTAATTGTTCCATTTTGAAGTCCTTCAGCTGACTGAAGTGACATATTGATGGGTTTATCCACTAAGAGGTGTATACAAAGGCAGAAAATATAGAGAATTAAAAATTTAAGAAGCTCATCAAAGTGGATTTCAAAATTAAGCACAAAGAAACACACTTCATTTGTCACCAACAAAATTCAGCAGTCAAAGTAATCTCTATATAAATAGAAAAATGTTGCCCTAGCCTCACTACCAGTTCCCCCTCCCTCCATCCCACACCTATCCAACATCCACTAACCTCACAAATGTCAGTGGGATTTAGGGGAAAGGAATAAATGCACAATATACCCAGAACATATCACCACTTGAGAGCATTGTTGAACCACTTCTTGCTGCTGCTCTACAGGTGCATGGTACTAGCATATTCACAGGGTCAGATGCAAATGTTGTGTTATGTCTATCTGTATCTAGCCTTGTGGGAATACGACAGCTGCTTTTAATCTAATGAATTTGCCAGTCCATTTGCTGAACAATGGTGGTACGCTGGTGCCCTGATTCTGTACATTCTTAGGAATGTTTCTAGTGCCTTAAATTGGTGATACTGAAACTGCCAGTCTATCTGTGTTTACATACAATGATATACCAAACTGCACAGCACTACCCCAACACATTGTTTTGGGTACATTCTGAGATGTGGCATCTTTGGCTGACAGAGCTTCTAGTGAATGTAAAAAGCAGTAAAGTGCTGTCGTGCAGTATGTTCAGCTCTGCTTGATGGAACTTTTTCAGACTTTTTAGATCATGCCAAACAAATACTTTTGATTACACACACTATTGCCTTATTTCTTGAATGTGATCCAGCCTGTTGCTGGTAATCAGCTGTAATAACTGGGTGCTCATTCGGTGCTGAGACATTGTAATACAACTTTGTGTTTGTGTTTGTGTGGAGGGAGGAGTGGAGGAGGAGGAAGAGGGGGGGGGGGGGGGTGGATGTGGCATTGACTTGCCAAAATTGCAAGCTAAACGAAGAAATAAACCATAATTTTAATTCACTGTCCTCCTCTTGTGCCCTGGCAAGATCTTCAAAATCTAACTGCAATTGTCTTGATACAGACAAGGCATCTACTAGTATATTCCACACATCAGCAACATGCCTTGTATCATTAGTGAACAGGGTGATGTAGTCTAAATGAGGGGGTCAGAAGCAAAGTGATGTAAGTGCAATTCAGATACTTTTGAGATAAATGGCTTTGAAGTTCACCTGGTTATAATAAAATCAGTTTCGCTGGCACAACATTGTAACTTTACAGATATATACTATAGGATTTAGGTGTTCTGCAGACAAAAGATGACAAGTTCATACCACCATTCTGGATGAGCAAAGAGCCTAAAATAACTTATATTATTTTGATATGGAAAAGGTTTAGCAGAAAAGTAATAAAGGTGCACATGAACATATTAATAATTTTATCATGCAGTAACTATGACACTTTTGACCATTTTAAATAACATAGGGTAACATTTTAGTCGTAGACACTGTCCAGAATGTCGCTAGCAACATCTTTTAAATCCTCCATGCCTGTTGTTACTTCAGCCGGCCGAAGTGGCCGTGCGGTTAAAGGCGCTGCAGTCTGGAACCGCAAGACCGCTACGGTCGCAGGTTCGAATCCTGCCTCGGGCATGGATGTTTGTGATGTCCTTAGGTTAGTTAGGTTTAACTAGTTCTAGGGGACTAATGACCTCAGCAGTTGAGTCCCATAGTGCTCAGAGCCATTTGAACCATTTTTTTTGTTGTTACTTCCCTAGGCCTATCAACACATTCTTATTCATGATGATGACGTTCTGCCTCTCCATGTGATCCTGCCCCTCCTCATCATTATCGACATCCTGAGCTGCTTTTACTTTAAGACTGTTCCTCATACTTCAGATTATCAAAGAAAGCATGGTGGAAAGGGGGGAATGAAGCATTTCAGCTCTTGCAGGTTATTCCACTTTACACGTGTCATGGGTAATTGAGCACTGTACAGTGTATTCAGTGTGACTGTGGGGGTCTCCCACAAAGTGGTTTGGAGAAGTCAGCTGTATAAAATTCAACATCCTCATTGAAAGAAATCTTAAAATGCATGATTAATGGACATTCCTTTTTTACATGAATCCATCTAATTGACCCCCAGGCAAATGCATTTCCTTTGGTATCTCCTGGAATGGATGACTTGGTCAAGAGTTTCATGTTAGCGATAGCTACAAAATCTCCCTGTTTGTTTGCTGGACCTTTTAATGACATCTACCAATCCTGAGGCATGTACACACGAGTTTGATTCCTCTTGTGTTTCTCAATAAGACCAAACTATTGATCACACTCGTTGAACATGTGCCCAGGTTCTAAGAATTTGTGATGGACTGTTTCAATATGTGTGTGAAAAACGATATGCATCCAGTATTTGACAACTGTTTTTTAATATTTTAAAAAGCTGTACAAAGAGAACAGTTGCTCTGAATGATGTCAAATTTGAACAACATATTATTGATACAGGGGGAAATGTAACCAAAAAAGACCAATAAATGGAGCTGTAAGCAACAGAAGAGGCACACCAACCGAAGTGCAGCACACAGCTGTTCCTCAGTCTGCATCCAAGATGCTCAACATGATCCATCAAAAACCATGTGCTGCTGGTAAAGTTGTTTTATAAGAATAATTGCTGTGTGTCAGGAACCCTGCAGAAGTTCCAGACACTCAACAGTATGAAGAAAGGTTTTGGTCCAATGTCCACTAATGGTCTGGAGAAAATGATTACAAAATTCAAAATGACAGATTCTTTTGAAGTCCACTGTGACAGAGGGACAAAATTAGTTCATCTAACACTTCTTGAAGATGTAGCAACGGTATTGCAAGAGGGATCAAGCGGTAGTGTGCAAATAAGCAGTGCATGGGGAACTACCAAAACACTGGCGATGCCTGCAAACATGGTGCGTAAAATCCTACAAAACATCCTGCATTGCTATCCATACAAAAATCGCCCATGTTCAGACTTCCATGCTGAGCTGCCTACAAGAAAAACATTCATGCTGGAATTTCTTGTACAGATAGAAGTGGTCAACGAATCCCCTGGAACTTTCCATGGACAAAGCCATTTCCACCTCCAAGGACATTTCAATACATGGAACTGCAAAATATCAGCAATGGAAACTCCACACACACATCAAACAGTACCACGTCATTCTGCAAATATGATTGCGTGGTGCAGGTTGCTAGCATATTTATCACAAGTCTTTTTTTTTTTTTTTTTTTTTTTTTTTTGAGGTGGTGAGTCCTGCATACGGTGTAACCAGTACCCTCACTGGTAAATGCACCAATGTCGTTCCAATCCTTCAGCAGTGTGGATGTGTACGTAAAATCATTTTGATGCAAGACGGCACTCCCCTGCATATTGCCCAGCCAGTGAAGTGGCTGCTGCAGAGGCATTTAAGAAATTCTAAAATTATCCGGTGTCATTCCCCTACACTCTGGCCATCCAGATCACCTGATCTTAATCCGTGAGAGTTCTAGCTGTGGGGTTATCTGAAAGATGTTATATTCAGTGCTCCAGTTATGAATGTAGCTGAATGGAAGGCACATATTGCACGACACATTCTGAACGTGACCTCTGAGATGCTCCTATTTGTTGTCTAATATGCTGTTCCTCGATTTCAACTTGTGGCAGGAAACTTTGGACAGCATACTGAATGTGTCTTGCATCAGTCTCATCACAATTAGAAACTGATATTTTGCTTTTTATGCAGGTTTTGGCCTCTAAAAACAATTTTTTCCCATCCAATGTGGTATGTCCTTGGCGTGATGGATGGTCTTATCTAACTAACAGTGCTTGAACTGTTCACAGCTGAACTTGTGCAGTCATCTACACAAAAACATTGTGGATGGTGTAATGTGCAACTCAAATCATAGCCATCACAATGTGATTAATTTGTCATTTGTAGCAGACCCCATTTACATCAAGATGCTTACAGCACCACTTATTGGTAAACTTTTCATTAAATTTTTTTGTTCCGTGGCATTTCCTCCTGCATCAATGGTATGCTGTCCAAATTTGATGTCTCTTTCTACAGTGTTTGAAACTGTAACTTTACATAAGGACACCCTGTACATAGCCATCAAATTCAAATATGAGATAAAGCATCCTCTATATCCATGTGGAACAAAAAAGCATAAGGTAGTACATCAAAAGCACCATGCAACTGAGCACATAGGAGGGAGACTGCATTATATGGAATATCTTTAAAACCCTAAAACTGTAATCAGTACAAGCCCATTATTTTGGATAATTTGCTGTTTCACAGGACTTGTGTTCAATGGAAAATTTAATGGCATAACCATGAATGAATAAATGTGCCAGGAATGAAAATCGTTCACTGACTACAAAAAGCTAAGAAAAAAATCCATTTATCATTACAGTAATTATTTGGCACAGTCTTGTACTTTCAATATTAAAAATTGCTAGCATGGAAATTTACGTAGTCACTTCAACATTTCTCCTCTGAGTGCCATAATGTCAATTATCTCAATGAAAAGAAATACTCTCTGAAGAGCTGAAGCTACATTTCAATAAGTGGTTATTGATGATTAAAGTAATTTTACTCTCATGAAATATACTTCAACAAAATAAGAGTAGTAAATTCCATAATCTTATTTGATTCATAAACTAAAAATAATCAACTCTGAGATAATACATGCTTCAGTCATTTATTATTCTGTCTTCTTAATCCTGCAAAATATATTATTTCCAGTAAGCTGACATAAAAAGACAAACTGCCAAAATTTTACAAGGATAAGTTTTTATTTACCTGAGAATGTGGAATTGGATGGTGAAAGTGATGGAATCCAATCAGTGCATCAGAAATAGCAAATACAATGCCCCCAGCACATGAGCATAATTTTGTCCAAGTCCAAAGCTCCTGTAAAATAATTAAAAAACTATTAATAATCAACAATATTGTATAATATATTGTTACATTCCATCCTGGATTTTCCATTGTTTGATTAATAATCTGAAAATGCATTAAGTCTTTGACAATGCTAAATTAACACAAGGTAATAAAAATTAAAAATTAAAACACTTTTAACATGGTCAACTACTTGAGACATAGTAAGATGGGGTGGAGTTTCATCTGCTCCAATTTTAGACATGAATTACCTTTTCTTTTTATTTCATTATGTAAACATCTATAGTTATGTGAAGGGACTTATTTCTTTGTCAAGCCAATGTTCACAAAGCTTTATTGTTCACTGACTAATTTCATTATTTATGACAACAAAGGAATAATTAGTTTATCCAGAAAAAAATATATATTTAACAGATTATTCAGAATTTTTGATCCCTTCAACACATGGAGTTTACATTTTCAATGAACAAAACGTAAGTAGTTCATAAAATTACATACCTCCATCATGCTCCTCATACCAGCAAACATATTACTTCTCTTCAAAAACATTCCTATCTTTCAAAACATTCCAATCCTAAATTGTAACAATTTACAAAACTCTGTACCACAGTTTTGAATCCCTTACTTTTTTCCTCCTCCTTTTGAAAATGCCCACTTTCTACTAGAAAAACTTGTTAGTTTGCCATTTATCCTATTTAGAAAATATCATATTTTAGCCATTTTTGACAGGATTTGTGAATCCCCATGAGAGTATAAATAATATTTTCAACTTAGTTCCAATAATGATATTAATTATGCGACTGTCCAAATCATTGTTAAAATTACAATTAGCAAAGGAGTAAGCATGTTTATGTCCCTTAATTTCTCTGTTTTTCCTATTATAAATCAAAAGGTAATAACAAATTTTAATTATTATTCATGTACATGTCTATAAATAACTGTCGAGGAGAATACATCAATATTTGGTGTCTAATAACTAAACTGTTAATACCTATACGTTGCCAGCAGGTATCCGTTAGTCAGCATACAGTAGTTAAATTGAAACCATGTATGTGTAAATATCTTCATGGATCTTCTTTGAGTCAGTCTGCAGTAGTCATTAACACCATGTAGCTGTTGTGTCAGGTGGCAATAGATATATAAAAAGTAAACAAATCTGTGTCACCTATTTCATTACCACTTTCAGTCAACCACTAATTAAAACTTAATAGTTTCTCAAGCCCAGTTACTATGACAAAAAAACCCATTAACTTCATGCATGTTTCTATCAGAACTGGATTGTGAAAGTGTCCTAAAAATATGTTGCCACTGTCAAATCCTTCACATTCTAATGAACGTGTTGTCCTGTGATGAATACACTATACACTGTATAGATGACACATTAGGTTGAAGACAGACACGATTAAAAGACACTTACACATTGGCTTTCAGTCACAGTCTTCATCAGAAAAAGAAAGAGAAAAGCACACCATTCATTCATACAATCAAGCACACATCACACACACGAGAGCATCACCTCTGGCAAATCGGATCAGAATGCAACTACCACATAGAATGGAATCAGCAATCTAGAAAGGGCAAGGAAAGAGAATGGATAGCAATATACAGGTGGGGGGAGCACTGTCCGGTGAAGTACGCAGGGACTAGAATACCAAAAGGCTCAGCATCACGAGGTAGCGGAGCACGGAGGTGTGGAAAACAGAGCAAAAGGAGAGGCTTGGTGAAATATGGGTAGGTGCATTGGCAGAAAGGAGCAACCACAGAGGATGGGAAACGAGAATGGGGAGGAGGTGATAGGACAATATGTTACCATAGGTTGAGGCCAGGATAGCTACAGGAGTAGAGAACGTGTTTTAAGGATAACTCCCACCTGCTCAATTCAGAAAGACTGTTAGTGAAGGGAAGACTCCAAATGGCTCGGGTAGTGAAGCAGTCATTGAAATCAAGCATGTTATGTTCAGCTACACGTTGCGCCACAGGCTGGTCTACTTTGCTCTTGGTCATAGTTTGGCAGTGGCTGTTAATCCTGATGGACAGCTACTCTGTAGTCAATAATTGCAACAGAGCTGATAAATGAGATGGCTGCTTTCACATGTGCCCCAGCCTGTGATGCGGTATGACCATCTTGTGACAGGACTGGAATAGGAAGTGCTGGGCAGATGCATTGGGCAGGTCTTGCACCTGTGTCTTCCACAGGGGCATGATCCTTGTGCCATGGGGTTGGGATTGGGAGCGGCATGATAGCTGTTGAAACACAGATACTGTTGGTAGTTGATGGGTTTACTGTGGGCATAGATGCAAAGGGATCCATCAGAGAGGAGGTGGTCAATATCTAGGAAGATGGCACAATAGACTGAGAAGGACCAGTTGAAATGAATGGGAGAGAAGGTATTGAGCTTGTGAAGGAATGAAGACAGGGTGTCTTGGCCCTAAGTCCAGATCATGAAGATGTCATCAATAAACTTGAAGCAGACTAGGGGTTTGGCATTTTGGGAGGTTAGGAAGGTCACCTTTGATGGTCCAGAAACAGATTGACATAGGAGGCTGTCATCTCTTTCACAAAAAAATCCCTCCCATATAACATAGCCACCCGAAGATGGCATATCTGCAGTGACAAGAAACCCCTTGTCCAGTATGATGGGAGTCTTGCCAAGGCCTTCACAAACAGGCACCATCTCCCAGACCTAGTCTGCAAACAAATTTCTCATGCCATTTCCCCTCACACCCCCAATCCTCAGACCACCCCCAAGAACCAGCCACAAAGGAGTACCCCTCCATCGCCCAATACCAGACCAGACTGTAACAACTGAACCACATCCTTGCCACGGCTTTGATTACTTGTCATCATGCCCTGAAATGAGCAACATCCTCCACAAGATCCTTCCCATCCCACCTAAAGTGGTGTTCTGTCACCCACCCTATCTCCACAACATCATAGTCCATCCCTATGCCACTCCCAATCCCAACCCACTGGCACATGGATCTTACTCCTGTGGAAGACCCAGGTGCAAGATCTGCCAAATCCACCCACCCAGACCTTCCTATTCCATTCCTGTCACCAGTTTATCCTACCCCAACAGGGACTGGGCCACCCGTGAAACAGCCATGTCAGTTACCAACTCTGTTGCAATCACTGCACAGCTTTTAATATTGGCCTGATAACCAACCAGTTGTCTACCAGGATGAACAGCCAGCTACAAACTGTGTCCAAGAGCAACCACCCTGTGCCACAACATGCAGCTCAGCATAACATTCTTGATTTCAATGCCTGCTTCCCCACCCAAGCTGTCTGGATCCACCCCTCCATCACCAGCTTTTCTGAACTGCTTAGATGGGAGCTACCTTACAGCATATTCTCCACTTCCATAATTATCCTGGCCTCGACCTACAGTAACATACTGTCCCCACACCTTCCAGCCACCAGTTTCCATCCTCTCTGTCCTCTCACTTCCTGCCCATTCCCATCTCCCACCCTTTGCTCCTCTCTGCCAACACACTCATGCATCTTTATTCACTCTCCTTTTTTGCCCTGCTTTCCCCCACCACCCTCACCCACAACCTCCAGACTATGCACTGTTGGCATTCTAGTCCCTGCATGCTCTGCCAGACAGTGCTCCTCTCCCCCCTCACCAGCACACTGCTGTAGCTTGCCCTTCCCCAACCCCTCCAGATTGCTGTTTCCATTTCACATGATAGTTGACATGCTGGTTTGAGCTACCAAAGTTGGTGGTCATGTGTGCATGAGGTACGCTTGCTTGTGGGAATGAATGATGTGTGTTTCTCTTTCTTTTTCTGATGAAGGCTGTTGCCAAAAGCTTATGTGTAAATCTCTTAATTGTGCATGTCTACAACTTTACGTATCATCTTTACAGTAAGTAGCGCTATCTTTTCCTACATTGTTGATATTCCACCCAGGAATCTCCATTGTTTGAATACACTACATAAACTATCATATACAAGCTATTTGTCATGATGATATGAGTGTCAATAAATGTGGAAAGGTGTGAAGTTAAATAATTCATTGTCGTGTTCATTTCAAGCTTCTCATTAAACAAAAACACAAGGAAGCAGCACTGCTACCACCAAGACAAATCCAGGTTAGTCACGTTCCAAACTGTATGCTGAACAGTCAAACATTTGGTAGGTAGCTGGAAGTATAGCAACACACAATGAAGACATTACATGTAAAGTTTATGAGTAGGCACTTTGCTAATGAAATCTTGAAAAATATCACTGATTAAAGCCAGGAAGTACAAGCCGGTTTAAACTGATACAGGTATGTATGTTTATGATACATTTTGTACCTACTACTTAAAGGGTCAGAAAACGTTGAGAATGAATTTAATATGAAGCAACTGTAGCAAGTTTATGAATAAAAAACTCATTAACACTTAGTTCTCATGTTTCTTTAAAACTACAAACACAATTTATCCTGATAAAAGTGTATTATGGTCCTACACAGCCTGTTTCCAAGTTACATATATGGAACAAGTACCACATTTAATTTTAAAATTATACTAAAAATTTATGGTACAGTTTCAGAGTAAGTATTGTTATTTCAGTAGATTTTATCGCAAGTGTTACTGCTTTTTTTCTAATGATTTTTTTTTCATTATGTTAACTTACTACAAAAAATACTAAAGATTTTTATGCCTAAACAGGAAACTAATGTATCAGTAGACATTTTATTCCTCGTGTATTCTTAATGTTATTTTCAAAAAGGAATCCCAGAACTTATGACAGTATTCAAGAATGTAATGAGCATGGTCATTTTGAAGATATTCTCTTTTGCTCATTACTTTGCAGAAATGCACCTTCAACTAGAGTCTACTACTGATTTTTCTTGTTGTTTCCTTCTAGTCCAAGGATTGTGCGAAGCAGAAATCAAATAATTGACAAAAAGAAAAAAAAAAAAAGTTTTACTTGTTACTTTTGAGTAATGCATTCCCAGGAAATTGCCAACTGTAACTACACTTTTATAGGATCTTTTTGAGAGATATAGTTAGAACTAACTGGAAGTGACATTCACCTCAACACATCCATCATACACTGCAACCCTAAGAGAGCCATAACCACAACATGCCAGCCACTGTCTCAGCTAAGACTGTACAAATCACACCCCCTGGAGTTCAGGACATGAAGAACCATATTTCCACAGCAGGAGAAGGGAGGCAAAGGGGGGGGGGGGGGGGGGAGTTTTCTCAGCTCTTTTACCGTAAGGTGTGTTATCTCACTTCAGCCTAGGGTAGTGTTCCAGGACATCAGCAACCAAACACTTCAAAAACTATGATTATATTTAAATGATGCCTTGAGTTTCATTATCTGATATGAATAAATTCAAATGTGTGGCAATTACTTCATTAAGTACATGCAACCCATTGAAAATTTTTATTGCCCTTTTTTTCAGTTAAAGAGTTTCCATAAGAATTTCTCCAATATGTCTCCTTAATGTGACACTGATGTTTCAGGAGTATTGATATGACAATAAGCAAATACCACTAAATAATAATAATAACAATAACAATAATAATAATAATAATAATAATAATAATAATATCAATAAGTAGTCACAAGATGACAATGTGTGACTCAATTTTATTAACAAATAAGGTGTTGGAAAGAGCAAAACTGACCAGTCTTCATGGTAGCAAGTCAAAATCTCAGTTGCTGATCATAGTTTTCAAAAACAAATGAAAATGGAGATTCAACAATTTCTTCACTGGGAGGTTTAAAACTTAAAATAATGTGATCAAAATTTTATTCAGTTAGATATTAATTACAATTATTACCAGTTACCTCAAAGAACTGTACTCTAGCAATAGCTCTCCATGCCATTGTAACCAACAGAATGCTGTAGATGGGAACTCCAATCATCAAGACACCACTCAGACCAGGCATCAAAATTACTACAGCTGGAAGAAATAATAGAAACAATCACTGTAGCTGTAGTAGTAATAGTAGTAGTAGTAGTAGTAGTAGTAGTAGTAGTAGTATTATCTACCACTATTACTATAACAGAAACAGCATTATTTAGCTTTACAATGATACTGATACAACAGAAAGTGATTATCTGATTGGATATAACATTACAAGGGTGTGTTGAAAAATAATACATCCAAATTTTTTTATGTAAAAACTCTTTAAGCTTTTTAAATAATATAAAACTTATTAATATTATACACCTTTATTCTTCATGTTACATATTCACAGCCCTCTGCAACCAGAGGGCTCCAAACTGTAGTATAGAACACAACAGTGTATAATGTAACAATGTCAGTGTGTGAGCAACAGCATGCTGTAATCGAGTTTCCAATGCAAAGAGTTCATCCACACAAGGAGCACCCCGTCCTTTAGCAAAAACTGCCACAGGACATACAAGCACTGAGACTTCTACAACAATCCAACGTCTTGGATTCATGGTCATCGATCATCCTCCATACAGTCCCGACTTGACTTCATCCAATTTCTATCTCTTTCCAAAACTTACAGAACACCTTCAATGACTTCACTTGATAGTGATGAAGCAGTGTAAGTGAATGCGAGGTTGCGGCTCTGTAAGCAATGGCAGACTTTCTACAATAACAGTAGCAAGAAACTGGTCTTTCTTTGGGAGAAATGAGTTCGTTGCTAGTGTGACTATATTGAGAAATAAATATGTCAAAAATAGGAATGCCAACAAGGGGTTGCGTGACATAAACCAAAGTTGGTTTTTATCTTAAATATGATGTCTACTCAAATTTTGTGCCAGTAACAGAAGAGTGTCACTAGCAGCACCACTATGGGGATGTAACTCAGGTTTGCTTTCAATACAGGCTATAACAGTCATGCATTAACCTGTGATTTTCCTATGGTAATCACTTAAATAAGTTACCTGACAAATTTATCCCTGAAATTTCATTACTCTACATTAATTATTTTTTGGTGATGGAAAAAAATTGCATCAATGTAGATAGGCTGTATGAATTATATTTCCGTTTAGTAACTTTTCAAGTCACTGACACTTTCACTACCAACAATTTCATTTTTTTATGTACAGATTAAATGTTGAGCATGGAAGCATAGCTTAATTGTCTCATTCAAGTACCCAGAAATAAAATTATGGGAGCAAAAAGTTCAACATAGGTACTGCCTAGTCATGTTTCTATTCATTTTGTACCACTCAGAACACATTTTTAGAACATGGTAACACTTTTAAAAATGCATATAGCACATTATTCATTGTCAGGTTCATCCTGGGTAACATCTAATGTCAAAAACACCTCTCAACTAATTGTTGTTCTATATCATAGCACAGTCTCATTATTTGGGCACTTGGTGCATAATATCTATATTGAACTACATGGAAATGTGTAAAGGTGATGTTCAAATGTGATGCACACTGACAAGAATCTAATAGCACTTGATTTAAGTAGACCTATTAGTATGTTTAAGTCTCTCAACAAGAGCCACTCAATGTAAGTCAGATCCAGAAACCTCATTGAACTTTTAAAATTGAAAACAGTGTCAATCACTTTCAGGATGGCAGGCCTAAAATTAACACACCAGAAATTTCTCTGATAAAATTTAAAACCCATGCTGTCTTCCTACTGCTCTAATCAACCGATGATCAGATCCAACTAACAAGTAGTTATTTCAAGTTTAGAGGTGGCATAGACTATAGTGAAATTTTCCATAAACAACATAATGGGAGACTCAACTGTGGACCTGATATCATTGAATTGTATAGCAAACAGAATCATGCTTAAAACATATATCTAAGGGCACCATACTCCTGCTTGAATTGCTCTGAATATTAACAACTCGATATGTAAAAGATTGTCTGGAAAGAAATAATCACATGACTGTGCAGTGGAACTATGCCGGAATGTTATGCTTCAGAACAGTGCCATAAACACTGTCTAGATAGAAGAATATACTTATGAGAGTGTTGGTGACAGGTTGTCGTATTGATAACTTCAGGTTCTTTTGTTCTGTAACACTCTTCATGGGATTCTATCCTCACCAGGTGTAGTCTCCTTGGACTGAAGCAATGCATACTGTAGCTCCCATAGAAAAGGGGCAGTTTTATTCCTCAGTTTTATTGGTACTGAAATATTAATCACCCCTCTTCAGCAATTCCCAATGGTGGTGGGGATCTGTATCCCAGTTTTCAAAGGTAGTGATCAAAGCAAAAACTCCACCACTGTCTGCATGATGTCTCTAGGTGTAGATTGATTCATTAGAGAAGCTACTGACAACCTGACATGCTTGCCAGATATCCTCCCTACGAGTTCACACACCGCTTTAGAGCTATTAGAATGAGTCACCGAGTCCAGAAACACTCGTCATGACCACTTTTTCCTGCGGTGGATTGTCATACGGTATTTGTCTTTAGACTTCAAATATGAAAGGCTGTTTGTTGACTACTAAACTGTTGACATGTCACATGCCTGACCCTGATTGCTGGGCAATCATCATCATTTCATCATGGCACATGTTGCCTCTGAATTCTGCCCGAAATCCTTGGGATGGTTCCATTAGCAGCATAGTGGATTCTGGATGTTATTTCCATTTCAGAAATAGCAAATGGGCTACACTATCTCAGTATTCAAAAACAACCAGTTGGCTGCATTGTGTTTGCTATGACAGCATTCCTCAAGGCCACTTACTTCTAGGGACTGCCATGAGAGGTCGATCTAGATGGCAAAGTTATCTCTTTAATCCAAGTCATTCACCACTCCCCACTGAGCAATGTTTGCACAGGCAGGAGAGCAGAATACGAAGTCAATGGTAGAGAAAAATTCCACTGTAATTCTTGAATACCAATGTGGCTGGAGGATGTGTATCCTCCTATCACATTACGTACATTAAAATCTCCTTGAAATAAGAATAGCAGTGGGAGTTGAAAAACCAGGTCAGAGATAGCCTTTGTATCCAAAGTTTCAATGGGTGATAAATAAATGTTACATTATGTAACTTCATAAGATGTGGACTAGGAGTTGAGTGACGTATTATTCACCAAGTGGCGACCCTACTTTTAGCCATGTCCCCACTGAGGTGATCTTTATCATGAAGCACAGCAGCTATTTAACCCACTTTCTCTTGAACTTACTGGTTATACAATTCAGAAGAGAAAGAACTGAAATAATTTGCTGGTTCGCTACGGAAAAGCTGAATGTACATGACTGAGTCGTCATCGACCACGCTTGTTCGGATACGTGCTAGTCAGTCTGTTTTGATTCCATTTTCCTCACATTACACTCTGTTTTACTTTTGTTCTTTGGAATCTATGGTGCTGATTTAAACTGAGGCACACAGTTTTTCAGTAGCTTCTTACCCCAATGTTGTTTCTACTTCTAGTGCTGACACTTTCCTTATCGCTGGAGATGGTTTGGTGTCAAGAATCAATAGCAAGATCATCCACAAATTTGATGTAGTTGCAAGAGCTGTTTTTCTGGGTCTGTTGAGGCATTTAATTCCTTCTTAATTTTTACTGAGGGCTACCGCAAAAGATGTTGTATATGTATGTGGCTGAAGAAATTTGTCTATCTTCTCCACCATCAGCTATGGTATGTATTAGTCATTTTTATCACCTGACTATTCCTTTCTTCTTCAAAGATAATACACTTCCTGCTGCATGCTAAGTATCTGACTGAGCCAGCAGCACAAGTCAGGAAAGATACTTGTTTCTTCAGCATGAGTGGCCACACTGTGTTTCCCATATGTAACCTGACCTCGAACATGTGATATGTATGAATTTCTGGTACTTCAAACCGCTCTCAGTGTTTTGGATTTATAGTCTAATTCAGAGGCAAAACCTGTAAGATGAACATCTGTGTAAATGCTGCTGTTTCTCTCCAATCATCTATCACATTATGTTTTGAACTTCAATTACCTCTTACTCAGCACATTCCTCCTGACAATGTTCTGTATATGTACATGTCATTGTTTTGTGACTGTCACTTTCATACAGTTAAGGCTATAGTGCAGCACCACTTCAATGGAGTATTCACCCCCAATTGCTTTGATTTCAGAAGGTTGGTGCATTGCTTTTATATCACTGTTTCTTCACGTAATCATCCATTTGCACTTTACTGATGTATCTTATAGGTAGGACCAAACATTTTAATACAAAAGGGTGATATCTCCTCAAATGTACATTTTCTTCTAGTCACAGTAAATACATTTTGACACACTAGGTGTGCCCTGTTATTGTATACTGTTTTAATTTTGGAGGATGTCTGCTAAAGAGGACTAGCCTCCCATGCTCTACTGGATGGGTGTTTTCACTACTCACCATACACGCTATACTGCCCAAGAGAATTTTTGGGACTTCATAGATGCCATGGTGTTCCCACACAGCTAAAAATATAACAGTTCAACTACACAGTTCTGTTACTGCCCATTTACACATTCATTATGGCATGCTACCATTCTAGCATTAAAGCATATGGAAAAGTCTCATATGGTTGGATGCACCACAAGCTGTGCCTAAGTAATGCATGCACAGAGGCAAGCTGTCATGGCATTGAGCACTAAAAGGAAACCAGAAATTGTTGCTTTCTCTATGGCTGCTGCTTTATATGCGACAACAGTAAGCAACATTAACAGAAAAAAACTGTCATTATGGTTGAAAAAATGGATAAACAGACGGCCAAAAATTGTAAGCTTGACATTTCTTTGAAAATAACTTCTTTTAGAGGATGAATACTCATTTAGAAATTGAGGATTAGGGAGGATGATTATTAGTTCCTACTGGACCTCATGTAAGATAAATTAATCAAGCAGGGCTCTGTGATGAGAAAATCAATTACTTCTTTCAAGTAGCTATTCTAAGAATTCATGCCACTGATGAATCCAAGTCCATCAAAAAACTATACTTGTGGTATGTAAACACCCCCACTGCTAGCAGGGCTGGTTTGAAAACATTTTTTGCACACGAGTGAGCTATAGTATGGTCCCCTCACCCTTTCCCTCTTTTCCCTCTCTAACACTTCCACCTGTGTCAGTTTTCCCTATTAGTTGCTATATGCACTGTATGCAAACCTTGCACTTGGCCGCCCCTGGCACCTCTTTCAGCTTGGTACCCTAAGTGGCCATTACTAATTGTGATATGAAGGGCTTATTTCAATAGCGGTACAAGTTCATTGTGAGATACAGAGTCCTACAGTTAAATGAGCGCTGAAAAATCTGCAGTTGAGATACCAAAAATATTCAAGCATATGGCTTCTTGCTAGAGATGAACCTTTCTTTCTGTTTGTTTGGATCATTAGTTGCAGAAGCATTATAGGCAGAAAAGTGGAGGTAATGGACTTGTACCACTATTGAAATAAGCCTTTCATATGTCCTGTATAGAAACCATACAGCTTTGGAGCCTCTGGCGCCCAAGTGGCAGACTGTTTTGCTGACTGCCAGCACCGCTTCTCTTTGAGGTCTCTACAACTTATCTTTCTTATCAGTAATATGGACAACACAGGATTTTTATTTTCTTCTTCATTTCTTCTACTATTGCCTGCAGCCTACAGTCTTTATGTACTCTGTATTTCTTTAATGCTGTATCATGTTTCTTCCTGTTGTAATCATCTTTACTTCCAGTATCAAAGAGACAGTTTCAGTTCATACTGTTCATTAATACACTGATGTGTTCCTTGCATTCTTTTCAAAATAACTTCGTAGCTTGAAGATTTCTTAAGTAAGAGAACCTAACATGTCATCATCATGAATGCCCAAATGAAGTGTGATAGGACTGTTCTTATTCTATGGATACCTAAATGATCTAACAGAGAGGGTGAGCAGCAATCTGTGCCCGTTTGATGATGCAGATGATGATAATGAGGTGGTGTATGGGGAGGTGTCATCAATAAGCGACTGTAAGAGGATACAAGAGGATGTACACAAAATTTCTAGGTTTTGGTAATTGGCAGCTTGCTCTAAATCTAGAAAAATGTAAGTTAATGGAGATCAGTAGGGAAAACAATCCTGTAATGTTCAAATACAGCATTAGTAGTGTGCTGATTCACACACAATCGTGTCAGTTGAATATCTAGGTGTTAACACTGCAAAGTGAAATGAAATGGAATGAATACATCAGAATGGTAATAAAGAAGCAGAATGGTAGACTCAGTCCATTGGAAGAATTTTAGGGAAGTGTAGTTCATCTGTAAAGGAGACTGCATACAGAACACTAACACGACCCATTCTTGAGTATTGCTTGAGGTTTAATATCTCCACCAGTTGAGATTAAAGGAAGACATCAAAGCAATTTAGAAGTAGGGTGCTAGATTGGTTACCAGTAGTTCACTCAATAAACAAGTATTATGGAGATGGTTCATGGATTCAAATGGGAGCCCCTGCAGGGAAGACAATGTTCTTTTTGCAGAACACTACTGAGAAGATTTAAAGAATCAGCATTGGAAGCTGCCTGCAGAATGATTCTCCTACCACCAACATACATTTTGCATACACATGACGAAAAAAGAGAAATTAGGGCTCATATGGAGACATATTTGCGAGTGGAATTGGAACGGAAATGACAAATAGTTGCACAGGGTACCCTCCACCATGCACCATGTGGTGCTCGCAGTGTATGTATGCGGATATAGACGTAGCTATAGAAGTCAGAGCACTACAGAAAATGTGAAGCAGACAGCTGCTGACATTTTTCACTGGCAAGACTATGTCAGACTGAATGCTTCATCTTGTATCTGCAGCAGTCGTGTAACAACACAAGCACTTTGACGCTCATGAATCTATGTATCATTACGACCGTGTCACCTCAACAGCCAGCACAGAGCACGCCTTGAGGTTGGGGTTTTTATGATAACAGACGTACAAAACACATGATCCGGGTGGCTAAGCCAAGATACCTGTCTCTTGTGACACACAATGCTAGCCATTGAAACATGTCCACAGCTTGTTTAGGGAGTACTAGTGGCTCTGACACGGTCATAGCTGGAGATGCTCGGGCCCACCTGACTTGGCCCCATCACAGCTGAATGAGCTCCGAGCAGTTTGTCATTTAACACCACCCACGAGAGTAACTAAATGGATTTACTAGAGATGGAGTGAGTGCTACATCCCTCCCCACAGGCTACCTACATATCACCAGATGCTACTATCTACCTCTTACAGACAGAACAGACGAAATTTCTGGATGCATTTCAAGTTGGCGACTTAAAAAAAAAATGCATTTGTGGTAGGCAACCGAGACAACTCAAGATAAAGAACCTGGAGAGACAGCCCGTATCCAGTCGTTGTGTAATGTGTTTCTTTTGGTTGGTTTACTGTACACTCTGGAATACGAAGACATTTGCACAAAAGTGAGCTAAAAGCAGTCAAAGTTCTAAGGCCGAAAAATGACAAGGCTGCGTTTGTAGAATGAGTGCGGCTACTGGGGTATCATGCTTGCAATTAGTAAGTGTGCGATTTTCTTTTGAACTTGGCCAGCACCTACAGTCGTGCTACTGGTTACGCTGACATCTTAGACATTTAATCCGACAAAAATCTGGCAGATAGACGTATATTCTAGAAAATTAGCCAGCACCAAGTGGTTATCGTTTTAATCAGGATCGGTTTTGCGACTGTATATAGATTCTTGCCTGTTGCAGTTTAGTGGTGCAGCACGATCAGGCTATAACCCGATCACGAGTGGTTACAGTACTCCGTAACAGAGGACGTCACACAACAGTCACTTTGAAGAAGGCAAATCTCAGACAATCGTATACAGTGTATGATATATTAATGCCATTGTGACTTAACCCCGTGCTGTACCACTCTGGCAGTCGAAGCCAGCTGACCAACTCCCCAGTTTTTCCCGGCGTCTCCCGTATTATAGCACTCCCCCACCCCAATCCTAACAGCTCCCCTATTAACGTCCGTTTCTCCCGCATATTTCGTAAGTCACTGCGTTTACATGTGACATCTTCCGAAAGACGAAAACCGAATTTCGAAAACCGTTTCTCGCTGCCGGTCGATGTGACCGAGAGGTTCTAGGCGCTTCAATCCGGAACCGCGCTCCTGCTACGGTCACAGGTTGGAATCCTGCCTCGGGCATGGATGTGTGTGATATCCTGAGGTTAGTAAGGTTTAAGTAGTTCTAAGTCTAGAGGACTGATGACCTCAGATGTTAACTCCCACAGTGATTAGAGGCATTTGAACCATTTGTTTCTCGCTGACATGTTTACTTGTTAAAGTCTGAAGCCGATTTGATAGCCCAGTTTAAATATGGCGCCTGGCAAACACCTGATAGAGTTTATGGTTTAGTCGGCACAATTACTATTTCTCTTCAATTAGACGAGGTGTAAACAGTTTCGGTCTGATACTTCTCCTTGCCCTTCACTGCACAAAAAGCGACACCGCCCATATTTGCCGAAAATTCTTAAAAACCTGACAACCCAAGCATGTTACAAAACCGGTTACGCTCACAAGGGAGCGAAAATGGATTGCGGAATTGGAAAACCGGCAACCTGAAGTGGATTTCCAGAATCGATTTTGAAGTGTTTACATGGCCATCCAGAAGCGGTATTGGGAAATCAAGTTTGCCAAATCCGGTTTAGGGAGCTTCGTGTAAACAGGATGAGTGATTACTGTTCCAAATATTAATCCCGCGAAGTACTATCTATAGTTTGAACATCCTCATCGACAGTTCTCGAAAAGCTCTCGTTTTGTAGATACTATTGTCGACATTTGGTCTTTTTTTCTGTTCGTGCTTCTACGGAAAGAAAACGGTTTGTTTGTAGGGAACGAGAGGAGTGGAGAAAGAATGACATAGCTTACACGCCTGTAGGGATAATGAGCGGGGGAATTTTTACTTGTTTTTCGTTCAGTACAGGCAACAAACGATTGCGTTCATCTCTTACCGATTAGCAGCTATGGTGTCAATAACACACGGAGTAACAATGACTCGCGAAAGCGGATTATTGAGACGTTCATTTTTAATCACACTCGTTGTATAATTTATTTCTCAGTTAATTCGACGACAGTTAACACGAAATGTGCTGATTTGTATATACTACTTTCCGTAATCATACCAACTACACTGCTCAGCGTGCATGTGTCTGCAATAAGGTTAAATACTCCATATGTTTATTTGAAGAGATAGGAGCAACATTAATGTTGGTGAAAATCAATGGCATCCAACGGTAATCGAGCTTACAGAATGTTTTGTTAAGAGTAACTTAGCATCGCTCATGAGAGTAATGCCAACTACACGTAATATTGTTTCACACAGTTACAAGTCATATTAAAAGAATTTATTGCTGATTTTGTAAATGAAGATACTCTACACGAAAAGAATTCTAGTGCTCCGAGTATGCTAAAAACAGGAACAACAGAAAAAAGTTGAGTAAAAGTTTTTAAAGATTTAAAACACAAAGAAATTGATGTGAGAAACATTGGTAAAAATCATAGGATTGAAGACAATTACTTAAAATGAAATGATAATTAAATGGACACCCTAGCTGCAAACAGGCGTTGATGTACTTCATTGGAGACATGTTGAAAATGTGTGCCCCGACCGGGACTCGAACCCGGGATCTCCTGCTTACATGGCAGACGCTCTATCCATCTGAGCCACCGCGGGAACAGAGGATAGTGCGTCTGCAGGGACTTATCCCTTGCACGCTCCCCGTGAGATCCACATTCCCAACATGTCCACACCACTACATTCGTAGTGCGCCTAATAGATGTTTGCCCATCATACTTAAAACTAACTTCATTAAGGAATAAATATACTGAGAAGCAGTAGTTACTAAACCAGTTCTTGGAACAGGTTGCGGCATGCTGTTCTTGAATTTAAACCAAAATGAGTATTATTACATGCTTTTGCAATTTAACCCGAAGTATGGTACCGTTTGAAATAATAGAGTAAAAGCAAGCAAAGTACGCCAGTTTATCAATATTTATGTCTCCATTGCCAAGAAAACGTGATTTAGTTGTGAGTTGAAATTTATTGTGAATAAATCTGCGTTAAACGAACCCGTAAAATCATGGTCAGACGTCCATCATCTGATATGTTGGTCGCCCTAGTCTTACCTGTTGCGCACAGGGCGTAAAGAGCAGCGCCCAGCTGGACGTTGAGCGGTTTGAAGCCGAACGCTGCAGTGTACATGAGCTGCGCCACGCCGAAGGCTGCCATGCCGTGCAGGAAGTAGTGAGGCCACACCAGCAATGCGTCCCCCAGGCAGGAAAACGCCAGCCCCGTCAGGATGCGCCGGGAGAACGTGTACCTGAACAGAGGTGAGACACACATGCGGTTCATGGTGCACAGCAAGATGTCGCAGTCGATTCTGGCAGAACGTCACACGCATTAAGGTGACCAGACATCCCATATTATCCGGGCCTGTCCTCTCCTTTGTTTTCATCTACGTCTACATGGTTACTCTGCAATTCACACTTAAGTGCCTGGCAAAGGGTCCATCGTACCATTTTCATACTACTTCTCTACCATTCCACTCTCGAATGGCGCGTGGGGAAAAGGAACACCTAAATCTTTCCGTTCGAGCTCTGATTTCTATTTTACCGGGTGATCAAAAAGTCAGTATAAATTTGAAAACTGAATAAATCACGGAATATGTAGATAGAGGGGTACAAACTGACAAACATGCTTGGAATGACATGGTGTTTTATTAGAACCAAAAAAATACAAAAGTTCAAAAAATGTCCGACAGATGGCGCTTCATCTGATCAGAATAGCAATAATTAGCATAACAAAGTAAGACAAAGCAAAGATGATGTTCTTTACAGGAAATGCTCAATATGTCCACCATCATTCCTCAACAATAGCTGTAGTCGAGGAATAATGTTGTGAACAGCACTGTAAAGCATGTCCGAAGTTATGGTGAGGCATTGGTGTCGGATGTTGTCTTTCAGCATCCCTAGAGATGTCGGTCGATCAGGATACACTTGCGACTTCAGGTAACCCCAAAGCCAATAATCGCACGGACTGAGGTCTGGGGACCTGGGAGGCCAAGCATGACGAAATTTGCGGCTCAGCACACGATCATCACCAACGACGCGCGCAAGAGATCTTTCAAGCGTCTAGCAAAATGGGGTGGAGCGCCATCCTGCATAAACATCGTACGTTCCAGCAGGTGTTTATCAGCCAGGCTGGGGATGATGCGATTCTGTAACATATCGGCGTGCCTCTCACCCATCACGGTAGCAGTTACAAAACCAGAATCACGCATTTCCTCGAAGAAAAAAGGCCCGATAACGGTAGGTGTGGTAAATCCAACCCATACCGTGACTTTCTCGTCGTGCAATGGAGTTTCCACGACAGTTCTAGGATTTTCGGTAGCCCAAATTCTGCAGTTGTGGGCGTTAACAGACCCTCAGGGCGAGAAACGAGCTTCGTCGGTCCACAACGTGTTACTCAACCAATCGTCATCTTCCGCCATCTTTTGAAACGCCCACACCGCAAATGCCCTCCGCTTCACTAAATCGCCAGGTAACAGTTCATGATGCCGATGGATTTTGTACGGATAGCATCGGAGGGTACGCCTCAGTGCCAACCAAACAGTACCGTATGGAACGCCGGTGCGACGTGCGACTGCAGGAGCACTGACTTCCCCGTGCATTCCCCGCTACAGTCTTCATTTCTTCCTGAACTGTCTCAGCAGCATTACGCCTTGTGCTCGGTCGGCCACTACGGTGTCTATCGTCTAAACAACCCATGGCTTCGAACTTCGAAATCATTCTCGCCACAGCTGCATTTGTCAACGGACCTTTAACCGTTCGAAACCCCTTCCTATGGCGATAGGATCGTAATGCTGAACTAGCACATTCCCCATTCTGATAATACAGCTTCACTACAAGCGCTTTTTCAGGTAACGTCAACGTGCTGCGACTGTTGGCGCATCTGATTCTCTCTCTCATTACAGCTCCTTTTATACACGATTGTCCCCCATGTCATTCCAAGCATGTGTGTCAATTTTTACCTCTCTATCTATATTATTCCGTGGTTTATTAAGTTTTCAAATTTATACTTCGTTTTGATCATCCGGTATTATGATGATCATTTCTCCCTGCGTAGGTGGGTGTCAACAAAATATTTACGCATTCGGAAGAGAAAGTTGGTGATTGAAATTTCGTAAATAGATCTCGCCGCAAAGAAAACCGCCTTTGTTTCAGTGACTGCCACCCCAACTCGCGTATCATATCAGTGACACTCTCACCCCCATTGCGCGATAACACGAAACGAGCTGCCCGTCTTTGCACTTTTTCGATGTCCTCCGTCAATCCTACCTGGTAAGGATCCCATACCGCGCAGCAATATTCCAGCAGAGGACGGACAACTGTAATGTAGGCTGTCTCTTTAGTGGGTTTGTCGCATCTTCTAAGTGTTCTGCCAACAAAGCGCATTCTTTGTTTCGCCTTCCCTACAATATTATCTATGTGGTCTTTCCAGTTTAAGTTGCTCGTAATTGTAATTCGTAGGTATTTAGTCGAACTGACAGCCCTTGGATTTGTGCGATTTATCGTATACCCAAAATTTATCGGATTTCTTTTAGTATCCATGTGGATGACTTCGAACTTTTCTTTGTTTGGTGCTAATTGCCACTTTTTACACCATCCATAAATTCTCTCTAGATCATTTTGTAACTGGAATTGATCGTCTGATGATTTTACTAGACGGTAAATTACAGCGTCGTCTGCAAACAGTCTCTGACTTTTTGTGTATAACAAGACGCCGAAAGCCTTTTTTTGTGGAAATGTCTTATCGGCATAAAACGTGTAGTGCTTCGAGAATTTACACGTAAATTGTAGAACCACTCGACCTTCTGCCGCCTCGAAAACGCGATATTTTAAAGACGAGCGGCACCTTGCCGGTCGCGCCTTGGAAGCTGTATTAAAAGGACAAGGAGTGTGTGTGTAGTAATATTCCGTGGTTTTTTGGTACTATGATTATTGTAAAAAAGACAAACGAACAGTTGACCCTAGACTTTTACTTACTTCATGTCTTATCTCTGAACGAAGCAAGACGCATGGGACGTCTATACATTATTTGGTTGTTTAAATCAGGCAATTGTGATTATATTTAATTGTATCTAATGGGTATCGGCGTAGTTGACTTGCAAGAGTTTGTATGCTCATATGAAACTTGTGGAAATGAAAATACATCTGAGCTGAACTGGAAGTATGAGAGTACATAGTTATTTCAAGTGAGAGAGATAACAATTTTTTGATTCCTCTAACCAGCGTTATTTTTTCGGAGAAGGAGTTATTGAGATCAACGCGGCCGCATATCCAGAGAAGAGGATCGGCTAAACATTTCAAGTAAGTCAACTGTAGTAAGAGAAGTGTGAAGTTCGGAATCCAGTTTTGCACCGCTTCTCTTGTCGCCAAAACCGTTAGAACGGTGATCAGGACTCGAAGAAAGAGGAATTTTCAAACGAAATCAAGATAAAAAGATATTGTGAGTTGCTATAGCAACCAATAGTAACAAGGCAGGGAAATTGTTTAGCACAGTTGGATTCTGCATAAACGGCAAAAAGAGGTGAAAATTAATAATCACCATACGAGAAAAGACGCAAGGAATATCTCAACAGTTTAGACTAAGAAGAGTTACGACGATACCTATTCGACGAAAAAGATCCAGTGTGGAGAGTAAGCAGCCTTCACACACATCGCGGGGGCGTGGACCCCGTAACCAGCAACCGACGCCAACGACCCCAGCTGCTGCTCACCGGTGCTGACTACAAATCCGTTCACAGACACCGACAATGAAACCAACCTTTGACGCTGCCGTCAACCGTGCTGTTCACCGGCGCTGATTCCACACCGGCTCACCGACGCAGCCTAAAACTCTACGTCGGGTGAATGTGGAGTTGAGGACACTGTTCAATAATAGACTGTTAGTATAGTTATTATACTCATAGGTGAATTATTTTAATGATCACTAGATCTAAAACTAAGAAAAATACTCAGAGGTGATTTTGTTAATGATAACTCGAACTAAAAGTAAGAAAAATATGGATAATACTCAAAAAATTGGGGAAACATCAGAACCAGCCATGGCCATGACAGTGACAAAAGAAATGTCAGACTGGACTGAGGTAGCAAATTTAATTAAAGCACTAAGTCTTAAATTAGATAACCTGAGAGAGGAACTAAATGCCAGATTAGATGACCAAGTCATGCTCAAATTGCAACTTTAAGTAAAAAATTAGATGCACAGAGTGCAAATTCAGCTACTTTAAGATAAGAACTACGTCTTAAGTTAGATCCAGTAAATACTCAGTTAAATGATAGATTATATGAACAGAAGCGGATTCAGCTACTATAAGAAAGGAACTAAGTGCTACTTTAAGTGAAAAACTAGAAGCACAGGGTGATGTTTTAAATGCTAAGTTCAATGCCTTAAATGGTAAAGTGGAAAGTTTGCAATTAGATTTAAAGAATGAATTAAGTAATTCCTTGACTATCCATGTAAACCAACTGTTCACTGACTCTTCTTAGTCTAAACTGTTGAGATTTTCCTAGTGTCTTTTCTTGTATGGTATTTATTTATTTTCACCCCTTTTTACCGTCTATGCAGAATCCAACTCAGCGAAACAATTTCCCTGTCCTGTTACTATTGGTTGCTATAGCAGCTCACAATATCTTTTCATCTTAATGTCGTTTGAGTATTCCCCTTTCTTCGAGTCCTGATCACGTCGATCGCCACGTTCCAACGGTTTCTGACGATAGAAAGTGTGGAATAAAATATACAGACATTATGTTTTCACCAATTAACGATGTATTGGATTATGCAGAATAACATTCTCGCATTTCACATGTAAATATTTCCATCTTCTCGCATTTCACTCGTATTTCGGGCTTTTAACCGCCAGCAATTCAAAAACAACGAAATAATTTATAGACGTCCCATGCGTCTTGCTTCGTTCAGAGCTAAGACATGAAGTAAGTTAAAAGTCTATAGTCAAACGTTGGTTTTTTTCAACAATTACACCCACCAACAAAGCGAAGAATAGCATTTAATTACTGCGTGTCCTCTCACACAGTATCTGTGGCTCTTGCGGAAAACACGTCGGTGTCGTTCGTCTGCCGCGCTTATCGTCTTCTCATTACAAACTTCCAACCTGCACACAGAAAACGGCGGCGCAGTAGGTACGATTCCGCTCTCTTACTTACTTTTAAAATATCGGGTGTTCGAGACGGTGGAAGGCCGCGAGTGTCGCTAGAATTTACACCGAAATTCTCGAGTCACTGCAAACACCGTTTTGCATCAGTTTGATGAGAAATTTAGAGACAGTGATAGATAAATGATGAAACACAGTGCTGTTTATATAGTTCCATATAATACATATACATCTGAAACCGTGTACACACTTCGCTTGGAAGACAACTGAATTGTGCTGTCCCCCGCTGTCAAGTAACCAATAGTAATCGCTCCTGTTTGATGTGAATGCTGCCAACAATAACGAAAACCGTAAACGCAATATGCTTGAGCGTGAGTCAAAAGAAATCTTTACAGTTCCGGTTTTCGTAAAAGGCAGTACTGTGCTCTGCATTTGTGAAATAATAAAATATAGTGAACCTTTGTAAACAGCAAGTGATCAAACAACTGAAATTAAAAGTATCACCGAAAACATTAGAAAAACGCAAACTGGAGAAACACGTCACCAAGCAACTATTGAGCAGAAATTATTTTACACTGTAAATGCTCCCATAGTGCTCAGAGCCATTTGAACACTGTAAATGCGCCTCATGCCAATTTTCCTAAATTTTAGAATTTCTTATTTGATTGTCATGGAACTGACGTCCCCTCTGAACGAGTGTTTCCTCATGTGAACGGTTTCTGGACAAATGACGAGAAAGCTCTTTCAGCACAGATTTTGAGTGTTGATTAATAAGGTGAACTTTAATCACATTTCCAGAACGAGATTTTCACTCTGCAGCGGAGTGTGCGCTGATATGAAACTTCCTGGCAGATTAAAACTGTGTGCCCGACCGAGACTCGAACTCGGGACCTTTGCCTTTCGCGGGCAAGTGCTCTACCATCTGAGCTACCGAAGCACGACTCACGCCCGGTACTCACAGCTTTACTTCTGCCAGTACCTCGTCTCCTACCTTTCAAACTTTACAGAAGCTCTCCTGCGAACCTTGCAGAACTAGCACTCCTGAAAGAAAGGATATTGCGGAGACATGGCTTAGCCACAACCAGGAGGATGTTTCCAGAATGAAATTTCACTCTGCAGCGGAGTGTTCGCTGATATGAAATCAGTAACTCCATCAACAATGAGAGATTATGAAAATGCATGGATTTCTCTAATCTATCAATAAGTAGGCTTCTACTATACAGATACACATGTAGCAACATTCTTTTTATATTATTTCTTAAGAAATCGTTTTTGCTTCACGTGCAAAATTTAACAAAACGGGAGTTACGAGATTTTCGCTGTCTACCATTGATATGTATGTTACACGTTACTTATTTATTTTTTATTAATTTCGAAACCTTCGTGTGTATGACGAAACAATTTTACGCATTCCTTTCTGTCCCTTGTTTCACTGAAAAATTTAAAATGTACCGTTCTCTTGTCTTAAAAATATGGTCACCTTATAAACGATACTTCTTCACTGCTTCAAAAAGGGTGGGGGTACGGCGATGTGTGTGTGTGTGTGTGTGTGTGTGTGTGTGTGTGTGTGTGTGTGTGTGTGTCGGAGGGGGGAGGGGAGGGAGGAAGGTGAAGTCTCCTATTAGGCCAAGCACTGTACTCTTGTCAAAACTCAAAATACGAAGTACAGATGATCATGATATGGTAGAGGGAAGCAAGGATACCTTGAGCACGACAATGCGGTGTGTCTTTCTGGTAGTTAGGTCAACTATTGCCGTTAGGCAGAGGTTTGCGCGGATTAAGATACCCGCGGATATCGGCAGTAATATCTGCCTTGCTGATAAAAGACAGCGGCGATGAGGATATCCGTGGGTGCACCTCCGGATATCCGCTATAATAATTATAAACAATAACTGTTAAATGTTGAAAAACTGCGTCAATATTACAATTTTTTCATCTGTGTTTTCTAGTCTTCCCTGCCTAAATGAGGTACGGTATTGCCGAGACCTTGATACTGTTAAGTAACCATTACACTTGAATTTACATATTGTAAATATAGAAAAAGAGCACTATTTGTATTATTTGCAAGTGTTTAGTTCACTTCTGGCATAAAAGCTCTGAACTAATACAAATTGCCAAAGAGCACTACTATTCGTCTTTAAATTACAAACAATATCTGGAAAATTTCCTGTCTAGTTGAATTGTAGGCATATAACTTTCCCTATTTTAAGCGCAATGTTAGCAAAATGCCTCTTAGTGGAGGACGAAAATAAATTACAACATAAAATAAATTGCTACTGAATGAAATAAAATACAACGTTCCTTAATATTTGATTTATTTATAGTACAGTGGTTTGCTATAAAGCTCTACATAGACCTACATTCAATAATACAGAGAACACTTGTATGTAAACTACGGACTCGTCAATGTTCACTTTAAATCACTTAAGGATACTTGAACATAATTTTTCCAGTTTATGTCAGTTATTCAAATTTATTATTTATTATATTTAACATGTGGGAAAGACTGGGCAGCATCTACTTGAAACCGAAAATAGTTTAGAATTCCTGAAAAGCAACGAAAATTAGTAGTACGCACACGGAATAACGTGGCCGGTAGAGTCGCAATCGGCAGGACAAACGTTAGAAGGGTTTTAGTGGTGGGGGTTGTGAGTGGGCTCTGCAGGGGAAACGCCGAACGCCGGAGGCGAAGTGCTGTTCGCATATTTTTCGTAAATATTACGTGGAGCCTCTGCATGCCCACACTTGCTTGGTGACCATCACAAAAGATGTTTTGGTTAATATCCAAGAAGAATTCTCCTGAAACTTCAACAAAAGCAGCGATTTATCTTCCCCTGACTTGCTTCGTCAGTGGCGAATTTTGAGTAAAACCTGCATTTCTTTTATTTTCATGTTAAAATTTGCTTCTTTTACCAGAACATAGCGGAGTTTACCCAATGTCACCAAAACTATTGTTCAGACTCAACTGTGAGAGAATGCTGAAACAGTGGTATAATAATAATTAATAATAATAATAATAATAATAATAATAATAATAATAATGGGGTGTGACGAGCGCCTGCCGTCGGGTAGACCGCTCGCCTGGTGCAAGTCTTTCGATTTGACGCCACTTCGGCGACTTGCGCGCCGATGGGGATGAAATGACAGTGGTTATTGAAGTTCTTTTAAGGTAGGGACTGAGAACAAGAAAGTCAGTATCTTACGAAAAACATCATCTTCGGTACAAAAATAAACGTGTAATGTCTTCACAAACGGTGTTCCAAAATTCACAGTATTTCCCGTTGTCTAGCTGTTGATGGCACTTAAAAATTTCATTCATTCATCAAAAAAGTCTGTAGTCAGTGGAATAACACGGTAGGTAATGAAGTTTCGCCTAAGAACCATATGTTACAGTACTTTCCTCTTTGCATGCTATAATTTGCCTAAATCTCGTTTCAATATCTCCAACCGTTTATGAGATACGAGGAATGTTGCATATATTTCATTCTGGCTTTATAGCTGGCACTAGCTATCACAAATGAGTGTACGACATAAGAACAATTTTCTCGAGATTGGTGACAGATATAGACCCTTCACCCAAGTCTAAAGAAAAATTCAAAATGTTAGCTGGATTTCATATGCAGCATGCTCCAAACGCAAAATCATAGTGACCTCTATTTTTCCAATTTCGCGCAGTGTCTTACTTGAATTCAAATACCACAGTAACTATAACTATAATCGAAATGATGGGCAAGTCGTCATATAAAATAAGTAACGCAAAAATGAAATTATTCTACTGACTAAAAAAAGAAATATTGCAGAGAGCATGCGCCTGGATATTGTTGTCGCGTCGCTAACCGGCCTCCGCTTCCGATCAAACCAAGGTCCGTCGATCAAACGAATGAACTCGCCCAGTGCTTAGGACGAAAATTGGTCTCGGCGCATCGGCGAATTTTAATATAGAGTGTGACCTACACTTGTTTTAGAAACACTAGCTGAAATATCCAAAGAAATGAGCACTATATAAACTGAAGGATGCCTATGTTGTGCAGCAATTCAAGCACGCAACAATGGAATGAGACAGGTTAGTAAACAGTTGAAACATTGTCAAGTAACGCCACAGGCGTATTAGAAATAGGGAAAGTAAGAGCTTAGGAAGCCTTGGATGACCCCTAAAATATTGGACCTTATAGTGAAAAGGAACAGAAAAGTCCTGATCAATATAAAGCTATAAAAAATGGTTCAAATGGTTCTGAGCACTATGGGACTCAACTTCTGAGGTCATTAGTCCCCTAGAACTTAGAACTAGTTAAACCTAACTAACCTAAGGACATCACAAACATCCATGCCCGAGGCAGGATTCGAACCTGCGACCGTAGCGGTCTTGCGGTTCCAGACTGCAGCGCCTAAAGCTATAAAAAACAACACAATGTGCCGTTTAGAGAAAAAGTGTCTGGAAAAAATTAGGAAAGAAATGGATGATTATTTGAAATATGGAAAACTGGATGAAACTTACTCCAAGCTGAAACTGTTGCAACACAGACAGAGAACCAAGAATAACACAGTGAGCGACAAAAATGGGAAACTATTTGACACAGAAGATGTAATTAGCAGGTGGAACGAGTATATTGAAAACTCGTACAGTGGTGCTCAAACTGAGAGTTTAGTTGAGTATACTAAAGATTAAAAACTAATTGAGGCCGGCCGAAGTGGCCATGCGGTTAAAGGCGCTGCAGTCTGGAACCGCAAGACCGCTACGGTCGCAGGTTCGAATCCTGCCTCGGGCATGGATGTTTGTGATGTCCTTAGGTTAGTTAGGTTTAACTAGTTCTAAGTTCTAGGGGACTAATGGCCTCAGCAGTTGAGTCCCATAGTGCTCAGAGCCATTTGAACCATTTTTGAACTAATTGAGCAAAACAAAAAGGGACCATGAATAAAAAAATGTAAGAGTTCTTCCTTGCATCAAATAGGTTAAAATCAAGTAAAGCAATGGGTACAGATGACGTTCCTACAGGGCCCCTTCAAAACAGTAGTGACAGCATCAAAAGTAAATTATTTACTGTTGTATCTGAATGTTATGAAGAGGGTATCATACAATCTGACATGACAAAGAACTAAAACTATTGACTTACCCAAGATGGTAAATGCAAAATACTGTACAAATTATACAACACTGGCCGTTCTGTCATAGACATCAAAAATATTACTGCCAGTAGTTAAAGAGAGGATTACAAAGAAAGTAGAGTCTATGATTAATTTGACTTCACAACAGGGAAAGGAACGAGAGAGGCAGTTGGAAGGAAGATTAGAAGTAAACAGAAAACCGTATATAGGATTTATTGTTTCAGAAAAAGCATTTGGTGTGGTTGACTGGAAGTTGTTATTTAAAACAATGCGCAAAGTAGGATTTAACTGGAAGGACAAGTGATTAATTTTGAGTATATACCAAAGTTAAAGTACAAAAGTTAAAGTATTGAAATGGATATTAATGGTTGCAAGGATGAAGCAAAAATTAAAAGATGAGTAAGATGTTCTCTGTCGCCTGAGTTATTTAATTTGTTTAGCGAGTCACCAATAACAACAATAAACGAAAAGACCACTAGGATCAAAATTAATGGTACTGATATTGACTGCATCCTATTTGCCGATGGCATGCAGTAGTGGCTGAACCATAGAAGGTACTAAATAAAATGTTTAAAAGTCTTAAGACCAGAGATAACAAAACTAAAAATAGACATCAAGAAGATAAAGTCATGGTTATAACCAAGAAAGAAGGTGGAGGTAAGACAGGCGTAAAAATTGGAATGAGCAACTTGAGGAAGTAACTGAATTTCACTACCTCAATATCATTATGGAAGATAACAAGATAATCGAGAGAAAAGCCAACAGTTTCCTCCGAAGTAAGTATATCCTCCTACTGAAAAAGCACACCAGCTTCGACATCAAGAAAAAATTTGCTAAGACCATCGTCCGGAGTGTTATTATATACAGATGTGAAACCTGGACGTTAGCAAGGCAGGAGAAAGATCGCCTCGAAGCTGCGAAAATATGGTTCTGGAAAAGAACTTCTTGGGCTGACAGAGAAACGAATGAGACGGTTCTACAAGGAGCAGGAGAGAAGAAAAAAACTACTGGACGTTATAGGCCAACACATAGCAAAATTTGCTGGACACTTAATTAGACGTGATATTCCGCTACGAAACATTTTCGAAGGCAAGATGGTAGGGAAGAAAACGAGGGGACGACCGAGAACATCCTATTTAAAAATTGTGATCGATGAGATGGGATGTACTTTATACGTATATGATGCTGAAGAGAGGGAGCTGTGGCTGCAGAGACAAGGACTTAGCCTTTTTGGAAAAAGAAGGTACTGGAGGGGACCGTAGTAGGGATGGCAGTTATCGCTGGAACAACCGGTTTTCGATTTTGTCGGTTTTTTTTCCACGCCTGTTGAACCTCGATCAGAATAACCGGTTTCTAAAATAATCGACTGACCGTTTTTTATTCCTATTATTTCCGCAATAAAAACACAGAAATCGAACAGAGTGAAAAAAATGTTGACTCACTCAGTTTCAAGATACACAGAATGAAAATATTAAATTAGCGTTGGCTGCTTTCCTCGAAACACGTCATAATTGGTTGAACCCTACAAAAAACACCAGTGTTCTCCTCTTGTTTCTATTTTCTTGGAAGTCTCTTCAAAAATCATGTTGTGATTGGCGGTCACACCACTATTTAGTCACTGCGGATAATCAGTGCTAAAGGACGAAAACTGAGTTTGAAGAAGTCTGTTTATCGTGTTATTTTGTCCGTTTTCAAGGGCTAGAAGCAGATAAAGTCACATTATGTAGTTACAAGCAGATCAGTCACTTGCTATTTTCACTGTGCAGTGTGAATGAATTTAGCTTTTAATTTATTTATGTTTCCTTCCTCTTTTACCATTTCTTAGAGATGACAGACAAATCTTAAATCTTTTAAAGCAAATGAAGCATTGTACTTCATTGCTATGTCACATCGTAAAAATATTTCCCGACTAGGGTTGGTGCCATTCTGCAACAGAACGGATGGCCGGCGACAACAGCGAGGAACTACCACGTAGACCAGTTGGAGGCAAGTCTTGCACACTGCACGTACAGGCGTAGCTTAAGCCACGACACAAGGCAACAGGGTCATTATTGTCTCAACGATGCTGTACCAGTTCTTATGCCACGTGTGTGTTGCTCGTTTCTGTTGTCATTGTTATTTTAATAACAATGATCGCATTTCACATTTTCTATAATAACGCAATATTTCAAACCAATGCAAATATTACAAATAAAAATTACTCCTTTTTTAAAAAAAAGGTTTACTTAAAAACGAGAAATTACAGTACTGCTGCTATGGCTAATTGATTTATTGTGTTTCTTTTTCTTTTTTACTCTTAGAAAAAAGGGACGCCTGTTATAACCGAGGTCAAACAAATACGAACAATACTGATTTTCCGTAATAAAATACCGATATCGGTTTTAACCGGTCGGTTTTTTCCGTCCCTAGGTCGCAGACGGCACGAAATTATCGGTTATAATGGAACAGGAAGTTTCCCAACTCCTATTACAGACTTCTAGAATTGCAGTGGGTGAAGTTTTGATAAGGCAGCCATCTCCGGAAACGTACCGCTTAGATGTAAAGCAGATAGGGACACTTTCAAGTCTTCCGTACCAGATACGCACACAACGGAGACAATGAATGAGCTCTGACCTTGGTGCCCTACACGAGCTGCTTCACGTGGCAAACCTTATGTTCGCAAACAGTCAATCCTCCCATAACTTGCGAACGTACCAGTTTCTCGCAGGTGATACAGACAATTTTCTCGATACATGCGTTGTACCGCATTACCAGTAAGAACCGTACCGTGAAGCTGGAAATTTGAGAAAGGTCCAACGTTGAAGCTTATTTTACATCCAATCGGCACATTTCCGGACATGGATTGCTTATCAAAACCATATCCACCAAGACCCCTCCACAACCCAAAGAAGCTTATAATAGGAATTGGTGAAACACCCTGTGTAGAACGAATTCAGTGGAACTTCGTATAGCGGACATGGACTGCTTATCAAAACCATATCCACCAAGACCCCTCCACAACCCAAAGAAGCTTATAATAGGAATTGGTGAAACACCCTGTGTAGAACGAATTCAGTGGAACTTCGTATAGCGAGCATAATTAGTTCCACAATCTTACTCGTAGTGCGAAACACTCGTTAAGCGAAACAATTTATCCCATATAAATTAATGTAAAGTACGATAATGCGTTCCATGCAGGAAAAGTACTAAAAGTAATATTATGTGCTTTATTAGTCAAGACACACAACTAATTAATTTTTACTAGGAAGTTATCTATAGTCATTTGTTTCTGTCGAACTTCGTATAGCGAGCATAATTAGTTCCACAATCTTACTCGTAGTGCGAAACACTCGTTAAGCGAAACAATTTATCCCATATAAATTAATGTAAAGTACGATAATGCGTTCCATGCAGGAAAAGTACTAATAGTAATATTATGTGCTTTATTAGTCAAGACACACAACTAATTAATTTTTACTAGGAAGTTATCTATAGTTATTTGTTTCTGTCGACACTTCAACACTCGGCGAAAATGCGACATAGCATTATCATAAATTTGCAGGGCACATAGCCACTTCTTTATTAGGGTGGTGATTTGAAATGTACGATGCAACCTATTGCCAAGCTTTCAGCATTTCTCTTGTTCCACCATAAGACTTCTGCTTTGTTGTTACCGCCTACTCTTCCTCCTATGAAGCACTACTCTCTGGAACTTCTTGCTGTTAAACACTCTGCAACTCCGTAAGCTCGTCGGCAGTCATTTCTTGGCTGTAATCTTCCAAAAGCTCAAAGATTTCATTGTTTTCGACTTCTAGTCCCATGCTCATGGCCAAAGGCACAACTCGCCGACGACAGGCTCTACAGGTACTGACTCAAGTCACCACCACTTCTTTAGGTGGTGGTGCTCATGTGCCTCAGCGTCACATTCGAAAACGCTCTCCCGCCAAAGTTTTTTCCAAGCAGAAGTGAAAGTTCTTTTCGTAACCCCTTCTCGACTGTCTTGAAGCAGGCAACAATGTTGAAGTGATATTTTCATAACTCTGAGAATGAGATTGGTAGCTTCGGGCAACTCAAAGCAAAGCGCGAAGAGTGCTTTAGTTTAGAGCTTCTTAACGTTAGAAATAATCTGCTGATTCACAGGCTGGAGTAACGGAGTCGTGTTGGGAGGCAGAAATTTAATCTTGATGAATTCAATTCTTCTAGGAGGTAATCTTGTAGGCCTGGAAAATGGGCAGGAGCGTTGTCCTCAACAAGCAAGACATGGAGTGGAAAATTCATCTCAAACAAATATGTTTTTCATCGAAGGACAAAACGCTTCACTGATCCAATCACAAAAAAGATTACGTGTCATTCAAGCCTTTTTGTTGGACTTCCACATCACGTTTAACCTGCTCTTCTGGACTTTACACTTCTCGAAGGCTCGTGGAGTTTCTAAATGGTAAACAAGCAGCGGTTTAGTTTTCAAATCGCCGCTTGTATTGGCAAAGAATAGCAGTGTGAGACGGTCTTTTATTGGCTTGTGACTTAGGCAATGCATCCTCCTCTGTTGTTAAGGTACGCTTCGGCATCTTTTTCCAGAACAGACCCGTCTCGTCTCAATTAAAAACCTGTTGAGCCAGATAACTATCAGAGTGTACGAGCATCTTGAAGTTGCTGATGAAGATCTCTGCTGCCTTTGTGTCGGAGCTCGCTGCTTCGCCGTGCCTCCAACACTATGGATGCCGGTTCTTCTCTTAAACTTCTCGTACCACCCACGGCTTCCCGTAAACACTTCTTTGGCCGCTGATGATAATGCTTTCTTCTTAAAGAAGTCAACAAAAATTATTCTCGCCTTCTCACAAATGATATTCTTGTCAATAGTGTTGCCTTGCAATTGCTTTTCATTTATGCATATTTTGGAGCAACCCTTGGAAATCGTCCCTAATACGAAACCGTTGTTTACATAATCTTATCACTCCCTTTGAAGATGTTTCTGTGGGTTCCTGGTCATGTCGGTCTGCCAGGAAACGAGGTTGCTGACGCTGCTGCCTAGGCTGCAGTCCTCTTACCTCAGCCCGTGACTTCTTATATTCCCCCCTCTGTTCTGTGTGTTGCCGTCTGTCAGGAGGTGGTGTCCCTTTGGCATCGCCAATGATCCTCCCTTCATGTGAATAAGCTTCGGTTGTTAAGCCTCTCCCAGCGGCTTGGACGATATCCTATCCACTTTCCCACCGGGAGGAGGTCATTTTAACTAGGCTGCGTATTGGGCACTGCCTTTTTAGCCATCGTCATTTGATAACTGGCGCTACCCCACCACTTTGTACACACTGCGCCCAAGTTTTAACTGTCCGTCACTTCCCCACAGAATGTTCAGTTTTTAACCGTTTACGTTCCCGCTTGGGTTTGCCATCTGACTTATCGGCCGTTTTAGAAAATGAAGCGCGGGCTGTCGAGCGCGTTTTACTTTTTATCCGCCACAGCAATACGGCGAAGGCCATTTAATTTTTAGTTTTGGCCCTCCGTTTCTGTTCGGTGTCTTCTTAATCCCTTTTTCCACGTGCCTGTTTTAGTTGTCTTCTATTATGTCAATTGGGACTGACCTATAGTCGTTTTTTTAACTCTTCTCTGTCTTCGCGTTCTGTAGTTTTGACTTGGGCGCGTATAACCCCAGTTGTTTTTTTGCGCCCTAAAGCAAAACAAAACCAACTCCCTTTGAAGCATCTTTCTCCTTACTATTCTTGTTCTAGAGGATAATGCGAGTAGTTGATGTAGAATGTTTGTATATGCGTACTAAATCAACAACGCTCACATCAAGTTCGCGTTTTTCGAATTTATGTTTCGTTTCTAAGGTCATTTTCTTTCTCATATGGTCGTCTTCTTGCGGCTTTATCTTCGGGGACATTTCTACGAAGGTTTTAAAATTTGCACAGGAAGATAGCCACTGTGTGATCATAAGCTGCACTAAGATGATTGCAAAAAGAGCGCTAAACCCAGGCTGCAGTACGTACTACAGACATTATTCATATGCTGCTGCCGACAATGAAAGGTGTTCATGTTGAACGTTTCCTCCGCCGTGCGCGAACTGCTCGCGACGTCACACTAAATCGTCGTCAATCTTTGTGCGAAACATCGCTCGTTAAGTTTTTTTTGCTCGTTATGCGAATTCCGCGTTATGGGAGGAGCTCGTTAAGCGAGGATCCATTGTAATTGAAGACGTTGGATGTAGGCGCAACAAATTTGCTGTGGTTACCAAAATGATGGCATTCTGAATGGTTTTGTAATTAGTCGCGCAGTCGGCTATTACACTGGCACCTCCAGCGCATTAGGTATTGTTCCCTTCAGTCCCTGGCGACTGTCAGTTTACACATCTGAAGACCGCAGTGCTGCTCTGCCCCATCTGCATTGCAGCATGATTGCTGTGTCTCATTCCTCTTGAGCTGCTAACACGGACTTGGCACGTCAGTGCCACAGTGTGCAACTGGCGCCTGTTGCGACATACAGCACTCTTTTTGTCCACGTAATGTCTCACCTACGAAGGGCAATGTCGACATCGATTGAAGATTTGTATACACTGTACGGTTCGTGCGCATTCTGTTGCTCTTGGGACGCTTAAAGACAACGAAAGCTTACCGAACTCTCGTATTTTGCTGGCCAGTTAACAGTACGTGATTTGTATCTCGCAAAAACAATATAAAGAGACTAGGGTTATTAAAATATAACTAAAGACACGAAGTACACAGTCATTAAATTTAAAGTTTTTTTTATTTTCGACTCTTTTCGGAGGCTTTGCTGTATCATCAACTGGCAGTTCCTGTGTTGTCTTCAGGCGCATTCCTCCAGAGAAATAGAGAATGCCGAAATATCAGCATGTTGAATGTGTATCACTTTTATTGCAGAATGTTTTTGGTGAATTAGTGAGCAGTAACATTTTAGAACCCATGTGGTATACCTGCAGTCGCGTGCAACTTGGTTGTCTACTTTCTTTATATAATTCACCGCAGATGTAGCAGATATTTGGTGTCTCTTGGCTTACAGACATCTGTGTCTTAAGGCGTGCTCATACTACACTACTGGCCATTAAAATTGCTACAACACGAAGATGACGTGCTACAGACGCGAAATTTAACCGACAGGAAGGAGATGCTGTGATATGCAAATTATTAGTTTTTCAGAGCATTCACACAAGCTTGGTGCTGGTGGCGACACCTACAATGTGCTGACATGAGGAAAGTTTCCAACCGATTTCACATACACAAACAGCAGTTGACCGGCGTTGCCTGATGAAACGTTGTTGTGATGACTCGTTTAAGGAGGAGAAATGCGTACCATCACGTTTCCGATTTTGATAAAGGTAGGATTGTAGCCTATCGCGATTGCGATTTATCGTATCGCGACAGCCGGCCGCGGTGGCCGTGCGGTTCTGGCGCTGCAGTCCGGAACCGCGGGGCTGCTACGGTCGCAGGTTCGAATCCTGCCTCGGGCATGGGGGTGTGTGTGATGTCCATAGGTTAGTTAGGTTTAAGTAGTTCTAAGTTCTAGGGGACTTATGACCTAAGATGTTGAGTCCCATAGTGCTCAGAGCCATTTGAAACATTCGTATCGCGACATTGCTGCTCGCGTTGGTCGAGATCCAATGACTGTTAGCAGAATATGGAATTGGTGGATCCAGAAGGGTAATACGGAACGTCGTGCTGGATCCCAATGGCCTCGTATCACTAGCAGTCGAGATGACAGGCATCTTATCTGCATGGCTGTAGCGGATCGTGCAGCCAAGTTTCGATCCCTGAGTCAACAGATGGGGACGTTTGCAAAACAACAACCATCTGCACGAACAGTTTGACGACGTTTGCAGCCGCATGGACTATCAGCTCGGAGACCACGGCTGCGGTTACCCTTGACGCTGCATCACAGACAGGAGCGCCTGCGATGGTGTACTCAACGTCGAACCTGGGTGCACGAATGGCAAAACGTCATTTTTTCGGATGAATGCAGGTTATGTTTACAGCATCATGATGGTCGCATTCGTGTTTGGCGACATCGCGGTGAACGCACACTGGAAGCGTGTATTCGTCATCGCCATCCTGGCGTATCACTCGGCGTGATGGTATGGGGTGCCATTGGTTACACGTCTCGGTCAACTCTTGTTCGCATTGACGGCACTTTGAACAGTGGACGTTACATTTTAGATGTGATACGATCCGTGGCTCTTCCCTTCATTCGATCCCTGCGAAACTCTACATTTCAGCAGGATAATGCACGACCGCATGTTGCAGGTCCTGTACGGACCTTTCTGGATACAGTAAATGTTCGACTGCTCCCCTGGCCAGCACATTCTCCAGATCTCTCACCAATGGGAAACGTCTTGTCAATGGTGGCCGAGCAACTGGCTCGTCACAATACGCCAGTCACTGCTCTTGATGAACTGTGGTATCGTGTTGAAGCCGCATGGGCAGCTGTACCTGTACACGCCATCCAAGCTCTGTTTGACTAAATGCCCAGGCGTATCAAGGCCGTTATTACGGCCAGAGGTGGTTGTTCTGGGTACTGATTTATCAAGATCTATGCACCGAAACTGTCGCATGTCAGTTCTAGTATAATATATTTGTCCAATGAATACCCGTTTATGATCTGATCTGCATTTCTTCTTGGTGTATCAATGTTAATGGCCAGTAGTGTATAATTTGCTGTTTTTTGTACACATTTCCAAATAATTTCTACCTTTTTTACGTAAATGAATCAACCCCCCCCCCCCCACACACACACACACACACGAGAGAGAGAGAGAGAGAGAGACTCAAGAACAGTAGGTCAATCCTTAGGAATCTGACAGGAACGACCATGCGAAGTAAAAACATGGGCTCTAAACTGCATTACTTTAAGAACTACGAGCAACTGCTCACAGCTCGTAAGGTACACATTTTAGAGCTCATGTTTACTGGTCTGTTTTGTTTCGACTTGTCGTTCCTGTCATATCCCTGAATATTGACCTTTCCCTCTGGGACACTGTATATACTAGATTGCAATTTGATCCGTTGTACAAAATAAATAATATATGCTATTGTAAGTATAGGTGAAGGATCTGCAATAATAAAAAAATGGTTCAAATGGCTCTGAGCACTATGGGACTCAACTGCTGTGGTCATTAGTCCCCTAGAACTTAGAACTACTTAAACCTAACTAACCTAAGGACATCACACACATCCATGCCCGAGGCAGGATTCGAACCTGCGACCGTAGCAGTCGCACGGTTCCGGACTGCGCGCCTAGAACCGCGAGACCACCGCGGCCGGCTGCAATAATAAAATTAGACAGAGTAAGTTGCATATGAGGTGGTTTGACTGACGTGACAGGCCTCGCTAAAGTTCGTGACTAGTTTCCTTTGTTCATTATATTTCAATTTAGAATTAAAACTGGCTGTAGCTTTTGGTTTCTGCAGATTTATGGTTTCTCTTGATTATTTAACTTTACGCCGGTCGACATTAGTTAAGAAATATTTCTTATAGCCAATTTACCAAAATCATTCTGCAATCAGTACATATTCTGATCTCACTGGTTTCCCGGAAGCAATACACCTGAGCTGAACGCCGAAACTGCCACCTATCATGAACCAAAGCATAGGAAACGCGTCATATGAAAAAGATCAGTCACTAATTACGTTGCGGTTTTATTTACATTTTCAACAGATAGTCAGGGGCACAACATATCAGACATGATTACTACATACTGAAGTGTTGTTAATGTTGTGATATTTAGGTTTCATTGTACTTCGATAAGCTCTCGTGACCGAGATGGCAACATATTTTTGACCCGATGATGCTCGGTGAGGAGTAGGCGGTTTCAGTTTCGATGACCAGTATATAGGGAGGGGTGAGGGAACTTTATACAAATGTCGGACAAATAGTAAAGAATGATTCTCCAACAGGAACATCAGGTCAGTAGAATTCGATGCCCAGAATACTGTTTGTCTTTCACTCATTATTGCTGATAAAAATAAATAGTAAATCGACTATGTAAGGGCAAAATGGAACTAAAACAAAATCTATTATAGTTTATCAAACAAATAGCCGTAAACTTCCATAATTATTTCAAGTGATGTTTGAAAGATGTGAAGTAAATACATGTGCGGCTACAAATAAACACTCAACGGGCAAAGAATTAGAACTGTAGATTAGGCTATAAGAATACACTAGACCATCGCTAATCCGGCCATTCCTGACATATGGGTGCCAGAGTGACTGGAATTTATTTTATTTATTTTGTTTTTTATTTATTTTCAAAACATAGGGGATATAGTGTACTGTACTTTATTAAAACGAAGGATACAATTTTAAAACATAGAGGACATAGCTGATGAAATCCTCTCGGTCTTCCATCCGGGTAGCTGCGTCGAAAATCCGCGACGTTTCGATAAGTGTCATTCTCATCATCTGGCGAAGATGGCTTTCTGGCTAAGATGATGAGAATGAAACTCATCGAAACGTCGCGGATTTTAGACGCAGCTACCCGGATGGAAGACCGAGAAGATTTCATCAGCAGTATACACGGGGAAAGCCTACATTCACATATAGAGGATATATTTTATCAAATCCAAAAATACATTAATTTTCAAAGAAAACTTAGTCCTTGAGTGTATACTGTACGTAATTATAAAGTCGTATCACTCACTATGAAACAAGTCCCTAATTTTTAACCGTCACAATGATGATACACGACGGTGGCATGCTTTATCACACAACCGCTTTACAAGCATTACATCGGTACTGCATGTATAGGGTTGTTGCATAATGTACTCCAGGAAGACCACGGCAGCTTCTGCACCAGCAGTGCGAGAAATCTTCATGCTCTCTACTCCTGTGCCCTCTTCTTCATCACTTTCGTCATTAGTTTCTTGCACGCTTTTGATTATTTCTTCATCTGTTAAAGTTTGGTCCCTATCACAGTTTTCCTAATTTAGTCACTTACAGTAACATCTTCATCATCAATTTCTTTTCTTCCTGAAAGATTGTGGAACATAGTGTACAAAGTTATTGATAATTCCGAATTAACTGGCTCATCGCTGCCACACACTACTGGATCCAACTCGGCATCAATGGATGGCCACAGTTTTCTCCAGCTCTTCATAATGGTAGCGCTCTCCACTTTATCCCATGCTTCGGTTGCTTGGAAAACAACATCACGTATGTTAACTGCTTTCCACGCCTTCAGCATAGTTTAGATAGAGACGTTTTCACTTTCGTTCAGCAAGGAGACAAGAAGTGAACGTCGATAATTACGTTTAATTGATTCCCAAATTCCCTGGCCCATGTGCTGAATTAGGGCTGTCAAAAAATGGTTCAAATGGCTCTGAGCACTATTGGACTTAACATCTGAGGTCATCAGTCCCCTAGAACTTAGAACTACTTAAACCTAACTAACCTAAGAACATCACACACATCCATGCCCGAGGCAGGATTCGAACCTGCGACCGTAGCGGTCGCGCGGTTCTAGGGCTGTCACATTGGGTGGGAGAAAGAGTGTTTGTACATGTATACCATCGGACTTTAGAGAAACATCTGAGGGATGACTTTCAGAGGAAGCTTTTTCTTCTTTAACTCTTTTCTCACTACTGGTACAAACGTTTCATAGAACCACCGAGAGAATATTTGTCTGTCCATCCACGCTTTCTTCTGAGCGCAATACTGCACTAGTAGAGTATTTATGTGTGTCGAAAGCAGCGTGGATGTTGGTATTTTCCTATCACCATAAGCGGTAGTTTACGACTCCCATTTGCATTACAACACGCGCTGTTTCTGTTGCTTGTAACCACGAGCTTTCTTCTCATTCTTGGCAGCTAATGTTTTTGAAGCAAGCATCTCGTAAAGGAGTCCTGTTTCATCAGCATTATACAAGGCATCAGCAGTTGAATCTTCTTCCTCTATTATCTTCCGTATCTTGCTTACAAACTCATCAGCATGCTTATCGTTAGCTCAGCGACTTTCCCCGGTGACTGTGCGCCGGCCGGTGTGGCCGTGCGGTTCTAGGCGCTACAGTCTGGAACCGCGTGACCGCTACGGTCGCAGGTTCGAATCCTGCCTCGGGCCTGCATGTGTGTGATGTCCTTAGGTCAGTTAGGTTTAAGTAGTTGTAAGTTCTAGGGGACTGATGACCTCAGAAGTGAAGTCCCATAGTGCTCAGAGCCATTTGAACCCCGGTAACTGTCAACTGCCGAATGTCATGTCGTTTTTCCCAGTTTGACAGCCAACCTTCGCTCGCTGCAAACACGTTACTACTGCCAAGTTGTTTGTTAAATGCAGCTTCTTTTTCTTTTATAATAGGGCCACTGACTAGAATTCCTTTCCTGCGTTGTTGTATGAACCATCTTTAAACAGCTACGTTCAGTTTTGCATTCTCACTCTTTCGCATAACCTTCTGTTTTCCCTACTCATTATCCATTTGTGCTAAGTACTGTCGAATAACATCATCTTTCTTTTTAATGTCATAAACAGTTGCTCGTCCAACATTGATCTCAGCAGTAATGACTTTCTGCGAAGAACCTCGATTTAACTTATCTAAAATTTAGTTTTTCCTTCAGGGCTAGCGTAATGTGTTTCCTTTTAAAAGACATCAAATGGTTCAAATGGCTCTGAGCACTATGGGACTCAACATCTGTGGTCATAAGTCCCCTAGAACTTAGAACTACTTAAACCTAACTAACCTAAGGACATCACACACATCCATGCCCGAGTCAGGATTCGAACCTGCGACCGTAGCAGTCGCGCGGTTCCTGACAGAGCGCCTAGAACCGCTAGACCACCGCGGCCGGCTTTAAAAGACATGATTCCGAACAGTAAAGAAAGCTACAATTTCAAATACAGTATATAAAGCATTGTTGCGCACGATAATTCATTGTGCACGTGTTTTTGGATGTGCACCGTATTACTGAGAGGCCGGACTACTGAGGGCCGGATTAGCGAGAGTCTAGTGTATATTTAAGAACTGGAAGGCTTATAAACAAATAGCGAAACCAGCAAGTCATCTTAGAAATAAAAGAAAGACGAAAGAAGATTTAGCTAACAAAGGCGCTTATACAAACGGCAATATATGTTACAGATATGAAGGAGACAAATTTAAATCCAAAATGGAACACTACAGCTATTGTAAAGCTAGCAAGAATTGGAAATAAAACATAATAGCAATATGACAAAATATACTAAATGAAGGTAAAATATTCCGAAATGTGGGACAGCATACGTTAGAAGGAACAGAAGAAAAGGCTAGTGGCCGAGGTCTTTGAACTGCTAACGACTAGGTACCCAAGAAAAAAAAGGAGGAAGATGTGAAGTCAGCAGTAGGGGAAATGGATATGAGACGGATTTGGTGAGAGAAGAAAAATTACCGTGTTTAGAGTGCCAAACAGACATTTTGCCCAACTTGTACGGCATACGACAAAGTAAAAGTCTACAGTGCTGGTACGAAATACCCTTTCCATACACTTAACTAGTCCTACAGAGCATATGCATAGGTACAGATACAACATCTTGTGCAGAGTTTTCCTCTTAGTACTTCTAAGGGTGCAGCTGCAATGATGCAGCAATCGTTGCTAAGCATACGATAATTTCAACAGATTATCAGGTCCCGTACCCTTACTTTGCACGTACGTGTCAATTGTATGAGCCCTAAGAAGATGGGCCACAAAGTCATGTTATCATTAAACATTGGTTACTGCACAACGCGAACATGATCGTTAAAGACGGCTTTGCGTACGAAAATACAATTAGGCACTTACACCTCTTTAACACAGTTGTTCGTAGAGGCATCAGTAACACTAAACATCGTTGGGTGTATCACTAAAATCTGGTCATCTCCATCGAAGGTATGCCACACAAACTAAGTTCTTCAGTAGTAACTACGGAAACAATTTCTTAGTTGTCAACAGCGGAGTAGCTGAAGATTTTAACTTCGGTGACAACGTGGTGGAGGCTACCGTATTGTCTAAACGCCGTAAGCGTAATTTTTTGCATTCAATTAGTCGTCTGAATTCTCAGTAAACAGCTGATAAGGCAGCAGTTACCTCTCAAACACTGCGTTCCCTCGAGTAAATTCCCACTGGCACCCGGTTAAACGTGAGGCTCTTCGGTTGGCAGAAGACTTTTAAAAGAATGGTTTACGGCACGTTGGCGGTTTTAAATGATTTCGGGAAAGGTAGCAGATCTGCACCTAACACAGCTGGTGTCAAAGGATTCGAAGTCAGCGAATTGATGTCTAAATATTTTGTAGAGCCGTGGATTGTTAACAGTGACTGCTCTTTCAGACAAGCATGTAAGCATTTTAAATGAGTTCAATTTCGCGGAGAAACCGATTTATTCCATACATCACTTCATCCAAACAGGAAGCAAAGAGATACTTTACTTCCTATCGCCAGAAGCGAATTTTTGTGCACTTGAAGCAGCCTTGATGCACTGAACGGAGACTGCGGGAAACGAACAACGAGATCATAATAAGATTCATAGTGTCCGAGGTAACTTACTGAATCGTGACGCCGTAGCAAGGCCAAACGACCGCCGTGGGACATCTTTGCTTTGCTCAGTACTCAAAGTGATATATTAAGACAACTAAAACACCGCCATTCTACCCACAGATGGGCCAATTGGGACCGACTGACCGCCGTATCATCCTCAGCCAATGGCGTCATTTTGATACTGTATGGAGGAGTGTGCGGTAAGTGCAACGCCCTCCCGGCCGGAGAGAAGCTATTTTCACCCGAATCTTACTGGGAAGTGATGTCAAGATGACGTGTTTTCCATACGGCTGGATGTGAGCATGAAACTCGATAGTAGTCGACATATGAAGATCTCTGGAGACGCAATGTTAGAATTTTGTTTTTGTATTATAACTTGCGTGTCGTGACAGTATCACATTTGACGGCAACAGTGCACTGAAGATCTGTCATAAATACGCCACTCCTGGTACGATCTGTTATAATGAAATATTACTTAAAGACACATCGGTGGCAAAAACCTTCAGGATATCGCAAGATGGAAGATGACAGAAGCCGCATTAGTTCACTGTATTGTAGTGGATAGGGGCACAAAATTTACGAATTAGAAAGAATTAGGTTAGCGTCCTGCTCTACGCTAATATGGTATTATACAGGACGCATTTTCTCATTAATTCAAAAGACGTATATTCTGAAACGCGAAACGAGCAGCAACGACATTTATATCCTTGCATGACTCAAATATTTGGCTGTTTTTTCCGAATTTGTCACGATTTCCGAGGGTCCACCCGCAAACGTTACGGTGCTTCGGTAGAACTCTAGGCAGGCACGAAACTCGATAGCAGTCGACACATTTTCTGGACAAGTATGTCTTTTTGATGCCACTTTGCAGTAAGATTGGGGCGAAAATTGACGTGAAACTAGTTTGTCCCCTCCCGGCCATTGTTGGCTTAACGGAACTGCAGCCGCTACTTTTCACTCAAGCAGCTTCTCAAATCGCATTTCGAGGCTGACTGGACCACATTCCAATCCTTCCACCAAAAAAAATATCCCTGGCAGTACCGTGAATCGAACCCGGGTCCTCCGCATGCCAGACGACTACGCTGACAACTCAACTCGGCTACAGAGGCGGACAAGACAAGTAAGCTATGAACGTATTATAAGAAGTTTCATTAACATGAAGCGTAGGCGTAAACCAATTGGCCACTTAGATTATTTGAAACTTCTATTTTTAAGACTGGTTGTCTGGGAAAGTACTGTATTTGAATTTGATGTAAGAAAATATTACTTGGTTGCTACACTCCCTTTGTTATCTAGTACTTGCCCAACACATTTCCAATATGTTGCATTCAGAACTGAAATACTGACTTTTACACGGAAATTATTCTCAACTTTCTTTTTTAATGCGGTGGACGTATCCTCATACAGCGAGGGGTGGGAATATTTAACGCATCCAGGAACGCTGTCAAACAATCATTTTGGTGGTCCAGTATTACGGTGTGGGGAGGTGTAATGTTCCATATACTGTACATACTTAACAAATCTTTGAACATGGTACACTAACATGTAAATGTTACTGCGACACTATGCCTTCTCTCCACGGGCGTTTTTTCTGTGGTATATTCGTGACTTCATTTTTTATGGATGACAATGCGCGACTGCATCGAACTGTGCAGGAGGAGCAGCTCTTGGAACGAGAGGTTGTTCAGCGAATGACTGGCCTACCCGTTCCTCCGAGTTAAATCCCACAGGGCATGTATGGCATGCATTGGGAAAATGTACTGCAGATCGTCCAAGTGCACCAACGACCATCCAACAGATTTTTTTTTATTTTTACTGTGGCCTTCGGACATTATCCACTCAGTCAATTCCCAACACATGATATGTTACAATTTAAAAAGTGCATCCAATCACATTCATCACAAATATACAGCCAAAACTCACATAGAACATTTACATTGGTTTACACAGAACAGTAGATTAGATTAATACTTGTTCCATAGATCATGAATACGACACTTCGTAATGATGTTGAACGTGTCATGTTAATAAAAGATGTCTGTACAAGATATTACATTACACAAAATATTGCATGACACTAATGTTTAAGTTGGTTTTTTTTTTCCTTAATTTATATATAAAAATTCAGCCAATGAGTAGAAGGAGTTGTCATCTAGAAATTCTTTTAATTTATTTTTAAATGTTAGTTGGCTATCTGTCAGGCTTTTGATGCTGTTTGGTAGGTGACCAAAGACTTTTGTGGCAGCATAATTTACCCCTTTCTGTGCCAAAGTCAGATTTAACCCTACATAGTGAAGATCATCCTTTCTCCTGGTGTTATAGCTATGCACACTGCTATTACTTTTGAACTGGGTTGGATTATTAACAACAAATTTCATAAGTGAATATATATACTGTGAGGTTCCCTAGATCCTTAAATAGATGTCTGCAGAATGACCATGGGTGGGCTCCAGCAATTATTCTGATTACACGTTTTTGAACAATGAATACTTTTCTACTCAACGATGAATTACCCCAGAATATGATGCCATACGAAAGCAGTGAATGAAAGTAGACATAGTAAGCTAATTTACTGAGATTCGTATCACCAAAATTTGCAATAACCCTAACAGCATACGTAGCTGAACTCAGACGTTTCAGCAGACCATCAATGTGTTGCTTCCAGTTTAACCTTTCATCAATGGACACACCTAAAAATTTTGAAAATTCTACCTTATCTACAGACTTCTGTTCAAAGTCTATATTTATTACTGGAGTTTTGCCATTTACTGTACGGAACTGTATATACTGTGTTTTAACAAAATTTAAAGAGAGTCCGTTTGCTGAGAACCACTTAATTATTTTGTGAAAAACATCATTTACAATTACATCACTTAGTTCTTGGTTTTTGGATGTTATTACTATACTTGTATCATCAGCGAAAAGAACTAACTTTGCATCTTCATCAATGTGGAATGGTAAGACATTAATGTATATCAAGAACAGTAAAGGACCTAAGACCGAACCCTGTGGGACCCCGTACTTGATAGCCCCCCAGTTTGAGGAATCAGCTGTTGTTTTAACATTACATGAACCACTTATTTCAACTTTCTGCATTCTTCCAGTTAAGTATGAATTAAACCATTTGTGCACTGCCCCACTCAAACCATAATGATTTAGCTTATCTAAAAGAATTCCATGATTTCCACAATCAAAGACCTTTGAGAGATATGGCAAATGAAACTGCTTCTGCTGTGATGTCAGCTAATGGAACTGCTTCTGGCCATCGGGAAAAACGATCAATAATTGTTAGTAAATAGCAATATCCTTGTGATGGAGACAGGGGGCCAACTATGTCCACGTTAATGTGATTGAATCTTTTTGTCGTTTGAGGATAATGTCCCACTGCGCTGTTGGTGTGTCTGCAGACTTTACTTCTTTGTCAAGAGATATATGCTGAAGTCCAGGCCTTCACATCTTTTTTTAGTGTGGTCAAATAAAGTGCTTTCTCGCACAAATTAATGGTTGCTTGAACACCAGGGTGAGCTAGATTGTATAGCGAGTTGAAAATAACTTGTCGTAGTTGTTGAGGTACATATAGGCGAATCATGTCTCCAGCTATGCCACAAACAAGTTCTTTACCATTTGGCAACATTATTGTTTGAAGTGCAAGGGATGTCGTATTCTTGATATGTGCAAGCTCTTCGTCACATCGTTGGTTTTCCGCAGTTTGTTCCATGGTAAAAGTTGGAGGTATAGTGATTGAAGCAGTTCGTGAACAAGTGTCAGCTGCGAGGTTCTCTTTCCCCGCAGTGTAATGTATGTCTGTGGTGAACTGCCCGATGAAACTAATGTGTCGGATCTGACGTGGAGAAGTTTTGTCCGAACGTTGCTTGAACATGAAGATGGGTGGCTTGTGGTCTGTGTCCCTCAAGCATGTACTGAAAGTGCTTCACTGCTGAGTAGGCAGCGAGGTGTTCTCTGTCATAGGTTGAGTAATTCCTCTCTGCATTTGTCCGTTTCTTGGAGAAGAATGCTAATGGTTGCAGATTATTGTCTTTGATTTGTTGTAAAGTTGCACCAATAGCATAATCTGAGGCGTCAACCATTAAAATTAGAGGTAAATTTGAAGAGGGATGAACCAGAAGTGCTGAATTGACCAAGCTGTTTTTTAGGTCATTAAAGGCTTGTCGAAAATTTTCTGTTCAATTAATTTTCCTTTTATCATTTTTATTAGTCCCATGGAGTAGGTTCAAAAGCTCTGCTAATGTACTGGCTGAATTTGGGAGTGCTCTTCGATAAAAATTATTGAGGCCAAGTTATCGGCGCAGTTCTTTTATTGCTGTAGGTAGCTGATAGTCAACAATGGTTTGTATTCGATCTGGTAGTGGTCTAATTCCCCCTGCAGTTACCACATATCCCAGGAAAGGTACTGCTATTGAATCGAAAATGCATTTGTTCAGATTGATTCTGATGTTGAATTTACTAAGGCATTCGAAAAGCAATTAAATGTGCTTCTTCTGCTCTTCAGTAGAATCATGAGGCGTTCAGCTGCGAAAAAGATATACACTGGAAGAGCCAAAGAAACTAGTACACCTGGCTTTTATAGTTTAGGGCCCCGCGAGCACGCAGAAGTGCCGAAACACGACGTGGCATGGGCCCCACTAATGTCTGAAGTAGTGCTGGAGGGAACTGACACCATTAATCCTACAGGGCTCTCCATAAATCCGTAAGAGTACAAGGGTGGAGATCTCTTCTGCGTAGCACTTGCAAGACATCCTGGATATGCTCAAAATGTGCATGTCTGGGGAGTCTGGTGGCCAGCGGAAGTGTTCAAACTCAGAAGAGTGTTCCTGGGGCCACTCTGTAGCAATTCTGGACGTGTGAGGTGCCGCATTATCCTGCAAGAATTGCCCAAGTCCGTCGGAATGCACAATGGACATGAATGGATGCAGGTGATCAGACAAGATGCTTACGTACGTGTCACCTGCCAGAGTCGTATCTAGACGTATCTGGGGTCCCATATCACATGTACACGTCCCACCCCATTACTGAGACTCCACCAGCTTGAACAGTCCCCTGCTGACATCCATGGATTCATGAGCTTGTCTCCATACCCGTACATGTCCATCGGCTCGATACAATTTGAAATGAGACTCGTCCGAGCAGGAAACGTTTCCCGTCATCAACAGTCCGCTGTCGGTGTTAACGGGAAGCTTTGTGTCGTGCAGTCATCAAAGGTACACGAGTGGGCCTTCGGCTCCGAAACCCCGTATCGATGATGTTTCGTTGAATGGTTCGCATGCTGTCACTTGTTGATGGCCCAGCACTGAAATATGCAGCAATCTGCTGAAGGGTTGCACTTCCTGTCACGTTGAACGATTCTCTTCAGTCTTCGTAGGTACCATTCTTGCAGAATCTTTTTCCGGCCGCAGCGATGTTGGAGATTTGATGTTTTACCAGATTCCTGATATTCTCGATAAACTCGTGAAATGGATGTACGGGATAATCCCCACTTCATCGCTACCTCGGAGATGCTGTGTCCCATAGCTCGCGCGTCGGCTATAACACCACGTTCAACGTCACTTATATCTTAATAACGTGACACTGTAGCAACGGTAACCGATCTAACAACTGCGAAAAACACTTGTCTTATAAAGGCATTGCCGACCACGGCTCCGTATTCTGCCAGTTTACATATCTCTGTATTTGAACACGCATGCCTATACCAGTTTCTTTGGCACTTCAGTATTTATGTCAACGCATGACATTTTGCGAGTAGTGATTTCTTGTCCACTAAGCATCAACCACTGCAGCAAATCGACTGTCTTCGTGTTCTATAGTTTTTGACTTTGGCGCGTATGACGCCAGTTGTTTTTTGCGCCCTAAAGCGCAACAAAACGAAACCAACCTCATCCGTGCCGCAAACACACAGGGTCGAATCAGTCAAAAGAAGCCGGAACCATCCATGGTTAAAGGAGAGACGAGTAATGGTAATTAGAAACTTCCTGAGGTACACATCACGGGAGTACCATGGTCCTGGTAGTATAGCTGCACAATGCCTCCCTCTTTGTACGATAGGCGCCACGTCAACTGAGCTGGTGGGAATGGCACACTCTATTACAAGAACTTCTTACCAATTTGTGGCAGCATGGGAGCACGTTGCAGATCATGCACTGCCATCCGTGGTGATGATACACGCTAGTAAGAACCGTGTCAAGCCTTTTGTAATATCCAGGGGACCGTCATAAATCGCGGTGACTTCAGTGAAATTATTGCCTTTGAACATAAGTGCCATCTCTTTTCGTCTCATTGCATATTTCTCTCACATGCTTTCTGTACTATATCGTAAGTTTCATCGACCTGTGTTCTTGGCAGTGACACACGTGACAGTTCCTTTCGTCCATAAACTTTGCATATCACTGTATTTTTGATGGAAATAATGTATTGGATCAAGTTCCTGAAAAAGGATCTTTATAAAAAAAGTAATGTTATGGGTCTATAAAAGTCAAAGCCAGCATTAGGTGTTTTACGTACTGAAAACAGATAATTACAGGATGGTATTTAACTTTGATATTAGGAAGAAGAGAGATTTGATCGTGCAGTCAGATCACGATCTATGTAACAGGGGCAATAAAGGGAGCGAAATATAAATAATACTCTCTAATAATTGTACGGAATCAAAAGAATGTAGTCTGAAACTGAGCATTAATTTAGCGGGAGTTATCTCCGACTAGGTACCGGTACTAATTACATTTCTGTATTACTTCTGCATTTAATAAGGAGAAACGAGTTGTTACGAAAGCCTCCGATTGACGTAATGATCGTTCAGTAGTTGTTAAAGGGAAGCTCTTATTACTACTTACGTCAATACAGTTTTTAGAAACACTACAGTGGACGACGCAAATTTTTTATTACTTATATAATTAGTTAGAAAGAAGATAGAGATTATCATGATTAGCAGTAATTATGCCCAATCACTTTTTTTTCAGTACATCACACAGAAAATTTTACAGACGTAAAATAATTACTTTTGTAATGTTGTTGTTTGTATTAATACTTTTAAGGAAGAGTAACTGCGTTAGCCAGAGTCGGGTCATTTCATTCTTAATAAGAGTGCACCCTGTATAAAGCTGAAATCAAATTACATGGCGCAGGTCTTAACGTATCACATAATGCTAGGAGGCTGCTTATAGCCATAAGAATTTTATGTAGTGCTTCTCAAGGAGAGAAAGATGAGAAGGTAGAGCCGCAGAATATTTTGGAGTAGTACATCATCGCAGTAATATCGTAGGTACATCTTCAAGGAGATATGCATTTCCACTTCTCTTCATAATTTATGTATATTCGGTAACGAATTTGCCAAGAATACTGATATCCGTAATTCCATACCTACTAAACTAGAAAAAAAGACTTCTTACTCATTATTATAGCTGTCAGTGACTCAGAAACATTAAATATTTTCTGTAACTGGGCAAATCGTCAGACAGATAGCAAAACAGATTTTAAATCTAAACCACGATTAAGTCTTCAGGGCGGCTACTACTACTACTACTACTACTACTACTACTACTACTACACATAAGAACTTTTATTTAAAACCTGGTAGCCTGTAAATAAAAAAAACTTGATTCTTAAGTGTAGTCAAATGTGTACGGCAGAGAAATGTATTCATTAATTTTAAAACTTAACATGTATACGTATGCTGTAAACTGAATCGTTCCACATAATTTCGATTCAAAACTCGCTCAAATGATCTAACTATGCTTGGCGGACAGAACCTCAAAAGTGCGGAGTGGCTCTTGTGTCCCTGGATTCGCAGCCCGCTGAAAGTCTCTGGCAAAACCCAAGACAATGTTCCAGATGTCACGCTAACATAGTGTTGAATTGCTTTAGGAGGAATGACTGGGCACTGGTGTCTAGGAGACTAATCCAGTCAACTGCACGGTGTATCACGTTTTTCTCAATGCTAGTAGAAATGTTATATGCCATTAGGACTAAGAAGAATAATTGTCGGTCCACTGACACCATGGCGCCAGCATAAAAACAGTTTTGGATAAAATTTAAAACACGGCCAAAGTCAACCTCATTACTGAAAATGTTTTTCCAAATTCAGTTTCTACTCTGAACAGCACATTAACATGGGTTTGGATTACTCTGGAACACTGGCATGTTTGTTAGTCAGTCTCTATGACTGATACCTGAAGTTACAGAACTAATTCGTCCCTTACTGATACACCCCATTCCTTGAACCAAAAGTATAACATCTTTAAATACGTATGTCGGTGAAAAGATGTTCATGTCAGTAGTCGATAACTGGTGAGCATCCCACTGTTGGGAGGGGGGGGGGGGTGTTTTAAATCGTAGGTGCTGATACCAGAGCTAACGATCCAGTCACTGTACGGAAGTGGGTAGCATTCAGACGACATTACCTGCTGATGTGGAGACTGGAGTTCCATGGAGCGGGCGGTGTGGAAAAAAAAGAGCTCCATGAAATCTAAGGACGCGAGATGTAAAAGATAATTAATTTATTGTAACTGTTAATTGTCAAGTTGGTTATCAGATCTATTATATACGTAATACGCAGAGGCTGCATACGAGTTGGTAGCTGTCTTCATTTATTATGCATTGAGTAGTAACTTTGAAGATAATATAAGAAGGTGAATTGAATCTCACTTCTTATTTTGTGGTGGAGTAAATGAGAACGAGATGTTAATTTCCAGCAGCTTTATCTGCAGTCTGTAAGGGGACGAAGTCTGAGGCAAGTTAGAGGAAGAACGCACACGGATTCAGACCACAGACTAGCTGGACACTGATCAATAATACTTAACGGCGACCAAATATTCAATAAGCAACATTCATTGTCTATAAAAGGAGTGTCCAGGTGGCAACTTATCTAAGTGTTTGGTGCCTGAACTGGAGTATAACAAACCACCAAGCAGCCCAAGCCAACCTGAAACACTTCAGTGTTACACTATTAATTCAGCTACAGTATAACGTAAGGTGCTGGAGTAGTAAATCCACGAAGCGACCCCACATGTAACTGCAGGCTTGACAAGCGTGCATGATTAAGCCATTTTCTGCAAGCAGCTCTTCGCCTCCTCATAGCCCAAGCACTCTTGGACACGTATCAGTTTGAACTTCGACTATATGGAGCTTGCACGACAATGCCTCATTTCAGCCGGTTTTGTCTTTGTGATGTGGGGGAAAAAACCCGAAAGAGAGAAAGTGAGATGTGGTATAAAGAATTATTAGTGAAAGGAAACTTAATGTGGTTACGCGTTCACCTCAAGATACATGTAAACGATTGGTATTATCATCTGAGGTTCGAAGGAGAAACGTATCTGAAGCTCCTAACACTTTTAACACACTTACTTAAAATACCGGATAGGATCACGAGGTGTTCTTGCTGCAACACAACACCAAAGTTTGGCAATAATGTCGCTATTTTCTGCGAGCTGAAGAGGCTATATAAAGACCTCACATACGCATCGATACACATACGCAATAAACAAGTACTGACTTAATGTATCTCACATACGCCTGTCCCAGAAGAATATAAGGGCCACTCAAATTAAAACGAGACCGATTGGGAACAAAAAGGCGGATAAATGTAAGTAGAACTCGCGCACCGGTGGTTCCGTACAAACTTACTTAATAATGAAATGGTTCAAATGGCTCTGAGCACTATGGGACTCAACTGCTGAGGTCATTAGTCCCCTAGAACTTAGAACTAGTTAAACCTAACTAACCTAAGGACATCACAAACATCCATGCCCTAGGCAGGATTCGAACCTGCGACCGTTGCGGTCTTGCGGTTCCAGACTGCAGCGCCTTTAACCGCACGGCCACTTCGGCCGGCACTTAATAATGAAGATAGATAGTTCATCCATCCCAGAAATATCTACGATTTTTTCCCCGCTTTCCACATCGGTTCCGGAATTTTAAGACTTTCGAGAACAACAAAATATTTTTTCGTGTGATATGTTGTTGTCGTAATCTTCAGTCCAGAGACTGGTTTGATGCAGCTCTCCATGCTACTCTATCCTGTGCATGCTTCTTCATCTCCCAGGACCTACTGCAACCTACATCCTTCTGAATCTGCTTAGTGTATTCATCTCTTGGTCTCTCTCTACATTTTTACCCTCCACAGTGCCCTCCAATACTAAATTGGTGATCCCTCGATGTCTCAGAACATGTCCTACCAACCGATCCCTATTTCCAGTCAAGTTGTGCCACAAATTTCTCTTCTCCCTAATTCTATTCAATACCTCCTAATTAGTTATGTGATCTACCCATCTAATCTTCAGAATGCTGTGTGATATAGTTACAAATTTTAAAAAAATCAGGTCTTTTCCTTTACTTTTACTGCGAAACCTTGCGTGTCGCTAATTTTCACGATTCTAGGTAACAGGAAGTGCCCTACACGTTTTGATGAGTGAGTTTGCGAGTTTCAACATATGTAACACAAACGGCAGTATCTTTTGATTGCAGTGACTTTGAAGCTTCAATCTTTTACATCGCCAAGGGACCGCAGACATTAGTATGGGACACAACTTTCAACCTGATACCTCTGCCCGTTTCTAAGAAAAATTGTTTTCAACAGCCAGCCAGACGGACAAACGGACGAACAACCAAGGGATCCTGTGAGGGTTCCGTTTTTACTCTTTCAGGTACGTAACTCTGAAAATAAATAAACTGTTCATTATTTCATAGTTACCGTCGTAACTGTTAATAGACTTACCCTACAGTGGGACAAGACGGCCAATGCCTTCATGGAAAAATGTTTGCGGTTGCCTCCGGAACCTTCATTCTACGCAGGCGTGCACCTCTTCTCTCGAAGCAAACCGACGGCCGCGAATGTTTTTGCTCGGAACCCATTACACGTCCTCCACACACGTCTGGTATCTCCCCGTATGATTTCCATGTTTTTGGAGACTTGACGAAACACATTCGTAGACGTTGATTTGCTCGAGACGAAATGCTGAATTCGGTCTTCCGAAGTTGTTTCACCGTGGAAGATCGTAACACTGTCCATCCTTTCAATCGCCATACGAACATCGAAATGGCAATATTTAGATAACCGATCGCGGAATTGAAAAGCTGCAACAATCGTTTAGTAGTGTAAAGGCGTTAGGACCAGACGAGATACCTATCCGTTTCTATAAAGATTATGCGAAAGAACTTGCTCCCATTCTAGCAGTAATTTATCGTAGATCGCTTGAGCAAAGAAAGGTCCCTAATGAACGGAAGAAAGCGCAGGTCATTCCAATTTTTAAGAAAGGCCGTAAGACAGATCGACACAATCGTCAATCTGTTGTAGGATTATGGAACATGTTTTATGCTCAAGAATTATGACGTTTTTGGAAAATGAACAGCTCCTCTATAAAAATCAACATGGATTCCGCAAACAGAGAGCCTGCAAAACTCAGCTCGCTCTGTTCCTCCATGAGATCCACAGCGCAGTGGACGACGGCGCTCAGGTTGATGCCGTGTTCCTTGATTTCAGTAAGGCATTCGACACCGTCCCGCATTGCCGTTTAATGAAAAAAAATGCGACATTACGGAGTATCGGAGCAGACCTGCGATTGGATTCAAGACTTTCTTGCAAATAGAAGTCAACACGTCGCTCTTAAAAAATGGTTCAAATGGCTCTGAGCACTATGGGACTTAACATCTATGGTCATCAGTCCCCTATAACTTAGAACTACTTAAACCTAACTAACCTAAGGACAGCACACAACACCCAGCCATCACGAGGCAGAGAAAATCCCTGACCCCGCCGGGAATCGAACCCGGGAACCCGGGCGTGGGAAGCGAGAACGCTACCGCACGACCACGAGATGCGTCGCTCTTAACCGAACTAAATCGACAGATGTAAAGGTAATATCCGGAGTACCACAGAGAAGTGTGATAGAATCGTTGCTGTTTACAATATATACAAATAATCTAGTAGAAAGTGTCGGATGCTCTTTAAGGCTATTCGCAGATGATACAGTTGTCTACATCCAAGTAGCAACGCCAGAAGACCGAGCGAGGTGGCGCAGAGGTTAGCACACTGGACTCGCATTCGGGAGGACGACGGTTCAATCCCGCGTCCGGCCATCCTGATTTAGGTTTTCCGTGATTTCCCTCAATCGCTCCAGGCAAATGCAGGGATCGTTCCTTTGAAAGGGCACGGCCGACTTCCTTCCCCGTCCTTCTCTAATCCGATGAGACCGATGACCTCGCTGTTTGGTCTCTTCACCCACACAACCCAACGCCAGAAGATAGTAAAAATTTACAGAACGACCTGAAGAAAACTGATGAATGGTGAGAACGTGTCTTGAGTCGTGCTTGGGTATCTCAGTCGGTAGAGCACTTGCCCGCGAATGGCAAAGGTCCCGCGTTCGACTCCCGGTCCGGCACGTAGTTTTGATCTGCCAGGAAGTTTCATTTCAGCGCACACTCCGCTGCAGAGTGAAAATTTCATTCAAGAGCAACAGATCTCTCGCCAAGTAACATGTCTGGAGCATGGTAAAGCAGAAACTTGAATTTCTCCTCAGTCTGCAAAAACCATTGCCAAATTGCAACAAAAGGTGCAAGCTGCTTGGGGCAGAACATCTCAGGATGCCACTCGGCACGTTTATGATCGTTTCCATGCGAGAATACACGACCGTGGTGCCGCCAGGAGGGGCGGGGAGGTATGGGGGAGGGGGAGGGAACACTGTATGATGCGAGTGTTTGGGCACCACTTATTGTGACGTGTGTTTCATCTGGTCTGAATTTGTAATCGTATGTTATCATATACTACTACAATGATAGAATACCTATCACATTATTTGTCAAGAAAATGGTCTAGTCCTTCTGGGGGTTGGATTATTTTTTTCCGTGGCAGTTGCACAGTTTGGACAATTCGAATGCTTGTGAAAAGCTACCCAACGGACTGCCAAAGATCGTTGTGACGAATGCTAGGTCATGCACGCTTATCGAGCTCGCAGCTGGGCGTGTGTACTCACTCATCGCCGAGGCTGATGCCGTGCAGCAGGACGAAGCCGATGAGGCACACGATGGGCAGGCACTTGACGAGCGTGGCCGCCCACGACGGCCGCTCCACCGGGATGAACAGCACGAAGTAGATGGCCACCGTCTTGAAGAACGGCACCAGCTTCGGGCCCACGCTCTTCAGCTGCAACACAAGAGGCAGCGCCTTCTTCTCACCTGTTCTCTGATATACCCAACTGGTTAAATTGCTCTTACCATCTTCTCCGTTGTCCTCAGTGGTCACCCAAGGCTTCTTACAGTACTGGCCATTAAAATTGCTACACCACGAAGATGACGTGCTACAGACGCGAAATTTAACCGACTGGAAGAAGATGCTGTGATATGCAAATGATTAGCTTTTCAGAGAATTCACACAAGGCTGGCGCCGGTGGCGATACCTACAACGTGCTGACACGAGGAAAGTTTCCAACCGATTTCACATACACAAACAGCAGTTGACCGGCGTTGCCTCGTGAAACGTTGTTGTGATGCGTCGTGTAAGGAGGAGAAATGCGTACCATCACGTTTCCGATTTTGATAAAGGTCGGATTGTCGCCTATCGCGATTGCGGTTTATCGTATCGCGACATTGCTGCTCGCGTTAGTCGACATCCAATGACTGTTAGCAGAACATGCAATTAGTGGGTTCAGGAGGGTAATACGGAACGCCGTGCTGGATCCTAACGGCCTCCCATGGCTGTAACGGATAGTGCAACCACGTCTCGATCCCTGAGTCGACAGATGGGGACGTTTGCAAGACAACGACCATCTGCACGAACAGTTAGTTTGCAGCAGCATGGACTATCAGCTCGGAGACCATGGCTGCGGTTACACTTGACGCTGCATCACCTGACAGGACCGCCAGCGATGGTGTACTCGACAACGAACCTGGGTGCACGAATGGCAAAACGTCATTTTTTCGGATGAATCCTGGTTCTGCTTACAGCATCATGATGGTCGCATCCGTGTTTGGCGACATCGCGGTGAACGCACATTGGAAGCGTGAATTCGTCATCGCCATACTGGCGTATCACCCGGCGTGATGGTACGGGGCGCCGTTGGTTACATGTCTCGGTCACCTCTTGTTCGCATTGACGGCACTTTGAACAGTGCATTTTACATTTCAGATGTGTTACGACCCGTGGCTCTGCTCTTCATTCGATCCCTGTGAAACCATACATTTCAGCAGGATAATGCACGACCGCATGTTGCATGTCCTGTACGGGCCTTTCTGGATACAGAAAATGTTCGACTGCTGCCCAAGCCAGCACATTCTCCAGATCTCTCACCAATTGAAAACGTCTGGTCAATGGTGGCCGAGCAACTGGCTCGTCACAATACGCCAGTCACTACTCTTGATGAACTGTGGTATCGTGTTGAAGTTGCATGGGCAGCTGTACCTGTACACGCCATCAGAGCTCCGTTTGACTCAATGCCCAGGCGTATCAAGGCCGTTATTACGGCCGGAGGTGGTGGTTCTGGGTACTGATTTCTCTGGATCTATGCACCCAAATTGTGTGAAAATGTAATCACATATCAGTTGTAGTATAATATATTTGTCCAATGAATACCCGTTTATCATCTGATCTGCATTTCTTCTTGGTGTATCAATTTTGATGGCGAGTAGTGTATTTAAATAATTCCGCCTACAATTTTCAGTTTTATCTACATTTACATTACAACCATACTCAGCAAAACACAGAATTGCATGGCAGAGGATACTTCCCATCGTACCAATATTAGGGTTTCTTTCTGTTCCACTCACGTATGGATCGCAGAAATTATGATTTTTTCAAACGCCTTTGAGCACGCTGTAATTAGGCTTATCTTTTCTTCGCGATCAATGTGGGAGCGATACTTAGGGGTTTGTAATATATTCTTTAATTCAACATTTAAATTTGGTTCTAGAAATTTTCTAATAAGGGACAGATTGGATTTCTAACGCTGGAAACCGCACGAAACCTGCTTCGAATAAAACTCGATCATAAAAACAGTGGTCTGTGTCATTTCCTTGCAAAAGGTTGCATTCTACCCCAAGTGACATTTTACTAGAGAGAAACAAAGTATCACAGCATCATATCATAGGAAGAGAATTATACTTAATTCACTGAATTCAGTGTATCATTAGATTTTCAATCAACAGGTCAAAAATCCACTGCTTAAATCAACTACAACAGCGCAAAACAAAGATATCCCACACACCTGATAGTACTTATATTAGTCCTCATATTGCAGATGTGGGAGTTCGATGAAGAGTGGAAGGCAGCAATGTGCACACTTCACTGAAGCCACGGGTTTAGATTCAGAAGCACTCTCGCATTCAAGCGACCAAGTATTAAATGCCACACTAATTACATTTTCAAATGATGACGTGTGTATGTCGATGTCGTAACATATCTTCCGCCAAGCGTATAACAACTTGAGCGTATACTTTGGCGCAGAAAAATTACTTTAAGCCGCAGAGTGAAGTTTGATGATGAAATAACGATCACGTACCTTTATTTGTGGTTTGGGACATTATAGTCTTACAAAATCTGCAATCTTTATTCGATACAGTTTATATTGCCTAAAGAAGTAAACATCAAGGGGTTGGCAATATTTTGTTGTTTACGGTGGCAATATAGTTGCTGTGGACCCAAGTTCAATGAAAATTCATCACAATTACTTCTATTACCTAGTAACGCGAACATTTATAAAGCATTGAAGCTATAACTTGTACAGTTACTTATAAATCGCACATCCCTATACGAATTAATTGCTGGTGAATATCAATACCGATTATAAAACGACCTCGGGAAAATACGTTCGTGTTCCGATAAAATGTAAGAAGTTGCAAGGCAATAATCACGCTACGAGTTCTCAGAGACTAAAGAAACGCAAGCCTACATTTACTGACGTTAGTTGCTAGTTGTTTTTTTTTTTTTTTTTTTTTTTTTTTTATAGTTGACTGGAATGCACTACTCGAAATTACGTAAGTAGCAACGATGAAACATGTACTTAAAGATTGCTACAACTGTTGAACACTTACACGTGTGTAGAGAGAGAGAGAGAGAGAGAGAGAGAGAGAGAGAGAGAGAGCGCCTCTGGCGCAGACATGTTTCCAGTCATTAACAGTCCAATGTCGGTGTTGAGGGGCCCAGACGAGGCGTATAGCAGTCATCAAGGGTACACAAGTGGGCCTTCGGCTCCGAAAGCCCATATCGATGATGTTTCGCTGACTTGTTGATAGTCCAGCATTGAAATCTGCAGCAATCTGCGGAAGGATTACACTTCTGTCACGTTGAACAATTCCCTTCAGTCGTCGTTGGTTCCGTTCTTGCAGGATCTTTTTCGGCCGCAGCGATGTCGTAGATTTGATATTTTACCGGATTCCTGATATTCGCGGTGCACTCTCGAAATTGTCGCACGGGAAAATCCCTACGTCATCACTGCCTCGGAGACGCTGCGTCCCATCGCTCGTGCGATGCAATCGCACATAAATCTTGATAATCCGCCATTGTAGCAGCAGTAACCGATCCAACAACTGCGCCAGACACTTGTTGTCTTATATAGGCGTTGCCGACCGCGGCGCCGCATTCTGCGCATTTACATTTTTGTATTTCAATACGCATGCCTATACCAGTTCCTCTGGCGCTTCAGTGTATAAGGCGGCCGAGATAGCTCAATATGAAGGATCGCAATACATCATTTCTCGTCGATTGCACTCTATGTTACAATGGACATCGCTTAAAAACTTGCTGGCTAACGTATGTAAGGCCACGGTCTACTCACGTTGCCCTGCGAATACTGAGCCATTACATACACCAGTTCGGCAAGAACTCGTCAATATCTGACGCGAGACGTGCCGTAAATCGGTGGACAGATTCCACGATTAGGTTCGAGAGAGTTTCTTCAATGGAGAACCACTCGAGCAATGGTACTTTCAAAAATGAGACCAAACTAAATAGTATCTGCTTTGAATGAACATTCTTACTTTCTGTTTATTCGTTTTACACACGGTGATTATGCTAAATGAGAGCAAACAGCTGGAAACGATCCCCGAAGATAAGAGTAAAAAAGGTCATTTGGACATGCGGCCGTAAGTGTCTTTCAAGGGAAGTAAAGATATTTTGTCAGAGACAAATGTTATCTGTCTAGTTTTCAATGACTGAAAACATCCTTGAGAAGTGAAAATTTTTGTCTGTACTAGTGTTTTAGCTTCACGCTCAAGAGGGTAGTAAAGTCGACGACAACGGCGCGCTCACATATAGGCACCAGGGGCATCTGTTGCCGACTCACTCTGCTCATGGACAACGTTACTGTCCTCTTGAGTGCAGAATGGAAACTCTAGTACAGACACAACACTCCGACTTGCCTCGTGTGTTCTGAAGTGAGCTTTCAGTCACTGAAACTAAACTGTGAGAGAGCTTTGATCTCGACCTTCGAGTGACTTACCTTGGAATGCGTTCCTAGCCATGTGTCCATATGACCTTATTTACCCTTTATTTTCTCAGGGATCGTTTCCTGCTTTTAGCCCCTATTCAACACTCGTCCTACATATTCTTCAAGTGTATATATTGTCTTTCTCGCGTGTTACCAACGTAAACATTGTACCTACAATAAATACACTATTAAAAAAAATAAAAAGACCTACGCACCAGGAAGGAATCGTCAGAATGGGACAAAAATCTGTAGATGTGATGGTTGTACATGCACAAACACATGGTTTTAATTTCAGAAAAATTGGATGATTAATTCCAAGAGAAAGAGCTTCGCAAACTAAGCATAATAATGCGATCGTCCGCTTCTGGCCCTTATGCAAGCAGTTATTTGGCTTGGCACTGACAGAGTTATTCGATGTCCTGAGGGAAATCGTGTCAAATTCTGACAAAATGGCACGTTAGCTCATCAAATCCCGAGCTGGTTGGAGGACCCTACCCATAATGTTCCAAAAACGTTCTTAATTGGGGAGTGATCCGGCGACCTTGCTGGCGAAGATGGGGTATGGAAAGCACGAAGGTAAGCAGTTAGCAGATTTCACCATGTGCAGGCGGGCATTATCTTGCTGAAATATAAGCCCAGGATGGCTAGCCGTGAAGGGCAACACAACGGACCATACAATATCATCGACGTACCTCTGTGTTGTAAGGGTGCCGCGGATGACAACCAAAGGGGTCCAACGATGTAAAGAAATAGCACCCCAGACCGCAACTTCTGGTTATCAAGTCGTATGGCAGACGACAGTCAAGTTGGTATCCCACCATCGTTTGAGGCGTCTGCACTCACTTCACAGGTCTGGAATCTCATTGACTGGAGTAGAACTGTCTTCAGTGATGAGTCCCGCATCAAAACGAGCCCCGATGTCCAGCGAAGAGTCTCAGGAGATGACTGGACAGTGGTAGAATACCCCGCCATACGGCCCGACAACTAGTGGTGATGGTCTGGGGTGCCATTTCTTTTCACAGCCGGTCTCTTTCGCTGTCATCCGCGGCGTCCTGACAGCACAGCGCTAGATCGACGGTGTTCTGCGTCCCGTTTGGTTGCACTTCACGACAAGCAATCCTGGGATTATATTTCAGCAAGATAATGTCCGCCCACACAGGGTGACTGTTTCTACTGCTTGTCTTCGTGCTTGCCAAGTCCTACCTTCGTCGGCAAGGTCGTCGGATCTCTCTCCAACTAACAAAGTTTGGAGGGTTATGGGCAGCATCCTCCAATCGGCTCGGGATTTTGACGATCTAACGTACCAACTGGACAGAATTTGGCACGATATCCCTCTGGCAAAAAAGACAGAGAAAGGCTGGAGGATTTTGAGATCTGGACATGGCGGAGGATGGAAAGAATAAGTTGGATGGACAGATTAAAAAATGAAGAGGTACTGAGAAGAGTGGGAGACAAAAGACAGTTACTAGATGTAATAAAGAGAAGAAAAAGAAATTGGATTGGGCATATATTAAGAAACAATGACGGACTGATAAAACAGTTTTAGAAGGTTATGTAGAAGAGAAAAGGAAGCGAAGAAGGAAGAGATTCCAGTTACTGGCTGACATGATGGATGGTACAACATACAGCAGCCTTAAGAAGGAAGCAATGGATCGCAGAAAATGGAGAGGCAAAGGACCTGCTTATATAGCAGATAACCGATGATGATGATCCCTGAGTAGGACATCTACATCTATATCTAAGTCTGCATGGATACTCTGCAAATCACATTTAAGTGCCTGGCAGCGGGTTCATCGAACCACCTTCACAATTCTCTATTATTCCAATCTCGTATAGCGCGCGGAAAGAATGAACACATATATCTTTCCGTACGACCTCTGATTTCCCTTATTTTATCGTGGTGATAATTCCTCCATATGTAGGTCGCTGTCAACAAAATATTTTCGCATTCAAAGGAGAAAGTTGGTCATCGGAATTTCGTGAGAAGATTCCGTCACAACGTAAAACGCCTTTCTTTTAATGATGTCCAGCCCAAATACTGTATAATTTCTGTGACACTCTCTCCCTTACTTCGCGATAATATAAAACGTGCTGCCTTTCTTTGAACTTTTTCGATGTACTCCGTGAGTCCTATCTGGTAAGGATCCCACACCGCGCAGCAATATTCTAAATGAGGACGGACGAGCGTAGTGTACGCTGTCTCCTTAGTAGGTCTGTTACATTTTCTAACTGTCCTGTCAATAAAACGCAGTCTTATGTTAGCCTTCCCCAAAACATTTTCTATGTGTTCATTCCTAGTTGTTTGTAATTGTAATACCTAGGTATTTAGTTGAATTTGCGGCGTTTAGATTAAACTGATTTATCGAGTAACCGAAGTTTAACGAGTTCTTTTTAGCACTCATGTGGATGACCTCACACTTTTGGTTACTTAGGTTCAACTGCCACTCTTCGCACCATTCAGATATCTTTTCTAAATCGTTCTGCAATTTGTTTCGGTCTTCTGATGACTTTGTTAGACGATAAACGACAGCGTCATCTGCAAACAACCGAAGACAGCTGCTCAGGTTGTCTCCCAAATCGTTTATATAGATAATGAACAGCATAGGGCCTGTAACACTACCTTCGGGAACGCCAGAAATCACTTCTGTTTTACTCAATGACTTTTCGTCAATTACTACGAACTGTGACCTCTCTGACAGGAAATCACAAATCCAGTCACATAACTGAGACGATATTCCATAAGCACGCAATTTCACTACGAGCCGCTTATGTGGTACAGTCTCGAAAGCCTTCCGGAAATCCAGCAATACGGAATCCATCTGAAATCCCTTGTCAATAGAACTTCCTGCAACTCCGTCAATCATGCCAAGCCGAATAACTGCTTGCATAAGGACCAGAGGTGGAGCTACGCATTATTTTACTTGCTATCTTTGTGAGCTGTTTCTCCTGAATAAAATAATATTTTTTCTGAAATTGAAACAATTTGTCTGTACATGCACATCACATTTACCTATTACCGTCATTCGGACAATTCCTTCGTAGTGCGGTTTTTTTTTTGTTTTGTTTTGTGTGTGTAATGTATCTACTGTAATTTTCAGCTAAAGGTTGAGTTTCACAATCGTGAGCCTTCGTCGTACTCTTACGTGTGATTCGATTCGTCATTCGTCCCTCAACATTAGGGGACACCAACCTACACTGTGTCGCTCCGCTACACCAACAGCTGGCCTCCCCCGAACTTTACATGTTTCAGTAAAAGATCGCGCGACAAATAAATCCCAAATCAATTACTCCAAGTCAAGTTTAACACCAGTAATCTCACGCCACTGTCACGTTCACAACCTTCGCTTTATTAAGTGTAGCATTAAAACGTGCGCACAACATGCAACGGAAAATGCAAAACGCAAGCTCGCGTGCTAAATTGCAGGGAAAGAAGGAGAGTGGGAAGGCGAGAGTGTGTTGGAATAACGTTTTATTTACTGGATTGTATCCAATATAGCCTAAAAAAATCTAGCACGAAAACTAGTCTTTATTCTCTTGTCCTTGGCTGATATGGCACGATCAGGACCACTATAGGATTGTTCATTGGTAACGCTGCTGTGCACAGGAAAGTATAGTCGTTTGATAGTCGTAAGGCGTTGCAGAAACACCTTGAGAAAATTTCCCCTTGGCGTAATGTATGGTGTATCTCCTTAACTGTGAATAAATGTAAAATAATGCCTGTAACCACCACAAACAATTCGATAGTATGACCGAGCGAGGTGGCGCAGTGGTTAGCACACTGGACTCGCATTCGGGAGGACGACGGTTCAATCCCGTCTCCAGCCATCCTGATTTAGGTTTTCCGTGATTTCCCTAAATCGTTTCAGGCAAATGCCGGGATGGTTCCTTTGAAAGGGCACGGCCGATTTCCTTCCCCATCCTTCCCTAACCCGAGCTTGCGCTCCGTCTCTAATGACCTCGTTGTCGACGGGACGTTAAACAACACTAACCTAACCTCGATAGTATGTATAGATTAGCGGCAGCCCGCCCGGTTGGCCGTGTGGTCTAACGCACGGTTTTCCGGGCGGGAAGGAGCGCCTGGTCCCCGGCACGAATCTGCCCGGCGGATTTGTGTCGAGGTCCGGTGAACCGGCCAGTCTGTGGATGGTTTTTAGGCGGTTTTCCATCTGCCTCGGCGAATGCGCGCTGGTTCCCCTTATTCAGCCTCAGTTGCATTATGTCGGCGATGCTGCGCAAACAAGTTCTCCACGTACGCGTACACCACCATTATTCTACCACGCAAACATAGAGGTTACACTCATCTGGTGTGAGACATTCCCTCGGAGAGTCCAGTGACGGCCGAAACGCACAATAACCCTGGGTTCGGTGTGGGGCGGCGGAGGGGGTCAAGTGGACTTGTAACACCATGGCTCTAATGCCCTACTGATTTATTATGCCTTTGTTTCATTTAATGTTACATCATTGAGCTTCTGTAAATATTGTTTGGTTGAAAGATAACACAAAGTTGTATACTCCTTTCTTTGTACAAGCTTTGATATCATGATTTGATTGTATGCTGTGTAGCATATCTCTCGTTTAAATGCTTTGACCCATTTGGAGGGAACAAAACTTACTGTATATGATTGTAATTTTGTGTGAATAATTTTTTGTAGAGATGTCAATATGTGTAAATGTTTTGTTTTATTTAATGCATTTGGTTGCTGTTATGTAAATTGCTGATCCTCACTTAGGGCTCTTAGTTATTCTGTGTATAAAAGTTGTTGTGGTTCCCCTCGGGAACGGAACTGTGTAGCGCGCGCAAATTGTGGTTGGCCTAGGTGGAAAAGGTGGAACTGATAGTCAGTCGGGGACGAGCCAGCAGTCGGAGACGAGCTACGAGTCCGGGCACTGCCATGTAAAAGATGCATATTGTGCTGATTCCGAGAGAGGCTTTTCCTGCTTCTTTCTAAGGCCTCGGATGGATGGATAAATAGCTGGAACTATTCTGGAATTTGTATCTGTCATCGCCACCAAGAAATGACAGAGTCCAGCAATTCTGTCTACGAATCCACCTACCAACATGCAGTTGCCACCACGTTGCGCAATCACTGTAACGTAATACTATAATGATGTAGAGTGAAGGATCAGCTTAATGGATGTGTTATTGTGCTCAAATATAAGGTAATTTACATCTGAATTTATGTACCTACCTTGATTTTCTCCTTATCATAACACCTCTCAGGTTCCTCTCCGTTTGAACTAAAGTGATTACCGAGTGTCCTTACTGAAAGTACGTTAAAACCCAGTTTTCTAATTAATGCCTCTTGAACTTAGTAAAAAGAAAGTTAAAGTTAATGTGCCAAGAGAGTGAGTTAAAGTTAATGATGCTTGCTGAAATAATTTTCCTAGTAAAACTGATTATTAATGTGTTGTTGCCAACGTCAAATTAAAATTTCCCAAGACTAAGGATTATAAAGTTTTGCTTAGTAAATGATCACATTACTACCTGTTGTTAATCGCAGAAAGTGAGTCAGTATCTTACATAAATGTTAAATTATGTCTCACGGTAGTAAAAGTGGAAAATTGCATAGTAGGAAATCATATGTTCATGTTTGCTAAGTGTTTGTCTCTCTTGTGTATTAGAAGTGCATATTAATAGTAATGTTATAAAGACCATTCACTTTGTGTAAGCCCTGAAAGTAATAGTGTGTTTCGGTAGCTGTTATAATTTTGCAAATAGTTTGTGCTGCTCCAACTGTTAGTTTCAATCTTACCGTAAACATTTGAGTGTGTCAGAGTTCATTGCACTCGCGTGTGGCCAAGTATAGGTTGTGTTTATCCGTTAAAATTACTAATAACTATTTTCTTCAACGAGAATGTTAATCATTCTTTTGCCTAGTTAGGCTGGCGACCGTTTTCCATTATCAGTTAAACAGTGCAGATAGGCAAAATTTTGCTTGTTACTGTTCAAACATTTACGTAATTCTGACTTTCATTTCCGATAAGCCACCTCTGTTAGGTACAACACGGTCAACATAACAAAATTCCTCTCAGAGGGTAACACTGCTCTGTCACTTTACACCATAGTTGCTTTAACAAGATAGTGTTGTTTCACGACCTGCTTCCTACTTTAAGGTTATGGTATAACAGTAGCAGACGAGTGTGTTATACGTGGCTTTTCCATGACAGGACTAATTGTTCTGTTTGGGCATCGTATGTACTAAGCCAAACTTGGTATTTGATTGAATAAGCTACGTAAATGCTGTTGCAGTGTTATAGACTGCGGCGAAATATCTTGAGTATGTTACATCGTGTGCTTAAGTGTTGCCACACAGTCCAGTTAAGGAATGAACAGGCAGTCTGTAACTGCTGACCTAGTGCCTTAGATGCAGCATGTTCCACTTTTTACTACCGTTCTCTTTATTTTAACTATATTTATCTTGAGACCAGTAATCTCAGTTTTTTTCCATTGAGTTTAATTTAGCTTTTGCACAGGGCACTTCAGAAATATTGCGACAGACCTTGAGAGGTTATAGAGGGTGTCTTCAGGGAAAGATCAAGAATGGGAATCCGTATCCGGAAACGTCATCCAAAGACCCTAAAGAGAGTGTCTAAGTTACAGGTGTCATCTCCTGGCACAAGGTCAGCCCTTCAGCAGCAAACGTGACGTAGGTGCGCTGACTGACCATAGGCGGAACGTCTCGCAATGTTGTTTGCTATTCAGTGACCGTGATTGGTTGCGGCCGCCAGTGGAGAAGATTGAACTGGCTGCTGCGTAGACAGCCCTTGTCTCCTATGAATGTCATGCTGTGTTGCTATGGTTGATAATGGTTTAGGACACGAGTTTCCATCTGAAGTTCATTTATCTGTATACCGAAAAAGCATCAGGGTCAGGACCCTGTTTGGGCCCCCATTAAGCAGCGTGTGCTGGCAGGAGAGCTGCCGCATATGTTCTTAAGAGTGGTATTCTCTGTAAGAGGATGGGCGAGGCTAAGCAGTCCAAGATCTGTTTGCCTGCAACCTTGGTACGCCCGGTTTTTCGTTATTGTCGTGATTCGTTGGTGGATGGCCATTTAGGTACTTATAATACTCTTCAGAAAATCGAGGAGCATTTGACTTGGCCCTCCTTCGACCGCATGTGAGGGATATGATATCCCAATCTCGCTTGTGTAATTTAGCCAAACCCAAGAATGCTCTTCATCAGGAGTGGTTCAGTTCTGAACGAGGGTCCTGCTCTGTGGACAAGCTCTACATTGATTATTTATGACCGTTACCTCGTACTAAGAAGGGCCATCGAAATGTACTAGTTATTATCGATGCGTTTTCCAGATTTACTTGGCTCCTCCCGAGACGTAACGTTACCACTGCCACCACTATTTATCACTTAGCTAACATATTCAGTGCTTTTGGGCCAGCTTGTTAGCGATAATGCTCCTGCCTTTCTTCTGTTTTCAGAATGGTGTCCAGCATATCACTAACACCCCGTAAGGGGGGTCCTTTGCGGAGAGAGTTAACCAAAGTCCGCATTGATTATTTATCATCAGAAAAACCCCTAGTAAATGGGACTCCAGTCTCCCCTGGCTTAGTTTTGCCTTTAATACCGCCAGTCATTAAGCCTTGCGAGCTACGCCTGCATCCTTGGCCCTTTCCTATCCGGTTAGTTCAAGATCTTATTCCAGCCGATGTTAGTCCTCTTGTTATCAAGGAGAACTGGAACCGGGCCAGGCGTAGTCTACTCAGAGCCCATAATAAACAAGCTGGAGGGTTCCACGAGAGAAATAAACTGTGGAGGGAAACCTGTGTCCGAAATCTCCATCCATCGAGTCAGCAGAGCATCGGATTGGTAAGAGACAAGGCCTATTTACGAAGCAGCTAGCTCCATCTTCACTAGGTGGTCGTGGCACTCAGTCGCTATCACTGAATAACAAACAACATTGCGAGACTTTTTTTTTTTTTTTTTTTGTGGGGTTTAAGGGCGCTCAACTACTGAGGTCATTAGCGCCCAGTCACTGTTGTTAGAGCAAATGAAATCTAGTAAAACTCAAGGGGAGGGGGGGGGGGACACCAGAAAGACCTGACAAAGATGTAGATAAAATAAGTAAAAAGGTTAGATGTCTTTGGACAGGCCAGTCAAAGTTATAAAACGCAGAACACGAGCAGCTGCTCGAGCGTCATCAGCTAAAATATCCGGTAAAGTAGGTGGCAGGGACAGGACAACACGAGATTGACTAAAGTGGGGACACGACAATAAAACGTGGCGCACTGTTAATGCCTGACCACAAGGGCACTGCGGGGCTGGGTCACCGGAGAGCAGGTAGCGGTGGCTAAACCGGCAATGCCCAATCCGCAACCTGGTCAGAAGGACCTCCTCTCGCCGAGATGGTCGGGAGGAGGTTGTCCAAGCAGTGGGGAGCGGTTTTACTGCCCGGAGCTTGTTTCCTTGGAGTGATGACCAAGCATCCCACCACAACGACACAAGCCTCTTACAAACATCCCCACGAACGTCAGATGACGGGACACAATGGGAGGCTGGCCAAGGCAGGAGGACTGCAGCCTTGGCTGCAGCATCCGCAGCCTCATTCCCAGGCACTCCTACATGTCCGGGAACCCACAGAAAGCTGACAGGAGAACATTGCGAGACATTCCGCCTATGGCTGCGCCGGCGCAAAAAAGTCACGTTTGCTGGCGAGGGAGTAGCCTAGTGGCAGGCGCCTGATCCTATAACTTACGCTCTCTGTACTGGTGTTCGTTAAAGCTTCCGGACACGGGTCCCTATCCTCTATATGTTCCCCAAGGTACCCTCTGCAACCGCTCGAGGTTTGTCGCGACATTTCTGGGACACCTTGTACAAGTCAGGAGGGACTGGTCACAGTAAATCAGTATTAAGGAAGGCGAATATAAGACCACTTTCACTGTTGCCTACCTCTTCGTCCCTAGCCATTTTAAAATTTATCATTCATTTTTCCATCTCGGAACTAAGAAAATGTAGTGATCCTATAACTTACGCTCTCTGTACTGGTGTTCGTTAAAGCTTCCGGACACGGGTCCCTATCCTCTATATGTTCCCCAAGGTACCCTCTGCAACCGCTCGAGGTTTGTCGCGACATTTCTGGGACACCTTGTACAAGTCAGGAGGGACTGGTCACAGTAAATCAGTATTAAGGAAGGCGAATATAAGACCACTTTCACTGTTGCCTACCTCTTCGTCCCTAGCCATTTTAAAATTTATCATTCATTTTTCCATCTCGGAACTAAGAAAATGTAGTGGGAAACTGTAGAGCATCTGTAGAAGAAGTACACACAAGACGCTAATGTGACCAATTCTGGAGTATTGTTCCAGTGTTTGCAGGCCCTTACAAAGTAAGCATGACAGCAGACATCGAACAAATTCAGGCAAACGCTGCTAGAATCGTAATATTCCAGAAATACCCGAAAACTTAAACGGGAAATTTCTCGCGAAATCCTGTTGGGTAAGTTTAGAAACTTTACATTCGAAGTAGACGGAGCGACTGATATGCTGCCAACAACATGTACATAGCGCAGAAATTACGAGAATAAGATGAGAGATCAATAATTGAGTGGTTTAGTACAGAAACTCGTGGACCCGCTTCCATGTACTGTGTCTCTGTGTGTTCTTTATGCGCTTCGATCTTTTGCGGTGTTGTCTTAGTGTAAGGGAAGGGTCTATGATGTGGGTCACAAATTTTGAACAGTTTCTGCAACGACGTTCTGTATTGAAAATAAAGAGAAACGTGTTTCGGCTTTCTGCTTGATACTCACTAATTTTTCAAACAATCGAGATCAAAGGTGATGACGGAAAATCGTTTTTTCAATGGCTATACATCGGAAGACCGTCTAAAAACAAAAGCTTTTCTTAAAAATATATACACTCCTGGAAATTGAAATAAGAACACCGTGAATTCATTGTCCCAGGAAGGGGAAACTTTATTGACACATTCCTGGGGTCAGATACATCACATGATCACACTGACAGAACCACAGGCACATAGACACAGGCAACAGAGCATGCACAATGTCGGCACTAGTACAGTGTATATCCACCTTTCGCAGCAATGCAGGCTGCTATTCTCCCATGGAGACGATCGTAGAGATGCTGGATGTAGTCCTGTGGAACGGCTTGCCATGCCATTTCCACCTGCCGCCTCAGTTGGACCAGCGTTCGTGCTGGACGTGCAGACCGCGTGAGACGACGCTTCATCCAGTCCCAAACATGCTCAATGGGGGACATATCCGGAGATCTTGCTGGCCAGGGTAGTTGACTTACACCTTCTAGAGCACGTTGGGTGGCACAGGATACATGCGGACGTGCATTGTCCTGTTGGAACAGCACGTTCCCTTGCCGGTCTAGGAATGGTAGAACGATGGGTTCGATGACGGTTTGGATGTACCGTGCACTATTCAGTGTCCCCTCGACGATCACCAGTGGTGTACGGCCAGTGTAGGAGATCGCTCCCCACACCATGATGCCGGGTGTTGGCCCTGTGTGCCTCGGTCGTATGCAGTCCTGATTGTGGCGCTCACCTGCACGGCGCCAAACACGCATACGACCATCATTGGCACCAAGGCAGAAGCGACTCTCATCGCTGAAGACGACACGTCTCCATTCGTCCCTCCATTCACGCCTGTCGCGACACCACTGGAGGCGGGCTGCACGATGTTGGGGCGTGAGCGGAAGACGGCCTAACGGTGTGCGGGACCGTAGCCCAGCTTCATGGAGACGGTTGCGAATGGTCCTCGCCGATACCCCAGGAGCAACAGTGTCCCTAATTTGCTGGGAAGTGGCGGTGCGGTCCCCTACGGCACTGCGTAGGATCCTACGGTCTTGGCATGCATCCGTGCGTCGCTGCGGTCCGGTCCCAGGTCGACGGGCACGTGCACCTTCCGCCGACCACTGGCGACAACATCGATGTACTGTGGAGACCTCACGCTCCACGTGTTGAGCAATTCGGCGGTACGTCCACCCGGCCTCCCGCATGCCCACTATACGCCCTCGCTCAAAGTCCGTCAACTGCACATACGGTTCACGTCCACGCTGTCGCGGCATGCTACCAGTGTTAAAGACTGCGATGGAGCTCCGTATGCCACGGCAAACTGGCTGACACTGACGGCGGCGGTGCACAAATGCTGCGCAGCTAGCGCCATTCGACGGCCAACACCGCGGTTCCTGGTGTGTCCGCTGTGCCGTGCGTGTGATCATTGCTTGTACAGCCCTCTCGCAGTATCCGGAGCAAGTATGGTGGGTCTGACACACCGGTGTCAATGTGTTCTTTTTTCCATTTCCAGGAGTGTATATATAATATGGGGTCCGAAGCAAATAATGTTCGAGTTTTAAACGTTTCTGTGTTTTCATGCTGCGACGTCAGCGTTTGAGCGGACAAGACAGGAAACTACCAAACCGGTAGTCCGTGTCCGATTCTTAGTCGTCACATTTTCTTTCGATATTTTTTCGGGTATCTCATAATATTCTGGAAATCGGAAAACTTTTCTTTGCCTTGTTTTGAAGTAAAACATCGCGGGTGTGATTAATTGAAAGTTATTTTAATCGTGATATATAGTATAAAAGTACACCTAACTTAAGTTATTGCGTAATCCTAACTGATCGACATTTCGTGAGCCTTCTCTCAAATAGTGGGGTGAAACTTCAGGAAAAACAAATATTTCTCGCCCATGCGCAAGAGACAAATCTCACCGCATCGACATGTTTTCCGGTACACTGTTTGTAGAAAACTTATCCACGTTGCTAGAAACAGATCCATCAGGTATCAGTTTGCACTCGTACCAAGCGTATAAAAGCATATCATGAAAGACAGGAGTGGACAGCTGATTATGGACCAACAGATGAATTTTAATACCATTCGCTTTGTGTTGTAATATTCTCTGCTTTGCTGTGATGTAGCATGATTTTGAAGTCGTGCGATAAAATTTTTTACCTGTCAGTAAAAGAAAACGTCACACGACTGACAAAGATAGTTAGATCTCGGTGGTATCACTTTCATTGTGCAGGTTGGCTGAATGTCGTCTACGTAAGTCCTGTCCTACCGTAGCGCGCTATGTATCGCAGTGAAAGTAACTGCAATACGTTATATATACTTCCCTTTGATTATCAATGACACCTCGCGATATTTTACTTCAAAATAAGGTAAAGAAAAGTATTCTTATTATCAAATACACCGAAAAAAGTGTCGGCTGAAAATAAGCGACGGCTAAGAATAGAACTCAGGCCAGAGGTTTGGTAGTTTAATGCCTTGACCGCTCGACCGCCGAGGTCACTCCGACAGACGTGTAGAACGACGGGAAGGCAAGCTACAGCATGAAAACACAAAAACGTTAATAACTCTAACATTATTAACTTTGGACATCATATTATCTCAATAAAAATGTGTGTTTTTAGACGATCTTTCGATGCACAAGATTTGGTACGTAGGACATCCGCAACTGAGAGGCATGATGATTTAGAGATATCCACTTCAGTTTCTCTTATTATTCAAAACACGAGCGGTTTCGGGATTGTAAAAGTCACGTAATTCCCATAAATTCGGGGGAAGGGACCAATGAACTCTGACGCCACGTTCATTCACATCCCAGATGTGTTCGATCAGTTTCAGACGTGGCGAATTGGGCGCCAGTACATCAACTGGAACTCGTTACTGTGTTCATTGAACCATTCAATTTCACTCGTGGCCTTGTAACATGGCGTATTATCTTGTAGAAAAATGCCATTGCCGTCGGGAAACATGATCGTCATGAAGGGGTGGAAGTGGTCTGAGTGGTCTGCAACCAGCGTACAATACTCCTTGGCCGTCATGGTGCCTTACACGAGGTCCACTTGACTCACGGACGCCCACGACAATGTTCCCCAGAGCATTATGGAGCCTCCGCCAGCTTGTCTCCATCCCGCAGTACAGGTATCAAGGAGCTATTCGCCTGGAAGAAGGATTCGCGCCCTTCCATCGGCATGATGAAGGTAACGGGATTCATCTGACCAGGCAACGCTCTTCCGCTGCGCCAACGTTCAGTACCGATGGTCACGTGTCCATTACAGTCTTACTTGACGATGTCTTAGTGTTAACATTGGCGCATGCATGGGTCGTGGGCTGCGAGGTCTATCATCAGGAGCGTTCTGTGTACTGGGTGTTCAGACACACGTGTCCTTCGCCCAGCATTAAAGTGTGATGTTAGTTCCACCACATTTCCCCACCTGTCCTCTTATATCGGTCTGCCCAGCCTACGACGTCCGACATCCGTAATGAGGGGTGGCCACCCAAATCCATGACGTCTGGTCGTGGTTTACCGTGGTTTCGCCACGTGTTGAAGTCACTCAACACAGCATTCCTCGAACACCCGACAAGTCGCGCACTTTCCGAAATGCTCATGCCGAGCCTCCGAGCCATCACCATCTGCCCTCAGTCAAATTAAAATAGATCACGCACCTCCCCATGCTACACATGGACAGCACACTCACTGTTACCATACGCAACATGCGTCTGTCTGACTAGCAATCATTCCTCGCCAGATGACGTTGCTATCGCCTGGACAGGTTTATATCGATAGGAGATCGGTGGTCATAATGGTCTGGCTGATCAGTATACACTCCTGGAAATTGAAATAAGAACACCGTGAATTCATTGTCCCAGGAAGGGGAAACTTTATTGACACATTCCTGGGGTCAGATACATCACATGATCACACTGACATAACCACAGGCACATAGACACAGGCAACAGAGCATGCACAATGTCGGCACTAGAACAGTGTATATCCACCTTTCGCAGCAATGCAGGCTGCTATTCTCCCATGGAGACGATCGTAGAGATGCTGGATGTAGTCCTGTGGAACGGCTTGCCATGCCATTTCCACCTGGCGCCTCGGTTGGACCAGCGTTCGTGCTGGACGTGCAGACCGCGTGAGACGACGCTTCATCCAGTCCCAAACATGCTCAATGGGGGACAGATCCGGAGATCTTGCTGGCCAGGGTAGTTGACTTACACCTTCTAGAGCACGTTGGGTGGCACGGGATACATGCGGACGTGCATTGTCCTGTTGGAACAGCAAGTTCCCTTACCGGTCTAGGAATGGTAGAGCGATGGGTTCGATGACGGTTTGGATGTACCGTGCACTATTCAGTGTCTCCTCGACGATCACCAGCGGTGTACGGCCAGTGTAGGAGATCGCTCCCCACACCATGATGCCGGGTGTTGGCCCTGTGTGCCTCGGTCGTATGCAGTCCTGATTGTGGCGCTCACCTGCACGGCGCCAAACACGCATACGACCATCATTGGCACCAAGGCAGAAGCGACTCTCATCGCTGAAGACGACACGTCCCCATTCGTCCCTCCATTCACGCCTGTCGCGACACCACTGGAGGCGGGCTGCACGATGTTGGGGCGTGAGCGGAAGACGGCCTAACGGTGTGCGGGACCGTAGCCCAGCTTCATGGAGACGGTTGCGAATGGTCCTCGCCGATACCCCAGGAGCAACAGTGTCCCTAATTTGCTGGGAAGTGGCGGTGCGGTCCCCTACGGCACTGCGTAGGATCCTACGGTCTTGGCGTGCATCCGTGCGTCGCTGCGGTCCGGTCCCAGGTCGACGGGCACGTGCACCTTCCGCCGACCACTGGCGACAACATCGATGTACTGTGGAGACCTCACGCCCCACGTGTTGAGCAATTCGGCGGTACGTCCACCCGGCCTCCCGCATGCCCACTATACGCCCTCGCTCAAAGTCCGTCAACTGCACATACGGTTCACGTCCACGCTGTCGCGGCATGCTACCAGTGTTAAAGACTGCGATGGAGCTCCGTATGCCACGGCAAACTGGCTGACACTGACGGCGGCGGTGCACAAATGCTGCGCAGCTAGCGCCATTCGACGGCCAACACTGCGGTTCCTGGTGTGTCCGCTGTGCCGTGCGTGTGATCATTGCTTGTACAGCCCTCTCGCAGTGTCCGGAGCAAGTATGGTGGGTCTGACACACCGGTGTCAATGTGTTCTTTTTTCCATTTCCAGGAGTGTATGTATACCTCCTTGATATCACTGGTGTCAGGCATCCCTAACGTCGCTGCCCCAAATAGGAGGAGAAGGTCGTGGGTTCAAGCTGCTAAGAGAGTAGTTCAGCGTGTCTCATTAATGGGATGCCTTCAGATTTTGGATTTGACGATGACGCGACGGGCGAGTACAGGACGGCCAAGACGCGTGATTTCAGGTAACTTGATCGCCCAAACGGTGGCTGCCCGACTTGAGGAACACTCCATCTCGGATGCCGTGCAAGCACTGTGCTGCTGACGTGCGACCTTTACAAGGATGTACCGCAATACCTACCACGAAACAAGGAAAATCGCTATCGAAGAAGTCAGCTCCGGTCGGCAGCAACTTATTGATGACAATAGCTGCCGCCTAGTACCGCCAATTTTTACGACGGATGGAAGGGTCCTAGTGCAGCAAATCCTGCACTAAGTCACTGACGGTCCACAAACTCATCTATGAAGCGCATTTCGCTCGTCTTCGGAATTTCCGTGTCGTCACACCAGCACTCTTGACCCTCTGGGGCGCAGAAGAAAAAATAAGCAACGGATTTTTCCGCAGATTTATCGGCTGACCCATATTAAATTTGTCCACTGTGCTGGAGCAAGCTGTCGCCAGAACACTGATCAGCAAAGATGTAGCAAGAAAATCGATAACAGGCGCCGGATGAAGTGCGCCTATCAGGAGTGAGACCAAGCAATACGCCGTGAACTCCCTCTCGACCACAAGTATTTAGATCGCCGCCACGGACCGGAGGGCTGAGTCAGTCACTCAGTCTGTCACTAGCTCAGTCGCTCCGTCACTATCTCAGTCACTGGCGCACTAACTCCCATAATAGTTTGGCGTCTGTCATTCATCGCGTAGTGGAACTTTTACTTCACCAGCAGTGAGGCTATCGTGGACTATTATTTGAAGAGCTTGTACCACAACACATGGACACTCTTAAGATAAGTAGCTTCCTGTTTATGTAGATAAAGAACCCTGTTAATACATGTGTGCAGTCGTGTTGTAGAAAGAGGATAGCGGCCACCAAACAACATCGTTGATTCCTATCGTACAAGACTCTACAGTGGCGACAAAAATTCAACATCCACTGCCACACTATCTTGTTCGTCTAAGGAAGAGTCGTCAGCCTCACTTTGACCCGCGGGCCAGGATTAAAACGTATCAGTAATCCAGTGTCAATAACTAAAAGCTAGGAAGATTCAGAGGTCCGATCTCTGGGGCTTTAGTACGTGCGCCGCTAACCAGACCATACAGCCCTTCAAACGGGCTCCTAGCGGCTCCCGCCGATAACAACAACAGAACAGGTGAACGTTTCAACGTCAATAGCTTGTAACCATCCACTAACATATTTTTTTATCGCTGGGTGATGGGAGAAGGGCGGCAAATGTTTGAAATTCCGAGAAACTACGTACCGGGAACTGAAGGGCAACATATTACTTCCTCCAATATATGTCTCGCAAAGTGACCACTAAAAAAAAAAAAAAAAAAAAAAAAAAAAAAAAAAAAAAACCAGAGCAATTACAACTATTACACGCTACCCACAAGCAATTCGCAAATGCAGAAGGGAAGGGGGCAAAAGACAGTAGTAAGAGAAGTATCCTACAACACACACACACACACACACACACACACACACACACACACACACACACACACACCTCAAAGTGGGTTACGGAGTATACATGGAGCTGCTGACGTTGATTTTCTGACAGAGTAAATCTGTCATCAGCATACTTTCAAGTCTTTGGTGGTTCTTCCTGACTGCAAACTCCTTTTACAAATTTATCATCTATTTCCTTTATTACGCTGAGATATCTAGTCGCTCTGCTACATTCGCTCTCGTGTATTAGTTGGTGAATACTGCGCGCCTGTATGGGGAAACACCGACCACACGACGAAGTTTGTCGTTCAGGCTTAATGAAGCCATGACGGTTATCACTGCTACTGTTAGACCCACTCACATTCACTCACATTCAGAGGTTACCTGTTCTAGCTAACACAGCTCCGGAGAATCTAAGGAAAGGAGGAAACAGCAGAGGCAAGCTGCTCAAAAAGATCACTTCTCATAAGAACTCTCCCTTGTACGGTGCCCTGAAAGATCCACTAACAACCCGTCTGAAATCTGTGTCAACCACCCTCGATTGACACAGAAAGTAAGAGTTCTTTCGACATGACTACAGGTAGCGACAACGCTGGAACAAACATCCACTCACCAATACTCACCTGGTTCAAGATCCAAGGGTGGTGAAGTATTTCAACTACTACACCACAACCGCCCCAAGCTGAACCGCGTTAGGAAGGTTACTTGACCACACTACACCAAGTGACGGAGTGTTCTGGGCTGGCAGTCAAATTTGGACATTTACATTTGATTGTACATACTTTTGTGTACTTTTAAAACCATACTATCTGTTTATTGCCTCTGATGTCCTTCGATTCTACAACATTGTTTCTGTTGTAAGTTACAGATAACATTTCAATCCTCCACTTTGTCTCTGCTTCTTTCAGGATTTCAAAGGTTTTATTCTATTCAAATCATCAAAACCTTTCTCTAGATGGACAAATGATAAACGTAGGATTGCCATTCTTTAACTTGTCTTTTGGTTAAGTTGTCGGGTCACTATTACTTCGTGTGTTTCTGTATTTTTCTGGATCGCAATCTTATCTTCCTCGAGCTACTATTTTCAGTTCCTTTCTACACAACTCCACTAAGTATTTTACAACCAAGACTTATAAAATAGCTATTGTTGCTCCCGTCTTCAGTCTGATGACTGGTCTGATGCAGCTCTCCACACTAGCCTATCCAGTGCAAGCCTCTTCCTACTGCAGCCCAAGTACATTGTACTTGGTTATTGTACTCACCTCTATCTCCGTTTGCAATTTTTACTTCCCACACTTCAATACTAAACTGACGATTCTTTGATGTACAATAATGTGTCCTATCAGCCAATCCCTTCTTTCAGTGACGTTATGTCGCAAATTTTCTTTTCTTTCAAATTCTATTCTTTACCCCACCTAATCTTCAACATTCTTATACAACAACACATTTCAAAAGCTTCTATTCCGTTGTTGTCTGAACTGCCTAACGTCTCCTTTTCACTTCCGTAGAAGGCTGTACTCCAGACAAATACCGTCAGAAAATACTTTCCAACATTTATATCCATATATTTACTGTTAACAAACTCAACTTCTTTAGAAACGCTCTTCTTGTTATTGTCAGTCTACATTTCATACGTTGCCGCTTTTCTTGTTATAGCCAGTCTACATTTTATACGTTGTATGCTTCCAGCGTCATAAGTTATTTTACTGCCCAATTAGCAAAACTTTCACTGTCTCATTTCCTAATCTAATTCCTTCACATCGTCTGATTTGGTTCTGTTGTATTCCATTACCCTTGTTTTGGTTTTGCTAATAATATTCATCTTACGTCCTCCCTTCAAGAGACTGTTTATTCCTTTCAACTGTTCTTCCAAGTCCTTTGTCTCTCTATGTCATTGGCAAACCTCTGGCTTTTTAATTCTTCTCCCTGTACTTGAATTCTCCATTTTTTTGTTTTTGTTTCCTTTACTTCTTGCTCAATGCACAGACTGAGTAACATAAGGGATACGCTACAGCCCTGTCCTATTTACTTCTCAGGCACTGCTCCTCTTTCATACGCTGCGACACTCCTAACGATCGTCTCATTTCTGTAGAAGTTGTGAATAGCCTTTCGCCTCTAGCACGCTTTACAATTTCAAAGAATGTATTCCAATCTCTAAGACTACAACAGCCATAGACGCGTTTTGCCTTCCTTTACCCTACGTTCTAAGACACATCGTAGGATCAGTACTGCCCCCCGTGTTCCAACATTTCTCCGGAACACAAACTGATATTCACCGAAGTCAGCTTCTATCAGTTTTCCAGTCTTCTATAAATATTTCGTATAGTGTTTTGCAGTCGCAACTTATTAAACTGATTGTTCGGTAATATTCACAATTGTCAGCACCTACTTAATTTGGAACTGAGATCTTACATTCTTCTTGAAGTCTGAGGTAATTGCGTAGTGTCGTATCTTGGATGGCTCTCCTAAGGGTATCAACAATGGTGAGGGCTTGTCATCTGCTCCAGGCGCCTTGTTTCGTCTTAGATCTTTTAGTGCTCTGACAAATTCTTCTCACAGTACCACATCCCCTATCTCATTTTCGTTTACTTCCTCTTTCCTTTCTGTAATATTGTCTCCACGTTCATTTACCTTGTATATATTCATTGTACCACTTAGGTTTCCGTTCTTTGCTTAGTATTTATTTTTTATTCGGCTCTTGATACTCATAGATGTGATTTTCTTTCCTCCAATTAATTTTTGTATCTGTGGTATCTATCTTTCCCCTAATTACAGCCGGCCAGTGTGGCCGAGCGGTTCTAGGCGCAACAGTCTGGAACCGCGCGACCGCTACGGTCACAGGTTCGAATCCTGCCTCGGGCATGGATGTGTGTGATGTCCTTAGGTTCGTTAGATTGAAGTAGTTCTAAGTTCTAGGGGACTGATGACCTCAGATGTTAAGTCCCATAGTGCTCAGAGCCATTTGAACCATCTGAACCCTAATTACAACTGCTTCCGTAGACTTGTATTTGTCCCTCACTCATTCCCGCAGTTGAAAGACGTCTGTATTTGCTTTCACCCGCTTAACTTGCTACATTTTTACATTTTCTCCTTTCATGTCTTAAATTTCAGTTTCTCCTATGATTGCCAAGTTTTTCTACTAGGTCTTGCGTTCTTACCTATTTGATACTCTGCTGGATTCACTATTTCGTCTCTGGAAGCTACCCATTTGCCTTCATCCTCTCTCCTGTCTCAGTCAATCGTTTCCTAACGCTCCTGTTAAATCTGTGAAGGAGCTCTGATTCTTTCAGATTATCCATGCCCCACATCCTTAATTTCCAACCTATATTTTTTATAATTATTCAGCTTCAATTTTCAGTTCATAACCAAAAAATTACGGCTTAAGTCCACATCTGCCCCTGCAGGTGTCTTACAGTTTAAAATCTGGTTCTGAAATCTCTGTCTTAACATTATACAATCAATCTGAAACCTTACAGTGTCTCCAGGTCTCTTCTACGTGCACAGGCTTCTTTCGTGATTCTTAAACCAAGTGTCATGATGATTAAATTACGCACTGCACCAAATTCCAACAGGCGGCTTCCTCTTTCACTCCTGTCTCTCAGTCTATAGTCTCCTACTACCTCTCCTCCTCGTTCTCTTCTTGCTACCGAATACGGTCAGCCTTTACAATAAAATTTTCCTCTCTCTTATCTGAATACAGTATTTTTATCTCATCATACATTCTTTTGATCTCCTCATCATCAGCGGAATTGATTGACATATGAACTGTTACTATTGTGCTGAGAGTGGGCTTTGTGTCTGTTTTCGCTACGGTAACACATTCACTATTCTCTTCACAGGAGCTGAACTGCATTCTTATTTCCTTATTCACTGTTAGACCTACTCCTGCATTACCTCTATTTGATTTCGTATTTATCGTCCTGTACTCTCCTGAGCGTAACTAATGTTCATCTTGTTAGGTGGCAAGTGCCGGCCAGCGTTCTGCTATGCGTGACGTTGGCGGGATTTTGTCGCGCAGCGTGTGCCAGCGATACAGTCGTAAAAATTCTGGAGCATGCGCTGTTTGCTATCTCCGCTCCCTATTTTTAGTGTATAAACACGACGGTGCTGCCATTCTGGGCAGGTCTGAAATCCGCCTGGCCGGGTAATATGTACACTTACAGAGAGAATTAAGGCAGACATTTATTTTCCGTGCAGTATTCCTGAGAAGTTAATCTTTCCGGTGAGCCGATACAATGGGCCACATCTGTGGAGTAGCTAGATGTTCTCTTAGATAAGCAGCTCACTCGTACAACCATATTAAAGAAGTTCGCAGCGAAACCTCGCTGAGGCTTGGGGGATTGAACCCACGAATTAGTGAGAGATCAGAATTATCAATCAATAAAGCTCTGACGATCTTCATAGTCTAACCGTTGGATAATGCTGTTGTCTGGGACAATGCAGCAGAAACAGATCTCCATAGGTTGCAAACCCTCCGAAAGACTGCACCTGGAGGCTGCTTACCAACTTCCCGTTGTGCTATCTTCCCGATGCCGCTGAATAACCAGAAATTATGAGAGGATCCTTTAAGAACGCCAGGCAGTGAAGTGACTCTGGTAACAAATTAATCCGCTAATTTGGAAGGCTCAACGAACCCAGAGACCGCTACAAACGCCCAGTGGCTTTATTTAACAGAATATAAGGACCCAGAGAACAAAACATTAAGTTAACAGAACATAACACTCGAGAAGATCAGTACATATACTATATACTACACTATACAGGGTGTTACAAAAAGGTACGGCCAAACTTTCAGGAAACATTCCTCACACACTAATAAAGAAAAGCTGTTATGTGGACATGTGTCCGGAAACGCTTAATTTCCATGTTAGAGCTCATTTTAGTTTCGTCAGTATGTACTGTACTTCCTCGATTCATCGCCAGTTGGACCAATTGAAAGAAGGTACTGTTGACTTCGGTGCTTGTGTTGACATGCGACTCATTGCTCTACAGTACTAGCATCAAACACATCAGTACGTAGCATCAACAGGTTAATGTTCATCACGAACGTGGTTTTGCAGTCAGTGCAGTGCTTACAAATGCGGAGTTGGCAGATGCCCATTTGATGTATGGATTAGCACGTGGCAATAGCTGTGGCGCGGTACGTTTGTATCGAGACAGATTTCCAGAACAAAGGTGTCGCGACAGGAAGACGTTCGAAGCAATTGATCGGCGTCTTAGGGGGCACTGAACATTCCAGCCTATTACTCGCGACTGGAGAAGACCTAGAACGACGAGGACACCTGCAATGGACGAGGCAATTCTTCGTGCAGTTGACGATAACCCTAATGTCAGCGTCAGAGAAGTTGCTGCTGTACAAGGTAACGTTGACCACGTCACTGTATGGAGAGTGCTACGGGAGAACCAGTTGTTTCCGTACCATGTACAGCGTGTGCAGGCACTATCAGCAGCTGATTGGCCTCCACGGGTACACTTCTGCGAATGGTTCATCCAACAATGTGTCAATCCTCATTTCAGAGCAAATGTTCTCTTTCCGGATGAGGCTTCATTCCAACGTGATCAAATTGCAAATTTTCACAATCAACATGTGTGGGCTGACGAGAATCCGCACGCAATTGTGCAATCACGTCATCAACACAGATTATCTGTTAACGTTTGGGCAGGCATTGTTGGTGATGTCTTGATTGGGCTCCATGTTCTTCCACCTACGCTCAATGGAGCACGTTATCATGATTTCATACGGGATACTCTACCTGTGCTGCTAGAACATGTGCCTTTACAAGTACGACACAACATGTGGTTCATGCACGATGGAGCTCCTGCACGTTTCAGTCGAAGTGTTCGTACGCTTCTCAACAACAGATTCGGTGACCGATGGATTGGTAGAAGCGGACCAATTCCGTGGCCTCCACGCTCTCCTGACCTCAACCCTCTTGACTTTCATTTATGGGGGCATTTGAAAGCTCTTGTCTACGCAACCCCGGTACCAAATGTAGAGACTCTTTGTGCTCGTATTGTGGACGGCTGTGATACAATACGCCATTCTCCAGGGCTGCATCAGCGCATCAGGGATTCCATGCGACGGAGGGTGGATGCATGTATCCTCCCTAACGGAGGACATTTTGAACATTTTCTGTAACAAAGTGTTTGAAGTCACGCTGGTACGTTCTGTTGCTGTGTGTTTCCATTCCATGATTAATGTGATTTGAAGAGAAGTAATAAAATGAGCTCTAACATGGAAAGTAAGCGTTTCCGGACACATGTCCACATAACATATTTTCTTTCTTTGCGTGTGAGGAATGTTTCCTGAAAGTTTGGCCGTACCTTTTTGTAACACCCTGTATAAAGACAAGTAGTCGTTTACCGTTGTTATAAAAAATCTCTAAAAGTTCTTGACCGTTTTACTTCCAGTTTTTCTGAGCGAAAATCTCAAAATTTCTTGAACGATTTACTTCAAATTTTTAAACGACTTCGAAAAAAAAAGAAGCTCTAAGCACTATGGGACTTAACATTTGAGGTCATCGGTCCCCTAGACTTAGAACTACTTAAACGTAACTAACCTAAGGACAACACACACAAACATGCCCGAGACAGGATTCGAACCTGCGACCGCAGCAGCAACGCGGTTCCGGACTGAAGCGCCTAGAACCGCTCAGCCACGGCGGCAGGCAAACATTTGGACAGTTACGTATCTTTTTTAATAACAATGTACAACTTTCTGTTGCAACGGACTGTGAGGAAGAAAATAATCTACTATGCTGTTCTGAACAGAAAGTGCGGTTTCTTTTTCTTTGTTGCAAACATTTTTAACTACAGTAGCAGCGCATTTGTGCTGTTTGTTCTGTTTTCTTCATCGCAACCTGTTTTCACAGAAAACAGGAATGTTGCATTTATGGCTTATTGGCTTATGATTAAAATACTACTACGGAATCTGAATCATCCGAAACTTTCTGTTCCAGTCCATCTGCAGATTAAAAGATCCTGCAGCACGATAGGAATCCCTCGTAAGCCGTGTAGCAATGATCCCAAGCTAATTGTTTATTCATTTTAAGCAGCTTCAATTCCCAACCAAAGTTTCGTTTGTAGTAACGATAAACAAGGATCAAAATTATTAAGAGAAAGGAGGGGAAGAGTAGATTGGCGGAGGGGGGAGGAGGAGCAGAAGGAATGGACATACAGTGGGGGAAGGAGGAGATAAACAGAAAGAGGAGGAAGCGAAGGTGAAGGAGGTAGAGAGACAAAGGGTGAAGAATAAGATGAACAGAGGAAGGAGTTTCTAATGGCTCTGAGCACTATGCGACTTAACTTCTGAGGTCATCAGTCGCCTAGAACAGATCTAATTAAACCTAACTAACCTAAGGACATCACATACATCCATGCCCGAGGCAAGATTCGAACCTGCGACCGTAGCGGTCGCTCGGCTCCAGACTGTAGCGCCTAGAACCGCAGGGCCACTCCGACCGGCAGAGAAAGGAGGAAGAAGGACTTTAGGGCGTATATCCGACTCCCATACATATTTAGCAATTGTGAAGCATTGCCGAGATCGCTAGTGTCTAAATAAAATCACTGATTCACCAGAGTAAAAATAGCAAATGGTATAAGTAAAAAACCGTACACCAATGCAAATTAAAGAGAAGAATGCGGCCGGCCGTTCGTGAATTGGTGGGATGGAGGAGGAGGTAGTGATCTTTGCCAGTGTGAATTTTAAGACAGAGTCTATTGCTTTGAGGAATGCCGCTGCAGCACTGCCGAAACGCCGGTGTTTTTAGTGTTTTACAGGCTGACGCTGCATTACAATCAGAACGATGCTGGTGAGAGGAACGCAAGTGGGGCGGCGCGCAGCTGCAGCAAACATCGCGGGCTGGTGCGGAAGTCGGCGCGGTGTGGAGTGGTGCGGCGCTCTGCCCCGCTATTGATCGCGGCTGGGATTCGCGCCACTGGACGCCGACGCCGTCGCCGTCGCTGTGTTTACGCCTCTCTCGCTGCTGGCCAAGGACACAGCCGCACCTGACACTCCGCTCCCACGCCACCCACGGCTCCGTGTGGAGGCCGCTTTTCTGGTGCCACTGAGAAACAGCTGCCAGAGTCTCGTGCAAATCTGGCAGCTTACCTCGCCCTCAGACCCCGAGGGTACGGTAACAGTACCAGTAGCAAAGAAGGCAAGTGTTGTCAGGTGTGAATATTACCGACATATTTAACTGGTAAGTGGGCATTAGTGATGTTAATGACAAGTTTTACTTCTCGGGAATACTGCACGGAAAATAAATGCCTCCATGACTTCCGTCTATAAATGTACGTCCGAGTATTATCCTGTCAGACGGACTTCAGGCCTACCCAGAATGGCAGTACCGCCGTGTTTACATTGTAAAAACAGGGAGCGGAAGTAATAGCGCATGCTCCAATATTCTTACTAGTGTATCGCCAGCACAGGCTGTAGGCCAATATCCCGCCAATGTCACGAGAAATCTGACGGCCACTTTTGTCCCACGGTGTTCCTCGTACAAAACGACTATAGATAAATATTTTTACTGTGACAAAGTGTCACTTGTGGATAGTATGCCACGGCGAATACAGGTATGCACCAATTCAAGAGGACGTGATACTGGGTATTAGAGGTACCGGTGTGTACAGCAGTCTGGACCACCGCCTCTGAATGTCTCGCTGTAAGGTGGTACAACATGCAATGTGTGGTTTTCATGAGCAGTAAAAAGGGCGGAAATGAAGTTTATGCTGATCTCTGCTCCAGTTTTCTCTACGGGTTCCAGAACTCTCTGAACCAAGCTGATGCAAAACTTTTTTTGATGTGTGTTGAATATGCATGGGATAGATTGAATAGGGCTGTTTATAATCCGAATTATCAAAAGCATTATCTTATACCAAAAAAAGATGCGACAGCAAGGGGTAAAAGAACAGTGCACAAAAGAATTTCGTCCAAAAATTAATTCCTTCTTGAGGCCATTATCAGCGTATAAGGGGGAAGACAATATCGCCCCGCTTCGGCTACTGCATATTCAGATGACAACAGCAACTAACTAGGCATATTCAGATGACAACAGCAACTAACTAACGACCTACGCGTCCCATTCACAAAGAGAGAATCTGTCTGTTAGCAGCTTGTTTATCTCCTACTGCATGTCGTTCCTGTTTTGTAAATACCACCGGCGGCTTTAATCCTGATGCTTCCTTTTTTCGTAAAAATCTGATATACTTTTACTATGCCTATCTTCTTTTTCGCAACTACCCTTCATTGTAAGCCCGAAAATCTTCGAGAATGCGTCAATGGATTAAAAAAAGAAAAAGAAAAGTTAACATAGCGGTTTTAATGCTTTACGTTTTCTACATAGCACCCTCTTCCCTTCCTCGCTTGAGTACAATGCACAGAACCATGTGAAACTATCTGACAATTCCTCCTTTGGGATGCTGTTCGATTCGCGCGTCACACTGGCTTCAATATTGGTTTCGTCGTCAGCGTACTGACCTTCTTGTGAAATTCCGCACTTTGTTCTGTTGTTATAGGTCCGTATTGGTAACATTACGTCTCGTCACCTGGGAAATTTTCCAGAGAAGAACTGCCCGCATCTTGCATTTTAATCAAGTCGTGGCAGGCCTCGTTTTTGTTCGGGAGTCGGAGTATGCGAGATTAACCTTTCCAGACAATTTTCTTTTCTTCAAAACGTTCTGATGAATGTCTACATTTGATTTAAATATTTTGCAGTATGGTGATTTCTGACAACAACGGTAACACACTACGACCGCTCTTCCCCTGCTTAAAACTCCCTGCTCACAACTGACTGGTTGAGTGCCCATCTGTTGTTTACAGTTGTTAGTTCAAGCTGCCACCGAAGTTTCTGCGCTGACGTCGTTTATACGCCAGAAATAAAATCAGTTTCTGAATTTTGTAGATGGACTGTTGACGTCGTCTCGTTCGCGTATGACGACTCGTTTATTCCGACACCCTTTAAAACCAAAACCCACGAACAGAACAATTTTTCTGAGAGTATCCATGCTAGCCTTGAAATCCAGTTTGCGCAACAAAAGCTGCTAACTTTTCGCGAAGTTGGTGTCCTTTTATAGTTCATAACATCGCAAAAACTTCTAACACAATTATCCATGTTATTAATCGGATATTTACTACGTGGATTTTTTCTTCTTTTTTTCATTTAGGGTAGAAACTTGAATCGTGTTGCTCCTCCGGTTATTTTGCATGCTCTCAGTTTATTCAGCATTATCACTTTGCTTGCACATTCAGTCAAATTTTCCTTAAGCACTTTTACTCCTTACTTCTCCTAACCGTCTTGACGTTAACAGCAAGCCGGATCGGGTGCCTAGGAAAGCGTTTTAATTGAACTCTTTTTCGTGCTTGCCAACGCGCATTGCTTTGCCCAGTCACGCGACCAAGTTAGTTCTGCTCCAGTTGTCTTCGTCAAGCAATATTTGCTTCACCTGCTCGCTGGTCTTGAAGGAACAGGGAGTCAAATTTCAGGAGTGCATTTGGAGCTATAGCTATGGTGATTGTTCGTGACTGGCCAAATAATGAAACATACTAAAGGAGTTTCCAGCGAAGAAGAGGAACTGAATGATATCAGTGAATGTACAGGTAACAGGCCTGTCTGTAAACTGAAAAATAAAGAAAAATTTGAACTCATTCACCACCTTTATTTACACATATCAAAAAAGGTTCCCACAACTCCTGAAGATAGACGTTCACTGTGGATATTGTATCACAGACACAGTCCTTTTGACTGTTCAGAGATGTAACTAAACCCGTCCAAACATGTAAAGAACCGTGCATGAGCAGCGCCTATTAGGCGGAGGGGGTCCTACAGCCGATCAGTTCCAATCATTCGGCCAGGAAGGAGGTACAGGGCTCGTGTTGTCTGTAGTTCAACCATGCCTAGACGGCCAATATCGCGGTTCGATCGCGTCTGCATTGCTACTTTGTGCCAGGAAGGGCTCTCAACAAGGAAAGTGTCCAGGCATCTCGGAGTGAATCAAAGCGATGTTGTTCGCACATGGAGGAGATACAAAGTGACGCGAACTGTCGATGACATACCTCGCTCAGACCGCCCAAGGGCTATTACTGCAGTGGACGACCGCTACCTACTGATTATGGCTCGGAGGAACCCTGACAGCAACGCCACCATGTTCAGTAATGCTTTTTGTGCACCCACAGGACGTTGTTTTAGGACTCAAACTGTGAGCAACTTCACTCCCGACGTCCATGGCGAGGTCCATCTTTGCAATCACGACACCATGCAGCGCGGTACAGATGGGCCCAACAACATGCTGAATGGATCGCTCAGGATTGACCTTACGTTCTCTTCACCGATGAGTGTTGCAAATGCGTCTAACCAGACAATCGTCGGAGACGTGTTTGGAGGCAATCCGGTCAGGCTGAACGCCTTAGTCAGAGTGTCCAGTGAGTGCAGCAAGGTCGAGGTTCCCTGATGCTTTGGGGTGGCATTATGTGGGGCCGACGTACGCAGCTGGTGGTCATGGAAGGCGCCGTAACGGCTGTACGATACGCGAATGGCCATCCTCCGACCGATAGTGCGACTATATCGACAGCATATTGGCGAGGCATTCGTCTTCAGGGATGACAATTCGCGACCCCATCGTGCACATCTTGTGAATGATTTCCTTCAGGATAACGACATGGCTAGACTAGAGTGGCCAGCATCTTCTCCAGACATGAACCCTATCGAACATGCCTGGGAGAGTTTGAAAAGGGCTATTTATGAACGACGTCACCAACCACTCTGAGGGATCTACGCCGAATCTGGACCAACAGTGACTTGATGAACTTGTGGATAGTATGCCACGACGAATACAGACATGCCTCAATGCAACAGGACGTGCTAACTGGGTATCAAAGGCACCCGCTTCTGAAGGTCTCGCTGTATGGTGGTACAACATGTGTTGTTTTCATGAGCAGTAAAAAGGGCGGAAATGAAGTTTATATTGATTTCTATTCCAATTTTCTCTACAGGTTCCAGAACTCTCTGAACCGAGGCGATGCAAAACTTTTTTTTTATGTGTGTATATTAATCCGAATTATCAAAAGCATTACCCTACACTAATAAAGATGCGACAACAAGGGATAAAAGAACAGTGCACAGAAGAATTTCATCCAAAAATAAATTCCTTCTTTAGGCCATTATTATTGTATAATGGGGAAGACAATATCGCCCCTCTTCGGCTACTGCGTATTCAGATGACAAGAGCAACTAACTAGCGAACAACGCATACCATTCACAAAGAGAGAATCTCTCTATTAACAGATTGTTTATCTCCTACTGCCTGGCGTTCCTGTTTTGAAAATTTCAGCTGCCGCTGAGCGTTTACGGCGCTCACAGTCATTTTTCTACCGCTCAACATACAGGAACCCTCCAGCACACTTTGAACAGTGGCTTACGGAGCATGTAAAGGGGTTGAACAAAAAGATAAAGTATCTCACCACTGACTTCTAGTATCAACCGCACGCAGTTGACGTCAACAAGTGTATGGGCCTGAAGATGACGTTGTTACAACGTTGAAACTAGATGCCAAAATAAAATAGACACCTTTAAATACAGCTGGAGAAATTTCTTCATTTTTAATATAAATTTATAACAGCTGACGTCCCACTGTCCTCCATTTCAGTTATGGATGTATGAAGGAAAAAAAAGTATGGAAAGGCCGCTCGAACGTAAATACAGATGCTAGTCACGCCCGCAGATTGTTCTCTTTTATTTGACCATGAAAGGCACCTTTGCAGTCTCCACAATTAAGTTGCAAGTTTCACTCGTGGTCAGAACAGTGTTTTGTGTAGTTGTGAGGGCATTATGTCGGAACTACGTAAATTCGAATGTGAGCAAACTGCTGGTGCACGTATGGTAATTGCTTTCGTGATCAAAGTTGTCGAAGTGTTTGGTGTTCAAAGAGCCAGCAATTCGAAGAGTTAAAATGTTTTCGGCTGTCACAACCTGGACGTAAGTGTTTGTTGAGCGATTGCAACGGATGGTCATTAACGAGGATTGCACGAAAGATGAGTTTTGCAGTGACTTTTACAGCTGTTTCCTTCTCAATGTTGTACTCGCGAACTTCATCAGCACCAAAACATGGAGGAAGCTCCAGATGCAAATCCAGATGCAGGGATGCAAATCCCGTATCAGGGAAACGTAATGCCAGAGGCATAAAGCCTGGACTATGGAGCAATGGGAAAAACTTATTTGACTGTATGAGTCTTATTTCACCCTGTTTCCAACTTCTGGCCGAGGTTACAACTCAAATGTGAAATTTTGCGGGGGGTTCTGTGATGATTTGAGCAGCCACGTCGTGGTATCCCACGGGGCCCCATAACTATCTGTAGGGTCGCGTTACTGCCAAGGAGTGTGTAGCCATTTTGGCTCACCAGGTCCTTCCCATAGTACAATGTTTACTCCCAAATGGTGAGGCACTGTTCCGAAACAGGCCCCCGTTTAAACAGCTAGCTTCGAACAGGACTGGGTTTGTACGTGGATGACTTGTCTCATCTCCCAGGACACCACATTACCAGATCTCAATTTTATTGAGCCTTTGCGGTATACTTTGGAGAAAAGGGTGCTTGATCGCTATCCACCTGCATTATCGGTATATGAATTCGTTCCTATTTTCCAGAATGGATGATATAAGGCTCACCTGAAAACCATACAGGACTTGTATTTATCTATTCCGCGACGACTGGAAGCTGTTTTGAACCAGCTACACTCCTGGAAATTGAAATAAGAACACCGTGAATTCATTGTCCCAGGAAGGGGAAACTTTATTGACACATTCCTGGGGTCAGATACATCACATGATCACACTGACAGAACCACAGGCACATAGACACAGGCAACAGAGCATGCACAATGTCGGCACTAGTACAGTGTATATCCACCTTTCGCAGCAATGCAGGCTGCTATTCTCCCATGGAGACGATCGTAGAGATGCTGGATGTAGTCCTGTGGAACGGCTTGCCATGCCATTTCCACCTGGCACCTCAGTTGGACCAGCGTTCGTGCTGGACGTGCAGACCGCGTGAGACGACGCTTCATCCAGTCCCAAACATGCTCAATGGGGGACAGATCCGGAGATCTTGCTGGCCAGGGTAGTTGATTTACACCTTCTAGAGCACGTTGGGTGGCACGGGATACATGCGGACGTGCATTGTCCTGTTGGAACAGCAAGTTCCCTTGCCGGTCTAGGAATGGTAGAACGATGGGTTCGATGACGGTTTGGATGTACCGTGCACTATTCAGTGTCCCCTCGACGATCACCAGTGGTGTACGGCCAGTGTAGGAGATCGCTCCCCACACCATGATGCCGGGTGTTGGCCCTGTGTGCCTCGGTCGTATGCAGTCCTGATTGTGGCGCTCACCTGCACGGCGCCAACACGCATACGACCATCATTGGCACCAAGGCAGAAGCGACTCTCATCGCTGAAGACGACACGTCTCCATTCGTCCCTCCATTCACGCCTGTCGCGACACCACTGGAGGCGGGCTGCACGATGTTGGGGCGTGAGCGGAAGACGGCCTAACGGTGTGCGGGACCGTAGCCCAGCTTCGTGGAGACGGTTGCGAATGGTCCTCGCCGATACCCCAGGAGCAACAGTGTCCCTAATTTGCTGGGAAGTGGCGGTGCGGTCCCCTAAGGCACTGCGTAGGATCCTACGGTCTTGGCGTGCATCCGTGCGTCGCTGCGGTCCGGTCCCAGGTCGACGGGCACGTGCACCTTCCGCCGACCACTGGCGACAACATCGATGTACTGTGGAGACCTCACGCCCCACGTGTTGAGCAATTCGGCGGTACGTCCACCCGGCCTCCCGCATGCCCACTATACGCCCTCGCTCAAAGTCCGTCAACTGCACATACGGTTCACGTCCACGCTGTCGCGGCATGCTACCAGTGTTAAAGACTGCGATGGAGCTCCGTATGCCACGGCAAACTGGCTGACACTGACGGCGGCGGTGCACAAATGCTGCGCAGCTAGCGCCATTCGACGGCCAACACCGCGGTTCCTGGTGTGTCCGCTGTGCCGTGCGTGTGATCATTGCTTGTACAGCCCTCTCGCAGTGTCCGGAGCAAGTATGGTGGGTCTGACACACCGGTGTCAATGTGTTCTTTTTTCCATTTCCAGGAGTGTATTTTCCTATACTGCATTAGGCACGGTAATGTGCGTCGTTTGTAATGTTTCAATATTTTTGACCACCCTCCAGAAAATTTTCAGAACAGTACAGCCTCTCATTTTAGAATGTGTACAGTAAGAAATATTTGCAGCAGTGTATATCTATATCAAACTTTTTCTAATAAAATGTTTGAATACGTAGTGTAACTTTAATTTGTTTAATCCTATTGATCGTTACTGCGATACGATTACACCAGTTGCAGTTAAATATGTTCTACTATATTTCACATAATATTGCAGATCTGTCCAGTTTTTATTTAACCACTACATAACTGTAAAAATATTTAACAAAAGAAAACATGGTTCGTATTAGGCTGTAATGTAAACATTTCTTATTTAAATCGTTCGATTACCTAATTTTGACAATGTATTACACACACACACACACACACACACACACACACACAGAAAAATAATTTGATAACTACAGCATGTAATACGTAATATCATACATATGCCTGAAAATGACAAACTGTCGAAATTAGCTAATCGCACGATTTAAATAAAGATCGTGAACATTACAACCTGCTACGGACCATGTTTTCTTTTATTAAGTATTTAGAGACTGTGGATCCACACGCAAACAAAATTTCATACAACTGTATGTTACAGCCCTCATTATAGCTACAGATAATTATTTTCGAAAATATTTTTATAATTCGTATCTTCAATAATTCGGACCGAAACTCGCCCCAATTAATGAGGCTTCACTGTATATCGAAACTCTGCTTGGAATGTGGTTCCACAGAATGAGAAGCGTTTTATTCTCTAAATTGGTGCCGTTTTCTTCATCGGTGAATACAGTGATACACTAATGCCACCTCTGTCGAATACCGCCGTCACTTTAACACACACTGATAAATACCGTTCTGTCACATCGTGAATTATGACTCATCATTCCACGAAAACCTCCAGTGTTCCACAGCCAAAGACGACGTTGTTCGCATCGCTGCAAGCGAAGTCGCGAATTCTCCGTTGTGATCGATGGCTATTTGTGAGTAGAAGCTCCGCGTAACAAAGCCGACACGAGTTGGTTACGTCACGGACCTCTGTACACCGGTTGCAACGTAAGTCTTCTGCGATAATTGACAAGGATGCCTTTTCTATTGCCTTGCATATACACTTGAGAGTTTGGCAGATCCTGTCAGCCGATTTATTAAGGCTACCAGAGCATTGATGCTTGTGTTTGCTTGAATGACGTTTCCACTTGCACAGTGACAATGCTAACAGCAGATCTCGTTAATGATGTGTAAGTTCATTAACATTTCACGGCGGACTTCAATGCGACATCCAATTCTCTGCAGGCTTCAATACAATTATATTATCTAAGTACAGGGACACTTCATTGGAGGGAAATTTATTTTCTTTAGCAAATACGTTATTAATGAATTACAGCAAAAATTTAAGTAACAATTTTCCGTGTGTTCCCGAGGAAAATAGGGATGAAAAAATCCTGGTAATATCCGTTGGGAGGAGAGATACTTTTGTATTATTTTAATTTTGATGTAACTCCTCCAAATTTATAATTATTACTTTTACCAAAACAGTGTGTCCATTATGTTTCTTTTTATGAAGCAGAACGTCATGTGAAGTACTTAGCGGTTAAAGCCTAAAAGATTTGTATAGATCTCTTAGAACCCACTTGTAAAAAAGCAAGGAAGGTTAGGGTTTAACGTCCCTTCGACAACGAGGTCATTAGAGACGGAACATGACTGCGGAACGATGCGGAAGGAATCGGCCGTACTCTTTGCAAACGAACCACCCCTCCTGCTGGATCAAGGAATGACGTGTTTAGGTTTCGGTCTGTTACTAATATATATAGCTCCTGCTAAAACAGGAAGTGAAAGAAGAAGAAGGGCTGTGATGGCTACAGACCAAACAAATAAGTGTGTTTGGTCTAAGGTTATACTTTCTGATCGTATATTAATTACTGTTGTAATACAGTTTACTGCACCAAGAATTGATGAGACACCTGCTAAGTGTAATGAAAAAATGGCTAAATCTACAGATGCACCTCCATGTGCGACAGCTCCTGCTACAGGGGGTAAACTGTCCATCCTGTACCAGCACCGTTATATACCAGATGTAAGAAGGGTTCATGAGGGCGGTAATAATCAAAAACTTACGTTATTTATTCGCGGGAATGCTGTATCTGGTGTCCCAATTATTAGCGGTACAAGTCAATTACCAAATCCACCAATTATAATGGCCATTACTATAAAGAAAATTATTGCAAATGCGTGGGCTGTAATAATAACATTATAAATTTGGTCGTCTCCAATTAGTGGTCCTTGTTGAGCAAATTCAGCAAGAGTAAGTATTCTTATTGATGTTCCCGCTATTCCCGCTCATGCTCCAAATTGAAAATATAAAGTCCCAATGTCCTTATGGTTTGTTGAAAATAATCATTTTTGCGGTAAGATGGCTGAATTTTAGGTGGTAGACTGTAAATCTACTTATACGAGGGCTATCCACAAAGTACATTACGTTTTGGAATTAAAAATAAATAAAGTATTGGAAATTTTTTTATTATATACAGATGAAAGCCACACTTAAATACTACTTTACTACATAGTTGCCATTTAAATTAAGGCACTGCGCCTTCAACCACGTAATGACTGTCTCTTGGGACAGAAAAGGTGTGATTTTTGTGGATTTCCTGGAAAGAGGCACTACAGCAAACTCTCAAAGGTATTGCCAAACTCTGCACAACCTCAGAAGAGCAATACAAAACAAGCGCAGGGGAAAGTTGGGCTCAAAGATCTTGCTGATTCACGACAACGTGCGGGCCCACACGGCAAATGCCACTGTGAAGTTCTCGAATCTTTTACGTGGGAGTTGTTTCCTCATCCGCCGTACAGTCCCGACCTGGGACCGACCGCCTTCCACTTATTCCCAGCAATGAAGAAGTGGTTGGCTATGCAGCGTTTTGATGACGACGCACAGCTTCAAGAAGAGGTAACCACGTCGTTGAAGGCGCAGGCGGCCGAATTTTACGACGAAGGAATTTCCAAGCTCGTCCATCGCTACGATAAGTGCCTTAATTTAAATGGCAACTATGTAGAAAAGTAGTATTTAAGTGTGGCTTTCATCTGTATGTAATAAAAAAATTTTGCAATACTTTATTTTTAGTTCCAAAACGTAATGTACTTTGTGGATAGCCCTCGTATTTTCTCTCTTACCATGGTTGGTCTTATATTAAATTATGATTCTAGAGTTCGGGAGTCACGGAAAAACTGAATCCAGATGGCCGGGCGGGGATTTGAATCGTCGTCCTCTCTAAGGAGAGTCCACTGTGCTAACCGCTACTGCTCTGCAACACGCTTCTAAGGATTATTTAGTTGCTTGTAGGAATGCCCATTTAGGGTTTCAAAGGAAAATAGTTCTAATCACGACGGTACGCTGTTTTCTCTCTGGGATCGCGTGTCTGAACAGGGCCCTACAGGGTCGTTCATTCTTATTTTTCTCAGGTTTTTGGCGCAACCGACAGATAATGTCCGCATAAGGTAGTCAGCGTCGCCGACGATCGGACTCGTGCTAAGCGCCATGTGGTGAATCTCTTGTGCGGAAAGTTCACGAAGTCAAAGGAGTAGTAGCAGAAGCGTCTACTATAAAGCGCTACTACTATCGTTTTCGAAGTGTAAACTGCCTGCGTCATTTGCGCGTTGGAAGGTGAACCGCAGTCCCGCAGATTGCAGCGATGGATTGAGATGCTACTGTCTACAACATCGCTACCAAGATGCACCCTCCCTTCTCGTTATCACTCTTCTCATCCCTATAGGGTCTCTCTAAATATCAAGAGTATACCGTCCGTATAAACAGTTTCGAGACTTATTTTATTCCTGATGTACCCTGTCATGGGATAGCGATATGCCCAAGTACAGATGGCAGTAATATTGCGTACATAAGGTATAAAAGGACAATGTATTGGCGGCAGCTGTATTCAGACGATTCATGTGAAAAGTTTCCCGACGTGATTCTGGCCGCACGACAGGAATTAACAGACTTTGAAAGCGGAATGGTAATTGGAGCTAGACGCATGGGACATTCCATTTTGAAATCGTTAGGTAGTTCGACGTTCCGAGATTCACGGTGTCAAGAGCCCGCCGAGAATACCATATTCAAGGCATTAAGTCTCAGTACGGACAACGCATTGTCCGACTGCCTTCATTTAACGACCGAGAGCACCAGCGTTTGAGTAGAGTTGTCAGTGCTAACAGAGCATTAAACAACCGCAGAAATCAACGTGCGACTTACGACGAACGTGACCGTAAGGGCACTGCGGCAAAATCTGGCGTTAATGGGCTATGGCAGCAGACAACCGACGCCAGTGCCTTTGCTAACAGCACGACATCGTCTTCAGTGACTCTCCTGAGCTCGTGACCATGTCGATCGGACTCTAGACGACTGGAAAACTGTCGCCTGATTTCAGATGGGAAGAGCTGATGGTATGGTTCGAGTATGGCGAAGACCCCACGAAGCCGTGGATCCAGGTTGTCAACAAGGCACTGTGCAAGCTGGTGAGGTCTCCATCCAGGTGGGGGCTGTGTTTACATGCAATGGACTGGGTACTCTGATCCAAATAACCAGATCATTAACTGGAAATATGTTTGGTTTCTTGGAGACCATTTGCAGCCATTCACGGACTTGATGCTCACGAGCAATGCTGGGATTTTTATACATGACAACGAGCCATGGGGCCACAACTGTTCGCGACTGGACGAGCGAATAATTTGGTTACCCAGATCGGTCAACATGGGACCTAATCGCGAGGTCAATTCGTGCACAAAATCGTGCACCGGCAACACTTTCCTATTATGGTCGACTACAGAGGCAGCATAGCTCCATCATATTTCTGCAGAGGACTTGCAACGACTTGTTGGGTCCATGCTAGGTCGAGTTGTTGCACTACTGGGGGCAAAAGGAGGTCAGACACGATGTTAGGAGGTAGCCCATGTCTTAAGTCACCTCAGTGTAAAGAGAGAGATGTGAAAAATATCTTGTACTCGGGTAGCTCTGGTGAATAAGTGTTGCTAGATTTTCGTAATTTGCTCTCTTGCGTCACTACAAATGGTGCGTTGTACATAAAGACACAGCAAAACAAAAACAATACTTGTTATTCAACCTTAAACAGTCTACTAATATTACAGACAAGTTTGCTGTCAGAATGACTGGACGGAGAGGAGTCAATCGCTGATCGACTGAGTGCATGGGGACACGTTCTAACATGGTGTGGTGGTACATCTAACTTACCTCCTAGATCCTCTAATAACAGCCGAGAAAATGGTGACGATGAAACTCGCTCAGAGAGACCTTCAAATTCAAAAACAGACGAAAAAGTTGAGAATGTTTGTGTTGTTGTGGGATTGTTTCTCCAGAACGAACTGTCGACTGTTTTACAAAGATGTCCTTCAGAGGATCAGGAATAGGGTGAATCGAGCGAGACCGGACGTTGTAGACAAGTGGATGGTGCATCATGACAACGCCCCGTGTCACACGGCCAGTTCCATGACGGAATTTTCGAACTCAAAAGCCGTTCATGTTGTTTCACAGCACCATCTATACGCCTGATCTGAGTCCTTGTGACTTTATTTAATTTAAATTTAAAATGTCTTAAAAGGGTGTCATTATGGGACTCTGGAGAACATTCAAAAGAATGTGACGGACATGTTAAAGGCCCTTTCAGCGCCGCTACCAACACGGAACAATGACTCGGTATGTGTTTAGCTGCCGAAGGGAACTACTCCAGAAGGGACAGTATTGTTGTCCGAAAAAACTTTGACAGATAAAAAATCAATTACTTTTCTCACATACCTCGTATACAGAAGTTATTTTTAATTCGCTGTTTCATTCACGACGCTTCTTGCTTGAAGCCAAGTTTCATTCTGCCTGCTCTCGCACGCGGAGCAATCGTTGCTATCTCGTCTAATTACACTGCTCCTACCTCCGCACCCGCCGAGACAAAATCTTGTTCCACGGTTCTTGTGAATATTACCAAGTTTCACAATCGTGTGCGCGGAAACAACGCTGCCGTTGCTGGAACTTTCGAGTCACTAGGCACCTACGTTATCAGCCGAAGTTGGGCACGACAATATTTATCAAGCTGCTACTTGCACCGGGGCACCACTTGTGTTACGTGCATAAGGGTGGCGAACTGTAGTGAAAGACTTAAGACAGTATGCATTATGGGGTAGGTGGCTTTCTTCCAAGTCGTTTGGTAGAACGTACGCTATTCTCTTAACGCGAAGTTTGAAAATGCTGAATGTGCCGTAGTAGAAACTCAACCATGCGAAGACATTCAGATACAACACGTTCAACAGTAATAATTGTGGTGCACGCTTTCTATTCGTCCAACATAGCTACTACCTATGCACAACGTAACGTAGCGAAGGACCACTGTGATACAGGAACTTCAGGCTTTGCTGTGTGCTGTTAGGCTTGGCTTAGTGATGTTATATCGCATCGATGAGAAGAGGTCGTGTTACTGCAACAGACAAAGCGAACGCTTATGTTTAGTCTATGAACCAAGGACGCAGCCAGAAAATTGCTCATACAGTATTGGGAAACCTGCTCACAGCACAGAACTAACTCTTTGTGATAACTATTTCGCTGTAAAACTAATACTTAAAAGATCACCGAACAAGATTTCTGTGAGTTTGTTAACTCGTACGTGACGTATTTACAAGTAGTGTGAAACAAGTATGAAAAGCGTAAGGATGAAAGCTATTTCGATCCTACAACTGCTATCAGTACACAATGTACGTCAAAAAGCTATAGAGTAAAAAATTATATTAAAATGTTATGTCTGTTTCTGGGTGTCCTCGCATGAGGTGAAACGAATTTCATTGCAGTTCAGATACCACATTAGACGATGTGCCGGCCGCGGTGGTCTAGCGGTTCTAGGCGCTCAGTCCGGAACCGCGCGACTGCTACGGTCGCAGGTTCGAATCCTGCCTCGGGCATGGATCTGTGTGATGTCATTAGGTTAGTTAGGTTTAAGTAGTTCTAAGTTCTAGGGGACTGATGACCTCAGATGTTGAGTCCCATAGTGCTCAGAGCCATTTTAACATTAGACGACGTACAGATTTCTTCTTCAGAAATATGAACACTCATCTAATATGATAATGAACCGACTTAAGGATTAGAATTATCGTGAATAGTACTTGGGATTGACTGAAGTAAATCGTGAACGGCTATCAACGGGATTTTGCACAATTCAGCGCGAAGAAACTGCTACTGCCTCCTGAGAGATGTTAGAGGTCAGCAATGAACGTTTAAAATTGTTTCGAACTGAGCACCTACTGACTCTACAATATTCAAATGCAACAACTTTGTAACCTACGTAAGATGCGTTCTTTTGGCCTCATACAGGTTCCATCAATTTACACAGACCCTTGCTAAAAGAACAAGGTCTCCAGCAATTATTTGTATATGGTAACCAAAAAAGGTTTCATTTGCCTTAACCCTAATTTTCGCTTTCAGCATGCCGTTTATTTGTCATCAGACTTGACTGTTTGGATGCGGACCATTATGAATTCCCGTCCTGAGTCAACCTCTTCATTTCCGAGTGAAACTCGAGCCCACGCCAACGGCCTTTCCGCAGTGGTAACACCGGTTCCCGTCAGAACACCTAAGTTAAGCGCTTTTGGGCTTGGCTAGCACTTGGATGGGTGACCGTTCGGGCTGCCAACCGTTATGGCAAGGGGGGTGCACTCAGCTATTGTGAGGCCAACGGAGGAGTTACTTGACTGAGAAGTAGCGGCTCTGTTCACGAAAACTAACAACGTCCGAGACAACGATGTGCTGACCATATGCCTCTCATCAGACTCCAGTGACGCCTATCGGCTGAGGATACCTCCGGGTCTTTCGAGGCCTGTTAAGAAGGAGTACGAGAGTTTACTTGGACCTTACGTCCTTTTATTTGTTGGGTATATAACTATGTCCGTCTTCCCTCGCAGTTTTTACTCTTCACAACTCCCTCTAGTACCATGGGAGTTATTCCCTGGTGGTGTAACACATGCCGTATCATCTTGTCTCTTCTTTGTGTCAGTAGTTTCCATGTGTTCCTTTCTTCCCAATTCTGCGGACAATCTATGCATTTCTCATCTGATCAGGCCACCCAAGTCCACCTAATTATCAACCAATATTTTACTCTGGGAAGCATAGGGTGGATGTGACATTGTCTGTTAGGCTCATCCAGACTATGAAGAAAAACTGACGTTAGCACTCCCTGGTATACGCTCCTCACCTTAGTGCAGTAGACTTTGTAGTCAGGGCAGCCACACCCTGGACATATCACTTCGAAGATAAAGCCGCTAGAGCTGTAAGTATTTTATTTATAAGCAGACCGGTTTCGCATCATTTTAGCTGCATCATCAGATGCAACAATATGATCCAGCGTTCATAAACACTAGATCATCCCATTCTTTTTTCTGATCAGTACATGACTTGATTTTATCACACCTGATGATGCAGCTAAAATGCTGCAAAACCGCTCGTGCTTATTAATAAAATGCTTACAGCCGTATATTCAAAATGATCTCTGCTTATTTCTCCGTGTACCTATTGCTCTTGCTTATGTCAATAATGTGGTATGGGCGACAATTACACGATCTCCACTTCATTGCTAAAAAGCCAAACGTCTGGACACGCGTGGCAACTCTAAACGGAACACCTCTCTCTCTCTCTCTCTCTCTCTCTCTCTCTCTCTCTCTCTCTATCACACACACACAAACACAGGGAGATAGGGAGGGAGGAAGGGAGGAGGAGAGGGAGAAGGAGAGAGAGAGAGAGAGAGAGAGAGAGAGAGAGAGAGAGAGAGAGAGGGGGGGGGGAGGAGTGAGGGATGGAGGGGGAGGAGAGAGGGATGGAGGGGGAGAAGAGAGGGATGGAGGGGGAGGAGAGAGGGATGGAGGGGGAGAAGAGAGGGATGGAGGGGGAGGAGAGAGGGATGGAGGGGGAGGAGAGAGGGATGAAGGGGGAGGAGAGAGGGATGAAGGGGGAGGAGAGAGCGATGGAGGGGGAGGAGAGAGGGAGGGTTGGTTCAAATGGCTCTGAGCACTATGGGACTTAACATCTGTGGTCATCAGTCCCCTAGAACGTAGAACTACTTAAACCTAACTAACCTACTGACATCACACACATCCATTCCCGAGGCAGGATTCGAACCTGCGACCGTAGCAGTCGCGCGGTTCTGGACTGAAGCACCTAGAACCGCATGGCCACAACGGCCGGCGAGAGGGAGGGAAGGAGAGAGGGAGGGAAGAAGGGAGGTATGGAGGTGGGGGAGATGTATGGAGGTGGGGGAGATGAGAGAGGGATGGAGGTGGGGAAGAGGAGAGGGGGTGGAGGTGGGGGAGAGGAGAGGGGCATGGAGGTGGGGGAGAGGAGAGGGGGATGGAGGCAGGGGAGAGGAGAGGGGGATGGAGGCAGGGGAGAGGAGAGGGGGATGGGGGTGGGGGAGAGGAGAGGGGGATGGGGTGGGGGAGAGGAGAGGGGGATGGGGGTGGGGGAGAGGAGAGGGGGATGGGGGTGGGGGAGAGGAGAGGGGGATGGGGTGGGGGAGAGGAGAGGGGGATGGAGGTGGGGGAGAGGAGAGGGGGATGAAGGTGGGGGAGAGGAGAAGGGGATGAAGGTGGGGGAGAGGAGAGGGGGATGAAGGTGGGGGAGAGGAGAGGGGGATGCAGGTGGTGGAGAGGAGAGGGGGATGCAGGTGGGGGAGAGGAGAGGGGGATGCAGGTGGGGGAGAGGAGAGTGGGATGCAGGTGGGGGAGAGGAGAGGGAGATGCAGGTGGGGGAGAGGAGAGGGGGATGCAGGTGGGGGAGAGGAGAGGGGGATGGAGGTTGAGGAGGGATGGAGGGGATGGGGGATGGAGGTGGAGGAGGGATGGAGGGGAGGGGAGTGGGAGGGTGACAGCGGACTGTGGACTTCGCAGGGACTGGAAGGTGGTGTGGGAGATAACGACTGGTACAATGGGTGTAGGTAACATTTTGGTAGACGCAGGCACTTTGAGAGAGAGCGTTATACGCGTCTTCGGCCTGTGAGGAAGCGGCGTGCGGCAGTGCCGCAGCGAACACCTCACAAGGCCGAGGCGAGGCACCGCTGTGTGGCGACTGGAATTCATAAAACAGCGCAGAGCGGCGGCCATTAGCGCGTCCAGCGCAGCTTAATGAGCGGCAGCGCCAGCCGAGCCGTGTAATTACCGAAGCCCGCACTGCCCGACACCGCTACAACAAAGCAGGCAGCCCTGCCCTGGCCTAGCCTGCGGGGGCGGGCTGACTCGTCTCCGCTCATTCCTTGGCACTCTAAAACACGAGCCGTTCATCACACGGCCCAACAGCGAACTCACTACTTCAAAAACGAACGTCTGTACCAGAACCACCCCAATTTAAAATAAACGCAAAACACGCGCAGGCGTGTGGGAGAGACGTCGAGAAAGGGAAGGACCAAGGCTGAGAGTTAAGGTAATCTCGTCGCAAACATACTTCTAGAAACGCCACGTAGCGTCGAGAACACTAACAAGCGAACCGTGCCTGCTAGTTCTAACATTTCTGGCTTTACAGCCATCATAGTCGGACAAAAAGCTCTTCCTAGAGCAGCTGAGAAGGCAGCAGTAGCAGGATGACGTAAAGTGGTGTGAGGTACCGATGACAGATGGTTTGTTCGGTTCGGGTATCGTGAGAAAGACTCCCTAAATTGTGGTCCTTCTCCGCGATTGACTGCTGCTTTCCGAAGTTACGCGCCAAAATGATAATAATCTGTTATAAACAGTTGCTAAACGAAACACAGACGAAACACTTCGGAAATGTTCGGATCGCGTGTAACTTGGATGCAGAGCGAAGTGGTTCGGCTGGTTAGAAAGCCTCTGAGGACAAAAATATTGTCTGCCGCGGTCGGCAGCAGGTTAAACTTTATTGGAGATGTATAGTTATCTGGAACATATAGCTGAAAACAGTGCGACAGTAATTATGGAAATACGCATTAATTTGTTGAAGAACAGGTATTATTTGTGACTCTAAAGTGGAATGTTAATTGTGCAGTTTCTCATGATTTGCTAATAAAAAGCGAGTTGCATCCCGTATAAACAAACCGATTGGAAATTTAATTATTTCTAAAACAACAGTTCCTCGCTAAGAGTTGCTACAGCCACAAGATACCGGATTCAAGACCTACATGCTGTTTTCTGCGCAGAGAGCAACAACTATAGAAGACTGCAGGTTGGTGATCATTTATTAGAACTTATGCATGCCACTCAGGACGGTGGAAGCAAATAGGCACCTCACGTGTACTGCAATCTTAGTACAAATGAGATCAGTCACACGGCATCTGTGGTAATACAAAAATGGTTCAAATGGCTTTAAGCACTATGGGACTTAACATTTAAGGTCATCAGTCCCCTAGACTTAGAACTACTTAAACCTAACTAACCTAAGGACATCACACACATCCATGCCCGAGGCAGGATTCGAACCTATGACCGTAGCAGCTGCGCGGTTCCGGACATGAAGCGCCTAGAACCGCTCGACCACAGCGACCGGCGTATGGTATCACAGAGCAGGTGTGACGGAGAGAAATATTTTGAGGGAAGGGGTTTATCATATCCACGTATATCTCACTCACTCTCATTTTTTCTACTTGCCGTATAGTCATTGCCGATTTCGCCCAGGTTTATGGTACATGTAGAACCAGAAATAAGAGTGACAGAAGCAGCACCACTTTTATACAAGTGTTTCGAAAAAAAGAAAAATGTAGCATTTTTGGAACCAGTCGGACGGGGCATGGGCCAATTACGTTTGGTCAACCTGTACACAACGGTTAGCGCAACGGAAGAGTACAGAACGGTAATCCGAGGGTCGTGGTTTCGAGACATTATTACGGTAAGTTTTTGTTTTTTTTTATTTTCAATTTTTATGTTACTTCCACTGCTAATAGAGCGAAATAAAGCTGTATTTATTAAGATCTTTATAAAAGTTACGAAAAGGGAAGGCAAGAGAAAATTTGGGAATGCAAATAAATTTGCATTGCGGGACTGTAAGGCGTACACGAGAACTACTTAGACAAATTAGACACTTCGTTATTTTACATTTGTTGATTTACACGAGGTGAGGTGATATTCATCGTAAAAACATAACCTCCTCCTCATCTTGTCAACGTTATGAACGCAACAGTTTCTATAGAAAAACAAAATAGGTCACTTTTACACAAGGTCCTCTCTCACCGCACAGTTTGGCGACAAACGATTCGCAACATACGATTTCGCCAAATATTGGCGACGATGCACAGTGGAATGTATTCTGATGTCTTGTTGGGATGCGATTTCTTTTTCCCTCCGTGAGATAGGACCAGTTTTGGAGCCTTTTGATCAAATTCTTTACTTGAAGATAAAAACAGACATCGTCGGGTTGCAATAGCGGGGTGCGTTTGAGAAAAATCCTATCTGGGAATTTTATTTGCCCTCCCAAATTTTCCTTTGCCTTTACTTTTCACGCGTTTTATGAAAAGCTTAATGAACATGAGATATGGGCCGTTATTTCCATTTCAGCGCAAGTAAAGTAAAAATTGAAAATAAAAGAGAAAAAGAACTTCTGCGTAGGAGCGACTCTCAGATTACCGCTCCGCACTCTTTCCGCCGCGCTAATCGCTGCCTCCAGGCTAAAATAACGTAAACGGTTCATGGCGCGCTCGACTTGCGCTAAAAACGCTATTTTTTTTTTAACGGTTGGCCATTTGGACCTCCCACTTCTGCCTCTTTCATGTCTGGCAAAGCCTGCATATACCATTAATCCATTAATTTGGACGAAATCGGTGTCCTTGTCAGTTGGAGCAGATCAAACGAGATAAAAATAGTCGCCCCCACGAGACATGACGTTAATACCGTATAACACAGGCTCTTACCGCGATAACAGTACCAGTTCTGCGAGGAAGCGAATCTGCAGGTTTCTTCAAGTGTACTATATCAATCCGAAGCCAATCACTGACGCTGCAAATATATGACATATTAAGAATTAATTGTTTGACATAGCAGATTTTGTCAAACAATTAATTATTAGTATCGCATATTTATAATATCTACAAGCTGCAGGGCATCAAACGTACTAGACAGCCCCATTCACATACCATTACATCCTGTAGGGCTAATAAATTGCGGGGATGTTTTAGCTAAGCTTCACGCACTGTTTCAAATAGCCTCAGCCACTTTTTAGGGATTAATCGGGCCAGTGGAAGTGTGATCGGGTACCTTAGCTTTCGCCAAACAAAGAACATTAGCGTGCAGTGATGTGAATGGCTGTTGTCGTCTTGGTACTCTGAAGTGTCCACCATATCATTTACTATAAACAGTAATGGCCTGATAACATTCTCATGCGATACCCCATAAATTACCTTTACATCTCTCTATTTCATCGCATGACGTATGGAGTTGTAGCTGCTAAGACGTTCTGAATCCATTTGTATATCTGCTTCGACACTCAGAAAGTTAGTATTTTGCTTACTGAACACAGTGCAGAAGTCAAGGAACGCGTTTTGAACCTGGAAAACTTTGTCTACGTGGTCTGGATTTCATGGACAAGCAAAGCGAGCTGTGTTTAACAAGACCACTGTTTAACGAAGCAATATTTGTCTTTATCGAAGAAACGAATCCTCTACAAACGACGGTTCACTGCACATATTCCCAGCAAATTCGCCTTAAGACTCGATGCACACGAGCGAGTAACTGCCACGCGTGCTCAGAGCGAGATACTGGCGTCGGAAATCATTTCAGTGCACACATCGCGACATCGCAGCTATAATCGCGCAGCACTACTGGACTGGAAGCCAACCAGTATGTGCGTAGGCAGGAGGAAGCAGCCCTTGTTTGCTTATTTCGTTTATGATCACTTTAAAAACACATCGGCGGGGTTTGGACTCACCCACCGGTTAGTTCACAGCTGCTGAAACGAGCGTTCGTGTCACCGTCTATAGATTTGAAAGAAGATGAAATAACTTACTTATTTTCGATAGAGTGCACAGCAGTTAGATTAGTTAACAGTAAAACTGCAATGATACACAAAAAGCAAAGACTATCTCTCAAAACCGTCTAATCTAATATAATCGGTTTAATATGTCCGAGTAATTCGGAACATTCCTCTCCTGCAAGAAACGGATCTGTAACTACCATGTGAGTCGTGCCCGGAGATGGGTGGCATGTGTATTTGGAATTCTAAGGAACAAATGCAGAACATTTCACAGACGTATCAATGTTAAGCTGAACTTTAGTATTACCATTATCAAAGGTTGCTATGTACGTCAAAACTACAGCGCTCCACAGACGGTTTCAAGTTTGAAGACACCTTAAGTATACAGAGTCGATGTAATCTGTATAATGACATCCCATCAACCCATGGAAGAACTTTACTTATCAGTAGTAGAAATGTTTTCGCTGATTACTTTATAGACAAATCTGGCAAGGTACCACGGCAAGACAAATTTTAATCTCGTCACTAGCAATCTTAGTTGTTGGATTGCATGTTTGCGAAGTAAAATAATGTTGACGGAGAAACACTATTTAAAAACATATATTTTACCATATATAATGCGTTTGCAGCAATTTATGAAGGCATACTACGCACAGGCATATTGTACAGAACATCTAGCGTAGATATCGAAGAAATATTTTGTTCACCGAATTGTTAACAGTAGTGACACTGAATCAAGTTATTTCCGAACGTGAAAGACTATTTAATTTATATCAGTACTGAAATGAGCGTAATTATGTATTTTGTGGCTGCAATATAGGGTGTTTGAAAATTCCCTTTACACGCTTCCGGCACTTGTGGAGCGGAGTGAGTAAATTACATTTTCAATTGGAACCCACGTCCGGAAACGGACCGTTTCCGCGTTATAAGCATTCAAAAACATGTTGGTAACGCGACCACTATTGCAAATAACTGATTAGGCGTGACCCAGTACAATTCCACTAGTTAGTAACAAAAAAAATTGCTCGTATGCTGGTTGACGGGTTCAACGTGATGCATCACTGCCTTTTCCAATTCGGATGTGCGGCGTCTCCTTGGAGTACCAAAGTCACGCCTGCGAACGGTAAAAGAATCCTTTCTCGCAGCCGTTGCGTTACCTTGAAGTAAAGGGTATGCGATGGAGTCGGACGTTGTGGAGAGCAATCTCGATAAAGGCAACGAGCAGCTGCTCCATTACAGTGAGTTTCGCCATTAAGAAGAATCTTGTCGGTGTATTCTGCAAACGTGTACTCAACCATGTTGCTCTAACACCCACAGGCACGTGAATGAGGTTCGAACCAGGTCCGAGACGTAGGACAAATGACCTCAGCCGATGCGACGTAACCACCCCCACCATGGCTACCCTGCTCCACACCGACCTAGCAAACACGTTTTCAAACGGCCGTAGCACGGAAACGGTATGTTTCCGGACATGGGTTCCTGTTCGAAACATTATATGCTCAGTCCCCCCTAAACGTCCTAGGAGTTTGAAAGTGGAATTTCCGAAGATCCTGTATAATGAAGCGTTGATTAAATTGACCTTCTGAACATTATTAGCTGAAAAGAGTTGTCAATTCAGCTGACGGAGCTGTGAGAGCAAAGCATTCGCTGTTTAGCGCTAGCTGAAGTTTGGAATGGCTCCATTCAAGCAAAAACGCCTGTACTGGAATACAACAAAATAGTTTAAATGTGATACTGCTTGACAGTGAAATCATGCGGCTCTGTTCTTAATCCTATCACGGTAAACCTTGCAAGATGTGTCCCATATTTCATGGTATTTCTTCACCTCTTCAGTGTACAATTGCACATCCAAACCGGCCGCATCCGTGGGTGCTGACGGCAGCTGTTTTAGAGTTGCGAACCGTGTGCAGTGCGCCATTCTCCTACACCGACTACTGCTTTGCGGCGATCGGCGAAATGGCTGCGATGCAGCCGTGGTTGGCGAGCACAATTCTCCCTCTGGCCGGTATTAAGGAGATGGACAGACCATACCACTTGCAACACCACATCGCGGATGGGTGGTCAAGCATTAACATGGAATTCAGAGTGGGATCGAGCACACTGCAGCAGTTAGTACGAGACTATTCGTGCAGCACTATAGCCCCGCCGGCAGCGCGCCTTGGCACGAGGTGATTCGGGCCTGCAGACGAGGAACTGACTCGGCAGCCATCAGCGGGAGTCCCACATGCACCTGAATGAGGCATTTGCTACACCGGTGTGGTACAACCCCACTGTGTCGTCGTAACTGCCGTCTGCTTCACGTCTGCTGTGCAGCGAGCTACCTTAATTTAAGTATTAACTGTATTTTTCGTACTTGTCACTTCTTCTTCCGTGTGTTTTTGCTTTTAGGAAGCTTTAATTGTCGAGTGCCAGTAATAGTGTTCCACAGATTTCGTGTTTGTTTTGAATACAGTCAGAGAGAATCCCTTTAGTCAGCCATAGTGCCAGTAGTGCTAGTGTTTGCTTTCAATACAGTCCAGAGACAGGTAGTGCTATTTTCATTGTTTTCTACAAGAAGTGGCTAGCAACCACAGTTTAGTCAACAATCAGCCACCTTTAGTGAATTAGCGGTCTAGTTAAAAGTTGATTAACTCTCTACAGTAAATTTATTTCTTAGGATTTGAGACTGCTGTGTACGGACGCAGGAGGAGCTGGCCACTGTTCGCGAACAGCTGAACGTGTTGATGGCCGCGGTCAGCCGTCTTCAGGCTCCTGCCTCGGAGTGTAGCGGCAGTGGGGAGTCTGGTGCGTCGCATGGTACACCCCAGGTGTTACATGCTTCACCCTAGTGATGGGGAGCTCGTGAATGAATCGTTCAAATGAACGCTTCACTTCAGTGAAGTGTGAACTAACCACTCAATTTCAATGAACTGGTACTTCAAACTCTTCACAGTTAGCACACTCCACACTTTTTTCTAGTTCACTCACTCTCTTCCCCTCTCCCTCTCCCACTACATCGGCGCTACGTCACTCACTTCACTTCAGTCCTGCCTCTGTTGCCTGTCGACGAATCGCGCGGAGTTTGTGGGGAACGATAGGTTTACGAGTGGTTGGGGCGGTAAGGGGCGAGGGGAAGGCAGCGTCAGCTGCTACGTGTAGTGCTGACATTACTCGTGACTATTTGTGCAGCTATACTTCGCGTCTACGGGTAGCCTACCGTTGGCAGCGCTTGCAGACAAATGAATATTAAAGATATAAACGAAGGGGCTGGCCAACATGAAAATAAAAGGTTTGTTAATAACATTGAAAGAGGGATTTTACCTGAAATCGTAACAATGACTACAGGTGACAGTTTACGTTTTAAATCTGGAGGGTTATTATTCTCAACAAAAATAAAATCTACAGGAAAACTTAACTGTGACAGTGGTAAACATACTCATTCTATTTTGGATTAAATTTTACAAGGAACATAAAATTGGACTGGATTTAGTTGGTAGCCCTATTTTTCAGTTCATGAAGACAACAAATAATATTTCATTTGGCAGATAAAGACTTTTTTGGACGCTTCATGAGAAAATTTCGAGCAAGATTAAATGTAATACCTTCCTTACATGTGACAGGCTTCTCTGTTTATCTTTCCTTTGTCCCCTTCGACCATGCTCTATTCAAGTTAACTCACACGCTGTAAGAGCGCAAAACGTTGCGTGCACGTTACTGCATAGTTCGGCCATCTGTTGGTAAAATTATGAAGTATTACGAAGCTTCATTGTACGAGCGAGGCGAAGCGAGCGTAGCAGCGGCTGAGTTGCGAACTGGGCAACTTCGACAGGCTTCCGTACTTCACGAATGAACTACTTCATTTGAACGCTTCACGGCAAAGAGTGAAATTAATGAAGTAGTTCACTGGAATGAACGAGTTCGACCCATCTCTACTTCACCCACTGTCCCTGCTGTCGAGAAATCTTCGCGGGTACCGGGCGCGGTTGGGCCACCCTCTCCCCAAGGGGAGTGGCGGGTTCAGCGGCGTTCGCGGCGCACGAGGCGGAGGGTCAATGTGGAGGCTGGCGTGTGGCATCGCCCGCTCTGCCTGTGAGTGGACCTTCAGCAAGGTCCAAGCAGGCACACGGGGGGAGGGGTTTATTAGTTATTGGGAGCTCCAACGTTAGGCGGGTGATGGAGCCCCTTAGGGAAATAGCGGAAAGGTCGAAGAAGAAGGCCAGTGTTCACTGTCTGCTTGCCGGGAGGTCTCATCCGAGATGTGGAGGAGGCCCTGCCGGCGGCGATAGAGAACACTGGGTGCACCCGACTGCAAATTGTTGCTCATGTCGGCACCAATGACTCCCGCCGTCTGGGTTCAGAGGTCATCCTCAGTTAGTACAGGCGGTTGGCGGAATTGGTGAAGGCGCAAAGCCTCGCTCGCGGGGTAGAATCAGAGCTAACTATTTGTAGTATCGTTCCCAGAACCGATCGCGGTCCTCTGGTTTGGAGCCGAGTGGAAGGCTTAAACCAGAGGCTCAGAAGATTCTGCGGAGATCTGGGGTGCAAATTTCTCGACCTCCGCTATCGGGTGGAGAAATGTAGGGTCCCCCTGAATAGGTCAGGCGTGCACTACACGCCGGAAGCGGCTACAAGGGTAGCGGAGTACGTGTGGAGTGCACATGGGGGTTTTTTAGGTTAGAGAATTCCCTCCCTAGGCCCTACAAGACGCTTCCTGAGACGTGGCTAGGTAGGAGTAGGCAAAATGCAACAGGGAATAACAATATTAATGTGCTAATAGTATACCGCAGGAGCGTCTATAGAAATGTCCCAGAACTGCTCTCATTAATAAACGGTCATAATGCCCATATAGTACTAGGGACAGAAAGTTGGCTGAAACCAGACGTAAACAGTAATGAAATCCTAAACTCAGATTGGAATGTATACCGCAGAGACAGGCTGGACAGTGAAGGGGGAGGCGTGTTTATAGCTATAAGAAGTACAATAGTACCGAAGGAAATTGACGGAGATCCGAAATGTGAAATAATTTGGGTGAAGGTCACGGTTAAAGCAGGCTCAGACATGGTAATTGGATGTCTCTATAGGCCCCCTGGCTCAGCAGCTGTTGTGGCTGAGCACCTGAAGGATAATTTGGAAAATATTTCGAGTAGATTTCCCCACCATGTTATAGTTCTGGGTGGAGATTTTAATTTGCTGGATATAGACTGGGAGACTCAAACGTTCATAACGGGTGGCAGGGACAAAGAATCCAGTGAAATTTTTTAAAGTGCTTTATCTGAAAACTACCTTGAGCAGTTAAACAGAGAACCGACTCGTGGCAATAACATATTAGACCTTCTGGTGACAAACAGACCCGAACTATTTGAAACAGTTAATGCAGAACAGGGAATCAGCGATCATAAAGCGGTTACGGCATCGATGATTTCAACCGTAAATAGAAATATTAAAAAAGGTAGGAAGATTTTTCTGTTTAGCAAAAGTGACAAAAAGCAGATTACAGAGTACCTGACGGCTCAACACAAAAGTTTTGTCTCAAGTACAGATAGTGTTGAGGATCAGTGGACAAAGTTCAAAACCATCGTACAGTATGTGCCAAGCAAGATCGTAAGAGATGGAAAAGAGCCACCGTGGTACAACAACCGAGTTAGGAAACTGCTGCGGAAGCAAAGGGAACTTCACAGCAAACAAAACATAGCCAAAGCCTTGCAGATAAACAAAAATGACGCGAAGCGAAATGTAGTGTGAGGAGGGCTATGCGAGAGGCGTTCAATGAATTCGAAAGTAAAGTTCTATGTACTGACTTGGCAGAAAATCCTAAGAAATTCTGGTCTTATGTCAAAGCGGTAGGTGGATCAAAACAAAATGTCCAGACACACTGTGACCAAAATGGTACTGAAACAGAGGATGACGGACTAAAGGCCGAAATACTAAATGTCTTTTTCCAAAGCTCTTTCACAGAGGAAGACTGCACTGTAGTTCCTTCTCTAGATTGTCGCACAGATGACAAAATGGAGGATATCGAAATAGACGACAGAGGGATAGAGAAACAATTAAAATCGCTCAAAAGAGGAAAGACCGCTGGACCTGATGGGATACCAGTTCGATTTTACACAGAGTACGCGAAGGAACTTGCCCCCCTTCTTGCAGCGGTGTACCGTAAGTCTCTAGAAGAGCGTAGCGTTCCAAAGGATTGGAAAAGGGCAGAGGTCATCCCCGTTTTCAAGAAGGGACGTCGAACAGATGTGCAGAACTATAGACCTATATCTCTAACGTCGATCAGTTGTAGAATTTTGGAACATGTATTATGTTCGAGTATACTGACTTTTCTGGAGACTAGAAATCTACTCTGTAGGAATCAGCATGGGTTTCGAAAAGGACGGTCGTGTGAAACCCAGCTCGCGCTATTCGTCACGAGACTCAGAGGGCCATAGACACGGGTTCACAGGCAGATGCCGTGTTTGACTTCCGCAAGGCGTTCGATGCAGTTCCCCACAGTCGTTTAATGAACAAAGTAAGAGCATATGGACTATCAGACCAATTGTGTGATAGGTTTGAAGAGTTCCTAGATAACAGAACGCAGCATGTCATTCTCAATGGAGAGCTGTCTTCCGAAGCAAGAGTGATTTCAGGTGTGCCGCAGGAGAGTGTCATAGGACCGTTGCTATTCACAATATACATAAATGACCTTGTGGATGACATCGGAAGTTCACTGAGGCTTTTTGCAGATGATGCTGTGGTGTATCGAGAGGTTGTAACAATGGAAAATGGTACTGAAATGCAGGAGGATATGCAGCGAATTGACGCATGGTGCAGGGAATGGCAATTGAATCTCAATGTAGACAAGTGTAATGTGCTGCGAATACATAGAAAGATAGATCCCTTATCATTTAGCTACAAAATAGCAAGTCAGCAACTGGAAGCAGTTAATTCCATAAATTATCTGGGAGTACGCATTAGGAGTGATTTAAAATGGAATGATCATATAAAGTTGATCGTCGGTAAAGCAGATGCCAGACTGAGATTCATTGGAAGAATCCTAAGGAAATGCAATCCGAAAACAAAGGAAGTAGGTTACAGTACGCTTGTTCGCCCACTGCTTGAATACTGCTCAGCAGTGTGGGATCCGTACGGGATAGGGTTGATAGAAGAGATAGAGAATATCCAACGGAGAGCAGCGCGCTTCGTTACAGGACCATTTAGTAATCGCGAAAGCGTTACGGAGATGATAAACTCCAGTGGAAGACTCTGCAGGAGAGACGCTCAGTAGCTCGGTACGGGCTTTTGTTAAAGTTTCGAGAACATACATTCACCGAAGAGTCAAGCAGTATATTGCTCCCTCCTACGTATATCTCGCGAAGAGACCATGAGGATAAAATCAGAGAGATTAGAGCCCACACAGAAGCATACCGACAATCCTTCTTTCCACGAACAATACGAGACTGGAATAGTTGAGGGCAGTCGGTCGGTTGGTGCGGACCAGGGAGGATATCTCCGTGCGGCGCAGTCGGCTGGGTCCGCTGGCGGTCCCTGCGCAGTGTTGGAGCGTGAGTGGAGCTGTCCGATCGCTACGAGCTTCGTGGCTCACCGACCCAGGACGTCAAAGTTGAGTGGTGTCATAAGTACCCAAGCCACGTCCGTTCATGTTGTGTCGTTCGTTTCGGTGGTTCGCTGTTGGGGAGCTTTTCCTGTGAGCAACACCGAGTAGCTGTAGTGGTCAAATCGAGCCGCCGTGCGGTGGAATTAACTATATTGGTTCACTACAATTCCAAGTGCACCAGCCGAACTTTCTACCTTGTGGCCGGTGGTGTTCCGGTTACCTGCCCTGCCCACTAACTTAATTTCAGGCAGTGTCCTTTCCTCACCTACTGTCGCTGTCCAACACTGTGTGTAGTTTTGACAGCTTAATACATATTACACTGTGTATAATCACATTCGTAACAGTTTGATCCTTGGTCGGTCCGTGACTGTCTCTTGGTTGGGTTACCGATGGATCAACGGATCAGGTGTAGTTGGGCCCATCACCTGTCTCATGTAAGTGAATGTTAATGTTTTGATATGAGGATATAAGATGAACATCAACAAAAGCAAAACGAGGACAATGGAATGTAGTCGAATTAAGTCGGGTGATGCTGAGGGAATTAGATTAGGAAATGAGACACTTAAAGTAGTAAAGGAGTTTTGCTATTTGGGGAGCAAAATAACTGATGATGGTCGAAGTAGAGAGGATATAAAATGTAGACTGGATATGGCAAGGAAAGCGTTTCTGCAGAATACAAATTTGTTAACATCGAGTATAGATTTAAATGTCAGGAAGTCCTTTCTGAAAGTATTTGTATGGAGTGCAGCCATGTATGGAAGTGAAACGTGGACGATAAATAGTTTAGACAAGAAGAGAATAGAAGCTTTCGAAATGTGGTGCTACAGAAGAATGTTGAAGATTAGATGGGTAGATCACATAACTAATGAGGAGGTATTGAATAGAATTGGAGAGAAGAGAAATTTGTGGCACAACTTGACTAAAAGAAGGGATCGGTTGGTAGGGCATGTTCTGAGTCATCAAGGGATCACCAATTTAGTGTTGGAGGCCAGTGTGGAGGGTAAAAATCGTAGAGGGAGACCAAGAGATGAATACACTAAACGGATTCAGAAGGATGTAGGTTGCAGTAGGTACTGAGAGATGAAGAAGCTTGCACAGGACAGAGTAGCATGGAGAGCTGCATCAAACCAGTTTCTGGACTGAAGACAACAACAACAACAACAACAACGGTTTTAGTATTTCTTGTTTGGAGGCCTTGAGCCGTGAAATAATTTGGATTTTGTTGTAAAGGTTCAGTTATGTGCCGTTTTGGTTTAAATGTGTTATTAAATTACAATAATTACAATTCTGAAGTGAAACTGACCGCCACATTATTTGGCCCTTTCCACAATCCTAATCACCTGTTCTGCCCTGCAGGTTTAGCGGGCGTTTTACCCAAACGCTATCCTGACTCCATGAAGAGTGTCCGCTCGGCCCCTCTGTGGTGTGCATCGATCCTTATACGCTCTCGGAAGCTTGGGAATTCAACACGCGCCGATACAGCGTGAAGAGCGACTGCCAACTATAATAAGCTCAACGGCTACGCTAGTTACTCCCAGCGGATTCCTTCTTCCGCTGCACGCAAGTTTCGCAAATCATCAGAGCTCGCGTTGGATTGGTAGAGGGTGAGCCCTGTGCATGCGGCCAGATGTGCAGCAAGCGCGGCGGTCCCACGGCGGCAGCAGCAGCCGCGCAGGAAGGCGTGAATCACCGCTAATGCAGCCTTGTGTTTATCCAATCACCGCGGCGGTCGCCACTGCGCTCCCATCTCGTCCCATCCCATTGCCTGTTTCGCACAGTCTGTCGCCAGACCGCCCTGTGCTGCGCTGTGCTGCTGTAAGCAGCGGTTGTCACATTTCTGGACGTCAATTAATTACGAGAGGGTTTTTAGGTCTGGACCCTTCTCCTTCCCAATTGGTGCTTTGCGGTGGGAGTCCCCTCGATCCCTCAATTGAAGTTTACCCCGAAGTTGGGTAAAAATACATGGAAATAAGTTTTTTTATTTATTTTAAATATTGGAAATGAGTGTTATGCGTCATTGGCCGGGAGGCCCCTTGCGGGGCAGGTCCGGCCGACTATTTTAAATATTGATTAAAATTAATAAAAAAATGTTTCATTTAGAACCATATTAAGCCTGGTCTACAGGTAACATTTTGTCATCAGTCTAGCATGATCACGCAAGACACATACATCGCGCAACTGCACCGTTCAAACTTTCACTCTGTCGTTCCGAAATCATTTTGGTGGAAGAACTGTTTGTGGGAGAGATGCAATGTGTGTTCTTAAATACGAGAAGAAAACACAATCTACATGTCGTTCACGATGATAACGCGGTTGGTTACTAAACAGATAGGCATTGACCCACGTGAATCTTCTCCGAGAACTACAGCAGGAACCAGAAGATGGGCGGAGTTACTTACGTATGAACGTACTGTGAACTGGTAACGCTTTGTAACACCAGAAGGAGATCGTGTTATCAGCCTCCACGAGGGACAGACTGCAACGTGTAAGCCTTTAGCTGCAGTGACCTCGAATTTACAACAGTAATTTCGAAACAAGCTTTGAGTTGCATCATTCTAGAAATCTGTCAAGCTACAGGGTGACTATTATTAACTATAGGCAAACAAACGTAAAATAGTTACTGACTACGGCGTGCACACACTTTATTCAAAATGTAAACGTCACTACGGATATTCGGATTTAGGTTATGAAATGTTCGATGTGCCTGCCAACATTGGCAATTATGTGGCGTACGCGAATAGCGAAATTCTGTACGACCCGCTGAATTGTCGGAACATCGATGTTGTCCATGACTTCCGGAATCGCTGTTTCCAGCTCAGCAGTAGTTTTACGGTTGCTGCTGTACATTTGTCTTTAATGTAGCCCCACAAAATGGAGTCGCATGTGTTCAGATATGGTGAACACCGCGGCCAATCGAGGACCATGCCAGTGGCCTCTGGATATCCCAGAGCCAAGAATGCGGTCCCCAAAGTGCTCCTCCAGGACATCAAACACTCTCCTGCTTCGATGGGGCCGAGCTCCGACTTGCATGAACAACGTCTTGTCGGAATCGGATCACTATGGATAATGGGAATGAAATTATCTTCCAAAACCTTCACGTGCCGTTCGGTAGTCACCGTGCCATCAAGGAATATCGCACCAGTTATTCCGTGACTGGACACTGCACACCACACGGTCAGCCGTTGGGGGTGAAGAGACTTCTCGATCGCGAAATGCGGATTCTCAGACCCACAAATGCGCCAAGTTTGCTTACTGACGAACCCATCCAAATTAAAGCGGGCTTCGTCGTTAAACGAAACCATGTATGCGCATACTAAGTCCCATCATGCCCCGCGGCTAACCGTGCAGTTTGAACGCCTCAACGCAAACCGTTCAGAAGTTGGGACGATTTTACTTCATATACACTCCTGGAAATGGAAAAAAGAACACACTGACACCGGTGTGTCAGACCCACCATACTTGCTCCGGACACTGCGAGAGGGCTGTACAAGCAATGATCACACGCACGGCACAGCGGACACACCAGGAACCGCGGTGTTGGCCGTCGAATGGCGCTAGCTGCGCAGCATTTGTGCACCGCCGCCGTCAGTGTCAGCCAGTTTGCCGTGGCATACGGAGCTCCATCGCAGTCTTTAACACTGGTAGCATGCCGCGACAGCGTGGACGTGAACCGTATGTGCAGTTGACGGACTTTGAGCGAGGGCGTATAGTGGGCATGCGGGAGGCCGGGTGGACGTACCGCCGAATTGCTCAACACGTGGGGCGTGAGGTCTCCACAGTACATCGATGTTGTCGCCAGTGGTCGGCGGAAGGTGCACGTGCCCGTCGACCTGGGACCGGACCGCAGCGACGCACGGATGCACGCCAAGACCGTAGGATCCTACGCAGTGCCGTAGGGGACCGCACCGCCACTTCCCACCAAATTAGGGACACTGTTGCTCCTGGGGTATCGGCGAGAACCATTAGCAACCGTCTCCATGAAGCTGGGCTACGGTCCCGCACACCGTTAGGCCGTCTTCCGCTCACGCCCCAACATCGTGCAGCCCGCCTCCAGTGGTGTCGCGACAGGCGTGAATGGAGGGACGAATGGAGACGTGTCGTCTTCAGCGATGAGAGTCGCTTCTGCCTTGGTGCCAATGATGGTCGTATGCGTGTTTGGCGCCGTGCAGGTGAGCGCCACAATCAGGACTGCATACGACCGAGGCACACAGGGCCAACACCCGGCATCATGGTGTGGGGGGCGATCTCCTACACTGGCCGTACACCACTGGTGATCGTCGAGGGGACACTGAATAGTGCACGGTACATCCAAACCGTCATCGAACCCATCGTTCTACCATTCCTAGACCGGCAAGGGAACTTGCTGTTCCAACAGGACAATGCACGTCCGCATGTATCCCGTGCCACCCAACGTGCTCTAGAAGGTGTAAGTCAACTATCCTGGCCAGCAAGATCTCCGGATCTGTCCCCCATTGAGCATGTTTGGGACTGGATGAAGCGTCGTCTCACGCGGTCTGCACGTCCAGCACGAACGCTGGTCCAACTGAGGCGCCAGGTGGAAATGGCATGGCAAGCCGTTCCACAGGACTACATCCAGCATCTCTACGATCGTCTCCATGGGAGAATAGCAGCCTGCATTGCTGCGAAAGGTGGATATACACTGTACTAGTGCCGACATTGTGCATGCTCTGGTGCCTGTGTCTGTGCGCCTGTGGTTCTGTCAGTGTGATCATGTGATGTATCTGACCCCAGGAATGTGTCAATAAAGTTTCCCCTTCCTGGGACAATGAATTCACGGTGTTCTTATTTCAATTTCCAGGAGTGTAGTTCAATAATTGCCACCCCGGACACACAACGTTCTCAAAAAAAAAAAAAAAAAAAAAAAAAAAAAAAAAAAAAAAAAAAAACCGAAGTGCCACAAGAAGGTTTGTAAATTTCTTCCGTTCCAGCTTCAGTTCGCACGGATGCTTTTATTTTTGCACACTCTTTTAGATAAATTGTTCGAAATGAGTTTCAACTGTTTTGTGGCTTCACGAATCACTTCCTTGTACTAGCGGCATATGACTAGTTTTTCTTGTTTCGGTTGCTGTAATCCATAGATTTTACTTGCAAGAGGCAAGGAGAACCTTGTTACAGCTTCAGGTGTCTACTATGGAAAGTCTGCTCTGCTCTTTCGCCACTACATGCACTAAAATAACAGTTCGAACCTCCTGCACCACCAACAGCAGACTAGCAGCGGGGCTAAGTTTGAGTGGTAAGACTAACGTGCGTCTGTCTACATGCACAGACTTGCCGGCAGTCTTGCATACACACAGAGCTGCAGGCCGTCAGTTCTTCCCGACTGTCAGACTTCACTCAGTTTATGCAAAACTGTCAAACATCCGTCCACACACAAAACGTTACGCGTAGACCCGGCTTTAAACAGTGCTTTTAATACGTGATTAAAAACGCTTTATTTAAATTATACCACCCCTGAGTAGTATTTCGATAGACTGACAGACACAGACAGACAAAAGGGCTAAGTCACTGAATCTCTACTTACTTTGCAGATGAATGACAACGTTGTTTGTTCCTTTCTTTGAACCGTATGATTACGTAGCTCTTCAATCTGATGATTTGTATGATCACGCAGAGAATTCTTGTCGATGAACTTCAACTTAGCTTTCTTCCTAACGCTATTAATTTCTTGCTCGCACACGTGTTTCGACTTGTCGGTATGCCGCTTAAAATACGCATTGAAAAAGTTTTGAAAATAATTCATGTTGAACACACTAACATCGATTTTATATGAGTCGCAGAATATCAGGACTGATTCTCTGGACTGATTAGCAACCACTGATTTCGATCGGCGTGGCGGGGAATTCTCCGAATGATATCTGAGACTTTCGCTGCACTTGTTTCAAACAGGGGAATCCCGGGCGAAGAATTCAGTTCAGTTCAGAGAGGCCATGAAAACTGGTGAGCACTTAAATATTATCTATGCTCGTGATTAATTTTATACAACAAAATGTTATCCGTTACAATCACGTATCTTCTCTTAACTAAAAAGTTGACTGAGATTTGCATTGTGGCTCCCGCCCCTTTACATGAGACTTTATGAGCCATTGCCGGGCCCCGCCCCCATTTTGAGTTCACGTAATTAATGGATGCCCGCTCTGCTTTAAAGGTGGCTGTATGAATAGTGGATGGGCAGTACATGACAAGATGTTTTCAGTCCCGTAATATGCTCACAGTATCAGCGTACTTCTTATACATGAACAGACCAGTACGGAATCGATAGTCATTTGATGATCGCGGATTAATACATCATAGCTCTTTACTTCACGCCTAGTACAAGAACAGTCGACAAATGGCGACTTTACACAGGACACCAACTGTCGCAGTCGTATCCACAACGCAATAGCTCACTGTTCCTGCCGGCCGCGGTGGTCTAGCGGTTCTAGGCGCGCAGTCCGGAACCGCGCGACTGCTACGGTCGCAGGTTCGAATCCTGCCTCGGGCATGGATGTGTGTGATGTCCTTAGGTTAGTTAGGTTTAAGTAGTTCTAAGTTCTAGGGGACTGATGACCACAGATGTTAAGTCCCATAGTGCTCCGAGCCATTTTAGCTCACTGTTCCTGAACGACGAAAAGCCCCCAGTGAAGGACTTTCATTTCTTCGCCCATCTCTGCTCAGTGTTTGGCCGGCGACAGGAAGTCGGCAGGCACGGTCGATGGGAAGACGAGAGGAGGAGGGAAAATCGTAAACTGGAAATGGAGATAGCTCTCTAGATGCGCATCAAGTTAAGTGGCTGCCCTTAAGCTACCTCTCCCCTGTGCCGCCGGAAAGGCAGACCATTTGTGGCGGTACTTTATTGCCCGAAGAACGGAAATTGATGGCAGCTAGAGTTAATCGAGTTGTTTTAGGAAAGTTGGTGGGAGGGACGGTGGTGGTAATAATAGAGATCACAATGTATGTACAAATAAAATCTATACGTCAACTCCTATAAAACGAAAATGGCTGAGGTAGAGTTGCGATATTTCGGATCATCCAATAACAGAGAAACGTTATCTTCTACATATAAACGACTACTGGAACCCTGTATTAAGTTCGAAATTGTGGAGATACTGACCAATCTGAAGCAACCATAATGTAATAAACAATACTAGTTTCTGACTTACATGAAATGTCATACTGTGTGAGCTACTTGGATTAACAGTCTCTACTGTACGAGGAATTCGAAAGAAAGAGTGAAAAAGGAAAAGTTAGAGTTTATCGAACATCATGACATTAGAGATGAAGTACTCACTGATAAATAAGGATCGAGAAGGAAATTAATCGCAGTGTTATTGAAGGAAAATCCAGTCAACTAATCTATGCTAAAATTCTGAGATCGCAACGGGTGGCATTATTTACGCTATTTAAAGACCTTTGTCATTATAAGTAGCAATATGGAGCATTAGCTCCGGTTTCAAGACTAGCTCAATGATACCCATTATTAGACATTATAACTGGGCTCGGAGCATCTACTCTAATATTTTGAGAGAGCAGGCTGTAGTTAAAGTCATCTCACATTCGGGAAAATGATACGGCATGGTCTTCATGGGGAAGGTCCTGGTGGAAGTGGTTTGCAATTGCCTTCTCTGGACCCATCGTGCGTTATCAGTTGTATACCTGTATAATGTGGATGACTAACGAGTAATTTTACAGTGCTGTATGGTTTCTGCAGTTGGGGATGAAAAGAAAGGAGAGTGCGAAACTATGTGCTGGCTTCCAGCCTGCTCCTCTCGAAAATCACCATGTAGGTTTCCGAGCTTAGCGCCCAAATCTACTTCCACACACGTAATTCGCAACCATCATACGGTGCATGAGGAAGGGTAGCTTGTACCACTAATCATTTCCTTGCCGGTTCCACTCGTAAATGGAGTAAGGAAAATACGGTTGTCTATACGCATCCGTAAGATACCTGATTTTTCTTACCTTTTTTTCGTGGCTCTTACGTGAGATGTGCGCTGAGAATCGTACTGCAGACAGTAGCAAATGCCACTTCTCAATAGTCTTCCCCGTAAAGAACTACTACTCCTTCCAGGGATTCTTATCAGAGTTCACGGGGCATAACCGTAATATTCGCATGTTGATCAAACCTAACGGTAGCAAATCTAGCTTCATTCCCCTGGACTGCTTTGATGTCTTCCTTTAGTACGAGCTAATGGGGATTCCAAACACTAGCGCAGTACTCAATAAGAGGTCATAAGTGTTCTGTGCGCGCCATCCTTCATAGATGAGCTACACTTTGCTAGAATTCTCCCAAAAAATCAAAGTCGACCATTCGCTTTTCCTACAACAGACTTTCCGCGCTCGTTCCATTGTTTCATGTCGCCTTGCATCGACTATCATTACAGGATTTTATTTTTCTACTGATCTGTAGTAACCAAATTATTCCACGTTTAGAGTAACCTGTCAATGAACAGACCAAATAGAAGTTCTGTCCAAGTTATCCTGTGTGCTCCTACAGCCACTCACCGTTGACTTTCCCCTACACTACAACGTCATTACCAAACAGTCGCAAATTACTGCTTATCCTATCCGTTAGATATTTTTCTATACCGAACACAACTGCTATCCTATATCAGTGCCCTGAGGCACCCCTGACGAGACATTTGTCTTACAAACATTCGCCGTCCAGAAAAACATAATGGGTTCTATTGCTTAAGAAGTTTACGAGCCACTCACATATCTGAGAATCTATTCCATATGCTTCGACCTTCGTTAAACGTGTGCTGTGTGACAATGTGTCTAACGTTTTCAGAAATCTAGGAATATAAAATCTGCCTGATCCCCTCATCCATGATTCATAGTAACGGTAAAGGAGACGCTGAATTTCAAAGTGACGCTTTTTAAATTATTTATTTGTGTACAGACACTTTTCTCTCTAAATGAAATTTGTCACATTCGAACTCTGAATTAAGAACTCTGCAATAAACCGACATTAAGGATACTGATATGTAATTTTGTGAGTCCGTTTTGTTATTCTTGTTATGTACCGGAGACCTCTGCGTTTTTTTAGACGCTTTGGGCTTTGCACTGGGCGAGTGATCGGCAATAAAAATCAAGTTACATTGACCATTGTTACCATTTACACTGCCAACATGAGACACTATCAAGAGGTTTGGAATTCGATCCAGGACATTTTCATCAGAAATTTCCCGCCGCCATCGTTTCGCCCCTTGTCAGCGAAATACTGATGACTGTAATCAGCAGTTGATATATATAACCATCCATATGAAAGAGCTGCAGTACTGCACTAGCTGTAGACGGACAGTAATAAACGGACTCAAAGCGTTGTGCCTTCAGAACAATACAGAAAGAGTGCGTTATGGAACAGATCATATATACTGGCAATAGATGATCGCAGACTTCCTATTTTCGGTTCGGTACATCGCACACTGCTGTGTCATATCAACCTTTCAAAGTCTGAACTGAAATTTACTCTGCTATCGTACCGTTACGGAAGGGTTTAACTGGAATACGCAAGATCTGTTGAAGCATACAGAAACGCAGGGTTATAACAAGGGGCATAACGCTTCACATTTCCATTCACTCAAACTTTTTGAAAACAGTGTAGCAGTTGTCTCAGCCAGCCGTAGTCTAACGGTAGCGTCTTTGATGGTAGTCAAAACGTCCCCCGTCACCTCAAATTCTGAATGACAATCATCAACAATGGCGGCCGAAGACTTCTAGCATAAGAAGTCACCCTCATTCAGCCAACGGCCTTGTCAAAGAGAGCGGAGGAGCGGACAGAGGTTCAGGGCACACTCTTGTCTTTGAGATGGGAAACTGCCCTGAAACGCGGAAGAATCAGCAATGATCAATGGCATGATGACGCAAAAGCTAATGGAACCACTGGATTAAAGACACGCAATGTGCAACCACAAGAAATGTGGCCTGTAATTGAAAACTGTTTCATGATTATCTCTTCACTGGCGAAAGATTCCGGACTGGCCCCCATTCGCATCTCCGGGAGGGGACTGCCAATGGAATGTGACCTTGAGAAAAAGGCTGAATACCAACGAACGTTCTACGAGTCGAAGCGTGGAATGTCAGATGTCTGAACGTGGTACAGAGGCTAGAAAATCTGGAAAGGGAAATGCTAAAACTCAATCTAGATGTAGTCGGAGTAAGTGGGACGAAGACCATGATTTCCGGTCAGATGATTGTAGGGTAATATCAACAGCTGCAGAAAATGGTGTAACGGGAGTAGGATTTGTAATGAGTAGCGAGGTAGGGCAGAGAGTGAGTTACTGTGAAAAGTTCAGTGATAGGGTTGTTCTCATCAGAATCGATAGCAGACCAACACCGACAACAATAATTCAGGTATACATGCTGATGTCGCAAGCAACAGATGAAGAGAAAGAGAAATTATATAAGAATATTGAACGGGTAATTAAGTACGTAAAGGGAGATGAAAATCGAATAGTCATAGGGAATTGCAGAGGAGGGTGAAGGAGAGAATTACGGGCAAATATGGGCTTGGTAGTAGAAACGAGAGAGGAGGAGGAAGACTTACTGAGTTCTGTAATAAATTTCAGCTAGTAATAGCGAATAATCTGTTTAAGAATCACAAGAGGCGCTATATTAAAGAAAGGCCAGGAGATAAGGAAGATTTCAGTTAGGTTACATCATGGTTAGCAGAGATCCCGAAATCAGAGTCTGGGTAGTAAGGCGTACCAAGCGGCATATATAGACTCAGATCACGATGTGGTAATGATCAAAAGTAGGCTGAGGTTTAAGAGACTAGTCAGGACGATTCAATGTGCAAAGAAGTGGGATGCAGAAATAAGGACTGAAGAGAGACGCTTGAAGTTCTCTGAGGCTGTAGACACTGCGATAATGAATAGCTCAGTAAGCAATTATAGCTGTAGAGGAATGGACAAAAGCGCAGTCACAGAATATGGAAAGAAAACCGTAGGTACAAGAAGGCAGTTGCAAAGAAACTATGGATAACAGAAGAAATACTTCAGCTGATCGACGGAAGAAGGAAGTACAAATATGTTTAGGAAAATTCAGGAATACAGAAATAGAAGTCACTTAGGAATGTAATAAACACGAATTGCAGGGAAGCTAAGACGAAATGGCTGCATTAAGAATGTAAAGCCATCGAGAAAGATATGGCTGGCGGAAGATCTGACTTAGCATATGGGAAAGTGAAAATAACCTTCGGCGAAATTAAAATCAAAGACCGTAGTGTTAAGAGTTCAATGAGAATTCCACTGTTAAATGCAGAGGAGAGAGCGGATAGGTGGAAAGAGTACACTGAAGGCTTCTATTAGGGGGAAGATCCGTCGGACGACGTGACGGAAGATGAAACAGGAGTTGATATTGAAGGAAGAGGGGATATAGTATTAGGATCAGAATTTAAGTGTGTTTTAGAAAACTTAAAATCAAAGGCGTAAGAGATGGATATTGTTCCCTCAGAATTTCTAAAATCATTGGGGGAGGGGGGGGGGGGGTGACAACAAAATGACTATTCAGGTCGAGGGTAGAAGGTATGAATATCTCGATATACCATCTGACCTTTTGAAAAATATCATCCACACAGTCCCGAAGACTGCAAGGGGTAGTAAGTCCAGGATTATCGCACAATCAGCTTAGCAGCTCGTGCATCCAAATTGGTGACAGTAATAATATACAGAAGAATGGAAAAGAAAACTGAGGCTGTTTTCAGATGATCAATTTGGCTTTAGGAAAGGTAAACGCATCACAGAGACAAGTCTGACGTTGCGGTTGATAATGGAAGCAAGACTAAAGAAAAATCAGGACATGTTCGTAGGACCTGTCGACCTGGAAATAGCGTTCGACAATGTAAAATGACGCAAGATGTTCGAAATTATGAAAAAAATAGGAGTAAGCTATAGGAAAAGACGGGTAATATACAATATGTACAACCACCACGAGGGAACAATAAGAGTGGACGATCAAGAACGAGGTGCTCGGATTAAAAAGGATGCAAGACAGGGATGTAGTCTTTAGCCCCTACTGTTCAATCTCTATATCGAAGAAGCAGTGACGGAAATTAAAGAAAAATTAAGGAGTAGAATTAAAATTCAGGGTGAACGGATGGCATTGCTATCCTCAATGAAGGCGAAGAAGAGTTGTAGGATGTGTTGAATGGAATGAACAATTTAATGATGGCAGAATATGAATTGAGAGTAAATCGAAGAAAAACCAAAGTAATGAGAAGTATCAGAAAATGAGAACAGCAAGAAACTTACAATTGGGGTTCACGAAGTAGACGCAGTTAAGGAATTCTAATGCTTAGGCAGTAAAATAACCTACGATGGATGGAGCAAGGACGACGAATAAAGCAGACTAGCACTGGAAAAAGGCATTCTTGGCCAAGAAAGTCTACTAGTATCAAACATAGGCCTTATTACATGGTAGTGAGACGTGAGCAGTGGGAAAACAAGAACAGAAGAGAATCGAATCCTTTGAGATGTGTTTCTACAGAAGACTGTAGAAAATTATACGGGCTGATAAGGTAAAGAATGATGAGGTTTCCCGCAGAATCGACGAGGAAAAGAACATATGGACAACACTAAGAAGAAGAAGAAGAAGAAGAAGAAGAAGAAGAAGAAGAAGAAGATGGGGCACGATGACAGAATATCTTTGGTACTAGTAAAGCTGTAGAGGCTAAAAACTATAGTGGAAGGCAGAGACTGGAATACATCCAGCAAATAATTAAGGACGTAGGTTGCAATTGCTACGCTGAGGTGAGAAGGTTGGCACAGGAGGGGAATTCGTGGAGGGTCGCATCAAACCAGTCATGAAAAAAAAGCAAAGAAAGAAAAAATTGCCTCACGCACACTCAACAATGCACTTAGCAGTGCTCTTGCTGGATACGAGCGTAGGCATTGATTAATCCGCATAAAGTCCTTCCACTTGAGTGACATTACCGTGACAAAGATCTGCATGAATGGAGTTTGGTTCATCTCTCCGGAGACACATTTCTTCGGAGCCTGGGGCTCCTGCTGCGATAAGCAGTTTTTCACAGATAGTCTGTATGAGTTCACGAATCCAAGGAATGCGAAAGCAAACAGCTACCTGCAGTGCCTTGGTCTCCGCAGAAGTGTCAACACATTCCACCTCCACGCAAGTGTCACTCCGCAGCGGTGTCACGCGAGCAGGTGCAGTTGGGTGCGTCGGATACATTGACAGGACGTGGAGCATTAAAAGGCGCGAGCCATGTAGCAACCGCCGGTAGTACACTTCCAGACTAATATTAAATTTGTGCCTACTCAAACCTACTACACTATCGCATGACATTCTAACGCCTGATATACTCAAGTAACCGAAAGTAAGGAGAGGAATGAGGGAAGGTGAAAGTTAAAATGTCGTCCTCGTCAAGTTAATTAAAAACAGAGGGATAGATCTGTTGTACAATGAAACAACCTGTGGCCTGTTGACCATCTAGGCTTTGGTCTCAAATGATACATCCGTCCCGTTACTTTCGTCCTCTCATGGTCTTCCTCCCGTATGACTCTGAATCATTCGGAGCATGTGCTAAAAGTAACATCAACACACGGCTGTTTGGTAGAACAGGTTGCAGCATTTTGAAGCATCTGCAGTGACTGACCGTTCCTTCGATTCCTGGAAGAATATTGTATGCGTTATGAATGAGAGCACACACGAGACTGATGCAATGTTCTCCACTGTTTATCATTTCACGGATCAGTTTTCGGATGTTACACGATCATCAGGTAAAACGACAAATGTGTGCCACTGTGAAATTTGGTGAGATCTAAGATTTCCAACTAGTGCATTACGGAGTTTCTTAACTGATTTAGAAACGAGAGGAATTATTTCAGTAGAATGATATGTAAAATCATTGAACAAAATGAAAAGGGGCATTTGAGTATGAGGGGTAATTTACAACGTGGTCTGGATGGCGTTATGAGTAGTATCTGCAATTAGAATTGGCGAGTGAAACAACTATGTCTGACCATTCAGTACTAAGCTTCAGCAAATGGACATACGCTCATTACTTTCTATTCCTGCAAGGTAGTTCATGGATGTGACGTAGGGCTTCATGTTGCATCTTGTAACTATGACCTCCTTTAAGCAGTTGGTCCGCGAAACTAGAGTCCCCTTTCCTAAGTTTTCAAATTATACGCTGTTGCTTCAAGCGTATGCATCTTGTCCTCACAGACTGACCATTGGAATAGAAATGACCAATAGTGCTGTGCATGTAAACTTTTTTAACATCGTTGATTTAAAATTTACGGCCACATTCAGAGAGAGACTTCTTCTAAATATACCGGCCAGTTGTCAACACCCAGTGACCCATAAACATAATGCCTTTCATTCAATGATACATCGCCTAATCCGCCCCGTGACTCATGACAAATGCCACATTGAATTAAATACAACCAGGCTTATACCATCAAACAATGGCTACCCTTCTGCCTTGGCGGATTCCGTAATGCATAAAAATCAGAAGTAACCTCTCCTCTCCTCTTTACATTGTTCACAACTCACCACCTCAAGATCTCAGTAAAATGTGCGAGATTCCATATTTGGGAAAAGTTCTCATATTTAGGAAAAGTTTCAGAAAGGTTAACGCAAGGAACTGGGAAACTTCATTTTATGTGCACAACGCTGTAGATCACTTTTTGAACTATGGTAAAAACAGCACTCCAGCTTTGTAAACAGTTGAACATGCAAAAATTACTTGTAATTGTGGCAAATTCTGTACAGGTCAGTCTGGGAGGGCAATATGCACACCTTTGTAGGAACAGTGTAGAATCTGGAAACTCACGAGTAGAAAAGGAGTCTTGAGTTTCGCAGACCAAGGTCATATTTACAAGGTGCAACATGAAGTCCTACATCTCATCCGTAAAGGCAGGAAGATGAACTACCTTGAAACAATGGAAATTAATAAACCTAAGTCCATTTCCGCAAGTTTCGTTCTCCATGGTCAGACACAGTTGCCTTACCTGCCACTTTTAACTGCAGATACTGTTCATAATCATAGACAAACTGCATTGTAAATTATCCTCCTACTCACATGCACCTGTTTTACCTTTATACCATTTACTATAGTTCCATTTGCACTGTTAAAATTTTTTTCTTTGTATAATCAAAGCAGTTTCACTTACCTCCTTAATCTCCCTTATGTATCTTACCAGTTTGTAATATTGGACTTGTTAAAAGATATTATTTTGTTCAGCCACTCCCTTAGAACATGTCACCAAAGTTAACTGTTCAATTTATTTTCTTCTCAGATAAATTGTTGTAACTTGTTACATAGCTTATTTTTTAATGCGTTCCATATTTTGTATAAGGTCAGTAATTGTACGTATTATTGTACTGAAAAAATTCCTCTCGTTCTATTCCTAAACCATGCAGTGTCACCTTTGGAAAGCAACTGAGAAACTCTGTAATGCACTAGTTTAAAATCTTTGCTCCAACAAAATTTCACAAACACACGTATCAGCCATTGCATCTTATGACGGCGCAACAGCTGAACGGCTTGCAACATAATAAACATTGGAGAATATTACATCAGTGTTGTACGTGTTCTTATTCATAATGTTAAAAAAAACTGGCTGGGTCTGAAGAGAAAACCGTAATACGTGTTCCAGAAACGGACAGTTGACTTTTAAGCACCAAACTGGCTGGTATAGTGTCTACAGAGCAATCGGCAAGTAATGGGAAAAAGGAAGTTGCTAGCGTGTGAAACCGCCGAACTGCTTATTGCTGTGAGAACCAACCGACGGCGAGAACGCCCACGGGAACTATGACCTTGCTCTTGACCTTGAGCAAGTGTCGTCGTGCATTTAGACGTCTATAAGATTATATGGCAATTGTCAAAATATGACAAAACACGTCTGTCAAGAGAAACGCAGAACAGTTTTGCGTTATCACAACGACGTTATAAAAAGAAGACAGACAAGGAGCTAAGAAAAGCGCATCTGAGTACGTTGAGTATAAAAAAAATTTCATACATGTCATCATCATATTTAAAATCAACATGAGAATCAGAATCAACATAAGCATCACTTCCAGCATCAGCTGCTTCCGGATAGGCCGTAATCCTGGAGAAAGGCTGCTCATGCACACTATCTGATGGAAAATGTCAGACACCCCCACATAATGCGTACCTGGCAGTATAGAAAAAGGCAGGGCGTACTGTGTTGTCAGCAGAGAAGCAGTAAAAGCATGATCGGTCGGTCTAGAGAGCTCGTTTACTTCGAACATTGAGTCGTAACTGGATGTCACCTAAGTAACGAATACATTATGCATTAAGCTGCCCATGTCGTTGGTGGAATGATAGTTAAGCGTGAACACAAAGCAACAACTAGAGCTAAAACGTTCCTCACGTGATGAAGGACAGGAACCGTCGAGCACTGCAGAGGGTGGTTGTAAAAAGTCGACGAAATCAGTCTAGAGTTTCACAGTGCTACCAGCGGTCTAGCTAGCACAGTGACTGTGTAGACAGTTAAAAAGAATAGGGTGCAATAGTCAAGCAGCTTCTCATGAGCCACACGTTTCAGTAGTCACTGCTACGTGACGCCTGATACGATCTAAAGAGCGAGTTCACTAGACAGTGGGCACTATACTCCTCTGACAATCCAATGGAAGGGTTTGGGTTTGGACGAATGCCTGGAGAAAGTTACCTGCTATAGTGTGAAGCGACAACAGTGAAGTGCGGGGAAGGTGGTGTTACTGTAAGCGACGGGGTTTCGTGGTTAGGGTATAGTCCGTTTATTATTCATCTTCCTTCTAAGCGTTTGTCCCGGCTGGTGGCAGGTTATGCTGAGTGGATTCACAGTCTCCATTTTGTTCGATCGAGAGCAAAGTCTCGAAGAAGATTTACTGCCTTCAACTCAGTGTGCAGAGTGTCGGCCCATCGCTGCACTTGCCATCCCTTGCGTCTCTTCCCCACGATTTTCGCTGTGTAGGCTGTCTTCGTTCTCGTATCGTCCTCCGAGCGCAGAATGTATCCGAATCATCGCATACAGCTTTCTCGCATGTTCCTGATAGTATCGTTCGAAACGTGATCCAGTCGAGAGATGCTTCATGTCCAGCTAAGCATCTTAGTTTCCACGACCCCCGTCGCCTTTCTGCCTCGGTTGTTTCTGGCCGACATCCGGTGCCGTAGTATCAACTGGACGGATGACAGACCGGTAGGTCTTTGACTTCATATGATCTTTCATCTGATGATTGCAGGTGGGTTGTGTTGTCTGCCACTTTATTCAGGCTGCCTGCGTCCTTGCATGAAATCGCTAAGCTGACCATCGGTAGAGTGTAAGGAAACGCTACATGCGGATGAGTTTGAACACATTTTACAGCACTGTGTAGTGCGTACAGTACAGGACCAGTTCGGAGACAACGACTGAATGTTTTAGCATGATAATGCACCTTGCTATAAAGCATCATCTATGTGAGAATGGTTGTAGACAAAAACATTCTTGGACTCGCACGCCCAGAGACCTGGCCTGAAGCCAATGGAACGCCTCTGGAATGAGTTAGAACGTCCACCTCGCTCCAGACCCCCAGCGTCCAACGTCACCACCTGCTCTGCTTCGGCTCTTGAGGAAGAATACGTTGCCACTTCTCAACAGACACCCAGACACCTCATTGAAAGTGTCTCCAGCTGAGCTCCAGCCATCAAAAGGTGAAGAGTGGACACATTGGATGTCAGTGTCAACTAATAGGTAACTTCCTGGCAGATTTAAGACTGTGTGCCGAGCCGAGACTCGAACTTGGGACCCTCGTCTTTCGCAGACAAGTGCTTTACCGACTGAGCTACCCAAGCACGACTCACAATCCGTCCTCACAGCCTCAATTCTGCCAGTACCTCATCTCCTACCTTCCAAGCTTCACACAAGCTCTCCTGCGAACCTTGCAGAACTAGCACTCCTGAAAGAAACGATAATGCGGAGACATGACTTAAAGCCTGGGGGTGTTTCTAGACTGAAATTTTCACACTGCAGCGGAGTGTGCACTGACATGAAACTTCTTAGCACCACTAATACGTGTCCAGCTACACCAGGTGTATTATGTTTGTGTAGCATTTTTTCAACCCTCTGGCGACTGTACCAAATCTGCACAGACGTTACCGTCTGTGGGTAGTTATCGCATTTTGCTGCTAACTGTCTATAAAAGTATTTTAGCTATATCTCGCACCACACTAATTTTAGGTTTCTCTATTATTTGAGCTCAGTCAGACTTAACAACGTTCTGTTTACAGTTAGAGAATGCGTCATTTTCCACGGGTAATAGGCGTCGCCTGAAATCTGCACTAATAATAAACGTGTGAAACTGTAGTGACCATCTGTCTGCCTGAACACGCTTCTCCAAAACAACTAGAATATTCACCAGCTGCGACATAGTCACGTATATGAACAGTGATTCAATACTGTCAAATTTTTTTATTCCAGTCTTTGATCACAATATTAATTCTTTTGACGATGACCGGTTTCAGTCAGTAATGACGATCCTCAGATATTTTCTACACCATGTCCTAAAGTTATACGGTCACTATGTTTTGACGATGCCATTACGGCCGTATCACTTTAGGACATGGTGTAGAAAATATCTGAGGATCGTCATTACTGACTGAAACCTGTCATCATCAAAAGAATTGATACTGTGATCAAAGACTGGAATAAAAAACATTCAACTAGAATATTCGTGGGGTTTTCGCAGGTTAACTTGTGCATAAAAATCGGATCACGAACAAAAAAAGATTTTTTAGATTAAAGTTTTATCCACACTAATATTGTATATGCAAAAGCACCTCTATCTGTTACTTTTTCACGAGTAAGCAGCTGAACCGATATCAATGAAGTTTAGTATGAGAGAGAGCTGGAAACCTGAGGAAGAACACAGGCTACTTTAGAAAGTGTGTAGTACTAGATACTTATTGATTTAAAGAATAATGTGCGAATTAAGGAAAGCCATTTACTCTTTGACCTTTCATCTTTATCATACTCGTGAATATGGTTTTATTGGTTGTTGCATGATGTACACATTCTATAATGTATAGCCACTTCATCAGGATCTTCGTTGATCCATTATGGATCGTGGGACGACGGCTGGCATGAACTTCTTGATGCAATAATTTACCAACAGCCGTGTGTATTGTAGAAATTTATTTTATTTTATGAACTATGTGCTACCAGTTTCGGCATTACATCGATGCCATCTTCAGACCCCACTCGTCATAGTTGCAAAATTGCTATACATGGAAGGAGCCATATAACTGAGGCAAACCGCCTCAGTCTGTGTCGCCTGGTAACCAAGAGCTGTTGCAGGACGATTTGATTCACGGATCCAGTTATATGGCTCCTTCCATGTATAGCAATTTTACGACTATGACGAGTGGGGCCTGAAGATGGCATCAATGTAATGCCGAAACTGGTAGCACATAGAAGTTCATAAAATAAAATAAATTTCTACAATACATATGGCTGTTGGTAAATTATTGCAACAAGAACTTCATCAGGATGTTGCACAGATGCACACTCTTGCCCATGCCCTTCTGTACGCATCGCTTCGCAGTGACACTGCTGACGCATCATCATGCGTTGGGACAGCTTGAGAGGGGTGAGAGCGGGGCGCACATCACGAGCTGTGCTTACCCGTACAGGCAGACATTGAGGGCAGCTGATGTTATCGCACGTACAGTAGCTTCCTTCCCAACTGCGAGCGCAGTTGCAGTTAACGGCTAGTATGTAAATGAAAATCGCTGGCTGACCCGATTCCGCCAATCGATACCGTGACAGTGCCTCTGAAACCACACAAAAAGGCGTTCTACTCGAAGAACCAACACCCGCTTTGTATAACAAACCAAACACAAAAACCTGCCCAACTTCTTTTTTTGTCTGTGAATGATGCAATTTGATCACGCACTATGGCTAATAAGTTGCTTACTGAAACTATCATATAAATTAATTTCGATGTCAGAAACCAATTTAAAACGCATAAAGCTAGTGCGTGACGTATCTGGTAGAATCTCTCATACATACAACCCTCACTGAAAACTGGTGGAATTATCTGAACAGCACAGTGCACTTCTAGCCTCAGTAGTTCTTACACGGTTGTCCGAGATGTAGAGAGAAAGGAAAACGAACGTTAAAAGAGTAAACTAGCTCTAATGTATTAGTCTTATCTCTGGATAAAATATTTACTTCATAGATCGACAACGTTTTTTAACTGGCAAAGAAACCCTGAAATAAACTTCTCTGTTAATTGAGCTCAATATTGGTATCATGATGTGCGTTAACATCCTGAGCTGGAAACGGCTATCACATCATTAGGATCCACTGTAAAAACACAAACTGTGCCAACAGACAGGTCTGTCAACCCCCGTCTCCTGGTAATCGTATGACATTCGGGTGACGGAAATCCATGATTGAACGTTCTGTGGAAGGGATCAGCACATAAAATAAGGTAAGAAATATTTATAGTTACACCTGAGCTGGTACACTCCCTGAATGCTGAAAAGGATAAGAAATTTGAAGTCCCGTGGTTAATGCCAGTCAGGTTATCTGACAGCATTTCCGGCTGAAGAAGGTATCGACTTATAAGAAAAAAACAGAGGGCAGTGAGTGTTGACGCGAAACAGAGAAAAGTCACAAAATGCTAAGCGCCCAGAAATTTCCTTTTAATTTGGGGGCAAAGATATGCCAAAACCGTAATACCACTCATAAAACTGATAATGAATTTTTTGAAATTATTATTGTAATGTTTAAATTGACCGTTCTCATTCAGGAGCAGAAAATATACTTTTTCCAGGATGAATCTTTCACTCTCCAGTGAAGTGTACTCTGTGGTGCAACTACTCAAGAGAAAAAAGTTCTGCGCTTTACCTGGACTTTTTATTTTTTGTTGATCTCATTTTGTTCTATATCGTTCGTTCAATCTGTTCGTGGCGGAAGTCCGGTTACACTCGTTCAGGTCGTTTGTTGATCCGTTTACTATTTTTTATTACAGAGGGTAGCTAACCCTCTGACTGAGCACGCTGGGCTACCGTGCCGGCTCGAACCCAGAACCTTGCGTTTCGCAAGCAATGCCCTTACCGGCTGAGCTACCCAGACTTCACACCCCCCCCCCCCCTTCAAAGCTCTGCTTCCATCAGCACCTGCACGGGATGGACAAAAATACTTAAATACCAAAAGCACAAAACATTATTAAGCCCAATATGGTTTAGGAAAACCGATGGCAATCTAAACAGTATCCAGTCGTCTCGGAATGGATAAATACTGTCCCTGTATGGATTTCAAGGAAATCTTTTACCATTCTTCCTGCAAAATAGTGCCAGGATCAGGCAACGACGATGGATGTAGATAGCGATCACGCACCCATCTCTCCAAAGTAGAACCAAAGCCTCAATAATATTGAGATCTGATCACGGTGGCAGTCAAGATAGATGTGATAATTCATCCCAGTGTTCACAAACAAGTCGTGGACGAAGCGAGCTGTGTGAACAGGGGCCCTGTCTCTTTGAACATAGCATCACTGCTGGGAAACGGGCATTCTGCATGGGATGCACTTGCTCAGCCAGAATGGTCACACAATCCTTGGCATACAGTAACCACAAGGCCCTTGGAATATAACGATATGCTTGCCTAAGTTATCACCGAATCCACGCAAGTTTATTCTTGGAGTGTAAACTCGGTCAACAGTTTTAGATAGTGTGAAACGAAACTCATCCGACCAAACGAATTTTTTTTTTTTTTACATTGCTCCATATTCCGTGTTTTATGGCTTCGGTGTCACATTTTCCCATTACGGGCATTTGCATCACTGATGAGTGGTTTTTGAATCTCAGCTCGCTCCGCAGTACCCAGCTTCTGGACCTCCCTTTGTGTTGCCCTGATGTTGACAGAATCCGCAAGTGGGACATTCAGTTCTGCAGTGACTTTTCATCTGTCGTCCTCTTATTTATCGTCACAATCCTCTGCAATTATCGTCTGTCGCGATCACTCAGCACACACTTTTGTCGCCGTTGTGACTTATCGGATGTATTTTTTCCGCTTTCCCTGTATGCGGTACAAACCTTCCATACTGCGCATCTTGAAACAGCGAACACTTCCGCTACCTTGATTACAAAACAACCCACCATACGATCATCAATAATTTGCCCACTTTCGAATTCTCTTAGCTCCAACACAATGCACTAACATGTACACGGAATACGTGCAAGGTACTGAGGAAAATTCACAGGGGCCATTCGTGGTCAAATACAACAGAGTAACCTGCTGGCTTGGGTATAATCTGCATTTATGTTCAAGCATGCATTTCTTGCAGTGTTCCCCTATTTCTGTCCAGCCCCCTGCACGTCCCCTTTGGAAACTAGAAGGGAGATATTGGCAGAAGTGAAGTTGAAGGGATGGATCGTGGGTCGTGTCTGGACAGCTCACTCAGTTAGGGCATTGCCCACGAAAGACAAGATCCCACATGCTAGTCTCGATCCAATATTTCGACACTTCGTTAAGCAGCAGGTCTTTCTTAATTGACTGTTGAGGTGGTTCTGAGATCAGAGGAACGCGAAGACACAAACTTCCAAAAGGAATATTTACAACATATGATTTATGTGAGTCAGACGAACCTTCGCGTGATGGAACACTTACTTTATGAGCGTGAAACGGTTCAATGGCGCACTACGTAGACGAATCCCTAGAGGAAACTCATGGGCACGCGAGGTTTCTGTCGCGCTACGGACATCAGCCTTTAATTACAGGGCAGTATCGTTTTATGGCAACAGAGCGAGCTGGACGCAATTAGGCCAAGTGCCAATTCATTTCTCACACTCATACGCAAAAAGCCTCTCTCTCGATACGAAGCTAGCAATCATGCTAATTAAGGAAACAGGGCGACATAATGTAAACGACACTTTTACCATACCAGGTGAGTTTTATGATATGTCAAGAATACTGATGTGCTGATACTCAGCTTTACTGTTTGCATAAGAAAAATTAATTTACGAAAAGAAGGAATTCTATGATGCGTCGCGTTTCGGCCGAAATGATGAGAAGCTCAGCACTACCCCTGTACGGGACAACACTTGGGAATGAAATCTGACGTGGCTTGTTGAGGGGAACATCCTGGCATTCACCTGTGTGGTGTCACCGCCAGACACCACACTTGCTAGGTGGTAGCCTTTAAATCGGCCGCGGTCCGTTAGTATACGTCGGACCCGCGTGTCGCCACTGTCAGTGATAGCAGACCGAGCGCCACCACACGGCAGGTCTAGAGAGACGTCCTGGCACTCGCCCCAGTTGTACAGCCGACGTAGCTAGCAACAGACACTGACGAAGTCTCTCATTTGCCGAGAAGATAGTTAGCATAGCCTTCAGCTAAGTCATTGGCTACGACCTAGCACGGCGCCATTATCCTTTGTTATATTGCTATAATACTTCTGTATCATCAAGAGCGATGTTCTACAATTGTGGATTAAAGTTAAGTATTCCAGAAGCTACGTACTTTTCTTTATAGCATTCATTACGTATCCTGTTTCAGACCTCACGCCAGCCTGCGTGAGTTTAAGCGCGTGCCTTTCGGCTACCTCACCTCGTGTCTAGGCTGTCTTGTCTAGACACAACAACCTGAATTGCGCAGGGTAGACTTTTAATTAATTCTTCGCGATCGAGAGTTCAGTGCCCTGGTCACTTCCTCAACGCTGCCTCGTTTTCGAATCAATTATCGATATTCCTGTAGAAGTGACTGAGCATTCTACTTCTTATTACATGGAATTAAAAGAGTCCAACATACAGTGCCATACCTATTTCAGATCCAGCTTTTGTACTGTTATGAGCTTACTACCGTTGCCCTCGAAAATGAGAAACGGTAGACTGAGTGAATCACGATAAAATTTCATGTACGGTATACAAATGGTCACATCCCACGTTAGTCTTATAGGATACGATCATAAACACAATCAAAAAGAAAAAGACAAAAGTTGAAATTTTCAGCATAAATTACTTTTTACGAGAGTGAGTCAAATGAAAACCTTAAATTTGTAATAACAAATCGAAATTTCGCGCCGTTATACTCTTAAGTTGGTAAGCGTGCTACAGACAGCGTGCAGAATGGCCTGTAGGTGGCAGCATAGTGCAGATGCACACATACCGTCGCAGTATCAGTACAAAGATGGCCGCCCCACTTGCGACTTGCACCAGGGAAGAACAGCGTTCTGTTATTCGGTTTTTGCGTAGTGAAGGTGTGAAACCTATTGAAATTCATCGACGAATGAAGGTTCAGTACGGTGATGCATCTTTGTCACAGCAGCAAGTCTACGAATGGAGTAGGAAGTTCGCAAATGGTGCGACTTCAGTGGAAGATGCTCCCCGTCCAGGTCAGGCACAACGAGTTGTGACTCCACATTGTGCATGATGTGCTCCAGCTTCACAAAGTGTCTGCATAATGGGTGCCAAGGCAGCTGACTCCTAAAATGAGAGAACGACGTGTTGATGCTTGTGAAGAACTACTTCGGCGCTTTGAATGAGAAGGTCGGCGCTTTGAACGAGAAGGTGATGGCTTTCTTGCGAGAATCGTTACTGGGAACGTAACCTGGGTTCACTTGCACCAACCGGAAACGAAGAGAGCGCGCAAGGAATGGCGCCATTCCTCATCAGCAAAAGCAAAGAAGTTTCGAACAGAACCATCAGCAGGAAAGGTTATGCTGACTCTCTTTTGGGATGAAAAAGGCGTCATTTTGGAGCATTACGTGCCTAGATGGACCACTGTCACCAGTGCATCACACACAGATCTCCTAAAAAACATATCATCTGAGGACTGCAATCAAATCAAAGCGACGTGGATTGCTGTCAGCAGGTGTCCTTTTGCAACATGACAATGCAAGGCCCCACACTTCCCGTCCAACAGTTGCAACAATCACAGACATGCATTTTGAGTGTCTTCCTCATCCACCATACTCACCAGACCTTGCTCCAAGTGATTTCCGTATGTTTAACCACTTAAAGACCCGATGGGAGGAAAGAAGTTCCGTTCTGATGAAGAGGTACGCCACGCGCTGCATGAGTGGTTGCGCGGACTAACAAAATAATTTTTTTCTAAAGGAATTTATGCGCTTTGTAAGCGCTGGAGGACTTGCATTGAGCGTGGGGGAGATTATGTTGAAAAGTGATACAGCTTTGTACCGCTTCTGCAGAATAAATAATATTTTTTTAAAAATTAAGGTTTTCATTTGACTCATTCTCGTATATGTATAACTAATTTCATCCGTAACACAGCGTGTTGAACACCGAAATTCCATTCCCGCTCCCACAACCATTGACGCTGTTTCCACGACGAATATAAATGCAATTTGGTCGACATTAGTGTAGAGAGTGCGGCAAGATCCATATAGTTTTACTTGCGCGCTTCATCGTACAGCACAATAAAAGAACCACAGAACAGGCTCAAGTTATATCACACACGTATCTCACTGTAAGAGGGAGATATGAGAAAGGGAGAGAGCGCAGACCCCCCAACGAAAAGATTAGCTACAAAGTATGTTGTTGTTGTGGTGGTCTTCAGTCCTGAGACTGGTTTGATGCAGCTCTCCATGCTACTCTATCCTGTGCAAGCTTCTTCATCTCCCAGTACCTACTGCAACTTACCTCCTTCTGAATCTGCTTAGTGTATTCATCTCTTGGTCTCCCCTCTACGATTTTTACCCTCCACGCTGCCCTCCAATGCTAAATTTGTGATCCCTTGATGCCTCAAAACATGTCCTACAAACCGATCCCTTCTTCTACTCAAGTTGTGCCACAAACTTCTCTTCTCCCCAATCCTATTCAATACCTCCTCATTAGTTACGTGATCTACCCACCTTATCTTCAGCATTTTTCTGTAGCACCACATTTCGAAAGCTTCTATTCTCTTCTTATCCAAACTAGTTATCGTCCATGTCTCACTTCCATACATGGCTACACTCCATACAAATACTTTCAGAAACGGCTTCCTGACACCTAAATCTATACTCGATGTTAACAAATTTCTCTTCTTCAGAAACGCTTTCCTTCCCATTGCCAGTCTACATTTTATATCCTCTCTACTTCGACCATCATCGGTTATTTTACTCCCTAAATAGCAAAACTCCTTTACTACTTTAAGTGTCTCATTTCCTAATCTAATTCCCTCAGCATCACACGATTTAATTCGACTCATTCCATTATCCTCGTTTTGCTTTTATTGATGTTCATCTTATATCCTCCTTTCAAGACACTGTCCATTCCGTTCAACTGCTCTTCCAAGTCCTTTGCTGTCTCTGACAGAATTACAATGTCATCGGCGAACCTCGAAGTTTTTACTTCTTCTCCATGAATTTTAATACCTACTCCGAATTTTTCTTTTGTTTCCTTTACTGCTTGCTCAATATACAGATTGAATAACATCGGGGAGAGGCTACAACCCTGTCTCACTCCTTTCCCAACCACTGCTTCCCTTTCATGCCCCTCAACTCTTATAACTGCCATCTGGTTTCTGTACAAATTGTAAATAGCCTTTCGCTCCCTGTATTTTACCCCTGCCACCTTCAGAATTTGAAAGAGAGTATTCCAGTCAATATTGTCAAAAGCTTTCTCTAAGTCTACAAATGCTAGAAACGTAGGTTTGCCTTTTCTTAATCTTTCTTCCAAGATAAGTCGTAAGGTCAGTATTGCCTCACGTGTTCCAACATTTCTACGGAATCCAAACTGATCTTCCCCGAGGTCGGCTTCTACCAGTTTTTCCATTCGTCCGTAAAGAATTCGCGTTAGTATTTTGCAGCTGTGACTTATTAAACTGATAGCTCGGTAATTTTCACATCTGTCAACACCTGCTTTCTTTGGGATTGGAATTATTATATTCTTCTTGAAGTCTGAGGGTATTTCGCCTGTCTCATACATCGTGCTCACCAGATGGTAGAGTTTTGTCATGACTGGCTCTCCCGAGGCCATCAGTAGTTCTACCCTCAGAGCTACCCATTCTTCTTCTACTGTATTTCTTTCCCCTATTCCTGTCATTTGTTCCCTTGTGCTCTCCCTGAAACTCTCTACAACCTCTGGTTCTTTCAGTTTATCCAGGTCCCATCTCCTTAAATTCCCACCTTTTTGCAGTTTCTTCAGTTTCAATCTGCAGTTCATAACCAATACATTGTGGTTAGAATCCACATCTGCCCCAGGGAATGTCTTACAATTTAAAACCTGGTTCCTAAATCTCTGTCTTACCATTATATAATCTATCTGAAACCTGTCAGTATCTCCAGGTTTCTTCCATGTATACAGCCTCCTTTCATGAGTCTTGAACCGGGTGTTAGCTATGATTTAAGTTATGCTCTGTGCAAAATTCTACAAGGCGGCTTCCTCTTTCATTCCTTCCCCCCAATCCATATTCACCTACTATGTTTCCTTCTCTCCCTTTTCCTACTGACGAATTCCAGTCACCCATGACTATTAAATTTTCGTCTCCCTTCACTACCTGAATAATTTCTTTTATCTCGTCATACATTTCATCAATTTCTTCATCATCTGCAGAGCTAGTTGGCATATAAACTTGTACTACTGTAGTAGGCATGGGCTTTGTGTCTATCTTGGCCACAATAATGCGTTCACTATGCTGTTTGTAGTAGCTTACCCGCACTCCTATTTTTTTATTCATTATTAAACCTACTCCTGCATTACCCCTATTTGATTTTGTATTTATAACCCTGTAATCACCTGACCAAAAGTCTTGTTCCTCCTGCCACCGAACTTCACTAATTCCCACTATATCTAACTTTAACCTATCCATTTCCCTTTTCAAATTTTCTAACCTACCTGCCCGATTAAGTGATCTGACATTCCACGCTCCGATCCGTAGAACGCCGATTTTCTTTCTCCCGATAACGACGTCCTTTTGAGTAGTCCCCGCCCGGAGATCCGAATGGGGGGCTATTTTACCTCCGGAATATTTTACCCAAGAGGACGCCATCATCATTTAACCATACAGTAAAGCTGCATGTCCTCGGGAAAAAATTACGGCTGTAGTTTCCCCTTGCTTTCAGCCGTTCGCAGTACCAGCACAGCAAGGCCGTTTTGGTTAATGTTACAAGGCCAGATCAGTCAATCATCCAGACTGTTGCCCCTGCAACTACTGAAAAGGCTGCTGCCCCTCTTCAGGAACCACACGTTTGTCTGGCCTCTCAACAGATACCCCTCCGTTGTGGTTGCACCTACGGTACGGCCATCTGTATCGCTGAGGCACGCAAGCCTCCCCACCAACGGCAAGGTCCATGGTTCATGGGAGAACGAGTACAAAGTATAAGGAGCACAAATGAAAACGGGACAGATGGAAAAACTAATTAGCCAAGCGTGAACCCCTTCAGTCGAAGCAAGCTGATGGACACAAATGGCTTTCTTCAGGGCTCCAAAATATGGAAACCGCTTGGGGAAAAATCTGAATTGTACTGAGAATAGGTAAGAGCTTCCAGTGAAACTCCTGCAGCGTACTACAAAAATCTTGGTAGCACGTGGGCGGGTATTATCCTTCAATTTTCATGAGATTTTGGACTTGATGGTGCGTTTCAATTTTCGCTAAGTTCTGTTGCAGAATAACGCCCAGATTGTTTCGATTCAGCTGCAGAAGTTTCGCTGGGGAGCCCTTCAACATCATCCACCCAGTCCCGCACTCGCCCCATGCGGTTTCTTTATTTCTGGAGCCCTGAAGAAATACATTTGTGGCCGTCGGTTTGCGTCGGACGAAGAGGTGCACGCCTGCGTACAATCATGGTTCCGTGTCCAACCGCAAAAATTTTTCTTTGCAGGGATTAACCGTCCTGTCTCACAGTGTGATAAATGTGTTAATAGTTACAGCTATTACTTTTGAAATAATGAAGTGTTTGCTTCCTTTTTTTCTGTATGTCTTGTTTCCATTTTGACAGCCCCTTCATTATATTGGAATCCTCATTCAGTGTGTGGCTTCCACTCCAGAATTTGCTTATAGAGCGAGCACATACAAATAAGCAGTGAGATTGGTTAATAGTTAGTTACAGTCACTTCACTATTCGAGTAGATAACTTGCATATTTAACTGGTTTGTTACTAATAATTACTGTTCATGAGTAGGTCTTAACGTTAAGTTGTGTGTTCCTGCGTAGAACACACTGTTTGACAATACATGATAAAGTTGCACCAGTCAGCGTAAGAGGACCGCGGTAGTAAGTTAAACTAAACTTCTCAATGCACAGCCTTTACAGACATTTTCGAAAATACCCGAAGTTAAATGTGAGTCTACTTAAATAAAGGATTCAGTCACGTGGTGTGTGGATGGACTTTGATGGCCTCTAGAACAATCGGGCTGATTGTTGTATAACTGGCGCTTAAATTTTTCTCAATTGTTAGAACAGATTCCGAATCTCCAAGTATAAATCTCATGTCGGTTGTAAGGGATCCATGATCCCACGAACATAGATGCTAGTATCCGACGCCCAGGTCGATAGTAGACAGGAGTCGATTGTCAAGCACTGCAGTAGGCAGTGAGACGAGTGTCGAGAGCGAGTAGCACTGGAGAGTGTTAAGTGAGTAGTGCGGGAAAGACGGGCAAGAATGGTGGTCGAGTAAAATTCACCGGAGTATGACGACTGAGCACGTCCCCCTGATCGTCGTGGGGCTGACCCTCATCGATACCGATTCGCGAGTGTTATGAAACTGAAAGTGACGAGTGCCGAATTACGTGTTTCGCGTCAACCGCGCCGGCCAGCAACAACCATGGACTGCAGTGAGGATTGTTGTGAATGTTAACCATCAGCATTGCGTGTGACGAAATACTGAAAATCAACAACCAATAAAAAGATATAACTGTGATTAGACGTGTAAGGCGAAGGTAGCAACTGCCTCAGCATTTGTGTGTTAGTAGGAAATATATATATCAGTTTGTACATCGCAACCTTTGTGGTCCTTAATAATAGACAAACTTTCTATCATTTCCACTATTCAATCTCAGAACAGCCGCACTCGGTTGAAATACCCCCGAAACCACAGCAGGAAAACCGATAGCCTTCATCCATTAAGCACACGGTCATATAATCATAATAATTAACTGTTTGGTTAACATCGGTAAATTACCCAAAATCCAGTAAAGGAATTAATCGGGGGTGTTTCACGGTGCATCCGCGAACAGAAACCTACTGTTTCTAGTACACCACGAGTTCTGCAATAGCTTTACAAGCATTTTCAGATTGAAGAGCAAGCTCAAACTGAGTCACACCCTTTTAAAGAAGTGTAGTAGAAGTTATCTAAGAAATTACAGACCAGTATCGTTGTTATAGAGTCTTGGAATATGTTCTGAGCTGGAAATAAAGAGGTGGCGCGAACAGAATGCCAACCAGCATGGATTCCGAAAACATCGATCATGCGAAACCCAACTCACACTTTTTTTGTCCACATGACATAATCAAAGATTTGCATCAAGGCAGTTAGGTAGACGCAGTATTTCTTGATTTCTGAAAAGCATTTGACTCAGTACAAAATCTATACTTACTGTCAAAAGTACTATCATACAGCCTGTCAAGCTAAACTTGTGAAGTGTGTCTGAACCCTTGCAGTTCATGTTGTTGTTAATGACCTTGCAGGCAATATCAATAACAACATCACGGATTTTGCAGATGATGCAGTTATCTATAGTGAAGTACTATCTAAAAGAAGCTGCATAAATATTCAGTCAGATCTTGATAATATTTCAAACTGGTGCAGAGACTGGCAGCTTGCTTTAAATGTTCAGAAATGTAAAATTTTGCACTTCACAAAACAAAAGAAACGTTGTATGGTATGACTATAATATCAGTGAGTCACTGTTAGAATCGCCCAACTCACACACACGGTGAGGGGTAATACTTTGTAGGGATATGAAATGGAATGATCACACGGGCTCAGTTGTGGATAAAGCATGTGGTAGACTTCGCTTTTTGTAGTATACTGGGGAAACGCAATCAGTGTACGAAGGAAATTGCTTAAAAAAGATTCATGCGACCCATGCACTACTGCTCGAGGACTAATATGGGATATTCAACGTGTACAGAGAAGGGCAGCATGAATGGCCACATGTTTCTCTGACCCGTGGGAGAATGTCATACAGATTCTGCGGAAACTGAACTGGCAGAATGTTTAAGACACATGCGAACTATCTCGAGAAAGTCTACTAACAAAATATCAGGAACCGGCTTTAAATGATGTAACTAGGTATGTGCTACAACCCCCCCCCCCCCCATCCCCCACTTATCGCTCCCACTTCCTGGCAGATTAAAACTGTGTACCGAGGGCCTTCGCCTGTCGCGGGCAAGTGCTCTACCATCTGAGCTACCCAAGCACGACTCACGCCCCGTCCTCACAGCTTTACTTCTGCCAGTACCTCGTCTCCTACCTTCCAAGCTTTACAGAAGCTGTCCTGCGAACCTTGCAGCAACTAGCACTCCAGTAAGACATTCCTTGTCCTTGAGGACAAGACATTCCTTCCTCCCGCACGAGAATGTAACGGAAAGAAACCCTAATTCCTGGTACAACGGGATGTACCCCCTGCCATGCACTTCATACTGGTTTGTATAGTATAGATGTAAATGATTCCTCGTTGTTGCTCTCTTTCCTCAACTCGCCGCCAGTCCACGTCACTGTGCAAAACCCCTGCGGTGTGTGGATGCCAAAATCCTACCGGAATAATGGAACTACCACGACCCTGTCACACATCCTTCAAGACCCGATGTCAAATCTGAATTGCCCAATGGAAAAACAATCTCAAAGATGATCCTAACATGGAACTCTTCGGTGAGGAATTGCTATAAAATCATACTTTATTACTTTCTTTTTACTCAATATACAAATAATAATAATGAATTGAAGGAAACTACAAGTTACCTCAAATGAATACAAATAATTACATTGGTATTTTTTTATATTAAAAGCAATGATATAGCCGAAGACTCAATGACAAGACTATTAGAAAAACTGATTGCAGTGAAGATGTGAAGTAACTGGGGCGAGATAACTACCGTATCCTAACTTCGTATTCAATTACTAATATGAAAGCAACCCACCAAATGTTTTAGTTACTTCAGTGGTTGACTGAATAATAAACAAGAGGATTAACGGAACTGTGGCAACGGCACGTCCCTTATGTAAACATCAACGCCCACCTATCGCCGGTGCTGATGTACACTTTCACCAGGCTCTTGTCGCGTTAAATCGGCCGTGCATGGATGTTTGTAAAGACCCAGAGTTTCCAGAATGAGATTTTCACTCTGCAGCGGAGTGTGCGCTGATATGAAACTTCCTGGCAGATTAAAACTGTTTGCTGGACCGAGACTCGAACTCGGGACCGTTGCCTTTTCTGGGCAAGTGCTCTACCATCTGAGCTACCCAAGCACGACTCACGCCCCGTCCTCACAGCTGCAGAGTGAAAATCTCATTCTGGAAACATTCCCAAGGCTGTGGCTAAGCCATGTCTCCGCAATATCCTTTCTTTCAGGAGTGCTAGTTGCTGCAAGGTTCGCAGGAGAGCTTCTGTAAAGTTTGGAAGGTAGGAGACGAAGTACTGGCAGAAGTAAATCTGTGAGGACGGGGCATGAGTCGTGCTTGGGTAGCTCAGATGGTAGAGCACTTGCCCGCGACAGGCGAAGGTCCCGAGTTCGAGTCTCGGCCCGGGACACAGTTTTAATCTGCCAGGAAGTTTCACCCAGAGTCTCGCTCGTCAGGACTCTTTGAGTTCAGTCGGTGGACGGGACTTCACGGTGCCAGAGTACTCGACGTCTAATACCAGCGACCTTCCACATCCACACCAAGAGTGACTGTCTGCACCGTTCCGGTCGCAACCGCCTATCAGGAAAAATGTTACTGGTTCCCGTCAACAGCGTGAAAACTAACACTTTCAATAAACTCCCACCACCCGACGTCTCCAGACGCGCGCCAGTCAGAGCACACCTTCCTCGCCAGTTTGCTCTAGAAATTCACGTCTGACGTCGGCAGGCGATGTGCGAATCAGAGCGTTGTTTATACATTTCTGAATTTTCAGAAGCCTAAACGAAGTGACACGAAGTCCGCGAGACTTCTCCTCCCATCGTGTACGCCCTGACATTCTCACCACAAATTATCAGGTGGCAGCCAGCACTTCACTTCAGACTACCACCTCCCCCCCCCCCCCCCCCCGAGTCGAATCGTGCTGAATACCACGAACCCCGCCTAAGCCTGATTGACGGGAGAGTTCGGTGGGTCCTCTCAGGTGCTTCCTTGGCCCGCGTGAGCTGCAACAAATCCTCTGAATGCCCTGTCGCTCTCATAGTTATGTGCGAATTGAGCGGTTTTCACGCATTCTTAGAATGAAACTACAAGCCGCGACGACAACCACTGCAGTTTTATGAAATACATTCCCCAGCATTAAACAACTTTAAGAGACTTTCAGCATAATGAAACTGTCTATCGCCAGTTGTGACAAGGGGCAGAAGAATTACAGCATATAAATGGAAGAAGGCAAGCCAGACGGAAACTTCTGCTACCATTGTTCTAGGATGAAATTGTTCGCAGAAAGTATGGGTCTAACAGTAACTACACTCACAGGAGCAGTTGGTGGCAAAGCGAACAGTGCAGAAAGCAAAACCGGCGAGCAGACGCTTGGCAGTTTCTGGTTATCTGTCGAGGGCGGTCATTCTGCCTTTGTCTGCAGCGGAAGTTCCTCGGAGTAGCGCGATAACCACGTTCTGTGAAGTGTGGGTCACATTTCTTATCAATTTGCGGACTAAAACAAGTGGAGAAAAACGCCTCTGTTTAATGGCTATTAGGAGTTGCATGAATGCTCTTCAGAAAAATAAACCATGAGTTCATCTAGTTACCTCAACCTCTGCTTTACGAGAAGTTAACCATAAAAAACAGTGTTGTAGCTCGAACTGTACTTTCTGTCTTTAGCATTAGTGTTTCTGTTTTCCCATCGTAACACTGTATGTATGTACCTAATTTGATACTGAAGTAGTGGCTTTTCATAGTTACAACTGTCTTTTCCCGTGCCCATTCGGTTCTTCGGAAATTACGATATTGCAATCAGTCTGGTAATGTGCTTGTGTCTAAATACTATATGCGGATATTTGTAGTTTTACGCACTGAAAGAAACTTAATTCCACATGTTCTCAAAGCTACAAAGTGTGTACGTTTGAAGGATGATAAAATGAATTTGCTGCAAGCTCGTTTTGTTTCGTATATCACCGTCATGGTATCAGTTCATTACAGAAAAAATCGTATTTGCATATGGTATGTCGGGAATAAGTGCTTTCATACAAATGACAGCCCTATAGTTCAGGTGTTTACAGTGTGTTCTTTTGGCTGCTGAACTTTACGTAGGTATAAATAAAGATGGACTTTAAAAATTAAGTTACGCATGACACCCCACGCTAACACGGGGACATTACGAAATACCCCTGGAGCGAATATTTTCCTGCTATTTTTAAGAGATCTGTGATCTATGTACAGCGACATCATGCTCAAAATGCTCTGGTGTTCTTGGATACCACACTGAACAAAATAAATAAACGGAGCACGAAAAGCACCGAAAACTACTCATTGTTCCAGGCTTCGGTCTTGCGCAGAACCTCTCTCTCATGGTACCATGTTTCCGCAGATGGCAAAGATAAGATTACGTCCACGAATCAGCACAGTTTTAGAAAGCATCGCTCGGCGAAACCCAGCTTGCCCTTTTCTCACATGATATAATGCGAACTATGGACGAAGGACAGCAGGCAGAGCCCATATTTCTGGATTTCCGGAAAACATTTGACACAATACCCCAATGCAGATTGTTGACGAAGGTATGAGCATGTGGGATCGTTTCCCAGATATGTGAATGGATCGAAGACAAGGTAGAGAATCCAGTACGTTGCCCTCGGCGGCTAGTGTTCATCAGAGACAAGGGTCTCGTCAGGAAAGCCCCAGGGAAGTATGATAGGACAGCTGTTGTTCTCTATATACGTAAATGGTTTGGCCGACAGGTTGGGAAGCAATCTGCGGTTGTTTGCTGATGATGCTGTGGTGTGGTGTGGTGTGTGGTGCGGTAAGGTGTCGAAACTGAATGTCTGTAGGAGGATGCAAGATCACTTAGACAAAATTTCTAGCTGGTGTGATGACTGGCAGCTAGCTCTAAACGAGGAAAAACGTACGTTAATGCGGATGACTAGAAAAAACAAACTCGTAATGTTCAGATACAGCATAGTCCGTCCGGCTTGACGCAGTCACGACGTTTAAGTATTTGGGCGCAACGCTGAAAAGCAATATCTAATGGAACGACCATGTGAGAACTGCGGTAGGAAAGACAAATGGTCGACTTCTCTTTGTTGGGAGAAATTTAGGAAACTTTGGTCCATCTGTAAAGGAGACTGCATACGGGACGCTGGTGCGACGTATTCTTCAGTAGGCCTACTACTCCAGAGTTTGGGATCCGTACCAGGTTGATTAAACGAAGACGTCGGGTTGCTAGATCTGTTATCGGTAGGTTCGAACAAAACTGAAGTGTTACAGCGATGTTTCGGGAACTCGAATGGTAATCCCTGAAAGGAAGAATGATGTTTTCGAGGAGTGCTATTGAAAAAATTTAAAGAACGGGCATTTGCAGTTGACTGCCGAACGATACTACTGCCGCCAATATACATTGCGCTTAAGGACCACGAAGATATAGGAGAAATTAGGGCTCATACGGATGCACATAACAGTCGTTTTTCCCTTGCTCCATTTGCGAGTGAAACATGACAGAAAATGACCAATAGTGGTACAGGATCCCTCCGCCACGCGCCGTACGGTTGCTTGCGAGTCTCTATGTAAATGTGTAGATGTAGATAAATTGTTATCTAATGAAAAAAAAATGCCGTTTCACCTCACTGCTTCACAAGGAATTACAGCAAACATAAATGGTCGCCAAGCAGGCATAAGAAGAAGCAGAAGTGTTAACTGTAGTCTTCTGAACACGACTGCTGCTGCTGCTGTTGTTGTTGTTGTTGGAGAAGATATTGATCTTTTGGTTTTGGTGACGGCTTTGGCGCCAGACAACACGTCTTTTGCTTGTCTGTAAGATGCTGTGGAAAACATCGTTTCTCCGCGCGGTAAGTGGTTGCGTACCATCTCCGCTCTCTTGCGATAGGGTAAAACTAAATTTTGCGTCACATTAGTGAGTGGTGTCTCCCTCAGTGAACGTATTGATTTCCTAAGATCCAGGTACAGAAAAAGAGAAGATCGTAGAAGCAACTGAAAACTTCCTTGTGGCACTTCAAAAAGATGTCGCGAACACTTCTATTGATGAGTTACGCTTTCCTAAAGCGCTACAAACACCAAATTCGATTTGGCACGGCTGGCTCGCAACAAGGGAAGCAGTTCAATATCAAGCAAATAGAACTTCTCTGCTAGTTCAAGCGTGAGTGGTGTATGAAAAAGGCGCCATCAATTGCGGCTGAAAGAAATATATTGGTAGTCTAACTCCAGTGCCAATGGATAAACAACTAGCTCCACAGGCATTGCTGTACATGAATGCCTGCAAGTGGAAAAATATTTGTGGCAACAAATGCAGCTGCAAAAAATAAGTTCTATGCTCCACTGTGTGTTTTCATTGTGGGTTCGAATCATGCGGTAAAGCGCCAGAGTTTGATTTCAACATGAAAGAAGACGAGTTAGATGATCCATTGCCTAGTAGTGGAAGTGACTGATTTTACACGTGAACCACATCTGAGATAAAACAGAAATTGGCGAATTTTAACTTAAAATTTTGCATAAATCATGAAAATAAAATGTAAGATCTATTTTCAAGCGGTACTTTGTTAAAATAGAAGGTGTGGACAATTTGTATTTTTCTTTGTCAGAAATCCTTATTCCCCAGAAATCACATGAATCTTGCGAGCTACATGTATATACTACATACATATTACATTCAGCAATACTATTTTTGACTGAGGATGGGATTTTCAGTGTCGAGTCCTCTTTCACTATAATTTTTAATGAAACATTTCTTGGCGTATATAGGAAGATATTACAAATATTTTGTATAAATCTTGAAGAAATTAAATCTACTACATTGTTATGCACTGCGCGATTTCTTGAGATTTTTGCAGATTTTCACGGCTTCGTATCTCAGCAGATGTTCTAAATTTTCTAACACTTTATGTATGAAATTTGCAGAACATTCAATGCAGTTTACAAGTCATACTGACATTTTTTCCTAAAATGCACTGGAAGCGAGTTATTGAGAAAAATCTGAACGTGTTATTTCTTATCGGGTTCCTCAAGACGGCGGGCAACGGTTAAGGGGGCTGAAGGTCTGAAACTTGGATTTTTCACGAGAGCGGTAACACACACAAGGTACCTGAAAAGCTATAAAATATTTAGCTAAAATATATTCGAATTGTTTGCACAGCGGAAAATTATCGAGAGATAAATTATCAAGAGATTAGAATAAAGCCAAAATAATCCTAATACACAAGAAAAGTAGTCCAAAAGATACAAAGAATCATCGCCCGATCATTCTTCTGGCCATACTGCAGAAAGTTTTTACTAGAATCTTGACTACCAGATAGAGCAAGCACGACACTTGACCTGGCCCAACCCCCAGAGCAAGCTGAGTTCTGCGCAGGGTTCAGTATATCTGATCATATCCTCACTCTACGCGTAACAGTTAGTAGAACAAACATGTACCATCTATGTCTTTGCCTTGCCTTCATGGATTTGGAAATGTTAGATTCGATCAGTCACCCAGCTATGTTTGAGGCTCTAACAGAGCAAGGAACATGTCTATATTAAAGTCTTCGACAACATATACAGGACCTCCACAGACGTTGTAAATGTAGTTGAAACCAATGAATTTCCCTTCGAAAAGGGCGTAGTAAAACAAGGCGACTCTATATCTCCAAAACTTTTCGCAGCGGTCCTTAAAAAAGCAATGTCTAAATTATAGCCAGCCAGAGTGGCCAAGCGGTTCTAGGCGCTACAGTCCGGAACCGCGCGACCGCTACGGTCGCAGGTTCGAATCCTGCCTCGGGCATGGATGTGTGTGATGTCCTTAGGTTAGTTAGGTTTAAGTAGTTCTAAGTTCTAGGGGACTTATGACCACAGCAGTTGAGTCCCATAGTGCTCAGAGCCACTTGAACCATCTAAATTATATTGGAAAACAAAGAGAATCCAAATTCTGAGAAAGAGGTTATACAACCTGAGGTTCGCTAATGATATTGTACAATTTCTAAGCAGTATAGCAGAATTTCAAATACTGGTTAGTGAACTTGCGTCAGTTTGCTTTGAGGCTGGTGTAAAAGTGGTATTAAAAAAAAGATCATGATCAATGAATAGTCAAAATGGTTCAAATGGCTCTGAGCACCTGCGACCGTAGCAGTCGCCCGGTTCCGGACTGAGCGCTTAGAACCGCGAGACCACCGCGGCCGGCAAATGAATAGTCATCGGAGAAAAATGTATCTGCTGTAAGTACGCTACTTCAAAGAGTCACAGAACATGTCTATCTGGGTCAACTGCTAAATATGAAAGGAGATCTAATACCAAAAATATTTCGACGTATTAAATTAAGACGGCAAGCTCATGGAAGATACTCCTCAGTTTTGAAGTCCGAGATGTTGGCGAAGCTAAAGAAAACAGCCTTTTCACAATGTACTGTGCCACTAATAACTTGCGGCTGTGAGACATGGACATTAAATGAGTTCACTGTCAGAAAATTAATAGTAGCCCAAAGATGAATGGAAAGATCAATGTAGCGCTACACAAAGAGAAACAGAAAGAAAGCAGTTGATAACAGACAGATAAAGGTCAGTGACATAATGGAAAGAGTGAATACCTCGAAATGGCAGTGGACTGGCCATGTCACTCGAAGAAAAGATGGTAGGTCGTCAAAACAAGTACTAGATTGGATCCCAGTTCATCAAAAAAGACCTAGGGGAAGACCGCAGAGCGTATGGAACAGAGACTTAAAGGAGGCAGCCGAACTGAACTGGCAACGCGAAGCTCAAGACCGGCAGAAATGGAAGAAACTGCAGGGATCATTCGTTGCACGCCGACTCAAAGAGTCCACAACACAAAGTGATTGAATTGGCTCATAACGATGATGACGTGAAATTACTCCATCTTTAGCAATACAAAATGCTAACTCTACTGGGTTATTAACACTGCGTTCTTGAAGTCCTCTCGTAGGCTCTACAGTAACTTGCCTTTTGGGTCATGAAGAACTGGGTTTGCCAAAGCTTTTATTTTTTACAAACCAAGATGTAGAGTTATGCGCGCCTTCGAACCCAACATCGTAAAGGCAATGTTTCTCAAACGAGTGACAGGAAAAAACCGTTATAATCCGCGAGAGTGCACACCTATCTTGGATTTGATGTTGCTCCCAGCTACAGCGACGCACTGAAATTAAATTTTTAATTCACCACATGTCAGTCTGTTCCGAGGACACTGCGAATGGAAACGAGGTGCACATGCCTTTGTCAGTCTAGCGCTGAAATCGAACAAGGCAGATTGCTGCACGCCGCACCAGGGATGACTACCAAACAAACAACAAAGAGCAGCACACAAGTGGTAGGGGGGGATGCAGCGGCCGGCGACCCGCTGTGCTGAATATTCATCTCGCAAGCGCTGTGTTGTACTCATATCTGCACGCCTCCGTTAGCTCGCGCTGCGGAATCCGCTGCGACAAGAGCACGTACGCTGCGCAAATTCAGCTAGCAAAAAACACACACACACACACACACAAGTTAGCGTGGCAGACTGCTAACCGATGGGGCCCGGATTCGATTCCCGGCCGAGTCGGAGATTTTTTCCGCTCGGGTACTGGGTATTGTGTTGTCCTTGTCTTCGTACCGTTATACCTGACATGACCATCGACTGTATGGCGTCACATGACAACTCTATGTCTATGTAACTTTGTACTAGCACACGGCTTGGGCCTAATGAATGTTCTGCATTGTAGTATCTTCCACTGCTGAGATGCCTGTATGGGCACGTCCTGAAAGCCAGCTGAGATTTCTCAGCGGTATTTTCTTAGTATTTTGGTACGGTGTCTGGTGGTTCGTTACAGAGTAATGGTGTAACCGAATCTATGTTTTTTTCGTCAAAAAAAAAAACAAAAAAAAAACAGACAGCCATTTACGTCCCAAATAGTGCATACAGCTAGAGAGTTAATAAAAGACAATTTTATTCTATAGGGCAAATGCATTTTGTGGACTCGCTGTCGTGAAGAGGAAAACGGAGGAGGAGGAAGAGAAGAAGAAGAAGACAAACATTCCTTCAATGTTTTCCTTATTTGGTCCAAGTACTCACGTGACGATCCAGTATCCAGCACATAGTCTAGGACACCAGAAAGCAATATTTTTTTACATACCACGAAAGCACAGCGAAACAAATACCAGGTCAGGTGGACAAAAACAATGTCACTGACTATGGCTGGGTGGTTGCAAAGTGTGCAAATTTATTTTCCCATTCAGGATCCCGCTTTCCTTCCGCGCAAGCACTATTTTGCAGTAGGCCTAATAAAGATTTACGTCGTCTTGACCGAATATATTCATTGGAACAATACAGCTGATACGCATACCCAAGAAGACATCGTCAGCCTCACTCAGGAATTATGTAACTACACAAGACAAGTTGGCAAAATATGCTTCAGAAAACAAAATTTTGCAAATAAGCAAATACAATCATGTTATTGAAGAACGGAAGGGTTATTTCATTTACATTGACTTTATTGATTTTCCTCTCTGATGACTTCAATCTGTACAAGAGTGTTGCGTATGACCAAAAGCTACATATCAAGAATAAAATCCTTTAAGAATTTGCGAAAATCATCTATTATGATCCTGATTACTGCGAAGATTTCTACCATCAGATGATACTGTGACCTACTTCCAATGTGGACGGGAAAAGTAACTAATATGTTTGCCTTTTTTTGTTTCCTTCACAGACTTACTATTATTGTGTCGTCTTATTCGAACACCTATATTAATAAACTACGTTCAAGGAAGGTAATACAATAGTATCGTTCCCTGCGGATCTCTTATTAATAAATCTGAGGAATCACTATTATGGTTCTGTATCCACGAGTGTTTTTGTTGCTGGACTACTTCATTTAATTTTATTTAAAAAGTAGAGGATCGCAACGTCTTTCGTTCTCTTCTCTGTATGATGTGTGTTCAGTGTTTGAATAACCCAAAGTTGTTAGTTTCTCTTTGGTTGTTTGCATTAACTCTGTTATTGTGCAATTATGCTTTACACTGTTAACTTAAAGCATTAAAGTTTTTTTCACGTTTCCCAAAAGATAAACTACATGGACTACTCCTCTTCTTAATCTCGACGTTTCCGTTATGATCATTCAGTTCCAAGTCAATTGGTAAGCATGCGACAGCATGTGCTACCTAATACCATGAGGTGACGGAAATCATGGGATAGTGAATGCACATATAGCGGTAGTATCGCGTACACAAGTATAAAAGGGCAGTGCATTGGCAGGACTGTCATTTTTACTTAAGTGATTCGTGTGAAAAGGTATCCGACGTCACTACCGCCGCCCGACAGGACTTAACAGACTTTGAATGCGGAATGGTTGTTGGAGCTACACGCTTGGACATCCTGTTTCGGTAATCGTTAGGAAATTCAGTAATTTGAAATCCACAGTGCCAAGAGTGTGACGAAAGTACTAAATTTCAGGCATTACCTCTGATCATCGACAACACTGTGGCCGACATCCTTCACCTAACGACAGCGAGCAGCGGCGTCTGTGTAGCGTTAACATACAAGCAACACTGCGTGCAATAACCACAGGAATCAAAGTGGGACGTACGACGACCATATCCGATAGGACAGTGCGACGAAATTTGGCGTTAATGGGCTATGGCAGCAGACGATCGACGCGAGTGCCTTTGCTAACAGTAGAACATCGCCTGTAGTGCCTTTGGTTTCGTGGCGATATTAGTTGGACCCTAGATTACTGGCCAACCGTGGTCTGGTCAGACGAGTCCCGATTTCTGTTGCTGAGTGTTCGAGTGTGGCGCAGAGCCCACGAAGCCATGTAGTCAAATTGTCAATAAGGCATTGTGCAAAGAGATAGTGGCTCCATAATGTTGTGGTTAATGTTTACATCGAATGGACTACGTCCTCTGGTCCAACTGAACCGATCACTGACTGAAAATGATTGTATTCGGCTACCTGGGGGCCATTTGCAGCCATTCGTGGACTTTATGTTCCCAAGACAACGCGGCATATCACCGGGCCACAATTACTGCTCTCGAATGGTTTGAAGAACATTATGGGCAATTCGAGCGAATAATATGGCCACCCAGATCGCCCGACATGAATCCTATGGAACATTCACGGGACATTATCGAGAGGTCAGTTCGTGTGTAAAACCCTGCACAGGCAACACTTTCGCAGTTATGGACGCCTATAGAGGCAGCATGGCTCAATATTTCTTCATGGGACTTCCAACAACCTCTTGAGTCCATGCCACGTCGAACAGTTGCACTCCACAGGGCAAGTGGTGGTCCGACACGAGATTAGCAGATGCCTCCCGACTTATTTCAGTGTATGTTCCAAACATAACGAAAAAATAAGTGAGTCTTCCTGGTCTCAAACATGGGGTTCTATTGGTGACAGAAGGATAAAGTCGTTTTGAATAGCCCTTGGCCTAGCGATCATGTCACTATCCTACATTACAGGGCCGAAGTATGCGTATCACACACTACGCCCTGCTTAAGCAAATGGAGCAAATCAGTTGGTTGTTCTTGCATTTGATATGGTGTACAGTTGGCTTTAATGGGCTTATGTAGGACCATTAGTTCTTGGGCGGTTTCTTAGGAAACCCCCATAAAAGCTTTTTTTTATCATTCTTTCGTACCAAAACCGCGCGGTGGATTTCAAGAAGCTATGCAAATGACTGAAATTTTTACAATATATTCCTAAGACCCCAGTTTCAAACGATGTTGAAAATTCTATTGATATCTCTATACGTTTCCTTCATTCAAAGTTTCTAAGTTGCCCTACCTGTACGTCAAATACTGTGTGATGCGAAAACGTAGTTTATAAAGTGAGGCAGCACGGAGAAGTAGGCTGAAAAGCGTCTCCGTCATCAGAAGGGTTGTGAGAAGCCCGTGTACCGAAGTACATGCAAAATTTTTATGCACGTAAAATACAGTCTGAAGTGTAAAATTAGTTTTGCGTTATTTAAATTTCGCATAAGTAAACTGTCAAAATTTTACTCAAAATTCTTTTCACATAAGTGACGTGTCCTGTTGCGGGAGGGAAATGAAGAGAACGAGCGGAAAAGTGGCCTTATAGAAGCACGAAAAAGCCGAATTTCCTCTTGTTTAAAAGACTGACCGAAAACTGGGGTACCAGCTGCCTCACTCTACCTTCCTCAGCAACTTGAAAAAATTGTTCCAAAAATTTTAGCATGCAAACGGATTTGCGCTTTTTTATGCTGAGAGAGAAGGCGACAGTGGCAGTGGAAGCAAGGCGGAAAAGTAAATTATACATGTAGCAATAGGTTAGTTGTGATATAGAAAGAACAAAGGAGACAGTGATAGTGTGAAAGAGGGAGACATAGTGACACAGTGGCAGCGGAACATATCCGACAGTGATAGAACAGTGCTAGGAAAAGAGCGAAAGAGATAGTACCAATGGGAGGTGTATAAATAGATGGAGAATGTGGAATGGGTTGTGAGAGCCTGTGACAATGAGAACGGAGTCCGTGACAATGATAAATAGGAAGAGAGAGAGATGTTGTTGTTGTTGTGGTCTTCAGTCCTGAGACTGGTTTGATGCAGCTCTCCATGCTACTCTATCCTGTGCAAGCTTCTTCATCTCCCAGTACCTACTGCAACCTACATCCTTCTGAATCTGCTTAGTGTATTCATCTCTTGGTCTCCCTCTACGATTTTTACCCTCCACGCTGCCCTCCAATGCTAAATTTGTGATCCCTTGATGCCTCAATACATGTCCTACCAACCGATCCCTTCTTCTAGTCAAGTTGTGCCACAAACTTCTCTTCTCCCCAATCATATTCAATACCTCCTCATTAGTTACGTGATCTACCCACCTTATCTTCAGCATTCTTCTGTAGCACCACATTTCGAAAGCTTCTATTCTCTTCTTGTCCACACTAGTTATCGTCCATGTTTCACTTCCATACATGGCTACACTCCATACAAATACTTTCAGAAACGACTTCCTGACACTTAAATCTATACTCGATGTTAACAAATTTCTCTTCTTCAGAAACGATTTCCTTGCCATTGCCAGTCTACATTTTATATCCTCTCTACTTCGACCAACATCGGTTATTTTACTCCCTAAATAGCAAAACTCCTTTACTACTTTAAGTGTCTCATTTCCTAATCTAATCCCCTCAGCATCACCCGATTTAATTTGACTACATTACATTATCCTCGTTTTGCTTTTGTTGATGTTCATCTTATATCCTCCTTTCAAGACACTGTCCATTCCGTTCAACTGATCATCCAAGTCCTTTGCTGTCTCTGACAGAATTACAATGTCATCGGCGAACCTCAAAGTTTTTACTTCTTCTCCATGAATTTTAATACCTACTCCGAATTTTTCTTTTGTTTCCTTTACTGCTTGCTCAATATACAGATTGAATAACATCGGGGAGAGGCTACAACCCTGTCTCACTCCTTTCCCAACCACTGCTTCCCTTTCATGCCCCTCGACTCTTATAACTGCCATCTGGTTTCTGTACAAATTGTAAATAGCCTTTCGCTCCCTGTATTTTACCCCTGCCACTTTCAGAATTTGAAAGAGAGTATTCCAGTTAACGTTGTCAAAAGCTTTTAGTGACAGTGAAAAGAGACAGCAATGGAAAGGGATGAACGAACGAGAAAAGAGAGAGAGAGAGAGAGAGAGAGAGAGAGAGAGAGAGAGAGAGAGCGTGTGTTCAAATTTCGCACTAGAATGGCACGCAAACAAGTGAACATCAACAGGGATTAGAAACAAAGCAGTAACATAAAAATTGCGTTTGGTGAATTATAAATGTGTAACTTGCGACTGGAGTTTTTGAAAGACACCTATCATACTTTGGTGTGCATTTCCAAAACAGAGGAGCAAGCTCATGAAAACGAATACTCCGAAAGTAACTAAGTATTCGTAAAGTCGCGAAATATTCGTGCAACTGAGTTATGTTTATAGATATAAATGATTTGTTAACTCTCCAATAAAACTCACAGTAACATGGTTAACTTCCCGGTGACAAGCTGTCGGTGTACAATAACCTTAAGAGGATTCTACAGAACACAACAATGTAGAAAATAAGGTAACAGCCACAGACAGACATAACCTGTTTGACGGCCTAATTTCGTTACACGAATTACTACTTAAAACACGCTTATATTTTATAGAATTGAATAAATATACCCACTGATGATAACACAAACGTGCTGAAATATCAAATGAAACTTTATGGTTCCAGAGACCTTTTTAAGCCTCAAACGCCTGTGATGTATATATGCAGATTGAAGTGGCGAATGGAAATTTGTGCCAAGGCTGGGATTCGAACCTGAGGCTCCTGCTCACTAGGCGGATGCACTAACAACTACGCCATCCTGGCACTGCGGCTTTTCACAACTGCACTGAGTACCCCAGAACGGCTCCCTCCTCCTCCAATTCACGCCTCAGTCCACTTGGTCATTGCTATTCGTGTTTTGGGGAAGTACCACGTGGCCTGAGGCGTGAATAGTAATTTGGATTGAAGAGGGAGGCTTGCTACGGTGGTCCATGCAGTACTGCGAAGACGCTGTGATAGGGTGGCATAGCGGTTAGCGCATCTGCCTTCTGAGCAGGAGACCTGGATTCGAATTCCGCCATTCGTACAAATTTTCACTCGTCGCCTCAGTCTGCATATATACATCGTGTTGAAACATATCTGAGTATTTATAAACAACAGTTTTTTCCATAATAGGCGGACCTGAATTCCTTTAATTTTTCAGCCTGCTCATGAAAGGTCTTATGGAAATTCTATTAAGAAGTCGAGACAAGACAGAACGCCGAATCGGGGATGAGGTGCTGAAAACTGCACGGCCCAAGGGAGAGGGGTTTATCAAGGCGAAAATAATACCGAGATTTTGTTCAGTCAATGGATAAAAGATTTGTACCTCCACGACACACATAAACAGTCAAACTTTATACCAGTAATCCCTTGAAAGCCTCAGAACAAGGATGACACGTACACGATTAAAAATTATGTAAACAGCGAAGGTGCAGATGCTGGAGTGGGTGAGGCTGTTCAGAGGAGCGCAGTAATTGGCAGTGCATGCGTGCGACCGGCGCGTTGACGTCACTGGCGCCGGGGCGGGCTCGTTCTGGTCGGCCAGGTGGTGAGGTCCGGCGCTCTCTGACCTTGCTCACCTGCGTCACCGCGTAGCGGCGACGAAGCGCGTCCCAGCCAACTCCAGCCAGGTTGCGCGGAGGAAGGGCACTACGTCATCGTGACGCCGACCAAGCTGCGTTTTTATCTCCAAAACTATTCGGCGCCAACTCAGTGCACCTCGTAATGCTTCAGATCCATGAAAAAATCACGTGCTGTGAAATGCCATCCACTTGAAAAAACATCAAGACTTGGGAGGTAGATCAAGTTCTAAAAGATAAGCGATATCATTAGTCAGGACTGCTTGTATACATGGAAGAGGGCAGTGGTGGGATAACATCCTCACTGTCACCCGCCATATGACCCCACAACCAGGAGTGGTGGTCTGGGGTTCCATCTCTTTTCACAACAAGACCCCTTTGGTTGCCATCCGCAGCACTATCACAGTACAGTAGTATGTCTACGATACTTTACGCCCCGTCATGGTAAGCCATCCTGGTCTTACGTTTCAGCAAGATAATGCCTGCCCACACAAGGTTAGAGTTTCTACTGCTTGTCTTCGTGCTTGCCAAACCCTACCTCGGGTTGTTATGTCGCCGTATGGCTACCATTTTGGAGAGTTATTGGCAGGGCCCTCTCATTAGCTCCAGATTTTCACGATCTAACGCACCAATTGGACAGAATTTGGCACGACATTTCTCAAGAGGACATCCAACAACTATCAGTGAGATGGACCGACGCATTATTGTGGTGCTCAATTTGTGAAGCTTTTTCTCTTGAATAAATCATCCAATTTTTCTGAAATCGTAATCATTTGTTTGTCTGATGTAAATCGCATCTACCAATTTCAGTCCCATTCGGATATTTATTTAGTTGTGCGACTTCTTGTCTTTGTCTTTGAGTGTGTAATGATAAGACAGATTTAGAAACTGTATTTAAAGTTGACAAATATTTGCAGGTGTGGTGTGGACTCCGGCCATAATTGTTCAAATGTGTGTGAAATCTTATGGGACTTAACTGCTAAGGTCATCAGTCCCTAAGCTTACACACTACTTAACCTAAATTATCCTAAGGACAAACACACACACACACACACACACACACACACACACACACACACACACACACACACCCATGCCCGAGGGAGAATTCGAACCTCCGCCGGGACCAGCCGCACAGTCCATGACCGTAGCGCCCTAGACCGCTCGACTAATCCCGCGCGGCTCCGGTCATAATTGATTGGTTAGAAACTGCAGAGTAAAACTTAAGAAACTGTAGAACGGTAGCGAACGTATAAGACAGGAATTGGATAAACAAAGTATCGGAGGTATTTTAGTGTTCAAAAGGGAGCGCTAGGCATTGATTGACCGAAACGGGGAAAGGAAAGCATCAGAACGAATTAGTAGCTCAGATGAAAGAGTAAAGGCATTGGAGGGTACAACAGGCAGAGAGATAAGGCCCAGCAGGAATCTTCGGGTAACATACGAGAATTTAATTGACAAAACACAAAAATGCAGCAAGTGAAAATGGCAAAGCGTCTAAAATAATGAGAATGACAAAGTAGAAATGCCGAAGCTGTAACGGCTAGAGCATTAATTACTAAAGGAAAGAGATATGGCCCATATAAAAACTGAAGAGACGTTTCGAGAAAAGATAAGCAGCTGTATGACTATGAAGAGCTCAGACAGCAAGCCATTTTAACCAAAGGAGGAAAGCTGAAAGGTGGAAGGAATACACAGAAAGGCAAGGTCTCTGCTGGATAAAACCAAATTCATGTTTTGTCTTTATTTTATGAACGGCATCATCAATGACCTGCAACATGTACATCTTTATGAGTACACTATTTCGTTTTATGCAAATGACATTTTCAGGTTAGAAACAGTACTGGTACTTTCTGAATGACCGTAAGGTAATAATATTTCAAATTTTTGCTTATCTGGCTTGCAGTTGCTGCTCTGCATGATTCACCCTTTGCTGGCTTTAAATCCGGTCTTCAGTTTCCAGTCTTTCGAACTATCGCTTGTACAGCACTGAGTATATGAGCACACATTTTCTTCAGAATTTATGTTCGCGGTAATTGGTATCTGCACTTGCGCTAACTGGTTATGTTTCTGTATATCCTCTTTTAGCATTTAGTTTCTTTCATCAGGTACAGCGAAGAGTTTCTCTTTATGTGTGACTTCGTTTATTACTTGTTGGTTTTTTGCAACGTCTTTCTAGATGTGGTACCTTTCCTGCATTCGGATAAGGCATCCGTTGTGGTTGGTTGTCCTGAAGATTTGCAGGTCTTGTTCTGTGTTGATAAGACTGATGAATGCCGTGCTTCAAGTGCTCTGCGAATGTTGAACGATTCGCTTCATTCTTACAGATTCTGATATGTTCTTGGTAACCCGTTTTAAAATCCCTACACGTCATTCCTTTGCCATTCAGTATATTCTCCTTCTCTGTAATTCGTTCCTGTTGTTCGTTGGTTGGCTTACGTTAGTTTTGAGAGCTTGCACAGTTTTATATATTATACGATGGCCTTCTTTCTTTAGTATGTTTGCCGCTCTGTGTATTAGTAGCTGACTCATTGGCTCAGGCTATGGTGAATAATTTGAGTGTTCCGGAGAAATTGATTGAGGATCAGAAACCAGTTTCATGTCAGATTTAATGAAGCAACTTAGTAATTTTCTGCATATCCGTAAGTTACGAACAAGTACATTGCACTTGCAAGCAAATGGGAGAATAGACTGAGTTCATTGAACAATAGGAAAGATGTTGAGTCATTATCTACGAGTAAATAGTTCTCATAACAATTGGGATTCGCCATTACCACATGTCGTGGCAGTATATACACTGATAAGCCAAGACAATACGACCACTGACCATTGCGTCTTTGGATGCCAACTGGTCGCGTTTCATGCACGAGACGTGGTAACAAAAGTATGTAAGCGGAGGAGAGACGGACGGATGATCAGCCTACTGAAGATGTGGGCTGCGAATGGGGAAATTCAATGAGATAAGCAACTTTGACAAAGATCAGGTTATTATTATTATTATTATTATTATTATTATTATTATTACGCACAGCCTGTGAACGAGCACCTCGAAAACGGCGAATCTGGTCCAATGTTCAATCGCCACTGTCGGAAAGAGATAGAGGACAGTGGAACTACCACTAGGAGCTAAATGGCTGGACGTCCACGAATCTTCACAGAACGTGGGGTTCGGTGGCTTGTCTGCTCTGTAAAGTAGGATAGATGATGATCTGTGACATCTCTGCCGAAAAAGCATAATTTTGGTGCACGCACAGTGTTTCGTAGCACACCGTTTATCGTACACTGCTGAACATGGAGCTCCGCAGCAGATCACCCTTATCTGTTCATATGTTGACCCCACGACATCGTCAACTACAATTGCAGTGGCCACGGGGCCATCGGGATTCGACCCTGGATCAAAGGAAACGTGTCCGCTTTTCGGGTGAATCACATTCTTGCTACACTAGGTCGGGCCGGCCAGTGTGGTCGAGTGGTTCTAGGCGCTTCAGTTTGGAACCACGCGACCGCTACGGTCGCAGGTTCGAATCCTGCCTCGGGCTTGGATGTGTGTGATGTCCTTAGGTTAGTTAGGTTTAGGTAGTTCTAAGTTCTAGGGGACTGATGACCTCAGATGTTAAGTCCCATAGTGCTCAGAGCCATTGCCACTAGGTCGGTGATCGCCTCCACAAACGCCGTCGTCTAGGTGAACGGCCGCTCGAAAGATGCAGCGCGCTGGTGGGAGCAGTATTATGTTATGGGAGACATTCTCCTGCGCTTGCATGGGATCTGTTGTAGAATCTTAGACATGCTGACAGCTGCGGCACCGGCATCCCTTCTCGCTTGATGTCTTCCTCGACGGCCATGTCATCTTTCGGCAATATAATTGTCCGTGTCTCGGCGCCAGGACCGTGATGCAGTGATTTGAGGAATACTACAATGAACTGACGTTGATGCTCGGCGACCAAATTCAACTGATGTAAATCCTGCGCAAACAATATGAGTCGCTATCGGGCGCCATTAAGGCGTACGCAAATCAGCGGCCCGTTATTTACGCGAATTACATGACCTGCGCTTACACATGTAATGCCACATGCCTCCACAAACCTACCAACAAACTGTCGAATCCCTGATATGCGGAATCAATTATGTATTTCGTCCCAAAGACTGACAAACAATCTATTAAGCAGGTTGTCATAATGTTTTGGCTCATTAGTGCAATGCTAAGGTTCATGAGAGTATGGGTCTGTCTCCGTACGATAGAATATGACCAGAAAATTATATTACCACATGAGATAGTGAAGTTTCGAATAGGGAAAATGAGTAACTGGTATGAAATTTCGCAAGAACTTTAGGGAGGGTATGGTGTTTAGTACAAGACGCAAATACAAAGGCTCTGCAACGTAAGGACCCGGTGCGTCAACGGAATGAAAAGTTATCTGAATACTGTGATGTGGATAATGTTGATAAGCCCTTACATGCCCAAGGGGCAAAAATTCTTCACTCGTCGTAAGGTCTACATCATATTACTGAGATGATGTCACCAGTGAACGCGAAACTGCAACTTCCGACTCGAATAATAGTCATCCATGTTGGTTGTATCTGACTCTTCTGGGATGTGCCACACTCTTTAGCAGTGCTACCGGCATCAGTATCAGAAAAGGTGGGAGGTGGTAGGAAGGCGAAGGTAACGCACCAGGTGAACCAGACCGCTCCTGCGCTGTCTACACACACGTTGCCTTAAGCATTAAGATCAAGCAGATGCAGAGGCGAAGCGAGTGTGATTGACGGTTCCCTGCTTCCAGTAACACCACTAACGGAGATGGCTGTGAATAGCTTTCCATTACTCGCACTTCTGCAATTCTATAGCCACAATGGGGTGTGCGCGCTGCAGGTACGACCACAAGAGGATAGGGTGCTTTTCACAAGGCAAGAAATATCATCACGACGGACGTGAAATTGACGCACAGTGCCTGGGAATTCCGGAAATTAAGAAATTAAGTTCAGAGGCTGAACGAAGCCTTCATCGGAATGCATCAGGATTTCAGGAAGCCTCAGAGAAGGGCAGTATTTTGAACATGGCTGCACTTAAGTAGCGGTTATAGGATAGCAGGTGAGTAAGACAGCCAACCAGCTGCAATAAATGACGGTTTTCTGTTAACCTTAACCATGGTTTCAACGGATTGAAACCCATTTTCTTCAGGACAAGAAACAAACTTCACATTAGCAGTCAGTCAGTAAAGCGATCTAACATCTCCATATGAAATGTGTCGGCAACGATCTGTACATTCATTTGTAAAAGTTAAGACCCCTAAAATCAAGGGCTTGTCACGTCAGTAAAATCAATCACATAAAATGCTAGACCATGTTGAGAGCTACATGCCGACCAATGATATGATTGGCCCTTGATTTTAGAGGCCCAACTTTTTACAAATATATACAGTTCATGTCAAGACGTTATCGCACTTTACTAAGTAACTGTTTGCTAATGTGAAGTTTGCTTTTCTGCCCTTCTGAAGGAGATTTAAACCAATGTGTTGAAACCATGGTTAAGGTTAATTGAAAACCGCTGGCTGGCTGGCTGGCTGTCTGTCTTATTCACCTGCTGGAGGATGTACTGAGCGAGTTGCATCGAGAATACCAGGTGTTGAGAATCCCTATGACCATCTTCTTGAGAAGGTTACAGCACGCCATGGATTTGGTTCCGCAGGCCCTGTGAAGACGTGGACGGGGAGGGATAGACGCAGATGGTAGGCTGTTACCAACTAGGTTAAGAGCAGCGGACGCCGACATCATAGGGAAGGCAAACAATACATTGACTCATGTGTAAGCGGAAGTAGGAGGCACTAGAACCCAATCAGAACGTCATACCAGCCAGCTGGCAAACCTGAAACAGCGTAAGTTAAATAGAAGATATTTAGCATCGGTTAGCTGTGTAAATGACGAACTACATCAAGATGGCAGTGAATCAAGATCTGAGCATATTGCAGCCCCGACTACATCTGCCAGATACACTGTTCATCAGGGCAAGGTTGGTGCACAGTTTTGATGATAGTGGTCGTGTGGGGGCGGGGCGGGGGGATTCTCGCACAGGAGTAGCCGAATAACCAGACATCAAACACAATGCAGTGTATGGCCACTTAACTCCTATCCTGCTACCAGCAGATCAATTTGTGGAAGGTCTGCAACAGGCATGAGTTGAACTACCTGCAACATTGGAATTTATTGTACTTACAGAGAAGAATACCTTGTGATGGTACTGCCATCTCGCAACAGCTGAGGCCAGCACCGACTGCGCCCATTTCCATGTGCTAATACGTTTACCAGTAGCAAGTGCAAATGCCAGATATGAGTGCTGCATGATTGACATATATCCGGTAAGAGTAGGGAACTTCCCAGAAATTTGTACGCACTAGGACAAATGAGATTATGCTGGTTACACCGATTAGGAAGAACCGTGCATTGATGTGGGGGTGGGGGGTGGGGGGGGGGAGGGAAGGTACAGGAGAATGCCCAAGGGCCATCTGCACAACACAAAGAAACTTAATCAAAAGGCAAGATCTCATTGACTATGCTCCGTAAACGAACCAGTTGTTACCACTTACCACGAGCAGGGGCGTTCAGAGGGAACAGAATACTTAGAGCCACAGACAGCAGGATACTACTAAACGGAATCAAGTTCGACATTTCGGGACAGACTTTTGGCTTCCAGCAATTGTGACTGGCTATGGTTCTGAACCTAACGTATCCACTGCTGTATTTTCTCGATAACCCTTTAAAAACATTTCCAGCTAAGAACCTGACTTTCCTGAATAATACCCTGGATTCTACAATACTCGGTTCTCTCGACAGGCCTATAGCCGCACAGAATGGGCGCATTAGTGTGGAATAAATGTTCCAACATATTCAGCAGTACGGAAGAAAATACCAGCACAGAGCCATGGTAACATGAATTTCGTCCTTGCGAACCATCTTAATTCCGGTCCTCATTCGTACACACCAAGTCTCTCAATGGCGTAGAACCTTAAAATCAACCTAACTCCCAGTCCATTACCTACGAACCCAGTGGGTCGAACAATTGTGGGTATATACTGGCCACGATGCAATGTGTGACAGTGAACAGAGAAAAAACACAGTCAATGTGTCAGTATAAATAAGAATATAAGAGAATATAAATGCAAAAGCGCTATGATACTTTAAGCGAGTCACAAAGCAACAGTCTGGGATTCGAAGCACTGAATCTCCCTAAAGGGGGAGTAGTTTTGCAGTAACAAGTGAAGTCCAGACTTCCCCAATCCTTGCTGTGCAGTTGCTGGCGTGCTGTCCAGGTAATCCTGCTGTCAGGCGCCAAAATACTGCTGGTGTAGCTCCTTGGAATACAGCATGTCTGTTGAAGTGGTGGGCTAGAGTTCCATACTCTGTGACGCAACGCTGCAATTCCACCGTCACCTACGTGACTGGAGGCGGGTCCCTGTCACAGAACTGCTGAGCAGAGCGACTACAAGTATTCACTGCTCAGCCCTTAGCCGCACTTTCATTGGTACTAGGACTTCTGTCTACAGCCGACGATGTAACGGTCTCCATGCCAGCCAAGCAGCTCCAACTCTGCCCTGCAGCGTCATCAGTTTGCACCTGGTCTATAAGCCGCCTTAGTCCCGATGGTTCCGCGTCTCAAGCGGGTGCCACCAAGGGAAGATGTCTAAGGGTGTCTTCACCCAGCACTCCAAGTAACTGGAAGGGTCCTTGGTTCGGGCATGGCATCAGCGCAATTAACCTGGCGTTCGTGGCCACTGCAGCTGAGGTACGGTGGCTGCCACATGCACGTACCTAATGCTAGTACGGGCCCCACACCGGCTATGGCCTTCCACCAAGGCAGCACCACTACCTCGAGTACACAAACACTGCAATGAGCCAAGCACGCCACTGGGAGAAACCACTTCCCGGATGACCACACACGCCACTGAGTCGCTACCTTTAACTTCCCTACGGCATAAAGAATGTTCTACTACTTGAACTCTCTTGGCTCCGCGCTCGCCAAGGTGCTGGTAGAACGCCACCCACCATTCCGCATGTATGCAGTCCGAAGGAACAGCCCATCGAACTATACACACACTGTAAAATACAAACACCGCCCCAATGTACACTACTGGCCATTAAAATTGCTACAGCACGAAGACGCGAAATTTAACCGACAGGAAGAAGATGCTGTGATATGCAAATGACTAGCTTTTCAGACCATTCATACAAGGTTGGCGCCGGTGGCGAAACCTACAACGTTCTGACATGAGGAAAGTTTCCAACCGATTTCTCATACACAAACAGCAGTTGACCGGCGTTGCCTGGTGAAACGTTGTTGCGATGCCTCGTGTAATGAGGAGAAATGCGTACCATCATGTTTCCGACTTTGAAAAAGGTCGGATTGTAGCCTATCGCCATTGCGGTTTAACGTATCGCGACATTGCTGCTCGCGTTGGTCGAGATCCAATGACTGTTGGTAGAATATGGAATCGGTGGGTTCAGGAGGGTAATACAGAACGCCATGCTGGATCCCAACGGCCTCGTATCACTAGCAGTCGAGATGACAGGCATCTTATCCGAATGCCTCTAACGGATCGTGCAGTCACGTCTCGACCCCCGACTCAACAGATGGGAACGTTTGCAAGACAATAACCATCTGCACAAACAGTTCGACGTCGTTTGCAGCAGCATGGGCTATCAGCTCGGAGACCGTGGCTGCGGTCACCCTTTACGCTGAATCACAGACAGAAGCGCCTGCGATGGTGTACACAACGACGAACCTGGGTGCACGAATGGCAAAACGTCATTTTTTCAGATGAATCCAGTTTCTGTTTACAGCATAATGATGGTCGAATCCGTGTTCGGCGACATCGCGGTGAACGCACATTGGAAGCGTGTATTCGTCATCGCCATGCTGGCGTATCACCCGGCGTGATGGTATGGAGTGCCATTGGTTACACGTCTCGGTCACCTCTTGTTCGCATTGACGGCACTTTGAACAGTGGACGTTACATTTCAGTTGTGTTAAGACCCGTGACTCTACCCTTCATTCGATTCCTGCGAAACCCTACATTTCAACAGGATAATGCACTACCGCATGTTGCAGGTACGGGCCTTTCTGGATACAGAAAATGTTCGACTGCTGCCCTGGCCAGCACATTCTCCAGATCTCTCACCAATTGAAAACGTCTGGTCAATGGTGGCCGAGCAACTGGCTCGTCACAATACGCCAGTCACTACTCTCGGTGAACTGTAGTATCGTGTTGAAGCTGCATGGTCAGCTGTACCTGTACACGCCATCCAAGCTCTGTTTGACTCAATGCCCAGGCGTATCAAGGCCGTTCTTACGGCCAGAGGTGGTTGTTCTCGGTAGTGATTTCTCAGGATCTATGCACCCAAATTGCGTGAAAATGTAATCACATGCCAGTTGCAGTATATTTGTCCAATGAATACCCGTTTATCATCTGCATTTCTTCGTGGTGTAGCAATTTTAATGGTTAGTAGTGTATTTCACGTCAAAGCAGGACAATTTTAAGAGCAAAAACAATACGAGGAGCGCCGGCCGGAGTGGCCGCGCGGTTCTAGGCGCTACAGTCTGGAACCAAGCAACCGCTACGGTCGCAGGTTCGAATCCTGCCTCGGGCATGGATGTGTGTGATGTCCTTAGGTTAGTTAGGTTTAATTAGTTCTAAGTTCTAGGCGACTGATGACCTCAGAAGTTAAGTCGAATAGTGCTCAGAGCCATTTGAATAAGAGGAGCGGTCGAAATGTTTCTACACCAACTTTTATGGTGAACCTCTGTGGGTAATGCAAGTCCAATTTCGCGGCCCCAGCTTCGTTAGATTTGTAGCTAGCATGCGTTGTATACGGTAGTGTAAGCAAAATGGCGAATATCGAGAGAATCAAGAACCATGCTGTGATTGAATATCTTCATTTGAAGGGAATGACGCCGAAGGAAATTGAGGAGGACTTGCGGAACAAACTTAAGAACAGTGCTCCGTCCTACGCAACAGTGAAAAACTGTATCTCCAACTTCAAACGTGGAAGAACGAGTGTGGAAGATGCGCCAAGGAGCGGAAGGCCTGTCACCGTAGCCACTAATGAAACAGTGACTGCAATTCACGATACGATTTTGCAGGATCGTCGAACAACGTTGCAGCACATTGAAACCACATTTGAAATCTTCAATGGGCGTCCTCATGACATTGTTGTCGATATTTTGGGAATGCAGAAAGTTTCATCTCGGTGCGTCCCGAAAGACTTAAATGCAGATCAGAGACGGGAGCGTGTGCAATGTTGTGAAGAAATCGTCCGCCAATTTGAAGTGGATGAAGACGGCTTTCTAGCAAGGTATGTGAAAATGAACGAAACGTGGGTTCATCACATTGGTCCTGAGACAAAACAACAGTCACAACAATTGAAACGTCCTTCATCCCCTAACCCAAAAGAATTCCGACTGCAAGAATCAGCCGGTTAGGTGATGGCATAGATCTTCTAGGATGCAGAAGGGTTAATTATGAAGGATTACTTGCAAAAGGGCGTAACTATCAACGCATCATACTATTGCACCCTCCTGTGCCATTTGAGATAAGGGAAACAGAAAAAAAGGGCGCGGAAAATCGGCGCGCGGAGTTCTTTTGCATCAGGACAACGCACACACGCACAAAGCCCTCGCAACACTGGAAACTGCGTGTTCGAATTGTCACGTCATCCGCCATATTCTCCAGATTTGGTTCCATCCTTTTTCCTTTCCCAAACCTAAAGAAAGGACCTCAAAGGACGACGATTTGACAATGATGATGCAGTGGTTGATGCTGTGAACGGTTGGTTGGACTCGAAATCTAAGACCTTTTATTTGAATGATTTGCAGAAGTTATCTGAGTGTGCCCGCAAGTGTATTAGTGTAAACGGGTATTATATCGGGGAATAAGTAGGTATTATGAAATTTCTGTCATTCTTTATTGGGCTAGAAACTTTTCGACCCCCCCCCCCCCCCCCCCCGTTATGTCTCGATGTGCGGGAATCATAAGATTTGTGATTTGTATGCGAGTACAATGGGTCGCAGACACTAGGAGATACAGAGGATTGGGTCGGTCTTTGAGAGGTCAGACGCGAATTTTCAAATGTTACAGACTTAAGTGTCAGGAAATAGTTTCTGGAAGTATTTGTACGGAATGTAGCCAGGTATGGAAGTGAAAAGTGGACGACAAATAGTTTAGACATGAAGAGACTAGAAGCTTTCGAAATGTGGTGCTACAGAAGAATGCTGAAGATTAGATGGGTAGATCACATAACTAATAAGGAGGTACTGAATAGGATTGGGGAGATGAGAAATTTGAGGCACAACTTGACTAGAAGAAGAGATCGGTTGGTAGGACATTCTGAGGCAACCAAGGATCACCAATTTATTATTGGACGGCAGTGTGGAGGGTAAAAATCATAGAGGGAGACCAAGAGAAGAATACACTAGGCAGATTCAAAACGATGTAGGTTGCAGTAGGTACTGGGAGATGGTGAAGCCTGCACACGATAGAGTAGCATGAAGAGCTGTATCAAACCAGTCTCTGGACTGAAGGCCTCAACAACAACTAGTAAATTGTATAGTCGTTGTACAACCATACTCGCAATATGCGAACGCATTTCATAGTAAGAAAATATGGATGCTCAATTGTTAAAACTCCGAAAGATCTGCAGCAGTAATTGACTAATACTTCAAATACTTACACAACTCGAATGACAATTCTAAACAATTATAGAGATTTCTGCTAAAACCAACTGCGAGAAAGCACATGCTGTGCTTTGCTCTGCTGGGAATATATAAGTTTTTGTTTTATTATCTCAATCACTTTTAACTACCATAGTAGGGCATTCAAACGATCACAAAAATTTTTCTCCCACGTACATTCTCTCTCAGTAGATATATTTTTAAAAAAAAATTGTGTACACAATAATGTGGTGTTTTTTTTCTTGTATCGCGGGTGCTTGTCACAGAAAATAAAGAAGTCGTATTCATGGCTCATCAGGTTGTGATCGGAATAGTAATACGGAATGTTCAAATGTGTGTGAAATCTTATGGGACTTAACTGCTAAGGTCATCAGTCCCTAAGCTTACACACTACTTAACCTAAATTATCCTAAGGACTAACACACACACCCATGCCCGAGGGAGGACTCGAACCTCCGCCGGGACTAGCCGCACAGTCCATGACTGCAGCGCCCTAGACCGCTCGGCTAATCCAATGCAGGATTCCAGCATCTGCTCCCCCACATAAATTCCCCAGGTATGGTACTTTGAATGTTTATAATCAATATTAATAAACGTCTCAATTTAAAAAAAATCTTTGATATATTGTAGTCACATGTCGCAGCTTGAGTTGAAATGATAAACAGCGGTGTAGTTAGGGTATGGCAGTCTGGGATTGTACAGTGAGCGTCGTTTCGAGGACAAAGTAGTTCTGCGACAGGTTGACAGGCTAAAGTGAGTGACGAAAGGCAAAGGAAAAGTAGAATAGGAAGCGCGAAGCAGGAAGGGGGAAGGGGACAGGGGGAGGAGGCGGAGGAGGAGGCGGAGGAGGAGGACAGAAAGGATTGGATGATAGTAAAATAGTAAGGTGGTGGAGAGGGGTCAAAAGAAATAATGAGGGTATTCGAACTGTACAGCGTTCAGAAACGGTTCCATAATTCTTACTTCTTGATACGGAGACACTGAACTCTGTTCCGCACTATTACACGGAGCCGCCGTGAGCTTTGCTAACTGAATCAACATAAAGTAAGTGTATGTTTCGTGGCTGTTATTTTATTTTTTACGGATTTACATTGTTCGAAACAAAGTAAAAGAAATCGTGTTACTGTTTAACATTTATTTCACTGTGAAGACGTGTTTACCTAAAACGAGCAAAAAGTGACGAGGATTAAACAAAAAGGTCACTTACTACCACGGTTATGCCATTGCTCATAATTATGCCGTTTGGAAATTATCGACTAGAACTAGCGTCGTAAAATGGGGTTGGAGGACACTCACCGTTTCCGGCGCTTTGACTGCAACATTATTGCATATCTGAAGCCGGGAGTCAAGTTCACAACAAAATGGAGTGCACAAACTGGTGGTATGGCGCTCTCTACGAGATCGTTGTCCGCCGTGTTGAATTTATTGACGGGTTCTCGGTGTATCTCATTTGAATATGATTTATGGAGTCATATGTAGCCACCGTGGCATTTACATTGCATTTAGATTTATCTCTGTGTTTGCTTTATCAATCTGAATGGGATTTAGTGCATTCATCAAATTACCTGTCAAATATTCAGTTGTCTGCAGTGCGAGGTTTAATCAATAATAATAATGTATTTAAAAAAAATAAGCGTGATAACTAGCCCGTCGTTTTACGAAGATCACTGTCGGTCCGTCATGGGAGCTTAATGTTAACATATAAATGGTTCTGTACAAGTCAGTAATTCACGAAGTTATTTTTAAGTACTAGCAAACTTACTGAAAGGAGCCGCTACACCGGCTAGGCCAATGCGTGTCCACCTACTACAAGAAAGTCATTCTAACAAATAAAATATTCGACCGTGATGATAGAGGTATTCGACGAAAAATTATTGCACTGGCTGTAATTTGAGTGAATGGATATTTACAGACGCAAAGATTTTCGAGAGAGAGAGAGAGAGAGAGAGAGAGAGAGAGAGAGAGAGTAGTACATTACCCTAGCTAAAACTGAAGTAGGTTACTTCTTATTGTTTGACATTAAACCGTTTTCTTTGCTGCTTAGCAGTAATATTAGTTTTTATTGTTCTGTGCAGATTTGAAGTGAACAGGGCTCAAGAAAATGAATTTACAGAGAAAGACAGCCGAACTATGATTGCCTTTTTTGTATATAAAAAAAGGGGAACACGAGCAAAAATTATGACGATATGTCTGGTACATACGGTGGTAATTGCCCTTTCCACTCCACTGTCAAGAACTGGGTTGCTGGATTTCAAACACGGCATTTCAACGCTGGAAACGAAGAGCGCCTTGCAAGCCCAACTCTATTCACAGTTCGGAAACCATGGATGCTGTTCATTCTGTGATCCCGTATGACTGGAGGGTAACTGCTAAAAAGATAGAGACGTTGAGCACATGCCGAGGACGTACGGGTCATGATATTCATGATATATTGGACATGAGAAAGCTCTCAGCCAAATGGCTTCCCAAGTATCTCAATGCAAAGCAAAAATCTTAAGCAGAGGTTGACCATTTCGGTCAAATTTCGCCGGAATCCTGTGGGGTTTTTAGATCGTCTCGTCACCACAGATGAAACATGGATATACAATTGTGATCTAAAGACCAAATAAGAGTCCAAAGAATGGAGACACAGTGGTTCTCCACGCCCAAAGAGGTTCAAAACACCAAGATCAACACACAAGTTACTCGCATCCGTCTTTTGAGATAAATATGGAATCCTGCTTATAACATGGCAAAAACATCACGGCGAAGTACTATGTTAAATTTATCGACTAACTGAGGCAACAATTGGTCTCCAAACGTCGAGGAAAGCCGAGAAAAGGAGTCTTGTTTCTGCAAGACAGTGCCTTTCTTCACATGGCGGCCATCACATAGCAAAAACTGAGACCAAATTCTTTAAACATTCACCTATTCACCTGATTTGGTTCCCTCAGACTTTTATCGGCCTCCAAACATCAAGAGACATCTCAAGAGAAGACGATTTATAAACGCTGACAGGGTGTATACGCGGACAAGAAAAAATACCGGATTTTTCCCAGATTTCCTGGGTAAAACAGACTTTTCCTCGGATGAAAATACACTACACCCCGGGTGAAAGTACATTCCTTTTCATATTGGGTGGCACTATACTTTACCTCGGAGCTGTAAAACTCACAAAACCTTTGAATGGTAAAGGTGTTATACGCCGTCGTACAACTTCCCAGCGCTTTAAGAGCGAAACCCAGCAAAAAACAACACATTTCGAAAAATCTTTAAGGCACGGCAACATGTACACACTGCGTATTTTGGTATTACGAGAGTATAAATACGAATTTCACCAAATACAGCACGGCAGTTCCCTATGCACTGAAATCAAGATCACAATGCGCTTTTGTCAGCCAGTCATGCTTCATGTCACGTGATCTAGTCAGCCAATGACAGCAGCTGTTCAAAACAAAGGGCACTTGATGTAGTCATCCAGTAGCAACATTATGTTAATTAGTGCGATCACACAAATAGGGAAAGTTGGTGGTTTGAATTACAGTAATATTCAGTAAAGTTACAAGAATAAGCTTTCACGGACGATCTGTAACATAGGTCGACAAAATTTTTTTGCTTTTTTTTCGAGGGTGTTGTTAGGGTGGCTCCTAAGAGCATAGCTTTAACTGCAGCGGTGGAATATTTGTAACAAGCACGATTATACATTTCACTGCTGTTCACTGAAAATTTCGTTGGTTACCTGGCCGAATACATGTTCCGTCGAGCACTTCGGCTTTTCCATAGAAAGGCTAACTGTGTTTGAAATTGCTGAAGAGCTAACTTCACACTTTTTTTCAAAGGATAACTGACCTTTTTCCCATTGTTGTTACATAATTTGTAATCTATGAAAGAACTAAAATAAATGTGAAAAACTAACCTTTAAGCTTGGTCTTTTTTAGCGTTCGTCATCCTTTAAGATATACAATAAACAAATGTGCCAATAAAATTTTAAATAATGTCATAAATGACTGGTCTTCTGGGCGCGAAATTTTTATAAGTGGTTGGTCCTGAAAGTGTTAAGATTTGAACGAAAGTCAAACGCTCCGATATTTAAGGAATTCATCGCACACTCTCACACCTAGCATAATTCAAACAAATTTACTTTGAAAGTAACGCTTCTCAAATCCTCATTCACTACATTTTCCCGCTACCTGTTAGACACGTAAACATTTCTGACGTGACACTCATCAAAAACGGTTTGCTGTTGCGAAGTATTGCATAGCCTTCGTCCTAAAGCCTTTGACACATTTTGCTGTGGGCAGACGCTTATTTGTGCACTGTGGACTTCCTTTTTTTAATGGCGCATATTCTTTTCAACTAAAGTTTTATTTTGGTGTTAACCTCTACTGCACTATTATTATCGAGTAGCGGGCTAAAGTAAAATTTTTTGTTAGAGTATCAGTTCTCACCAGTCCAAATTACAGAAATTTAACTGAAAGTCAGAACAAAGGAAAAATTCTCGGAATTCTAAAAACTGGGTTTTTTCTGGATGAAAATGTTACCGTGTTTCTCCCAGTTTCGCGGCTGTCCCGAGGCGTATACATCCCGTTGTGAAGGCCAGTGAGGCTGCGGATTAGTGGTTTGCAGCGCAATCAATTTTTTTATGTGAAGGGTGGGGGTGTTACAGAAACTGGTATAAAGATAAAATGTATTGAGTTCAAGAAGTACTATGTTCAGTAAACTTTTTCACACCCACAACTGGATTTTTTATACTTATACCTGTTATACTTACAAGGAAGAGGGTTCATGTTACTTAGTCCAGAACACGGTTACAGGTAACCAGCGTTGAACTGAATATGCCCATATCGAATGTTACGTATATTTACCAAAATTTTATGCCTAAAATGAAATAACTTTTTTCTCGTTTTGCTCATGTTGTGGTATGGTACTGTCATTATATTACATTCTGTGCCAACATTGATTTATTGTTTAATTCCTTGGCTATTGTTTATTAGGTTGAAGTAATAGTCACCGAAAATGTTGTTAGGATATGTTGATCACGAATGAACTTCGTAAACTGTTGAGGAAGGGGAAGCTGTGTTTGTAAATTGAAGGTGCTTACTTTTTTCTTGATTATCATGTAATTTTTTTTACATTTTATATGAAAAGAAAATAACTGAACGCATTGAAAATCGTGATACTGAGCTGAAACATGTTTTGGTGTTAAACCATAAGAATTCTTGTTTGCTCAAGGCAGAGCCGTATTTCCATAACCATATATGATTCGTGTAATTGTATTAGGATCTTCAGTAAGTTATATCGTAATAAACAAGAAAATTGTTTGTTAGGGTCTAATTTTTCGCGATACATAATGTTTCGTGCCAGGAGTTTTATGTCATGTCAATTTTAACATTATTTACAAGAACAAGATGATATCTCATAGGAGTGTGTTCTACGTGTGTCAGTTGGCTATCATGTAAGCATTTCTGGGCTACTGAAGCACGGTTGGTTGAAAAAATAATAAAAATTCTTATCCACTAACTACATAAATATCACAGACTTAGCAACGGAGGAAGAGTATCTGCAAATACTAGCAATATAAGGACAAAGTTCTTGGTTTTCGGGGAACAGAAAGAATTTAACAGTAATAGTCTTGCGTACCTGATTCTGAGGTAAAATATTGATGCCACTGCTGAACGATACTCCAAGGAAACGCTCACTGCAGTATTTCTTCCGCTTACGACCTTGACTACTTGCATCGAATCCAGAAAGAATTACGTCATCCTATGCGACGTCATCGGGCGGAAAATTGTCTCTTCCGTCAAATATATTACGTGAGGTATTTTCGGATAACGACCTGTATCGGTTTTGGACGGCTGCCAGTGTCGTGTAGACGTCCTACTGCACACAACCCTCACCCAAAACGAACTGAACTAAACGACTACTACCAAGCGCTCCGCAGTATGATAAAATACTGTTTGTGAAATTTCCAACAAAAAGAAAAGGAGATATGTAATACAGTCAAATTTATTCTTTATTTTAGAGACATGACAACGCACAAAGGATTATAATTACAGAACTTTGCTTGCACTTTGACACTAGTTCCCTTGTCGAAACCTTGTGTTGGCTAGCCAGGTTCGTCACAGATTCGTCAGAGCCCCGTTAGCCGTCACTTTTCGGAGCTCCTATAGGGCCTTCACAGTTACCGTATCGGTCCCAGGGCACGCGAAGTTCGCCACTGCACTTCACCCTTGTAGGTCATCTCCTACTTTGTGGAGTTGCCCGCCTCCCACGACTAACGAGGAATTGGCCTTCTGAGAAAGAGATGTAAGTAGATTACAGACATGAGAAATAAATTTCCTCGGAAGTAGAACACGAGTAACAAAGAGAGACACGATGAGGATTGAAAGCATAATGGAAAGAGTGAAAGAGGAACCCTTGCAGAGCAGGATAGAAACATCAAAGCTAAGATGGTATCGGCACTTAAAGAGAATTGTAAACCAGAGGATTCCAAAGAAGATGCATGAAATGGAGATGCGAAGGAAACGACCAATAGGAGGACCAAAGCACAGATGACTGAAAGGTGTGGAGGAATGTGCCAGAGTGAACGCTGAAAGTCGGAGGGAAAACAATACTATATGGCGAGGGTAACGTTCCAAAGTCCCCCCCCCCCCCCCCCCCCCGGTGGCTGAGTGGTCAGCGCGACAAAGTTTCAAAGTTTCAATCCCAAGGGCCCGCGTTCGATTCCCGGCTGGGTCGGAGATTTTCTCCGCTCAGGGACTGGGTGTTGTGTTGTCCTAATCATCATCATTTCATCCCCATCGACGCGCAAGTCGCCGAAGTTGCATCAAGTCGAAAGACTCGCACCCGGCGTACGGTCTCCCGACGGGAGGCCCTCGTCACATGACATTTATTTAACGTTCCAAACAGACCCAGTCTGAGGCTGGAAACTTGATGATGATGATGATGATGATATGGACTCTGACCGTGAGAATCCAGTGTGTTGCGAAGCCGTTACGGTCTGAAATCAGAGCCTTTCGAAGTCGTGGCATGGAATCAAGGACGGTCTTTTAAGACGTACAGGCTCATCATTGTAAGTCGAGTTGTACAGTGTTATTATTTTGTAAGACTAGATGAAGCGGCACTCGTCCGAAAACACTACACTTTGCCACTCAGCACCCCAGTAACGGCGTTAATGTGCCCACTGCAGTTTTGAGGCGTTGGTGGTTTCCGGTCAGCTGAAGCTGACGCACTGCCAAATGTCCCACCAGTCCAGCCCTCACCAGAGGCATCAAACTGTCGACGCAGACATGTCCGCACCCGCTGCAGTACTCCGTCAACCAATACTGTGGAGGAAACTGTTCGGACAGTTATAACCTTGCGCATAAGGTGGTAATCACCCCGCGGTGTGGTCACACTGCGTGGTCCGTTACCCTTGTCGGTGAGTGCGATCCTCTTCTCTCCACTGATTCTGCACAAGCTGCACTACCGTAGTAGCGTGCCCGGTACCAGCCGCTATCTCACCGTAAGGCAACGCGTTTCCCGTATACTGCTAATTCTGCTCTGTTCGAACTAACTGGAATGCTGATATTGCACCCTTTGATGTAGACGAGGTATTCTTGTACTAGCTTGCCCGTTTCCACTTCATTTGACAACTCTGCATTGACTGGCTCTATTTGGAATATAAACCGCGCCATCTAGTTTTCCCTCCAATTTTCTGCGTTTACCCTGGCACAGTCCTCGACTAGGTTTTTCACCACGTTCCTCCTCAACTTTCAATCATCTATCATCTATACCTTGGTAGTTTTCTTTGCATACCCATTTCATGTATCTTCTTGAAAATCCTCTTGTTTTCGTAACACCGACCTGTGAGAGGACACAAAAGAGGGAGCTACTGGGCCAAGGTGCAAGACATCTCTCTGAAGGCAATCACTTATTTTAGTCCCACTGTTCTACACATCCTTCTGGGCGCTGCAGTATACAGAATGATATTAATGACAGGTGGGTTACGTGTTGTGGAGGAGGTACGTTAAAACATAGCCGAAAGGGCGTCAGTAAAATATAAAAACATGCCAACATGGTAGTCGACATTCAATAACACTTCATCTCTGTACAGGCCTTGCTTCATAGATTATAGTTATGAACGCATTGACCGACAGTCTGCGCAGCGTTCCATACTTTACACTGTAATAACACAAGCGTTCATTGCTAAGGCTTCCCGCCAACTGGAGTTGTAGAGAAGAGGCTACGGAACAAACCAGTACCTGCCGCATACCAATGCTGCCAACTGTTGAAGAATTACGAAGGTGGAGACATTACTTTTCAGTCAACCCTCGTATTAACGACATAAAGTTCTTTACTTTAGTGCTGTCCTCTTTTTATAGCTGGATACTGCAATTGAACAGAAACTCCTGGTGAATTAAAACACTTGGTGAATCTTTCTCTTATAAGAAAAGCTTCACTAGGATGGATCACGTGATGTAATGTTTTCAGGTCTCGAGTAATTATGCAGTACACATGTAGCTGTCACAATTCGAATCTACAGTATCCAGTGCATATACTCAAACGGCCGTTTAAAGACACGAAATTTGGAACTCAATATGCTAAATGCACACTCCAAAGTTTGATGAGTACGAGAAGGTTTGTAGTTAATTCTTGTCATTAACAACAACTCTGCTGAGCCGTGGTAAAAATTGCTGTTTTGAAGAGCGCGCCGCAGCGCGTAGTGTGAAGCAGTCAGTCGCTCTCCGTTTCTGGCGGTGGCGCCGCTGTGGCAATCGCAGCTTTGGTGTCTCCCTCTGGTGGGAAAGGGGAAAAGTTGCCTGTTCACGTGCATTTAAGGGACGCTATGAGCTCGCCAGTCGGTCAGTCAGTCTGGGTAAGTCTCTCGTCCCCAGCTTGCTAGTCTGTCTCTCGTCCGCATTTGTTCGGCAGTTGGTGTCTGTCTGTCGTTCGGATCAACGCTTAAAGCCGGCAACATGAGAGTCTTCCCACTCCGCCAGTAAGAGAACTCAGCGAGTGGTCGTCCGGTCGGGGCTTAGTTCATGCATCTGAGTCTGCGCGTTAGGCCGCCAGCCTGCTCTAGTTTGCTCAGGCAATCGTCATTGGCGGTTGGATCGATCGGTTGGTCGGTCGCGCACTGAGACACAAGATGACTTGTGCGTCTTGAGCGTCGACGCATGTGAGGTCGCCACGTGAGTCCAGAGGGCCGCGGCGTATAGCGAGGGGTAGTGACTTCGCGGTCGACACGAGAGCAACAGGAGTCAACCCACGACATCAGTCTGGCAGGTGCGAGCTGCGACGTCATGAGAAGGGAGATTGGCGCGCCTTCCTGCGTCCGTTGAAGTGGCTGGCAGCGGACGGTTCGGGAGAGCGATTTGGGTGTGCTGCGCCAGGTCTTCTCGAGAAATCGCAATTTATTAGAAGTTAAATGATTGGTTATATGTTGTTTGATTTACTCTTGTTAAATTCTACTTGTTTTCGTGGTGGGGTCACCAGCCGTTTTGCTTTGGGGTCGTCCCACAATTCTTCTCAGTTTGCCCACCCGCGAGAAGGTGGTTGTATATAAATTGGGTGGTCCATTTTTCCCTTGTGGAGTAGGGGCGGGTTAGAGCAACCTGCGGTTCGGGTTGTTGAGTAATCTCCCTATAAATCTACCGTACATTAGTCGATGGCTCTGTCATGTTGGTCGGATTTAGTGTGTTAACGAATTTATTGCTTGGAGTGTAACGGCCTAGTACCGGAAATATGTTCTGATCTTTGGAAACTTTGATGTTATTGCCTATGATCTTCAGAGGCGGTATCTGTGTACTGTAGAGCATCTTAACTATTGTTTGGCCAACCTTGTAGAATTTTATATAAGATTGCATTTCATGAGCTTTTATTTAAATGGTCATTTTAGTATATAAAGTTGCCACCCTTCCACGTAAGACTTTTCTTAGAAGTTAAAATCGAGTTGCACCTTCGGTGGCAAGTTTAATATTTTAATTCTTAGTGTTTTGTACCATTTCCATCTCTCCTATGGGGGGTGCATAGTTTGTGTGCTTGTGTAAATTGTTAAAACTCTTAGTTTAAAGTTATCTGGTGTGTTGCAGATTTGTACCAGTGTAGTCTTTCAGAGGCTGTAGTGAGCGGTCGTAACTACGGCCATATGAAAAGGGAGCGGCAAGGTTCTCTACCCGAAAGCTCATACAGTCAAAACTTGTTACTTTCTGCCTCTGAATAAATTGTAACTTTGATATTTAGAGGGTGCTTTCTGATTATAATTATAAATCTGTTTGTTTAAAAAATGCTTTTAGGCACTATTAAAGTGAATAAAATTCCCATTTGTTAAAAGGAATTTGGTTATGATTTCATCAGTTACGCCCTGGCAACTACTTCCATGCTTACATAGTGTGATGAAATGTGTTAATGTTCTTGATGAATCGCTAGTAAATAAAATAAATTCTTACGAATATTCTTTGAAAATAAATCACGGTTCATCTGCATTTGGGGTATGGTCGCATTAAGTTTATATACAAACAAACTTAATCTCGTAAATACTTCATCACCTACGAAAACGTAAAGGGCTCTTGAGTTGCGAATCAGAGTCTGAATCTAAGTCTGACTGCACAGACAGAATCGCAGTGGGCACTGCGGGGGCGTTGTGTGCTTCGTGAGCACAGGGCCACTACTGAGGCCTGCCGTGACTCTCCTGTGGCCAGTATCTGACCTGGAGCAACCACGCTGCTCTGCCAGGCCTCTGCTCTGCCTCTGCTGCGTGCAGTGTACGGCAGGCCCGAGTGGTGGCAGACTTAGATGAGAGCATGAGGTTACATTGGTAAACAAATTCCCGAATTTACTGCTCTCCGTGAAAGTTCTCGCGCTCAAATTACTCTCGGGAGCGAGAGCTGGCTAAAGCCTGGAGTGGAAAGCTCTGGATTATTTACCGAGTCATGGAACGTGTATCGGAAAGACAGGTTAGAAGTTAGAGGCCGGAGGAGGACGAGGAGGAGGAATGTTTATTGCAGTTGACAAAAATATTTTCTCTACTGAGGTCGAAGTTGAGTGTGACAGTGAAGTTATCTGGTCTTGCTGAAATCATCAGATTAATTATTGGATGTTGGTACCGGCCAGCGGATTCCGCTGTGACAGTTTTAGAATTATTCAAAGACAGTCTACGGTCAGCAGCGAGGAGAGACGTCCACAGACGTTAAAGTAACCGCTGGCGTGCCACAGGGGAGTGTTATGGGGCAATTGCTTTTCACAATATATATAAATGACCTAGTAGATAGTGTCGGAAGTTCCATGCGGCTTTTCCGTATGATGCTGTAGTATACAGAGAAGTTGCAGCATTAGAAAATTGCAGCGAAATGCAGGAATATCTGCGGCGGATAGGCACTTGGTGCAGGGAGTGGCAACTGACCCTTAACATAGACAAATGTAATGTATTGCGCATACATAGAAAGAAGGATCCTTTACTGTATGATTATATGATAGCAGAACAAACACTGGTAGCAGTTACTTCTGTAAAATATCTGGGAGTATGCGTGCGGAACGATTTGAAGTGGAATGACCATATAAAGTTAATTGTTGGTACGGCGGGTGCCAGGTTGAGATTCATTGGGAGAGTCCTTAGAAAATGTAGTCCATCAACAAAGGAGGCGGCTTACGAAACACTCGTTCGACCTATACTTGTGTATTGCTCATTAGTGTGGGATCCGTACCAGGTCGGTTGACAGAGGAGATAGAGAAGATCCAAAGAAGAGCGGCGCGTTTCGTCACAGGGTTATTTGGTAAGCGTGATAGCGTTACGGAGATGTTTAGCGAACTCAAGTGGCTGACTCTGCAAGAAAGGAGCTCTGCATCATGGTGTAGCTATCTGTCCAGATTTCGAGAGGGTGCGTTCTGGATGAGGTATCGAATATATTGCTTCCCCCGACTTATACCTCCCGAGATCACGATTGTAAAATTAGAGAGATTTGAGCGCGCACGGAGGCTTTCCGGCAGTCGTTCTTCTCGCGAACCATACGCGACTGGAACAGGAAAGGGAGGTAATAACAGTGGCACGTAAAGTGCCCTCCGCCCCACACCGTTGGGTGGCTTGCGGAGTATAAATGTAGATGTAGAATAACCAGATTATGTAATATTAGTGGGAAGCGACTTTAACCTAGCTACAGCCTGAGATGTTTACAGATTCATTGCGAGTGTACAGACACACAGTCGGTGCGTAGTATCTCTGAACACGTTTTCTGGAAACTGTCTTGCGCAGCTTGTTCGGCTGCTCACACACATACCTTGTAGCTACAAATATTCTGGACCTTATTGACAAGGTCAGTATAGAAACGGGTATTAGCGATCATGATGTCATTACAGGGATGTAGCCTCTCCCCGATGTTATTCCATCTCTATATTGAGCAAGCAATAAAGGAAACAAAAGTTCGAAGTAGGTATTAAAATCCATGGAGAAGAAATTAAAACTTTGAGGTTCGCCGATGACATTGTAATTCTGTCAGAGACAGCAAAGGACTTGGAAGAGCAGTTGAACGGAATGGATATTGTCTTGAAAGGAGGGTATAAGATGAACATCAACAAAAGCAAACCGAGGATAATGGAATGTATTCGAATTAAATCGGGTGATGCTGAGGGAATTAGATTAGGAAATGACACACTTAAAGTAGTAAAGGAGTTTTGCTATTTGGGGTGCAAAATAACTGATGATGGTCAAAGTAGAAAAAAATGGTTCAAATGGCTCTGAGCACTATGGGACTTAACTTCTGAGGTCATCAGTCGCCTAGAACTTAGAACTACTTAAACCTAACTAACCTAAGGACATCACACACATCCATGCCCGAGGCAGGATTGGAACCTGCGACAGTAGCGGTCACGCGGTTCCAGACTGTAGCGCCTAGAACCGCTCGGCCACCCCGGCCGGCGTCGAAGTAGAGAGGATATAAACTGTAGATTGGCAATGGCAAGGAAAGCTTTTCTGAAGAAGAGAAATTTGTTAACATCGAGTATAGATTTAAGTGTCAGGAAGTCGTTTCTTAAAGTATTTGTATGGGGTGTAGCCATGTATGGAAGTGAAACATGGACGATAAATAGTTCGGACAGGAAGAGAATAGAAGCTTTCGAAATGTGGTGCTACAGAAGAATGCTGAAGATTAGATGGGTAGATCACATAACTAATGAGGAGGTACTGAATAGAATTGGGGAGGAGTTTGTGGCACAACTTGACAAGAAGAAGGTATCGGTCGGTAGGACACGTTCGGAGGCATCAAGGGATCACCAATTTAGTATTGGAAGGCAGCGTGGAGGGTAAAAATCGTAGAGGGAGACCAAGAGATGAATACACTAAGCAGGTTCAGAAGGATGTAGGCTGCAGTACGTACTGGGAGATGAAGCAGCTTGCACAGGATGGAGTAGCATGGAGAGCTGCATCAAACCAGTCTCAGGACTGAAGACCACAACAACAATAACTACAACAATAACATGGCAATCAGGGTTACGCAAGTTAATAAGTAAGTTAAGAAGGCTAGGAATGTGTTGCTGGAGGAAAGAGCAGATAATCAGACGTTAGCAGTTATTAGAATGTCACTTAAGACAGGGAATTGACATCACTTAGTTCCAGTAAGATAGACGTGGAGAAAAATTGGGCAAAGTTTAAGCAGATTGTGAATCGGGGTCTGGAAAATTGTGCGCCTAGTAAGTAGATTAAGGACGGAAAAGACCCAGAATGGTTTAATAATGAGATTCGGAAAATGCTGAGGAAGCAGAGATTGTTGCATTCTCCGTGCATAAGAGAAAGCGCAAGTGAGGAAAAGCAAAGGCTAGTAGAGATTCGTGTGCATGTGAGGAGAAGTAGGCGCGAAGCATGCAGTTAGTACCTCCACCATACCTTAGCAAAAGACCTGGCAGAGAATTCGAGACATTCTGGTCCTATGTAAAATCGCTAGGAGGGTCTAAGGCCCCCTTCCAGTCACTTGTTGACCAATCTGGTGTGGCAGCTAAAGATAGTAATAAGAAAGCCAAAGTTTTAAATTTCACATTCAAGAAATCGTCCGCGCAAGAGAATCGTATAGGCACACCGTAGTTTGACCCATCGAATAGACTCCCGTATGGACGACACAGTAATAAACATCCCTGGCGTAGAAAAACATTGGAGAGACGAAAAAAAAAAAAAAAAACTCACCAGATCCCGGTGGAATATTTCGGTTTTTCAATAAAGTATTCAACGGCATTGGCCCCTTACCTAAGCATGCATTTATCGCGAATCTCTCGCCGGTAAAAAGTCCCAAGCGACTGGAAAAAAGCACAGCTGACCCCTGTATATAAGAAGGGCAAAATAAGGGACCCGCAATAATACGGAATATAATACATTTTTTGAGAACGAGCAACTTATGTCGACGAACCAGAATGGTTTTAGAAAGCATCGCTCGTGCGGAACTCAGCTTGCTCCTTTCTCACATGATATATAGTGCGAACTATGGATGAAGGGCAACAAGTAGATTCCATATTTCTAGACTTCCGGAAAACGTTTCACACTGTGCCCCACTGCAGACTTTTAAAGAAGATGCGACTATATGGAATAGGTTCACAGATATATAAATGGCTCGAAGACTTCTTAAATAATATGACGCAGTATGTTCTCCTCGATGACGAGCGTTCATCAGAGACAACGGTATCGTCAGGAGCGTCCCCGGGAAGTGTGCCAGGACAGCTGTTAATCTCTATATACATATATGATTTGGCGGACAGTGTGGCCAGCAATCAGCGGTTGTTTGCTGATGGTAAGGTTTCGAAATTGAGTGACTGCATGAGGAGACAGGACGACTTCGACAAAATTTTTAGATAGTGTGATTAATGGCAGATAGCTCTAAAGGCAGAAAAACGTATGTTGATGCTGATGAGTAGGATAAACAAATCCGTAATGTTCGGATACAGCATTAGTAGCATCGTGCTTACACAGCCACGTCGTTTAAAGAGCTGGGCATAACGTTGCAAAGCGATATGAAATGAAACAAGCATTTGAGGACTGTGGTAGGGAAAGCGAATCGTCGACTTCGGTCGATTGCAAGTATTCTAGTAATGTGTGGTCCGTCTGAGACCGCATATAGGGCGTCGGTGCGACCTATTCTTGAGTACTGCTGGAGTGCTTGGGATCAGTACCAGATCGGATTAAAGGAAGGCTAAGTACTTCCGAGGCAGGCTGCTCGATTTGTTACTCTTAATTTCGAACGACACGCAAGTGATACGGAGATGCTTCTGGAACTCAAATGGGAATCCCTGGAGGGACGGAGACATTCTTTTAGAAGAAAACTAATGAGAAAATTTCGAGAACTGGCATTTGAAGCTGACTGCAGATCGATTCCTTGCCTCCAACACACATTGCGCTTAAGGACCACGAAGATAAGATACGAGAAATTAGGACTAATGTGGAGGCACGTAGACAGTTGGTTTTCTCTCTTCCTCTATTTGCGAGTGGAACAGGGAAGGATATGAGTAGCAGTGGTGCGTGGTACCCTACGCTACGCGCCGCACGGTGGATTGCGGAATATCTATGTAAATGTAGAATCATTGGCAACAAAATCCAACTCCAAGACTAGAGAACAGAAGAATGTCAAGCGTGACTAGAACGATTGGGCCACCAGTAGGATTGTTATAAATTTTTCCCAGGTGCCAAAGAATGACTATATGTTTGGGAGCACAGGTAAGGCAATGGTGCATTTCGTTACTAGACATGGTCTCACCCCACCCATCTACAGGTGGAACAGCTATTTGCGACTGTGGAGATGCAGGGAAGCGTGAGCATGTGGCGCTTCATTGTAATTTATACAAAATAGAGGGAGGGGGGGGGGGGGGGGGACGGAGTGGATAATTGAACCTGGTAAGAATTGGCCAAAATACTTAACATGGCTGGAAACAGAATATAAAGAGCACTACGGTACGAGTTTCACAATCAGGAAGATAGGGATATATCTATGCCGAAGTATGGAGTAAGATACCTAGTAACCAAATGTGTCGAGATGAGAGATGTAAAACTGCCGTATGCTATCGCAGACTGCCACAAGTAAGCGTATGGATACGGTAGTTTACCTAGCAGCTTTGGTTAGTTTAGATCGTAGCCACGTTAACCGTATGTTAGCTGTGTTGCATATCTATCGGGCGTTACCTTATATCGATCGCTTCGTCTGCTATAAGCGAGCAGGATGTTTGCAAGATTCTCCTAGAAATCGGAAGGGATGAACTGACTAGAAAGTAAGTGAGGCTATGTAAAGGTCCACGTAACCTATGAAACATTTTTGTTCTACATAGTTATCATCCCGTTTGTTACTTAAAAAGAAACAGAATATGTAGCAAAATTTATACTGGCAAAGTCCAATTCAGGTTTTACTCGAAAATTGTTAATTTGTAATGTGAAACAGAGGGATGTTTTAGTATAAATATAAAAAAAATACAAATTTATCATACAGCTCCAGAAAATGCAGTTCCTCGGAAAAAAGTAAGGTTTAAAAAATGCAAAACGAAAATATACCAGACATCACTTCAATACTTCGTCCAGCTTACGTGAAGAACTTTCTATTGCGAACAAAAAAAACAACAATAATATAAATTTTTTTATGTCTGCGCATGTAAACTGTACTTGCATCATAAGTAATTGCTTTGGTTACATACAAGCGCAGAAGTTAGGTGATCAAATAATTTTAATCACTTATAAAATGCAATTTATATTTTGTAAGGACACAATACACAATGGGCTAACACTGAACGATGTGTGGTTCTAATTACGTGCAAAAATAAAAATTGGCCAAGTGCGAGGACTCAGGTGCATGAGAGTTTCGAACAAACTTAGTTACGTATGTATATAGTTCACCCATGTTGGGAATCGAGAACCTCAACGATTTTTGCTCGATATCGATCCTGGCGAAATGGTTCAAATGGCTCTGAGCACTATGGGACTTAACTTCTGAGGTCATCAGTCCCCTAGAACTTAGAACTACTTAAACCTAACTAACCTAAGGACATCACAAACATCCATGCCCGAGGCAGGATTCGAACCTGCGACCGTTGCGGTAGCGCGGTTCCAGACTGTAGCGCCTAGAACCGCTCGGCCACCCCGGCCGGCGATCCTGGCGACATATTGGTCCCAGGATTCTAAAATCGTAACAAAATCTCTACAGTATTTCCGCAGACTAGCTTGGATACACAAAAAGAAGACTAGTTTATATACGCAGAGGGAGAAGATTTAATAAAACATTTTATTTATTTACTAAAGAGGGCACAAGAACAACTAGAACATACAATTTCAGATTACCAAGCAGGCTTTCGTCCTAATAGATCATGCCCGGAACAGATATTCAACCTTAAAACTATTTTAAAGATTAAAGCAATCAGGTCAAAACCAATAATCTGCACATTCGTTGATTTCAAAAAGGCATACGATTCCATAGACAGACAGTCTCTATGTCACATTCTCGAAGAACGAGGCCTAGACACTAAAACCCGAAAACTAATTGAACAAACACTAACAGAAACCAAATCAAAAATTAAATTCAGAGGGGAAATTTCGGAACCATTCTCAATTAAAACAGGAGTAAGACAAGGAGATGGGATCTCACCACTATTATTCAATATAGTTTTGGACAAAGTTATGAAAGAGTGGGAAGTAACACTAAGGAAACAAAGTTTGTGGAAGCCAATTGAACTAGGAAGAGGTAAAGGAAAATTGAACATCCCTTATTTAGCGTTTGCAGATGACTTGGCAATTATAACTGACAGTGAAGAAACAGCAGTAAAACAAATTGAGACACTTAAAGAATGTGCTGAGAAGGTTGGCCTGCAAATCTCCTTTGAGAAGACAGAATTCATCTGCTCAAAATTAGATATTTCGAAACTAAAAACAAAGTATGGTGAAATAACTAGAGTCAAGCACTTTAAGTATCTCGGTGAAGTTATTGAACCAACAGGACTTGAGAAAATAGCACAAAAAAACCGATTACAGAAAATCAAGAAAGCATTCGGACTTATTCAAAATATATATAACAAGAAATGTCTATCAAAAGGCACTAAAATCAGACACTACAACACAGTCATCAAACCAACAGTCACATATGCAAGTGAAACACTCTCCCTGAATAGAAAATTAGATTTACACGAAATTAAGAAAGTAGAGAGAAAAATTATTAGAAAAATCCTAGGACCACGATACACACAAGATGGATACAGGCTGCAGACTACCGAGACAACCGAAAAAATATCAAACATCGAGGCAGATATCAGGAAGAGGCGGATGAAGTTTTATGGACATATAGACAGATTACCTGGAAACAGGTTAACTAAACGTCTATTGGACTATATGACATCACTTAAGGCAACAATACCCTGGGTAACTGAAGTTAAGAAGGATTTGAAAAAGGCAAAAATTGACATAACAAACACATCAGACCGGGATACATTCAGAAGAAAAATCGACAAGTGGAAGTTTACTCCAGAGACGGAATCTAAACCTTTCCGACCAAAGTGGACCGAAGAAAGGAAGAAGGCCTTTGGGGAGGCAATGAAGAAATACTGGGAAAATAAGAAGAACATTAAGAAATGTTAATCACCTGCTTATCGTTCTCCCATGGGGACATTCGCTAATAATAATAATAATTTACTAAATATGACTGCAACTTGCAGTTCATGTTTACATGCAGTAATGTTCGTCTATTATGCTTCTGATGTATGATAAATGCAATGTATGTTCAAATGACTAAACATATGTTTTATTTGATACAATTACAATTCAACAAGTTCCAAATTTTTTACCTTACCTATACTGTGAAACCTTGCCTGTTGCCAGTTTTCGTAATTATAGGTGAAGGGGAAATCCCCTATACGTTTTGAGGAGGGAGTTTTCCAGTATAAAAATATGTATCACAAATGGCTGTATCTTTTGATCGAAGTGGTGCAAGACTTCAACGGACCATAGACCTTATATATCACGTAAATCTGGACTTGATACGTCTACTCGTTCCTGAGAGAAAGTGTTCTCAAAAGTTGGACGGACAGACAGACAGACAGACAAAGCGATCTTGTAAGTGTTACGTTTTTACACTGAGGCACGAAACCCTAAAAACAAACAAAAAAACAAAGAGAAGTCGTTGGCTCCCAGTTTCTCTCACACACATTCGTTTATGCTTTTTTCGCTACCGATGCCACCGGTTATCCTACAATTTACTATACCATATATGTGTTGTACCAAAACGACCGAAACGTAGTTATGGTAGAGCGCAAGTCTATTAAAGATCAAAGAGATTTGGAGCTTATTTCTACAAGAAAAGCAGCAGCAGAAGCAGCAGAATCACCCGTAGGAGTTAAAAGAAACAATGAGAAGGAATGCTCGTATGACAGTTTACGTTTGGATAGAGATTATCATGATGATGATGATGATGATGATGATGAGCCGGGATCTGGTGCTGACGAGCAAATTACTTACTGATGTAATGTACTGAATTCGAGGACATAATTGTGTGAGTGTGAGTGTGTGTGTGTGTGTGTGTGTGTGTGTACACTCATCACTTGCTGAAAGGGAACAAACGCTGTCGGTGGCAGAACGATCTACCCATCATTAATTCAGCATAAATGATGTCACAAACGCCGGCCGGTGTGGCCGTGCGGTTCCAGGCGCTTCAGTCTGGAACCGCGTGACCGCTAAGGTCGCAGGTTCGAATCCTGCCTCGGGCATGGATGTGTGTGATGTCCTTAGGTTAGTTATTTTTAACTAGTTCTAAGTTCTAGGGGACTGATGACGTCAAATATTAAGTCCCATAGTGCTCAGAGCCATTTGATGTCATAAACAATGAAATGGATGAGAAACTGCTGTGTTATGCATGATGTTTCAATTTATTACTTCTGTTCTACTAACTCTATTCGCAATAAATTTCGCAGAGAGACTGCAAACATGCCGCTAAATGCACCTGCAGCATTATATCAAGGTACCACAAATAGTTCAGGAGATATAACGTCATAAACACTGACAGGCTTGAAAGATGGCGCGTTGTGCATGAATTTATACTATTAAGGCACTCCCACAGTCGAGTCAGCTTAAGAAAATCCCTGACATCTGGTTACACTTTTCACAGCGTTCAATGGCGAAGCGCAAACGGCTGTAGGTGAAAACGATCACCGTTTACAGAGCTATGAAGAGGCGTTGCCATGGAGATGTTTACAAATCGCGTTGTAGACAAGCAAAGTTGCTGCGTCTAGCGTACAGAAACTGTCCGGAATATTACACTAAAAATACCGAACATTTTTTGTTTTCGTATCTAATACAAAATTGGCAAAATAAATACCCGAGTAATTTCGGGTTTATTAGCTAGTGTTGGAATAAACACAGGTTGTGTAGAATACAACGATCCGCCTTAGAGCTAAATGAGGGCAGAGTAAGCTGTATCTGCAAGAAGTAAATAGATTAAAAGTTTCTATATTTTGTGGCTGTTATTTTATATTTAAGTTTGTCCCCGCCCAACACATCCTATTCCCGCCGCTGTCCCGTCAGATTTGATGCTTATTATAAGCATTTGTACGATTTCGTGATTGATGTTTGTATTCAGTCACCTTGGGAGCGGATGATTCGAACGTCATGGTCGCCATTTTGAAATCATTTTTGTGTGTAATATAGGGGCTTGTTGTGTCGTCATTAGTCGAAGTCGACGGGTATATTGAAAACTCTGATTTATCAATATATCGCACCCTTGCTACAAAAGTGACAACAAAAAAATCTCATTTTTGAGTTGCTACTACGACAGAGTTGAAGAAATGACTCTTCACAAGTCATCAAAAGTTTGTTCCGATAATGTCATGACTTAGCCGATACAGGGCAGTCGTGCCATTTTAGTCCTTTGGAAGAGGAAGTGCTCTTAACAAAAGCGATGCATTGTTACCTGAAGAGTGAATTCCACAGTGAAGGGATCATTGTTAAGAAGTTCAAAGCCGCATTATTTTCCGTTGTGTCGCTCTTGTGGATTGAAGTACAAAAAGCACATTAATTCTTCTATTTGTGTCACTTTAACCAATCAAAGTACGCCTAGGAGGATAAAATAATTTGTATCACGAGAGTTTTGGAGAATCACTTCTGGGAATTTTGCGTTACGTCAGTTTTAATGAGTAAACTGAAATGTTCCAATTTTGTGGCTTTGTCAGAGAAAGTTCTGTTATTTTATAATTTAACCATTGTTAACTCTTGCAAGTAAACAGAATGCTTTTGATCACAGGGTGAACGGTATTATTTCGAACGATGTATTTTTGTTATTTTGAGTTGCTTCATACAGAAAAATTATTTGCTACCGTTCTCAGATGTGTGTTTCGAAGACGTAGATTAAAATATTTTGAGTTGTGTCATTTTTCAAGAATATTTTCATCTTTGTGTTCCCTTTTCATGCAGAATAATGTCAGCGGGACAATCACCTATCGTATTTCAGAATAATACGGAGGATGAACATTACGCTAATCTGAAAAGAAGCGCATGAAACAAATCCATATGATGAGGTGCCAAAGGCAGAACTTAATAGAATACTTCATGAACTACACTGTCAAAGAAATGAATATACATAATGAATTTCTGTAATGAAATAGGATCAATTGTTGCTGCTACCAGTTCTGATAGGGACAGAGGTGAGATTTATACTTTTGAATGTAGATGAGAAAGCATATTTTCTAACGCTTACTCTAACCTGTTTCTTCCGTTTGAGAAGCATACTGAAGAACTCGATAAAAATGTCATTCCAAAGAATTATTACAAAGACGTTCTAAGTTTTAGTTGAATATTTGAACTGTTCATTATGATTCCATCATTTTTGCATCTGATAACTGTTAAGACTTGTATTATGCTAAATGATACCAGCTATTTGACTTATACTTCTGACCTTGTGAAAGATTTTATTAAATAGACGTTTGCAATGATGAACACCAAAATCCTGTAAGTCAAAATCTATCTACACTGTGTGTGACTTAAACGAAGCAACAAAGTCCTATGAAGCGATGGTGGCGCAGCGATCTTGCGGAACGACTGCGACGTACGGCAGCAGGAATGAAGCACGATGTCGCAGTCTGCAGGCGCGGAAACAATGCCGGGCGGCAGTTGTAGTGTGGAGTAAACAGCAGTGTGGCTGCGAGCGCGCCGCACACCGCGCCGCCTTGCAATGCCGCCGTTGCGCCACATCAGTGCGCAGTGACTCAGTGCCGTCACTGTGTTTACCAGTTGGACCGCTGCGCCACTGTACACCGAGGGGAAGGCGCTGCAGATCCGTGAAAATGAGCTACACAAACAAATTCGTGGCGCCTGTAAGCGTGGACAACACCATTGTATGGCTGCAGCCGATGCGAAATGCTCAACACGAAGCGGGGTGTTAGCGAGGTAGTCAAGCTAAGGAAAAAAAGAGTCGTCTACTTCTCAACCACGATATTATTGCACTAGGCCGTTATCGAAAACACGCAGTAGTATTGGGACAAGGCCTGTGCTATTCGAAAATACCGTCATCCAAGATGGCGGCCACGACGTCATCCGAGATGGCGGCCACGACGTCATCCGAGATGGCGGCCACGACGTCATCGCCACCATCTTGGATAACGGTACTTTGGAATAGCATCCGCCTTGTCCCAATACTCGCAGTGACGTTACAGTAAAGAAGTACAGTGGTTAAAAGTGAAAACGTATCACTGATCAGTCGTGCGAATATTGTCAGTCGCGATTACGCACTGATTCACTATAACGCAGCTGAAGAGCCCTTAGTTCCAGCTGCAACAATACAGTGGTCGACTAATAATTACCGTTTGCCTCTGCTAGCAAGAGTAACAATTCCCTTGTACAATGTGACATACCAGCGCGTGCTTTCGCGATTTTAATCAAAGAGCTTGTATCGTCTGAGACTGTGTCTTAGTGTACGCGTTAGACTAACTTTCGAGGAGAACATGCAAGTCACGATAAACCGATTTCCCAGAAACTTCGTCCAGTGGAAAAGGGATAAAAATAAGCGAACGTGTGTCTCGGCTCATCCGTTGATGCTTGACCGTTTCTAAAAAAACGACGCTCAAAGTTTTCGAGCTAATTTATGTATCTTTTAGTGCGTAAATATTGCGACGGAAGCGATGGCACAGCGGCTACTATCGCGGCTTCACGTTTTTGCGTCCCGTTTTCGAACCCGATTGTTATTCTATTATTATTTTTCATTTTGCTACCCATTTCCGTAGAAAATTACAACACAAAAGTTTTCCAGTGTACATTGAAATAACGTTGCCCTTACTCGTCTATTAACTATATGTCTAATGAATGAATTGAAAATACAAAAACAACAAATGAATGAAAATATTGTCTGAACTTGTTTTCGGTGAAATTCCTGTAGTGTATCTTGATTCATAATCAATTGCAAGCGCCAGTTGTCGGAAAAGTGATCCGTTACTTGTGGTTCTGCCGTGAAATTATTGCCACCGCGTGAAATCTTCACCAGCGTTAGTGGCTTTTCTTTCCCGTGTGATATTCATACCAAGAAACGTCGCCGTGGCAAACCTGCTTTCGCGCGATGCTTGTGCTGTTCGGAATTTCTATGTTTCGTATGTTTTTACGATCAGTATCATGCAAGGGCATGCATCAAATCTTCCTGTAGAATAAACATAAGAAATAAGAATTGATATAACATGAAATTTATGAACGAGAATTGAAGAAGACTGCAACCCCTGAAAATACCATGCACATACTTTATATAACAAATGTATTGCAGTTACTGTGAAACCTAGTGGTAATTTTGCAATTAATATAATGCCCTTCTATTCCCTAACTTGATAAGAAACATTCGTGTGTTAACATTCTACGACATGGGTAAATAAAAGAAAATCAATAAAAACAATAATCAGGCTTCGAACACGGAACGCAGAAGTGAAAGGCCGTGACGTTGGCCACTGTCCCACCTGTCGGGCTGACCTGATCGCGCTCCAAAAGGCGTCTAAAGTGTGTAGGAAACTTTCACGGGCGTTTTGTCAGAAACGGTCGAGTACCTACGAATAAACCGAGACCCGTGTTCCCTTAGTTTGGCTCTTCTTCAAAAAAATGGTTCAAATGGCTCTGAGCACTATGGGACTCAACTTCTAAGGTCATAAGTCCACTAAAACTTAAAACAATTTAAACCTAACTAACCTAAGGACGTCACACACATCCATGCCCGAGGCAGGATTCGAACTTGCGACCGTAGTGGTCGCGCGGCTCCAGACTGTAGCGACTAGAACCGCTCGGTCGGCTCTTCTTCCACGAAGCACTGTTTCTGAGAATTCGGGTTATGGCATCTGCCATGTTCTCTTCGCTGGCGTCGCTATTGGGCACTCATTGAAAGCGATTCTTCTGAAGAGGAACTCTGCGGCCCAGCATGATTCCACCTCTGTGCCAGCCTCTTCATCTCACAGTAACACTTACACGCGACGTCCCCAATTATTTGTCGGAAATAATCCAGTCTCAGTCTCCCCTACAGTTTTTATTCTCTACAGACACCTCGAGTAAAATGGAAGTTACTACTTTATCTGAAATGTGTGTCCTGTATTCCGGCCCTTCGTCTAGTCAATGCTTTCCACATGATGTTCTCATTGTCGGATCCTATAGCGATCCTCCTCATTCCGTACCAGTCTATCTAATTTTAAACACTCTTCTATAACGCATTTTAAATGTATCCACTATCTTCTTTTTCGGGTTTTTCAGGGTGAATGACTTCCCTATACTGCTGTGCTCCAAAAGTACGTTCTCAGATATATCCTCCTTAAATTAAGGCCGATACATCTCTTGATCAGGAATCCACTCTTTGACTCTGATAATCTCCATTTTATGTCGTCTTTTGTAGTTCATCATGCTTACAAGGTAGTACAATTCCTTTATTTCGTGGGTCCCAAATTTGAAAAGTTCATCACATATGTTTTGAACATGGCTACACTACAGCAATGGTTACAGAACAGCAGGTATAACAGACAGCCAACCAGTTGCAATAAATGGTGGTTTTTAAAAAACCTTAACCATGGTTTTGACGGATTTAAAACAGCCTTCTTCAGATGGACAAACAAACTTCACATTAGCAGTTCATTCAGTAACAGCTGTCTCCACACAACATCTATCGGCGACAGTATGCACGGGTATATGTAAAAATTAAGGCCCCTAGAATCAAGCCCTTGTCACATTAGTAAAACGAATCACTTAAAACAACAGATCATGTTAGTAGCTGCATGCAGTTCTACCTTTTTTTCTGCATCGTGGAGGTCGCCAATGTCATATTTTAGAAGGCCATCTTCCCTCTGGCATTCTTCTAAGATGTCCATACCATGATAGCCGTTCTTTTATGCCTACAATGCCCTTGTTAACTCCCATCTGTTCTTGTAGCACTTCATTTGTTATTCTGTCTCTTCTTCTTCTTCTTCTTACTTCACAACTTAGTCTCTAAGACTCCATTTTCATTGCCTTTAATTTCTTCTTATTGGCCCTGGAGGCTTCCCTCAATGCAGCACCATACAGAGCACTGATCACAGCTGTGGTTTCTATGGTATCGCCGGCCGGTGTGGCCGAGTGGTTCTAGGCGCTAAAGTCTGGAACCGCGCGACCGTTACGGTCGCAGTTTCGAATCCTGCTTCGGGCATGGGTGTGTGTGATGTCCTTAGGTTAGTTAGGTTTAAGTAGTTCTAAGTTCTAGGGGACTGATGACCTCAGATGTTAAGTCCCATAGTGCTCAGAGCCATTTGAACTATTTTCTATGGTATCACTTATCGATACCACTTCACTCGGTAACGGAGTTGCAAGTTTCCATTAGACGCCGACAGCGGTTGCACGTGATCTGCCGGACCCAGTAGTGCGCCCTCACTTAGCCAAGGCCCTAGCAGCTCCGTAACGTGGTCGCCCTCTGTCCCGGAATATAGGACGGCCGGCGCCACCAAATAAGCCATTTGCTCTTGGACCCACTTCGTCAAGACACCATCGTTCGAGCTTAGTACAGTGAGCCTCATTCTAGTTGACACTGTGACAGCTGGGCACTGTTTCTTGCTACATTGTTTGTAATGAGTCATCGTTCGCTCTGAGATATACAAGATAAGTAAATCTTCTGTTTGTTGTGTTGCCTTGTTCGCTAATATTTCCTATCGACCTTTGCTACGTCGACAGTTGCCGCGCCACTCTGTAGCCCACCTCTCATTACCATTGTTTACGAAGTCACACAAAACAAACCTGACGACGAGTACTAGCGCCTACATGTGGCCGTTTTCAAGTCTTCTAGTTGCTTCCTTTCTCGTCTGTCGTCTTTTTGGCTTTTTTTCTGTTGTTTGACCCTTGTGTCTCCAGTGTTTGCCTTGCTTGTGCTCTTTATGTTCTATGTTCCCAGGCTGCTGCTTTCACATCCGTTTATGCTTTTCGTTATTTGTATTCATGTATTGCTTAGTAGAACGTCGCAATCGCCTGCTGCGTCATCTGCAGCTGGTCAAATTCAGTTTTAAGGTCAAAAAATGAAGTAAACTGCTTGAAGTGCTGAATCACTTCATGAGCTTGCACATGACTTCACGCCAGTTGCCGGACCCAATGGCAGCACCACAGCCTGCACCGCCCTTTTATGTGCCACCATTTCGTGTGTTTGACGAGAAGAGAGAAGATTGGACAGAGTACCTCGCTCAGTTCAACGCGCACTTCGCATTACATCACATACAAGGTACTGACTAACATTCTTCTTTTTTGGCCACCACCTAGTACCCTCTGAGGACCTATTGCAGGCGCAGCCGGACACAGCCACAGGGCTCACGTCAAAACGTGTCGCGTTTGTGCAGTAGTGCCCCTCGCTTGAATCAACTTGTCTTTTTTTTTTTTTTTTTTGCAGCAAACGGGGACATGTACAGTCTGTGTGCGCAAAGACATGTAAGACAATTCTGCTACTCCTTCACGCAAATCTACGTCCCAAACAGTGTGTAGTGTGTTTCCAAAGCCCCACAATATCGCTACTGCTAAATAACAGTATTAGCCGTTCAGGAAAGGCTCCCAACTCACCGCAGCTCTACATGAGGACAAAATAAATTGGGGTCTCTAACTACTGCTGGACATTCAATCCGTTTGCAACTTCATACAGGATTTTCTGTTACTTTGCTCATCCGTGGCACTTACGAATTGCTTGGCAAACCTAAGAAGTGCACACATCAAGCCAGACGCTAATGGCGTATAACGTCAAGACATTCATTCCTTAGGCGCTCGTAGCCTTCGTGCAACGTTCCGAAATTTGACGAAGAGAGTGAAATTTGCAGTGCTTTCTTCCCAAGACACCGCTAATACTTTTTGTCCAGACGCTTTTGATTTGTTTGAGGTAAGCATGCAGGACAATGTATTTTGTGTTTCTTCTTTTGATCCTCAGGACAATTTTGCTAATTTATTTGCAGCATTTTAGTATTTATTTTCTGAAGGTTTAGGCAAAGCCAATAATTTTGTTGCCCATGTCACCATGTAGGACAATGCACAGTCACGTTTTGTTAGAGCTCGTCTTGTTCATTACTCTCTTCCTTTCCGGAAGCTGAAACATGCTTTGCTTTGTGATATATGCCCTGTCCATTTTAACCCAGCCAAACCTGTGGTCTCCGCAATGGATGCTTCCTCTTGAGGCATCGGTGCAGTTTTGTCGCATAAATTTGGTTCTATTGACAGGGCGATTGCTTTTGTTTCAAAGTCGTGTAACAGCGCTCAGTATAATTACTCGCAAATTGAAAAGAGGCTCTTGACATTATCTATGACGTCATTAAATTGAAACAGTGCTTTTTGGCAAAAAATTTTACTTGTTGACTGACTATAAACATCTACAATCTTTCTTTAGCCCTTCTCAGTTAGTCCCAACTCGCATAGCGCTGAAGCTGGAACTGTGGGCTCATCTTTTGTCAAATTACCAATGGGACTGTGTATAGGCCCACGTTTAAGCATGTAAACGCAGATTCTCTTGCTCGCGTGCTTGTTGGCCCAGATTCCGCATTCGTTACTTCCTCTGTTTCTTGTTGCTACACTGATCCACAAGACAGAGATGCTCTGCACAGCTTTCCGCCTAATGACGGGATAATTTCCCAGGTCAGAGCAGCGGATCCTGATTTGCAGATTGTGTTGGACTATGCCAGCAATGGTTGATCGTGTTCAGCCAGACATTCGTAGCTCTATGGTTCGCCGATATTTTGTCCGTCGGCATGCCCTTGCAGTTCACCGAAGTATCATGTTGCTTAGTACCGATAACGATCAGCCACGTGTAGTGGTTCCCAGGCTCTCCAGCCTGACGTGCTTCGTTTGCTACATCAGCGTCACTGGGGAACCGTTCACACCAAGCAATTGGCGCCACGTCATTGCACTTGGCACGGCCTGGATGCCGAAATTGAACAGTTGACCTTTCAGTGCCAAGCGTCAGCTGAACGTCAGTCAACCCCGCCGCACTCAGGCACTGTATCCACTTTGATTTGACAGGTCCTCACTGCAATACACGTTGATTCATCGTCGTCGGCGCTTTCAGCGAATTTCCCTTCGTAGTTCCTATGCACTCTCCTACGGCTCGTCCCACAATCCAGGCCTTGTCGATCTTTTGCCTCAAGCGATCGCCTGGAGTGAGTGTGCAGACAACGGCCCTCAATTTGTTGCCGCCGAGTTGGAACAGTTTCGCACCGCCTCCGGCATTGCCCACACACGAGTGCACGTTCCACCCGCAATACAACGGCGAAGCTGAATGCTTCGTACGGACATTTAAGCAACAGGTGGACGAACTTCGTGCCTCTCACACACGGGAACAAGCTCTGTCGCTCTTCTTGTCTTGCCGGCCGGTGTGACCAAGCGGTTCTACGCGCTGCAGTCTGGAACCGCGCGACCACTACGGTCGCAGGTTCGAATCCTGCCTCGGGCATGGATGTGTGTGATGTCCTTAGGTTAGTTAGGTTTGAGTAGTTCTAAGTTCTAGAGGACTGATGACCTCAGATGTTAAGTCCCATAGTGCTCAGAGCCATTTGAACCATTTTTTTTCTTCTTGTCTTCCTACCGCTCCCAGTCACGCGAGCGATAATCGCCGGCGTTGTTACATCGACGGCCCCACCGCACCTTGCTTCTTTTAGGGACTGTATGGTGCACGGAGGCGCTGGAAGTGAGGCACCCTTGTACGACGTGTTGGACATTCTATGTTTCTCCTGTAGGAACCGAGAGGATTGCTGCACCGCCACCAGATTCAAATTGCATATCCTGCTGCAAGCTTTGGGCTTTCAGATTCCGTGCCTGCCTTGACGCAGCAGCTCTCCCCTCGTCCGGCCCCCATAGGCCCCGATGGAAGTCGATGCCCTTTCTCAGTCGTCGCCGTCTCTACAGCCACCGCCGTCTGGGGATGGATCCCTCTTCCCGGCGGCTGCCCCACGTGTCGCCTCGGTTCCCTCTGCGGTCGTCGAGAGGCCTCCGTCTTCGTTCGCTGCTCCGCCTCTGGGTGTGAGTGTCCTCCCTCTCTCTGGTTTACCGGCTGGTGTTCCTGGGCGAGCTCAGGCAAGGCCTTCGTGGGGCGGAGCCTGCGACTGCCTCTAGTGACGTCACGGCCCGAGAGCTACGAACAGGTCGAGGCGCGACGGTGTTACAACTGTTCACGGTACCATTAACAGTTGGAAATTTCGGTGCTGATGTGTAAAGCGTCTTACATCGTACGTTTCACGCTGATTACGTAACAGCTGTAAAGAACTGAGAAAGGGGACTTCAAAACATAATCACGTTTAGAATCAATGCAACTAGCTCAAAGGCGGTTACTAAAAAGTTTGCTTCAGTTTAGAGCTTTTGTGAAAAGTGCAATCCTGGAACCTGATCTAATGTCACAAATACTGTATTTATATCACGTGCTACAGAGAAACAAATATTAGAAAGAAAAAGAGAGAGAGAGAGAGAGAGAGAGAGAGAGAGAAGAAAATACACACCACTACACACAAATCTGCATTTATTTGGAAAATTTATGTAACTTTTGCCTATTGTTCGTTAGGTAGTTGCTGTTCCTCATTTTAGAATAATTATTTATTACAGTATTTCTCAAAATGTGTCATCATCTTGAAATGATGTCTACCACATCTTTATCACAAATATATGACTCTGAAAGGCGGTAACAGCCGTCATTTCCAGAATCCATTTGAACACTTCCCTATCATTTTTGCTGCTTAGAAACGAATATTCAAAGTAATCAAATGCAGGTGCACCTTACAGGTAGTGAGACATATTTCTGAACTTAAGTTTTATAGAACATAAAATAAATAGAATGTTTTTGACATAAAATCTGTAAAATACGTAATCCATGGTAATCTTATAGGAAAAGTCACTTATACGCAGTTCGTTTACACTGTTTGCATAACTATTGTAGTTCGTAATCTCGTCCTGCAAACCAATTACAAAAAAATTTTTTTGCTCTCTTATCTGCCTATTTGTTTTAAGCTACCAGATGAACAGACTGGTTGTCCAGGAAACAAAGAAGAAACAGTATCCAGTGGCCACTTTGGAACTATCCTAAAAACTGTCAGCAGAGAACCATCTGCTCTCCTTGTTTTATCTTTAGTAATTATGTGCTTCCCTGCGAAATGCTTAGTACGAACTGATTTCTTCCCAGGTGTGAAATTTGCGTGATGAATTGCTCGAAACCACTTGGCCCGAGTGCCTGCCTTTTGGAAATAAATATTTAAATACTTTTTTCCTTGTTCGTCCTGTAATTTACAGTACAGCCTGGTACACAGCAAGTACACCCCATTTCGAGCGCCTACAACAAGTAACGGACCGATAGAGCTTTTTCAAAAGCAAGGAAAACATCGTGTACTCACGATTAAGCAGAGACTGTTTGCGTTTACTTAGTATCTCCTACAGATTTTGCACAGTTTCCTAAGATGAAGGCACGCAAGTCTTGAAACAAATTCAAGAGAAGCTCACATGCAGGCGATGGTTCTCACGCTTTCGCTAAAAGCTTACTGAACATATGAGTCCAGCAATGGAAGAATAAGGGACTAACCCGCGACTCGGTAAAGCTCACGGCCTTAGCTGCATCCAGCCCCCGCCCCTGTCGTCGTTCCCTCATCTACACTACATGACGATGGTGAGGAGGTATGGGGGGCAGGGGGAGGGATGTGGTATCGATACGACCCCACTGCTGTTTTATAGTTGGTAACGGGATTGCAGGTTACCATTAGAGGACCACAGTAGTCGCAAGAGATCTGCCGGACCCAATGGTGCGCGCCCATTGAGCCATGCAGCCAGCGGCTCCCAGCTCCATACCACGACCGCCCTCTGCCGCCGCAAAATAGGACGACCGGCAGCAGCCAGCCATCGCAACAAGGTCGCGCAAACCTTTACGACCTACCGCAGCTGTGACTCCTGCAATGTTGGAATGCGCGGAGAAGGATCACAAACACCTCGCTTCTAAAGTGGGCTTCTCTTTTGGTAGTGCTGAGCCATCAGACAGGATACTCAGAGGTGTGTGCCCGCTGGATTCCTTGGTGCCTGACAGAAGACCATGAAAATCAACGAAGGAACATCTCCCTTCCTCTCCACTCCCGACCAGTTGCCGCGCCTTTACCGTTGTGTCCCTCCCTCTCTCCATCTCCACACCCTCCATCTCCTTTCCCAACACAACTTCCACCGTCTACCACTCCCGGATGATGAGCTTCGCCCTGACATCTACCCTTCCTACCAACTCTAACCCCCTCTTCCTGCCTCCTCCTCAGGGCTCCCTCTCCTCCCCCTCCCTCCTTCTGAGCGGATTTCCCCTCCTACTCCCCCTCCATCTCCTGTGCCTTCTTTCAGTGTCTCTGCGCTCCCTCCTGCCCTGTCTTCCCTTTTCCTCTCCCGCCCCATGTGTCTCCTGCCTCTTCGTGAACCCACGGTTGCCCCTCCTCTCTTCATCCCGCCGCTTCCCCAGCTGCCCCATGCTCTCCCCTCCTTTTCCATCCTCTCTGACCTTTCCCTCGGCAGGTCCCACCTGGTAGTTTTATTCTTCGTCGTGTGTGCTCCAAGTGGGTTTTAAGTGTGTTGTTTCGGAGTGTTTTTAATACTGTGGCCGACTTTTAACCTGTGCCTGCGCATCCAGTGACTTCTCTGTGTTTTAAGAATCGCCAACTGTGTTTTTTAACTTTCTGGTGTTTTTTTTAACTGTCCCCAATGAACGTCTACATATCAGTGTATTTTTACCTCCATTTTCTCCCCTTACTCTGTTTTATGTTCCCCCTTTTTTACCTCCTTATGTATGTATTATTTTATTCTTGTTTTAATTGTCATGTCACTCGGCTGAAGAGCGGCGGATTGTGCTGCTGACAGCCCTCCCCTGCCCATATGGGGCAGGGGAATGAAATCACAATAAAGAAAAAAAAAAGGAACATCAGTGAGGAATTACTTGTGGGTTATTAGGCTAATCGTGACAATTTTTTGTCGACCGTCGTCACAGGCGATGAAAAATGGGTTCATCATTTCGAACCGAAAACAAAACAGCAATACAGGAAATGGTACTACACCACCTCTCCTCCAGAGAAAACAGTTCAAAGCCACACCTTCAGCTGGCAAAGACACAGCGATGGTCTTCTGGGACTCTTTTGGGGTTATTCTGTTTGGTATCCTCCCTTATGGTGCAACCATCAACTCTGAAGTGTCTTGCGCTACGCTCAGGAAATTGAAGAAACTTCAGCATGTTCGTCGCCACAAAAATGCAAACGAACTTCTCCTTCTCCATGCCACTGCAAAACGTCATATCTGCACCACCGAGAGGAGCTTACAAAACTTCATTGGACTGTCCTTCCTTAACCGCCCTACAGCTCGGATATCGCACCTTCAAACTTCCACCTGTTTGACCCAATGAAGAATGCACTCCGCAGGGTGCAGTACGTGGATGATGTGGAGGTTACTGAAGCAGCAGGACGTTGGCTCCGACGTCGACCAGTAGAGTGGAACCATGCGGGCATACAGGCCCTCCCAGTAAGGTGGCGTAAGGCCGTTGCATTCAAGGAAGACCATGTTGAAAAACAGGGTTTTGTAACCAAAAGAATGTGAAATAATATTGTTTATTGGAATCCTGAATAGAGGCAACGTGCTATCAGAAAAAAAATGTGTTGCATTACTTAGTGAACGCCCCTCGTATGTAACAGTTATGAATGTTCTGGTCATTGTTTCTCACATCCTGAAAAAATGGTACAATGTCATACACTTTCTTCTACAAGTCTATAAAAATCTTGTATGTCCCCAAGTTATGTGCCGTTCTCTTGTCAGACACACTCAACTGCTTCAGATATCAATAGAAGACCTTCCTGCACGAAAGCCACACTGTTCTTCTACTTGCTCGGTTTCCCTCTCAATCCTATTTTGAAAGAACTTCCATAGAGAGAGTCGATATAGAAATGACAGCTGTCATGCCTCGATAATTTGCGCAGTCATCCTAGCTTTTCTTTTTAAGCATGTTTGTGGTGAACCTTGTTTAAACTCAACAGGGATTTGCTCTCGACTAAGACAGAGGTTAAATAGCTGCCAGTGACGTTCAGATAGAATGTTTAGCACAGCCTTCAACAACTCCACGTACACAGCTCCATGTTCTGGTGTTTCCACCAGTTGCAAGTGGACAATTTTCTGTGTGACTGTCAACCTGCGACATTACCGTCTACAACCTGGCCTTCTTGCGGTGACGTTTTCAACTACTTACTATTACGTTTCGGTACTTACAAATGCATGTTGTTGCATGTTTACAGCTAACGATGCTTTCTGATGCTTATTCGTTGCCTTTTCATATTTTGAACAATGTGAAGATGGTTGCAGATAGCAACGGAAACTAGTTATCCAACTTTAACTGTGATACGAAAATTGCGGTCTAGGAATTAAAAGGGTTTACTTTTTAAAATTTTTAAATTAACAAACCACATTAAGACCGCCGTCTCTCCCTACCATGTGAGGCTTGACCCCTCCTGATCGTTCACCTTTGCCGCAATATCGCTATTCCATCATATTCTTCAACCTGAATTTTAATCCCACTCCAGAATCTTTCTTGTATTTCCGTCGTAGCTTCTTCAGGTACAGATTTGATAGTAAGAGTGGAAGACTCCCTCCCTGTCGTACCCTTTCTAATTCGAACACTTCTTTCTTAGTCTTCCCTTCATATTTTTCGCTCTTGGTTCTTGTACATGTGTATTACCTGTCTTTATCTTTAGCTTACATATATTTTACCAATAATTTCGCCTGTTCTTCTTACGGGGCAGCGAAAACTATATTAAGTCCATTTTGTAAAATGAAGAAACCGTACAACAGTTGCTTAATCAACAATCTTTCATTGTATACACGGCATGTTTGGGAACACTTAAATTTCCATCATCTGGTGTGAAGTGTAATAACGAAAATAATGTTTTGGATGACAATGGGAGGTGATCCTCATGTCTTAAATATCAGATAAAGAACTATGCGGCTAAAATTTTTAAAATGAACTAAAAGAAAGAACAGAACGTCACTTACAAATATAATTAATTTACCAAATGAGGCCATCCTCGACCTAATGTTGTCATGGAACCGAGAGTTCCGTGTCAAAAAGATAAAAGAGACTCAGAAATATCCGAAAAAACGAACGTCACGACCGCGACACCAGAAACTTGGAACATGTAAAAATGCAATAAAAAGGGGAAGAGAAATCACATATTGCATGGAATTACTTACATAAATGTCATATAAATTCGAATAAAAATTTTCGTTCCAAAAAGTTTGGGCAGTAGCTTAACGAACCGTGGTGTCTTCAAAAAGGAGTCCTTCTCCTATCCTGGAATGTATCGTGTTCAGTGCGACACAAGTCAGTTGTGTTAAGAGCAGATGCGTTGGCCAGACAGGCAGGAATTTTTATAGGAGAATTCAAGATCAGAAGGCCCTGGCCAATTGCAGATCAGTACTGACAATGGATTTGACTGGCAACCAGCATCAGCTGCAGCAGGTTAGGATAATTAACTGTCTTATACAATGCAGAATAAGGCGGGATACTCAATATCCTGGAAGAAATTTTAATCTTACGAAGTCTACATTCCCATCCTCTCAGTACAATTAATGAACGCACTGACCTGTATCACAAACATTTTTAGTTACTTACGACTTTATTCTGACAGGTTAAGGTTTACACATATTTTTCCCCCCATTGTTTGTTTATTTTAATGTAGAAGTTCTCTTTCTTCTTAATGTTGTAATGGTTCCGTCTGCTTTCTGCTTTCACTTCCCTCTTTTCCAGTTCAAACAGTTCACCAAACATATCTATTTCATACTGCGCCTGCGCTATGAGTCGTTTGCGGCCTCTGTACTCACGGCTAGTATTTACTGCTACACAGTTTTCCTGTTTGTGTTCCCGGTCGTGCACTTGAGCGAACTGTTTTCATGGAATATATGTAATTCCAGGCTATATGTGATTACTTCCCCCCCCCCTTTTTTTTTTTTTTTTTGCATTTTGCATGTTTCATGGTTCTGGTGACTTTTGGTGCCCAGTCGTGATGTTCGTTTTTTTCGGATTTTTGTAAGTCCGTTTAATCCTTTGACATTGAAGTTTTGCTTCCGTGATAACACTGGGGTGAAGATGACCTCAGTCTGTTTAGTGATTTTATTTGTAATTAACGTCCTGTTCTTTTCTTTAGATCATTTTAATTCATTTTAGAAATTTTAGCCCCGTAGTTGCTTATCTGATATTTCAGACTTGAGGATCCCCTGCCATTTGTCGTGTAACACAATATTTTCATTATTACAGTTTACAGTACATGATGGAACTTGAAGTGTTCTGCAACCGGTCGTGTGTACAATAAAGGATTGTTGATTAAGCAACTGTAGTTCGGTATCTTCATTTTACAAAATTAGGCCTGTATTGCACTATTTTTCATAGCCGAACGCGTTTTCTCGGTGGAAAAATCCTATTGTATTTTGCAAGTTAAGGAAGGAGTGAAAAAATCATCTTCTTTTCCTTCTTTCAGTGACGATAGTTGGTGAATGGAGGATGAAAGCTGTCACGAACAGAAAAACACGAACTCAGGTTTTCCTTGTTTTTGTAAAGAGAGTTTGTTCGGCATTCTATCTCTCTTAACTACATATATCCGGAACATCTCGATAAAGCGTTATTTACCTCAGAGTGCTGTAAAACAGTAATGTTTCTGCTTGCCCCAGTCTACACTGTTTGTGCATTTCATCTTCTGCACGGAAGCGAGAAGACTAAGAAGGTCGTAGGAGTCTGTACGCGAGCAGATTTATAGCCTGGCTGGTTTCAAGGAGAAGTTTTCAAGTACTTGCAGATATCGTCGGAACCTCACGAGATAGGTCAATAGAGGTCAGAAGTCGCAGCTGACTATTATAATAAAGCAGCTTTCTGCACTAGATTTTTGTAATACGTAACGGACTGTTGCGGTTCAGAGGAACATCTAGGTCGTTGGGCAGCCGCACCTCCGTGCAGTGAGCGCATCTGGCGCCACAGAGCAGCACTTTGAGTTTCGCTTGTGAACTGCAAAGACAGTGAAAGCATTAAATATTCATTGGCTCATCTCGCAGACTAACAAGGAGCCGGAGTTGCAGCGCAGCCGAGGCAAAACGCTCGTGGTGGAAGCATCTGCAACTGCGGGAGATATTCCGCGACGGGCCATAGCGGGGCCCCTCCTTACCCAGCACTCTCAATACTAGTGTGTAATCAAAGCAGCGGCAGCTGACAAGTACCGCTGCTTGCTCAGCTATCAACCTCCTTACCGATTCATAGTTTGTCTCGTCTACGAATTGATTCCATATGTTTCAATTTTTGCACCTAGTTTTTCACTCCTGGACGTTATGTCTTCAATTCCCTTTCACATTAATCGCTGTAGTCTTTTCACATGTGACAGGAACTCAGATATCATGTAAACAAAGATACTAGGGCGCAACCATAATTATTTCACCTCTTCGTACTAGCTATTCCGTCTAGGACGAAATCAAGTAACACGCATTTTCAGCAGAGATTAAGTAACTGTCATGTGGTTAAACAATCAGTACGCGGCTCAATTTTCAATGTCACGCCAGATGGCACGAACCTGCCTCGATATGTACTAGAGTAGGAGAACGTGTACTTGCGACAGAAGACTAAAGCACTAAAAAAATATTAGCTTTACCAGCCTGGCGCCTTCATGTAAAGACATCATGCAGGTCTCGAGTCCGTTGCATTTGATGAGGCTTTTCTTATGGAACTGTAATTAATCTCACCTAAACAATCAGGTCGGTAGTTTCTGGAGATGCCAGTTCCTTGTAATAAAATAGCCAACTGTTCTACAATGTGAATAATCATGTCTACGCCTTTCAAATTCACTCGCAAAATCATGTCATTGTCATTGGGCAGAAAAATGTTTTTTCTCACTTTTTAAGTGAGAAACACGTATCATTTATATATCACAAAAGAAATTATACGTTTCAGAAACTATAATCTCCAATACGCACTTCCCAATGCAATGCCATCACACTCAGTAGTGATTCGCTGTTGCGAACCACTTCGCCGGATGGTTATACATAACATGGCCGATGACGTATGAAGTGATAAGGTTCTAATTACGTCGTGATAGAGCAATCCTGACAGGCTATCCCATGCTACTTTGGTCTACACACGAATATTAATTTACCTATTGTTAATAAACTAAAATATGCTGTTCTGCGCACAGACAAGAGCATAATTCTTAGCTGATATCGACTAAATCAAAATATTAATTCTGTTATTGTTAACTAGCTACACCCGGCCATGCTTTTCTGTGACTCAATCTGTTTAAATGGAAAGATGAATGGAAATTGAATATATGTCGTAATCTCCTCCTCTCACACTGTCCGTATCTCCACCCCCCCCACTTTTCTCTGTCCTCCTCCTCCTCCTCCTCCTCCTCCCTCCCTCCCTCCCATCTCCTCCTCCAAGTTTTCTGTGTTCATTTCCTGTCATCCTCTATCTACACTACTGGCCATTAAAATTGCTACACCAAGAAGAAATGCAGATGATAAACGGGTATTCATTGGATAAATATATTATACTAGAAATGACATGTGATTACATTTTCACGCAGTTTGGGTGCATAGATCCTGAGAAATCAATACACAAAACAACCACCTCTGGCCCTAATAACGGCCTTGATACGCCTGGGCATTGAGTCAAACAGAGCTTGGATGACGTGTACAGGTACAGCTGCCCGTGCAGCTTCAACACAATACCACAGTTCATCAAGAGTAGTGACTGGCGTATTGTGACGAGCTAGTTGCTCGGCCACCATTGACCAGACGTTTTCAATTGGTGAGAGATCTGGAGAATGTGTTGGCCAGGGCAGCAGTCTAACATTTTCTGTATCTAGAAAGGCCCGTACAGGAACAGCAACATGCGGTCGTGCATTATCCTGCTGAAATGTAGGGTTTCGCAGGGATCGAAAGAAGGGTAGAGCCACGGGTCGTAACACATCTTAAATGTAACGTCCACTGTTCAAATTGCCGTCAATGCGAACAAGAGGTGACCGAGATGTGTAACCAATGGCACTCCATACCATCACGCCGAGTGATACGCCAGTTTGCCGGTGACGGTTACACGTTTCCAATGTGCGCTCACCGCGATGTCGCCGAACACGGATTCGACCATCATGATGCTGTAAACAGAAACTGGATTCATCCGAAAAAATGACGTTTTGCCATTCGTGCACTCAGGTTCGTCTTTGAGTACACCATCGCAGGCGCTCCTGTCTGTGATGCAGCGTCAAGGGTAACCGCAGCCATGGTCTCCGAGCTGATAGTCCATGCTGCTGCAAACGTCGAACTGTTCGTGCAGATTGTTGTTGCCTTGCGAACGTCCCCATCTGTTGACTCAGGGATCGAGACGTGGCTGCACGATCCGTTACAGCCATGCGGATAAGATGCCTGTCATCTCGACTGCTAGTGATACCAGGCCGTTGGGATCCAGCACGGCGTTCCGTATTACTCTCCTGAACCCACTGATACCATATTCTGCTAACACTCATTGGATCTCGACCAACGCGAGCAGCAATGTCGCGACACGATAAACCGCAATCGCGATAGGCTACAATCCGACCTTTATCGAAGTCGGAAACGTGATGGTATGCATTTCTCCTCCTTACACGAGGCATCACAACAACGTTTCACCAGGCAACGCCGGTCAACTGCTGTTTGTGTATGAGAAATCGGTTGGAAACTTTCCTCATGTCAGCGCGTTGTAGGTGTAACCAACAGCGCCAACCTTGTGGGAATGCTCTGAAAAGCTAATAATTTGCATATCACAGCATCTTCTTCCTGTCGGTTAAATTTCGCGTCTGTAGCACGTCATCTTCGTGGTGTAGCAATTTTAATGGCCAGTAGTGTATCTCCTCTCCCCCCGCCCCCCTCCCTACCTGACCGTCATCGGTGTTTATTGTTATTGCAAATTCAGATTCTGTACAAGTATACTAATCATTAAGCAATAAACAGTAAATACAACATTCCAGTTTGTTAACAACGTTCCATTATTGTATGTTTCATGTATACTGAAGAGCCGAAGAAATTGGTATACCTGCCTAATATCGTGTAGGGGCCCCGCGAGCACGCAGAACTGACACCATGAAACCTGAAGGGCTGTCCATAAACCCGTAAGAGTAGAAGGGGGTGGGGGGTGGGGTGGAGATCTCTTCTGAACAGCAGGTTGCAAGGTATCCCAGATATGCCTAATAATGTTTATGTGTGGGGAGTTTGGTGACCAGAGGAAGTGTTTAAATTCAGAACAACGTTCCTGGAGCCAATCGGTAGCAATTTTGTACGTGTGGAGTGTCGCAGTGTGCTGCTGGAATGGTCCAAGTCCGTCGGAATGCACAATGGACATGAAATGGATGCAGGTAATCAGACAGGATGCTTACGTACGTATCACATCTCAGAGTCGTATCTAGACTTATCAGGGATCCCATATCAGTCCAACTGCACACGCCCCACACTGTTGCAGAGCCTCCACCAGAAGCAGGGTCCATGGATTCATGAGGCTGTGTCCATACCCGTAACATAGAGTTCGGGCTACTTCACAAAAACAAAGTGCCACCACAACCTACATTTCAAATAACTTATATAAACGTGAAAGATGTATTATCAGTGTTCTCTTCTTTCTCTGTTTGCTCACGTATCACGTAACACGCCACATCATCATTATGTCACGGGACGAAGCTGACATCCGGCATCAGTAGGTGCAGTTAACAGCGCAACGCACTCTGCTGCACAACGCTCATCGCCAGGCGCGCACTTTGCTTCGTAACGACTTTGCGCCCGGTCAGCCGTGGACGTGTGGAGTGTCGCAGTGTCCTGCTGGAATGGTCCAAGTCCGTCGGAATGCACAATGGACATGAAATGGATGCAGGTGATCAGACAGACTCATTAACTGCAATTTTTCAGCAATTTTACATTCAAATTAGAGTCAATTACTTGACGATACACTGAAGATATGATGTGCCGCCGCCGCAGTCCTCCCCTCAAAAACACTAACAAGTGTGTGTGTGTGTGTGTGTGTGTGTGTGTGTGTGTGTGTGTGTGTGTGTGTGTGATAGAGAGAAGACGCATGCGAAAAGTTTATAGACACCAGTTATTACTTCCAATCTAAGAACTAACGCAAGACGACTTAGACACATCTGGCTCTTTTGAAAAGTAACAGCTAAGACAATTTCTGCTTCCTTTAAAGTTTATTACCACCAGATTTTAGTTCACATCTGATTAACTGGAAAGTTAATAATATGTCAACAGTAATCCTCGGCATAGCCAAATATGGGCAATAGAGGTAACATAAAACTTAGGGAACTGTTATGATGAAAGAAACATTTACGAAATATTCCTTATGCCGCAAGTAGTCAATGTAATTGGTAGGAATCTTTGAAACAAAATGCCTTTACGATCATCGTCTCTGACACTTATTTTAAATCCGATATTATCGATAACTAACAAATCGAATTAAAATACGAATCTTATTGCGTACCTGCAAAGAATTTCCTTACTGTTTGAAATGTAATTACTGTTATTAACAGGAAGGCCAATTGCAAATGTGTACACAATCTACTTTAAGGAACTTCCAGCCTATTTTTCGAAAGACAGTATTTATTACTGAATTGAAATACAATTTATTGACAGTAGGAAACATGCTAGGAAGAAATTAAATTTGACATTTTTCATGTAATCCACTAAAATGCAATATGTATTGTTATGTTAAAATATCTGTTTTCATTGTGAATGAGACCGTTCTGTAACGAGGTACATTAACTGCCTAGCAACGTTTTAAATCTACACTACGTCCTTTTTTGTTCGGATGTATGTCAAATGTCATTGTGTTTCATTAATCACCGACATCGTAGCAAAGTGTACGTAACACCCATGCGGGACCACTGCTGGGAGGCAGTTTTGCACGAACTTTCGAGGTGTCCACTGTGCTGGTCTGATTTGTGAACGTGTAACGATTTTTCCAAGGAACCCCCTGTGCTTGATTAGCTGAGCTGCACTACTGCCTGCTCGTTATCTCTATGACTTCAAGACGGAAATAAATTACTTCGAAATTCAAAGACATATGTGGCAAAAATTAATGTGAGCAATTTGCTCATTCTTGTCAGTTGTATGCTCGAACTTGTACATTCTTTTCTACAGCAACAGTAGCAGCAGCGGATCATCTTTTCGACGCACATCACTTAAGTATATGTTCAACGAGTTCATCCACCGCTTCGCTTTCTTCAGATACTGATATTTAATTGGATTCAATTTTCGTTACAGCATTATATGAACGTAATTCAGTAGCTTTACAAAGTCCAGTGCGACAACTGACTGAGAAGTATTTGCTCCTAGCCAGTTTCAGGTACTTTTAAGACAGCAGGAACAATATTGTTTTGTTTTTGTTACGGAAACTTTTCACTTTTCTCCATCGAAAATGCTGTACTCTGCAAATGGTATGCCGTTCCAGTCACCCGCAGAATGCCCTGCCTGCCTAGGACAGCTATGGCAGCACGGCGGGTTTCAAAGAAAAATATGCCAATACGCCTGCGCCGATATTTGGCACAGCGCGGCGCTCATAAAAAAGTTCCGATTGTTTATCTGCCGATATTTACGGCGCTGCGTTATTCCTGCAGGTTCAGTGTGTGTTCCCGGCCCATGAGTTATAGCACAGCAGCTTGTAGGGCGCAGCTGTGTGGGAACCGCATCAAAGATAGGGCTCCTCGTTTGTAACTTCGTAGCGAAGGAATATTATTGTCACACATACAAGCGCGCCGCTCCCCCCTCCCCACCTTCCACCTCCCTCCTACACACACACACACACACACACACACACACACACACACACACACACACACACACCTCTTGGGTTTAACTCCCATTGAAGTCAAAAGATTTTTGGAGCAGCACCTCCTGAATTGAAAACGGTCTTTACAAAGTATATTACGAAAGACTGAATATCTTTCGTATACGGCTCTCTTTTCCTTAAATTAATATAGTGAATACAAAAACAAAGCCGAAATGGAAGGACGAACCTTAAAGTTTTATCTATGAAGGCTTTTGAGGATCGTTAGTGCAGTAGTATCTTCACAGGTATCTTGTCGCATAAGACGCAGGGTGAGCGCTACTTTCCTATAACACTATAATATCTTCTCTCTCTCTCTCTCTCTCTCACACACACACACACACACACTCACTCTAGTCCCATTATCGGGTGCAAAGGGAAAGGGAGAGTAGCCTCTGGAAACGTTACACTCTCATTGCTGTCTGTGGTGCACGAAACCCATTAAGGTTTTTTGTCTTTTACGTGCTTCTTGATGTGTCATGACCATTACGCCACCTACTGACATCGAATTGGGCGAAAATGAACTTCTGAACGTGCCTGTGGTGCAGAAGGCACGCCAGGACACACTTTTTAGCGATGTCTCTGTATGATGATGTTGTTGATACCGATCGGCAGCAACGCAATCCCCACGGAAAACTCAATGTCAAAGAGATACTGCGTTGCGAGACGAAATGGCAGATCCTGAACAATATCGCCGACGCTATTTCAAGTAAGGCTTGAGGACCACATAACCTCATCAATCGAGCCCCATCCGCTGCATTTCGGGTCGTTGCAAGTGAAAATGCGGAAGCAACTCAGCGAAGATAGCTGGGGCCAACAGTTGCAGCAGACTAACAGCCAACATCACGTGCACGAGGATCGTAACAGCAACAGAGTGGAAGCACAGCCGTAGGTCCGTCTCTCCACCAAAGGAACTAGAACCAAGGTGACATACGCAGGCATGTGACTGCACTGTTCGCCAGCAGCAACTATGCTCCCTCGGAAAAGGGGAGTCGTCACCTGAGAAGAGGGACTGTGTGACTCTGAGGACAGGCAGCACTTCTGCCAGATTTACACATCCCTATGACGCCATGCAACATTGCCAGATTCCCTCTGCTCTCCTCTGATCTAGACCAATTGCCCTATATACAATATTGCGTGAAGTTTAAAATAGGCCAGTTACCTCAAGTATAAAATGGTGGGAAATTCAAAAAACGAAAGATGGGCAGTTGTTCTACTGTTAGAAAATCCAAGATGGCCGACTGTGCCTATGAGGCTAGCCTGCATGGTTGCTAGGACCCTTGTTTTAAGTATAGAATACAATATGGTGATCCTGGGCATATGGGGGTCACCTGCATTGTTGTCAGATTTCCTCCCAGCCTTATGACATCAAAATCCACATTGGTGATTCATTGTTGTGGGCAAGGAGTTATGAGACCAGCCTCTATGCCAGTCCGCAGCTCGTGGTCTCGCGATCGCGTTCTCGCTTCCCAAGCACGGGGTCCCGGGTTCGATTCCCGGCAGGGTCAGGGATTTTCACCTGCCTCGAGATGACTGGGTGTTTGTGTTGTCCTCATAATTTCATCATAATTCATGCAAGTGGCGAGACTGGACTGAGCAAAGGGTGGGAATTTTTACAGGCGCTGTTAACGGTGCAGTTGAGTGCCCCACAAACCAATCATCATCTATGATGTCAGGACCCAACATGGTTGTCCAATTCCTTGTGTTCCAAGTTTAGAATCATATCGAAACGGTCATATAGGTCCACAAGTAAAGATGCCACTTGCTGCTTGACCTAAGTTTGAACAATTCCCAGGCCAGGCCATCAGCTGAAGAGAGCTGTGTGCTCATGGATGCCAACTCCACTGGGCTACCAGTCACATCACCATGCAGAGTCAAGTCAATTCTTCTGCCTCAGTCACCCACACTATCATAGATGCTTCAGCTGCCCCCACAGACCACGAGCAACGAATCCCAAGTTCATAATCTAAGACCTCATCTATGTTAAGTTGAATTGGTGGGAAATTCAAAAATCCAAGATAGTATTTCTGAGCGCTATCGCTAGTAAACTGTCACACAATAGTCAACCCCTCTGGCATATCTGCCCCTTGTCACACAAGTTAAAATCGTGGGAAATTTGAAAACGCAAGAAATACACTTACAAGGCGTGTGGGAACAGTACTGAGACTGAAAACACTGCGAGTGATCTGGCAATGCTGTGTTGTTCTACTTGTGTGCACCTGTGTTTTCATTCCTTCCAGATGCTCAATTCAAGTTTCAGCTCCACAAAGTCATCACATTATTTTTGAGAGCGCCATCAATGGAGCTGTGTTTTTGTTGTGTATCACAAATACAGGTAGCGTAATTTAGAGCAATGTTACCCAATCAATTTTTGTGTTTAACTTAGGAAATTCACGAGCGTTATCTTTGAAAAGTTGAAACAGGCCAATGGGGAGCATTCCTAATGAAGAGCACATGTTTTTCGCTGGCAGAAACCATTTTTGGAAGGCTGACAGAACACTGAAGAGGGGCGACCTCGCTGAGTGAGACCTTCTGCTTCAAAAACTGATGAAAACGCCGAATCTGTGTGTGTGCGTGTGTGTGTGTGTGTGTGTGTGTGTGTGTAGCCTTGTGAGACTGTTCCTCCAGGACAATCTGTCAACCAAGTGTTTAACAAAGATGTTCTTGAAACTCAGAGAAAAACAATGAATCAATTGAGACTGGACGTTGAACACAAGTGGATGCTGCATCATGAGAATCTCCCATTTCACACGGTCACTTCCACTGTGGAATTTTTGACAAAAAGTATTCTTGTTGTTTCACAGCCTCCCTATTCACCTGATCTCAATCGTTGTCACATTTCTCTTTTCCCAAAATTGAAAAAAATGTTTTAAAAGAACGTCATTTTGGGACTATGTAAAACATACAAAAGAATGAGACCAAAATGTTGAAGGCCCTGCCAGTTGAAGCCTTTCAGGGCTGCTACCAAGACTTGGAACAATGACTCCGGGATGTGTAGCTGCCAAAGGGAACTACTCTGCAAGGGACAATATTGTTGTTTGAAAAATAAATCTTTGGTAGATAAAAAAGTCAGTCTCATTACTTTTCTCAAGCACTTCATAAGGTTTAGCATATGTTGAAAAATAGGGAAAATTCAAAATTTTTCTACTTTTAGAATGATCAACAGCCCACACACGTTCTGCAGGAAATTGTAAAATCCAAACATACCTGTTCTTTCAGTCAGAGAATTTGTGCAACTGGCTGAGGAGAGAGGAAAAAAATGGAAGGGCGGTCCCCACAAACGCATCTAAACATATGTAGATTATTTGCACTAGACATATTTCAAGCACACCAAGAAAGAAGCACATTTATACAGAGTGATGATAGGTTGACTTGTGACAAACGAAATCTTAGAGAATGACATTTTTATGAGCAAAGATATCAGTAACTTATTTGGGCAAGCCATGATGAAAGAACTCAGATACCATCAGCAACAGAACGCAACGCTATATAGTGAGAAAATGTTAAACACAGTGGACCAGTGGCACACAATAGCAAAAGGACCACCAGTAAACAGATTCCAGAGATGAGGTTCATGTTGGTTCTCCTGTCAGCCGCCAGACAAGCTACAGGTACCAATACCCACAAGAGGGGTGCACACACACCCTCCGCCAGCATGCCTCACACAGAGCTGCGGCCGTCCAGTTAGGTGGCAGAACAGTCATCTCCGCAGCCTGGAATCTTGAGTGGTTATACTTTACATAAAGAACAACAAATCTCATATACAGGGTGTAACGGGTATAGGAACAGATATTTTTATGTCTGGTGCCTCACAATGTGCCCACTTCAGTGTTTCCACAAACATATCGCATAATTTACTGCCTGATGTTTTTTGCACAGTAGTAACTGCTCCACTATGTGGACTGTGTGTCAGTGTAGACCAGGGGCTACCAAGATTTCGGCTCACGCGCCATGACCGGGAACGAGTACCAGAGCGCTCAGCCTCACTTCGCATTTCCCCCACCGTCATGTCATGCTGTGAGTGTGAGGTGGGGAAGTGGGAAAAATAGGAACGCGCCGCATTTAAATGGCAGTGAAGTCACACTGCATATAAGTGGGTTTTAAACTTCACGTTTCTAAACAACATAGGTCACAAACAAAACAAATTTTCAGTAGTAATTAATTATTTTTGAAGCGCCGAACACACGGTTTTTATCTGGTACAAACTGCCGGCTATTTCGCAGACTTCTACATTCAATATCACACGTAATCGTGACTTACTCAGTTTCAAAACCCAAAAAAAGGTCTTTCACACAAATGTGTCGACTGAAATATTGTAGCCATTTTGTAACCTTATTATGGAGACTTGGAAACTCTAGGTGAGGAAAGCTATGTAGAGGTACTGGACAGTTTTAAGGTAAAAAGATTTGTCATCAATGGAATTCTGTTGCAGTTCAATAAGTTACATATTCACATACACAGGGGCGCTTTCAACTGAAATGGCAAATGATATCGAAAACATCGCAGAAACAGATGTCCTCAAAATCTTTATAAAACTATCCTTGGAATTCTTTCTAGGCCACAATGAATTCTTCAAACCTCGCATTTTCTTTAACGCCAGTAAGCTTAGAGGATTGGAATGTCCTTGTCACTGTGTGTCTCTCCTACGACGCAATTTTCCTTTTAACTGCAGCCCTATCAAATCAGAAAGAAGTTAATTAAAACTGTGTGCCGGACCGAATCTCGAACTCGGGACCTTTGCCTTTCGCGGGCAAGTGCTCCGGCAGAATTACAGCTGTGAGGACGGGTCGTGAGTAGTGCTTGGGTAGCTCAGTTGATAGAGCACTTGCCCGCGAAAGGCAAAGGTCCCGAGTTCGAGACTCGATCCGGCACACAGTTTTAATCTGTCAGGAAGTTTTATATCAGCGCACACTCCGCTGCAAAGTGAAAATCTCACTCCAGAAAGAAGTTACTTTGCAATGTTTTACTGTGGGCAGTGTGGAGTCAAGTCCACTTACAGTGGTTGGTTGGTTGTGTTTGGGAAGGAGACCAGACAGCGAGGTCATCGGTCTCATCGGATTAGGGAAGGACAGGGAAGGAAGTCGGCCGTGCCCTTTGAAAGGAACCATCCCGGCATTTGCCTGGAGCGATTTAGGGAAATCACGGAAAACCTAAATCAGGATGGCCGGACGCGGGATTGAACCGTCGTCCTCCCGAATGCGAGTCCCCACTTACAGTGCTTAGTCTACACTCCTAATTTTTCGTTCCTTCATTCCTTTTTCCTCCAAAAAAGGAAACAGTAGTGAGTTTTAAATCGAAAAATCGTTCCAGGCATGCCTCTTTACTTGACCTACGTACCTTGTAGTAACATATGAAGTCTCCATACTCTTCATTCAGTTCCACTGAAAACTGTTGCAACTGGCAATGGGATAATGTGTATGTCTTCAGAGATCTTACTGTTCGTACCACCAATTTCTTCACGTGCTCCAGGCCTTCAAATTTAGCACAAAGTGCTTTTTAATGTACAAAACAATGAATTCCGTCCGTCGCTTTTTGTAATTTTTTGCCCGCACATGCAGGACTTGGCCACTCCTGATGTAGACTAACCATTTTATGTCCGGCCGGCCAAAGTGGCCGTGCGGTTAAAGGCGCTGCAGTCTGGAACCGCAAGACCGCTACGGTCGCAGGTTCGAATCCTGCCTCGGGCATGGATGTTTGTGATGTCCTTAGGTTAGTTAGGTTTAAGTAGTTCTAAGTTCTAGGGGACTTATGACCACAGCAGTTGAGTCCCATAGTGCTCAGAGCCAATTCCAGCTATATAATGGCTCGTCAATGTTTCTGCAAGGAAAGATCTCAGAAACAGACACAGAAAATGGAAATACATGACGTCCAAACGGTAGTTTTCTACACCTGCTGCCATGTAAAAATAACGCGATGGAAACTTCGCACCCTCAATAGACACGGCTAACAAATTTCTTCATCTCTTAGTGGAATATTTCCAATGAATAGCTTGTCTGAAATCTACGGTCAAGAGACTTTGGAGACATCTGACGAATCTAAAGGCTAGGTTGATTAACACGCAGTCAAGATCAAAGCGCACACTTTAAGAGTATCGACACAGACGAGCAAAATCGTTATAAATACATGTTTTGTAGAGTGATGGCTTATATTTGACACCCAATACATCAAATTCTGCACGAAACAAGTTATGAGATTTTTGTCATCAAGTGTTCCTGTCAAATTCCACTTCGACAGTTGCGATTTTCCGTTTCTCAGATAGATTGCACAGCAACAGGAAAAAGTCAGAATGAGTCATCAGTGAAATGTGTGTCCTGATTTTTATAGGCGCACTGAACACGTGTCATAGCTCACAACATGCACTTGGTAATGATTTAATACCATCTTAGAGTCCTTAGATCCGTATGTTAACGTAAAATCAACAGACCAATACTTCATTGGTTCGCCAGAGGCGCAGTTTTAAGCATTTTATATGTATACCAGACATTTCCTCACAACTTAGGCGAAGCTATTCGGCAGTGAACACAATGTACAGAAGCATGCAGCTCTTATCCCATCGCTCCATTTGCGAGTGAAATAGGAAAGGGAAGTGCAAGGAACGCTTCGCTATGCGTTGTATGAAGGTTTGCAGCGAATGTATGGTCATTCGATCTTTAAATACAAACTTGCAGTGATCGAAGGCAAAGTGGAGTCGTTTGCACAGAAATCATGAAAAAGTCAGTTAATCATGCTACGAAAATAATAGAAACCAGTCATCTTCGTGGACATAGAAGCGAAATGGAAAGAAAGGGTTGTGAAACCATATAGGGGGAAATGTGGAAGAAATTCGTGTATTTAGTAATACTCCGTATCTTAAGTATACTGTGTATACGAATTTAGTTGGTGATATACTTTTCAAATCTTTAGTGGTATAGATAACGAAGCTGTACGTAGTTTCCACATATTTAAAACCTGCTTTTGGTTTCAACCAACGCCTACAGAAAGCTGTCATCTCTTTATTGGATACACTTACAAAACCCGATTATTATTAATACAATATCACTGACTCCTGTGATGACAGTGAACTCCATGACAGAAAGAGAGCGCATAGGGCATTATAATTTGATGTCTGAATTTAACAGTATGCTGCTGATACTGTACTAACGTCACGAACAGCGCACTAGAGACCTTTATTTCTCTCTTGCAATAACTGTCCGGCAAATGGCAAGAGAAATGTGCGCATAATGCTGGCAGATTCTCGCTATTTCCTTGTCATGGACAAACAACTGCTACAGCTATGAAAATAAACGACTGTTTATGTCCAAACTGTCTGAAAGTTTTTAATTTTTAAATGAACACACCGCCATTTGCCTGTATTGTTGTTTGATTATTTACGACCCAGGTTTCGGGCTTTTATGCCATTTTGGAGTGATTGAGCTAATTTCATTAACAAATGTTGCAGGACATCAAAAACTGTGCCTGGAAGTATACCAGATGTGACGGAGAAGATTCTTTTATGAGTTTGATGCGACTTTTCATAGTACAGTAATCACTGCAATTCATCTGTATCTAACTGCAACGCCTTACACCCAATAGCACACAGTTAAAATAGCGGATAGCAGGAGCGTCATGACTGCATGTATTAGACTTATTGGAGTGAATTACATACACATTCAAAGCAACTAACACATTTGACATTTTCATCAGCTGAAAATCAACAGCCATGAAGTATTTTAGAAAATGCATTTCAAACACCACCTCTTATATTTAACCTACACTGACGGGAAAAAATGGCAACGAAAACAAATAACGCATGTAGTGTAATGAAATTTAGGAAATACATTTTTCTAGGCAACGTTTTTAAATGTTTAACATTGCACGGTCACAGGTAAATGTAAGTGCGAGATAAGTCATTGCAAATGTGAAATGTTGGTACATTGATTACCAGTGTAGCCGTCAATGTTGAATGTAAGCATGCAAACGGGCATACACTGTGTTGTTTGTGGGATGGAGTTCCTTGGCTGTTGCACTTCGTCGGTAAGTACAAAACCGTTAACGCTGTTTGTGGATGATGCTGTAGTTGTCGTCCAATGATTTTCCATACGTGCTCGACTGGAGACAGATTTGGTGATACAGCAGGCCAAGGCAACATGTCGACACTGTCGAGTATGTTGGGCTACAACAGCAGTATATGGGCGGGTGTCATCCTGTTGGAAAACACCATCTGGAATGCTGTTCATGAATGGCATCACAACAGGTTTTATCACCAGACTAACGTACAAATTTGCAGTCAGTTGCACGGAATAACCGCAAGAGTGCTGCTGCTGTCATACGAAATCGCACTCCAGACCATAATTCCAGATAGTGCCTAGCGCGCACACAGGTTGCTTGCAGGGTCCTCAACTGGCCTTCTAACAAACACCCGGCCATCCGTGGCACCGAGGCAGAAACAGCTTTCATCAGGAAGCACAACAGACCTCCACCCTGCTCTCGCTTGACACCACAGAAGTAGCAAATGATGGTGGTTTGAGGGACTGTGGAATGCACGCTACATAGCGTCTGGCTTGGAGCTGTCATGAAAGTAACGGATTTGTAACAGTTGGTTGTGTCACTCTGGTGCCAACTGCTGCTCAAATTGCTGCTGCAGATGCAGTACAGTGAGCCATAGCCATACGTCGAACACAACAGTCTTTTCTCTCGGTAATGTTAGGTGGCCGTCCGGGGCTATGTATACAAGGTGGTCCATTGATAGTGACCGGGCCAAATATCTCACGAAATAACCATCAAACGAAAAAACTGTAAAGAACGAAACTCGTCTAGTTTGAAGGGGGAAACCAGATGGCGCTATGGTTGGACAGCTAGATGGCGCTGCCATAGGTCAAACGGATATCAACTGCGTTTTTTTAAATAGGAACCCCCATTTTTATTACATATTCGTGTAGTACGTAAAGAAACATGAACGTTTTAGTTGGACAACTTTTTCCCCTTTGTGATAGATGGCGCTGTAATAGTCACAAACGTATAAGTACGTGGTATCACGTAACATTCCTCCAGTGCGGACGGTATTTGCTTCGTGATACATTACCCGTGTTAAAATGGGCCGTTTACCAACTGCGGTAAAGGTCGATAACGTGCTGATGTATGGCTATTGTGATCAAAATGCCCAACGGGCGTATGCTATGTATGCTGCTCGGTATCCTAGACGACATCATCCAAGTGTCCGGACCGTTCGCCGGATAGTTACTTAAGGAAACAGGAAGTGTTCAGCCACATGTTGTTGAGTTGAGTTGTTTTTTTGGGGAAGGAGACCAGACAGCGAGGTCATCGGTCTCCTCGGATTAGGGAAGGACGGGGAAGGAAGTCGGCCGTGCCCTTTCAAAGCAACCATCCCGGCATTTGCCTGGAGCGATTTAGCGAAATCACGGAAAACCTATATCAGGATGGCCGGACGCGGGATTGAACCGTCGTCCTCCCGAATGCGAGTCCAGTGTCTAACCACTGAGCCACCTCGCTCGGTCAGCCACATGTGAAACGTCAACCAAGACCTGCAACAAATGAAGATGTCCAAGTAGGTGGTTTAGCTGCTGTCGCGGCTAATCCGCACATCAGTAGCAGACAAATTGCTCGAGAATCGGGAATCTCAAAAACGGTGGTGTTGAGAATGCTACATCAACATCGACTGCACCCGTACCATATTTCGATGCACCAGGAATTCCATGGCGACGACTTTGAACGTTGTGTACAGTTCTGCCACTGGGCACAAGAGAAATTACGCGACGATGACAGATTTTTTGCACGCGTTCTATTTAGCGACAAAGCGTCGTTTACCAACAGCGGTAACGTAAACCGGCATAATATGTACTATTGGGAAACGGAAAATCCACGATGGGTGCGACAAATGGAACATCTGCGACGTTGGCGGGTTAATGTATGGTGCGGCATTATGGGAGGAAGGATAATTGGCCCCCATTTTATCGATGGCAATCTAAATGGTGCAATGTATGCTGATTCCCTACGTAATGTTCTACCGATGTTATTACAAGATGTTTCACTGCATGACAGAATGGCGATGTACTTCCAATATGATGGATGTCCGGCACATACCTCGCATGTGGTTGAAGCGGTATTGAACAGCATAGTTCATGACAGGTGGATTGGTCGTCGAAGCACCTTACCATGGCCCGCACGTTCACCGGATATGACGTCCCCGGATTTCTTTCTGTGGGGAAATTTGAAGGATATTTGCCATCGTGACCCACCGACAACGCCTGACAACATGCGTCAGTGAATTATCAATGTATGTGCGGACATTACGGAAGGCGAACTATTCGCTGTAGAGAGGAATGTCGTTACACGTATTGCCAAATGCATTGAGGTTGACGGACATCATTTTGAGCATTTATTGGATTAATGTGGTATTTACAGGTAATCACGCTGTAACAGCATGCGTTCTCAGAAATGATAAGTTCACAAAGGTACATGTATCACATTGGAACAATCGAAATAAAATGTTCAAACGTACCTACGTTCTGTATTTTAATTTAAGAAACCTACCTGTTATCAACTGTTCGTCTAAAATTGTGAGCCATATGTTTGTGACTATTAGAGCGCAATCTATCACAAAGTGAAAAAAGTGGTCCAACTAAACCATTCATATTTCTTTACGTACTACACGAATATGTAATAAAAAATGGGGGTTCCTATTTTAAAAAACGCAGTTGATATCCGTTTGATGTGTGGCAGCGCCATCTAGCGGGCCAACCAAAGCGCCAAATGGTTTGTCCCTTCAAGCTAGACAAGTTTCGTTCTTTTTAGTTTTTTCGTTTGACACTTATTCCGTGAGATATTTCGCCCGGTCACGATCAATGGACCACCCTTATACTATCTTTGATAACACTGCAAATGTGCAACTTTGATACTTAGGTTTATTTCGTTCTGCTATGGTACATGGTATATTTTATACGTTAATATTTCATGGACGGGTTTCAATAATTGTCTGGGAGGTATCACTGGACACCCTTGATGATGTATCAGCTTAAAACGAAAATGGGATATGTATTTACCTGATCTGTTTTACCCCGTAAGTACACGTATGTAATTTTGCACCACATTTTGGTCGCGTTGTGTTATTTTCGTGTACATTGTGTTTTTTTCAAATGTTTCAATTTCGATGTTGACAGACATCCAATGACGCTGGTCAATGATCGCAACCGGTACATGTTATATAGGTACAATAAAACATCTGATGGTTATAATGCATTTTGTGAAGCAACTAGCACAATTTGTCCCTTGTACTACAACACCCATAATGCTGGAGAAACGAACGCAGCTCGTTGTACTGGACTGTGACTGTCTCACATCTCAATATACATCAATGACAGACACACACCAAACAAATCCATGGGATTTTTAAATAATTTCGGACAACACACTAGCGTTACTTGCATTAGTCTGTTCGGTACACATGTATCCTTAAAACAACATCACAAATCATTCCACAGTAAAAGCTCACTTGTGACTGCTTATACTTCAGTCCACATTGAAATCTCGTGATCGATCATTTCTTACTTACTCACTCACTCCCCCCCCCTCCCCACCCCCCCCCACCCCCCAACACACTTGTGAGCTCATCAAACAACTGTATCACAATTTGAGCCTTATACCACAGGAGTTATAAGGCCTCTTGTACAGGATTTTTTTTTTGCCAGTCAGGGTTGTGGATGGTTGTGATAAGAGTCTGCTGTTACAATTTACACTGCACTATGGTTGACACTTGGAACTGTCGCCGAATTGCGCATGCTAGCGAAGCAATTCTATAGCATATTTTCCACATGCATCAGCCACCTCATATTTACACATAATTCCGGTAAATTGTACGTGCAGAGCTGACATGCAACAATGTCCTCAGTATATTGACATCAGATGAATTTGATGATTATGACACCAACGTAAGTGCTTCTCGAAGCACAGCAACAAAATTTGAATGTTATGCCATGTTGTAAGGCCACTTCTGCCGGAAGTTTTTTGCATGTCATGAAAATGAGTGTCAGGAGATGTGAAATAGATGTGCATTCAGACTTGGAGACATTCTGGTAGTTTGTAAGACATAGAAATATGTTCCACTGTAATGAAATATTTCCAACAATCATCGAACTTAAAGAGCTATTCGAGGTTGTGGGAATTTTATTTTATAAAGCGTAGTTTGAAATATTATGGACTTGGAATATTATTTTACAACATGGGAATATGGCGAAAAACTGAAAACTTTGTCACTGTACCAGTGCAGACTACGTAACAGTTCACCCTCACATTTCGTCATGTATCATCGGGTGTTTCTGACACGTCTCTGTAACAGGGGGGCATCTTGTTACAATTTTGGTTCAAAAATGGCTCTGAGCACTATGGGACTTAACATCTATGGTCATCAGTACCCTAGAACTTAGAACTACTTAAGCCTAATTAACCTAAGGACATCACACAACACCCAGTCATCACGAGGCAGAGAAAATCCCTGACCCCGCCGGGAATCGAAACCGGGAACCCGGGCGCGGGAAGCGAGAACACTACCGCACGACCACGAGCTGCGGACGTTACAATTTTGCCTTAACATGGGTAGTTTATGTGCAGCACAATCACACACGTGTTTCACGGGCATTAGTTCCATCAAACTTGTTTCTGCTTGGCCTTGCAAATAAATTATTTTGTGCATCCTCGTCGCGACCTCTGTTACGTCTCATAACGTCTTCAAATTGGTCACCAACTTTAACTAGTCTATCACCATAATCGTCACTGTCTGCAGATGAACAAATTGTTACAATTTAGTCATCAGAAATCAATCCGTAACTATCACCAACATGATTTCACACTAGTCATTTACGTCATCAACACATTCACTATCTGATGAAAGATATCTGGACAGGAAAAAAAATTAGCTATCAATATGTGTCAGCCTTCGCCTTTATGATGGCTTGAACTCTGCTGGGGACGCTTTCAAAGAGGTGTCAGAATACACTAATACACTATGTGAGCAAAAGTACCGGAACACCTGGCTGAAATGACTTACAAGTTCGTGGCGCCTTCCATCGGTAATGCTGGAATTCAATATGGTGCTGGCCCACCCTTAGCCTTGAAGACAGCTTCCACACTTGCAGGCATACGTTTAGTCAGTTGCTGGAAGGTTTCTTAGGGAATGGCAGCCCATTCTTCACGGAGTGCGGCACTGAGGAGAGGTATCGATGTCGGTCGGTGAGGCCTGGCACGAAGTCGGCGTTCCGAAACATCCCATAGCTGATCTAAAGAATAAGATCAGGACTGTGCAGGCCTGTCCATTAAAGTGGTGTTATTGTCGTGTAACCACTCCGCCACAGGCTGTGCATTATAAACAGGTGCTCGATCGTGTTGAAAGATGCAATCGCCATCACCGAATTGCTCTTCAACAGTGGGAAGCAAAAAGGTGCTTAAAACATCAATGTAGGCCTGTGCTGTGACACTGCCACGCAAAATAACAACGGGTGCAAGCCCCCTCAATGAAAAACATGACCCGACCATAACACCACCGTCTCCGAATTTTACTGTTGGCACTACACCCGCTGGCAGATGACGTTCACCGGGCATTCGCCATGCCCACACCCTGTCATCGGATCGCCACATGGTGTACCGTGATTCGTCACTCCACACAACCTTTTTCCACTGTTCAATCGTCCAATGTTTACGCCCCAGACACCAAGCGAGGTGGCGTTTGGCATTTACCGGCTTGATGTGTGGCTTATGAGCAGCCGCTCGACAATGAAATCCAAGTTTTCTCACCTCCCGCCTAACTGTTATAGTACTTGGTTGGATCCTGATTCAGTTTGGAATTTTTGTGTGATTGTTTGGATAGATGTCAGCCTCTTACACATTACGACCCTTTTCAACAGTCGGCAGTCTCCGTCAGTCAACAGACGAGGTCGGTCTGCACGCTTTTGTGCTGTACGTGTCCCTTCACGTTTCCACTTCACTATCACATCGGAAACAGTGGACCTAGGGATGTTAAGGAGTGTGGAAATCTCGCGTACAGAGGTATGACAAGTGACACCTAGTCACCTGACCACGTTCGGAATCCGTGAGTTGCGCTGAGCGCCCCATTCTGCTCTCTCACGATGTCTAATGACTACTGAGGTCGCTGATATGGCAGTAGGTGGCAATACGATGCACCTAATACGAAAAACGTATGATCACATAATGTATGTGTTAAGAAATGGCAGCTTAATCTTCACGAAGAGCTAAATCCAGTGAAGATAGTGATGTTGGAGACTGGGGTCTGGAATGAAAGACTTCATCCATTAGGTTAAGATCGGAACTCTCAGCACGCCAGTCCACTTCAGAAATACAGTTGCCCCACTATGTACTTTATGACAGGTTGCATTGTCATGATACAAAGCGTCGTCTCCAAACGCAGCACACGATGCTATAATATAGATTAACATCCTTCCACAGTTAATGTTTCCTTACGTGCAACTGGGGAACCACACCCTAACCACCAAAAATCCGTGCAAACAGTAACATCCGTTTGTCCATACTTCACTGTTAGCACTACACATGATGGCAGATGACGTCCTACGGGCATTCGCTAAACCCAGACTTTTTCATCGGAATGTCACAGGGTATAGCGTTATTCATCACTCCATACAGTCATCAAATGTCCAGTTCTGTCGCTCTTTACACCACCACAAGCGTTGCTTGGAGCTGACTACAGCTTATGAGGATCTGCACTGCCAGCGAAGCCCAGCCCATTCTTTTTACGTTTTTATGGACAGTCATTGTGCTAGCTGGACTGCTGGTAGCTTTTTAAAACACACGAGCCGTTCTGCTGATTTCACGTGACTTTTTACACCCGCTCTCTGCAATGCACAGCGGTCCCTGTTCGTCATCACATGAGGTCTTTCTTGTTTCTGTTTGGCTGTGCTTGTACCTTCGCGTTTCCACTCCACAGTCAAGCCACGAACAGTCTACTTAGGCAAGCTTTTAAGGATTGAAATGTCCCTGATGGACTTGATACTCAGTGACCTCCTAATACGAGTCGGCGATCGAAGTTACTGATGTTTGTTGACCGAGCCGGCCGGAGTGGCCGAGCGGTTCTAGGCGCTACAGTCTGGAACCGCGCGACCGCTACGGTCGCAGGTTCGAATCCGCCTCGGGCATGGATATGTGTGATGTCCTTAGGTTAGTTAGGTTTAAGTAGTTCTAAGTTCTAGCGGACTGATGACCTCAGAAGTTAAGTCCCATAGTGCTCAGAGCCATTTGAGCCATTTTGTTGACCGACCCATTCTGCTGCTGTTTTTCTCTACTGACAACACAACAATGTCTGCCTCCCTTCATACTGGTAGGTCTGTCTCTCGGGACGTCTAGTGGTGATTCCTTTTTATCAGACAGTGTACGTCACAGCATCCTGGAATGTTTGTACATGCTTTACTGAAATCGTTCAACGTTTATTCTTTATCCATCTCATGCAGCGCATCTAATTTATTGTCCATGGACGTTACCATTTTCTTTCTTTTTCATCTCATTTTACACTCGCAGCAAACGGGGGAATACACTACTCTACAACTCACTGTTAACTGGCACCATGGGAGGTTCCATAAACGGCAGTTGGCTGAATTTTAATTTATAGACTATTGCCATCTATTGCTCCACTGTTACCTTAGAAAATACCTAATATTGCACAGCTACTGTACTAAAAAATGAAACGGAGATCTAGATTAATGAGGGCACGATAAAAAAGGCTCCACTGAACTCTCTTGTGAAACGCTATTTTGAGCCAAGGGTGCCAGGACTTTTCAGACACACTGCAGACCAATGTTCATATTTCGCAAATCTTCTGTAATGAAATTGGCACATTCAAGGTGGTAAAACAGGACGCTAACGAGTAATGCGGGTGCATAAAAGCAATACCGTCACAGTCGTCAGGAGAAAGCGTCAGTGACGCAGGCGGCTCGCGGCTTGATCGACGAAGCCCGAGGCGGGCGTGCAGCGCCGCTGATCCTGTATAAGACGGGCCGCAGCAGCTGCCACAGGCAATTTCCGCAGCCGGGCCGGCAGGAAGCCGTGTGGAGGCGGAGGCGGGCCGGCACCGCCCCTGCACTTGACCTCGCGCTCACCCGCCAGCGCTCACCGCCACGCGATACCGAACCCGGGTCTCATCGCCACTGGCCTACACAGCCACACTTGGCGTGGAGCTCTACAGCGAGGTGTGGTCCTCAGGGTTCCACACTCTGGTCACTTCATTTCCCAACATAAAAAACTAAAGCTGACTTCATCTCTGAGACTGGTTTTCTCATCGTCGTGCTGCACTATGCAATTGTCCTGTTGGAAGTCGTACGCTCTTATCTTCTTGTTTTATAACAATCCACTTACGCAGAAAGTTATGGCGGTACCTACAGTTTAACGTGGACTCCAAACCGCACTGTTACTCAGAATTTACGCGTGTACAAATCACTGCCAGAAATGAAACAAGCGATAAATGAACGAACCAAAGCTAGGACTGACTGGGGATTTAAACAAGAGGCAGTTGGATTATCAGTCTCAAGTTATCCGCAGTAAGATTACATTACGAGCCAAAAGCTACGTCCCGCGTTAGAGCAGACCCATGCCGCTCTAAGCTGATCAGAGTAATAGTATTTGATCTGTTCGTTACCCACAAACCTGACACGAGTACATAGAGAACCTGTATATTGGAGGATGTAACAGATTCACTGATCTTGCCCAAATCTGAGAAGCAATTTTTCTTTTTTTGTAGCCCTGCCCTCGGTCAGTATCCTGTCCTGTGTGTTCCTCCCATATTGACTGAGTAAGTGGTTGCAAAGCGCTGTGCGGTCTGTTGACCTTGGCCGCTGATATGACTATCGCCGCGCGGAGGACGCAGATCCTGGATTTCCTTGGTCCGCGTCCTGGTCGTCCAGGTTGGGAGCTGGCGACTGCTCCCGCCCCATCATGAGAAACTTGGTTATAGTAAACACACTACAAGCAAGCCTCGTAATTTCATAATACAAGACAGACATTGAATATTCGTAGCTCTACATAAAATCAGTTTAGTTAAGCAGACCAAAAAATATAGGATGCATTTAGTTGCTTTACAGGAGGTTCGCTGCGGTGGTGGTACTGGTACCCATTGTGTCGAGGGTATACAATCTGTTATGGAAGCTGTGATTCAGGACACAAATTACGTATGAGATTTTGCGTGAGTAAGGCTGTAGCTGCTAATGTATCTGGATTTTCGTCCATCACTCCTAGAAAAGCGGAAGTACTAGTGGACACAAAGAAATATAAAATATAGTTTGTGACCTGCTATCCGCCCACAGAAAAAAGCACTCTACGTCGGAACATCTGTGACTGATGCGAAATCAGTTCCTCGATTGCCTGGACATTGTTGTTTGTCGTCGATGTAGATGGCCTTCATGAGTGCAATCACACATTAGCTAGAATCCCCCTACCCCCTTCCCCACCAACCTTTGCACCTAACTAAACTCCAGAAAGAAAGAATTTTCTTGGAACATTTTTACTTTTAAAATGATGGAAGTTGAATGAAACTTTGTGTGTGTGTGTGTGTGTGTGTGTGTGTGTGTGTGTGTGTGTGTGTGTGTATGTGTGTCAGGTGTATCCACTATACGTAATGTTCGTAAATCACTTGAGTTACTTCTGAGCTGGAAGAAATTAGATAACCTTAGGCTGTTAATGCTTTGTGTCTAACCCCTCTAATAATAATAACTATAATAATAACAATAAAACTGTATCAACGCTAGAGTAGTCCTTATGTAGTTACTGCTGTGTCGTGCTGTCAATTAATTCATTTGTCTGTCTCGAAGCGAGCAATGAAGCAATCTCTGGACTACTGCAGGTTCTATTTACAATTTGGAGAAGACATTTTCTTGAAGTATTTAGCATTCGTTATATGTATGTCTTCCTTTTATTATCAGCGATGTACGGGACAAAGCACAACATGGGTGTAGTATGTGTACTATGTGAGGAACCTGTAACCTCCACCGCATTAAGGCCATTAATTGAGAAAACGTCATTACTGTTAGCTTATATAATCAGTATTACAAAATTGTGATCATAATAAAAAGCTTTAGAAAATAATTTAGTTTCGTGACAAACAGAATCGAACCGTTTAGTTTTTACTCCTCAAGAAACTTCATTTACCCCCTGAAGGGTAAATTACCACCAAGTTGGGAACCACGTCTGGTAAAATATGGCGCACAGTGATCTGTACGTGACAAGCGCCACAAATTGGAGGGTCCTCTCACCGGAGGAATACGCCGTGCTTCAGGGGGCTGTGGCCTATGCGAAGACGAGTAAGGACCTCATCCCGCCTTAGTGGCTGAAAGGACGTACGCCACGGCTTTACTAGACGCAACCTGTTATACGTCCCTTCCAGCCGCTGGTCTTCACATCTACAGCTGCATCTACATGGTTACTCGGCAATTCACACTTAAGTGCCTGGCAGAGGGTTCATCGAACTATTTTCATACTACTTCTTTACCATTCCACTCTCGAATGGCTTGTGGGAAAAAGGAACACCTAAATCTTTTCGTTCGAGCTCTGATTTTTCTTATTTTTTTATGATCATTTCTCCCTAGGTAGGTGGGTGTCAACAAAATATTTTCGCATTCGGAAGAGAAAGTTGGTAATTGAAATTTCGTAAATAGATCTCGCCGCAAAGAAAACCGCATTTGTTTCACTGACTGCCAATCCAACACGCGTATCATATCAGTGACACTCTCACCCCTATCGCGAGATAACACGAAACGAGCTGCCCTTCTTTGCACTTTTTCGATGTCCTCCGTCAATTCTACCTGGTAAGGATCCCATACCGCGCTGGTAAGACACTGGACTCGCATTCGGGAGGACGACGGTTCAATCCCGCGTCCGGCCATCCTGATTTAGGTTTTCCGTGATTTCCCTAAATCACTCCCGGCAAATGCCGGGATGGTTCCTCTGAAAGGGCACGGCCGACTTCCTTCCCCATCCTTCCCTAATCCGATGAGACCGATGACCACGCTGTCTGGTCTCCTTCCCCAAAACCAACCAACCAACCATACCGCGCAGCAATATTCCAGCAGAGGACGGACAAGTGTAATGTAGGCTGTCTCTTTAGTAGGTGTGTCGCATCTTCTAAGTGCTCTGCCAACAAAGCGCAGTCTTTGTTTCGCCTTCCCCACAATATTATTTATGTGGTTTTTCCAGTTTAAGTTGCTCGTAATTGTAATTCCTAGGTATTTAGTCGAATTGACAGCCTTAAGATTGGTGCTATTTATCGTATACCCAAAATTAATCGGGTTACTTTTAGTACCCATGTAGATGACCTCGCACTTTTCTTTGTTTAGGGCCAATTGCCACATTTCGCACCATACAGAAATTCTCTCTAGATCATTTTGTAATTGGAATTGATCGTCTGATGATTTTACTAAACGGTAAGTTACAGCATCATCTGCAAAAAAATCTAAGGGGGCTGTTAAGAATAATCACCTAGATCATTTATGTAGATCAGGAACAGCAGAGGGCCTATGACACTACCTTGCGGAATGCCAGATATCACTTCTGTTCGACTCGATGATTTACCGTCTATCACTACGAACTGTGACCCCTCTAAGAAGAAATCACGTATCCAGTCACACAACTGAGACGATACTCCATATGCACGCCATTTTATTAATAGTCGCTTGTGAGGAACGGTATGAAAAGCCTTCTGGAAAACTAGGAATATGGAATCGATCTGAGAGCCCTTGTCGACAGCACTCATTACTTCATTGGAATAAAGAGCTAGCTGTATTGTACAAGAACAATATTTTCTGAATACGTGTTGGTTATGTATCAATAAGTCATTTTCTTCAAGGTGATTCATAATGTTCGAATACAACTGGTTCAAATGGCTCTGAGCACTATGCGGCTTAACTTCTGAGGTCATCAGTCGCCTAGAACCTAGAACTAATTAAACTTAACTAACCTAAGGACATCACACACATCCATGCCCGAGGCAGGATTCGAACCTGCGACCGTAGCGGTCGCTCGGTTCCAGACTGTAGCGCCTAGAACCGCACGGCCACCCCGGTCGGCTGTTTGAATACAGTATATGCTCCAAAATCCTGCTGCAAATTGAGGCCTGTAATTCAATGGGTTACTCCTATTTCCTTTCTTGAATACTGATGTGACCTGTGCTAGTTTCCAGTCTTTAGGAACAGACCTTTCGTTAAGTGAGCGGTTGTATATGATTGCTACGAAAGGCGCTATTGTGTCTGCATACTCTGAAAGGAACCTGATTGGTATACCATCTGGACCGGAAGACTCGCCTTTCTTAAGAGATTTGGATTGTGTCGCAACACCCAAGATATCTACTTTTACGTCACTCATGCTAACAGCTGTTCTGGTTTCGAATTCTGTAATATTTACTTCGTCTTCTTTCGTGAAGGAATTACCGAAAACTGTATTTAGTAACTCCGCTTTAGTGACACCATCATCGCCGGCCGGTATGGCCAAGCGGTTCTAGGCGCTTCAGTCTGGAACCGCGCGGCCGCTAAGGTCGCAGGTTCGATTCCTGCCTCGGGCATGGATGTGTGTGTTGTCCTTAGGTTAGTTAGGTTTAAGTAGTTCTAAGTTCTAGGGGACTGATGACCTAAGATGTTAAGTCCCATAGTACTCAGAGCCATTTGAACCATTTTGAACACCATCATCGGTAACATTTCCATCGCTATCGCGCAGTGACTCTGTACTTTAACAGCGTGATGACAGGAAGCAGGAAGATGGCACACTAAAATAAATGAGGATCGCGACACGCCTCCTTGGCTGCAGCGTCCGCCTAATTTACTTGCGTATACATGAAGTGATGAGTTTTCAAAGATTTACGAGGATTTCTGATACTATCGTATCTAGCTCGAGCCATTTTTTTGGCTGAAGAGTGGACTATTTTGAAACCTTAATTAAAAAACCTCATTTTACTTCAGATTTTCCGATTCAGCGCTCTGTTACATTGCTCATAAAAAGGCGTTAGTTACTGTGAGAGAGTGCAGAAGTAACGCTGCTTACGAATACACGTTCATCCAATTTGAAACGTAAGTGACGCAAGCCTTTCGCAAGATGACAACGCGAAGATGAGAGCTCCGTTGCGCATACAAGTTGAAGGACGACGGCTGTCCCCAGACGGCACCGCGCTGCCGTGAGCCTGAAACTAGTGACGTCACAGCGAAACATCACAACAGCAAGGACGGCCTAGGTGTCACTCGTAGCGATGGATGTGGCGTTGCTAAACATGCGCTCAAATAACATTCTGTCACGACATTCCCGACGACGTCTCGGCGGCATTGTGATACAATGAATACCAAAAACCAGTCAATTTTTCCACATATGATCACAAACTTATGGGCGGTCTTATAGTTCTATCCGAATGGTTTGTTCATCCACTGTCTGAATGGTTCGTACATCCACTGTCAAGTCCCACCATGACTGTCTGCTAGTTTGAAGAGTAACTGTCGTTTGTGGCAGACACTGTAGCTACATGATAGGAAAGTGTCATATTCCGCAGCTACTGGTAAATTGTTTATTTACGTCCATCACACTTCCCATATCAATGGAAGACACTTTAGTGGAGAATTCTCTCGGCGGATATGACTTTCAAGGCAGTGCTGCAGATTGTCAAATACGTTGAGGTTCGACGTCAAGTGAGAAAGGGAAGTGCTGTTAAGTCTTTTCAGCGCGCATATGAGTATTTAGAAACTTCCGGCCACATGGTGAGCCTCGAATACACCATTCTTCCCAAAAAAGAAACTTTCATTTACAGGTGAGTCTAATCTCACAAGGGGTAACCGCCGTAGGTCGCTCTCTCATACACACTAAATTTGGCAGCGTGAAACGTAGCAATACATACCACAGCAGTTTGTTAGCTCCACAGGATCTAATCATTAATGAGTAGCTTTTTCAACACTTAGTATCAAGAGACCACCTGTTCAGGATACGGCTTCTTCAAACAAGCGAGACATATAACAAACATCTTCAGATAAGAAACACAGAATTTTTTCAGATCAACAGCTAAACACAGACACACTGAACTGGCGGTGCAACGCCCATATTTATAACCTCGTGTTTATCGCGAAACAAACTTTTTAATTAAAATAATTTTGTAATAAACACATTAATTTTGAAAAAGTATATATTTTTGGAAATCTAAGAATTAGGGTTACAAGAGTATAGTACTGGTTATTCAAATCTTTTTCAAAATTAAAATCGGAAGTCTAGATCGCAAAAGAACATTGATTAAAAAATGGCAACTAGTTTCAGTCAAACAGCGATCACCTTCAGACCGCATGCACCAATATGGCAGGCGAAGGCGGTGAACTGCTCAGCAGTTGGCGTTTGTGCATCCACGATACCTGCTCCGTTCACCGCTACCGCCTGCCCTAATGGCGCATATGGTATGAAGGTGGTTGCTATTGGACTGAAAATAGCTGCCGAACTTTTAATAAGTGTTCTTCTGCGATTAAGACTCTTTTCATTTTAATTTTAAAGGTTCCATTAATATTGCTGTTGAGTTCTCCATAAAAATGCTTTAAAACATTAAATCTTTCAGATTTAGAAAAAAAAATATTCTGGAATGGGAATTTTTTCTTGTCAAGAACTTTTCGAACAAATTATTTTTGAAGAAATATGATTCAAACGTGGGAAAAGAATTGTTCAATTGAGGGGCATCATGGCTAAACTTCACTTGCTTAGAAATTTTAGGTATTACATACTTTGTAAGTATCGTGATTTTGTACATTTGATTTACATTTAATAAAGCGAACTACACTATTACCAATCAGCAAACTAACAAAGAAAGAATGAACAATGAAGTTAAATGCGAAACACCTTTAATAAAATTTTGGCAACTTCTGGAACATACTGGTTACACATTACATAGTTATTAGCTAGTATAAACAAACAGGTGTTATTTGGATCATTAGCTCCCTCTTTTGCTCTTAATTAGGCTACGTCCTTTACTTTAAAATAAAGTATGTGGTGATGAACATTTATTATCACAATAAGCTTTTTCCTCTTGGGTGGCACAGTCACTAATTCAGTGAAGGGTAATTCATTTTCCACTCTTGGTGGCTATACAATCACTATTATTTACATCACTCTCAGCTGTTTCCGGCCGTTCGCCGTTTTCGTCTGAATGCTCTTACATTCTTACATACACGGGCGATGACAACGTTCTACGATTGTCAAGAAGTGAAGCCAACTACTAGCGGCAGTCGCACACATATAGAAAATAGAGCTCACCACACAACTCGCACGCAATATCGTCCTCCCCACGTTAATTCGATAGCGACAACTGGAAATAACCCGGGGAGGACGATGTTAAGTATGACTTGCGTGGAGAGTTTTCTATTTTCTATACGTATGCCACTGCGCCTAATAGTTACTTTAATTAATGTGTTGACGTGCGTAGAACGTTGTTCTCGCTCTTGACTTTAAGAATGTAGGGGTATGCACTTGATATTGGCTACCGGCCAATATCAGGGCATGACGACGTAAATAACAGGGGTTACTTAACAGGCAAGGTGGGAAATGCCCATTTATTATTATTGTACGTTAAATGTACGTGTTGTACCCGAATATAGCTCGCTTTTGAACTATGTTTCTGTTAGTTACAACACATGCTGAATGAAGTAAATACTTGAGTGTGATCACACGCATGGCGTAATTCTGATGGAAGCTAGTATCGAGTTCTACTATAAACAGTGGTAACGAATGTTACAGTAATTGAAATTTACCTAACCCCAGTTTCTAGCGGAGTATAGCACACCGGAAGAAACTGGACGACTCTACTGCTCGCCGAACTGAGGTGATTATTGAAGCTAGTAGTGGTGTTGCACGGTATTAGTGTGGCGTAGGCTGGGAGTAACGTTTCTTTTTTCGGTGTGCTTGGAACACTTCTTGTGTAACGTCGGAAGCTCCACTGCACCGTGTGACTTGGTCTCCACGTACCGACACGCCCTATTTTCACCTCTCACCTCCTACGCGCTTGGAACTCTTGAATTTTCACAAATATCATCATTAGTGACATTACACCAATCGGCATATTCTTTCTCCAAATTGTCTCGAAAACAGTTAAAAAAACTTTGTCGTTTCAGAATTAGCCTCTTTGCAGTTACGACATATTGGTTTTCCTCTATTCATACAGCAGTGAACGCTCTTTATTTGACTGCAATTTTCTCAGATTGCTAATCTGTCAGTGGATGTCACCAGACATGTTTCACTGACTACGCTTTACTACAGTTAAACCCGGAAGATTATTTATCTCAGTAGCCGGATTAGTCTGTGTAAAATGTTGCCGAATCTGACAAATTATTTAACCAAGTATCCGGGACGCACTAATACCGTCCGTAAAAACCATTTCCGGTCCCCGTGTTAAGCCTCTTGTTACGCCAACTGTGCTTTGAGAATTACTTTGTGTTGTGAACCGAAAAAAGTCAAGAAACTGTGTCTGCTTGAAATAGTATTCAACACGTAGTAACTAACCAACCACTAATAATCGTACTTTGTATAAAATTTTGCATTATGTGTCCTAATTATTAGGACGGTGTATACCATGCCGCAACGGGTAATAGCGTCTCTACCGAACAAAAAAATGGCTCTGAGCACTATGGGACTCAACTGCTGTGGTCATCAGTCCCCTAGAACTTAGAACTACTTAAACCTAACTAACCTAAGGACATCACACACATCCATGCCCGAGGCAGGATTCGAACCTGCGACCGTAGCAGTCGCACGGTCTCTACCGAACACGTTGGCTGTGTTGGAACGATGTTGCAAGTGGAACTTGGTTAACCAAAGGTGATGTGCTCTCTTATGCTGATGACAAATTCCTTTTGCACGGAACATCTTTAATATCTTCTCCTCCCTCATCTTGCCGCCCCCCCGAAATTTTTAGTGAGCTAATTTTGTGTGGCCAACATTTGGCCTAAAAATATCGCGGTGGCTATCGTCATTTTCAATGCTACTGCTCTTCTTTCTAACGTAACTTATGAAACCAGGAGTCAGTATACACAGACTATAATTGGTCAGTTGGCTGATTGATTGATTGATTTATTTATTTATTTATTTATTTATTTGGTGACGGGGGAGGGGGCGGGACCAAACAGCAAGGTCATCGGTCCCATCGGATTAGGGAAGGAGGGGAAAGGAAGTCGGCAGTGCGCTTTCGAAGGTACCAACCCGGCAGTTACCTGAAGCGATTTAGGGACATGACGACAAGCAAAACTGGGATAGCCAGACGCGTATTTGAACCGTCGTCCTTCCGAATGCGAGTCCAGTGTGCTAATAATTGCGCCACCTCTCTCGGTACACAGTAATTACTGAGTACCATACCTACCTTGACTGTCTGAAGCACAATCTTAGAAGACAATGTATTTCCTTTTGACACTGCACACGACCGTCTTTTCAATGCTAAGCGTACGTTTGGTACTCTGTAACTGTGTGTGAATACGTACATTTTAAGTGCTCTCTCTCTCTCTCTCTCTCTCTCTCTCTCTCTCTCTCTCTCTCTCCCCCCCCCCCACACACACACACACACAAACTCATTATGCTGACAGTAGCTAGTTCATTGCTTCTACACATTTTATTTTTGAAGCTTCTAAAGATTTTCATTAAGCACGTCTTACCTCTGCGCCTTCACTGGATGCTAAAGCAAGATAATGTCAGCTTACCTGCAAAAAAGAAAGTTTGTTGTTAGTATCTTTAAAATACTTGAAAAATTACTGGGATATTGACGAAGGAACACAGAGCCAGAGAATATTCAGCACGACTAAAACAGTAGAAATACAAAAAGAACAAAGACAATAAACTAAAGAAACGTGTCACGCTTATAACTAGAAAATAGCAATGTTATTCAAGAATACTGACCTGTGTATATCCTTTAGAGCCAAACAAATACCTCTGACATATCCTGAAACACAACATAAACTCAAACATATTCATGCACAAGAAGTGGTATGTTCAAGAGGTGAATGTTGGGATTTTTTTCAGAATTGTTTCTATGAACACACAAATAATTTCCGTAGGCTACAGAGGGTACACTAAAAGAAGTAAAGGTAGAAGTACACAAGTGCCCCAGAGAAATTTGCTGGGACCCTACTTGTTCATTTTGTTTATTAACGACATTACAGATAATATTAATAGTACCCTAAGACTTTCGCAGATGATTCAGTTAGCTAAAACGATGCACTGTTTGAAAAAGAATGTTCAGGCGAATCTTTGAGAGTATTAAATGTGGTGCGAAGATTGGCAATTTGCTTTACATGTTCATAAATGTGTAACAGTGGACTTAAGAAAACTAAAGATTTAGTACCACTACAGTATCAGTGAGCCACATTTTGAATAAGTCAGCTCTTACAAATAACTGGGTGTAACAATTCGTACGAATATGAAACGGGGAATGATCACATAGGCTCAGTAGTAAGAGTAGCCCAGACTTTAGTTCAATTGGCATGGTACTGGGGAAATGCAGACAGAGGACTGCTTACGAATAACCTATGCGTCCCATCTTAGAATGTCGCTCAAGTGTGCGGGATCCGCAGCAAATAAAATGAGAGGATATTAAACTTATACAACGAGGGACAGCACAATGGTCACGTATTTGTTCGGCCAGTGGCAGAGTGTGACGGAAATTCTGAAAAAAATACTGAATTAGCAGACGCTTTAAGGTACAAGAAAACAATCCCGTGATAGCGTTGTTCCATAGTATCTAAAACTAACTTGAAGTGGGAAACCGAGGATTTTAATCCAACCACCACACGAATACATTAAATGTATTCGCAGATGCGAATGAGGATACTCATCAGCTGTATAAAATAATGAAAATGAAAATTTGTTCCGGACCGGGATTCGAACGCAGATTTCCCGCGTATCGCGATTGGGGCCCCTATCATTAGGCTATCTGAGAACGCTCCACGACCAGACCCAAATTCCCTATGTCGTCAGTCAAGTGTCTACGAGCTGCACATTTACATCCATTGTGTATATTTCCGTATAGGGAAGACATTTTGATACAGGCACAGCAATACCGTATTTATCCAGTGACACCTGGCAAGCCACTTTCATTTCAATGTCTTCCCTGTATAGGAGAATATACGAGGAGTGTTGTTTTTTTTTTTAAGTAAGTACCGTTTTGAAACTGAAAAAGAGGTGCTAAGATATCTCAATAATTTTTACATGAAAGCCTCTACCTTAATCTACTTTTCTACATAATTTCCGTCAATATTGAGGCACTTGTCATAACGTTGTACCAGTTTCTAAATACCCTCCTCATAGAAGTCTGCCGCCTGACTTGTTAACCACTCCATCACCATTGTTTTGACTTCGTCATCGTCTTGAAGATGCTGACCGCCCAGGTGTTTCTTCAAGTGCAGGAACAGATGGTAGTCACTCGGCGCAAGATCGGGGCTGTACGGAGGATGATCTAGAGTTTCCCATCGAAAAGATGTGATGAGATCTGTGGTCTGATTCGCCACATGCGGACGGCATTGTCTTGCAGCAAAACGATGCCCCTGCTCAACTTCCATGGACTGTTGCTTTGATTCTGGTGTGACGTAGGCCACCCATGTTTCATCGCCCGTAACAATTTGGCTTAAGAAATCATCACCGTCGTTGTGGTACCGCCCAAGGAAAGTCAATGCACTGTCTAAACGTTTGGTTTTGTGCACATCCGTCAATATTTTCGGTACCCAACGTGCGCACAATTTTCGGTAATTCAAGTGTTCGGTCACAATACCATACAAAACACTACGAGAAACATTAGGAAAGTCACTCCGCAAGGAGGAAATCGTAAAGCGTCTGTTTTCTCTCACCTTATTGTTCACTTCCTGCACCAAACTTTCATTAACGACGGAAGGACACCCACTCCGTTGTTCATCATCCACATTTGTGCGGCCATTTTTAAATGCTCTCACCCACTTTCTTACCATTACATCACTCATAATATTTCCTCCGTAAACTGCACTGATCTCGCCATGAATATCGCTCGCTTTTATGACTTTAGCACTAAGAAATCTTATAACAGCCCGTACTTCACAGTCGGCGGGACTCACGATTATCGGGGGCATCTTAAACACAACGTAAACAAGGAAGAATCAGACTGTAACGGCGTCAGTACGTAGATTAAGGTACAGGAGGGAGGAGATTAGTGTTTAACGTCCCGTCGACAACGAGGTCATTAGAGACGGAGCGCAAGCTCGGGTGAGGGAAGGATGGGGAAGGAAATCGGCCGTGCCCTTTCAAAGGAACCATCCCGGCATTTGCCTGAAGCGATTTAGGGAAATCACGGAAAACCTAAATCAGGATGGCCGGAGACGGGATTGAACCGTCGTCCTCCCGATTGCGAGTCCAGTGTGCTAACCACTGTGCCATAAGGTACAGGCTTTCATGTAAAAATAAAATTATTGAGATATCTTAGCACGTCTTTTTTAATTTCAAAACGAAACTTACTTAAAAAACACGCCTCGTACATAACGAGAGTGACTGGAACGAGATACATCTGTACTATCATGCACTCCACAGTGGTTTGCAGGGTGCAGATGTAGACGCTGAGCGACTACAACGCTAGCGCAGAGAGAAATTAGTTTCGCGAGTAATGGTGGCGATGGAAGGGGGGAAAGAAGAAGAGGAGGAGGAGGAGGAGGAGGAGGCAGACTATTCTGTGAACGTCACGACGCCTGAGAACTTTTCAACGGAGCAGCTCTTTGCTGCTGCCACTGCGGAGGCTGACAGAGGAGCGAGAGACAGCGGCGACTGTCGGAAACAGGCCTGGGGAAGGCTCCGCATTCACGCAGGGGCTTGCGAGGCGCCTGCCTGCATCATTCTTCCCCTACCCTTCCCCTACCGCAGTGCCGCCTCTTTACAAATCCACCCACCATCGGCTGCCCCTGTGAAGGATGCCGCCTCGCCCGCGAACCCGCACAATACGCATTGTGCCTCGCACTGCAACCCAGCCAACGCCCTAGCAGTGCGGGCTGCCTACCCAACGCTGCGACATTCGCCCTAGAGTACGTTTTATTCCAGTGTCAGCGTACGCACTGCCATCTAATGCTATTTTAAGAGTAACTTTAAGTAACGAACTATCACTCAAATATCGACATGCCATATCAATGCAAAGCAGTAGATTGAATACCGCAGACAGTTCATATTTACTCCTAATATTACTATGACTCATTTCTGTACATGATGTCTAACGTTACAGTAGACGTCATCTGCCAAATAACCAAACTGCTTCATATTTTGTAACGCCTATTGGGCCACAATGTAAGTTATTGACTCTTTTTGACCCGTTAAGTACGGAGTTATGGAACGAAGTGTATTACGCACTTTGATATGCTGTAAGATGCGTTTTTTCATAAGTTCAGTAAACACAACAGATATATATATAACAGGGACTTAAGTCACCAAAAATATATCCTTCGCTATTTACAAGCCTGTCAACGCTGTGGTACTTTTCGATTCCGCAACTGCGAGGCGAAGAACTCGTGTGCCACATTCGCAGCACATTTTCATCTGGAAAGGAGGTTCCTTCAAGACTGTTCGGTAGAACACAGTATATCACATTTGCCAGCCCTCGACTACACTGACTTGGGTCTTTGTGGATTAATGCGTTTAAATTATCTTCGTCAAACCCGAAAGGTCTTCCAGAACGTGGAGAATCACGAATGTCGAAATGATTTTCCTTAACACCAGAAAACGACTTTCTCCCCGTGCTCTCTCGAGTGGCATTATCCCGATAAACGGCGCAAATGTTTCAGGTTGTTTCAGCTCTCGTAACCCCTCTACTGAACTCAAACAGAAGAATATGTCGGAAATGTTCAGATTTCTGCACTTGGCAAGCTATTTTCGCGCGCCACCAACTACACTCACTATCTCCAAATGAAAAAATGACAATACGTAAACTCTAATAGCAACAGCGAACTACAAAAAAAGATTCTATCGATAAATAAACGCACAGAAAACTGAATACCAACACGCAAAACAAAAACGCTACAAACTTATGCAGCAATTTCTTTTTTTTTTTTTTTTTTTGTATGCAGTGAGACTGCTGTCAACTAATTTGATTCTACGAGGGCTATTCCGAAAGTAAGGTCCGATAGGTCGCGAAATGGAAACCACGGTAAAAATCAAAAATGTTTTATTTGCAACAGTTAGATACACCTTGCAGCTACTTATCTCCATAGTCGCCGACCCGACTTAGACGTGTATCGTAGCGTTGTACCAACTTTCCCATACCCTCGCTATAGAAGGCAGCCGCCAGTGCTCTCCGCCAATTCTCTACGCTGGCCTACGGCTCGTTGTCTTGTGCCGAAATGTTGTCTTCATAACCAGCGGTTCATGTGACCTGAGCTGAAACTCAGAGGGAGGCAATTACGGGCTGTATTGTGGGTAATCTCACATTTCCATTTGAAAACGATGCAGGAGCATCTTCATTGCCCCTGCAGAATGCGGCTGAGAATTGTCTTGAAGACGAAACAGCACGACAGTTATGTAATGTTAGCTGCATAGCTTCAGGGGAAATTTCTCACCAGGCCCCCGTACTTGGCGGCAGACACTATTTTCTAGACATCTTTACGCACTCACTGCGAGCTCAGAAATGAGAAGAGCGACGTGATGCTAACTGGGGTTATACTAGAGACACTACCCAACACATCTGTGCAAAGCTTTATCGGATTTTCATAGTCGTTTCCATTTCGTGACCGATCGGACCTTACTTTCGGAATAGCCCTCGTATGTGTCATACTTCATATTTGTACTATTGACATTTTTGAAACTATTGATATTTTTGAAACAACAGGTTTCATTAGCCGATATGTTACGCCACAGAGGTTCTGAGTACAAACATTGATCTTTGGTTGTCAGTAGCTCTGTTGTTGCCAACAGTATTCAGCGAGAGCTAAATGAGTGAGTGAGCCGGGTGTTGGTCACTCTACTGTGCGCTCTGAATATTGCTGACAGAGCACAAAGACAAAGTTGCAGGGGACTTAATTTCTGGAAATCTCATTTGATAATGAATCATTTGAGAAGAGCGAAGTTTGTGAAATAATGTTGTCGCTGCATTGCTTCCTCGAGCGTAATTTATGTGTTTGGAGAAGGGAAAATTTTAATGAGATTCTTCTTTGCTGGTTCGGGTTAGTTAATTCGGACCTGATTATATATAGTCATACGTTCATATGAGTTGCAACCACTTATAGTTTTCCCACTCATTTACCATTTGAATCTCAGGATAGAATCAGACCAAATATCTCATCACATCTTTTCGATGGGAAACTCTACATCATCCTCCGTACAGCCCCGATCTTGCGCCCAGTGACCACCAGAAACACCTGGGCGGTCAGCATCTTCAAGACTATGACGAAGTCAAAACAGTGGTGATGCAGTGGTTAACAAGTCAGGCGGCAGACTTTTATGAGGAGGGTATTCAGAAACTGGTACATCGTTATGACAAGTGCCTCAATATTGACGGAAATTATGTAGAAAAGTAGATTAAGGTAGAGGCTTTCATGTAAAACTTATTGAGATGTCTTAGCACGTCTTTTTTAATTTCAAAACGGTACTTACTTTTAAAAAAAAATATGTCTCTATACTGAGATAGATATGTGTCTATCTCAGGATAGTGACATATTTTTAATAACAAGTAATTTTTGTTTATATGATTATAATAGTCAAATAATGAGTTTAATTATTTTATTTTTTGAATGCTAGTCTTTTACACCATTTAAGAAGTGCAATGTCTTCCACCGCTTCTTCACGAAAAATTGGTTTTCTATACATGTGTATTGCTGCATTGCACTTCGTGGAACACAGTTATTACAACTGAAGCACCGTCTGATTTGCACAACTGTACATTCTTGAATTTCACTGTGTAAGGCTCTCTTGTTGTTTAACTGGTTTGCTGCTGCGCTGTACTTCAATGTACCAGCTTCGAGCAGTACCGAGTTTCCGTTGCCATAAGTAAGCCATGAATAGACCAGTTTTACATCAAAGGACGCAGATCATCCGCAGTTAGGCGTTGCATTTCAAAATTAATATCAGGTTCAGTTTAGGTGAAGTTGAGTTTAAACTGCATCGAACTGAGCCTCAATGACGGATGTAGTTACGTCACTCCATGCTGCTTCAATCCTATGTCAGAGATCTATCAATAGTAGTGGCTAGCAAATGATAGCGTGGGAGTCTGTCGGCAACCGATGTTCAAATGTTTTCAGCTGTTGAGAGATGGGGAGAACGTCCTGACAGAGCGACAATCTCTGTGTCATGGTAGGTCAGGACATCATACGGTTTTTCATTATCTTGTTGGAAGATACGTCATGGAGCCCGCGAATACAGAACACAGCCAGCGGCATTAATACGTCAGAAATGTAGCAGCTGCTGTCCAGATGGTAAATTATGCGAACAAGGGGTAACCGTGATGTGTACCCAGCGAGAGCCCGAAACGTCAATCCAGTTGCTGGTCCCATATGATGGCGACAAAAGTAATTTGGAAACGTTCGTTCTCCTTGGGGTCTCCTCACACCAATGTGTCCTTAGTGACGCTGCAGCAGATCCAGGACTCATCTGAGGTCGTGCCACTGCTGTAGCCAAGGCTGTCGTTGGGAGCATCACTGTCGACGCGTCTCTCTCTGCTGCCGCATCAAGAGAAGCGACAACAATCGCCGCCGTGCTGATAGTAGTAATAATCCAGATATCGTCGCACAGTCCGTGGGGACATTTGACATGCTGCAAAGAAGCTCATTTCGTAGCGTATGTGTCGTAGCTGTACAACGATGAATGGCCGAGCGAACAACAGGTATGCCCCATCGGGCACTACTCGCACGGGGACGTTGCGATCCGTCATCGTGTTCAATACGGCCCTCCTGAAGCAATCGATGCCATGTTCGCGCGACGATTGTGGGATGCCACCCAACTTCAGAAGCAGTATCGCGGAATGATAAACTGCAGCTCGCTAGGCCACCATCCAGCCGTTGTCGAATTCTGACACGTCATAGGAGACGTTGTTTCATCTTCAAATGAAGCATAACACGATCTTCTCACAACTATCCAACTTCCAAACGCGATTTCAGAATGAGACAGCTGCTGCGCAGTGTTTATTGTTAAAAGTTATGTGACACTGGCACAGCATACAACTTAGGAAATCTCTTGGTCGAAATTTAATTTATTCACCGTTCCGCGTTTCGATACATAACCACACTACAAGAAATACATTATAAGAAACGACAATGAAAAAAAAATTTTTCATTCATAATACAGCAGTTTCTATTCATCTTACAGTGGAACACAAAGCAAAGCTCCCGAAAATGAATGCACAAGTCACAGAAAAAAATGTTTTATGTTTGACACTGTTACCGTATCACTTACTTGTTTTGCAGGCCGCTGTGCGCCAAGCGGTTCTAGGCGCTTCAGTCCGGAACCGCGCTGCTGCTACGGTCGCAGGTTCGAATCCTGCCTCGGGCATGGATGTATGTGGTGTCCTCAGGTTAATTAGGTTTAAGTATTTCTAAGTCTAGGGGACTGGTGATCTCAGATGTTAAGTCCCATAGTGCTTAGAGCCATTTGAACCATTTGAACTTACTTGTTTTGTGGAAGTCACGCTTACATCAAAGTACACTTTAAGCAAATGGTTCAATTGGCTCTGAGCACTATGGGACTTAACATCTGATGAGTCGCCTAGAACCTAGAACTACTTAAACCTAACTAACCTAAGGACATCACTCACATCAATGCCCGAGGCAGGATTCGAACCTGAGACCGTAGTGGTCGCGCGGCTCCAGACTGAAGCGCCTAGAACCGCACGGCCACACTGGCCGGCTGTAAAACTGTTGACGCCATCTGGCGAGTGTAATGTTTTCTTCATCGGAATGTTATTGGTTAGGTTCGAATCCTGCCTCGGGCATGGATGTGTGATGTCCTTATCTTAGTTAGGTTTCTAGGGGACTGATGACCTCAGATGTTGAGTCCCATAGTGCTCAGAGCCATTTGAACCATTTTTTGTTATTGGTTGATAGATAGTTTGGCACTTGACTAGACAGATATGAGAGTCTAATTTTCAGTGAGTTTTGAGATCACTTTCGTGAGCTTTGCTTTTTATTTTATTATATGAGTGGAAATTGTTATACAATGGATGAAAATATTTTTATTAGCATTACTTACAATTCGTTTTTTTTTTCTCGCCACAGCTGTGTTCTGATGTGATGTTCCGAAACGGTTAACGGTGAATAAATTAATTTGCGAACAACACATTTCCAAAATTGTATCTTGCGCCAAATCCGAAGGGTCACGCGCAGTCTAGTGTAGTTACGAAAGTGCTGCCTGATTACATTGGTCACCAAAAGTTCCTGAAACTGCATTTGAATTAACTTGTACCAGTAGACCTAAAAATGTATGCTAAAAAAAGTCCTCTGAATTTCCATATTTTGCTGTGCAAGGAATAGTGCTACCATGCGTGACTTAACAGTACGTGACTTAGGAATTTCACCAAACAAAAGTAACAGGAATAAGAATGCTTCCTGTAATTACAAAACGAACTTTGAAAGAATAAATAACCAAAAATGTCTCTCAAAAAATGAACTTGATCCTACGTAAGCTGCTGAATAAACAAAATTCCACAGCTCAATGATAAACATTGCTCTCTTAGGAATGAGAATGTCAGACAATAAATGCAATTTAAACTCAACTGTGTCAGAGTCATTGTTGTTCCCGTAGATAGCAGTTCCGTGTATTAAATTACGCAACCTGCACATCTCGAATTCATAAATTATCTTCATGTATTCTTGCTATTATTCTGCATACGGAACATAAATACCCTCTTCAGGGTTTATAGTTGCGTAGGCTCTGGGCGGAAGTAGGGCACTAAAGTGTGTTTCTGATGTCTCAGATCCCCAATACCATTTGTCAGCTGAGCGTAGTGCAGAAACTCTACGTGGCATGGACTCAACAAGTCCTTGGAAGTCCCCTGCAGAAATTTCGAGCGATGCTGCCTCTATAGCCGTCCATAATTGCGAAAGTGTTCCCGGTTCAGGGTGTTGTGCGCGAAATGGCCTCTCGATTATGCCCCATAAATGTTCGGTGGGATTCATGTCGGGCGATCTGGGTGGCCAAATCATTCGCTAGAGTTCTCCAGAATTTTCTTCAAACAAATAACGAACAATTGCGGCCCGGTGACATGGTAAATTGTCATAAATAAAAACACCATCATTGTTTGGAAACATGAAGTCCATGAATAGCTGCAAATGACCCCAAGTAGCTGAACATAACCATTTCCAGTCAATGATCGGTTCAGTTGGAGCAGAGGACTAAGTCCATTCCAAGCAAACACAGCCCTACACCATTATGGAACCATCACCAGCTTGCACAGTACCTTGTTGTCAACTGAAATCGGGACTCGTCTGACCAGGCCACGCATTTACAGTCGTCTGGGTCCAACCTATACGGCCAGGAGACCAAGGAATAGGCTGCAAGCGACGTCGTATTGTTAGGAAAGGCATTCGCGTCGATCGTCTGCTACCGTAGCCAATTAACGCCGAATTTCGCCGCACTGTCCTAACGGATAAATGCGTCGTACGTCCGACATTAATTTCTGTAGTAATTCCACGCAACGTTGCTTATCTGTTAGCGATGACAACCTACGTTTACGCTGCTGCTCTCGGTCGTTAAGTGAAGGCCCTCGGCCACTGCATTGTCAGTGGTGAGACGTGATGCCAGAAATGTGATATTCTCGGCACACACTTGATACTGTGGATCTCGGAATATAGAATCCCCTCACGATTTCGGAAACGAAATGTCCCATGCGTCTAGCTCCAACTACAACTCGGCGTTCAACGTCTTAATTCCCGTCGTGCAGCCATTGACACGTCTGAAACCTTTTCACACGAATCACCTTAGTACAAATACTACCGCCATCTGTCGATGTGTACATAGCTACACCATGACTTTCATCACCTCAGTGTAATGTATAATTCTGTGAACCTTGCACTACGGAGCCAACATTTAACATCTGAACTCAGCCGCTCCACATGTCCTAGCACTGATGGAAAATGTGAAGGCAAAGGTAACTGACAATAACTGAGACACGACAGTGGGGACAGGTCCACTGACACCTCTTGATAATGAGGGCGAAAAACTGTACCACCGGCCACAACGACGTTATGTCCAGCTTAAATACAACTGTTTCGGAACCCTTACTCTCGTATCAGGTCACCTCGTCTGTGTGTCTGATTTTAATGGAATGACAGTTTCGCTAGGTACAGCATAATTTTACTGGTGAATTGTGATGTGCTGCCTGTAGCCGAGATGAGACTTCACCTCCGAGACCGCAGCCATACGGCTGTATGTGTGACTTAGCTGCTAGAGGTTGCCGCTGCTGTTTGGTAGCCATTTGGTTTGACGAAGATGTAGAGGAGCCTGGGCCTTAACCTGGCGAAGGGCTATCCCAAGTAACTGCAGACAACCACGTACATAGAACCTGTTGGTCGAGAAACCTGAGTACCACCTCCCTGCTGTACTCAGTACGCTGTTTGCTGATTTGGGTCCTGAGGTACCAACTTCACGACAAGCGCCTTCCGTCATGTGCAGTTGGCACCCACTTAAGTGCACGTCCACCTTCGTGAGCACTTAGGCGTGCTGCAATAGCTGCCAGTGAGCCATCGTAGCCTTGCACCTACAGGCACCTTATCAATAATTACTTTCTCTCAGTTAGCAATATTAATGCGATGGAGGTTACAGATTCCTCACGTACACCACCCACTACACATAGGCTGTACATTGCCCCGTACGTCGCTGATGATGGAAGTAAGACACATACGTAACAAATGCTAAATATCTCAAGAAAAAGTGTTCTCCAAGCTGTAGATAGTACCTGCAGTAGCCCAGAAATTGCTTCATTACTCGCTTCGAAAAGACAAAGCAGTAATTACGTGAGGGATACTTTAGTGCTGTACACAGTATTATTATTATTATTATTATTATTAGAGTGGTTAGACACAAAGCATTAATAGCCTGAAGTCGTCCAATTTTTGCCAGTTCAGAAGTAAGGAGTGGAGCAGTGAAGTGATTTAAGAACAGTAAGTATAGTGCACACATCTGAACTTGTTTGATTTTAAGTGGGGGTTGCAGTCTAGGTCAAACATGTGCCGCAATGGAGAGTAATGCAACAAGGGATATACGTTTGGTAACAACTATCCCCCCCCCCCCTTCTGTGGACAATTAGCCAGTTAGCTTCCTTATGTGAGAAGGCGTAGTCAGTAGTACTCGCGATGCACCATGAATTCCTTGGTCATTCAGTCACACACACACACACACACACACACACACACACACACACACACACACACACACACACACAAAATAAATATCATTCATTTTTCATTGCTTTAAAAATTAATGTGTTCCAAGAAAACTCCATTTTTCTACAAATTAGGTGCTAAAGTTGGTGGTAATGTGGGGGAGGGAGTGGCAACAGACGGCGGGGATAGGGGTACTAACTAACGTCTGATTGCACTCAGGGGTAAGGGTCTAAGAAAGGTTGGAGACCACTGTTTTAGACGTATAATAGCCATCCGCACCAGCTATCGAGCTCGTTCTCATGCACTAGTTGCGTCATCACCTCACCTGCTCAGCTTCAACGCCCATTAAACATCCTGCCCCGAGAGTTTTTGCTTGTATATGTTTCACTGTTTTTGACACTGTCAAATGGAGTCCGTAATTTTCTTGCTAATATAATTACATTCTCTGTGGTTTTGAGTGACAATATAATGTCAATTTAAAACACGCTTTTAAATTATTTACTTCCAGTTCCTCATATTTTTATCTGAATGCCAGAAAGTAAAACTGACGTAACTTCAGCGACACACCTTGTGCTATCGCATCGACAGCTAGCTGTATTCATAATAAGGCACTGTATATTTCTTTGCAGCCGCGCGGGATTAGCCGAGCGGTCTCGGGCGCTGCAGTCATGGACTGTGCGGCTGGTCCCGGCGGAGGTTCGAGTCCTCCCTCGGGCATGGGTGTGTGTGTTTGTCCTTAGGATAATTTAGGTTAAGTAGTTTGTAAGCTTAGGGACTGATGACCTTAGCAGTTAAGTCCCATAAGATTTCACACACACACACACACACACATTTCTTTGCAAACAGCTACAATAATTTGTAAGTCTACCAACCGTGAAGTGTTTCTTGCAGGTACATGAGACTCTGTGATTCGTTTTCACGCATTTAAGCAGATTAGAGTAGAACAGCGTCTCACTGCACAAGTAAGGATCAACTGGAGGGCGAAGTCGATCTTGGGTGTGTTGTGGTTGGGAAACAGTGATCACTATTTTTCCCATTCAATCCAGAAGCTGCATTATATAACGACATCCGCATTTAGCATGCGGTATCTAACCCTATACATTTTTTGACTGTTTATGAATTCGCTGAGTATCTCAATTACTTAAGTGCTTAATTAATTAATCATTACAGGTTTCGATACTCTGCTTAAAGTAATCAAATGATGCGTATTAGACAAAGCACTCAAATTTGCGACACACAGCGTAGCATCTATTTGCTTGAGTATGGTAATAAAATAATTAGTGTTGATGAGCACTCATATAAACTGGTTATGATTAAAGTTCGTTTCAAAAATCATCAGCTTAAATATTTGAGTAACACATTTGGAGATTTCGGTATCATTTAAATTTATACGGATGATTTCTGTATTCGAAGTACTACACTTTTATCACTTCTATCTCACAGAACAGAGAAGCACACAGGAACGTTACGCAGAGAGGAGGATAATATCAAAAGCCGGCCGGTGTGGCCGTGCGGTCTAGGCGCTTCAGTCTGGAACCGCGTGACCGCTCCGGTCGCAGGTTCGAATCCTGCCTTGGGCATGGATGTGTGTGTCCTTAGGTTAGTTAGGTTTAAGTAGTTCTAAGTTCTAGGGGACTGATGATCACAGATGTTAAGTCCCATAGTGCTCAGAGCCATTTGAACCATTTTGATAATATCAAAAACTAGCTGGCTGCCTCTACTTCGCATGGGTAACTCCAAGTATGGCAGGCCGAACGATTTGTTTACAATTCGTCCTGATGGGAGAGACAATGAATGACGCTCTCTGTAAGTATTATGTTGCGTGTCGCTTTGGGGAGAAGTTTCTGAAGAGCAAGTTAAAGCCTGACCTACTCGAGAGGAAGTCTCGCCTCACGATCTTCATTGGATTCTCAAGACCACATAGTCCTTAGTCTTTTAGCCCTTCTGGTGTAACCAGAAAGACTCACCATATTCTGGGGATTTTTATTGGCAAACAAAACTGAATCAAAATGTGATATGTACGTACCCCAATTACAAGAGAAACTAAAATAAATCCGTTTTTTTCAAAGCAAAGAATACAAATGAAAGTTATCGAAAGAAGCAAAGCAATGTTGTTACTTTGGTTATGCACAAAGCGAAATCAGTAAATTCGTATATCCTAGCGAAGTAAACACGCTGTTAGCTTGCATTCATAAAGATAAGAGAGTGGTGCTTAATTCTGTCACTGACGTAAAGATTCGAAAAAAAACGTGTGTCACTGACTTAAAACTAGCAATGGCATCTACCGAAGTCAGAAATTACTGATTATGAAATTTATACTCAACTAGTGAGGCAGCATAAACTCTGTTCCTCTGTGTTTTGACAACTGAGTGATCAGGATTCCACGTAGAATTCAAACAAAAACAATCATCTCTATTTGTAAGTTTACTTGCTAATTGAATTTCAACAACTAGCTTAATAACACTATCCCAACAGCTGCAAATGCATGCCAGAATCTCCGTGTTGTTATATTCCATAGCATGACCGGTGTCAAGACAATGTTCTCCACTGGCGGGTTTACTCGTTTGTTGTGCCGCTTGTGCCCAGGACACCGATCCTCCACAGCCCTGATAGTCTGATCAAAAAGACATACCGCAACTGCAAGGTATACGGTAGACATCCAGCGTACGCAAACCAAGATCATCCTTTACGGAACCTAAACGGACCCTGACCTTGGATGGCGATCGAAAAAACACACTTCACGTCATATTTCCACAAAATACGACCAATCCTGTTCGAAATGCTCCTTGCGTAAGATTACCTTCTCTCTCTCTCTCTCTCTCTCTCTCTCTCTCTCTCTCTGTGTGTGTGTGTGTGTGTGTGTGTGTGTGTGTGTGTGTGTGTGTGTGTTTTTTTTTCTCCTACGCTCCGGGAAATGCTAGAAAATGATGCCGCTTTGTTTAAAAATCTGTTTCCGCTGGGAAGTGAACCTAGTATGGCAGGCGAGATTCCAAGACTCCATACGAGCGGATACGGTGAATAGCGAGACAACGGAAGAGCTCGCCTCCGCGGGCGATGGCGCTGCCACAGCCGCCGCCGCCACGCTTTATTTCGGCCGACGAGCAGACTTGGCGCTTGCGGTAGCAACAAAACAGTCTGCGAGCGCGCACACGACCTGATAAGGGGACTGCCGCAGGGTGATACAGACAGTGCACAATCTGCAACGGAATTTCATTTCACTACGTAGTTGCCAGCTGACGCAACGGTCATAAAACCGCGGTAAACAGCTCTCATTCATGTTCTCGACCTCCGCACAGCTCGCCGACACTGGGTGCGAGAACGGACCCCCAGCAGATGCTTCTAACCAGCTTTCCCTATGACCTCCTTTGTTGGTCGTTTCGTAATTGATAGGGGGGGGGGGGAGATCGCAACCTAACCGTTAATGAGACCGTCCACCTGGAGTTAATGACGTCTGATCGGAGCTATAAACAAAGAACATGGGTGTCTAAGTATACAGCGTGTAACTAAATTTCCTTTACAGGTTTTGATCACTTGAAGTGGGGACGAAGACCGTTAAGTTTAGTATACTAACTCGCGTCTGGAAACATACCGCTTTCTCGCTACAAGCAAACTATCAAAATAGTCGTTGCTTTCTGATTACTGCTGTTTGTCACCTATGACCACTTACAACTAGGGCTCGATATAGCGACCACCGCCGTCAATACAAATACGAAACCTCCGTACTATGTTCCCGTACACACGAACACCACTCCGAAGTCCAACACCCGCCTAAGCCATAAACCGCGTCAGTAGATCTTTCTTCGATGCGACAGGGATTTCGTAAATCGAGGGTTTCATGTGACCCGACACGTAATAGTCTAGCGCATGCAAGTCGGGAGAACGTGCAGGCAAGCGATCGGACCATCACGATACACCCAAAGATGACGGACGTCAGAAATTACAGACAGTGGAATTAATAATCAACGGGTGAGGTCCAGATGATCTCTGATCACACGTGAAAAATGATGTGTGCCACAGTGCTGGAACCACATATTTTGACGTACTTGCAGTGGCACATCTTTTAAGAGCCCTTGCAGTACACCTTCGAGCAGTCGGAAATATGCGGCACTCGGTAGATGTGGTGGAACAACGTAAGGCCCAGTCACGCGTCCATCTAGGAACCCCGCCCAAATGTTCAGATCGTATAGTTCCTAATAAACCACGGAGGTTCACAGCATGTGGATTTCCTCAGCCCACACATGACTGTTGTGGAAACTGAGGATACCTTCCCTGGTGAACTTAGCTTCATCCGTGGAAAGGATCCGGCGTGGAATATCGCACGCATCTGAGGAAGTGTGCTCGTGACGCAAAATCCTATGGCAGCATTGCGTGTATACGTCTGTAGCTGCTGCTCATGCAGAACACGCAAGGACACTTCCGTGATCCGCATTCAGTCTACCTGCTATCCTATTCCATTGCATGGAGTACACCTTCTTCAAACTGTAGTGTCCGGCGCCGACTTGGAGCGTCACAGTTGGGTCGTTAACGTATCCGTCTTCGAGGTCCGCTGAAAACCCGTACCAAGGAAGGAGTGTGAATGTGTGTGACAGTATGGGAAAACGCTCCGCATGCAATTGATGAGCATTTCTCCCATTGCAATGAATTTCACCGTACAATGACATTATTTAAGTGTATTCTGCAAAGTGTAGTTCGTCAAGGTCTACAGCAACACACTAAAAATGAAATGTACGTACAGCTTGGATTCTGTACTGTAGTGAATGATTACTACTATACAGTGGTACATTAGGTACGAAGACCAGAAGCACAACAGCAGGTACAGAACTCCCTGGGAATATATCAAACTCAACTGAATGGCATGTAAACAATCTGTAGTGGGAATGGAACATACGCGATCGGTGTATTACGTTCGTAATATTCTGATCAGTGGCGATGAAAATAGGGGAGAACTGAAATGTTTTGAGGTATTTTGCACGTAGCAGGAAACAGCACGTTCCCGGACATGAGCACCTATGCTAAACTCAACCACCTTAGTCCTCACTACAAGTCATCAACGTCTGTAAAGGGAATTTAGTTGCACACTTAGTCACTTCTACCTTCGATCGGATATCTGGCCGATGTCAACAATTCCAGATGCACTATCCCGTTTAAGAGGTACTGATGACCTCGTCCCCTCCACCTCCAGCTCAACCAGTAGTTTTATGTGCATTAGAAAAACGATCCTCTGCTTTGACGTGAATGTCGAATTCACAGCTATTTGACAAATGTTCACACTCACACTCGGGTCATGTGAAAAACGCATCGAGCCCGAGAAGTCACGGACATTAACGGAGATTTACGAAATAGTCGAAATCGCCGGAGGCAGCACCAAATATTGGAAACATCCAATGCAATTGCTCATATGCACTCTGCAGTCAACTGTGGGGAGCATAGCACAGGGTACTTAGCATGGCACCACGTTTTTAGGGCTTCTTCCATCCCAATCGTGTGTGGAGCGCGGAAAGAATAACTGCTTAAGTGCCTCTGTAGGTCCTGTAACAATGTCTTATTTTGCCTTCAGGATCCCTACGTGAATGCTACAAAGCGGTTCTCTAAGCTTAGTTTCGCTAAGTAATTGGCGTCTGTTCTCAAGCGTCTGCCAATTTAGGTTTATCAACATTTCCGTATATCTTTCCTGTGAGTCAAACAAACTTCCGACAATTCGCACCGCCTTTTTTTTGTTTTGTTTATATTCAATGTCTCCTGTCAGTCCAATATTCCAAGTGTCTCATACACTTGAGCAATATTCTATTAGGTCTACAACTTTGCTTCCGCCGTTTTGTAATAGACGGCAGCAGCGCCAAGTGGGGTTCAGGTGGTTGGTTATAGGTGTAATACCATAAGCTTAGGCATCTGTAAACATAATACCATAAAAATATTAGTCGATTTGTGATTGCATCATAATGTTATCCTCGATTAAGTTCGACAACTTACATACTCATTTCTCGTCATTTGCGGGAAGTTTTAATTTTCTGCTTTAACATGAAGAAATCTGTGGCTGTGACTCTTAAAATGCTGGGTAAGACCAATGGTGAAGGAACTATTAGTGGAAGAACGTGCAGAGAATGTTTTCAACGCCTTAAGAACAGTGATTTTGATGTCGAAGACCGGCAGGACGAGAGAAGGCACAACATTTTCGTAGCTACTGAAACAGACGAAGACAGTCACAGGACATCATTATCGAAAGCAACTGATGCGTTCGAGCCCAGAACTGAAACAAAAACGGCCACAGTACAGCCATAGACACGCAAAGGTAATTTTGTAGCAGGTCAGTGCTAGAACCCATGTCGCAAAACCCGTCAAAATATACATTGAAACGCTGAAATGAGAAGTCCTATCCCTCCCGCCGTATTCTCCATAGGTTGCTCCTCTGACTACCATCTTTTTCGATCAGTGGCATACAGTCTGGCTGACCAGCACTACCGATCATATGAACAAGTTCTTCCGCCACGGGATTCGTATGCTATCCGAAAGATGGGAGAATATAGTGGCCAACGATGGGCAATACTATGAATCATAATTTTTTTGTAAGTTTTCCACAATAAATCCCCGAACGTCGAGAAAAAACGGCGGAAGGAAAGTTGTAGACCTAGTAAGATTGATCCACAAGTGATTTATAAGCTGTCTCTTTTGTAGATTGACTTCATTTTCCTAGTATTATGCCACTGCCCCGACGTCTATCACCCGTCTTACCAAAGACAGATCCTACGTGATAACTGAATTTCATATCCCCGCAAAATCGTGACATCAAGATGTTTGCACGAATCGACTGATTCCAATTGTGACTCACTGACGTTTTGGTCACTGGTCAATACTTTCTTTGTTTTGTGAAGAGCAGAATTTTACATTTCTGAATATGTAAAAAAAATTTCGTAACATTTTCACCAATTTGAAAAATTACCAAGTTCTGACTGTATATTTGTGCCGTTTTTTTCACACAGTAGTTCATTGTAAGAGGGGCGATAAGAGGTTTCCGTTCGGAGACCGTACAGTTCAGAATCAATATGCCAATCAGGCAATCATCCCAACGCGGCACCAGGTTGAAGATGTCGCTTTGGTGAAACACCATATGGTGCTGCGTGAGTAAGTCCGTAATTGGTATCTGTGCATCCTCGTCCGACAGGAATCGTCTACCCTTTAAGGCCTTTCTTGAGAAACCGAAGTAGTGATAATCGCGTGGGCAGAGATCAGGACTACAGTGTGGGAGCTCTACTGTCTCCTACTTGAGTGAGGCTCACCCGCTGGATCGACTAGCGCCGGTCGAATCGCGACCAGCCGGGAACTTGGCGCACCATTTTACAGCGATGGTTTTCGACAGACCTGCTGCCCCAAGTACATTCTTCATTCTCCGACACACGTCTACCGGTGTTTGTCCTTCGTTAGACAATAAAATTATAACAGCACGTTTCTCCTGTTTGAACGCCTTTGTTGTTGACGTCGCCATATTTCACGTTCCCACATTTACAGCACGCACGTCGGGAAGACACGAATGCTACACAAATCCCTTGCCTACAATACGATGCTTATATATCCGCATCGGAGTCGCCCTGCGTTACACGTACGCTGCAGCAACACCCTCAAACGAAAACTTTTTGATCGCTCCTTATAAGTAACAGCATGCGAAATGTATGAGGTTACTAGTAATAGCCTCCCAGGTCATTAATATGCAAACTAAACAGCGGGGAGCCCCAATACAATCCTCTTCCGCAGCCTGACATTACTTCCATATACGACTCTCCATCCAACGTAACATGCTGCGTCCTCTCTACCAAGAAATCGTCTATGCAGACACAAATATGGTTTCATACCTTGTACGAGAGCTTTAAGGTCCGATCGCTTGCGATATTAAATCCACAGTGAAACTCCAATGAAGCTTTGAGCTGATGTTTATGCGCAGCGCGTATATGCATAGTATACCGTTGGATCGCATTACGTCACACTTTTCAGTTACGAGCACACAGTGAGCACGTAAAGATGTCCAGAACAATAGTGTCTTCGCCCAAGTACGATGTGCCTGCTGCCATTCGACTTCTGCATGCTGAGGATTTCCACCTGATTTCAGACAGCCCACGTAATTATCATGTGTGAAAGCAATGTGCGGCAATGGTGTACGAACTTTGAAGTAGGACTTCAAGATGTTCGTAATGAAGGCGGTCAAGTAACGAAGCGAGTATCAACCGATGATCTTGTTCAGGCGATTCGGGAAAAAAAAAATCGTCTACGAAGGGCAGTTCAGAATAAGTGAAGGGGAATATTCTCATAAAGCTCTGTCCTTCACAGTATGACAATCTCGGCTGTTCACTGCAACTTCAACGTGAACGCTCCTGTTTGATCACCGACCATACGGCACAGACTTGGCTACTCCCCAGTTTCGTCTTTTTGCCCACAAGAAACTCTGAAGATAGCATTTCGGCACAGAAAACAAACTGTAAACCAGCGCAGAGAATTGTCAAAAAGCACAGGCGGCTGCCTCCTATGATGATGGTATTGGAATGTTGGTACCAAGCTACGACAGATATTTAAGTCGGAGTGTTGATTATGCAGGGAAGTAGCTGGAAAGTATAGCTAAATGTTAAAAATAGAACATTTTCGCTTTTCACTGCGGTTTCCGTTTCGACACCTATCTGATCTTGGAAAAAAAATAGCCCTCGGACAATCGTACTTTTGTGTGGGACTAAGCGAACTGCTTCATTTTTCTTTATGTTACTCCACAATCGGTTGATTCCGAAGCAGAATCTCACAGTGATTTGTATCAGAAGACTGCATACATTCTTTCCATGAACGAACCATCTCACAGCGGACAAACTCATAATCCCTTTAAGTTCTTGTGTTTCCAGTAAATTCAATTTACCTGATAATTCTCGATTTTCCGGGTTATCCCGACAACTATCTACAATGAACGGTGTGGGTGGCTCTGCAAGCAGTTTTGTAACCAAAAGAAGACCAGAAAAACAAATATATCAGTTCAAAATGGTTCAAATGGCTCTGAGCACTATGGGATTCAACATCTTAGGTCATAAGTCCCCTAGAACTTAGAATTAGTTAAACCTAACTAACCTAAGGACATCACAAACATCCATGCCCGAGGCAGGATTCGAACCTGCGACCGTAGCGGTCTTGCGGTTCCAGACTGCAGCGCCTTTAACCGCACGGCCACTTCGGCCGGCCAAATCTATCAGGAAGCAAGATTGAGTGGAAGACGTATTTTTCAGTTTCCATATGTTTCTGCGATTGTTTCGTCAATTGCACGGATAATGAGTTGTCAGTAAAACCGTAGCGAAGATCGCACTCTGCACTTGGTGACTCTAGACCTAACCGTGAGACACTGCGAACTGCGCTCGAAGTCGCGACATCACCACCTCCTGTTTACAGGCCTGGTTTCCTGTAGCAGAGGACGCTTTTGTGCAAGTGACACGTGATCGTCGCATTCCTCAACCAATGAGACTGCAAGCCAAGCACGAGAGCTGGCTGTCAAAAGGCTGCAGGAACAAAGCAGCCTGACACATGCTCGGCCACTTCCGCTGCGAATGTAACTGTATGCTTAGTTCGCATAAGGTTGCAGAAAACATGTCACGCCGTCCTCTGCGTGTAGTCGCCTCAAGAAAGAGTTCAGTGTTGTTGTGCTAATGAAATCAGTCTGCATGCAAAACTTGAGAACTAACTGACAAAACGTTGCAGAAGAAATGTTGACACAGTTTTCTTTGTATAGTCACTTCATGAAGAACCGTGTAATAATGCTGTACTAATTAAACCACCATTACTGCAACCCATACGCGGAAACCCGAGTACGTTTTTGGTGAAAGGCACAGTTTAACATCGGAAAGAAATTTTAAAAATATTGTAACTGTAAGAAGACACGTGAGAAACTGATCATTAGTGAATTTTATTCCACATGGAGGAAAAACACCCTGTAACTGAGTTACCTGAATTATGGCCGTATGCCTAGAACCCATACAATTTTACATGCAGAGTGATTGAATACGGTCTTGTTAAAAACAGATTGACAGTCGAAACCAGTGAGACATGGTGCTGAGTATCGGTGAACCAGTGCAATAAATTTTATTGGTTATCTACCAATTAATGTTTCTATTTTTTTTTTTTCACGTGTAAGCCCGTCAGACTACCATCAAAATTCACATGGTTCAAATGTCTCTGAGCACTATGGGACTTAACTTCTGAGGTCATCAGTCCCCTAGAACTTAGAACGTCTTAAACCTAACTAACCTAAGGACATCACACACATCCATGCCCGAGGCAGGATTCGAACCTGCGACCGAAGCGGTCGCGCGGTTCCAGACCGTAGTGCCTAGAACCGCTCGGCCACCCCGCCCGGCGATTGCCATCATACAAAAACTAAAACACAGTAATGACTGATAATCTTTTTCACCTAGAACGCCACAGTTCATACTCAAACGATTTGCAAATCGCATCTGACACTGTGCAGCACGCTAAAGCCATTGCTTTAGAGAATTGGATCCCAATTATTACAACGAAAAGTGAATTGGGTTATCTTACAGCTGCGTTGTTATCAAGTACAAAAAAAAACAGCCCTTCTAAATATTACGATCTAGCCCCGAGAGTACAAGAACTAATATTAGAATTAGTGTACATAGTTTAAATAGTGAAACATTATGATATACGAGTAGTGAGTTAGGATGACAAATATGAGATGTGAAATGTACTTCACTGTAGCACAAATGACTAACATAAGGTAAGTCGGATTTTTGGTATAAAAAGAGTTCGCACGAAATAGCTTAGTTTCTTTATTTCAGCTGTGTCATCAGTTGAAAACGACTACACGTACAAAGGGCACTAGAAAAGTTTTGCAGTACAGTTTTATTTATGTAATATTTTCTAAGTGTTTTCCGCCACATTGAATACACCTCTACATCCTCCGGAACAAATCCCTGAACCAGTTCTCCCAAATATCTGTAGCGAGAAAGGCACACACGTTGTCCCAAGCCCTTATCACTTGAAAACAGCGCTCTTTTCATCTTAATTTTCGCATGTGGAAGCAGTGCGAAGTCACAAGGAGCAATGGCTGGATGTAAGGAGGGCGCTCAAGAAGTTTCAGTCCTGTACCCCACAAGTATCCGGTGCTTGCTTTTGTGCGCTGGGCTGGAACGTTGTCGTGATGGAGGAACGAAATGTCCAGGTTTGACTTCCGTCGCAGGTTCTTCAAAAGACTGGATGACTTTAGGCAGGCACTGCTCAGTATACCACATAGCTGTGACTTCTGTGTGTCCAAAACAACCCACCGCACAATTCCACTCTTCTTTATTGATCGGAATTTTCAGACAGCTACGGGTGTGTCGTCGTTTTCTAAGTCACAAACATTGTTCTGCGTCTTAGTTGGCACGCCATAATTGTTTATGTCACGTGTCACTATGTTATTCACATACTGAGATTGTCCCTTAGAAAACCTGTTTAACATCTCCCGGCACCAAGTCACACGTCGTATCATCTGCTCTTCCGTCAGCCTCTGCGGTACCCAGAGACAACGAAAATTCTTTAGTTTCAAATGATCATGCAGAATAGAACCAACTGCAGGTGCTTTTAGCCCTAAGGTATCATCTATCTGCTTATATGACACTCGCCTGGTTTCGTCTACCATTTTTCTCACTGCATCAATGTTTTGCTCACTAACTGATAATCGCAGCCTTCCCGTCCTTCCAGCGACCTCCAGAGTGAAATTTCGTCTGTGGAATTCTCCGTACCACCTGTATACAATTACGCGATGTGGACACACATCACCGAGTGCAAGAATCGTATCTTCAAACCACTGGTCTGTGTTTAAACCAGGCGCGAAGTTGTACAGTACACTGCCCGAATCTCACTTCGTGACCACGATGCCGTAACAAGCACTTCACATTAACCCTACTAGTGAACGACTACGTCCACACACCTGGCACAGCGGCTACAATGCAAGTATGAAATATTCTCAGAACACAGCAACAATCTGCCTCCTGCAGCTTATTGTTGCGTTGTACTGCAGAACTTTCCTAGTACAATTTCTGCTAGATCAAGGTATGAAACTAAGGCACCGAACTTTATTTTGCAGCCTGAACATGGAACGAAAACAAAGTTAAAATGTTGCCTGAACCTATCAGTAGACAACGGCTTGGTAAAGGTACAGGTTTACAACCGACTTCCATTGTAAACGGAAGCTAAGTCTTAACGGAAGACCGGAAAGTGGCGAAATGAAGACAACTGACTGCAGATAGCTAGCAGCCGTTATGGAACGAAACGTGGAATTTGCTGCGTGCTGATGGAAAGTATGACCGCCGCTTAAGATTCTGGGATATCCTGTCCGGAACCACTGTCCTCCGTCATTACCTCGCTGCACAGATCAAGCCAGAAGCAGTAACACGTCTGATCATAAACAAACAGCGTCATAACTAAGTTTCACTGAAGACTGTACCATAACAGTAACGCAGTTATTATTCGCACAGAATCAATTTCCGGAACGTATTTAGAGAGCTTCAGGAATTTACGAGATTCAGTCTTTCAGCAAACATGGGGAAAAAAGAATGAAATCTTCACTCTGCAGCGGAGTGTGCCAGGAAGTTTCATGGGGAAAAAGAAGTTCATTTTGCTGGCGACAGCAACACTGTAATCGAGGAAAAACACCAGAATTCCTTGTGCAGAAGTCAAATGAAAACCGCAGATGTTTATAATCGGTCATCAAACAGTAATTGTATGCAGAACGTACAGCACGAGTTCCTGGTTAAGGAGGAAAAGTAATGCTGCAAAATTAAATGAGTATGAAAATTTCGTTGACTGTATAGGAAATAGAAAACTTTCAAGAGTTAACATTAACTGGCATCTTCAGTGGAATGAATACATAAATACACTAGAAACGAAAACGTCGTCAGCATGCTATGCCCCGAAGAGTCCCGTCATTAGTGTGCAACAGAGGATGCCTTAGTGTTACATATTACTCCTATTTGCTCTCCATCTTTAATAAGCAATCTTTTTTTTTTGTGTCTCATACACAAAACATGGAAACAGTCTTCAAACGATAGAAGGCGACCATTAGAATAATAATTAATAATCAAAAATAGTAACTGAGTTCCCTTTAAGGATGTAGTTAAACGTATGGGGATTCTAAATGCACCGTTTTATTGAATCAACCAGTATGTTATGCGCATCCAGAACAACATCACCAATTATCTTGAACTGCAGCATTCGTGATCACGTAACAAACGCCAAACTAAACTTACATTTACCAAGAGTAAACATAAAGCACAAAACAGAAGTTATACAATTAATTGGTCAAGGGGGGTTAAAGAGGGAACAAATATCCAGACTTCGCAATTTGAACTTTTTTTTTGTTGTGGAACCAGCAACTGTTTTATTTCATGAAGTGTTTATTGCAAAACTGTCGCAGTTGCAGTACATCCATTTTGACTACTATGGAGTCGACCTACTGAGGCAGCACTGAGAGTGTCTGACCTTCATGACAGTAAACTAAAATTGGCACAACACACAGTGACTGTAGATAAATATCACAATATACATACGCTCATTATACAAGCCAGAACCTAACTGACGTCACTGAACATAATCTGCACGGTCTTAATCGATCTTCCCAGAGGCAGAACCACATAACAGATCACGTACTTTATCCACATAGTGACCACCAACTATCAGTATTGTTGTATTACCTTTGCCTGGTTTCACTGGCGCTTTGTCTAAATCATCTCAGATTTCGTAGTGCATCCTTTTCTGCGTACTTAAAGTTCCTGCGCATCGGGGAAATTTCAAGACTGCACAGCAAGCTTTTTTTTTTATCCTGCTGAATCTAAAGCAAGGCTTCGTTCGGCTTTGTCAAAACCACTCGCAAAACTTATTAAAAGTGTAGCATCTGGTTAGGTGTAAGGTTCAGTTCTTTATGTAATACATACAGCGTCGCGTAATTCTTTATGGGGTTTCCTACCTCAGTCGGTAAAAACAGAACCCTTATAGGAACATTTTGTTGTCCATCAGTCTGTCCGTCCATCAGAATTTTGAAATCTCTCAGGAAAAGGTAGATGTATCAAGTTGAAATTTATGTCACATACTAGAGTCTGTGGTCCCTTAGTGCTATTATAAACGTTAGCTTCTATAAGTCAACACAGTCAGAACATACGGCTATTCATCAGCCATAATTTGAAAACCGCAAAATCACTCGTCAAAACTTACAGGGACTTTCCGCTGGTATACAAGGATGAAATTGGACAAGAAGTGATATTTCACAGTACAACCGAACAAAAAAAAAAAATTCTAACATTTTTACTGTGTAATTATATCACACGAAAAAACTTTGTCATTTGTTATAATACTAGCTGTCTGTCCGTCTGTTTGCTTGGACCCGTTTTTCCAGGAACGCGTAGAAGGATCAAGTTGAAATGTATGTCACGTACTAAAGTCTATGGTCCCTTGGCGGTATAATAAAAGTTGGTTTGTAACTCAATGTAATCAGAAGATACGGCCATTCATGTCCCATATTTTGATACCCGGAAACTTAATCAAAACTTACAGGGTACTTCCCGTTGGTAATTATGTCATTTGCTGTCCGACTTCAAATCTAAAATTAAAACATTCTCCAAAGTCTTGGAATCCGTGGGACCAATGTCTTTCGCGTATCAACATTGATAACAGGCAAAAATTGTCGAGTTTTTCGAATTCCGGAATGGATGAAACGTCTATATATGTCATTAAGTCTGTACGGAAAACTCATTGCGCGAGTCCTTCTCGCACCTTAACTTTTTTTTTCTGCCGTGAATTGATGGGAATGTCCTGCTGTCATCCGTCGTTCCCCTGTGGCGTCCGCCCCCTGTAACAACGGACGATAACATTTTGACATCTTCCCACACATTGCACACTAAAGGATCCAATGGAATTTGGTTGAAGTCACTACATCAATCTCACGCTGTCATAAAGGAGAGATATGTGCCGCAGCTCTCAGACGTAAGGGGTACAATTTTTCTGGGACGACAGCCAACGTTCGTCTCGACTACCACTGACTTTCCGATGAGAACTTCTTTTCCTCTTCTGCGCGGATACCGTCGATCGTACCGTGTATTTTCAGAAGGGACACCGTCTTGCCGGTGAAATATTAAGTCCTCACCTGCAGCTTAAAATGAGCGGACGAGTTCCGGAGCAGGGGGAGATATTGCCAGTCGATGTCATTTCCCCGGGTAATCAAATTCCCTGTCTGAATACAGAATGGAGAGGACAGCGTCACGCGAGACCTCGCTAGCCGAACCGAACCCGCCGTTCCCTCGGGTCGTACTTCAGGACGAGACAGTTTGAATAAAACATTCCCTTCACCAACCCTCATCTGGTATGCAGCAGGTCATCCCTCAGTTGCTTATAAATAGCGAGTAATTCTCCGTCACAGGATCTATGGCGCTGAGTTCTACACTACTGGCCATTAAAATTGCTAAACCACGAAGATGACGTGCTACAGACGCGAAATTTAACCGACAGGAAGAAGATGCTGTGATATGCAAATGATTAGCTTTTCAGAGCATTCACACAAGGTTGGCGCCGGTGGAGACACCTACAACGTGCCGACATGAGGAACGTTTCCAACCGATTTCTCATACACAAATAGCAGTTGACCGGCGTTGCCTGGTGAAACGTTGTTGTGATGCCTCGTGTAAGGAGGAGAAATGCGTACCATCACGTTTCCGACTTTGATAAAGGTCGGATTGTAGCCTATCGTCATTGTGGTTTATCGTATCGCGACATTGCTGCCCGCGTTGGTCGAAATCCAATGACTGTTAGCAGAATATGGAATTGGTGGATTGAGGAGGGTAATACGGAACGCCGTGCTAGATCCCAACGGCCTCGTATCACTAGCAGTCGGGATGATAGGCATCTTATCCGCATGGCTGTAACGGATCGTCCAGCCACGTCTCGATCCCTGAGTCAACAGATGGGGACGTTTGCAAGACTACAACCATCTGCACGAACGGTTCGACGACGTTTGCAGCAGAACGGACTATCAGCTCGGAGACCGTGGCTGCGGTTACCCTTGACGCTGCATCACAGACAGGAGCGCCTGCGATGGTGTACTCAACGACGAACCCGGGTGCACGAATGGCAAGACATTTTTTCGGATGAATCCACGTTCTGTTTACAGCATCATGATGGATGCATCCGTGTTTGGCGACATCGCGGTGAACACACATTGGAAGCGTGTATTCGTCTCGCCATACTGGCGTATCACATGGAGTGATGGTATAGGATGCCACTGGTTACACGTCTCGGTCACCTCTTGTTCACATTGACGGCACTTTGAACAGCGGACTAACGTCCGATGCGAGCACGTCAGATGTGTTACGACTCGTGGCTCTACCCTTCATTCGATCCCTGCGAAACCCTACATTTCAGCAGCATAATGCACGACCGCATGTTCTAGGTCGTGTACGGGCCTTTCTGGATACAGAAAATGTTCGACTGCTGCCCTGGCCGGCCCATTCTCCAGATCACTCGCCAATTGAAAACGTCTGGTCAATGGTGGCCGAGCAACTGGCTCGTCACAATACGCCAGTCACTACTCTTGATGCACTGTGGTATCGTGTTGAAGCTGCATGGGCAGCTGTACCTGTACACGCCATCCAAGCTCTGTTTAACTCAATACCCAGGCGTATCAAGGCCGTTATTACTGATTTCTCAGGATCTATTCACCCAAATTGCGTGAAAATGTAATCACATGTCAGTTCTAGTATAATATATTTGTCCAATGAATACCCGTTTATCGTCTGCATTTCTTCATGGTGTAGCAATTTGAATAGCCAGTCGTGTACTTCCGTACCCCTAAACTCTGAGAGCAGTAAGTCTGCAAGATGTGACGATTGGTTTGCATGTACCATAGTCATAAAAGAAACTCTACGTACTGGATAGCCAAAAGGCAGCTTATACGAGAGTGATTTAAATGAAAAGTTTAAAAGTGGAATAATATTCCCAAAAATTAGCAGCCTGTTGTTTCAGCAAAGAAAAGAAAGCTGTGTCAGCGTAAAAGATGGGCGCCCCACTGTCGATTTGCACCGTGCTGGAGAGGAGATCTGTGGTATGTTTTTTTGAGTAGCGAAACTATTAAACTTGTGGAAATGCATCACATGATGAAAGCGCTGTGCGGCAATTCTTCTGTGCCCTGCAGCAAGTGTGCTAGTGGCGCAGAAATTTTAAATGGAGCCTATCTTCTACGGAAGATGCTTCGCGCTCGAGCAACGCACGAAGCGTAGTGACGAACGGAAGTATTTCCGCACTACAGGAACTTGAAGAAAAACAGGCGTGTTGCTGTAAAGGAAATACCCACTACTAGTGTTGGTACAGCACACAACATCGTCGTTGACATGCTGCGATTCACTAAATTGTCCGCAGGATGGGTGTCACATCAGTTGACAAGAGAAGAAACCTGGGTGCCTTATCACCAAGCTGAGTTGAAAAGATCGAGCAAGCCACCGCCAAAATGAGAAATATTCCACACTCAACGATCGGCAGTACAAGACATGCTACCACTCTTTTGCAATGCAAAAGCGATAAATATGGAGCATTGCATGGAAAGAAGATTAACAGTGACACACACTCAAATATGCTAGGATATCACCTTCGTCCTTAAATCAGGAGTAAATGACGAATATTTCTGACTGTGGGTGTTTCGTAATGACATGTCAATGCTCGTCCCCGTACTGCCCGTTCAACTTGAGCAACAACACAGGATAGAAAATCAGAATACCTCTAACACACTTTATTCACTAGACATAATGCCTGAGTGACTCGATTGTTCAGGCGTTTGAGTGAAGCGCTAGGAAGTAAGCATGTCAGAAGCGATTAGAACATGAAACATGCGAAGCACAAATAGCCGCGTTCTCAACCAAGAGATAGCCTTCTCACTCGGTAAGCATGCACTTTCGAAGAGGTGAAGTGCGCGCAGGGCAAATCATGGGGACTACGTCGAAAACTGGTATCTGTAATTTTCTGTATTACGTCATTTGCATAACAGTAAATAATTGATTGCAGGCTTTTACGGCGTCTTCCAGTGATAAAATCTTCTGAGGTTATCAATCGATTGGTGGCGACGTCTTGTCGAAACTTCGCCTGAATCTGATAGGTACGAAACTAGCTGAAATGTCGCGAAAATACCATGCCTCCACTCGGTTGATCGCCCGAGAAGATTTTATCGTCAACAAATGACAATGGTTTTCATGTCAGTCACCCTTGGTTTTTAAATTATTTTCTTTTTAAATTATCCTTTGATGAAGACTGACATTCGACTGTGTCACAGAAATATCGACGCGGGGAGTAACGATTTCAGTTAATAGCCTCCTCCCCTCTTCCCCACTCTCTCTCTCTCTCTATCTCTCTCTCTCTCTCTCTGCCCACCTCCCTTGCACCTTCCCCTCCTCCTAGTTACCGCCGCGCACGCATGATGTACCACTTAAAACGCCTGATGTGCTTTTTATTCTTCTTCAATATTATTATATCTCTACCCCTGAACTGTTTCCTTTCTTCAAACAGTTTAAACAAAAAGTCAGCATCGATCCCATAGTCCGGATAAAAACGCTTGAGGGCAGATGAGAGAACCCCGCATTGCCATCCTTGGTAATGATCCAATGAAAGTGGTTTTCCTCAGATCTGTTTCCAGGAGTCATAGCTTACTCTTCTCTAATAGCACCATAGACGCCAACGAACTTTACAGCCCATCCCACAAAAGGATCATCCAAACAATGATACATTAAGTCCTCACACCGTGCGAAAGATTGGGAATTAAATTCAGGACACCGGCACAAAGTCTAGTGATCAGGAACCTGCCTAATCCAACTCTTCAACCTATACAGGAAAAAACACAATCTGTGAGAATTTCTTCGTCCACCAAGACTAGAACTGGGTGTTTCCGAGCCGAGCACCAGTGCAGAAGCATGCGTTAGCGATCTCTGCTACGGAGGGGAGTAGTTTGAACACACTTCTTTTTTAAAGCATGGTTAATACGTAATGTCTCGTCGGCAGCAATCTCTTCATACATAGGTTACTAGCTCAACTGGAGATTGGTGGTTCACTGAACCAGATATGGTATTATCAAAGAAGTTACCTCGGTATTTGACTCAAGTGACTGAGGAAACTAGTAAAAACCTAAATCAAAACACAAGACGCCGATGTCGACGCCACTACGCCTCAATTAACATCGGATGCTTTATGCTAGCCCCGACAGGTGTTTCAGACAAGAATCTTCGTGTCATCCCAAAGAAGAAAATCAGATGGGGTCAGATTCGTAAACTATGTGGCTAAAATAGCTCTTCTTCGTATCGAGATTTTTTGGGGACGTCTAAGGAAAGTCTACACGTACAAGATGAACAAAGGTGCCTGAGGCTATACGCTGGAATCACGTATGTGCGTATGATCAAGTCGGGCGTATTCTGGCATATTTCGCCAACGAGGCGAATACGAGGTGTGGCTAGAAAAAAACCGGACTAGTACTGGTGAAACAATAAAACGAATGAAATAAGGCTGAAAGTCGCGTGGCCTGTCACGTGACTCTCGCTCCGCCTACTGCTCGAGTTTCGTCTGCCTCCTGCACTCAGTCTGCCCGTGGCGTCTGTTTTAAGTAGTTGACGTTTTGTCTGTGCGTCGGAAAATGTTGAGTGTACAGAAAGAACAGCGTGTTAACATCAAATTTTGTTTCAAACTAGGAAAATCTGCAAGTGAAACGTTTGTAATGTTACAACAAGTGTACGGCGATAATTGTTTATCGCGAACACAAGTGTTTGAGTGGTTTAAACGATTTAAAGATGGCCGCGAAGACACCAGTGATGACACTCGCACTGGCAGACCATTGTCAGCAAAAACTGATGCAAACATTGAAAAAATCGGTAAACTTGTTCGACGCTTTCCTTGTCAACTCCTGTTAACTCAGACACTGCTCTGATTGTTAAACGGCGATCTTGTCGAACAAGTTTACCGATTTTTTTCAATGTTTGCATCAGTTTTTGCTGACAATGGTCTGCCAGTGCGAGTGTCATCACTGGTGTCTTCGCGGCCATCTTTAAATCGTTTAAACCACTCAAACACTTGTGTTCGCGATAAACAATCATCGCCGTACACTTGTTGTAACATTACAAACGTTTCACTTGCAGATGTTCCTAGTTTGAAACAAAATTTGATGTTAACACGCTGTTCTTTCTGTACACTCAACATTTTCCGACGCACAGACAAAACGTCAACTACTTAAAACAGACGCCACGGGCAAAAAATGGCTCTGAGCACTATGCGACTTAACTTCTAAGGTCATCAGTCGCCTAGAACTTAGAACTAATTAAACCTAACTAACCTAAGGACATCACACACATCCATGCCCGAGGCAGGATTCGAACCTGCGACCGTAGCGGTCACCCGGCTCCAGACTGTAGCGCCTAGAACCGCACGGCCACTCCGGCCGGCACGCCACGGGCAGACTGAGTGCAGGAGGCAGATGAAACTCGAGCAGTAGGCGGAGCGAGAATCACGTGACAGGCCACGCGACTTTCAGCCTTATTTCATTCGTTTTATTGTTTCACCAGTACTAGTCCGGTTTTTTTCTAGCCACACCTCGTATATGTCTTAGAAAGCATATGATAAGACGGGAGGAAGCAGACACGTTCCTAGCGACAGTCCATGGTGCAATCTACATTGTACCCATATTATCGCTTTTGTTTCCTGTTCCACTGGCATACAGGGCGGTGGAAAATGACTAGCTCTACGCCTCTGTATGTGCCGTAATTTCTTATCTTATGATCCCTACGGAAGATATATAATGGCGGCAACGTAATGGTCGTAGTCTTCCTTGTAAACAGGTTCTCAAAATTTAGCCAACTAGGTGTTATTCGAACTATGTCGGGTTCCTCTCATGGGAACATTTAATTATTCCCAAAATTTTGCTTACACTTTCGTACATTATTAATTTTACTTGATGAAAACTGTGAACCTGCAACCCTATTCCAGACTGCGTTGCACTAGCGTCTTGTACACGATTTTTTTTACAGATGCACCGCACTTTCACTTTCATGGAACCCTGCCAACAAATCTGCGTCTTCCAATCACTGACTATGGATGCCCCCAAGTTAACACCGAAGCATGGAGATTCTCAACGGACCTTACATTAGTACTGAGGAATCGCTCTGATGGAACAGGCCTCATACGAAAACACTACAAACATAGAAAATTAAGGATATACCACACTGTTCTACAGCATGCGTTGTCTTAACACAATAACGTACAAACGATGTTGTTCATTTCCAAAGGTAATTATTTGTCAACACAACTGGTTTTGTAACTTTTGATTCACGAGGAAACCAGACGGCAGTGGATTTTGGTACTTTCTTATATTTATGGTAAAGTTCAAAACTCAAATATCATTCCCCCAAACCATTTGGATGCAACTTTCAAAAATTCTTGAAAAAAAAAACCGACTTCGAAGTTGTTCAACCATGTTTAATACGCTGAAATAACGTGGATTTCTCGATAAGTAGTGCGGCTCTGTAGCAGAGTGCTCGCTTGGTATGTGGGGGTGTGGGGCTTGGGTTCGGTCCTCGGCGAAGTGAGATTTTAAAACAAAGGTGCATATTCTATAAGCATTTCAGTCGAGTACATAAAGAAGGAAAAAATCAGTATTGCTCGAGACTGGTAAACGCTGAATCGGTCACGTTTCGGTCATTATTATTTGATTCTTTTTTCGTTCAGTTCGAATACCTACATCATTTAAATGTAAATTCACGAAATGGAGTATGCTAATGAAAACATAACTGTCATTTTTATGAAGAATGCACGTCGTCTTATTTATAATTACAAATCGTACACAAAAAACTTATTTTCACTGCAAATATAAATTATTACGTACCGTACCGATCTTTTAAAAAGACTGTTAATCAAGACTATTTAAAATTAAATCAACATCAAATTCATTTTTCCCACATTTATTTATGTCCGTAGAACAAGCATCTTTGTTTAAAAATCTGAAACCACTAGGAATCTAATCCAGGCCCAGCACACCTCAGGCGAGCGTTCTGCCACACAGCCACGCTTTTGTCTAAGAAAACAACGGTGCTTTAGCGTGTTAACGACGGTCGAAACACTTCAAAAATCAATTTCATCGACTTACTTTGATGAACTGATATTTCAGGTCTGAACTTCAGGTAGCGCGCGCGCGCGCTTTAGCCTGTATGCCTCATCCACGAAATATTGCACTTACATCATCATCATCGAAACACCACGTATGTACGACAAACGAAGATTACTATTTTGCACTTCATGCACAGGATCTTAAGAAGATTCATCCGATTTCAAAAGACAATAACCTACATGTATGAAGGTAGAAACTTACGGTGAATTTTAACTTATGCACAGAACTAGAAGTTTTTATTTTTGTTTTCAGGAGAACCATCCGATTTTACAAGGAAATGCTACTTCAGTGGTGTCAAGCGAGAGCAGGGTGGAGGTCTGTTGTGCTTCCTGATGAAAGCTGTTTCTGCCCCGGTGCCACGGATGGCCGAGTGTTTGTTAGGAGGCCAACTGAGGACCTGCAAGAAACCTGTCTGCGTGCTAGGCACACTGGACCAATACCTGGAATTATGGACTGGAGTGGGATTTCGTGTGACAACAGCAGCATTCTCGTGATTATCCCATGCAAATGACTGCAAATTTGTACGTTAGTCGTTGATTAAACTTGTTGTGATGGCATTCATGAACAGCATTCCAGATGGTGTTTTCCAGCAGGATATCGCCCGCCCATATAACGCTGTTGTAGCACAACATGCTACATGCTCTACAGTGTGTCGACATGTTGCCTTGGCTTGCTATATCACCAAATCTGTCTCCAGTCGAGCACGTATGGAAAATCGTCGGACGACAACTACTTCATCATACACAAACAGCATTAACCGTTTCTGTACTTACCGACCAAGTGCAACAGGCAAGGAACTCCATCCCACAGACAGACATCCGGCTCATGTACGACACAGTGTATGACCGTTTGCATGCTTACATTCAACATTGGCCGGCCGAAGTGGCCGTGCGGTTCTAGGCGCTACAGTCTGGAACCGCGCGACCGCTACGATCGCAGGTTCGAATCCTGCCTCGGGCATGGATGTGTGTGATGTCCTTAGGTTAGTTAGGTTTAAGTAGTTCTAAGTTCTAGGGGACTGATGACCACAGATGTTAAGTCCCATAGTGCTCAGAGCTATTTGAACCATTTTGAACCAAGTAACGAAGCGAGTATCAACCGATGATCTTGTTCAGGCGATTCGGAATATATATATATATATATATATATATATATATATATATATATATATATATATATATATATATATAGAAAAACGAAATCTAAAATCATTTGTATTACATTGATAGATTTCAAAACAAAGCATATGATTCAATTGACAGAAGAGCATTATTCAACACCTTAAGAGTTTGGAGCTGACAGAAACATCAGTGGCAGTAATAAAAGACACCCTACCAAACACAAAACGCAAAACTAAATTTTTAGGCAAAACCTCTAAGACTTTTGAGGTCAAAATTGGCGTAAGACCGGGAGATGGACTGTCTCCACTGCTGTTGAATTGTATGCTATAAAAGGTAATCAGGGAATGGAGGAAAATAACAGAAGAATGAGGAACTGGAAGGATCACAATTGGGATAAAAGGGGATAATCTGATTTCTGATTTTCTGGTTTCTGCAGATGATCTTGCATTTTTTGCTGATCTGTAGTAGATGCAAACAATGCAGGTATATCTCCTACAAGAGTCAGCTTCGACAGCAGGCCTACGTGTATCTTTCGAAAAAACAAGTTACATGACAGTGATGAAGGAGGCACCAAAATATATGGAGATTGATTATGGCAGAATAAAAAAAGGCTGCAAAACTTAAATATCTAGGTGAAATACAACCAAATGCTTTAGACAAAGAAGCTAACATACCAAGAGCAAGGGCCGGCCGAAGTGGCCGTGCGGTTAAAGGCGCTGCAGTCTGGAACCGCAAGACCGCTACGGTCGCAGGTTCGAATCCTGCCTCGGGCATGGATGTTTGTGATGTCCTTAGGTTAGTTAGGTTTAACTAGTTCTAAGTTCTAGGGGACTAATGACCTCAGCAGTTGAGTCCCATAGTGCTCAGAGCCATTTGAACCATTTTGAACCAAGAGCAAGGAAAATGGAGGTGGCTTTTCAGCAAACAAAAAATCTGTATAACAAGAAACCTATTTCCGTAAATACAAAACATCGCCACTACAATACTGTCATTAAACCAGAATGCCTTTATGCATCAGAATGTCTTTCGTTAAATACAGCAAGAGAATCAGATGAAATAGAAAAGAAGGAAAGGAAAATAATCAGGAAAATCTTGGGATCAAAGTATGAGAATGGGAAGTCTATGAAAAAATAGAGCGAATATTAGACACGATGAGGAAGAGGAGAGTGGCATTCTATGGACACCTACAAAGGCTAGATGGAAACGGGATTACAAGAAGAATTTTAGCTTCTTGGGCAGAAACCCCAAAAATCAATGACGTGGATAAAAGACCTGAGGGAAATGGAAGTAGTGCAGGGAGAAATAAGAGAAAGGTTCAGAGCACAACTAAAAGGTTTCAAGGGCTTCCAGGAGAAAACTAAGAAAAAGTCAGGTGCAATATGGACACAAAAGTAGAGAAAAACAGAGGGAATGAAGAAAAATTACTGGAAATAAAGGACAAAACAAAGAATACATAAGTTATTTCATGAGGTCCTTAGTAGGCCTAACCAATTAAAAAATAACATTAATATCCTATCAATATTAACTAAAACAACGTTTTAATTGAAGACAAATCTTCGCAGGGAGAGAATCCTGCCTTCTATACAGTTTATCTGTAGGACGTGCGCGATAAATTAGCTGATGGGATTTAACTGTGAGTGAGTGTTCGGTTCTCACTTTTCCGGTCTCCGTTAGCCACTTAGCTGCCCTGGACAGCAGGCAGCCAGTGCCTAAATGACGTTACGTAACATTTGGAGGACGCCACTCAGTACTCCACGCGGGTCCATCCCACACGCAGTCGCGTCCCGCGCAACTCACAAAGGAAACTCCCCATCACACCCCCATCAGATTTAGAGGTCAGATGGTCCAGTGGATAACCCCTTAGAAACTGAAGACAGGTCAAGCATGAAAACAGGAAAAATGTTTACTGAACCGAGAAAAAAAAATAAAAAAAAATAAAAGAAAAAAAGGGCACAAAATGCAAACATTAAACGGTCTTAGCGGACTCACGGCGTTGCGGTTTTGTGATCACGGTGTTGGACTCCGAAGGAAGAGATCCATGTTCAAATCTATCTCGTGCCCTACTTCTTTTTGTTCCGCGAAATTATGAACTGTCCGTCCGGCCAATGGCATAATGTTCGCTGTATTCAAATTTGCGTCTGTGTCGTGGTGTAACGTCCGTTTAGAACTGCGAGGTGTTAGGAAGGAACGTCCAGCCTTACGTACCTCCTATTGTTCTACGCGCCACCAGATGTTACGACTCTTGCGTTCGCATTGGGAGTTTTGACTCTAAGTCCTATATTGTAACATAGTTCACACCCGTTTCTTCGTTGTTTTCATTTCTGTGAGAGGTCAATGCAGCATCTCGCCTGCCCTCACTGTTCAAAAATGGTTCAAATGGCTCTGAGCACTATGGGACTTAACTGCTGAGGTCATCAGTCCCCTAGAACTTAGAACTACTTAAACCTAACTAACCTAAGGACAGCACACAACACCCAGCCATCACGAGGCAGGATTCGAACCTGCGACCGTAGCATGCCCTCACTGTTCATCGCATTTATTTGCGAAGGTAATATATTCTTATCACATGACTCATATGCTGTAACCAACGTATAGTATTGCAATTGCCAAGACTACAGAAGGAGAAGACGCACATCAGTGAGCGGACGAAAAGTTCGTAGTTTTGTGAAAAAAAGGGGCACGAGTGAGATTTTAACACGGATCTCCCACTTTGCAGTCCAACATCGTGACCACACAGACACTACGCCGTGATTCTTGCAGTTCACGAGAAGTTGCAGATTAGTTTGGATCACTCACTGTTTCCATTTTGCTTATTTTTTCACAGTTCAGTACCCCTTCATCCTGTTGTCATGTTTAATCTGTGTTCAGTTTTGATGGGCTATCCAATGGGTCATTTTACCACTAAATCTGAGGGGGAGGAGGTCGGGTGTTTCTCTTGTCAGCGCTTTTTCTATCAGCCACTATTGTACACCCAATCTCCCTGATTCCATTCCAATCGCAGATTGAGGCGAAAGGCACGGACATTAGTTAGGCGTTGGTAATTATAGTTCATAGTAGTATACGACAAGCCAACAGCGTCCCTATTTTTTACTTTCTCTGTAAATAGGCCAGTTACTGTTTCGAAATACACCCAGTCACACTGATTCCCTGAACCTCACGATGGTTATAAACAAGTACTTCATTTCCCTTTTTGTATGCATCATTCTTACGCTTTTTCTGACGTGGGGTAAATCACAAGTCATTCAGGTGCCGTTATTGTTCCCTAGATGAACCACTTCTGATAAAGGAGGGAAGTGGTTCTGTGCTACTAAGACACAACCAAACTAATAAAGAAAGACCTCAAAAAGTCATCCTACGATATTCCTTTTATTTTAGCGACGAACTAGATATTCACTATGCAGCACGGGAAGCAGTTTAGAACGAGCACACTGAAATGATCTTGTAGCAATACCCCGCCCCTTTCTTTCGAGTCGAGAGCTCGCAATACGAGTACCTTTGTGTAGCAAATCGTCATAACACAACGTCAAACACTTGATTGCACTCCACAGAGCTTACCTCTTGTGTATATTCTACCATCTACGGGAATTTCCTTTTTCTAATGATTTGAAGAATCTGAAAACGATGAACAACTCACTCTTGTTTTCTTTTCCTCAACGAGCTTCCATATGAGGAGGTACTTCCTTTTTGTTAGCGCAATTTTATGATTAAAAAACAATGAGTTGCTTATCATACGTTATGTTTACTTTGGAAGAAGTATATTTAACGTACTCAAAATCTTTTTTGTATTTTTCAAGCTGTTAAATTAGTTGAAAGTGGTCAGTTTGGTGATTCAACGATCACGCGCCAAAGCGTGCTAATCGCTTTCCATTTACAACGTACATTTTTCGAGCCTGCAGTTTACAATTTTAACGAAATGCTTAGGCCTAATTTGGGAAAAAGTTCCCACAGAGAAACACAGTATCGACAATGCGGTGTTCGCACAGACTGTCTCACAATATTTTTAATAAGAGTAATTTTTTACAGAAGTGTGAAGAGGCAGCCTCATGAACTGTGTTCATGCAAACAGAATATTAGTTTTCTGTTGAACTGTGTGGCTTGTAACTTCATGGGAACACCCACCCCTAGTGTGCACATGATCGGGCACAGTCGTTTGAAAGAAAACTTTCTGGCAATTGCGTGAGGCGATTTGTTGAGACCACATAAATCAAAATGGCTCGGCGTGCATTTGGCCAAATAAGAAACGGTGAAGCGCATGGCGCACACAGGCTTCATTTCTAACTCCCAGTTATTAATGCTGCTGTAATAATGACAACATATTTACGAAGTATATGAACACACACACACACACACACACACACACACACACACACACACACACACATATATATATATATATATATATATATATATATATATATATACCTGTCAAGAACAAACAATTCTACCCAATAGAGACAAAGGGAATATTTTGTATCCGAGATCCTAACAACCGACACAGGGGATGTCCAATTGTTTCATTAAGGTAAACGGTATAGCTTTCATCAAGCCGAAGTTTGGTTTGACGAGTTCGTATAAGCTATACTTTGCGCTTGAGACATGTGTGGAACCAATGTGAAATAGTTGAAAATCCTCTATTTCAGTAATGTGGCTGTACCGTAGTACTTGCACGGGTGTGCGGGGAGATATTAGGTAACTATTCTGGTATCACTGCTATCGATATTTCAGAAAACACGGGGAAGATGTTGACTCGTGTCAAGAGGATTATGACGTGGTAAGACTTATTAAAGAACACAGCAACTGTTACTGTCTTGCACGGAACTAGCCGACCAACAAGACAACCGACAAGAGCGAGACGTGCCTGCCAACAAAAAGGAGATTGTTCACGTTCTGACGTGACGTGAATGCCACAACGCTACGATGTGACTTCGTACTCCAAAAGGTAACACGTGCAGTGGACGACTAGCACAGTTAAGAAAGTGCAGCATTTTCTAAGTCACCGTTTCATAATCCTTCCTTCTATGTGTTTGGTTAAGATGAATAAATTTTACAACTTTAAGTACTGTACACGTGAAGACTTATTGATACACTCCCGTGCAGTCCATTAGCTTCGTGAAACATATTCGCACACCACTTTAATCTCTGGCTAGTTTACGTAAAAAAATAAACATGAGGTCTATTAAGGGAAGCAATCTTGGTATACATACATGAATCAGCAGACAAAGACAGTGGGATTTAAAATTCGTATCGCTACTGCCTTACACGTACAGACTGTTTGTATCTACCAGTCTTTTTTACAAGTGAACAGCTAAATCAACTACAACTGACAAGAGGCGTCATTGGGTTTCTGCATCTCTTAGGTAAATCAAAGAAGTGAAGTTACTCAGACAATTTAGCTCTGAATGAAACTGACGTCCTGTTTCTTGGAATGGCACTTCGATGAAAACTATAATTTCACATTGGCCATCTAACACCAAATGGCATTATGACAACATCTACACGGGATTATATCCTAGCGGATGAAGTATGAAGGCAGTGTGTTAATGAAAAATCCACTTCTAGATCATCCACCAAATGTGTGATTCTGCTGCTATTTCTAACAGCCTGCAACATCAATAGATTTCGTTCCCTTCGTCGGGTATCACCGGTACTTACAAATGTATATATGACGATCGAGCAGAGGAGCTATACTACCGGCTTTTATTTTAAAAAAAGTGCTTTACGAACACCGCTGTAATTTCGTAATCAATCCTTTCAGCAACAACGCAGTCAACAAACGACTTAACGAACTCTCCTCAGCTGAAAGATTTTACGTACGTATGGAGATTTGACATTTACAGTAGTTCCGCAAGCAGAATTCAGTACCACTCCTTGGAAACCTGCTAGCTCTGCCTTCTCTGTGTCGCTTTCATTTCGTTTTATTGAACGGCATAACCACGAGTTTTTCTGTATGCATTGCGCAGGTCTCTCGGCATGCTAGGGATCTCCAACTTTTTCTTTTTTATTTAGTTAATATGGAGAGAGTTCCTTTGAGGCCAGTTATTACAGCATGTGAGTCATTTCTAATTAAAAGTGCCGTATCGAGAAGGTGTATTTGGTCTCTACATACGTATACACATTCAACTTGAAACACCTAAGAACGGTGTGTGTGTGTGTGTGTGTGTGTGTGTGTGTGTGTGTGTGTGTGTGTGAAGTGGAGGGGGGGTGGGGGGGTAGGGAAGCGCGCGTGCTTTGGTTCTGCACAACTCAGCTATCAATGGCCATGTTACAAAAAAATAATAGGAATGAGTTTAAAATCTTTTAAATTAATAAGCTGGTAATACAGGCTCTTAGCGACAATATCCTTCAGCAGTGATTTTTTTTAAAATAAAAAGTCTTACCTTCTTTAACTGTACCTGCAGAATCTTCAAATGAAATAGGATGACACAGTGGCATTGTTTACAGCTGAAATTTTCGTGAAATTACACGAAATTCTAGGGTTATGCACAGTATGAAAGCCCCGTGAATTGGTGGTTACATGGCAGTCGGTGTGAAACTTTTTCTGGCTCTGAACATTTATTTCTTTCTGATCATTCCTGTGGGAATATGCACAGCAAACAATAAGAATGAATTTTCCCTCTGCAGCGGAGTGCGTGCTGATTTTAAACATCTTGGCAGGTTAGATCTGTGCGCCGGAAGGGGTCTCGAACCTGGGACCTTTGCCTTTCCGCCCAAGTGTTCTACCGATTGTGTTATCCATGCACGACTCACGACCGGCCCTCACAACTTCACGACCGGCAGTACCCCCGCTCCTACCCTCCGGACTTCCAGACTCGAGTCTCAGTCCAGCAGGGACAGCCAGAAAGTTTCCGACAACAAGAAGTCTGCATCACATCAGGACACGTCGATAGGATTTGTCGACCTGGAGAAAGCGTTCGACAAGGTAAAGTGGTGTAAGATGTTCGAAATGCTGATGAAAAATAGCGGTAAACTATTGCGAGAAATAGGGATTTACAATATGTACAAGAAACAAAAGAAGAAGAGTGGAAGACCAAGAACATGGTGCATGGATTAAGAAGGGTATGAGATAGGGATGTAGACTTTTGCACCTCCTGTTCAATCTATACATCGAAGAAGCAATTAAAAAATGAAAGAAAGGTTCAAGAGTGGGATTAAAATTCAGGGCGAAAGGAAATCAGTGTTAAGGTTCGCTAATGAAATTCTATTCTCAGTGAAAGCATAGAAGTATTACACGATTCGTTGAATGGAATGAAGTCTATGGATTATAGAATACGGGTTGAAAGTAAAGCGAAGCAAGACGAAAGTAATGAGAAGTAGTAGAAATGAGACCAGCGAGAAACTTGACACCAAGATTGATGGTCACGAAGTAGATGAAGTTGAGGACTCCTACTACCTAGCAGCAAAATAACCAGTGACAAGCCGAGCAAACATTCCTGGCCTAGAGAAGTCTACCAGTATCAAACGCAGGTCTTAATCTGAGGAAGAAGTTTCTGAGAATGTAAGTTTGGAGCACAGCATTGTATATCAGTGAGACATGGACTTTGGGAAAACAGAAACAAAAGAGAATTGAAGCATCTGAGATACGGTGCTACAGAAGAACTGAAAATTAGGTTAGCTCATAAGGTAAGGAATAAGGTGGTTTTCCTTAGAATCGGCGAGGAAAGCAATATTCAGGAAACACTGACAAGAAGATAAGACAGCAGGGTGTAACTTCCATGGTATTAGAGTGAGCTTTAGAGGGTAAAAAACTTTAAAGGAAGGTAGAGATTGGGATACATCCAGCAAATAGTTGAGGAAGTAAGTTGTCAGTGCTACTGCGAGATGAAAATGTGTCCTCAGCATAGAAGTTCGTGGCGGGCAGCATCGAACCAGTCAGGAGACTGATGGCTAAAGCAAAAAAGCCTATTTCATTGAAATCATTCTTTTGCAGCAAATCTGGTGAGAACGATGATATGCGTCAGAGACACAAGAGCGAAGCATATTTAATTGAAATCATTCTTTTGCAGCAAATCTGGTGAGAACGATGATATGCGTCAGAGACACAACAGCGAAGCATATTTAATTGAAATCATTCTTTTGCAGCAAATCTGGTGAGAACGATGATATGCGTCAGAGACACAAGAGCGAAGCATATTTAATTGAAATCATTCTTTTGCAGCAAATCTGGTGAGAACGGTGATATGCGTCAGAGACACAACAGCGAAGCATATTTCATTGAAATCATTCTTTTGCAGCAAATCTGGTGAGAACGATGATATGCGTCAGAGACACAAGAGCGAAGCATATTTAATTGAAATCATTCTTTTGCAGCAAATCTGGTGAGAACGATGATATGCGTCAGAGACACAAGAGCGCTATCCAACAGCGAAAATTTTCATCCGTTACTTCTGCTGCTTAATGAAACGTAAAAATTGTTCTTGTTATTTATCGAAGTTAAATCACGAGCTTGTGCGTAATATTCATGAGACCATAGTAAAACTGTAAGCTAGGCATATAGGTGCTTATAGGTCATGAACCGCTTTTGTAATGAAGGTGAAAGTTGGAGAGTATCAGAAATAGTCTTCCATCTAATGAGAATTTCCTACGTTGTATATCAAAATCAGGCTACATGGATCGGGAATTGCGTCCAACTTTTGACATTGTATGCTGCCTGTATTACGGGGCGTGTTCTACGAATTTATTCATGCAGTGTGCAAATCTGACTGTGCTACTGTAAGATAACATAATGCGAGGCGTCAGTATTGGACTATAGGAAGCAGCAATTCTGAGACAAAAAATAAGTCACAAATGTTTGGGCATAGAACTGTGGAGATTTGCAACTAACACACGGCAGAAGCGTAATAAATTACATGAGGGAAGAAAGCACGTCACGCATTATTTGATAAAAAACTGACATCACTGTGGATCACAACTCCAGTTTTGCTGAAACCTGTCGCATAGATGAACGTGCAAAGTCGTATTTTGTTACGCATACGAAGGACCTCCGTAGCGTCTACGAACGATGCGCCGCCAGTGGTAACAGGAATTTGTTCTTTACATCTCTTTGTCTATCAGCAATTGTCAAATTATTGGTTTGAGGAGTTTGATAGAATAGAAAATATTTCGGGAGAACTTATGCTTAACTAATCAGGCATGAAAAACACAATTACGATTATGTGGCAACAATGAATCGGGCTGACGTACATACAACTTATTTCCACGAATCAGGATTTTTAAAAACTTAATCGCTCGACTCACAAACTTGTGCAAGCCTGTCTAGTTGATACCAGTGGGAAGCCCGCCTTTCAGGACAGAACGATGGGATGTGAAGCAATGTGGGCTGTCTCCTTTTCAAAGGAAACATCCCGGCATCAGCTTTAACATATTTAGGGTAAAGTTGGCTGTTTGTATCTGGATGGCTGGAAGGCAAACTGAGTACTGCTCCTCCTGTCAAGCAATGACTGGACAGCCTCTCTCATTGTGACAGCTAAATGCTCGCCTGCAGATTTGCGTAAGCAAAAGCAGTGCACAGTACTTAGCGAGCGGATTCTTCGTGTAAGAGTACGACGTATATACTGTAATAATTGCTCAGGAATTCTTCGTTTTTAAGTTTTTTCACTGTCACATATAGTAGTCAGATGAAGAATCTGTCCATTAGACTTTCTATTTGCCATCCTTACGAACAGTTCGCAACATTTCACACAAAGTATTCTCAGCGCCCATTTGTCACAATCGTCAGCTCGCCACCGCAGTGGAATGCCAGCACGCTCGAATGCACTTGACATAATGAGTGCTGTGCATGTTTCCGTTACTCGGACAAGAACAGGTAGACTATGTATACCTCTACATATAGAACTAGATAAAATCAGATATAGAACTAGATAGAATCAGATAAACGGAAAGGTCAAGTAGGTAGCCCACCTAAAGCTAAACGTAAAACAGGTCACATGCATTAAGCAGTGCTCGGGTACGTATAGCGGAATGTGTAGGAGCACCGCCAAGCACGGAAACATTCTTCCACGGACTGCTACAAGTAAATTATTCGGTTAGTCTGTTGATGTGTAGGCCACGAAAATGTTGTACATCACCCATGCAAGTGTGTTAAATGGCTCTGAGCACTATGGGACAACATCTATGGTTATCAGTCCCCTAGAACTTAGAACTACTTAAACCTAACTAACCTAAGGACAGCACACAACACCCAGTCATCACGAGGCAGACAAGTGTGTTACATTAAAGTGCTTGTAACAAAGGATTACTAAGAAAGCTGGTGCAGATATAGATTGAGATCCTCTGTGAGAGACGTTTCAGTTCTTTACGATGACGTAAACCAGGCACGGATTCGAATGGTAGGAAGGGGGGTGGTGGTGGTGATGGGGCGGGGGGGGGGGGAGGAGGAGGAGTTAGCACGACTCCGTCAACCCGCCCTCCTCACAAGCTACTTAATTAAAAGCGTTTCTATTTTCACACTTGAGATTTCCAAAAGTCACAATAAACTTTCAGAGTATTAAGACCCGTCCACTACAAAAAAACGTTACTTCTCTGAAGTAGTAACAGGGCAGCTTACTGAGTGGCTAGTCGATTATCTTTTCGTTCATTCGGTTTTTCAGTCGAATGAAACAGAATGAAACTAGTCTCTGCGGCCAAACCAGCAATATAAATGTTTTTCACTCAGTCTCCGGCTTTAAGTGGTTTCACTTGATTTGAGACAACCGACTGATGAAACTGTTTAACGGTTACGTCAGTTATATGAACTGTCGTATCCCAGCATGGGATGGAGAGGAAATAAGGGTTACAGTTCAATCTGCAATTCCCGAGCGGTTGGGAGAAAGACAAATTGCTAACAGGCTGATTGCTTGGATCAGCGCCACGTAGTATCAAAGGGCACCTACAAGAGAGGCGGATTTTGGGACTATACGAAACTCGCAGGAGACTTACGAAACTCAAGTCTGGAATAAAAAATGGTTCAAATGGCTCTGAGCACTACGGGACTTAACATCTATGGTCATCAGTCCCCTAGAACTTAGAACTACTTAAACCTAACTAACCTAAGGACAGCACACAACACCCAGCCATCACGAGGCAGAGAAAATCCCTGACCCCGCCGGGAATCGAACCCGGGAACCCGGGCGTGGGAAGCGAGAGCGCTACCGCACGTCACGAGATGCGGGCAAAGTCTGGAATAAACTTATTTCTTTCCTTCAGACTAACCACTACACTGCATGCTAATTCTAAGCACTAGAAAAGCAAAGGATGCATCTGTTTGCACAACTAAGTCAGTGTGTTAGTCCGTGGGGCGAAGGCTAGCGTAAGTAGCCATTACTAGCAGTACCGTATCATACAAACATTGAGACTGGCACTCACAATGGGAAAAACAGGCTTGTCGAACCTTACGCAAGGCGGTCAACGACTCACATGGAGCTGGTGTCCCAACGACCTGACTGGACTCTCCCGAACAAGAAAACCTTGGTTTTTAAAGGGTTATGGCGGCGTACTATTTCCTCCCTATCAGTGTTCGGCCTACCAATCTAATGGCACTTTACGGGCATCGGCCAATCTGACGTGAGGCTCTGCACCTGCTTGGTACCTCTGTCCAATCACTTTTAGGTCTTTCCCCATACTACTCTCTAGGTAGGTATGTTTCTGGCCTTTACAGTAACAAACTCCAAGTTGCATTTATAGACAGGAACAACAGTGTTTTACCATGATGAATAAGACCGCTTCAGCTGCGTGATAAATCTTCATTTCTGACCCAACTAGTTTCGTGGCGTTAGAGCCACACCTTCAGAGATACGGATTTATTTCACAATTTATTCCAAACGATAAGCAGTAAATGACCCAACATTCTATGTCCAGTTGTGAGAAATCTGTATCCCTGAAGATGTGGCTCTAACGCCGCGAAACTAGTTGGGTCAGAAATGAAGATTTATTACACAGCCGGAGCGGTCTTGTTCACTATGGTGCAATTCTACAGCTCTTTATGCCCGCAGTACAAAATCTGCTGCAACAGTGTTTTACGTTACTTGGCCCAGCCCTAAGGGCTCTCGCGAATGGGGATCGCTGTTCCTGCACTTTTACTCACTACAACCTCACTCCCATCCTGTGTAAACCCACTGATGTTGCTGCTCTCAGGAGCGAGTATCACGCTTACTGCCTATGCTACGACGTGCCTGTTTGTGACCATCATCTACAGTGACACCTTATAACAGCGCCTAGGCGTTGTATGAAGTTACCAGCTAATTCTCTGAAGTCAGATTTCTACTCTGTGACAGTTGACCAGAGTTTCATAATTCGCAGGGTTCTACCGTTACTGTAACCTAAGCTCTAGCACTTTGCCTGATCTCTGGATTGCTTCTCTGATTTCCTATTTTGGAGTGCTTTCGCTCACTTCCAATAGCCTTAAGCTGACAATGTGGAGGCCAACGCGTCTTAAATATGAGGCAAAGATTCCATGCAGTCTCGGGGTATCAGAGATTTCATTTACATACTTTCTCAGCCTTTTCGGTTGTACATGACCATGACTAGGTGTTGTCAACTCTTTTTAGACTGAAATGACGTATCTTATTTTAAGCAGAGGGGAATAGAAACTATATTTCTGAAATTGAAGTATTTCCAGCATCTACATAGGTATTTCTAAAATATGATTTTTTATACCCTGCCATTACAAAAAGGTTATTGACTATTTTCAAAGTTTAACAACTGGCACAACGTTATACACCTATGTTTAAATAAATGGACTTCTTCATTTAAATTTATTGAAATTCTGTATTCTTCTTCCTACTGGTTTGCACCCGTCAATTGTAATTCTCTTTCAGTAAATGCTGAGCTGACGTGTTTAGAAAACAATTAATACATAATTTTGTAATTCCTTACTGACTTAATGGTTCAAATGACTCTGAGCACTATGGGACTTAACTGCTGAGGTCATCAGTCCCCTAGAACTTAGAACTACTTAAACCTAAATAACCTAAGGACATCACACACAGCCGGCCGCGGTGGTCTCGCGGTTCTAGGCGCGCAGTCCGGAACCGTGCGACTGCTACGGTCGCAGGTTCGAATCCTGCCTCGGGCATGGATGTGTGTGATGTCCTTAGGTTAGTTAGGTTTAAGAAGTTCTAAGTTCTAGGGGACTGATGACCACAGCAGTTGAGTCCCATAGTGCTCAGAGCCATTTGAACCATTTGAACCATCACACACATCCATGCCCGAGGCAGGATTCGAACCTGCGACCGTAGCGGTTGCGCGGCTCCAGACTGTAGCGCCTAGAACCGCTCGGCCACTGCGGCCAGCCCACTGACTTAATCACTTGCTTTTTAATCATATACTGTTAATTGGCGGGAAGTATTTTTTATTTGCGAGATATGTGTTATTATTCGTTAATTTGCTTTGAATTTAATCAATACAGTTTCAGAACATAAATCAGCCTTGTAGACGATACATATCGCATTGAATTTACCCCGAGGAACAATTTTTGCCGGTCATTATTTCGTCCATTCCCACAACATAGAGCGTTTCGGCATTCTGATCCAAAAATGAAGCTCAGTATTAAGCAAACGCCTGTTCATAAACATGGGCGAAAAACTTAACCGAAAGTTAGTTACTGGCATTCAATTGGAAATAGGCAAGTTGGCTACTGAATCTGATGTTGCGTGCGTAGATAAACTGAAGTGATATTATCGCGAGTGGTACCGAATTAACAGTTCTTGGGAATAGTTGGACGCAGGGTTCTATTGAGAGAAACTGCATCAGGAGAGGTCGCAGCCTGTCCTGACCGTGCTAATAGCGCCAGAGGAGATTTTGGTATTAATAGAGGATTTTTGCTAATTTGCCCTTTTTTTGCTGCACGTAGTTGTTGCTTACTTGCGCACTGAAGGGACTTTGTCAGATTCATGTATGCATACATTAAAGTAATATTCGTATCTTTGTTGTGACCAGACACATGGTTAATTATTCCACAATATCTATAATCAGTAAAGTTTTTGCTAATCTAACTGCCCAAGGAAAAGAAAGGTCTGAGTAAACTTTGACAGTGTATGAACCTTCAATTTTCTGATTATACTAAAACTTTTTGTTGATTCCTTTCATTTTTTACACTGTTTAAGGTTTGTTGACTGAACTCCTCCTGATCATTTAATTTGTTTAAAAATAAAACAGAGGAATAGTTGCATCAGTAGTTGTGGCTATGCATTGCATTCTGCATGGATCGCAGTGTTTCTTCTGAATTAGTTTTAGCACGTCCCTGGATACAATATATTTATGCAGTAGCTGCGGCAAGATAAGGTGAGTTGGCCGTGCGTGCAGGAGCATTGCAGTATAACTGTTAGGAGACGTTAGAGAATATTTTTAAAATCGCAATCAGATGCTAGAGAATTGACTTTTCATTATCTACAAGAAGAGTAATTATTTTTTGTTTTTGTTCTCCATCAGAATGCTGACATGTCCTATTGTAGGAGGTTCCAGAAAATGTTTGAATACAGACATGTCGGAATAAGGGTTTTCATAGAACAAGTTGTGTGGCTACATATCAGATTTTATGATAACGATAGTGAAGTTTTATTAGACTGCCTTGCAATGTTTGGAGGAAAGACATAGGTAACGAAAATATTGTTGGAGACAGAGCTTTACACATTTCTGTACGTCTTTCACCAGGCTAATAATAATTTCAGTTGTTGATAAGATGACTTTCGAATATAATGTAAATATCTTAACGACAATAGCAGTGACAACAGGCGATGACAGGGTGCAGTCAGCAATAATAACGACAAAACGATGGAATGTTTCCGCTCAGAACTGGAATGCAGCAGGGATCAGGTGGCTCTAGTTGTCGCTGGAAGTTTACGAATGTGGTTATCGACTGTCCCAGCGATGGCTAGAGAGTGGATTCATCATTAAACTTAAGTGCCCATGTGTGAATGTGAATCTTGCTCCTTCGGAGCAGTGAAGCATTCCACCTGCTTTTCAAAAATGTAAAATGTATACAGGTTTGTGTGCACAGGTATGATTTGCATGTACTTACCTCATAAAGTATGTTTCTGCACAACATGTTTACCATTCACACAAATAAATAGTTGAAAAACCAAATTCAAACTATTTTTATTAAATGAACATCACACCTTTTCAGTAAAAAGGATCGCAAACAGACGTAAAAAATCTGGCAATCTTCCTTCTTTCTTCATACACCCGTAAACGACCTTTCATGCTCAACTTTGTACACCCAACGACAACTGTGTCTGGAAAAACTTATCCCACTGGAATAAATTAAGCAGTTTTACATGGTGAAAAGAATAATTAGTCCGTTCATTACATACATAAATGAATATGTACAATGCTTAATTTGACTTTGGCGTACCCCGTAAGAGGTGTTCACGTACGCTCGAGGGTATGTGTACGCCTATTATATACCACTGCTTTAGTTCTACTAATGGAAGTACTGGAGACTGGTTTCACTCAGAAGAATGAACGCTGAGCTCAGTCAGCTAAAACAATGAAGTGTGCTTTCAGTTGAAGGAACGAATATAGGATTTAACTGACAGATGTCTACAGAATGGGTTCACTTCAAAACATAGAATGAATAATTCAATCAATATGCAAAACTGCAACGGACTGCATCGACTGTTTTCATGCGGTTGGTCCCACGAACTTGTTTCACTCTAAGGAACGAATGAATAATTCAGTCCATACGTGAAACTACAACTGAATGAGGCAATTGTTTTCGAATAACCAATTGAATCAAATGTTTTCATTCGGTAATCGGTGATTCCCATCACTACTCGGAAGAAGGCGGCAACACCTGAAAGGAAATCCATTCCCTTCATTCGCACGCTCGCACAACCATTATCTGCAGACCTCAGCACTTCGTGAAGTACTGACAATGAGTAACACATTTTGTGCTGCGTAAATTATGACGTTGTCAGAGTTGAGCATTTGTTGGTGCTATAGCTGTTAACTGTATGACACACATACTTCTCAAATTTTTAGATGTATTCCAATTTCTTGGAAGTACACGCTAAACGTACATATTAAGCACTGATGCAAGCAAATTATTATTATTATTTCTTTCTTCCCTTTCTCAGACGTTATGTCTGGCTAAAAATGGAAAGTGAAGCGGACCTTGATCAAGCGTGACTTCCTTTTAACTGTACGGTATATGTTATATTGCATTTAGGAACTTTCGGGTAATTGAACATGTACCAATAATTACAGATTTCTGTAGTTGTATATATACGTTTCGATGTAGCTGTATTGCGTTGATGTACTGATGGATATTGTGTGGTATGACTCCTGTAGTTGATAGTATAATCGGTATAATGTCAACTTTATCCTGATGCCACATGTCCTTGACTTCCTCAGCCAGTTGTATGTATTTTTCAATTTTTTCTCCTGTTTTCTTTTGTATATTTGTTGTATTGGGTATGGATATTTCGATTAGTTGTGTTAATTTCTTCTTTTTATTGGTGAGTATGATGTCAGGTTTGTTATGTGGCGTTGTTTTATCTGTTATAATGGTTCTGTTCCAGTATAATTTGTATTCATCATTCTCCTGTACATTTTGTGGTGCATACTTGTATGTAGGAACGTGTTGTTTTATAAGTTTATGTTGTAAGGCAAGCTGTTGATGAATTATTTTTGCAACATTGTCATGTCTTCTGGGGTATTTTGTATTTGCTAGTATTGTTCATCCGCTTGTGATGTGATCTACTGTTTCTATCTGTTGTTTGCAAAGTCTGCATTTATCTGTTGTGGTATTGGGATCTTTAATAATATGCTTGCTGTAATACCTGGTGTTTATTGTTTGATCCTGTATTGTAATCATGAATCCTTCCGTCTCACTGTATATATTGCCTTTTCTTAGCCATGTGTTGGATGCGTCTTGATCGATGTGTGGCTGTGTTAGATGATACGGGTGCTTGCCATGTAGTGTTTTCTTTTTCCAATTTACTTTCTTCATATCTGTTGATGTTATGTGATCTAAAGGGTTGTAGAAGTGGTTATGAAATTGCAATGGTGTAGCAGATGTATTTATATGAGTGATTGCTTTGTGTATTTTGCTGATTTCTGCTCGTTCTATAAAGAATTTTCTTAAATTGCCTACCTGTCCATAATGTAGGTTTTTTATGTCGATAAATCCCCTTCCTCCTTCCTTTCTGCTTAATGTGAATCTTTCTGTTGCTGAATGTATGTGATGTATTCTATATTTGTGGCATTGTGATCGTGTAAGTGTATTGAGTGCTTCTAGGTCTGTGTTACTCCATTTCACTACTCCAAATGAGTAGGTCAATATTGGTATAGCATAGGTATTTATAGCTTTTGTCTTGTTTCTTGCTGTCAATTCTGTTTTCAGTATTTTTGTTAGTCTTTGTCTATATTTTTCTTTTAGTTCTTCTTTAATGTTTGTATTATCTATTCCTATTTTTGTCTGTATCCTAGATATTTATAGGCATCTGTTTTTTTTCATCGCTTCTATGCAGTCACTGTGGTTATCCAATATGTAATCTTCTTGTTTAGTGTGTTTTCCCTTGACTATGCTATTTTTCTTACGTTTGTCTGTTCCAAAAGCCATACTTATATCATTGCTGAATACTTCTGTTCTCTTTAGTAATTGGTTGAGTTGTTGATTTGTTGCTGCCAGTAGTTTTAGATCATCCATGTATAGCAAATTTGTGATTTTGTGTGGGTATGTCCCAGTGATATTGTATCCATAATTTGTATTATTTAGCATGTTGGATAGTGGGTTCAGAGCAAGGCAGAACCAGAAAGGACTTCATGAATCTCCTTGGTATATTCCACGCTTAATCTGTATTGGCTGTGATGTGATATTATTTGAATTTGTTTGGATATTAAGTGTGGTTTTCCAATTTTTCATTACTATGTTTAGGAACTGTATCAATTTAGGATCTACTTTGTATATTTCCAATATTTGTAGTAACCATGAGTGGGGTACACTATCAAAAGCTTTTTGGTAATAAATGTATGCGTAGTGTAGCGACCTTTGTTTAGTTTTAGCTTGATATGTCACCTCTGCATCTATTATCAGTTGCTCTTTACATCCTCGTGCTCCTTTGCAACAGCCTTTTTGTTCTTCATTTATAATATTGTTCTGTGTTGTATGTGTCATTAATTTCTGTGTAATGACTGAAGTTAATATTTTGTATATTGTTGGTAGGCATGTTATGGGGCGATATTTAGCTGGGTTCGCTGTGTCTGCTTGATCTTTAGGTTTCAGATAAGTTATTCCTTGTGTAAGTGTATCAGGGAATGTGTATGCGTCTGCAATGTAACTGTTAAATAATTTAGTTAGATATGAATGTGTTGAGGTGAACTTCTTTAGCCAGAAATTTGCTATTTTATCTTTTCCAGGGGCTTTCCAATTGTGAGTAGAATTAATAGCTTGTGTGACTTCATGTTGCAAAATTATCACTTCAGGCATTTGTGGTATCATCTTTTATGTGTCTGTTTCTGCTTGTATCCACCGTGCATGCCTGTTATGTTGTACCGGGTTTGACCATATGTTGCTCCAGCAGTGTTCCGTGTCTGTTATGTTTGGTGGATTGTCTATTTTAATGTGTGTGTTATCTATTGTCTGGTAAAATTTCTTTTGGTTTGTGTTGAATGTTTGGTTTTGTTTCCTTCTATTTTCACTTTTTTTGTATCTCCTAAGTCGTTTGGCCAATGCTTGTAATTTCTGCTTCTTCTCATCTAATTGCTCTATCGCTTCTTGTTGTGAGATTTTACCTAACCTTTTTCGTTTTTTTTCTGACATTTCATTTCTTATAAATTGTGTTAGCTGTCCGATGTCTTTTCTCAGTTTTTCTATTCTGATCTGTAGCCTGTGTTGCCATGCTGGTTTTGTGGGTTTCTTCTGTGTGTTGTTTGGTTCTGATCTCTGCCTAGTGGGTATATTTAGTGTAGTGGGTGCTCCTATATAAACCAGTAGTTTTAACTCTTTCATAGTTGTATATTCATTTATTTTGTTGTGTATGATTGTGTTGATAGTTTTTATTGTTGTTTCGACTTGTGGGTTACTTGGCAGTCTATGCAAGAATGGTCTAATGTCTGTATTTGTGTCTTTGTATTCTATATATGTCAGCTGAAATTTTTCTTCTATATTTAACATGTGTGTCACTTCGTGTTCTATTTGTGCTTGTTCTGGTGGCTGTCGCAAGATTTCGTTTTCCTCTGATTGTTTAATTGGTGCGTGTTGTTCTTTGTTTGTTTGCTCTGGGGTGTTTGAGTCCATTACTCTATTTTCTTCTTCTTCTGTTTGCACATTATTTTGTTCCAGTATTTGTTGTACTTGTTGTTTGATGTTTTCTAATTCTGACTGGGGTATCCTGTTATTTTTGAATATTACACGGATCTGATCAGCTAGTCGTTGTTCTGTTAAAAATTTTAATTCTGGGTATCTGGTAATAAATGTTGTGTATACTTGTGATCTGTATCCAGTTGTGTTGGTTCCTAGGTTTGTTGCTTGGTAATAACAGAACATGAGGTGTCGATTAACTTCATCTGACCATCTCATCCTCTGCCTTTGTTTCCCTTCTAGGGTGGTTGTAGGAAGCATATCCTGCAAAACACCTCTATTTGGATTTAAATCATTTTCCAGTTGGCTAGCAGTGTCGTTACCATTGTGGGCGGGCATAGGGTTCAAGCGTCGTCCCCGACCATGACGGCGCTTGTCCGAGGCTTCTTTAGTTCTGTCCTGAACCAACTCATCACACTAAAAGGGGGGGTTAGCCCTATTAGTGGTTTGTTCTTTTCGTCGCCTTTTACGACTGGCAGAAAATTATTATTATTATTATTATTATTAATTAAATCGTACTGTTTTGTGCGACGCTGAAGTGCGGGTGACAAGTTACACGGGGGTGGCGGGAGAAGCGGGGTGAAGGAGAGGAGAACTGGCCCGCATTTAGAATCTGCGGGGTGTTCGGAAACTCTCTTTACAAACTCCTAGGACTTGTAGAAGGAAATGAGCTCGTAATACTTTGAATAGGAACCCATGTCTGGAAACGTTCGGTTTCTATTGTGCGAGGGTTTCAGTTCAGGTGCGCAACTCATCCACTTTTGCTAGAGGAATTAAATTAGGCGTGACGCAGTAAAATTATTAGGTAACAGTTCGAAAGGAAGCATAGCTAAACATTCATTGATCACTGCACGTATGTTTGTATTAACACTTAAACGCTACGTGTTTACATTACTCCCAAACATAAAAGTACCCAGCATACTGTTCGTACAGAACATTACTAATTCATTACAACAGTGGCTCGGTGTGGTGACCACCAACGTTCATACAGACACTGGTATCCACGAAGCATGTTCTGGTACGCACTCTCCATCCTACCTAGTGTCTCTTCAATTTCTAGTGCAGCGGCCAGAAATCGTGACAGAACTCCTAAATTACACTTGGCAAACGACCCCACAAGTAGTAGTCTGATACAGTACGTGTCATCCTGTCCAAGCTATTGTTTACCAGGACAAACAACAGTAAATACTTTTCTCTTTTCCTCCGCAGATATGGTGCGTTCCGCATGTTAACTGAAACCGCCGTAGAACGGAAATGGTACTTTTTCGGACATGGGCCCCCGTTCAAAATACAGGATGTATCAAAAAGAGTCATCCGATTTAAAAAAATCGTAACTATTACGCTATTTCACATATGTGCGTGAACAACGTACTGTTAAGAAGAGCAAGATCTCGACTTTTACATGGTTCCCGCTGGGTAGCAGCAGTGTGCGCCCACTGCACTTCTACTAAAAATGGTGTCGGGACAACAGAGAGCGTTTTGTGTTCTACGTTTTGCGCAGTGTGGGTCAGTAATGACTGTGCAACGTGACTTTCGCACTAGGTACCGTTTGGGTCCTGTTACAGCACAGAGCATAAGATGGCGGCATGAACAATTCCGAGGAACAGGTTGTTTGTGTGAAGGCAAAACGCCGGGCCGTCCCCTGGTGCCTCACACGGACGTCGAACGCATCCCCCATAGTTTCACATGGAGTCCGCAGAAATCTGTTCGTCCTGCAGCCCGACAGCTCTAAATGCCCCGATGTCAGTCTGGCAGTGTTGCGTCGACGTTTACGCACGAAACCATGCAAATTCAGCTTCTGCGAGCTCTTCGTGAAGATGACAAACAACAACGTGTGGAGTTATGCAGTTCCGTTCTTAGCGAGTTGGAGGATGACAGTTTTCTTCCACCGTGCCCGGTGGTTGAATGGTCAGCGTGACGCATAATCAATCCTCTGGGCCTGGGTTCGATTCCCGGCTGGGTCGGGGAATTTTCCCCGCCCAGGGACTGGGTGTTGTGCTGTCATCAGCATCATCCTATCATCCTCATCGACTGCGGGTCGCCGAAGTGGCGTCAAAGAACCGTCATAATGTGAGAATATGGGGTACGGAACAACCACATGAAGTTGTACAACATGAGAGCGACTCTCCAAAATTTAATGTGTTTCGTGCAGTTTCACGGGAAAAGGTGTATGGTCCATTTTTCTTTGCCGGAAACACTGTTACGGGTACTACATATCTCGTTATGCTTGCCCACTTTCTTTTCCCACAGTGGGAGAATGATTCGAATGACTTCATTTACCAACGGGATGAGGCACCGCCACACTGGCATCTGGAAGTGCGGGAATTTTTAAATCAAAGGATAAATGAACGATGGATCGGTCACACTGGACCAAATGATTAAACCTCACATTACTGGCCACCAAGGACACTGGACCTAAAACCATGTGATTATTTCTTGTGGGGGTTTATAAAAGACCCTGTTCATGTGCCTCCGTTGCCAACAACAATGAATGAACTGAGACCGCATTACAGCAGCTATGGAAGCTGTAACTCAAGACACGCTCGCTGCAGTGGGAGAACAATTTGAATACCGAATTGAGATATCCCTGCATCTCACGGAGAGCATATTGAACACTTCCGAAGAGGTATTAAAAAACTTTGACTTTTCCGATTATTAAAAAACAAATTTAATTTTGTATGTTTATTAGTTTCAGAAATATAGACGTGCTAAATCGGATGATTCTTTTTGATACCCCCTGTATTATGTACTCATTACCCTCTGCAAGTCCTAGATTTCTGTAACGAGAATTTCCTAACACCATGTATAAACCGCTGGCTTCACAATGTGCTGCCGGCTCTATCAGGCGGATATTGTGATAAGTAGTCCTTCAAAATACGCATTTTAGAGCAAGTTCCGAATGACAAGATTAACCACGCGGCATTGAACGTTCATTATTTAGTTGTGCAAAAATTGACTACCTAATTTTCCATTTAATGAGCTGATGTGGTTTTAAAAATGGAAAGAATTGTAATCGTTAACGTATTCAACACAATTTATTAAAACAGTTATGATCCATGTTATTACAAATGTGAGAATAAAAATTGAAATTCATGTCCATTCGAAAATCAGAATTGCAGTTTTAAAAATAACGTTTCCTAACTATCAGCAAATGCAAGTTGACAACACGAATATATCAACCAAACCAAGTTTACTTACACTGAGTTCACACCCAACACTCTCCCTTATAAAAAGCATTTACATTAAACTTTTACATTGAAGCACCAAAGAAACTGGTGTAGGCATGTGTATTCAAATACAGAGATATGTTAACAGGCAGGATACGGCGCTACGGTCGGCAACGGCTGTATAAGACAAGCGTCTGGCACAGTCGTTAGATCGGTTGCTGCTGCTACAATGGCAGGTTATCAAGATTTAGGAGAGTTTGAACTTTGTGTTGTAGTGGGCGCACGAGCGAATGGGATACAGCATCTCCGAGGTAGCGATGAAGCGCGGATTTTCCCATACGACCGTTTCACGAGTGTACCGTGAGTATCAGGAATACCGTAAAAGATCAAATCTCCGGCATCGCTGTGGCCGAAAAAGTATCCTGCAAGAACAGGAGCAACGGCGACTGAAGATAATCCTTCAACGTGATGGAAGTGCAACTTTTCCTCATATTGTTGCAGAGTTCAGTGCTGGGCCATCAACATGTTTCAGCGTGCGAACCACTCAACGAAACATCATTGATAAGGGCTTTCGGAGCCGAAGGCCCGTTCGTGTACCCTTGATGACAGCACGACACAAAGCTTTACGCCTCGCCTTGGCTCGTAAACACTGACACTGGATTGTTGATTGGAAACAAGTTGCTTGGTTGGACGAGGCTCGTTTCAAACTGTATCGAGCGGACAGCCTTGTACGGGTAAGGAGACAACCTCATGAATTGACCCTGCATCTCAGCAGGGGACTCTTCAAGCTGGTGAAGACTCTGCAATGGTGTGGGACGTGTGCAGTTGGGGTGATATGGGAGCCCTGATACGTCTGGGTATGACTGACGGGTGACAGTTACGTAAGTATCCTGTTTGATCATTTGTACCCATTCATGTCCATTGTGCATTCCGACGGACTTGGGCAATTCCAGCAGGACAGTGCGACACTTCACATGTCCAGAATTGCTACTTTGTTGCTCTTCTGAGTTTAAACGCTTCCTCTAGGCATCAAACTCCCCCCAGACATGTATATTATTGAGCATATCTGGGATGCCTTGCAACGTTCTTTTCAGAGGTGGTCTCCACCCACTCCTACTCTTACGGATTTATGGACAGCCCTGCAAAATTAATGGTGTCAATTCCGTGCAGCACTACTTCAGACTTTAGTCGAGTCCATGACACGCCGTGTTGCGACATTTCTGCGTGGTCGCTGGGGCTCTACACGATATTAGGCAGGTGCACCAGTTTCTTTGGCTCTTCAGTGTATAAAGACACTGCACTATCAGTATCTGTTGAGTTTACATGGAATGTATCCGCAGTTGCGAATATCGACAACCACCAACTCTTAACGGATTGACGACCGTGCCGGACCTCTTATTTTCCGCGTATCGTGAGCAGTTGCCTTACCATTAGGCTATCCGAGCACACTTCACGGCCAGATGCAAACTTCATGTAGTCTAGAACCTGCAATCTTACATCCATTATCCGTTTTCCCCTACACGAAGGCATTTTAATTGAAAGTCGCTTGCCCGGTATCTGCGGATCAGTACGATATTTCAGTGCTTCTGTTGTTTAGCATGCATGTCGGAAGAATCATTGCATCTTACTTCTGAACGACATGGGCACTGCAGTATCGTGTTATCGTATTGCTGAGTTTCCGTTCTGACAGTTGTATCTTCATAAACAATGAACAATGGTCGCGTATTAAATGGAATGTTTTATTGGAATTGATGTGCGCGATCACCTCCTAAGATATTTTCTATTTCTCCTGAAACGCCACGTGTACTGAAGGGAGACAGTCTGCGTAGTTATTGTAGATACTAGCTTATTGGCTGCATTCAACAAAAGTACAATGATGTGTGACTGGAGTATTAACGGTCGGTTCCTTGCCACTACTGCGCAAGGCCCAGCAGACAATGCGCAGAAAAACCCTAGAACACAGTCCACTCTGAAACACGCAGGGAATGGAGACCTTACCGCGGCGCGTGTGTGGGAGACGCGGAAGAGAGAGCAGCGTTCGATCAGTGGAGGAGCGGCCGACCGATTGTTATCGCCGGCGGCTGCGACGGCTGCCTCCGCTTCCCCGCTGCGTCTCCTTTGTTCGCGCTGGCGCACGGCCAGGGTCGTCAGCTGTAAAGCCGGAGGTGTGTGCGCTCCTCGGCAAGGCCACGCACGCTTCTGCACCAGCAGCAAGCGGCCGCGCCGTGCCTTTCCCCGCGTCACTGTGGTCAGGAGCAACTGACGCGCCCTGCCTAGCGGTAGCCGCACCGCGGCTGGCACTTGACAACGGTTGCCTACGTTTCGATTAATCGGGAACGTCCCGACTGTTCACACTGTCCCGGTATCCCAAAAAGGCTCAATCGGGACGCTAAATGTCTATGTCTACAGCAGCATCTACATCTACATATTCTGCAAATCACACTTGCCTGGCAGAGGGTTCATCGAACTACCTTGACAAAAATTCTCTATTATTCCACCCTCGAGCAGCCCACGGAAAAAAAACGAATACCTTTATATACTTGTTTTGTAAATAAAACCGCCTTTTCCTGCTGCCATTTTATTTATCCCAGACGCGTTTCGCCTTTCTCTTGTTCTAAAACATCATCAGTGGGCTCTGTAACAATACAGTTTTGTTATTTTTAAATTATTAAACAGTCCACGTCGTGATTTTATTATTAAAAAAGTAATTAAGGGACATCGCTTTAACAACGTTAATATTGCAACTCCATTACGTGTTTCCTCCTCTTTGCCGTTTTTACCTTGTTGCCAGTTTAACGAAGCATATGTTCAAGACTAACTCTACTATTCATGGTGTTTACGCGATGTGTGAGCGCGCGCGCGCGTGCGTGTGTGTGTGTGTGTGTGTGTGTGTGTGTGTGTGTGTGTGTGTGTGTGTGTGAGAGAGAGAGAGAGAGAGAGAGATTTTTGTATTGTATGGTGTTATTATTATATTAATCCTCTTTGGAAGCGTTATTCTATTATTTTATCTATTAGATTCAATAATGAATTGTTTGGCATGTGTACTTAACCGTTCAACCGCGCATGGAAGTGTGTGACGTCCTTAGGTTAGTTACGTTTAAGTAGTTCTAAGTTCTAGGGGACTGATGACCTCAGAAGTTAAGTGCCATAGTGCTCAGAGCCATTTGAACCATCCAACTGGGTTTTCCTTCCTGCTTTGGTTTTCTGTATGTGGTAATTTTCTTGCAGAGTTGGGTGGTATTTTTTATTGTTGATTCTAATTATTTTCATATCATCTTCTCTAGTGGTTGGTTTTGGTCATGTTCTCTTAGGTGTTCTGCAAATGTGAAATGGTTTGTCCCATACTTCCAGGCTCTCATGTGTTCTTTCTATCTGACATCAGATGTTCTACCTGTTTGTCCCATGTATATGCCTTCATAAGTGTTACACTGTAGTTATATATACGTGCTTTCTGGTATGTGTCTCTGTCAGTTTTGGGGTGTATTTTTGTGTAGAATTCTCTGTTGAGTATGCTATATTTTTCCCATGTCTTTTGAAAATGTTGGTGATTTTATGGGTGAATTTGTGTCTGTATGTCATTGTGTACCATACTGTCTTTTCTTTCAAGTTTTTCTGATTATCCTGTGTAATTGTTTTGGGACTGCGTGTTTGTGTTTGGTTCCGTTGTGTTGCTGTCTGTAGTTTGCTGCTTCCTGCTTTTATTTTACTTTTAATTTTGTTGTTTAGCTTTGTGACTGTGTTATTACTGTAACCATTATTTTGTGCTATCTGCATTATTATGTCAAGTTCTTTGCGGAAGCTTTCTTTGGTGAGCGGCACCGTGTTGAGTCTATGGAGCATGTGTCGGAGTTCTGTTCGCTTTTGTAGGTGTAGTTGGTTCAAGTATTGGGGAATGATGATGTCCGTTGCTGAGGGTTTACGGTAAATTTTGAACATATGCCTATTGCTTTGTTTTGGATTGTTATATCCAGAAAGTTAAGTCCATTGTTCTGTTCTCTTTCAATTTTGAATTTTATATTTTTACGTATCTTGTTCAAAAATGTTCAAATGTGTGTGAAATCTTATGGGACTTAACTGCTACGGTCATCAGTCCCTAAGCTTACACACTACTTAACCTAAATTATCCTAAGGACAAACACACACACCCATGCCCGAGGGAGGACTCGAACCTCCGGCGGGACCAGCCGCACAGTCCATGACTGCAGCGCCCTAAACCGCTCGGCTAATCCCGCGTGACATGTATCTTGTTGACGTCAGTATTTAGTTTTCCAATTTTTGTTTGTGTTTCATCTATTAAGCAAAGGATGTTGTATTATTTCGCTACTATTTTTGTGAAAATGATCTGTTCAATGTGGTTAAAAAAAATATTTGTTAAGGCTCCTGAAACTTGGGGCCACATTGGTAATCCATATTCTTGTAAATAAAATTCATTACTGAATTGGAAGTAATTTTGTTCTGTTATGAGCTTTATTAATTTATTTCCTTAATTTGTTCATCGGGGAGTTGACTATAAGTTTTTAGGTTCTTATCTGTCATTTCTATTGTTTCTGGTACTAGTATGTTGAAATACATGCTTTCTATATCAAATGAGAGGAGTGTTGCCGTGTCTGGGATTTTTATATCTTTTATTTGTTGTATTAGCTTTGTAGTGGTTTTAATGGGTCTTCTTGTACTCTGAAATTTTCAGACAGTAATTTTAACATGTATCCTGAAAGCTTGTAAGTGGGAGATTTTCTGAAATCCAGTATTGGCCTCACAGGAAGATCCGGTTTGTGGATTTTGGGTTGTCTTGCAGGTGTAGTGGGATTGATCTGTGCCAACTTGCTTTTCTCTGTGTTATCCAGTACGATGTCAATATTATTTAGAGTGTTTTTTACTTTTGTTTGGAATCTGTCTGTTGGGTCTAATTTTAATTTTGTAGTGTTATTTGTGAGACGAATTCTTCTATTTTTTCAATATATTGTTCTTTGTCTATCAGTACTACTGTGTTCACCTTGTCTGCTTTTGAAATAACATTTTCATTTTGAAGTTTTCTCCTACGGTTTCTGAGTGTTGCAGATTCTGTGTTGGTTGTTTTTGTGTTATGTTTTTATACTGGTTATTATATTCTAGATTTCTTTTTTTACTAGTTCTCTAGTTAGTCCAGTGTTGACACTGCTGTTTTCATTCCAATCTTCCCTTGTCAAAACACTTTCTGCTTCTATAATTAGATCCCACTGATGATGCCTAAGAACAAGAAAAAGGCGAAACGCCTCGAGGATAAACAAATTAATTGGCAGCCGGGGAAGGCGGTTTTACTTACAAAATGAGTATTTCTATGCTTGCTGCGTAGGATGGCCACCCACACAAACTTGTTACCTCTATCTTTTTCTTGCGAGCTTCGATTTCCCTTATATTACTATAATGATCGTTTCTCCGCACCCAGATCGACGTCAACAAAGTATTTTCCCATTTAGAGGAGAAAGTCGGTGATTGAAATTTCTTGAGAAGATCCCACCGCAGCAAGAACGCTTTTGTTTTTTAAAGATTTCCACCCAAAATCCTGTACCATATCCGTGTCACTCTCTCCTCTACTTCGCGATATTACAAAATGTGCAGCTTTTCTTTGAACTTTCTCGATGCACTTTACTAATCATATGTGGTAAAGATCCCACACAGCGGAGCAGTACTCCAAAAGAGGACGGACAAGCTTAGTGTGGAAGCCTCTTTAGCAGATCTGATACATTTTCTAACTGTTCTGCCATAAATCGCTGTGTTTCGCCCTTACAACAACATTTTCTGTGCGGTCTTTCCAATTTACGTTGTTCGTAATTGTAATTCCGAGGTATTTAGTTGAATTTATGGCATTTAGATTTGACTGATTTATCGTGTAACCGAAGTTGAACAGATTCCTTTTAGTACTAATGTGTATCACCTCACACCTTACATTATTTACGGTCAGTTGCCACTTTTCGCACCATACAGATATCTTTTCTAAATCGTTTTGCAATTCGCTTTGATCCTCTGATCAAGCAGTGACGCATAGATTAATTTTTCCAGGAGTTTACGTCCGTCCTCATCCTGATCCTATGACTGAATTTCTGTGGATTTTGTCACGATTTTAGAACATTTCCGAAGAACGAATTTATTCGGCAACGTTGGAGTATGGACAGAGTACTGCGACGCGAAGGAAATTCGAGACAGTTTTTTTATGTATTTTATGTATTTTATTTTACACGTCTAATTCCATAGAACCAAATTGAGGAGCAACTATCCATGGGCAAGGAACGAGTCAGTACATCAAAATAACACAACTAAAAGAAAATGTAGACGAATCCTATGCAGATGACAAATTTCGAATATATAGTACTACAATTAATAATATAACAAACGAATTAGCTTAATTTCTCCACGAGTTCCGCGACAGTTGTAAGGAATGACTCATGAGGAAATACTTCAGTTTACACTTGAATGTACGAGGATTAATACTGAGATTATTTAAATCATGTGGTAGCAGCAGAATGCGAATCAAATGCAGACTGGATTTCCGCCTAAACTTACACAACATATTGCTCGAACTGCCCCTTTCTCAACCAAAAATGCCCTTTGGGAAAGGGAAGATTTACCCCAGAATATGATGCATTGGACATACTGTTCTAAAGGTAAACAAAATGGTCCAAAGGGCTCTGAGCGCTATGGGACTTAACATCTGCGGTCATCAGTCCCCTAGAACTTAGAACTACTTAAACCTAACTAACCTAAGGACATCACACACATCCACGCCCGAGGCAGGATTCGAACCTGCGCACGTAGCAGTCGCGCGGTTCCGGACTGAGCGCCTAGAACCGCTAGACCACCGCGGCCGGCTAAAGGTAAACATAGCAGCATTAAGTTTTTGAATAATACTCTGAACATGGGCTTTCAATAACAGGCAATAACAATGTTCAAGAAATGTATTTTCAGTATAATCCCGAAACAAATGATGCAAGTCCTATATAACGACTGTAAAAACACAAATGGAAACACTGGTACTACCCAAAACATTGATTTTGTACCCCCTTACTTATCACGTAGCCAAGGTAATCGGCACTACGTTAGGATTTTTTTTTTTTTTGCTTTTAATTAAAGTATGATTTCCGTAGAACGATGCCCGCCATATTGATTTGTGACATACACATGGAAACTGGAAATAGAGGGACGACTACTGGTTCTTGCGGGTGTTCTGAAATTCTAGCAAATTGATTTGGTTTTTGTTTCAAGGGCAAATATTTCACACACGTCAGCATGTTGAAAATTAGCTGGTGTTACATATTCTCAGGGATAATATGTAATTAAAGAAATCTGTAACATTCTCTTAATATTAAACTTTAGCTATGTCGTTTATTAGTATTGAGTTACACTTTAATATCGAGTTATACTTAAATATTGAACAACATTGGAACAATCATAAGAACAAGTACAGTGCCGTTCTTCTTACGGATAAAGAAGAAGTACTGTAGTTTTGTATTTTTCTGTCATAATAAAAAAGAAATATCGAACCAAGTGTGGTGTCTTCAGGTGTTTTTCTTTCAAGAAAATCATTTAAAAGTCGATATTGTGTAGGTTTACAACAGGATTGGAACAGGAACAAAATCGCCATTCGTCTTCGAAACTATTAGCACAACACTGACGAACACGAGTATGCATTCTGTAAAACAGGCGGGTAAGATGAAAAATAACAATCATATTCAGGTAGTGAGCGATTTTCTGATTTCCATAAACTTCGATGTGTGTATCGAGTAAAAACGAGTGATGACTGCAGGATTTACAACTACTGGCCAAAACACTGAAATGGGGAGTTTTCTAAACAATTCTTGTAGGTTTGACGGTAATGAGCTAAACCTCTGGATAAATAATGATGTAATCGGCAGGAGAGAAAGTGGAAAATCGAGACACCCCCGTCTAAATAGAGAGAGTTGGCAGCTAGGCAGTTTGTTGCTGTCTGGACACAGAAATCTGAACTGTTCAAACTAGCTAATCTTATGCCCATTCTGTGTAATAAAAATGTCAGTTTTAAAAAAGTTGTCTCACTATCATTCAGCATCAATTTATTTTGTACAAGGTATGAACTTTTGTCTCCAACTGCACTATTTAACACTGCCTATGTTGCAATCAGCGTACTTCAGTACCAAGCTAGGTGTCATTAGCTAATAGAAATTACTAGCCCGAAGGCACGCGGCTGACGGCAACAGCGCCCTGCTAAACGCAACATACGTTACGTCAACGCGTGGCAAAGCTCTCCCGTCGACGAAGCATTGCGCCAATCAACTGTCCACTGCCAGAGCTATCTGGTGTGGTCACCGCTACAGTGGGTGGTGAAGGATTCGTTCTTCTAGTTGTCGGGATGGTCCTCGGCTCTCCCACCTAGGTGTAGTGAGTTCAATAGGCTGGCGTGGACTACACGAATCCGTCAGAGGTAAAGCTGGATGCATCATGACAGACTGCGTGGACTCATGTGTAATTTTTTTTGTACAGGGTGTCCCACTCAAACCTGCCTGATTTGAAAGACTCGGGGGAAAAAACCACAGTAGATACGACAATCAAAAATGCACAACATTGTAGAGCATCTCAAAGAATTTATTTATCATCAATACACCTACATGTGAACCATTTGTAGTACGAAGAATATCGAGTCTATGTTCAATTTCTTGCCAAGTTCTTTGTAACATTTCCTCTGTTATTGTTGCAAATCGCATTAGTGATATTATGTCGCAATGTAGGAATTCGTCCACTTTGGTCGCATACACGCGGCCCTTCGCACATGTCTTACCACGTCATAATCCTCTTGACACGAGACATCTTCCCCGTGTTCTGGGCTCGCATTCGGGAGGGTGACTGTTCCATCCCGCGTCTGGCCATCCTGATTTTGGTTTTCCGTGATTTCCCTAAATCGCTCCAGGCAAATGGCGGGATGGTTCCTTTGAAAGGGCACGGCCGACTTCCTTCCCCATCCTTACCTAATCCGATGAGACCGATGACCTCGCTGTTTGGTCTCTTCCCCCAAACAACCCACCCACACTGACCCATTCACTGTTTGTTCCCCAAAGAAGAACGGTCCAACAATCCTATCGTGCATTAGCCCACACCAGACGTATAGTTTAGGGCTATCACGAACATGTTCAATGACAACGTGCAGATTTTGCGAACCCCAAGTCCGAACATTATGCCTATTAACCCTTCCTGATTGATGAAAGGTTGCCTCATCTGAGAATAAACATCTTTCCGGGAAGCTGGCATCCATATCAATATGCTGCAGCATATCCGCAGCAAATTATTGTCGACGTGGTTTGTCGTTCGGCGTCAGATGTTGCAGAATTTGCACTTTGGAAGCACACATACGTAGAGGCTGGCGAACTACACGATGCAATGTTGATCGAGGTACATCAAGTTGCCTAGATGCTTGACGAATTGACTTACGTGGGCTTCGGAGAAACGTTTCTCTGACGTCCTCCACTGTCTCTTCTGAAACTCCGTAACGTGCACCGTCAGAATGTTTCAGAACACTTCCTGTTGCCAGAAACTTCTATACCATTCCATTATTGTTTTCACATAGGTGGATCACATTCATACACACGACGATAATTTCTTTGCACAGCAATCGGCGATTTCGTTTCTGCAAACACTTTATGCTTGCGCGCGCTGCTGTGGAGTCGCCATTTTCACTTCATGCGACCATGCTGCACTCTCGCGACGATACTTGGCACTTCTGACGCGGGAATATAAATTCTTTGAGATGTTCTACAATTTGGTGCATCTTTCAGTGTCGTATTTTCTATAGCTTTTCACTCCTGGGTCCTTGAAATCAGGGAGGTTTCAGTGGGACATCCTGTCTTTATTGATTTTCGAGACGTGTCAATACAGCCACCCAGACATAGGGAATGTTATATCAGAATTGGTTTTTGACAATTCATGATAAACAATTTAAGTCGTGCTCTGGTACGATGTAACATAGGATTAACGAAGGACTGATTCGATATAAAACAAGATTTACAATCAGAGTATACGAAAACTAGTAACGACGGTAAAAACAAAATTTCTTTGTTCTGTGGGAACTGTTTCAAAAGCGGCGCGAAGAGAGTTGAATATTTGTGCAGGTCTTTAACTACCATCTAGGCAGAACAGGAGAACCGTTTACAAGAAGCAGAGTTGTGTATTACAGCCACACGTATAGATACGGAGTATTTCAGACACGTATCCATAGGAGGCACACAGTGAGATACATTCAGGGACTGAGCTTTCCATGTTCTGCCGAGTACCATGTGCGGATACAGTCAATTAAATGAACTTTTCACTTCCCCTGGCATTCTAAGTACTAGGAGCATTAGATTAGCAGCGCAGGGAGCTACATCTTTATTTACCAGGGAAAATCGCCAAACAACCGTATGTTTTGAGAAATTATTTATACAACCGGTTCCGGCTTCTCACACTGACCACACCCCGCAGTCCGAGGGACTGTTTAACAACTCGTACAGTAGGTAATACGTTGCTACATCGTCGGATGCTAACATGCTTGGGAACTGATGACAATGAGCCCGAAGATTACTTGCAAGGACTTTTATTTGATTCGTGCTCGGAGGACATTGTAGAAATATGTGGTTTGGATAACCTTCCTCTTCACATACACAGACGGATGGGGCTTAGATTGAGCCGATACAGGCGTCTGATGAACTTACAATGATTAAATTTCAGCCGTGCTATAACAGTAGTGAAGCTCCTTGATGTTTCTGCCTTATTATACCATGGCACTCATGACACTGTGGGATGAACTAGTGCGTAGTGACTGCCTTTGATTTAAAATGTCCGCGACCATTCCTCTTGCTAGTCCGAGGACAACTCTTTTCTGAGCATGGGTATCGTATCTGCGAGAGGGAGTTTATCGTGTTTAATACAGGGTCCGGCATAAAAAACTCCCCGATTACAAAGTAACGTGCAGCGGACAGTAGAAGGAGCAGAGTGGTGGAGGGCGCGTCGTTAAGTAGCTGCCTACGTGCCGTTTTCAGTGTACGCCATGGCGTGGTCTGGTGAACATCGTGCCTTCGTAGTGGAAGATTTTATTCAAAATGGCGAATCGCCTATTAATACTCAACGTGCTTTTCGCGTTCGCTTTGCGCTCGGACGACGGGACCCTGTTCCCGATAAGAAAACAATTTATTCTTGGGATGCTAACTTTCGTGAGACAGGTTCCGCATTAAAAAGGAAACCACCTGGACGACCGCGGACTGCAACAGGCCCCGGAAATGTTGATGCAGTTAGAGCTTCAGTTCAACAATCTCCTCGACGATCCGCTAAAAAGCATGCGGCAGCATTACGGATATCTGATCGAAGTGTGAGAAGAATCTTGCATCGAGATCTTAAAATGCATCCTTACAAAATTGTAACTACGCAGGAACTGAGTGAACGAGACTGTGGTGTCCGTGTAAGTTTGTGCCAAGACCTTCTTCGGAACATTCGTCCCAACGATATTGTGATTTTTTCTGATGAAGCACACTTTCACCTTGCCGGAACAGTGAACAGCCAAAATTGCAGGTACTGGTGTGAACACAATCCCCAAGAACTTCATCAACGACCACTTCATAGCCCTAAAGTAACAGTATGGTGTGCTGTTTACAATTCCGGAGTGATCGGTCCTTACTTTTTCGAAGAAAATGACAGGAATTTAACCGTCAACAGTGAACGCTATTGTGCCATGCTCCGCGACTTTCTCCAACCGCAACTAAGGGAGCTTTTTGGTGAAATAGAGAACGTGTGGTTCCAGCAAGATGGTGCTACAGCCCACACAGCGCGGCAGTCACTGGCATTGGGAAAGGAAATGTTTCCTGGACATGTGATCTCGTTGCGTGGAGACATTGGCTGGCCCCCACGATCGCCGGACTTAACGCCCTGTGATTTCTTTCTTTGGGGCTATTTAAAAGCAAAAGTTTATGAACAACGTCCACAATCTTTACGAGTCCTGAAAGAAGCAATTACACAAGAGGTTGAAGCTATTCCACCTGAAATGACTCAAAGAGTAATGAATAACTTCAGGGAAAGACTCAATCAGTGTGTTGACAGTGCAGGAAGCCATTTAAGGGATGTTTTATTTAAAAAGTAAGACCATAAGAGTATTTTCTAAAATGGCATAATATGTACTTTTATTTAGTATAAATAAAATTGTTCTACCTTATTTGGTTTTGTTTTTATTAGCTTTCCTTAAAGGGGAGGTTTTTCTGCCGGACCTTGTAGCTCCATGTAGAGATTCCTGCTTTGCTATGGCATCTACTTGCTCGAGTGGCCTTCATCCATACTATCACGATGTTGTGACAGTTCCCCTGCACCCGAAACACAACGTCGACAATTGCTACGACTATGGTACTGGTACAACTGTTATGATGGTTTATGATCAGTTGTAGGGTGAGGCGCCCTGCTAAACCTGCAGGACAGGACAGGCAGTTTAAGTTGTGGAAAGGTTCCAAAATAAGCGGCTGTCAGTTACACTCGAACACACAACTTTTATTTGACCAAAAATTACAAGAGCCAAAACAATTTTTTTTTTAATACAGCTTTAGTTTTGGAACTTAATTAGCAGCTGAATGCGCCGTACAATCTCATGCCTTAAGGGAAAGACCACTTTAATTTAAAAACGGCTGAAAGCCAATAACTTAAAACTCAACCAAAATCAGAAATTAGAAGGCAAGGCCTTATCTTAAAACAGTTTCTTAATTAGGCTGAAGGCCCCAAAGAACCTGTCACTTTAAGAGCAAACAACTTGAATTCAAAATCGGCTGAAGGCCGAACACTCAAGACTCAATAAAATTAATTTTAAAAATGTCAATGGCTTTACGTAAAACAGTTCTTAAATTAGGCTGAAGGCCCAAACTATCTAACACCTAAAGGGCAAAACAACCTTAATCTGAAAATCGGCTGGAAGCCATACAAGTACAAACAAGAACAAACAAGAAAAGGCAGTACACCCAAGGGCGCTCAGAAGTTCCGAGGGTTAGCTCGCTTAGGTGAGACAGGCAGTCGGCCCAACCATTGTCAATCCGACGACAACCTAACCGACAGACAGTCAACGGACCCACCGACAAGATAACCTCCGCTTCACCCAACCAGCACATAACAGGGAGTTCAATGGAACAACATAGAAGGTATTGGCGCCCACAACCAATTATACATTGAGCTGTCAAACTACACACCGTACTGGACAGCGACAACACGATGAGGAAAATACACTGCCTGAATTTACGTCAACGGCCAGGGCAGGTAACCGGAACTTAAACGGCCATAAGGCAGAAGATCCGGCTGGTGCACTTAAATCCAAATAACCAAGTACAGTTAAACTCCACCGGAGGGTGGCTAAGAGTTGCCAACTTGAAAACACACGTCGTTGCTTGCGGGAATATCCCAACAACCGACAACGAACTCCAAACGACACAATGTGAACAGTGGTGACTTGCTGGTAGATTACGTCAAAACTCAACTTTCATTTCCAGGATCGGTGCGCCTCGAACCTCGTAGCAATCTGAACAGCACCACACACTCCGACACGGCATAAAGGTCGCCAGCGGGCCCAGCCAAACTACGTGCTGCGGAGATTTCCTCGCTGCTCCACGCTAATCGACCAACTGTCCGCACACAGCCCAGTCGGAAACTATAAGCGCCAGGCCAAAGATAGTCCAAGGTGCGAATATCGATACACACCGCTGCTGCCTCCCGCGGAAAGAGAGGAAAACAGCATAATCGCGATAACGGCGGGAGACTAAACACAGAATAGCAACGAAGGTTTACTCCATCGCATAGCATGAGACAGTCACGGCTCATAGGGCTGACATAATATCAGAGATGATGACTATTGTGTTTGCTGTGGACGTCTACACGAATAGTAGGGCTTCCAAAATGGCACTCAGCACGGTTGTCATAGTAGTGGAGTGCGGATCCAACTAGTATTGGCCATGTTGTTCGCACTACCAGCGCCCTCACGGGTTTGGCTCCATCTGTATGCACCACGCACGCATCGTGATAGACGGGAATAACCCATGTGTCTTCGTCTCTATTTACTGGCGGTGGACGTACCCGTAGGTCACGACCGCTGCTAGGAGCTAGGCGCTGATAGCAGTGCAGTGTACGCGATATAAAGGGTGTACGGAAATTCCCATTACAAATTTCCACGACTTTTAGAAAGGAGATAGAACACATTCTGAATAGGAACCTATGTCCGGAAACTTATCGTTTCCGTTCTACGACGACTTCAATTCAGATGTTTCACTCATCAACTTTCGCTTGAGGGACTGAATTACGCATGACGCAGTACGGTTGTTAGATAACAATCCGAAAGGAAACATAACGATACATCCATTCGTCACTTAAGCACATTTGTTTGTATTAACACATTATGTGTTCAAATTATTCTAAAACAAAAAAGAACGCATCGTACTGTACATACAAACACTACTAATGCATTAAAGTAGCGACCCGATATAGCAACCACCAACAGTGTTTAGTTATATGTCCCTTCGAATTGTTACCTAAAAACTGTATCGTGTCATGTCTAATTTAATTCCTCTAGAAATGGATAAGTTAAAACACCGGAAATGAAACTGTCATAGAACGTAAACGTTACGTTTCCAGAATGAGTTCCTATTCAAAATGTCATGTACTCAATGCCCTTTACAAGTCCTAGAAGCTCGTAACAGGAATTTCCGAACAAACTATAGAGCCTTTGACAATTGAAAGCTAGCCCGCATGACGTCACGAAGGAACAAAAGGGCGAGTCCTACGTGAAAACCCTGTGACACCGTTCAGTGTTTCTGCAAAGACCGTCGATGTTCAATAGGCAGCGTACAATATATCCTAATTATTAGTTGACGGTGGAAAAGGTCGAACGTTCCTTCTTCTAAGGCTGATCGCCGTCCTCTAGATCCGTTGACAGAATAAATATGCAATGCTGCTGACATTAGTATTCGATATTTAACAAATTTTCAAGTTGCCAATTCATTGGAAAAGTTTAGCACTATTAGTATATTTACCTAAACATGTTTTTTTCTTCGGTACGTAAAACCATCACCAAGACTCACTCAACAGAATATGTTTTCAGCACTTTTGCGGGCCTGTTACTTGTTAAGTTTCAGAGCGATCCTCTGCTTGGATAGTAGATCTGGTAGCTACAGACACACCCAAAAAATTAAAGAAAATGCGGTCTTTGATTAAAACAGACCCCCTTCAGTCTATCATTTTCAATCTCCTTACATCTCAAGATAACCGCTGCAAGAATCTACAGCTCATTACAACGTTTGTGCTATCTCTACTGAAAGTGTGTTCTCGTTCACAAATGATATACAAACTGACAAAAAGAGATTTAGTGCTGAAGCCGTTGAGGAAACAGTTACAACTAAGATTCGTTTTCAGGCTACTTCGTGAGTTCATTTCAAGTGAATGACATAGATTCATCTACAAAATGAAACAAAAGTTTTTCTGAAACTTTCAGGCCAACTGAGATTGAAACTTAAGTAAACTATGTGAAAAATAATTATTTTATACCCCAGTGAAAGACCTCGTTATATTAAAGTGATCTGTTGTGTCTGCATGTCACAACAATAAAACAAAATATTTACATTTATTCGACTAGTACTGCAATTTTAAGAAAATGGCACGGTGATTATGTAGTTGTAGCATACACTAATAGTTACACACACACATTATATATATATATATATATATATATATATATATATATATATATATATATATATATATATATATATATATATTGTTGTGGTCTTCAGTCCTGAGACTGGTTTGCTGCAGCTCTCCATGCTAATCTATCCTGTGCAAGCTCCTTCATCTCCCAGTACCTACTGCAATCTACATCCTTCTGAATCTGCTTAGTGTATTTACCTCTTGGTCTCCCTCTACGAATTTTGCCCTCCACGCTGCCCTCCAATGCTAAATTTGTGATCCCTTGATGCCTCAGGACATATCCTACCAACCGATCCCTTCTTCTAGTCAAGTTGTGCCACAAACTTCTCTTCTCCCCAATCCTATTCAATACCTCCTCATTAGTTATGTGATCTACTCACCTAATCTTCAAAATTCTTCTGTAGCACCACATTTCGAAAGCTACTATTCTCTTCTTGTCCAAACTATTTATTGTCCATGTTTCACTTCCATACATGGCTACACTCCATACAAATACTTTCAGAAACGACTTCCTGACACTTATATCTACACTCGATGTTAAGAAATTTCTCTTCCTCAGAAACGTTTTCCTTGCCATTGCCAGTCTACATTTTATATCCTCTCTACTTCGACCATCATCAGTTATTTTGCTCCCCAAATAGCAAAACTCCTTTACTACTTTAAGTGACTCATTTCCTAATCTAATTCCCTCAGCATCACCCGATTTAATTCGTCTACATTCCATTATTCTTGTTTTGCTTTTTTTGATGTTCATCTTATATCCTCCTCTCAAGACACTGTTCATTCCGTTCAACTGCTCTTCCAAGTCCTTTGCTGTCTCTGACAGAATTACAATGTAATCGGCGAACCTCAAAGTTTTTATTTCTTCTCCCTGGATTTTAATACCTACTCCAAATTTTTCTTTTGTTTCCTTTACTGCTTGCTCAATATACAGATTGAATAACATCGGGGAGAGGCTACAACCCTGGCTCACTCCATTCCCAACCACTGCATCCCTTTCATGCCCCTCGACTCTTATAACTGCCATCTGGTTTCTGTACTATATATAGTGAGTCACCTAACGTTACCACTGGATATATTTCGTAAACCACATCAAATACTGACGAACCGATTCCACAGACCGAACGTGAGGAGAGGGGCTAATGTAATTGTTTAATACAAACCATACAAAATTGAACGGAAGTATGTTTTTAACACAAACCTACGTTTTTTTAAATGGAACCACGTTAGTTTTGTTAGCACATCTGGACATATAAACAAATACGTAATAAGTGCCGTTTGTTGCATTGTAAAATGTTAATTACATCCGGAGATATTATAACCTAAAGTTGACGCTTGAAACCTCCGACGTTCAGTTGCGTGTTGTAACAAACACGGGCCACGGTCGGCGAGCAGCATCTGCAGGGACATGTTTACAATGACGACCGCGTTTACGAGTGTGGCTGTAGTGCACTGTTGTGGTTTGGTCTAGCTGTCGCAGTGTCCGCATGTAGCGTTTGCTGCTATTGTTATTCTGCATTCGTCTCCGCACGCAGACCAACTGTACTACACCGTGTTACCAGACGTCTGTGATAGTATAGTGTTGTAGGAACTGTGACCATGGTGTATTCGAACTCTGAAAAGGCGGAGATGATACTCATCTATGGCGAGTGTCGACGAAATGCAGCTGAAGCCTGCAGGGTGTATGCAGAACGGTACCCGGACAGAGAGCATCCAACGTGCCGAACATTGCAAAACATCTATCGCCAGCTGTATGCAACAGGTATGGTCGTAGCACGCGAACGGGTCCGTAACAGGCCCGTCACAGGAGAAGCGGGTGCAGTTGGTCTGTTAGCTGCTGTTGCCATGAACCCACATATGAGTACATGGGACATTGCGAGAGCCGGTGGACTGAGTCAAAGTAATGTCATGCGCATACTGCATCGTCACCACTTTCACCCGTTTCATGTGTCGCTACATCAGCAATTGCATGGTGATGACTTTAATCATCGAGTGCAATTCTGTCAATGGGCATTAACAGAGAATGCGCTACAGTTCTACCTGTTTACCGATGAAGCGGGTTTCACAATCCAACCGATGAATTACCGATGAAGCGGGTTTCACAATCCAACCGATGAAGCGGGTTTCACAATCCACGGGGCAGTGAATCTACGGAACATGCATTACTGGTCCGTGGACAATCCTCGCTGGCTCAGACAGGTAGAGCGACAGCGACCGTGGACTGTCAATGTATGGTGCGGAATCATTTGCGACCACCTCATTGGTCCTCACTTCATTGCAGGGGCCCAAACAGCTGCAACATACATCGCGTTTCTACAGAATGATCTGCCAACGTTGCTCGAAAATGTTCCACTGGAAACGCGTCGACGTATGTGGTATCAGCATGATGGTGCACCTCCACATTCCGCAATTAACACTAGGCTGACCCTTGACAGGATGTTCGACGGGCGTTTCATAGGACGTGGAGGACGCATAAATTGGCCAGCCCGTTCTCCCGGTCTTACACCTCTGAACTTCTTTCTGTGGGGTACGTTGAAGGAGAATGTGTACCGTGATGTGCCTACAACCCCAGAGGATATGAAACAACGTATTGTAGCAGCCCGCGGCGACATTACACCAGATGTACTGCAGCGTGTACGACATTCATTACGCCAGAGATTGCAATTCTGTGCAGCAAATGATGGCCACCACATTTTACATCTATTGGCCTGACATGTCGGGACACACTCTATTCCACTCCGTAACTGAAAACGGAAACCACGTGTGTACGTGTACCTCGCCCCTCATGGTAATGTACATGTGCGTCAGTGAAAAAGACAAATAAAAAGGTGTTAGCATGTGGACGTAATGTGCTGTTCCAGTCTCTTCTGTACCAAAGGTCCATCACCGTTCCCTTTGGATCCCTACGTAATTCGGTGCTCTCCGATACACACTATCGAACAGCGGAGGAGTGGTACTCAAGCATCAACTTTAGGTTACAATATCTCCGGATGTAATTAACATTTTACAATGCAACAAACGGCACTGATTACGTATTTGTACATATGTTCAGATGTGCCAACAAAACTAACGAGGTTCCATTTAAAAAAAACGTAGGTTTGTGTTAAAAAACATACTTCCGTGCATTTTTTTATGGTTTGTATTAACCAATTACACTAGCCCCTCTCCTCTCGTTCGGTCTGTGGAATCGATTCGTCAGTATTTGATGTGGTTTACGAAATATATCCAGCGGTAATGTTAGGTGACTCACCCTATATATATTAACAGAAGTTTCCGATATTTTGATTTTGTAAATATGATCACCCCACTTAAGTGTACTGTTCTAAATAGAATGTCGCGCGTCGCATTGTTTATCAAAATTCAAAACTGGGTGCGATAAATGCAAAGCACGATAAACAGTGGCATTAACTCATGTCTTCTCAGTTTTTGAAGAGATGCCTTAAAACACCCATCTCGTTTAATTTTTCAGTGTGTCGCTGGCGTACACCGACTGTCAAACTGATGATCTTAGGAAGTTCGCAGTCACACAGAAGCGTTTGGACATCATCTGGAAGGGACAGTGGACTACGTTTGCTTTTCTGAGAAATGTGCTTTGAGATAACAATGTGAAAGAAATCACTTCAAAAGTGCGTTGTATGTTGGGAAATATTTTCAGAAACTACTGATCTGAAATAAGGAACAACCACCTTGTAAATAACAGTAGAAGAAATAAACTTACATTTTCAAAATAAAGGCAGACTTCTGTATAATAGTATGGATTTTGATTACTAGTTTTCCTTCCGGAATGGTTATTTTCCTGTTCCACGAGCTATAAAAGCTGTGTTTTAACATTAGATCAAGATCCAAGGGTTCATATTTCGCAAAATCTGTAAAATGAAGCAAGTAACTACCTTCGAGGTAGATTATGTATCTCTCTCTCTCTCTCTCTCTCTCTCTCTCTCTCTCTCTCTCTCTCTCTCTCTCTCTCTCTCCCCCCCCCCCCCCCCCCACACACACACACACATTCAAATCGCCTCCTCGCGTCCGTCAGTATGTGCAAGCCAATCTCAGGAACTACTGAATGGATTTTGATCCAGTTTCCACTCATAGATACACTGATTCATGAGGGCCGGCCGGTGTGGCCGTGCGGCTCTAGGTGCTTCAATGCGGAACCGCGCTGCTGCTACGGTCGCAGGTTCGAATCCTGCCTCGGGCATGGATGTGTGTGATGTCCTTAGGTTAGTTAGGTGTAAGTAGTTTTAAGTCTAGGGGACTGATGACCTCAGATGTTAAGTCCCATAGTGCTCAGAGCCATCTGAATTTGATTCATGAGGAGCTTTTGGTACATAACTTATAAATATTTCATACAAAATGTCTCAACTATGATTGATTACATTTATGGTGTGAAAACCGTGCCACTACCACCTAGCGAACACAGCAGCAGTGCCTTGAGACAGCAGAATGCGTGACCAAATACACATGTATACGATATTGCAGTGCCTGTGTTATTCTGAATAACGATGCATACATGTGCAAAGGAACTCTGCATCGTAATTCAGAACATAGAAAGATGCAATATCCTACTTATGCGCCAACACCGGACTAGCAACTTTAAGTAAAATGTCTCACCTGTACGGGAATATCCATAATGGATGTACGAATACAGGTTGTAGACGTATGGAAGTTCGGGCCTGGTGGTGAGTAGTGCATGGGTAGCCAAATGGGAAGGTCGGGAAAGCGGTAAATCCCGGCTGGAGTCACGGTCCGACACAAATTTTAATTGTTTTCATACATGCCTACAGCTGATGGTTACCCATATTCGCATTTGCGAATACAATTAATGTAAATACAGATGTAGTGTGATGGCCTAGTGGAAGATCGTGTGGCTAGAAATCTGAAGGTTGTCGAATGGAATCCAAGCTTGGGTACTTTTTACCAGTCTGCCGTTGAACCCATCCACCTGTGTAAGGCGAAACCTAGCACGGATTCCGCGTTGCACTGTCTCCCCCGCTTCTCCGGTTGGATAACTGGTTAAAGACATGCAAGTCGCCTAAGTGACGTCCAACTGATTGAAATCGTTTGAGAACAGTTGCATGACGAAAAAATGTGCGAATCCAAAATACGTGGCGTTTTACTTTTATCCTTCAAGTAAAACGTCGTCTGAGAAAGTACTTCTCAGGAAATCAGCTGCGTTTGCGAAATTATTCCGTATCTCGGCTTCACCTGCAGATGTCACCTGCCCGCAGCCTCGTGCCCAGAGAGCCACGGCCCCTCGCCTCATCCTTTTTGTCACCTGAAGATGGGCTTATAATCGTCCGAAATAGGTCGTGATTGAACCTATAAAACATTTTATAACTGAAGCGGTTTACTGTCTGATTCTACAATGCTGAGCTGCCGGTGTCCCGATAACCAAATTTTAAAAAAGTGAAGTTTGTACAGTAAAACAGCGGAAACATCATTCGAATATATAACTGAACGCTGTTACTTGTACTGTCTTAAAGTACCACTCGTAAATTCCTGAAAGTCTGTTCAACACCCAATACAATAATGTAATCAATAAATACCATGTCATAAAAATTACAGGTACAGCCGTATTACTTGAAATTGAACGGCAATTTCACGAGTTCTAAAACGATTACTTTTAAACGTAACTTCACTCGTTTCTCGATACTATTAAACTACTTTTCCTGAGTCCTCGATTCAAGACGGTATACTCAGTGATAAAACAAAGCGGTAGGCTTTTACCAGAAATATTGACCCTTAGACAATGTGTCTAATAGTGCATTTTAAATACGACAGTATGCCATCTTAGGCACTGCACAACATTAAAACAATTGATAATGGCACTTTGAAGCCGAAATCATGATCGTGTAAATGTAAAGCTGCAAATAAAAAAACAGTCAAATGGCGCTACTGACTTTAAAGGAACATGTATCCAGTCATCCAGAGTCCAATGTCGGTGTTGACGGGCCCAGGCGAGGCGTAAAGCTTTGTGTCGTGCAGTCATCAAGGGTAGTCGAGTGGGCCTTCGGATCTGAAGCCCATATCGATGAAGTTTCGTTCAATGGTCCACATACTGACACTTGTTGATCGCCCAGCACTGAAATCTGCAGCAATTTTGCGGAAGGGTTGCACTTCTGTCCCGTTGAACGATTCTCGTCGGTCGTCGTTGGTCCCGTTCTTGCAGGATATTTTCCAGGATTCCTGATATTCACGGTACACTCGAAATGGCCGTACGAGAAAATCCCCACTTCATCGCTACCTCGGAGATGCTGTGCCCCATCGTTCGTGCACCGACTCTTAACACCACGTTGAAACTCATTTAAATCTTGATAACCAGCAGTAACCGACCTACCAACTGCGCCGGACACTTGTCTTAGATAGGCGTTGCCGACCGCAGCGCCGTATTCTGCCTGTTTACGTACCTCCATATTGGAATAAGCATGCCTATACGAGTTTCTTTGGCGCTTCAGTGTAAGTTTGTCGTTCTCCCGTAGTGTACTTGAAAACAACACGACGAAATAACGGAATCCTAAAAATGCATTTAGTTCTTACTGCAGGGCTGTGCAGACGAAAATCTCGTAATCGTGAGACGACTGATAAAGTTTGCCAAACTCCATTAATTTTTACTATATGATTATGCTGCTTATTTCCACCACCTTTTGAACAATGGTGATTACATTTAGCTTCTAGAATAACAGCACGTCGTCTGTCATTATACAACCACTACTTGTTTAGTACTTTACGAACAATATCTGCTTGCCGTAAGTATCAGTGTTTTGCTTATTGTCTGCAATAATTCTTGGCTGCAGCCATAATTTTGTAAAGGCTGTTCTTCAGTAATGACGTTCCCGTTTCTAATGATAATATTTTTTGTATGCTGTAACCCCTGTCTACCTTCTCAGTCTCTTTCAATCATTTCGGAACGCCGTGCAAGTATGAAAGAATTCGATCGTCTTACGAACCTAAAGAGTGGGGTCGGAAATCGTCTCCCTGATTGTTTCAAAAGAAGTGATTTTGTACCGGACGGGAAGGATGCTAGACTAAGTGTGATTCAGAAGAATTCGGTGTGTGTGTGTGTGTGTGTGTGTGTGTGTGTGTGTGTGTGTCGGCTCAACTTGCCAGGAACACCAATTCATGTGACTGGCATGCGTCGTAGTTACGACTTTAAGAAGTAAGCCGACCGTGCAAGACCTGTTATCGTTATCTGCATTAGGCGGGACGGACGGTTAACCTCCTCCATGCCTCCAGCAAAGCACGTAACGTGGCTTGGGAACTTTCACTGCTGTCAGGACACTGCATTTCTCACACGACACTCAGAGCAGGCAGCACAGTGGCTCTTCATCCGATGTCAATTCAACAGCTATGGAAAGCGGGTCTCAATTACACTTGTTAAGTGTTGTGCCAGTTTTGAACCTCTCTCCAGTAAAGATGCTGTACACGTAACAATACCCCTACTTTTTACCAGTTATAAAATCTGCTAGTGACATCAGCTCTTTCAACAGTGAAGCTGATATCGAATAGTTGAATATATGGCGAAATATGACGGCGGAGAAGAGTAAACTTATCTCATTCAAGTTTGCTTATTTGAAGTCTCGCTGACAAATGGCTTTCGTGGCGGCCACCTTTCCGTTCGTGCCAGTAGTATGTAGTTCGTTGCGTGTAGGTTTATATTGGGAAATGCCCCATGTATCTATATGAATGATGTGCAAACGATTTCAGTAAACTAGAGGGAAAGTTTCCAAACTGATTTAGTCGACTGTGCCTTGTGGTGGGCTGTCTTCCGCTTAACTATACACATTGCCGGACGGGTTGACCGAGCGGTTCTAGGCGCTTCAGTCTACGGTCGTAGGTTCGAATCCTGCCTCGGGCATGGATGTGTGTGATGTCCTTAGGTTAGTTAGGTTTAAGTAGTTCTAAGTTCTAGGGGACTGATGACCTCAGAAGTTAAGTTCCATAGTGCTCAGAGCCATTTGAACCATACACATTCTGAAAATGCCCCGTCAATCTAAAAAGACTGTAATTTTGAAGCTTAAGGTGCTGCTCCCTCTTGAATACAACCTACAGTTATGTTGTTTATCTCGCGCGTCACATTGGCTTAAATGTCCGTTGTATCGTCAAAGCGTTAACTTTCATGTGAATTTCTGCATGGCGCCGTTTTACTGCTCAATTGTCCCCATTTTTCATTTCAATCAAGTCGTCGTCGTGTGAGAAACTTTGCACACACTTCTCTCTTCTTTGAAACATTCTGGAGAATGTAACAAAATACTAAGCAACCAGTCGAGACAAAGAAATTTCATTTCTTGACCGGTTTCGGGCATTTAGTGCTCTTCTTCAGAAGATTATACCTATCGCATTATTTGCAAGTGTTAACAACAAGATGCGTACAGAAACATGCCATGGTCATATGGTTCATCGTGTGTGTACAAAATTAATACAGTAGTCTCTCGTTAATCCTAACTAATTGGAACCGGACCTTGTTCGGATTACAGATTTGTTCGGATTAGCCGCAATTACGGTGACGAGTTTCTAGAATGAAGCATCGTCAAATGTATATAAGTAATAGTATATACAAGAATCATCTTGTCAGCAGCACTACTGTTCAAAGCAAACAGTTTGAGGTGTTTTTTATAAAACGGATCGGATGATGGTCATTATAGACCGAAACCGGTAACCTGATGCAAAAAAATTGTGAGCACAGAAGTGAAGTAAAGGAAATTTATTCTTAGAAATATATTCATTACTCGGTGCCCACACGTTAAAGGTTCAATGCACTATTAAATCAATATATAAGTAATAAAATAAAAACGGCTTCGTATTATATGAACCATAGGCACTGTCATAACTGGCCAGTATCCAAGGTGTGTGTACATAGGCGAGATGATGTATCTCACACCTTACATTAACTCTTGAGAACTGAAGGATCTTCGCTATTCACCTAATGACGCAAGAAGTGCGTTATTTCAAGACAGTAGCTATGGAGTGTTCGCAAATATAAATTCAATTAACGCATTTTGAGAGAATTTGACGTGGCGGGCAATGACATCTGAATATCTTAACATTCTCTAAACTAGTGAGCTCCTGACGGGTGCTGCACTCTAATAGTTGTTGATACAATTCATTAGACAGGATAGTAAAGTTATCAGTAGCCGCTGAAGTAATGCAGCAAAATGTCACCGTTTGTTGTTATTTTTTCTACTATGGGTTTTGGCCCGCCGGAGTGGCCGTGCGGTTCTAGGCGCAACAGTCTGGAGCCGAGCGACCGCCACGGTCGCAGGTTCGAATCCTGCCTCGGGCATGGATGTATGTGATGTCCTTAGGTTAGTTAGGTTTAATTAGTTCTAAGTTCTAGGCGCGCATGCTACTGTTGTCAACTTGGGAAGAACAGCGAAGTGTATTTCGATATTTAGGGGCCAAAGTCATAAACCGAGTAAAATGCGTGGCATGTATGGGGACGACTGTATGGACCGTAGCAACGCCTCCAGGTGGTGTGCATTCTTCCACGAGGACCGTGTCAAGCTTAATGATCCGCCACGCTCCGTGCTGCCGGCAACAGCTGCAAGGCCGTAGTATGTCAGAGCCACTGGTGGACTTCGCTACACATGTGACCACTGCGAATGCTGCAGCCTACATTAAAACTTTGGTTAAGCTGCGTCGTGCCCTTCGTTGCAAATGCCACACCATTAATGCTGACGGTGTCAAACTTCTTCATGACAGTATTCGCCTCAATGTTGCTGCTCCTGTTCGTGAGAAAATCGCCCACCTTGCGCTGTCGGACTTCTATCTGTTTGGTGCCACGAAGAAATTCCTGGTCGGCCAACGCCTTGAGAGTAATGCGGAAGTGAAATCAGCAATCCGCAGACGGATAGACTTCTACGAACAGGGAATACTGAAACTGGTACCGTGCCGCGCGGGATTAGCCGAGCGGTCTCAGGCGCTGTAGTCATGGACTGTGCGGCTGGTCCCGGCGGAGGTTTGAGTCAGCCCTCGGGCATGGGTGTGTGTGTGTGTGTGTGTGTGTGTGTGTGTGTGTGTGTGTGTGTGTGTGTGTGTGTGTGTGTGTTTGTCCTTAGGATAAGTTAGGTTAAGTAGTGTGTAAGCTTAGGGACTGATGACCTTAGCAGTTAAGTCCCATAAGATTTCACACACATTTGAACTTTTTTTTGAAACTGGTACCAGAATGGAAGACATGTGTTGAGAACGTTGATGACTATGCAGAAGAGTAGGTAAAAGATGTATATTCATTTGTGACTTTTTTGTTTTATTACCTATTAAACTTTTTGGTGGTAAAATTATTGTGCGTCACTTTCCGCTCTTCCCTCGTGTACTGCATTTGATACTTTATCTTTTGTAACATATTTCGCTACTCAGTCCACTCTATTGTATAGCACCCGCACAGCAGAGCGCTGCGTGTTAAAGCGCCGATTCCGGGACGGGGAGTGCGCCGGATCGCATCCGCCCGCCGGATTAACGATAAGGGTCGCAGTGCCGGCCAGCTAGGATGTGGTATTTCGGTGGTTTCCCACATCGCACTAGTTGAATACTGGGCTCATACCGACACCCACTCTCTTTTACACGATTTGCGAACGATTAGAAAACTTTCGACCAGTTTCACATAAATAGCATACCACCAATAGTTGGGGAACACACATTCCATCCTGGGGAGGGGGAAGGGGAGGGTAACTGAGTGGAAGAACAGCCAGTCCCCACTTAAACCAACTTTGACAAATCCGTCAATAACAATGCCGATCCTGCGCCGATAAGGATCAATCTGGCTCTACGTACTATGGGACTTAACATCTGAGGTCATCAGTCCCCTAGACTTAGAACTACTTAAACCCAACTAACCAAAGCCATCACACACATCCATGCCCGAGGCAAGATTCGAACCTGCGACCGTAGCAGCAGCGCGGATCCGGGCTGAAGTGCCTAGAACCGTTCGGCCACTGTGCGCCGATAAGGAACCGAGCCACAAGTGAAAGAGGAAGAATTCACTGTATCTTGATTTTTTATTATAATGAGAAGATTGAGAATACAGTAAGAGATGTAGAAACACATACTGAGAAATGCAACATTCGGCGGTTTTGACTGCTTTACCATGCAAAGAGATGTTGAAAACTGAAGAAACTGGGAGTTAAAAATATACTAAGAGGGGATAACATAACGAAGTCGAAAGCAGGCCCTCATAAGACAAACCGGAGACATTATATTAGAAAACTAATTTTCATAATCTGGATCTGAATCAGAGGTAGAGGAAATGCGAAGGAACTGAAAATTTCCCTCGCATCAAGTTAGTCATAACTGTTAGAAAATAATTATGTAGTTCGATTAGAAAAATCTTATATTTTTTATTCTTCACAAAAAACTAAAATTATGTGAGAACGGTCTTCTGTATACAAAGCGAATCCAAAATCTAATGTTTGGGTTAGCTGCCGTTCCTTAAGAAATTCGAAGGAGGCGGCTTGAGGGTCGTTCCAAACAATGAAATGCGGCCTTTGTTGATGATTCATAGGCATCGAGTTAGCAGTCCCTTTTCGTGCACACCGAATGTCTGTAGCTTCAGCATATGACCAAGCTTGCAGTAACATTGCTGTACTGAAACATTTTCCACCCGGTGGAAACAAAAAAATGGTTCAAAATGGCTCTGAGCACTATGGGACTTAACTTCTAAGGTCATCAGTCCCCTAGAACTACTTAAACCTAACTAACCTAAGGACATCAGACGCATCCATGCCCGAGGCAGGATTCGAACCTGCGACCGTAGCGGTCGCGCGGTTCCAGACTGTAGCATCTAGAACCGCTCGTCCACTCCGGCCGGTCCGGTGGAAACAGCAAATAAAGAAAAAGATCGCATTTGCAGCAAAAAGATGGAAAATGTAGAAGCAGATTCCAGACGTCGGAACACTGCCAGCTGCATCAGCGGAAGGTGGCGTGTGTGTGTGTGTGTGTGGGGGGGGGGGGGGTTGGGAAGATACCGTCGCTGGTAGTCAGCACAAAGTCCGCAGAGGTACTTCCGCTGCGCGCCTCCGTATACAGCGTGGGGATAGCGCGGGTGGAGCATTGTCCAGACCGAATGACGGCGGAAATTGCGCACAGAGGCCTCTGCCGGCGGAAATTGCAACTGAGGATGTGGCGAGAAAGAACGCGGTCATGTACCTTCAGCCACCACTCCGGAAGACCAAAACCACGAATTCCTCGGGACAAAAATAAAAGAATTTATTTTTCACTCGCAGCGCCACTAAGCTGGGAAGCTCGTTTCAAAGAATGAATAAATCCTAGCACAGTGGGGACGATGACAATATCAGTCCTTCAAATCTGTGTTGTTGTCGTTTTCAGTTCGAGGACTGGTTTGATCCAGCTCTCCTCGTTAGTTTGCTTCGTACAAGCCACTTCCTCTCCTCGTAACTACTTCGCCCGCCGGCCGGTGTGGCCGTGCGGTTAAAGGCGCTTCAGTCTGGAACCGCGTGACCGCTACGGTCGCAGGTTCGAATCCTGCCTCGGGCATGGATGTGTGTGATGTCCTTAGGTTAGTTAGGTTTAATTAGTTCTAAGTTCTAGGCGACTGATGACCTCAGAAGTTAAGTCGCATAGTGCTCAGAGCCATTTGAACCATTTGAACTACTTCGCCCCATACCCATTTCAGTCTGCATACTGTAGTGCAGCCGTATCTCCTGCCACTCCCTCCCTCCCATTGCCTCCACCCCAATACGACCCTTCCCTTCATAAACAAAGTGATTAGTCTTTGGTGCCTCGGCTTATCCCCTGTCAACCTATCCCTTCTTTTGTTGAAGTTTTATCATGTTTTAAGCCCAATTTCGATTCAGTCTCTCTTCATCTACACTAATGAATAAAGACAAGTCGCAGATCAATGTTGTTACCAAAAATCTCGAAAACTTCTGGGCCGATTTATATCAGATTTTTATAAGACACTTTAATAAACATTCGGGCGCATATACAGGGTGTTACAAAAAGGTACGGCCAAACTTTCAGGAAACAATCCTCACACACAAATAAAGAAAATATGTTACGTGGACATGTGTCCCGAAACGCTTAATTTCCATGTTAGAGCTCATTTTAGTTTCGTCAGTATGTACTGTACTTCCTCGATTCACCGCCATGATTTCATACGGGATACTCTACCTGTGCTGCTAGAACATGTGCCTTTACAAGTACGACACAACATGTGGTTCCTGGACGATGGAGCTCCTGCACATTTCAGTCCAAGTGTTCGTACGCTTCTCAACAACAGATTCGGTGACCGATGGACTGGTAGAGGCGGACCAATTCCATGGCCTCCACGCTCTCCTGACCTCAACCCTCTTGACGTTCATTTATGGGGGCATTTGAAAGCTCTTGTCTACGCAACCCCGTTACCAAATGTAGAGACTCTTCGTGCTCGTATTGTGGACGGCTGTGATACAATACGCCATTCTCCAGGGCTCCATCAGGGATTCCATGCGACGGAGGGTGGATGCATGCATCCTCGCTAACGGAGGACATTTTGAACATTTCCTGTAACAAAGTGTTTGAAGTCACGCTGGTACGTTCTGTTGCTGTGTGTTTCCATTCCATGATTAATGTGATTTGAATAGAAGTAATAAAATGAGCTCTAACGTGGAAAGTAAGCGTTTCCGGACACATGTCCACATAACATATTTTATTTCTTTGTGTGTGAGGAATGTTTCCTGAAAGTTTGGCCGTACCTTTTTGTAACACCATATATATATATAGAAAACGTTCTTAGCAAAAATCTCGAAAAGTTCTTGACTATTTTTCTTCAAGTTTTACACAATATATTAATTAACGTTCTGACGAACAGCCCGCTTATTTTTAAATACACAATGTATATAAATACCTATATACCATGCAAAGGGAATACGTTGCTGGCAAAAAGAAACTCTAGAAGTTTTTAAGAGACTTACCTCAAACACAATTTGTATACACAACAATGTGATGTTTCCTTTTATTCCTCGCAGTCGGTTTTGACAGCAAACACGAAAGATGTATTTATGACGTATCACTTTACGGTTAGAATACTACTACGGAATGTGAGTCGTCCGAAACTTTGTAATCATACCGGTTCGCAGATTAAAATCACGCCATACTGTCACTAAACCTACTATCCTGACTGCTCAGCACCTCTACATCTACATGTACATCCATACTCCGCAAGCCACCTGACGGTGTGTGGCGGAGGGTACCCTGAGTACCTCTATCGGTTGTTCCTGGAGAAGTGTCTCATACCCCGTATACCAATGATCCCAACGGATTTACCCAATCATTTTAAGACACTTCGGTTCCTAATCCAGGTTTTCTGTGCAACACCAATAAATAAGGCTCAAAGCCCGAGAAAAGACGAGATGGACAGAGAGAAGAGAGGAGATGGACAGAGAGAGAAGCCGAAGGAGAACGACAGAGAGGAAGAAGGACTGGTGTAGTGAAAGGAGGGCGTAGGGGGAGAAGGACAAAGAGATGGGGGCGAAGAGATGGACAAAAAGAAGAGGAGGAGGAGGAGGAGGAGGAGGAGATGAACAAAGGAACGCGGAGAAGCAGACGGACGCAGGGAGGGAGGGGGGGGGGAGGCGGAGATTAGGAGGTACATCCAGTGCCACACACATTTAGGAATTGCGAAGCATTGTTGGGTTCACTAGTTACTTACACGAGTGTGATCTACCCAACTAACGTTCAGTTCTACAGCACAACTCTCTTCTGCTCTCTTATTATCCAAACCGGTTATCGTCCACGTTTCTCTTCTGTACGAGTCTGACTTTCAGGAAAGACCTCCACCCATTTAAATTTATATTACATACTAACAAATTTATCTTTGTCAACAATTCTTTTCATGATTTTTGGTCTGAGTGTCAAATCCTTTCCAATTCGACCATCATTACTTTTTTTGTCCCCAATCGCAAAACCTGCGTGTTTCCCAAAAGTAAGTCACAAGGCCCTCGTCATTCAATTACATTACCTAAGTCGTCATTCACTCTTGTTGATGGTCATTTTATAACCTCTTTTCAAGACACTACGGATTCCGTTCAACTGCTCTTACAAGGCATTTGTGGTTCCTGAAAAAATTATAACTTCGTCAGCTAACGTTGAAGGTTGTATCTCTTCTCCACGATTTTTAATTCCGTCTGTAATTTCTTCTTAGCCTCATTTAGTGCTTGCTGGATGACCAACTTCCAGGACAAGCTACAACCCTGTTTCACTCCCCTCTCAGCCACTGCTTCTCTTTAACGTCCTTCGACTCTTCAATCGCAGTCGGGTTATCCTTTCGCTCCATCTACTTTATCCCAGCTGGCTTCGAATTTTAAAGTGTTTAGTCCAATCACCTATTGTCAAAAGCCTTCTGTGAATTGAGAACGCTATAATCCATAGGTTTGCGTTTCTTTAATTTATTTTCTAAGGCAAGTGCTACAGTCAAGTACTGGCTCGCCCGTTTCTCTGTTTCTCCGGGCCGTTAACTTATCTTCCCCGATGTCGGCTTATACCAGGCTTTGCATTCTGCCGTAAATATTTCATGTTAATAAGTAACAGATCTATGGAGAATTAAAAAGACTAGCAGAATCTAAATCAATCAGGCTTACAGCGTTAGGTCACGATATTAAGTCTTCTACAAATGAGTTTGCGTTTCTTCTTGCTTGCTCTATCATCAAATATTGCTACAAGCACCGGTTATAATCTACGTGTAATTTACTCTACTGCTCGAGCAGACCGTGGTTTCTGAAACACATTTCTCCACCACCTTGAGGCAGGAATATTTTGCCTCATGGATGGGAAAATGTGGCCCTCTTAGACCTGTAACATGAAAATGCCTCAGAACTGGCTGACCTGTAAGGCACTTGAAGCGGCAATGTTATGACGGCCTGATGGGAACAGCTGCAATACCAATATGTTTGTCATGACAATTTTAGGTTAAAACAACCTACACTTACGAAAACTGTGTACTGCAATATTATCGAGAGAATGTGACGCACCATGTGAAGGTTGCTGTGTGTGGACGGGTTACTCTTGTAACCGAAATTGCAGATCTGAAGATGGTTCTAAAGGAACCGAAGCCGGTCATGTGAATAAACATTTTATGCAATCAAGACGGATTATAAGTAACATTGTAATTTTACCCTAAGCCAACGGCCTTGACACGTTGATAAAACCGGGTCCGAAAAGAAAGATAATTCTCTTCTTGCATGTTCTTCAAGTGTGAAAAGAAAGATAAATCTCTGAAACTGAAATAAATGGTTAGAATTCGGTCTTAAGTTTCATTAAGAAGAATCCTTTATTTTTTGGTGGTGACTAGTTTCGGACATTGTGCCCACTCACAAACCATCCGTCTTCTTAAGTAATTGTAACTTGCCTATTGTACGTTAAACTATCTGCATTGCTTTTTGGATTGTCTGCTGTGGCCGTTCCAAACATGCATGCTTGGGTCGTAAGCTGGCATCGCTCGCGACATACATACATTAGAAGCTCACTCTCAAATCAGTGGTGACCTGGGGTTTTGAGGTCATCCATTAATTCGTACACTAGTGACTGCGTACAGGGGTGGAAGGTGGGACGCGGTCAAGCTGAGATTTTCAGGTATTTGTGGGTGGAGACAGTACAGAAATACTTCGATGTCATGTTAAAGGAGGTAGATATGCTGAGGACAGTGAAATGAGCTCTGGGTTGGTTTATCGCCCTGCTCTTCATTGCTTCTTCACGTGTTGGCAATGAACGTGCAAGAAGAGCACAGACACTAGTTCATAAAAATATAGATGAGGCTTACTAGATGCTACAATCACCTACCAGAACAAATAGCCACCCTGGCCTATAACGTCGCTAAGATTCGGGTATACACAATAAAGTGTGGTAATACAGATGACTAACCATGAATGTGCCAAATTCTGCTGCTTTCATTGAGCCCTTGGGTTCCAGTATTCGTCACAATGTAAGCGACATACAGACACAGGCACATGTAGAGAAATGTACGATAGAAACCAGTAACTCTAGTCCAGAGGTACGTACGGGCAAGTTGACTGTCCTTACATGGTATCTGCTGTACGTTGGTCCTCAGACTGCTGACGTTCGCTGGAAGTCTCGATCTGTGCCAAATTCGAACTGGCTTGGCATTTGAGGGCCTCTATATAAACGGCGTTTGTTTACTTATACATTATGTGTGACTGTGTTGCTTTTTATTATTCTCTTTTTTTCTGGCAGCCTTTCATGATTCGGCCATTACACTTGACTACACTTCAGTTACTTACGATGACTGATGGTTTGAGAATGGGCACAACGTCCGAAACTAGTCGCCGCCAATAAACAGTTAACGCAAACGGCAGGATTCCATTTACTCGAATGAAGAAAAAATTGCGGTCCTGTTTCATTTTCAGAATGCTGGTGACCTGTATGAAACTCCAGAAATATAATCAAAACTGCGAATTATCTAAACGAGATGACAATTTCGGAGACTACCGGTCCCATACAGATATGATTATGTATACAGACTGAAGCGGCGAGTGAAAATTTTACCAAAGCTGGGAATCGAACCCGTGTCTCCTGCTTACCAGACAGATGCGTTAGTCATTAAGGCATTTTGGAACGGAGGTTCACACAACTGCACGGATTACCCTGGCACGGCTCCTTCCTCGACCCAGGATGGCTTAGTGGTAACGGACCTGCCTAGTAAGCGGGAGAAAAATGGTTCAAATGGCTCTGAGCACTATGGGACTCAACTGCTGTGGTTATCAGTCCCCTAGAACTTAGAACTACTTAAACCTAACTAACCTAAGGACATCACACACATCCATGCCCGAGGCAGGATTCGAACCTGCGACCGTAGCAGTCGCACGGTAGTAAGCGGGAGACTCGGGTTCGATTCCTGGCTTTAGCACAAATCTTCACTCACCACTTCAGCCTCGATACATAAAACCGTATTTGTATGAGACCAGTAAAATCTCTTAAATGTTGTCACTTCATTTGTATAAGTACCCGGACCTGCGTTTAAGGCTGGATCGCCCATTTACGTTCGACGCTGAGGTGCTATTCCAGAACCCGGAAAGCCTCGGCAATTCTGTTTGTGAGTAAGGGGGAATTTAAAGTAGACTGGCGCGGCAGTGAGAATTTGGTTCGATGATGGAGGCGTGCCACGTTAATCCGTGCAGCTGTGTGAACCTCTGTGTCAAGGTGGCTAAGTGCCTGACGCACCTGCCCAGTAAGCAGGAGACCCGGGTTGGATTCCCGGTCTTAGTGCATATTTTCACTCACAGCATTAGTCTATCTACAAGATAAATTATCCATTCAAACCTGAAGACAATGCAAATAATGAAGACAACTACAAATATGAAATAAACATATGTATTCTGGTAACAGAAGAAATATTGAATTTAATTGATGAAAGGAGAAAATATAAAAACGCAGTAAATGAAGCAGGCAAAATGGAATACAAACGTCTCAAAAATGAGATCGACAGGAAGTGCAAAATGGCTAAGCAGGCATGGCTAGAGGACAAATGTAAGGATGTAGAGGCTTATCTCACTAGGGGTAAGATAGATACTGCCTACAGGAAAATTAAAGAGACCTTTGGAGAAAAGAGAGCCACTTGTATGAATATCAAGAGCTCAGATGGAAACCCAGTTCTAGAGGGTCTATACAAGGGCAATGTACTTGAGGACAATATTATGAAAATGGAAAAGGATGTAGATGAAGATGAAATGGGAGATACGATACTGCGTGAAGAGTTTGACAGAGCACTGAAAGACCTGAGTCGAAACAAGGCCCCGGAGTAAACAACATTCCATTGGAACTACTGACGGCCTTGGGAGAGCCAGCCCTGGCAAAACTCTACCATCTGGTGAGCAATATGTATGAGACAGGCGAAATACCCTCAGACTTCAAGTAGAATATAATAATTCCAATCCCAAAGAAAGCAAGTGTTGACAGATGTGAAAATTACCGAACTATCAGTTTAATAAGCCACGGCTGTAAAATACTAACACGAATTCTTTACAGACGAATGGAGAATCTAGTAGAAGCGGACCTCGGGGAAGATTAGTTTGGATTCCGTAGAAATGTTGGAACACGTGAGGCAATACTGACCCTACGACTTATCTCAGAAGGCAGATTAAGGAAAAGCAAACCTACGTTTCTAGCATTTGTAGACTTACAGAAAGCTTTTGACAATGTTGACTGAAATACTCTCTTTCAAATTCTAAAGGTGGCAGAGGTAAAATACAGGGAGAGAAAGGCTATTTACAATTTGTACAGAAACCAGATGGCAGTTATAAGAGTCGAGGGGCATGAAAGGGAAGCAGCGGTTGGGAAGGGATTGAGACAGGGTTGTAGCCTGTCCCCGATGTTATTCAATCTGTATATTGAGCAAGCAGTAAAGGAAACAAAAGAAAAGTTCGGAGTAGGTATTAAAGTCCATAGAGAAGAAATAAAAACGTTGAGGTTCGCCGATGACATTGTAATTCTGTCAGAGACAGCAAAGGATTTGGAAGAGCAGTTGAACGGAATGGACAGTGTCTTGAGAGGAGGATATAAGATGAACATCAACAAAAGCAAAACGAGGATAATGGAATGTAGTCGAATTAAATCGGGTGATGTTGAGGGAATTAGATTAGGAAAAAAAAATGGTTCAAATGGCTCTGAGCACTATGGGACTCAACTGCTTTGGCCATCAGTCCCCTAGAACTTAGAACTACTTAAACCTAACTAACCTAAGGACATCACACACATCCATGCCCGAGGCAGGATTTGAACCTGCGAGCGTAGCAGTCGCACGGTTCCGGACTGTGCGCCTAGAACCGCGAGACCACTACGGCCGGCTTAGATTAGGAAATGAGACACTTAAAATAGTAAAGGAGTTTTGCTACTTGCGGAGCAAAATAACTGATGATGGTCGAAGTAGAGAGGATATAAAATGTAGACTGGCAATGGCAAGGAAAGCGTTTCTGAAGAAGAGAAATTTGTTAACATCGAGTATAGATTTAAGTGTCAGGAAGTCGTTTCTGAAAGTATTTGTATGGAGTGTAGCCATGTATGGAAGTGAAACATGGACATTAAATAGTTTTGACAAGAAGAGAATAGAAGCTTTCGAAATGTGGTGCAACAGGAAGAATGCTGAAGATTGGATCGGTAGATCACATAACTAATGAGGAGCAGATTCAGAAGGATGTAGGTTGCAGTAGGTACTGGGAGATGAAGGAGCTTGCACAGGATAGATTAGCATGGAGAGCTGCAGCAAACCAGTCTTAGGACTGAAGACAACAACAACAACATTCTGTTTCCACATTAATTTCGTGTATAGAGTTCAGTAGTACCACTTGACTTTAGCAGCTACATCACAAAATACAGTCTAACTCCAGGGGAATAGAAAATTTTGCATTGGAAGGAAGAAATGATGACAAACTACAGATGGGTGTATCGTTCTAAGCGAGTCTTCAGGAGTTAAGGACACTGCGATGGGCTTATTGTGCATACAACTACAGGAGTTCCCTGTATGTATTATGTTTTATCTAACAAGTTTTTACTGTAATGGCGTGTGGATCTGTGGAGTCACCGCGATGAGTGGGTATTATTTCAGTGCACCCTGGCAGGCGATGTAGGCAAGGCGAGCCATAAACCAAAGCGCGGAAACGTAGAAATAACTTTACGACCGCGTGTGGTGGAAACGGCGCGTCTGTCCGTGCACTGACGCCGCTGAAAATAGCCCGGCGGTAGGGAAGAAAGTCAACTCACGCTAGCCTCTCCCTCTTCCGTGTCACGCTATCACGTGCGCACGCAGAAGGTCACGGGCGATGGGGCCGCCGCGTCGCACGTGAACCCAGCGAAACAAACAAGACCACGTGCTGACCGACAGGCGTCGCGTGCTCGCAGGACACTGAGCGTACACGATATTTCGTAATGAAATTCTCAAACAGTGATACAGAATTACGCAACCAGCAATTTCAGATCATGCCCTATGTATATTTATCGGGACGACCGCCTCTGTGGCGTAGCGGGCGTACATATGTCGTGACAGCCAGAGGAGGGGGGGGGGGGGGCTCTGTGCTTAAGGCACTGCACTCAAGTTCCGGAGAAGCGCGAATCAAATCTCCATCCGGTTATCTACACATTATTGACTTCTAAGAGTTTTTCTAACTTATTTAAGGCGAATGCCTCGATGAATTCCTTCAGATGCGGCCGCCCAATTTACTTCCCAATCACTGGCTAATCCTGTAAGCTTGTGCGAAGTCTCTAATGACATCACTATTAAATGTAAATCTTCCTTGGTTATTAAGTGATGACCTCTGCAGTAGATTAAAACCTGAAGAATTAAATCGTTATTGTGGAGAACTACACACTGAGTTTGACCAGAGACAATGCAGCATAAAGGAAAGAAAAGATACAAGGAAAGCTCGATTTGCTACTGCAGAGACGTAGAGAAGAAAGAAACTTCCTGAACTAACTGCAAATTCTCAACATAGCGTAAAAGAACGTAACTTTTTCTAAATAATGTGGCATCTACACAACATATTTACCTCCTGCCTACGTAGGACTCAGGGCATATCCAGAGATGGGGCAGTAGCTTTCCCCCTGCCGTCTTTTCCTCTCCCACAAAGAGAGATCATCTTCACACAAACAAATCGGATCTTGGCCCGCCGTATGGACAGATGGATCCAACTCAGCCGGCCGGAGTGGCCGAGCGCTTCTAGGCGCTACAGTTTGGAACCGCGCGACCGCTACGGTCGCAGGTTCGAATCCTGCCTCGGGCATGGATGTGTGTGATGTCCTTACGTTAGTTACGTTTAAGTAGTTCTAAGTTCTAGGGGACTGATGACCACAGCAGTTAAGTCCCATAGTGCTCAGAGCCATTTGAATTTGGCCATCCAACTCAGTTTGAAGAAAGTGAAAGAATGTAATGGATAGATATTGTCTAGCAGCAATAGTACTCAGCGGTATTTGCCGAGAAATCTCAAAATTATGCTATGTGATCAAAAGTATCCAGACACACACTGGAGAAAATTCATATGGTGTGTGTCCACCCTTCGTCTTTAAGACGGCATGAACGGTGCTGGGGGCACTTTCAATGAGGTGTCGATATCGGTAGGAGAGTGGTAGCCAATTCTTCCTCAAGGGGTGAAACCTGAGAAAGTAGCTATTTTGGAACACTTGAGTCGGAAGCGAAGTCTATGATCTATCTCATTCTTACAGTGTTCCATTGGGTTAGGACGGAACTCTGGGTAGACATGTCAGTTTCAGAAATTTTACTGTCCACAAACATCTGCCTCACATATGCTAATGTGTTTTTACCCTTCCAGGCTATTCGTAAGCGTAAAACGGGACCTTCCCTAATCGCAAAAAACATCCCATACAGTACTTCACTATTGGCACTGCACATGATGGCAGGTTTGGGTTTGGCGAAAACCTGGAGAACGCAACCTGCCGTCGAACTGCCACAGGGTGTAGCGTCATCCATCACTGTAAATCACTAGTTTCCAGTTGAGTGACGTCACTCTTTACAACAACTCAAGTATCGCTTAGTATTGACTACAGATATGTTACGCTTATGTGCGTGTTTAGCTCCCTGCGCTCAGCCATTGTGCTAGGAGGACTGCTGGTAGCACTTTGGACCTCACGAGCGATTCATTCCGCTGATTTCATACGATTTTGTACAGTCACCCTGTGCAACGCTTGATGATCCATGTCACTATATGAGGACTGCTTGGCCTTGGTTTAGTTGTGGTTATTCCTTCGCGTTTCCATTTCACAGTTACATCACTAACAGTCGACTGCGGCAGCTTTAGAATAGTTGTCATGTCTCTGATGGGTTTATTACTCAGGTGACATCCAGTGACTAGCCCACGTTTCAAGTCACTGAGCTCTCCTAACTCACCCACGCTTTTGTTACTGCGTCTCCGCTGACAACGCAATACTCTCCACCTTTTTTTTGTACTGATGGGTCTGCCACTCATGACAGAGTAGTTACCAGAGATTCTCCTTTAAACTGAAAATACCGGATGGCTCTCGGTGCTAACAGCTTCCAAAGACGTTGTACAGTTTGAGATACCTTCTTCTTGGTGTTACTAGACAATGTCAAAAACTACTAAAACGTTATGGTCGGTAAGCTCTTAAGTAGATTATGCAGTGTATTCAATGTGATACGCAAGTCTTGTCAAAATAGTGTATTTCTAATTGCACGGTCCAGTCACATTCGAGTGAGCATCGCCTATGTTCGACGTCAACAAGCAATAACCACTCACAGACGGCGAGTGCAACGTAGGCAGTACATGAAGAGTGTCGGGGGCCGCGGAAAACATTACAGTCGTCGTACTGCGCGATTTATCTGACATCTAAAACGGCATGATCACTGGCTTTCGGGCCTAGAGTGGATGCGTTTCCGAAACGGTAAATTTGTAAACCGTTCGCGTGCTTCCGTGGTTGAAATACGCTGTACATGACAAAATAACGCTATACACATCCGACACCAAGCCAACTGTGGTGCACCGTGGTCATAGATAACAATGGCAAATGACGGCTGCGGAGATGTGCAATTGTTGAGAAACTGGCAACCCAGATGAACCAAGCGGCAACCAACAGTGTCTCTTCAACGATCCTTCAGCGAACGTTGCTGCGTGTATGTGCCTCCGCACCCAGAGCATGTTCCATGCAATCACGCTGAGTGCTGTTCATCGGCGATGAAGGCTGGAATTTTGCACGCCAATACCGCACTGGGTTCCACTGAGAGGCGACAGGTGGCCTTTTCAGATGAATCGCGTTTTATGCTGCATCGGACAGATCGCCTTGGCATTCAAGGCGTGAAACGTCTGAAACCAAACCCACTGCAACAATCGTCCGAAGGGTCTAGGCCAGAAGAGGCGATGTTGCAGCCTGGGAAATCTTTTCGTGGCATTCTCTGGGCGATTTCGCCATTGTAGAGGGCGCAATGGATCAACACAAATATGCATCTATCCTATATGTAGTTTGTTTTTCTCCTGTGCTTGATGGCATCTACCAGCAGGACATTACGAAATGTCACATAGCTCGCTGTGTACGTGCACGGTTCGACAAGCACCGAGATGAGTTTATTGTACTTCCTTGACTATCAAAATCCTCTGACTTAATCCCAATCGAGAAGCCGTGGTTCAAATGGCTCTGAGCACTATGGGACTCAACTTCTGAGGTCATTAGTCCACTAGAACTGAGAACTAGTTAAACCTAACTAACTTAAGGACATTACAAACATCCATGCCCGAGGCAGGATTCGAACCTGCGACCGTAGCGGTCTTGCGGTTCCAGACTGCAGCGCCTTTAACCGCACGGCCACTTCGGCCGGCCAGAAGCCGTGGAACCACGTTTATTGGGCTATACGCACCATATGGACCCTCACCTGAGAAACCTACTGTTGCTGGCCACGGCACTTCATTCGGCCTGGCTCCGCATCCCTGTCGGTACCTTCCAGAAACCTCGTTAACACTCTTCCTGCACTTCTCGCAGCAGTCTGCAGTGCAGTAGTTAAGCCGTGCTGCAGCTCGTGTTGGTGCCGTGTGTAGGTTTCTGTCAGACCGTATCGTTTAGTTGGTATGATTGCGTTGTTTTTCTCGTGTTCAATGGCGCCACTCCGTTTCGTAAGCGTTGCCTGTCCGCTAGTGGCAGCAGCGGCGCTTATCGATATGTAGTTCGGCTGCGCTTTATCGATATGTAGCTCAGCTGCCCTATCTTTGGGGCGGCCTCGTGCTTCTTCCGTGTGGTGTTAGTGCAGAGTTCGGTTGGGGACGCAGGAGCGGCGAGGTCCGCGCAAACACGCCGGGACCGCTGGCGTCGTGTATTGACTGCCGTATCGAAGGGCAGTGGTCACGAGGGTGCACGACCTCGTCGAAACCGGATCCTGCATGTTTAAGTTGAGTGCGTTGCAATTCGCGTACAGAAACCTCCACCATTGTGAAATCTCGCGATTCTCCAGTGACTTAGGTTCGTGCTGCTGCTCATAGTGTCGCCGAGGCGAAAAGCAGCGAGTGGAGTACCTGGGGAAGTCGGATCTGATTAGCCTTCCTGAGCTTCTAATTACTATTTACTACTTTCAGCTTCTTACATTGTTAAGTTCAAGCAGCGGTATTTTTCTGTCTTGTGGACGCTAACGCCCCAGTTACCTGCTCTGGGGGTTAGTGTACGTAGCGGCAGTGTGCATTTCCTCGCCTTGCCGCCGTTGTCCAGTGATGTGTGGAAGTTTGACATATTCTTGATTGTAGGTTGGGTGGCGTTTCTTCTACCTTAGTGGTAGTCATTCCTTCTCGTTCCGGGCGCTCTAAGCACAGTATTCTGCGAACGGAGCCCAGACCGCCGGTTCCGGCTTTGGCGTAATTTTACAAATGCATTTGTTATGTTGGATGTCAGGTAGTCTCTTATCATTAGTTGCTCGTTAGACTGCCACTAGTCCCAGTTACCATCTTGAGACCAGAATGCAACTCTTGGTTGCCTTTCTCTTCGCCCGCGAAAGTGTTTTTGGTGTGACCATCTCAGAGGTCGATTCCTCGAGCACCGTCTGTCACTGGCCCTTATGTTTTATTTTATTATTGTATTATTAAATTACCATCATTTGTCTCACCTGTTTGGTAATCTGTTGTTGGTTACTTTAAATCAACTTTTGCTACGCCATTTGCCGTTCGACAGTATATTGGTTAAATTTTTAATAATTGCCATTTTGGGCGTTAAAGGTCTTGAGCCGTGATAGTGGTTACTTGCCTTAAAATTCTGATTGCGATCACACTGGCTTGTTTTCCAAAATTATTTGCCGTCTGTGTTTTATGTATTTGTTAAATTATAAATAATTCACATTTTTCGCGTTAAAGGCCTTCAGCCATTATTGGGGTTAGGTGCCTTAAAAGTCTGATTGCGACCTCATTGGCTTGTTCTGAAAAATAATTTATTACAATGAACGAGTGAAATTGCAAAGCAAATCAATAGTAATTGATTCAGGCCTCTTCCACAATCGTAACCAAATCCTACCTTCCTTAATTACCGGGTTTCAATAGATAGTTATCAGGCTTTTGACAGATAGTCACAATGTGACTAGACGTGTATTTATAACTGTAAAGATGTGTGAGTCGGCTTTCTTCCTCGTCCGATATCTTTGGTATGTCCTGTTTGGGGTTATCAGCGGAGTCGTAGCATTGTCTTGAATCGAAGTTACGAAGTTTCACTACTAGCAACTTTTAATCCGAAAATATTGAGTTGGAAACTCGTTGAAACAATGCTTCGAAGTGACGCTACAACTCTAATGATAATCCGAGATCACTTCACATGCAAACAAAATCACAAAGGGCAAAAGGATACGTCAGTTCAAAAAATGGTTCAAATGGCTCTGAGCACTATGGGACTTAACATCTATGGTCATCAGTCCCCTAGAACTTAGAACTACTTAAACCTAACTAACCTAACGACATCGCACAACACCCAGTCATCACGAGGCAGAGAAAATCCCTGACCTCGCCGGGAATCGAACCCGGGAACCCGGGCGTGGGAAGCGAGAACGCTATCGCACGACCACGAGCTGCGGACGATACGTCAGTACCAACAAATATCGCGCTAACGACGTTTAACACCACATGCAGCCTTGATGATTCCCTCAGTTGAGCGACGACTAGTCTTCAAATTAGCATACACGGTTGAAGTAACTCACTGATGAATAGATGCCACAGACTTACCGAATTACGGGATGACAGCTACGTTTCATCTGCTCTTTCAAATAGAGATATTTTGTATGGGACTAAAATTGGATGATTAAGCGGACCAGGCGAAGTTCTCTTGAAATCGTTTAATTACTACTTATACATTATATTGTCTTTTTTTGCTATGGTTTTAGGGCGCAAAACTGCTAAGGTCATTAGCGCCCGTTCTGTGGCTTAGGGAAGGGTAAAAAAAACTGAATTCGAAATCAACAGCAATGGGAGCGAAACTCAAAACGAGGGGAAACTGAAGAACAGTAGGAAAGCTTATAAAACCGCTATAGAAGGGGGGCTGTTTTCCCCAATAAGAGCTTCAAATGACCGACGTCATCTCACTGACACTGAAAAATTCGAAGCGCGATTGGCTGAGCGCGTGTCATCTGCTAAAATGGAAGATATATCATAGAACAGCTGTAAACGGGCGCGTAGCGGAGTAAAATAGGGGCACGGAAGTAAAAGGTGTCTCACCGTCCACAGTTGAGAGTAGTGGGGACAAAGCGGGGGAGGATCGCCAATTAAAGCGGAGGGCGATCGCCACTTAAAAGATGTCGATGGTTAAAAAGACAGTGCCCTATCTGGAGTCTAGTTAAAATTACCTCCTCCCGACGACGAGTTCGGGACGAAGAGGTCCAAGCACAGGGAAGAGCTTTCACGTCCCGCAATTTATTATCGGGAAGTGTAGACCAATGTGCGTGCCATAGAAGAGCAACACGACGACATAAAACACTATGTAAATCGGCGAAGGGAACCATGCGAACAGCAGGCTGAGGAGGAGAGACTGCAGTCTTGATTGCTATATTAGCCGCCTAGTTTCCACGGATACCAACGTGTCTTGGGATCCAGAGGAATGCTACAGAGACGGCCCCCCAAGAGGGGCAAGTGGAGGCAGTCCTGAATCCGGTGGACCAGAGGGTGGACAGGATAAAGAGCTTGGAGGGTGAGGGTTATGTTGTCCTGACAGACAAAGTGTACAAAGTTTGAAGTAAATCAACGATCCGAATGTCGCCGCCTCCCCTAGTTAGATATCGGTCTATTCACTGAACTCCGTAGTTCGTAACACATGAGAATATCTAATTAGCGCAGCTACATATCGACCTCCGTTTTCCACTTCGCAAATTGGCGCAACGCGCTGTCGGAATCGTCGCTTTGTATTCCGATGACAAGTATTGCTGTTGCACGCTGAGGCTTGCACCGTCGGATGGTAATCAAAACGCCGTGCTGGCACGCTGAGCGGGTGAGGACAGCCCAAAATAGCTGGCCGCCGAGGGAGCGCTGCCAGCAGTACGCAGCGCGCCCGCCGCCAAAACTGCACGGCCCATCTGCCGTGCCGTGGCGTGGCCTGGCCTGGCCTGCCTCACGTGGCCACAGCGCTTCCTACTCGCGTCGCCACCAGCCAAGTGCGTAGCCCCACTGGTGGCAGGCAGCCGGCGCTCGCGCGACAAGCACGCAGAGGGCACTGACCGCCAGCGTCGGCGTAAAGCCGTCGGCACACGGACCGTGCATCCGAACGTTCAGCGTTGAGCGTGCAGAGTTTCTGACGTCATAGCGTGGAAGAGCACGTTCGGGAGTCTTTTCGAACGTGCAGAGCAATATCGGGCATGTCAGATATTCTGAGCGTGCGTCTGGGCGTTGACCAATGAGATGGTACAACGCCGCCTACGTCACACGCACGCCGTCTCCCTTCAGCACAAGTTGTGAGGCGCCATATTGGCATTCATTTCAAGCCTATATGTATACAGGGTGTTACAAAAAGGTACGGCCAAACTTTCAGGAAACATTCCTCACACACAAAGAAAGAAAATATGCTATGTGAACATGTGTCCGGAAACGCTTACTTTCCACCTTAGAGCTCATTTTATTACTTCTCTTCAAATCACATTAATCATGGAATGGAAACACACAGCAACAGAACGTACCAGCGTGACTTCAAACACTTTGTTACAGGAAATGTTCAAAATGTCCTCCGTTAGCGAGGATACATGCATCCACCTTCCTTCGCATGGAATCCCTGATGCAGCTCTGGAGAATGGCGTATTGTATCACAGCCGTCCACAATACGAGCACGAAGAGTGTGTACATTTGGTACCGGGGCTGCGTAGACATGAGCTTTCAAATGCCCCCATAAATGAAAGTCAAGAGGGTTGAGGTCAGGAGAGCGTGGAGGCCATGGAATTGGTCCGCCTCTACCAATCCATCGGTCACCGAATCTGTTGTTGAGAAGCGTACGAACACTTCGACTGAAATGTGCAGGAGCTCCATCGTCCAGGAACCACATGTTGTGTCTTACTCGTAAAGGCACATGTTCTAGCAGCACAGGTAGAGTATCCCGTATGAAATCATGATAACGTGCCCCATTGAGCGTAGGTGGAAGAACATGGGGCCCAATCAAGACATCACCAACAATGCCTGCCCAATTGTTCACAGAATATCTGTGTTGATGACGTGATTGCACAACTGCGTGCGGATTCTCGTCAGCCCACACATGTTGATTGTGAAAATTTACAATTTGATCACGTTGGAATAAAGCCTCATCCGTAAATACAACATTTGCACTGAAATGAGGATTGACACATTGTTGGATGAACCATTCGCAGAAGTGTAAGCCTGGAGGCGAATCAGCTGCTGATAGTGCCTGCACACGCTGTACATGGTACGGAAACAACTGGTTCTCCTTTAGCACTCTCCATACAGTGACGTGGTCAACGTTACCTTGTACAGCAGCAACTTCTCTGACGCTGACATTAGGGTTATCGTCAACTGCACGAAGAATTGCCTCGTCCATTGCAGGTGTCCTCGTCGTTCTAGGTCTTCCCCAGTCGCGAGTCATAGGCTGGAATGTTCCGTGCTCCCTAAGACGCCAATCACTTGCTTCGAACGTCTTCCTGTCGGGACACCTTCGTTCTGGAAATCTGTCTCGATACAAACGTACCGCGCCACGGCTATTGCCCCGTGCTAATCCATACATCAAATGGGCGTCGGCCAACTCCGAATTTGTAAACATTGCATTGACTGCAAAACCACGTTCGTGATGAACACTAACATGTTGATGCTACGTTCTGATGTGTTTGATGCTAGTACCGTAGAGCAATGAGTCGCATGTCAACACAAGCACCGAAGTCAACATTACCTTCCTTCAATTGGGCCAACTGGCGGTGAATCGAGGAAGTACAGTATATACTGACAAAACTAAAATGAGCTCTAACACGGAAATTAAGCGTTTCCGGGCATGTGTCCACATAACATCTTTTCTTTATTTGTGTGTGAGGAATGTTTCCTGAAAGTTTGGCCGTACCTTTTTGTAACACCCTGTATATATGCCGTTTCTGAGCACCAGCAAATCGAGAATCACTGGAAAGCCCGTTGTTGTTTGTGTAATTCGTTCCAATAAAATGAGACGCATCATATTCGTGGCAAAAGAATTATTGCAACTTGCGTATTATGAGAGTAGGCTATTTGAAGGCAGCGAAACACTGAAGATCCATACAAAACGCATTGTTCTTGGTACAATTTGTTATAATTAATTTTCAATTAGTAACATAATTATCTACGATTAACGTTTTTAGCAAAGGGTATCACAATATGATTACGTACGAAGAGCCTATTGTTGGTTTAGCGCAATGAGTAGCGTCTCTGTCTAATAATGAGCCTTTGCTGGGGCGATGGTTCGCGGCTTAATACTTACAATTTTTTTTCCTAACATTCGCGTATTTATTAGGTTCTGATACTTTATTACTAGTTTAATATAAGTATATGCTATAATATTTGATGTTACTTAAATATAAGTTCACCTTTTTTTGACTTTGTTCGATTGGCTTAATCTACAGGACAATTTGCGCTAGTTGTATAAAGATATTTTGCTCTTTTTCTTTTACGCTTCGTAATTCACACGTTACAATGATTCTGCTGCTGGGTAGGAACAGTGATCAAGTAAGACTGACCTTGGGGTTTTACTAAAATGTGGGAATGATGAAATAATGTTTATCTTATGTGGAGAAGTATTCCAATTTTGTAACGCACTGTTTGTAATGGAACTTTTATAAGCCTGTGTCCTTATTGAATGGACATGGTACTTTCCTTTTCGTGGACGATGGAGGAAACGTGCGTTTTATCAGAGCTAACGTGGGAATTTTACGCACGCCCGTTGAGTAAACAGCGTGATTTACGAACTATAAACATCCCTCAACTGCCGCTGGAGTGCGCTGCGATCGCGTATACCGCGTTGGCGCACACGTACCGTGTGCACAAGTCGCGTCGTTCCTGAGCGTTCAGCAGCAGGTTGAACTTGGCACGCTCAACGTTAACGTTCGACAGCACGGTCCGTGTGGCGACGGCTTAAGTCACAGGCGCTCTGCGGACCGTGGCAGCTTCCTGGTGACGCCGACTTATTACGTTTGAAGAAGGCGGCCGAAATAAGAAATTTCCCTTTTCCAAAACTGTTTCACTGAAGCAGATCGTACCGCCGTTCCTCCTATAAATCGTCGCACGAACGACAAACAGACGTGGAAATAAGCGACAACAAATGATGTCGCCCAGCAGAGGGAAGCCAGCTGGGCTTGGCGGGATACCTACACTATTCTACATACAACATGCTAAAGAAAACTTGTCCTCTACTAGCAGCAATGTACTGAGGAGCGACGCGTTCTCAGTGACTGGAAAATGCCCAACGAAGGATCAACAAATACACGCACAAGACTTTAGGTTCGTATAAAAGTTCGTAGTGTTTCTGTTTTGAATGGTGGTATTCCGGTTCCTACCGGTTCACTTATTTGTAGTTTATCTGTTGTTCCCTTAATCGCGAATGTAGGGTAGGAAAATTAGAAAGGGAAATGGATAGGTTGAAGTTTATATATATATATATATATAATTAGAGAAGTTCGGTGCCAGGAGCGACAGGATTTAAGTTCAGGTGAATGCAGGGTTATAAATAAAAAGTCAATTATGGGTAATGCAGCAGTGGGTTTAATGCAGAATAAGAAAATAGGAATTCGGCTGAACTACTATGAACAGCATAGTGAATGCATTAGTGGCGTTAGATAGTAGGAAATATATGAATATGGACCGGGAGAAAGGAACGAAAGAAGAAGTCGCCTCGTTTAAGAATCATGAACGAAGGTTGTATACGTGGAAGAGACCTGGAGACACCGGAAGGTTTCAGATTGATTATATAATGGTTAGACAGAGATTCAGGAACCGCATTTTAAATTGTGAGGTATTTCCAGGGCCAGATGTTGACTGACCACTATTTATTGCTTATGAATTATAGATTAAAACAGAATAAATTCGAACAAAGGTAGGAAATTAAGGAGATGCTTCCTCGGTAAGTTCAAAGAACCAGAGGTTCTTGAGAGCTTAGTGAAATCAGTAGAGGTTCAAACAGGTAAAGAGACAGGGCCTAGTAGAAATCCTTGGAAAAGACAACAGATACTGAATTGATGAAAGGAAAAAATGCAGCAAATGAACCAGACGAAACGGAATGCAAACGTTCAAAAGATGAGTGACAGGAAGTGCAAAACTGCTGAGCAGGAATAGCTAGGGACAACTGCAAAGATTTAGAAGCGTATTTCACTAGGGGAAAGGTAGATACCGCCTATGTAAAACTTGAAGAGGCCTTTGGGGAAATGAGCAGTAGCTGTATGGTTAGCAAGAGCTCAGATGGTGAACCAGACCTAAGCAAAGAACGGAAAGCTGAAAGGTGAAAATGGTAGATACAGCATCTATAAAAGGGAGATGAACTTCAAAGCAATATTATACAAATGGAAGTGGAAGGATGAAATGGGAGGTACGATATTGCGAGAAGCATTTGACAAAGCTCTAAAACATCTAAATGGAAAGAATGCCCCGGAGCAGACGATTTCCGTCAGAACTATTCATAGACTTTGGAGAGTCAGACATGACGAAACTCTGCCATCTGGTGTGACAGATGTATGAGACAGGCGTAATACCCTCAGATTTCAAGATGAATGTAGTAATTCCAATTTCAAAGAAAGGACTTGCCAACAGAAGCGAAAATTACCGAACTACCAGTTTACTAAGTCATGGATGGAAAACACTAACACGAATTCTTTACAGAAGAATGGAAAAACAGGTAGAAACAGACCTCGGTGAAAACCAATTTGGATTCCGGAGAAATGTAGGAACACGCCAGATAATACAGACCCTACGACTTAGCTTAGAAGAAAAGAGGGGAAGGGGGGGGGGGGAGTCCACTGGGGGCCGAACCGCACAATAACCCTGGGTTCGGTGTGGGGCGGCGGTGGGGTGGGGTGGGTGGACTGGTGTGGCCTGTTGTGGGCTTGTGGACCACTGAGGGCTACGGCGGGACGAAGCCTCTCCTTCGTTCCTAGATGCCCGGTTCAATACGCAATACATACGCAATACACTAGAGACTTCCGAATATGTAACCCATCCTGCATGATGTACAACATTATTTTTACTTACTTCTTTCTATGGTACGTCTGCTGCTGCCATCGCTATCGTAACGTAGCTGCCTATTAGTGATCACAGAGTGGTGAAGGATTCTTTGTAAATCTCAAATTACTTTTTGTTGTCTCCTGATGATATTATTCACTTCTTGAAAACACACACACACACACACACACACACACACACACACACACACACACACAGAGAGAGAGAGAGAGAGAGAGAGAGAGAGAGAGAGAGAGAGAAGGGTGATTCTCAACTGAGCTGCCACTGCGTATCTAGCGACACGGACACGCGTACTGTTAGACTCAGCACGCCAAGCTACTTGAGCCTGGGAAGGTTCTGTAGGGTTTCTATATCGGTCGTTGTAAAAATACTGCGCATATTTACAACTGAAGTGCGATTAGGTCGCGATACGTACAACACGGCGCGTAAGATCTAAACGGGTCCACATACTTGCTTTCGTCGCTAGCTGAGTGTATGTCGTGAATTTGCATGCTGTGGACTTAAATTACCGCAGTTAAGTATATTTTCGTTTACAATATAAAAATTTGCTCGTAAAACATTTCAAGTACTTTGGCTTTTAGCACAGCACGCTAGACGTCTCAACCCTAGATTACTGAACTCTCGTAAAATTCTTTCAAGTTTCCGGCCATGAGCGACACGTCTCTTGAGTACCTTTATGGCAAACATTGCTGTTAACAACTGTGTAATTATCTATTGCCTGACTCCAGCGGTTTGCTAACACTGGAGCTCTAGTGGTAAATATTACGAATGTTTAGTAATGGTGTGTTCTCTAATAGATGACGTATTTGTTTTATTGCTTGGAATTTATCTTAGTGTGGCATCTCAGGTGAATTATCAATCAGTCACAGTTAGAAGGGTGTTAGTTTACATCACATTGGCCTTCTTCGTTGTCATCCCGTCCTCTCCTCCTTAAAATAGCACAAAATGGATGGCGCTGAATTTGATTTTGACACTAACATACTGGGTGATTTGCTTGAAATACTTCACCTCAGCAGCAGCAGCTGCAGAATCTGCAACAACCTCGAGGGAGGAAAGTGTGCTCGTTTTGCTCTTCGAAAAAACGAAGAAATAAGATGACATTTTGTTGCCGTTATTCAAGAGCAATTTGTACAGAACATCGAGCTAGGTCTTGCTTAGATTGTAATAATAGTGTCTAAGGCAGAAAACTCTTCTCATCGTGAGCAGGAAAATTGTCATTCTAGGGTATAACAGACTTTTTTTTACGTATTTTGTATGTAACATACCACTGGAGATCTAATAATGGTAATTAACTAGCCCATAACCTATAAATTATGGCTAACTTTGAATAAACTTTTAGTAAAATTTGCGACTTTTTAGTAACATTTTTTCCCCTTTAGTGTGCTACGGTTAAAAAAGATGTGGTCACAAGGCGAGACGGTTCCCTCAGTTAAGTCGTAACGTAGTTCGAAGGCCACTTTGTATTTCACATCTCCTTGTGAGTGGCTAGTTAATTCAGTTCAAAGGTCGGAGGGAAACGAAGACATACACCTTCAATAAGACCATGCTTTGTGAAAGACTGTGGCGATCAAACCAAGTCTTCGAACTGTTGACAGCTTTACTCTTCCAAAATGCCACACACCAAGTGATCTTAAAGAAAGCGACAGCCCACAGAAATTCGTTCTAGAAGTTTAGAGGTAGAGGTAATCGTTGGTTGCCAATAAATTATCGTGAATCTCGAATACTGGATAAAGTTCTGTTTATAATATCTTTCTTAGTCGTTGGTTTTTCTAAGTCTGCTCTGATAGAAGTCTAAAGACGTTGGGCCACAAGTATTTAGCGTCTGGCCACTGCCATCACTTGCAATTCAACAATCTGTGTCTTCCACTGTAACAGTCATTAATGAATATTTCGCTGTACACTCTGTCTGTTGCGGCCGATACTTATGACTCGACAGAGCTCCTTAAGAAGCTCAGCACTGCATGAGAATGGCGGAAGTTGCTATCTCCGCTGGGCACATGACCTTGTATATTTGATCAAGAAGAACTGGACAAATAGTCCAGATCTGTGTGTAGTAACGATACCACTATCAGCTGTATTTATTGGTTTTATTTATATGCAAACAGTTTACGTGTTACAAGACACAATCATCAGGCCTCTTTATTTGCCCCTCTATCTGGTTTACAAACGGGAATCGTCACCACACTTTTAATAGAAGGTCAAGAATAAATCAGCGCTCACAAAATAATTTTATTGTCTGGTGCGTATGGCAGCAGCGCATCAAAACACTGAAGTGTGGTGGTGACTCCCATTTGTATATATGGTCACCCTGTATGGTCACCCTATATGGTCATGTAGGGGCGTGAAGAAGGTGTATGGCAACGCTGAAACCAGTTGCACATGAATAAAACGAATACAACCAAAGGTGTTATTGGTACTACACCAAAATGTAACAGATGTTGTTCCATTAGTCATCAGAAGATGGATGTACGGCAATAGTACGAAGGGTCATGGCTTTAACCAACACGGTTGGGAGTGTCAGCGATCTTACTTGTGATGATTACGTATGAAGAAGCAGTCACGATTGCAAAATCTCATTTGCTGGGGCTGGCGGACCCGAGCACGGAGTCATTTAAAGGCAATGAGATGTTCCATTGATGGGCGCGGCTTATGACGTTGGAGAGCCAGCTTATTATCTCTAATGACCTCTGCAATTTTTAATGACCACCGTCGGAGCGGGCCGAGGAACAAAGGATCGCTAAATCAGCTGCTGAAAGAATGGTTGTATTCTGTACTGTCTCAACGATATCTCCATGCGGAGGGGAGCAAAGGGCGACAACAGAGGCGAAAGCACCTCCAATCAGCAGTGCTGAGAGCCCATATGGGTAGGCGTCTAGAAGAGTGAGGGTAAGGGAGGGATAGGAGGACTGAGACGTGGTCACTATCACGGGTTGTGGATGGATGGGAGAAGACAAGGGCTACAAATGGAAAGGTCAATGACCGAGATAGTTCCTTGCAAAACACTGAAGTGTGTAGCGGCACTAGTATTCACGAGGCAAAGGTCTAGTTGAGGCAATAACTTTTCGAGATCTTTACTGCGGCCGGTGATCGTGGTTCCACAAGGGTTATGGCCGTTGAAATCTCCCGAGATTAGGAAAGGTGAGGGGAGCTGAGAAATCAATGCAAACAATATGTTCTGAGACACTTCACCACTGGGAGGTAGGTAAACATTGCAGATGGTAATATCCTGAAATGCCCATACCCATTCCGCCACAGCCTACAAAGGTGTGTTAAAAGGCACATGTTCGCTATATAGAGTGTCCAGAACATATGTGCAAACTCCTCCCAACACCCTATCATAGATAGCACAATTCTTACAACCTCTGTGGTATCTGCAGAGGGCCAGCGTCCGTATTGCTGGAAACAAGATCTCTTGAAGAGCAATGCAGAGGCAGGGAAAGTGTTTAAAAGATGCCGTAGCTCTGTCAGATGGTGAAAAAAACCGCTACAATTCCACTGGAGAATAATGTTGTAGATGTAGTTTGAGGCCATGAAGGGGCCAAGGAGGCAGGTTATATCCTACGGTCACCTGTTGCCACTGGTTGAGGGTTTATGGCATCAATATACATAGGTTCCGGGGGACTAAGGTACCATTGGAATCTTCCCCTTGGCCACAGTACTGGAACAGGCAATATCTGGTGGCGTGGGGGGCACTGGGATTTCAGCTAATTAATCAGAAGTGTCTCTTTGGCGTTACAGGTATTAGATGGTGCAAGTTAGTTAAAACACACGCAATTCTGCGGTCTCGTCGCGGATTGGCTATCGTCTTATGGTCATAGCTCCCGAACAGTAATTACGATACTCTATTTGCCACCACCCCCTGCCCTGCCCATCTCTGCTCCCACTTTGTTATCAGGCTGTTTCTCTGCACCCTGTATGGCCAATTTTCGTGTGGATCCAAATGAGGAGGAAGGGAGACGGGTTGTCAAGGGGTCATGAAATTAATGAAGTGTTTGTTTTTATATACGTAAAATTTCAAATCTTTCGAGTAACTTTCAAAGGATAATACAGAACTGAAAGATCGAATGTCGAAAATGCCAAGAGAACCTATGTTTGACACAGATGCTTTCGTGAGGGTCCGCCGATGTGGGTGGTTCTGTACCCTAACCGCCGGCAGAGAATTTTCTAGCCAGAAAGAGACACACACTAACACGCTGACCGTCCGTGCTTTATCTAAATTGCAGTTTAATGCTAGACATTCGCTTGCATATAGACATTCTAGCTTCATTACGTACTGCAATGCTTTATAGTTTGCATTGTAGGCTGGAATTTTTTATTGGAACTTTTCATTTACACCCTAAAACTTTCCCATTTTTACATTCTGTTCTACGGCAGCTTTATCCAAACCATTACTCTTAATTGTCTCCCCAAGTCATTTAAAGTTTTTAACCTTCTCTGCTAGGCCAATATCTGTTTTCAGAAATTGCTGTGCACTGTTAATGTTTGCAGAATGTTTGGTTTTCCTGCAGAAGATCTTGCTGAAAACCCAAGGAAATTCTGGTCTTACGTAAAATCGGTAAGCGGGTCGCAGGCTTCCATCCAGTCACTCACTGATCAATCTGGCCTGGCAACGGAAGACAGCAAAACGAAAGCTGAAATTTTAAATTTAGCATTTGAGAAATCTTTCACGCAAGAGGATCGTACAAACATACTGCCGTTTGAGTCTCGTACAGACTCCCGTATGGAGGACATAGTGACAGACATCCCTGGGGTTGTGAAGCAGCTGAATGGGTTGAAAATACATAAATCGCCAGGTCCTAATGGGATTCCAATTCGGTTTTATAGAGAGTACTTTACTACATTGGCTCCTTATTTAGCTTGCGTTTATCGCGATCTCTTGCCCAACGCAAAGTCCCGAGCGACTGGAAAAAAGCGCAGGTGACGCCTGTATATAAGAAGGGTAGAAGGACGGATCCTCAAAACTACAGACCAATATCCTTAACATCGGTTTGTTGCAGGATTCTCGAACATATTCTCAGTTCGAATATAATGAATTTCCTTGAGACAGAGAAGTTGCTGTCCATGCATCAGCACGGCTTTAGAAAGCATCGCTCCTGGGAAACGCAAATCGCCCTTTTCTCACATGATATCTTGCGAACCATGAATGAAGGGTATCAGACGGATGCCATATTCCTTGACTTCCGGAAAGCATTTGACTCGGTGCCCCACTACAGACTCCTAACTCAGGTACAAGCATATGGGATTGGTTCCCAAGAATGTGAGTGGCTCGAGGACTTCTTAAGTAATAGAACCCAGTACGTTGTCCTCGATGGTGAGTGTTCATCGGAGGTGAGGGTATCATCTGGAGTGCCCCAGGGAAGTGTGGTAGGTCCGCTGTTGTTTTCTATCTACATAAATGATCTTTTGGATAGGGTGGATAGCAATGTGCGACTGTTTGCTGATGATGCTGTGGTGTACGGGAAGGTGTCGTCGTTGAGTGACTGTAGGAGGATACAAAATGACTTGGACAGGATTTGTGACTGGTGTAAAGAATGGCAGCTAACTCTAAATATAGGGGGAGGGAGACATCATTAAACCGTCACCTCTCCTCCAGAACCCAAACTTGGATGCGCGCGTCGGCAAATGACGACTATATATCACAGGAGTGAAGAATTCAAGAGTTGAAGATTATAACTTTCCGAATGTGGTGTTACTGAGAAAGGAGATGGACGAAGTTCGGTAACTGGTAATCACCAGAGAAAGGGCTGAGATTTATCTGAATGCAACATCACAGCGCCCCAGATTCAGTCCTGTCGGTTTTAACACAGACCCCGAGTCCACATCACAGCACGGGCGGACGTCACGCGCCCGCGAGTAGAGCAGAAGTGGCAACGGAGACCGACCCCACGTCCCACGCACGGCCTGGATATTGACTGCTGGTCCGACCGAGTCGGGGGTCAAGTGAACGGATTGGCGGCTGGTCCGCCGCGGGGGGGCGGCCAGATGCAACGTCCTGCCCACACCGATACGTGTCCGATAAATGTGCGCCGTCTGCAGCACCGTTGGACACGACCGACCGACACTTCACTTGTAAAGAAACTGATTCTCTACTTCTAAAAACACCCTTTTAAATAATAAAACATGACATATACAAGGAATCTGATTACCCCTGTTAGTCATGAACGAAAAAAAAAGGTAATTCAGTGCAATTATTATATAGATACGATAAATCACTTTAACGGGGGCCAAATGAACAATTGAAGTCAATATAATTCCTGCAAAAGTAAAAAATTATTGTAGGGGCCTATATAGACATCGCGCATCTGCTAGATGCCCTCGAAATACGTAATTTTGTTTTGAAGCTGACAGCCAATGAGAAAATAGCTGCAGTTTTCAATCAGTAATGGCGGCCAACATTAACTGGTAATATATGGCAGCTAATGTTACTACCCAAAAAATAAAATATGTACTCCCTCTAAAAGAAGTTACAAACAAACATTAAAATAAATTATAATGGGCAGCAAGATGTCTGAGAAGAATTTAGAAAGAAAATTATTAATTGAACTTTAATTTGGCGGGTTTTCAACACTGTCAACAAGACGAAATAATGGAAAGAATATTTATTGGAACTAAACATAATTGAGATATTGTAACAGTATTTTTTAAATAGTTAATTTAACTGCAATTGTCTTTAATTTTGAAATGAGAGAGAGCGTAATAATTTTCTTTTAATGTCTTAACTTAATGTGATGACGTCAGCGGTGGTCCGCGCGGACGATGTGTGAAGTGAATCCTGGTTCGTGGCGTGAAGATAATGATGAATCCTCCTGTTTCATTAATATTCCAGTTACGGCGGTGGTCCAGGTCTCCGTTGTAGTCGAATCAGCTGGCAGCACTGGCGCGACAATAATAGTTCCAGTATGTGCGTTGTCGTTACGCGCGCGACATTTCATTATTAAAAGTTTATTAATTACGCGGTGCGGGTAGGTCGGAATTATGCAATGTCTTTAGTATTTACGATATATATCCGGTTAATGCCAATACTTCGCACAGTACTTTCATCGTGTTGCCACAGGAAAATAGTCACATGTATTCATCACTATAACGGTCCGTTAAACATCAGTTCATTTTACGTCGTCATCTTTAAGACGGTTTGGACCATATAATAAATGTTTCTTGATCAAATCACAGCACTGTTCTTTTACTTAACATTTTGGTTTGTTCCACTTTCACAGTTAGTGTCTCCACACGACAATGGTGTCTGATTCATGGCTAATTGTCACAAGTTCACATAGTTTGTAAAATCGTCACCGCAAACACTCTATATACTTTTCAGGTTTTACTGTTCACTTAATAATGCACGATCTCCTATTAACACAGCGGACGCACTGTAATTAAGCACACCAACTCGCATGCTCTCTATCGATAGTCGTTCGTTCTCTCTCTGAGGTTTTACTGTTCACTTAATAATGCACGATCTCCTATTAACACAGCGGACGCACTGTAATTAAGCACACCAACTCGCATGCTCTCTATCGATAGTCGTTCGTTCTCTCTCTGACACAGTACGTCTCCTAGCCTAACCAAAGATTTACAAAGCATATATAACCAGAACATTCATATTCGTACAATATAAAATATAAAACAGTTGCAAAATGAATGAAGAAACAATGTGACGTATTAACAAATAAAGAATAGTTGAAGTAAATTATACATACGTACTATGACAAGGTAATGCGCAAAAGAAAAAAAAATATTATCGACTTTCGGGGAAAGCAATGTCTCTACACAATGTGTCGACACCGACATCTCTTGTAGCTCGTCTCAACTTTCTCGTGACAAAGCCGTCCATGCTTTTCATAACTGAAGAAGCGCTGTGCAATTAGCATACAGCTGTTACACTAACTATATCGCCGATCAAGAACGTGTGAAATTGTGCTAAAGATGAGGGATAACCCTCTCTTGAATGCTACAAATTTCATAGTCTCGGCAATCACAGCCACGATGAAACATGCTGAGAAATAAAGCCGCTTCAGCTGTGAACTCCTTCCATTCTTAGGCAATACCGGTTTTACAGCACTTACAGCTCAATCTTCCGATGCAAATCTTTATACAAATGTAAAAACAATCATGCTCAAAAATAAGTAATCCCAATCTAAGATGAAACCGTCATGAAAAATATACTCACTGGAGTCAACTCGTGATGTGCAAAGTGTAATGAGTGTTAATTGCAGACATTTTTATATACGTGGTACCGTAGTATGTACACACATCAGTGCGCTGGTTTGTTTTTCTCTGCGTCGAACAGTCTTCCCACAAAAACCTCACAAACTTTACGACCTGATGTATTCTGCACTGTCGCCATTCCACCATGAAGCGGACTACACCTACTAGTATAGACTAACTACTTTGTGTCGACGCATCCATACTTTACCTGACCTGCTGCGCTCGGCGGAGAAAGGGGGGGGGGGGGGGAGCATTAAGGCTTGCTGTTGCCACGCGTGCTTGGAGGTACTAACCAACCTAAAACCCTACTCCTCACAATAGCTATAATTATTAGTCTGAAACAAGGTGAATACTGATGTAAGGTTGTTCATTGTAATGCCCTCAGTCAGCAATAAAAATATCTGCACTAATACGCACAACGCCCTCTATCTAACATATCGGAAAATCCGACGGTCATGGTAGTAGTCCCAAGTAATAGACTATCCGCAGAAAGTCCTGTGTCCTAAAAGTAATAAGGTATGGGGGAGAACGCTCCCGTAGAACCTGTGGAGAAGGTGTAAACAATAAAGAGGAATTTCACATAATGTCACAACAGATAAAATGGAGATGTAAGAGATACCGAAAGCCAACATGTAGAGGTGAACACCCACTGTCATAGGGTATCTAGGTGACAATCCACTGATTAAAAGTTTTTCTGCCATAATAGCAGTATGTCAAGGAAAACCGACAGCAGTGTAGGGACATCCACCGTGTTTCTCTCTTGTGGGTGCACCACACGTATTTCTCTTCCGTCTGTCTATCATACCATGCGCAAGTAATTTGTGTTGCTAGGTAAACCTTCAGGTTATGGCTAACAGCTGCTTCATATAATATCCTTTTTACTATAGAATGCTAAAGATTAGATGGGTAGATCACATGAGGAGGTATTGAATAGAATTGGGGAGGAGTTTGTGGCACAACTTGACTAGAAGAAGGGATCAGTTGGTAGGAAATGTTCTGAGGCATCAAGGGATCGCCAATTTAGTATTGGAGGGCAGCGTGGAGGGTAAAAATCGTAGAGGGAGACCAAGAGATGATTACACTAAACAGATTCAGAAGGATGTAGGCTGCAATAGGTACTGGGAGATGAAGAAGCTTGCACAGGATAGGGTAGCATGGAGAGGTGCATCAAACCAGTCTTAGGACTGAAGACCACAACAACAACTACTACTACCACTACTTCAGGTTTTAATGGTAATACCTACACTGTAGTTCATTTTCCTTGACATTCTGCTATTACGGCAGCAAATAATGTTTTTAGCAGGTGGACTGTCACCTAAGGGGGTCATTCCAAAAGAAATTCACACTATTTTTGTAAAAATACAGTTTTCATTCTCCATGTGTGAAAGTTTTACAGTGTGTAGATACATCCTTCCCACTTGTTTTCAATCATAGTTCAACCTGTTCCCCTGAGTGGCGCCATCACAGCATGTCTTCAAGATGGCTGCTAAACTTGACGTTCGTCAGAAGCAAAGTGCTGTCATAGAATTCCTGTGCTGTGAAAACGAGACAGTGGTAAAAATCCACAAGAGGGTGAAAAAGTTAAATGGAGATGCTGCTGTCGATCGCAGTACAGTTAATCGGTGGGCAAGCAGGTTACGTGATGAAAGCTGGCACGGCAATATTGAGGATTCTCCTCGCAGCGGCAGGCCTCGTACTGCACACACTCCAGACAAAGTGCAAAGAGTTAACGAATTGGTAACTGCTGACAGACGCATCACAGTGAACGAATTGTCACACTACGATGTGATAGGGGAAGGAAGTGTTTGCAGAATACTAAAAGTGTTGGCGTTAAAAAAGGTTTGTGCCAGGTGGGTTCCCAGGATGTTGACAGTGGCTCACAAAAAAAAAAAAAAACAAGAAAAACGGTATGCAGCGAACTTTTGGAACAGTACGAGAATGGTGGAGATGAATTTCTTGGAAGAATTGTGACAGGTGATTAAACATGGCTCCATCATTTTTCACCAGAGACTAAGAGGCAATCAATGGAGTGGTATCATGCAAATTCACCCAAGAAAAAAAATTCGAAACCACCCCTTCTGCTGGAGAAGTTATGGCTACGGTGTTTTTCGATTTCGAAGGACTCTTGCTTGTGGACATCTTGCCAAGTGGAACCACCATAAATTCTGATGCATATGTGACGACACTGAAGAAACATCAACTGAGTCGTGTTCGACCACATCGGCAAAAGCAGGATGTTCTGCTGTTGCACGACAATGCACGGTCACATGTCAGTCAAAAAACCATGGAAGCGATCACAAAACTCGGAAACACTGAAACACCCGCCTTACAGTCCTGACCTGGCTCCATGTGACTACCATCTCTTTGGGAAAGTGAAAGACTCTCTTCGTGGAACAAGGTTTCAAGATGATGACTCCCTTGTGCACGCTGCCAGTGCACGCTGCCAAACAGTGGCTCCAACAGGTTGGTCCAGAATTTTACCGTGCGGGTATACAGGCGCTGTTTCCAAGATGGCATACGGCAATTAAGAGGGATGAAAATTATGTGGAGAAATGAAACTATTGTTCCTGAAGGATGTATCTACACACTAAAACTTTCAAACATGTAGAATAAAAGAAGGATTAAAAAAAATTGTGTGCATTTCTTTTGGAGTGACCCTCGTAGATACAATATGGTACCCTTGTGTTCACCTCTATATGTTGACGATCGGTGTGTGCCTCTTCCATCGTTTTATCTACTGTGACATAATGTAAAATTCCTCTTAATTTTTTTCAACCTTCTCCATAGGTTTTAGGGGAGCGTTCGCCCCCATATCTTGTTACTTTTAGGACATACGCCTGTTTGCGGATAATCTATGGCAAGGGACTAACTATCAACGCTGGTTTTTCTCATAATATGTATATCACGACTTGACTACTAAAGAAAAAAAAATGGTTCAAATAGCCCTGAGCACTATGGGACTTAACATCTGAGGTCATCAGTCCCCTAGAACTTAGAACTACTTAAACCTAACTAACTTAAGGACATCACACACATCCATGCCCGAGGCAGGAAGCGCCTAGAACCGCTCGGTCACAGCGGGCGGCTAGTACATTTCTCATTACGATTTCATCTTAAGTTGGGACTATTTATTTTCCTACATGATTATTTGTCCATTTATACTCAAGATTTGCAACTGAAGACGCAGCGCAGGTGCTTTGAAATCTGTAGTGCTCAAAAATAAAAGCATTTCACAGCTGAAGCTGTTTTACCTCTCCTAGATACTTAGCAGAAATTAACTGCATTAATCTGCTGCTCCCATTTTCCGTAGAACTGCAAAATTTGAATGATAAACCCGTACATTTACAAAACTAAAAGGCATCTCTACCATCGTGAACAGTTTACTGATAAAAAAGTAAAAAAAATAACAGGAGCATTCTGTAAATTAAGTAGCTATTAGACTTATGGCCGACAAACGTTTCGGTCACATTGTCGCACGGAAACAGAAAAAAATAAATAATGTAGCCAACTAATATTTTATAACTTTAAGATCCCATGCCAATCATCAGGTGAAACTAAGGTCTCATATCAGGGTTTTTAATTGAGAGACACGACGCAAAAAGGGGGATCGTTTTCTGCATCTACATCCATACTCTGCAAACCAGTGTGAAGTGCATAAGAGAAGGACAGCCCATTGTTCCAGCTACTAGGAGGACTACTACTCATTCCATGGAGCGCGGGAAGAATTATTATTTAAATACATTGTGTATGCTATAAGTAATGTAATACCCTCCTCGCGATACCCACTGGAGCGTTACATATGGGGTCGCACTATATTTCTAGACTCAACAATTCAACACTTACAGTTGCTGCTTGAAACTTTGTAAGTAGGCTTTCTCGGGGAAGTTGGCTGCCAGTGAAGTTCTTTCACCACCTCCGTGACACACCTGTGACCAGGAGTGCTGCCCTTCTCTGTATACGTTCTATATCCCCCATTAGTCCTATTTGGTACGAGTCCTACAAACTCAAGCAATATTCTACAATGGGTCGCAGGAGTGTTCAGTGAGAAATCTTTTTTGCAAACTGATTTCCGTAGTATTCTACCAACGAACCCGTGTTTGCCACCTGTTTTCCTTAAAACCGAATCTACTTGAGTATTCCATTCCATGCCCTATAACTGGTTATCCAGGTATTTGAGTTAACCACTTCCAGTTGCGACTACTTGATAACGTAGTCATACTACATTTTCGTTTCGTGAAGTGCACCATTTCACATTTCGGAACATTTCAACCAAGTTCGCAATTTTCGCACCAACTTCGAAATCCCATCAAGATCTGACTGCCTGTTTGTGCAGCTTTCTTCCGATACTAATTTCTTATAGGTAATTCCATTATCTTCTTTAAGTCTGGGATTAGTATAAATACGGTCTGCGAGGCCATTGAGAGAGAGCATGAACTGCAATGGCCCCAACATATTTCCTTTGGACACGTCTGACGTTACTTTTTCCATTTGTCTACGAGTCTCCATCGAAGGTAATGGTTTTCAGTATGTCACGTGAGAAAAGGGGGTGTTGGGTTTCAAATGATCAATGTTCTCGGAACTCGTGCTCTTTGGCACGTAGGAGGTAATAACCGTAACATACCTTATTACTATTTTCATACATGGTTAATACTGTTTACGTTATGTACTGGGACACTGCTGCAACAACACTTTTACATTTGAACAGGGCGATGTACATTTAACGGAGTTTTCGAGCTCGTCGATTGTTTCTTTGAACCTTATCGCAAAAGCAATTGCGCGACGTGCAGAGTGTGACGGCCAAGGCGGTTTGCACAGCACATTAACACTTCCGTTGCCAGGTAGATACAGCAGAACTGCACTGCGCAGAAAGGTTATCTACCTCACATTTAGCTCAACTATGGGCATTTTTGCGAAGTATTTCACCGTGAACATTTCGAGCTTAGTATCAATAAACCAATGTTTTATATTTTAACGCCGTTACGAATGGGCATTCCATCGGGAAGTGGCGGACAGTTAAAACTTTTGCGCAATGTGTACTAAGTGGTGGGGTAGCGCAACTTATCAAATGACGATGGCGTTATACTGGAAAAAAAAAATCACATATCAGCATCAGAATATGGAACTGGAAGCATAAATTACTTCCCTGAATGTTGCCTGTAGACAGCATTTTTCTAAGCTGTGCAGTCACTGGAACCCAAGAAAATGGTTCCACAGTTGAACAGTGTTCTGTATTTTAGCCTTTTGTGAATGATCTTGCCAACAGCACCATATAATAAATATGTAACTAGTTTTCTCAGAAATGTTTTGTTTATACAGATTTTGAGCTACTTCTGCTTTAAAGATCAGGAATATTGCGAGGGGGAAGAGTATGCTAAAAACGCAGCCCATTCAGAAACCGGTATCGGAGAGAGAGAGAGAAAGAGAGAAAGAGAGAGAGAGAGAGAGAGAGAGGACAGTTATTGAATCGTCTCGGTGCAGTCCGTATCTTCAATGGACAAGCAGTCCAGTATTATCTCACGGTCTGATGCGGTCCCCATTGTACCGCGAATGACACCTATTACATGGCACACCAAATTTTTCTTACAGAACAATGTTAGTGTGAAAGGGTAGCATCTTCTACTACGTATTCAGAGTCTTGTGTCCATTGAAGCTAGTGCGAAAGCGGAACGGGGCGCAGAATAGCAGCGTCACCGACAGCTATACTTAGTTGAAACTGAAAAGCATTGTTGGCAAATATTAGTAAGCTGCCGCTTCCGCCAGTCACTTTGGAAGAGGAGGGGGAGGGGGGCGGGTTCACTAACTTTTCCATTATTTGATTCTCATCTTTGTGATCTGGTCTATCCCTCCGCGTAGTTACACCAATAAAATAGTATTAAACGGAGTGGACAAAGGTGACGGGAAGGACTGCGCCGTTTGAGTAAATGCGGGGTATGAAGCCCGAAAGCCGCAGCGTGTGCCGCGAAAGCATACACCATGTCTGCGCAGTCTTTTAGAGACGTGTATGGTCAACAAAGCATCAGGTCTAGATTTAACTGATCTTGAACGTGAGATGATAATCGGTGCAAGACGCATGGATCGTAGCATATCTGAGATTACAGAAGAATTCCAGTTTTCGACGTCAACCGTGTCTGCAACGGATCTTCAATATTGCAGAAAGGATTATTTCCACACGCGTGAAGTGCCGCACTGGACGACTGCAAATGTTTCACGAACAGGCGTCACGTCGCCGTCTCAGAAATATACGGGGCGATCGACGATGATATCGCGGAAGTGTTGAGTGTGGGGAGTCTGGAACCCATTCTTTCCACGACTGTATGGAGCCATATGCAGCCGGCGACCTGTCACACATCCAGTGCTTTCCATGACCGTCTGTCACTCAATATGATATTAATCCTCCCCCTGCCTACCACTACCACTACCACTAATAATAATAATAATAATAATAATAATAATAATAACAATAACATTACGAGGCGTGTTTTTTAAGTAAGTACCGTTTTGAAATTAAAAAAAAAAGATGTGCTAAGATATCTCAATAATTTTATTTTTACATGAAAGCCTGTACCTTAATCTACTTTTCTACATAATTCCCGTCAATATTGAGGCACCTGTCATAACGTTGTACCAGTTTTTGAATACCCTCCTGATAGAAGTCTGCCGCCTGACTTGTTAACCACCACATCACCACTGTTTTGACTTCGTCATATTCTTAAAGACGCTGACCGCCCAGGTGTTTCTTGAAGTGCAGGAACAGATGGTAGTCACTGGGCCAAGATCGGGGCTGTACAGAGAATGATCTAGAGTTTCCCATGGAAAAGATGTGATAGATCTTTGGTCTGATTTGCCACATGCGGACGGGCATTGTTTTGCCGCCATACGATGCCCTTGCTCAACTTCCATGGACTGTTCCTTTGATTCTGGTGTGACGTAGGCCACCCATGTTTCATCACCCATAACAATTTGGCTTAAGAAATCATCACCGTCGTTGTACCGCTCAAGGAAAGTCACTACACTGTCTAAACGTTTCGTTTTGTACACATCCGTCAAGATTTTCGGTACCCAACGTGCGCACAATTTTCAGTAATTCAAGTGCTCGTTCACAATGCCATACAAAACACTACGAGAAACATTAGGAAAGTCATCCCGCAAGGAGGAAATCGTAAAGTGTCTGTTTTCTTTTAACTTATTGTCCACTTCCCGCACCAAACTTTCATTAACGACCGAAGGACGCCCACTCCGATGTTCATCATGCACATTTGTGCGGCCATCTTTAAATGCTCTCACCCACTTTCTTACCATTCCATACTCATAATGTTTTTCCGTAAACTGCATAGATCTCACGATGAATGTCGATCGCTTTAGACCTTTAGCACTAAGAAATCTTATAACAGACCGTACTTCACATTCGACGGGAGTCACGATTATCGGAGGCATCTTAAACACTCAGTACAGAACGTAAACAAGGAAGAATCAGACTGTAATAGCGTCAGCGCGTAGATTAAGGTACAGGCTTTCATGCAAAAATAAAATTATTGAGATCTTAGCAAGTCTTTTTTAATTTCAAAACGGTACTTACTTAAAAACCACGCTCATAATAATAATAATAATAATAATAATAATATCTTCTGTCGTGTAGTTGACTTATTACGCGATAGCCAACAGTATTAGTATGAGTGGTACTACACGGCCCAATCACGTTAATAGGACCACCATCTATATTCGAATGCTACCTTGGGCATGGATGTGTGAGATGTCCTTAGGTTAGTTAGGTTTAAGTAGTTCTAGGGGACTGATGACCTTGGAAGTTAAGTCCCATAGCGCTCAGAGCCATTTGAACCATCTATGTTCAACGACAACGTGCAACAACCACTTACAGTCGGCAGGTGGCAGTCCGTAAAGCACGCCGTGGGGACGCGGAAAACATTGCAGTCGTTGTCGTAATGCAGAAACGAAGCGATTTATCTGACGTCCAGAAGGGCATCATCGTTGGCCATCAGCCCAAGGGGGGAGGGGGGTCAAAATGGTTCAAATGGCTCCGAGCACTATGTGACTTAACTTCTTAGGTCATCAGTCGCCTAGAACTTAGAATTAATTAAACCTAACACACATCCATGCCCGAGGCAGGATTCGAAATTCGAACCTGCGACCGTAGCGGTCGCTCGGCTCCAGACTGTAGCGCCCAGAACCGCACGGCCACTACGGCCGGCGAGGGGGGGAGCATTTCCGAAACGTGTAAGTTTGTGAAACGTTTGAGTGCCGTCGTGGTGAATGGCAAATTGGTGCTATCCAAAACCGGCGCCGAGACAACTATGATGATGGAGCACGGGCCATAGATGGTTTGAATGAACGGCGGGTGCGGAGATGTGCACGGTCATATAGACGTGAAACTAGAATGAGATTTTCACTCTGCAGCGGAGTGTGCGCTGATATGAAACTTCCTGGCAGATTAAAACCGTGTGCCGGACCGAGACTCGAACTCGGGTCCTTTGCCTTTCGCGGGCAAGTGCTCTACCATCTGAGCTACCCAAGCACGACTCACGCCCCTCCCTCACAGCTTTACTTCTTCTGCCAGTACCTCGTCCCCTACCTTCCAAACTTTACAGAAGCTCTCCTCCGAACATAGCAGAACTAGAACTCCTGAAAGAAAGGATATTGCGGAGACATGGCTTAGCCACAATCAGGGTTCGCAAGGTTCGCAGGAGAGCTTCTGTGAAGTTTGGAAGGTAAGAGATAAGGTACTGGCAGAAGTAGAGCTGAGGGCGGGGCGTGTGTCGTGGTTGGGTAGCTCAGATGGTGGAGCACTTGCCCGCGAAAGGCAAAGGTCCCGAGTTCGATCTCGGTCCGGCACACAGTTTTAATCTGCCAGGAAGTTTCAGACGTGCAACTGTTCAGCAACTGACCAGCCAGATATAGTAAAGGTCTATCAACAGTCTCTCGTCAATGAACGTTCAGCGAACGTTACTGCATATGTGCCTCGGTAGCAGGTGCTTGGTTCATGCATCCGTGCTGGCTTCTGTTTATCGGCGACGAAGGGTGGAATTTGAAGCCAATACTATAACTGGACGTCCGCCGAGTGCTGAAATGGATCACGTGTTATGCTCCATCGGACGGATGGCCCTCAGCGTGAACGGCGTGAAAAGGCTGAACAAAAACACCTTGCAACAGTCATCGCCAGTGTCCGGACGGAGGAGTGAGCGTTGTTGACTGGTTGGAAGGCACAATGAATGAACGAATACGTACTTATTCCTGGGGACCAAGTCCACCCCTACAGAAGCGAACAAATGCAAATAGTGGTATAAATGAGAAGTGGAGATATCGAAAGTTCTACGTTCCAGTTTTTCACGTAATGCGTTTTCAATGCTACTGTGTTCTCGGTACGCTGTTGCATGTGCCTTGAGTTTTTTGAAGTGCCAAGTCACGGTAGAAGACATGGAAGCAACGACTTTGTTCAACAAGATTGAACAGAAAACCGTCGACTCAGCTAAAGCTATGAAGCCAGTCCATGTAATTCCAATGCATACCGATGACTTCCCTGATTTTAAAGAAAAATTATTGCCAACACAGGCGCGTTAGACCTCTCAATACAGTATTATCAAAATGCTACACCCTCTTCCAACTCCTACAGCTACTGAAAATTTTCTCTCTCGACAGAAGAATGGGAAAATATCAGTGTATTCGAAAGAGGAAAGACCATGGCTGCTGTAAGCCATGACTTACATTATCTGAGAGACCAGGCACTTTTATCAGTTGCAAAACAGAACGACCTGGTGGCGATCTTGCCGTTTCTTTTTCAATAGCACAGGGAGTTCAGAAACTTACATCATTTGATCCCAACAATGGAGTTTGGCAAGATACTTCTGTAGCAATTTTTTCTTTTAGTTTTAGAAGACATGAGAAATGGTTTTCGTTGCTGAAACATTACTGCTATATTTCTGCACTTGTATTATCACAAATGAAATTCAGTGTCTCAGTACCAATGGTACTTTAAGCAAATTTCTTACCGGGCACTTAGAACTAATCAGTTCCCTGCTATGGCACTTAGGGCGAAAATTATTTATTTTCCGATTTGTCTCATTTTAGCAGTGATAAGACGAGCAGCTTAATTCTCTGGCATCAACTCATCCACAATTTTTAGATACGTACAACTGTAAGTACAAAGAGGAGTACATTGCGTTTTGTTTCTTCTGACAAATGTGAAATTTGGCACTTAGAACATTTGACATTTTTCAATAAATTAATGTCTCGCTGTGTCAGAGATAAAATTGTAATCTGTATATTTAGCATCACTTTTGTAATTTCGTGTTTCATATTTTTCACAGCAACGTAAGCAGTGAAATTCTCTTCTTGTTATCCTTTCGTCTTCAGTCTGTCTCCATGTACGAAAGCCATTTGTTCTTGCTATATGTGATCTGGTATAATAATAAAACTACTTGCGTTCAAACACGTTTCTCTTTACTACCAGGGTGATTAACGTCCTCTACTAATCACGGATAAGTAACTGTTTTATGTTTCAGATATCTAATTATGTTGGGAACCAATTGGTTTGGTGACGTCCCATCATATGCTCATTTGTGTTTTTACAAGTCGAGACTTGCAGTTTTTTTTTTTTATTATGAAGTTCCGATTACTGTTTCTTTTTAATGCGAATCATTTGTTGCATTATACCTCACATTATTACCACGGTCCGCCGTCACCAAGCTTTTCCGCTGCCCAACGACTACTCTGCACCTGGCACTAAAAGCAGCCAGAAACTGCAGGTAACGGAGCCGTCTTCCACGAAGTAAGAGTTATAGTACTATTTAACACTGAAATTCTAATTATTCATGCTCTCTAATGCTGCTGTGGTCACTTAAATGTATCCCACTTCCGAACAACTAGCTTGAAGTTCAGCTATTTTCTTATACATTCCCTCTTTTTAAGGGATATGTTACAATTTCCACAGAGAAACATCACCTCTGGGAGAAGCAACTTTAACACGTACGTCCGCGGGAAGTGCGTTAAAAAAAAAAAGGGCTGTGCACTATGGGACTTAACATCTGAGGTCATCAGTCGCCTAGAACTTAGAACTACTTAAACCTAACCAACCTAAGGACATCACACACATCCATGACCGGGGCAGGATTCGAACCTGCGACCGTTGCGGTCGCGCGGTTTCAGACTGAACCGCCTAGAACCGCTCGGCTACAAAGCCCGGTGGGAAGGGCGTAATCTCCCTACGAAATCCTTGAAACAAAGCAATAATTAAAAATCAAGTACTATGAACGGTTTATCGACTGTAGGATACAACCGCGGAAACGAAGTTAGAATCACGTGTCTCACAAGGGGACCCTCCATACTGTAAATCACAGATATTGATGCGCTTCAAATATGTTGTAGAGGCACTTACCCTGAGTACCTGGCTATCCGGTTTTTTGGCGACGGGCTTTAATTTTTGATAAAATCGATTTTGAGGTTCATTGCTCGCTTTGTATATCCATAACATTACATATGTTTCCAGAAAGTCAGCGTAGCGCAGCGGTTAATGTTCACGACTACTGCGCCTGAAGTACCGTGTTCGAATCCTACTTGTGTATTTTTTTATTTTTTCAAAATCGACTGAATTTTTCAATTTTATTTCAAAGAATATCAACAAACAGCTTAAGGTGTGCGAAATTATAAAGATATATTCAGTAATTAATTTTTTCAAATATTCATTCCGTTTGTGGTTCGCAATTGGAGTTCCAAATGTTCGTACAACAGTCGCTTCTTGTATTACCTGAAATCGATCTCCTCCCATTATCGTCCCCTCTCCCGTGAATACCGTTAGCCGTAACGGCAACCCCAGCTCCCAGTTGCGGCTAATGAGGATGCGAGTTGCATACCTTTACGTTCGAATCTAACTACAGCGTCAGTTGCTCGCAAAGAGTCTCTAGTGCTGTGTGTTAGAAAAATTCTGTGAAATGGAAGAACCAAGTGCTTCTGCAGTAGTGCAGCCAGAAGAAGATACACATGTAGAGGAGTTGAACGAAGAATCAAAAGGCGAAATCACAAATGCCATTAAATACGCCGAAAATCTACTCCGCGATTTGAATCTCGTAACGAATACACCGCCTACCGTGATCTCTGCCAATTCCGTTAGAATTGGCGATGAGATATGTATCGCAATACAGGATCTCTTGGCCGAAAGACAGATCATTATTGATGATGAATTGATAGATTTCAAAGAAGATGAATTGGGAGAAATTGATGCGAACCGCAAACGGAATGAATATTTTAAAAAGTTAATAACTGAATATATCTTTATAATTTCGCACACCTTACACTGTTTGTTGATATCCTTCGAAATAAAATTGAAAAATTCGGTCGATTTTGAAAAAAAAAAAAAGAAAAGTACAAGAGCAGGACTAGAACACGGTACGTGAACCTTTACCGCTGCGCTACGCTGACTTGCTCGAAACAGATGTAATGTCACGGGTATACAAAGCGGGCAATGATCTTCAAAATCGATTTTCTCAAAAACCGCTAAAAAAAAAAACATAGCCAGGTACTCAGAGTAAGTGCCTCTACAACATATTTGAAGCGCATCAAAATCCGTGATTTACGGTATGGAGGGTTCCCTTGTCAACTATTTTTGTAAAGGGGACGGCATCCTTTTGTTCTAGAAGCGAGCCAAAACGGACGCTTTTCTGCGATTACTGCAGATTTATACGGCATTACCATTTATATTTTGTAGAGACGCAATCATACTAGGCGCACTCGCATATTGTTGTACAGAGTAACTGATTTAATGTCTCACTTTGTGTGTGATACTTGAATATAGTGATATTACCTAATATTTGTTTCATTTTATGAGCCGGCCGCTGTGGCCCAGCGGTTCTAGGCGCTACAGTCTGGAACCGCGCGACCGCTACGCTCGCAGGTTCGAATCCTGCTCGGGCATGGATGTGTGTGGTGTCCTTAGGTTAGTTATGTTTAAGTAGTTCTAAATTCTAGGGGACTGATGACATCAGCAGTTAAGCCCCATAGTGCTCAGAGCCATTTGAACCATTTCATTTTATGATAAGTCATCCTCAGCTGTACTGCGTCATGACAGGGTGAAAGGTTCCTTGTTCATTAAATGCACATAAATAGTCCAGTACGAACTATTTGTCCGATGAGTAAATTTTTTCAAAGTCCGATAAAAGAAGTTTTCGTTGGAAGAGATATCCACGGTCGAACAGAAGAATCAGGCCGGACCTTGCACAGAAAGCGATTGTGAAGCGCGCCTAACAAAAAGTAAAGTATTTACAAACTTTTACTTAAGGAATTACTAGTATTTCAGTAAGCTGGCTCACTCCCTATCATTTATCTATGCACGATCACATGAGAATTAATAATGAAAGAAAATTTACAGACTCTGCGTGTACAAGTACTCGATTCATTGTGGAAATTCGCTCAAAGAAACAGTAATGAGCAGCAGCCTGCAACTATAGCGCACTCTATTTATCCTTGAATATATCCGACAGTGTGCGAGTCGCTACGGCGAGAACGCCTCCACCGTATGAACGGCACCACATTTCAGCTCCCTTGCGCGCAGCTGCTCCGTGCTTACCGAAGTCCTACCCGCAGCGGCCGGCCCTGCGACGCTCATGGTGCAGCGGTGGTGACTAGCCTGCAAGCGGCAGCCCTCGGTGGTGGAACAACGCCACTGCGGAGGCCGAGGCGATAGTCATTTGTTATCGTCGCGGCTTACGTAGCGTATCCCACAAGGCGAACGCAGCTGCTCGCGTCAGCGGGTTTGGCAACCGGTGCTGGGGGCGTGCGTAGTGCGTGCAATGGCGACCCAGGGCCGCGGGCGCGTATGCTGCTGACCGCTATCTATTCACCGGAGCGTTAGTCCCAAACATCGCGAGTCGATCCAATAAAACAAGTAATATTTTCTCCTACGAACTGAACGCTTCGATGTCGAGCACATCCTTCCAGTGTTGTTAATGTGATGATAAGTAGAAAGGTTCCTCGCAGAGCCATTTTTTCAGTGCGACCCGCCACAAACCTCTCTCCTGCGCTAACCTCTTCAAACTTAGAATACAACTTGCATCCTACGTTCCCAGCTATTTGCTGGATGTATTCCCATCTCCGTCTTTTGCCCTTTACAGCCCCCTCTAGTACAGTGGTTCCCAACCTGGGGGTAACTACCCCCTGAAGAGTAAAATGAAATTTTCTGAAGGATCAAAACTAAGCGATTCGATTTCGTTTCACTCACGAAACTTATTTTCAAAAGATCATTACTATTATCACAATTTTGTAAGACTCTAATAATATAACAATTTTTAACATGTTGCTGTTCTGTCAGCAACTATGATAAATTAATAAATCAAAAATGCGCCTCAGTTGCGAAATGTTACTGCTCTTTACCCAGCATTCAGCTAGAGTAATCTAGCCTTCTTCAGAAGCATAAAATAAATACATGCGAGAATAAGGCACGCTCAAACATAACAAGCTTAAGTACCAATGTACCACGTCAAGCTACGTTACTTAGCTGAGGAACAGCCCCGGACCCACTTCGTGGAAAGCGGTCGGTTAGCCGCGGACGCTACGTAACTTGACATCGCACCTTGGTACTTAAGCTTTTTATGTTTGACCGTGCCTAACTCTCGCATGTACTCGTTTATTTTATGCTTCTGAAGAAGGCTAGATTACTCTAGCTGACACCTGGGTAAAGACCAGTAACATTTCGCGGATTTTTGATGTATTACCAATAATAGTTTCGTAAGTTATCACAACGCACATTTGTTGTGTTATGTCCCTTACATCGCTGACGACAAAAGTGAGACACATACGTAACAAATGCTAAATATGTCAAAAAAAATATGCCTTCTCCAAATTCTGCTTCATTAGTCGCTTCGAAACAGAAATGAGAAGACAGCACGACACAGCAGTAACTACATAAGGGCTACTATAGCGCTCTACACAATATTACTACATTATTATTATTATTATTATTTACTATTACGATTAGTGACTGTGGTCAGAAACAAAGCATTAACAGCCCTAAGTCTTCCAACTTCTGCCACGTCAGAAGTAAGGAGTGCAGCAATCAAGTGATTTACGAACAGTAAGTATAGTGCACGTATTTTAACTTGGTTGATTTTAAATGGGATTGCAGTGTACAGGGCAAACAAGTGCCGCAATGGAGAGGAGTAATGCAGGGGAAGTATGTTTTGTAACGAGTGTGTACCCTCACAGTGGATAGATTGCTTTCTTATCTGAGGGGTTGCGAGCAGCACTTGCCATGCACCAGGAATTCCTTCGTCATTTATTCTATCTTGCTATTTTCTCACTGTCCTTGCTTTACTACCATACAATGATGTGCTCTAAACGCATCTCAGAAATTTATTCCTCTGATTATGGTCTGTACTTTTCTTGACCTGTAATGTCCTCCTTGGTTCGTCCATCATACGTTATTTTGCTTCCAAGGTAACGGAATTCCTTAACTTCAGATACTTCCTGATCACCAACTTTGATGTTAAGTTTCTCATTACTATCATTTCTACTGCTTCTCATTACTTTGCTCTTTTCCGGTTTACTCTCGATCCACATTCTTTACTTAGTAAACCAGGACCTCTCTGGGTGTTTGCACCAGCGCATCGTGCAATGCGAAATGCAGAAGACGGCTTCGTAATGTTTAAGACGTTGTAACTTCCAACCCCTCCTCGAGTTTGTGTGATAGCGCCCGCCATATCTCTCTCTCTCTCTCTCTCTCTCTCTCTCTCTCTCTCTCTCTCTCTGTGTGTGTGTGTGTGTGTGTGTGTGTGTGTGTGTGTGTGTGTGTGTGTCTCGCCTCTTACCTTTCGCTTGCCTTGCACGCTACGCCTGTCTCGACCTTTTCCAAAACATCACTACTGTTTTCTTCGTCACTGCCAAATGTTTGTGTGTAGTCGGCCGAGAGCTTGGTTTGATGGGACGAGGTTACCGGTAAAATAGATTTAAATAATAAAAATAATACTCGACAGACTGCAAACTCAGTAAAATATTTCTAACAACATTTTTACTCCTTTAAGCTACAAATCAAACTGAGCGTTTCCGATGAATTGCCGATCTAAGAGCGAAGTACCCAGAAAAAATGTAAAACAAGCGTTTTTGGGTTACCCTTATTTTACTAGTACGCATTTGCCCTTCACATGAGTCAAACTACATAAAAATGTCAAAGTATATAAATAAACTGCAAAACTTCACTTAACTATAGAATTCATTTTGCATCCTGCTCTAGCGGGGAAAAGAAGAGAATTAGCTGAAAAATTCTCCTGTCGGAGCATAAAAAGGCGAACATTCTCCTCTGTTAAAGAATGAGACAGAAAAATGGGGAACCAGCAGCCTCAATTCTCATTTCGCCGTCCTCGCCAAAATGTTTGTGTTTGCGTGCTGAAAGCCAGCAGGAGAAAGACAGTGACGGTGTAAGAGGGAGGAGGCAGTGGCAATGAGAGGTAAAGAAAGAGGTGGCAGTGATGGTGAGAGCGAGAAACTGACAGTGACAGAGTAAGAAAGATGAGGAGAATAGCAGTAGGTACCAAAAAGACAGGAGGTACTGATAGTCAATGAGAGACACTGGCAGTAAAAGAGAAAGATGGATATATACAGAAGAAACTGGAGTAAAAAATGGAGGAGACAGTAGAAATAAAAAATACAAATAGCTGGAGACCATAAATAGGCTTGGGGGCAGGGGAGGGGGCTGTCTGGACCCTCCCAGACCGAAAAACTAATATTTCGGTATAGCAGAGCGCGCATTTTGGAGCGAAATTTTAAACATTTGGGTATAGAGCAACAAGTAAGCTGGATCCTCAGAATTTTTTATTTGCCGAGGTATCGCGGAGACAGTGGCAGTAGGAAAGAAAGACAAAAAAAGAGACCGCTAAGCGGAAATGAGAGTGGTAGTGGGAATACAGTAAATCAATGGGAGCAGAACGATAGTGGATGGCAGATATACTCTACAGTTTGGATAAAGTGAAACATCAATACCGAGAGATGCGATCAGACTGAAAAATATTACATCGATTAAGGACGTGATACTACACAAATGGTTGGCATTACGGACGTGTACATACGTACATACCCTGTCATTGTGGAAATTCAGAACCCAGTAGCGCCACCACGTGCTGCAACCAGAGCTGCAAGACGTCGTGGCATGGAATCAAAGAGCACCTGAATATGCTGCTGGGGAATACTCTGTCAGGCGATTCGTAGGCGCGTCCACAAAGCATCAACTGTGACTGCAGGAGGACCTGACTGAACAACCGACCGACCACATCCCGGACAAGTTCGATGGGCGACATACCACGCGAACGGGCAAGCCAGGATAGTAGTGGTACCGGTCGTTCTTCGAAGAAGGCTTGCATATTACCCGCAACGTGCGGCTGAGCATTATCCTGCTGAATGACATGTGGAACGGCCTGCAGGACGGGCATCGCTTGGGGCTAAGGCCTCCGTGATGTAACGGTAGCTCTTTAGATTGCCCTAAAGGCGTAGGAGGCGAGATGGCGTGCGTGTTAGAGGCAATTGCGCCCAAACCATCACACTTGGCATTTGCCCGCTATGCCGCTCAACGATACAGTATGTCTGATTGTGTCCACCGTGGCGGCTTCGAACGCGTATGCGGCCATCACTACACGACAAGTTGAAGCGGGAGTGGTTCGAAAATATTACGTTTTGCCACTCAGCATACCAGTGTCGGCGGTTACGTGCCCATTGCATTGCTTTCGTGGGTTCTGGTCAATGGAAGACGACGCAATGGCATGCTGCCACCAGTGCAGCCCGCAGAAGACGGCGTCGAACCGTCGAAGCAGACATGTCAAGAGCCGTAGCAATGCTCCAACGTCGCGCCAACGCCGTGGACGAAATTGTGTCCTTCACGGCCACGTGGACAAGATGACAATCATCTTGCCTGTGCTCATACTGTGTCGTCCAGGATCCTGTCGGCGCTGTGTGCGAACAGTCCGCAGCTCGTGGTCTTGCGGTAGCGTTCTCGCTTCCCGCGCGCGGGGCCTCGGGTTCGTTCCCGGCAGAGTCAGGGATTTTCTCTCCCTCGTGATGACTGGATATTGTGTGTTCTTCATCGTCATTTCATCATCATTGACTCTCAAGTCGCCAAAGTGGCATCAATTATAATAGACTTGCAAATCCGGCGGCCGAACTTCTCCGCATGGGGTCTCCCGGCCAACAATGCCACACGATCATTTCATTTCATTGTGTGCGACCCTCTTTCCTTCTCTGGTTCCACATCCGTCTCACAGTTAAAGCAGGGTGTCCTGTGCGAGCCGCATTGTCACGGTATGACAGAACCGTCTACTGGTGACCATCATTCTGCCCCGTTCCAAAGCACACACATGCCGAAATTTCACCCTGCGATGTCGACGAGGTATAGTGGCACTTGGTTATACGTTTCCACTTCGTATGACTGCTCCACACCGAGTGAGCGTTGCTGACGCGTCCGGTCACAAAAAAGATTGCGCTGTTGGCCATATTCCACACCACTTCTCTGCCATTTAAATCAATTATTGTGGTTCCGCTGTTCTACGTGTCCTCTTACCGTGATGCAGACTTAACTACAGAGGCATTTGGTAGAAGGATTTAGAATGTTGTGTGTTAAAAAGAGCGCGTATATATCAGATTGCGAAATTTTTGATAATGAATGCGGACTCCGGATTAAGGCAACTGATTCCAATCTTTAGTCAGAATCTTCTAAAGAGGAGCGTTTTCGCCTCTTTTCTGCTCCGACAGGAACGGTTAGCGCTGGTATACGTAAGTCTGGCTCCGTGACTCAGTGGTGAACGTGACTGGCTGCCAGAGATTTTTCTTTGGTGGGAGGACAGTGTGGGGTGCACTAAGGCTCGTGATGCCAGTCGAGGACCCACTTGAATGGGAAGTATCAGTTCCAAGGCCTAGAAAGCCGACACGGACGGGAGAACTGTGCGCTCGCCGTTGGCAGAGGATGACACGGGGGTCGGTCGGTACTGATTCGCCAATCAGGACCAGAACGCAGAGCTTTGCTTACTTGCTTTATATACGAGGGTAATCCTAAAAGTAAGGTCTCCTATTTATTGTAAGTACAGAACTATGTGTGGCAGTTGGTAACAGTGTTATGAAGAGTGCTTCACGCGCTGTGTGTAAACATGCGCACGCCGCGCTGAGGCGCTCTGTCTTGGCTTGGCAGCCGTTGAGAATGGAGCTCCCGTTGATGTTACCAAGTGCTAATTGCGCGCAGTTATTCGGTTTTTGAACGCAAAGGGCACCTCGCCGATTGAAAGCCATCGCCAATTGACGTAAGTGTATTGTGAGTCGTGCATGGATGTCAAAAATGTTCGTAAGTGGTGTAGGGAGTTAGCAGCTGGTCGGACCGAAATTCACGGCGAACAGAGGAGCGGGAGACCGTCAATTTCTGGGGAGACAGTGTTGAAGGTTGAGCAAAGCATGCGTGAAGATCGGCGGATCACTCTGGAGATGGGTGCCACGCATGCTGACTGAGGACCACACGCGGCAACGAGTTGATGCTTCCCGCCCATTTCTTCACCGCCTTGCAGCCGAACAGGACAACTTTCTGGAGTCAGTTGCCACGGGTGACGAAACCTGGGCACACCACTTTACACCTGAGACCAAGCAAAAATCACACCAGTGGCGGCATCCTCCTTCGCCAAAGCTGCTGAAATTCAAACAAACACAGTCCGCCGGTAAAGTCATGACAACCGTTTTTTGGGATCGGAAAGAGGTATTGTTGGTCGACTTTATGCTCACTGGGACCACAATTAACGCCGACAAGTACTGTGAGACTCTGAAAAAACTCAAACGGGCAATTCAGAACCGGAGAAGAGGAATGCTGAGCGAGGGTGTACACATTCTCCATGACAACGCTCTCCCACACATTGCTCGGCAAACATTCGCTCTCCTGCAACAGTTTCAGTGGAACATAATCACCCACCCACTATCACCTGGCGCCCAGTGACTATCACCTGTTCAAATGGTTCAAATGGTTCTGAGCGCTATAGGACTTAACTTCTGAGGTCATCAGTCACCTAGAACTTAGAACTACTTAAACCTAACTAACCTAAGGACAACACACACATCCACGCCCGAGGCAGGATTCGAACCTGAGACCGTAGCGGTCGCGCGGTTCCAGACTGTAGCGCCTAGAACCACTCGGCCACCCGGCCAGCTATCACCTGTTCCCTAGGTTAAAAGAACATTTTGCCGGAAAGCGATTCAACTCCGACGACGAGGTGAAGGAAGAGGTTCATAACTTTCTGAACAGCATGGCGGTGAGCTGGTATGATATGGGCATACAAAAACTGCCACAGCGTCTACAAAAATGCATCGATAGAAATGGTGATTGTGTCGAAAAATAGCTACATGTTCAATCTGTAAACTGATGTAAGCCATTGTCATTTAAAGAAGCACTGTCCTGTATTCTTAGAGGACAATAATTCTCAAACTAGAAAAGGAGGCCAATAAACTTATGTCCGCAAACACACACTTGTCGTGATATGAACCATGTTATTTGTTTCTAGAACGGTCAGTGCCCAGTGGTAACGTAGACTGCCTTCCCGTTGACGCTCATTGTTCCCTTCTTATTGGTTGCGTCCGTCTCTATGCTTAGTTCTCTGACTGTGATGCTGTTGTCACATAAAATACCTGCAACTGTTCCTTATCAGCCATTCGATGCTCATCATTTTGCTGTTGAGCTCGCGTTACACCATGATTAATGTTTTCGTGCAGTGTGAATCACACAAACAATGAAATTAAGTCCTTTTCGAAGGAAATGGCTGACACAGTTTTCTGGTATGGATTAGACAAAGGCGTTTCTCTACAAGGAAGCGTAACACGCCGAGAGACATCCTCAACGCCGCACTTCATCTGAAAAAATGTTGGCGGCATATAATCTCAAACAAGGACAAATGATAGCAGTAGACCTTGCACTGCACGCATGCTGCATATGGAAGAACGAGTGTTGCGACGAGTGGACGATGACCTTCACGTCAAACAGGCGCCGCTGCAGGCTGCGACTACGTTCTTGCCTGCTCAGTTCTGCACAATCCATTAGTTTATCCACTTTGGCAATCTTGGTGCTATCGTGGCATCAAGACAACAGGTCCGAATTAGTAAAAGCGTGTGGGCAGGAATTGTGAGGCACTCAGTGTCATTCACCTTAACAGCCAAATTAACAGGTGGAGTTCAATACTAATATCTGCGTGACATATTACCCGTGCTGCTGGAGAGTAAATATTGCGTACCACGTGTTTCGTGTGAAGCCTTGTGTCAACGGAAAACGTCAAGACACAGAGTGACATAACTAAAACAAAGGACAGTTCATTGGGGTTCACGCTAGAAACTGCAAACACCGTCTGATCCTGATTTTAAATCCATTCTCGTTAGTGCTGATAAATTTGATATATTAGTAGCGTTTCATTGTTGCGAAAAAGATTTTTCTTGATTTATGGAGAAAAGTGACATTATGCGTTGTCACTTTTTCAGCAAGAGTCCATATATGCAAACATTTGTTAACATCGTATCTTTCGACCAACTTGCCCCTTCTCGACTCGTGTGCCAGGACGTACCACTCTGTGGCTGCCATATACCGCATGCTACTGGAGTTAAGATTATACTTCGTATCACGATATACACTACTGGCCATTAAAATTGCTACACCACGAAGATTACGTGCTACAGACGCGAAATTTAACAGACAGGAAGAAGATGCTGTGATATGCAAATAATTAGCTTTTCACAGCATTCACACAAGGTTGGCGGCGGTGGCGACACCTACAACGTGCTGACATGAGGAAAGATTCTAATTGATTTCTCATACACAAACAGCAGTTGACCGGCGTTGCCTGCTGAAACGTTGTTGTGATGCCTTGTGTAAGGAGGAGAAATTCGTACCATCAGGTTTCCGACTTCGATAAAGGTCGGATTGTAGCCTATCGCGATTGCGGGTTATCGTATCGCGACATTGCTGCTCGTGTTGGTCGAGATCCAATGACTGTTACCAGAATATGGAATCGATGGGTACAGGAGGGTAATACGGAACACGGAACACCGTGCTGGATCCCAACGGCCTTGTTTCACTAGCAGTCGAGATGACAGGCATCATATCCGCATGGCTGGAACGGATCGTGCAGTCACGTCTCGATCCCTGAGTCAACAGATGGGGACGTTTCCAAGACAACAACCATCTGCACGAACATTTCGACGACGTTTGCACCAGCATGGACCATCAGCTCGGAGATCTGCGGTTACCCCTGACGCTGCATCACAGACAGGAGCGCCTGCGATGGTGTACTCAACGACGAACCCGGGGGCACGAATGGCAAAACGTCATTTTTTCAGATGAATCCAGGTTCTGTTTACAGCATCATGATGGTCGCATCCGTGTTTAGCGACATCGCGGTGAAAGCACATTGGAAGCGTGTATTAGTCATCGCCATACTGGCGTATCACCCGGCGTGATGGTATGGCGTGCCATTGGTTACACGTCTCGGTCACCTCTTGTTCGCATTGACGGCACTTTAAACAGTGGACGTTACATTTCAGATGTGTGACGACCCGTGGCTCTACCCTTCATTCGATCCCTGCAAAAACCCTACATTTCAACAGGATAATGCACGACCGCATGTTGCAGGTCCTGTACGGGCCTTTCTGGATACAGAAAATGTTCGACTGCCAGCACATTCTCCAGATCTCTCACCAATTGAAAACGTCTGGTCAATGGTGGCCGAGCAACTGGCTCGTCACAATACGCCTGTCACTACTCTTGATGAACTGTGGTATCGTGTTGAAGCTGTATGGGCAGCTGTACCTGTACACGCCATCCAAGCTCTGTTTGAATCAATGCCCAGGCGTATCAAGGCCGGTATTACGGCCAGAGGTGGTTGTTCTGGGTACTGATTCCTCAGGATCTATGCAACCAAATTGCGTGAAAATGTAATCACATGTCAGTTCTAGTATAATATATTTGTCCAATGAATACCCGTTTATCACCTGCATTTCTTCTTGGTGTAGAAATTTTAATGGCCAGTAGTGTACTTGTTAACCCACGTCGTTAAACAGGTATCACATTAAACTAATTTGGTGTCGTTTTATCGACTAAGCACATAAAATACTACTTAAAAAACAATGGAGCAAGACACTAACCGAAGCCATACTGTGCCTGTGGTAATGTGTAGATCGCAGTTATGAACCATCTCTACTTTTACCGTAATAAGCAACAACCAAGCTTTCCGTCGACATTGGACGTCGCAAGAAAAACGTCATTAACAGTACTTTTTTGGGTTGCGTCCGTCTACACAGTGTAAATGGAAATTACAAATATCTGCCGAAACGCCAGACAAAATGTGCTTGATGATTCTGATGACATTTACTGCATATTGACCTCTGCCCCAATAATATTGTGCCTTGGTGGTTGCCGGAAACACTTTCTATGAAGACATACGGAACCGAGCAGGGATAATGGTGCCGTAGTTACAGTGCCTTCTTTCAATACAATGATTTGGGTATTCTCTCTGCAACTCATTTCTAGCCATCAGCGAAAGATGTGCGGGACACCTATCGTGTTGATATCACATTCTGTTCCTTGTTCCTAAAGGTATTTCTTCCAATAACATACCTAATGTTTCTTGCATAATGTGGTGTACTTTCTAGCATTAAGATTTCCTTTGATTAAATACGGGCCTATAATTCTATCTTCCAGAATCCCACACCATACATTCACCGACCACGGTTTTTTGTGTGCAACTTGCCGCAGCCAACAAGGATTTTCTTTATGGCGATGCCAAACTTGAACAAGGTTCCCTTGCGATTTGACGCGAACTAACAGAAGGATCTCGAATCACAATGACAAGAGTACCAATTTCCGTTTCCTCGGTAGTAACTTTCCTTTGCCGGATGTGTTTGCGATGCGTTAAAGATGCAGTTGTTCTCAATTTATCATACACATATTTAAATGTATGGCGTGTATTGTGAGAACGGCCGGCCGAAGTGGCCGTGCGGTTAAAGGCGCTGCAGTCTGGAACCGCAAGACCGCTACGGTCGCAGGTTCGAATCCTGCCTCGGGCATGGGTGTTTGTGATGTCCTTAGGTTAGTTAGGTTTAACTAGTTCTAAGTTCTAGGGGACTAATGACCTCAGCAGTTGAGTCCCATAGTGCTCAGAGCCATTTGAACCATTTTTTTGTGAGAACGTTGGGGACATCATTCAGTGTGTAAGTCTCTAGCTCTCGCTGAATTTCGTTGGCATTCTCTGAGGAGCATATCGATTTGTTCTTCGAAGGAATTCATCATTCACATCCGCTTAATTATACTAGTGTTACCATTCCTATTTGTGTTCTATTGCGAAACCGTCGAATGGTGTTTACATGTCAATAGCACGTTAGATGGATACGCCGTATTCGGCGAATATTTGCTATTTGCACGATATACGAGAGAGAATTGTCAGAGAATGTATTTCGATAAGTGCCGAAGTGATAAGGAACACGCTCCGGTCGCAGGTTCGAATCCTGCCTCGGGCATGGATGTGTGTGATGTCCTTAGGTTAGTTAGGTTTAAGTAGTTCCAAGTCCAGGGGACTCATGACCTCAGATGTTAAGTCCCATAGTGCTCAGAGCATTTGAACCATTTTGATAAGGAATACCACTCAATCCATGATAAGAAGATTGCAGCACTGCATTGATACCAATGGTCATCACTTCGAACACCTTCTGTAAATGGACGTTCTTGCCACCTTCGTTACCTTCGTTTACCTTCAAAGACCTTACTGTTGCACATCATTGGATTCGTCTTGATAGCCGCTATCAGAAAGCAAGCACCAAACTATAGTATCCCATTTAAAAAAAAAAAAAAACAAAATTGACCTTCATATCTCTGACGCGACCCCACATAGCAACAAAAAACCATCATCATATTATGGGCCCCATTGTCCCATGCAAAATTTGTCCTGTCCGCAGCTCGTGGTCGTGCGGTAGCGTTCTCGCTTCCCGCGCCCGGGTTCGATTCCCGGCGGGGTCAGGGGTTTTCTCTGCCTCGTGATGACTGGGTGTTGTGTGATGTCCTTAGGTTAGTTAGGTTTAAGTAGTTCTAAGTTCTAGGGGACTGATGACCATAGATGTTAAGTCCCATAGTGCTCAGAGCCATTTGAAAATTTGTCCGACAAATTTTTCAGCTACTATCATACTTTCGGAGTTATTCTAGGTGGCAATAGTTAGTGACTCACCCTGTATACTGGAAATCATTTGTGTAGCAGTCTGCTAGGAACATGGGCACATAAATTACACAACAACAACAATAACAATAGGTTTTCGAACATGGGGCACAGAAGTGTGAAGCGACGATGCTACCCACTGTGCCACCACTTCAGTTGGGCTGTTCACTCGCTGAAAGTCACGCAAACTCCCTCGAAACTATGATCGTAGTTTTCTTAGAAACGGCCGAATATATATATATATATATATATATATATATATATATATATATATATATATATATATACCGAGACACGCGTTCGCTTATTCTGACCCTTCTCCCAGTGAGCGAAGTTTCTCGGAAATAAGATTATGGCACTTGCCGTGTTCTATTCGTAATTGACTTTCTAAGGACACAGTTGAAGGTTACCTATTTAACGGCTTCCACGGGTAACAAAACATTTGCAGTGTTTCTTATAAGTACCGACCCCATGTAAAAATTTAAAATGCTTTCATAATCTACTCATTGAGAGACACTCGTAGGCTGAAAGTTTAACACATTAAGACACATATTACAGCTAGAAACTGTGTGTCTTGAGGCAGTATAATTAACAGTGCGTAAATTTGAGACTCAACACGTATCGACTTCCAACAAACTAGAGCATAATTTCAAATGCTTTCCAACCTACTTCTCGCTTCCATGCTTGAAATGAAGTATTTAGCACAGTGTCTCATTTGAAAAGTACTCAGGCATTTGGAGCCATTCTATACGTGGAAGTGAGATTCCTCAAAGGATCGGAGGCTTACTGGTTAGAAATAATGTATGAGAGTAAATCAGTACACGAGACAAAACATTCTGAATTCTTACGTGTGTATATTTATAAGAACCATAAGTGGAAGTCACATGTTACTGATGCTGCTAAACCTCATAGATCTGCAACTTTTACGTTACGGGTAATATCAGATGTTGGAGATGACAATGTAAAAAAAAAAGTGTTCAAAAGTGTGTGAAATCTTGTGGGACTTAACTGGTAAGGTCATCAGTCCCTAAGCTTACACACTACTTAACCTAAATTATCCTAAGGACAAACACACACACCCATGCCCGAGGGAGGACTCGAACCTCCGCCGGAACCAGCCGCACAGTCCATGACTGCAGCGCTTAGACCGCTCGCATGACAATGTAAAGAAGTTGACTGACTTCTATTTTCATTCCCTAATTTCCCATGGCATCGTGTTGTGGGTTAAGTCGTAATTAGAGAAAATTGTATTTCTTGCACAAAAGCGTGTAATAAGAATCATGTGTGGTGTCCACTATGAACTCTTTGAGACAGTTCTTTGGACACTGACAAGAGCCTTGCACTGCATTAACCCACATATGAAGTTTGCTGTCAACAATCCATCACAGTTTGAAAACAACACTAACGTTCAACTAGAATAAGAAACGATGTACATTAACTAGAACTGAGCCTCACAAGGTGTCCGTGCATTCTAGTCATCGCCGATTTTGACTAAGTTTGTGATATATGCAGGGCTTGGCCAGAAATTAAACAACCGGTAGTTGGAGCTCCAGATGAGTAAGCGTTCAGAAAAACAGCATTCCGAGGGTCGTGGGGTTGAGCCCCAACGCAGGAACATTTTTAAATTTCTTTTCTTTCCAGTTTTTACGCTTCTTCCACTGCAAATAAATCGAGATTATTGTACACTGCCGCAAAAAAAAAATTAGTACGCATTTGATCTGATGACAGCATATGCCACCTGCGAGATAGTAGATGTACTGATAATGGTCACAACGTCGTCCGTCAACAGATAGCGTAGTGGTATAGCTACCATTGCGCCATCTGTGTCTATCCTTTGATAGGGAATGCTCACAGCGAGAAGGCTCAGTGTGGTGCAACCGTGTGAATCACGCAGGCAATCATGCCACGGAGACGAACTCCCGCTTCCTTCAGCCAACTGGGTCACATTGTGGCCTTCCGAGTGGCACGATTGTCGTTTAGGAGAACTGCCACACAAGTTGGACGTACTGCGTCAGTTGTGCAACCGTGGTGGTGTAAGTGGTCATGTCAACATTCTCTTACACATATAGGAGTTTTTGGACGTCCACGCACCACAGTTGCCCGTCAGGATCGTCGTATTGCAAGGGCAACAGTAGCAGATTGTGCAGCTACTACGGCAAAGACAAAACGACTTGGGGGCACAGACGGGTCAACACAAACTGTTGCGCACTGGTTACTAGCAGTGGGGGCTACGGACACGCACATATCTAGTAAGTCTTCCATTCACGCTAGAGTACTGATGTGCACGTCTCGAATGGTGCCGTCAGAGGATCACTTGGAACATGGGATGGCGCGCTGTGGTCTTCAGCGATCAAAGTAGATTCCACCTGCACGCAAGTGATGCTCATCTGCGTGTATGATGTAGACATGGTACGCAGTGTTTCGCAGAGTGCATTCGTCCAACACATACTGACCTCATGGCCTTATGGTTTGGGGTGCGATAAGCTACAACTCTCGTTCACCTGTGGTGTTTCTGGACGGGACGCTAACCGGCCATCTGTATATGGAGAGAGTTGTTAGACACGTTCTTTTGCCGCTCTTGCAACAAGAAGGCGATGCATTTTTTCCAACATGGTAATGCTCGTGCACACACTGCCCGTGAAACTCAAAGTGCTCTGGAAGACGTGCAGTAACTTCCCTGACTAACACGATCTCAAGCCTTGTCTCCAGTCGACCATGTGCGGGGTATGATGGGACGAGAAGTGACTCGTGCGACTCGTCAGCCAACAACTCTTGCAGAATTACGTGAACAGGTCGAGGAGGTGAGGCATAATGTATCCCACGACAGTATTCGGCATCTGTACGATCTGCTGGATGCCAGCGCTGCTGTCTGTGGAGGATACACCACATACTGATATGGATGTTCCGGCATGGGTCGATCTCTGCTACCTCAAAATCACTTGTGCTATTGATCTGTAAATGTAGTCATCTGCCGCGCGGGATTAGCCGAGCGGTCTCAGGCGCTGCAGTCATGGATTGTGCGGCTGGTCCCAGCGGAGGTTCGAGTCCTCCCTTGGGCATGGGTGTGTGTGTGTGTGTGTGTGTGTGTGTGTGTGTCCTTAGGATAACTAAGGTTAAGTAGTAAGCTTAGGGACTGATAACCTTAGCAGTTAAGTCCCATAAGATTTCACACGTATTTGAACTTTTTGTAATCATCTCACGTACTCCATACGCACTATTGCAACAATAAATCTTGATTGAATTGGAAACCTATAAAAGGATGTACTACTTGTTCTCCGGCAGTGTATTTCAGTCACTTATATTTTTATAAAAGGCATGAAATGAGAAGGCAAAGCTGAACTTGGAAATGTAGGTATATTTCCAAGAACTTCCAAATAACAGTCCAAGATTGGGCTGTAATTAAGGAATTCCGTTTGTTTCACTTTTACTTTTGAGCATACCTCGGCAGCTGCACAGTAACTGTATGTTGTTGCTGCAGATAAAAGTGGCTCATCCAGAGAGGAAAAGTAATCACAGCCCGAGAAGACTGCATCGATAGATATTCCACTGTTCGTCACCAGCTATCCTCGCCAATATTCGGTGCCGCGCGTGTTAGCCGCGCGGTCTCAGGCGCCTTGTCACGGTTCGTGCGGCGCCCACCGTTGGAGGTTCGAGACCTCCCTCGGGTATGGGTGTGTGTGTTGTTCTTAGCGTAAGTTAGTTTAAGTTAGATTAAGTAGTGTGTAGACTTACGGACCGATGGCCTCAGCAGTTTGGTCCCAGAAGACATTACCACAAATTTCCAATATTCGGAGATAAGATGCGTAACGCGTGGTTTGCTGCCATACTGTGCCACGAAAGAATCTTTCAGGAACGCAAACAGGTTTTTTTGACAAACTTCAAATCGATGTTGCAAAAATGCGGTGTTTATGACGTGTGCAAGATGCCGACACAATAACCGCTACCTATTTTTTATGATGAATAATATCCAGGACGTGAAAACAAACTGTACAATAACAGAATTATCCAATTCTGTGCACAAAGTCCTCGTGTACGCCTTACAATTCCTTTCAGGAAATTTTTTCGCAATTCCAAATTCTTCTTCGCCTTTCCTTTCCATGCCTTTCATGAAAATATTAATGAACGCAGTATATTCAGCATTATTTCCGTTTATTTGCAGTGTAACATAAAAACTGAAAACAAAGTTCCTGTGGATCACTGTACTGTAGACTTTCCGCTGCGTTAACCGGTGCTGCCGACTACGCTCACAGAAATGCCTCATGCCCCATCCCACCCGCGCCGAGAATATTTTTTCTAAACAGTTGGCCTTCTGGGGCTCCCACTTTTTGTCACTTTCATTCCTGGTCAAGCCCTGCACATTTAATAAATTTGGACGAAATCGGTGATAATGAGTATGCGTGTAACCCTCGCTAGTGTGGCACAAAAAGATGTGAGGTATTGAGCCCAAAAACTCTTTGAACACCTACCTGACGCTATAAAGAATTTAATGGACACTAAAATTAACTCCAAACTCATACGTCTGCTTGTTTAGACAGCAATGATATGTGTAGATCGTCATCCAGTCCATTGTGTTACTGTTCTGCGTCAAGCAAGTACGCTCTTCCAGCAGGACATTGGCCGAGTGCACACTTCTGGAGTTTCCGAAAGTGCTCTCAAAGGTATTTAGCTTCTGTGTCAGCACGATCATCGAGGCATGTACCCTGTTAAAAATTCATGGGGCACTAATGGAATGGCGTGAAATCTGGTCTTGACTACAGGCAGAATATGTTAACTAATGGGAACAGTAGGTGGAATTTCCGTAGAGCACTGCCTCCCAAGATGAGTACAGATTCCTGTGATTATCTGAATGGTGGATTGCAGCCATGCGTTGTAGCTGTAGGAGGCTAGGCAGAATACGGAACTTTAACCCAAGGCAATGTCTCCACATGTTTAGGAAACATGTGACAGAGCTGGTTTAAAGCGTACAAAATGTAACATGAGGCTAACACTTCATTCACGTAAGACTACTGTTTGACGGTGTTCTTAACGTTACACTGTATGGTGTGAACAGCCTGACCATGGAAGGACTGCGAGGCAGCAGACGCCAGGCTGTGCAAATAGAAGGTGTGGTTCTCAAATTTATAGAATTACCTTTCGGAGAAAAACTAGATTAATAATGATTTCAGCAGCGTCGATATCTGACAAAGTATCTAGTGAGCAAGGCTTTCAAAAGGGAATAAGAAAGCAGACACTGCATTATTCGTTTCAGTTCGGTATTAGGATTACCCAGAATACTTCGAGTGTATGTGAAAAAGTTAGCAGATAAACGACAGTATTGTCATTGAACAATAGAAGATTACCACTGAGCACGATAAGATGCTCTCAAACGACGCATTGAGAATGATGCGTTTTATAATGAGATAAGAACACACTTTCGCAATGTAAACAAAGACTAGTCTTTCCTAAGATTTACAATCTGAAACGAAATGTACGTAGTTGTGAAACTTCGGTCGATTAAAGGTCTGTGCCTTATCGGAACGTCCGCAGCTCGTGGTCGTGCGGTAGCGTTCTCGCTTCCCACGCCCGGGTTCCCGGGTTCGATTCCCGGCGGGGTCAGGGATTTTCTCTGCCTCGTGATGACTGGGTGTTGTGTGATGTCCTTAGGTTAGTTGGGTTTAAGTAGTTCTAAGTTCTAGGGGACTGAAGACCATAGATGTTAAGTCCCATAGTGCTCAGAGCCATTTGAACCATTTTTTTAATCGAAACGTAAAAGTGGTTCCTTATATTTCGCAGGCAGGTAGACAGAATTGAATTTCTTGTATTGTGTTTTATCTAAATAGAGTGATACCTGAATTTCAGATAATCAGATATGAGTTTTGAAGAAGATGAGTTAATCACCTCCCCCATGTCTTTCGGCAACAGCGTGTGTATAATTTACATTTTCACGTGTTGAAGTTACTGCATTACGCTTGATTATAATACTTGCATCGTCAGCAAAGAGGTTTCTGTTTCTTGGGTACATGATGGAATATCGTTCATAAATAACAAGAATAAGAGTGAACCCAATATTAATCACTATGGAACACCTGTGATTATTATTCCCTCCTCATAAGATGCTGTTCCGTTATGAACAGTCCTTAACTCTCTTAATGCAAGACTCTTAAATCTTTTAGTTAGAATGAGTGAAAACCGGTCACTACCATGACCTCTGATACTGAAATATTTTAGCTTCTCCAGGAGAATACTGTAAATTGGACAGTCAAAAAATTTGACAAGTCTCAGAAGACACCAGCTGGCAATATTTTGTCATCCATATTTTGTGTTATCTGTTTTGTGAATTGAAAAATCGTCTGTTATATGCAGTGATCTTTTTGAAATCCTAATTGAAACTTACTAAGTATCTTATTTTGGCAGAAATGTGTTGTGGAGTTAAATTTAATGTTGTGCGGGGGGAAAGCCTGATGATCGGCACCCCCGTGCCTAGTGCAGTTTCAACCTAACGACTCCCGACTACACTACGTGAAAATCATTGTGCAACTTGGTCCAAATTTGCGTTGCTGTCGCCGTGCGATCATTAATAGCATCTGATATGAAAGAGCAGACATTATCGTTCAAGCCGCTATTCTCCGAAATTAGATCACCGCACACGTTCAACTTCCTTGGACCACAGGCACCACCAGTGGTACACAGAGGGCACCACACGACCAACGTGTTGGGCAGTTCCTGGTCGATACCATCCGCCATCTACATCCCCTCAATACGAACACACAAATTCCATTATTTGCACAAAATTGGTTCGGGAATGTCGTTCTGGCAAGGCAACGATACTAATGAACTCAGAGCTTCAAACAGATCACTTCTTCAGCACGCCAAATACAGGTTCCAGTCTCATTAACGTGACCACCAGCTGTGTTCGGCGTCACCGTACAACACAGCCTTCACAGACTTCAGTTGGCATCACTAGTAGTGCAAGGTATGCAAAGCAAGTCAGGGGGACGCGGAAAACAGTGCAATCATTGTCATAATTCGGAAACTGAGCGCTATAACTGACGTCCAAATGGGCAAGATCAATGGCTTTCGGGCCAAGGGTGGAAGCATTTCCGAAACGGCTAAAAACTGCCCGCGTACCGACGTGGTTAAAGCATGGAAAAATGGCCGAGGTAAATGTTGTACACCACGGGAAATAGAGCTGAACGACGGCTGCGGAGATGTGTACAGGCGATTGTTGAGCAACTGAAGGTCCAGACGAACCAAGTAGTTACCAACCGTGTCTACTCAATGACCATTCAATGAACGTTGTTGCATATGGGCCAGCTCAGCAGACGCCTGGTTCATACAACAAAGCTAACTACTGTTCATCGGCAACGAAAACTGGAATCTGTACACCAAGACCGCTACTGGATATCCACCAAGTGCCGACAGGCGGCCTTTTCCAGATGAATCACGTTTTATTTTCCATCGAATAGATGGTCTTTGTCGTGTACGGCGTGAAATGTCAAAGTAAAATCCCTGCAACAACCGCCGCAAGGGTCCAGGCCGGAGGAGGGAGCGTTGTGGTATGGAGAATGTTTCCATGGTATTCTTTGGATGATTTTACCATTCTGAAGGCACAAAGGATCAGTACAAATTTGTACATGTCTTTGTGGACCATGTCCACCTCTACATGCGGTTTGTTTCTCGGCACAAAAGTATCTACCAGGAGGGCAATGCAATGAGTCACACAGATTTCAATATACGTGCGTGGTTCGAAGAGCAAAAGGAGGGGTTTAGCATACTCTCCTGGCCAAAACCTCCTCGGATTTAAACCCAATCGGTGATCTGTGGGACCATCTTGATCGGGCTGTTTGCGCCGTGGATCCTCTACTGACAAACCTAGCGCAGTCGACCACAGCACTGGAGCCGGCATGGCTCCACACCCTTGTCCGTACCTTCCGGAACCTCACTGTCTACCTGCACGCCTCTCCGCGGACCGCGCTGCAAAAGGTAATTCTTCAGGGTTCTGACAGGAAGTCGCTATAATGTGGCTGGACAGTATAGTTACGCGCTCAGCGTTACCATTTTCAGTGCGTCGTTTATTTCGTCCAGATCACGACCTTTGAATAATTGCTTTTTTATACACTCTATGGCTGCCCAGTGCAAACAATATGTTCGTAAGACAAGTTTAGAGGTGCTCACTTTTATTTTCCTGCTAGGATATTCGATTAAAGGTTCAGAATTACATTAATCCTCGCATCTATGTGATGTTTGTGCTGAAGATGATATACTGTTATATACTTACCACAATACATATTGTTACTATATGTAAACCTCTGGGAATTATAAGCGCTTACTGAGAATCTTCATATTTTCTCCACGCAATGATTGTTCCATAAAATTTCGGCTGTGCAGCATTACAAGTTTCACTACTTCTTATGATATTTCTGCTGTATGCCATCCAGCCATCTGGACGCACCGCACTTTTCCACCCTTTTAAACCCGCATACCACGCCACTGCGCATGCGGCCAAAGACGTTGATCGGCGGCAAGAGGCACAACATATGCCTGGACAAATCACGGAATCCGGAACTTTCTGTAATAAATTCAGAAAGATGTCTCAATGGTGCACGTTGCAGTGATACATCAATATCACCGTGTGGACCGACTGTGCAGCCATAGATCTAATTTCACGCGTATGTAGTACCTCTTGCTCCCGATCAATGCCTCTGGCTCACTCTGAAGATGGCTGGACGGTGCACAGCCAAAACATCAGAAGTAGTAGTGAAATTTATGCGGCTGCATACCCAAAATTTTATGGAACAATAAGCGCTTACTCTTTGTTTGTGAACATACGGAAGATATCGAGTGTTAGACTCTTTATTTGCAACATTCGGCGATTACTCCATCGTTATCAATCGTAAGCCCGATAAAACCAATTTGAAAGCTTATCTGTAAGTACACTTGAGAAAGTCGTTGTTGACGCGGAAATGCAATACTTTATGACAAGACAGTGCGAGTAATTTTTTGCCTAATCTCTACTCAGATTAGATAACGGAACAATAGCAGAAATGAGTAATTGCGTATCATGTATATAGCTGATACAAATGCTAACAAGTTAACGGCATTTCTTTGTTTCGCCGAAGCTTTTGTTCTGGGAAAATGTAATGTTACACCAAGTCTTCCTGTAAATAGCTCAGCTTCTAATTCAAATAGTCATCTTCTTCCTTTCAGTGACCATCGTTTCATTAGTGGCAAACACTGTTTGCTAATCCCTCTCTCACTGGCGGTACACTCAAAGATCGAGTTTATAGCAAGCAGATATTAAGTATCTCTTTCGCTAGTGACCTGTGACTAATTGTTCGACGCACTTGTCAAGACAACGTATTCAGCATAAAATCGTAACATTGTCGTTTCCGCCGATAACATATGCGAAATTTTCCCAGTCCATACGGAGCAGACTGAAGTCACCATGTAGTACTAACGTATACGCGGGACATTCCCGTGCTACCGACTCAAGATTATCTATAATGACTACTACTGATGTTTTTTTTTTTTGTGGTTTTAGGGCGCACAACGTCAACGGTCATTAGCGCCCAGACTACTTTAGGAATGCACCGCGAGTCACAAGTTTAAAACAGCAACAAAACGGAGAACACGATGAAAGATACTGACAGGCATAGGATTAAAAAAGAAAACAGCATAATCAAATGTCCTTTGAGAGGGTTGTCAAATTGATAAAATGAAGAACGCGAGCAGCTGCTCGTGGGTCATCCGCTAAAATGGCTTCTACAGTACATGGCAGGCCAATATCGAGACGTAGGGTGTTAAAATTCGGACACGACGTTAAAATGTGGCGGACCGTCAGCAATTGCCCACATGGGCAGAACGGCGCCGGCGCAGCCGTCAGCAGATGGCGATGGCTGAACCGGCAGTGGCCAATTCGCAACCGGGCCAAAACTACCTCCTCCCGCCGAGAAGGGCGTGAGGAGGACGTCCAAGCCACGGGTAGAGCTTTCAAGGCCCGAAGCTTGTTGTCTGAAAGTGCAGCCCAATCGGCATGCCACAGCGAGACAATGCGCCGACAAATTACCCTGCTACAATCTGACGAAGGGACACCACAAGAAGCTGTCCGAGGCTGGAGGACCGCAGCCTTGGCCGCGGCATCTGCAGCTTCGTTCCCAGGGATACCGACATGGCCAGGAATCCACATAAAGCTAACCGGAGAACCGACGTCCACCAGCTGCTGAAGAGAGCGTTGGATCCGGTGCACGAAAGGGTGAACCGGGTACGGATCACCGAGGCTCTGGATAGCGCTCAGGGAATCGGAGCAGATGACATATGCAGAATGTCGGTGGCGGCAGATGTAAAGGACAGCCTGGTAGAGGGCAAAGAGCTCAGCTGAGAAGACCGAACAATGGCCATGGAGCCGATATTGGAAACTTTGTGCCCCGACAATAAAAGAACACCCGACCCCGTCATTGGTCTTAGAGCCATCTGTATAAATGAAGGTCGTATTAATGAACTTCGAACGAAGTTCGACAAAACGGGAGTGGTAGACTGAATCGGGGGTAACCTCCTTCGGGAGTGAGCAGAGGTCAAGGTGGACGCGAACCTGAGCCTGGAGCCAAGGTGGCGTGTGGCTCTCGCCCACTCGAAAGGTGGCAGGGAGTGAAAAATGAAGGTGTTGAAGGAGGCGACGAAAGCGAACTCCAGGGGGTAGCAGGGCGGAGACATACAACCCGTATTGACTGTCGAGAGAGTCATCAAAAAAGGAACGATAAGATGGGTGGTCAGGCATTGCCAGTAGCCGACAGGCATACCGACAAAGCAGTATATCGCGCCGGTAGGTGAGTGGCAACTCACCAGCGTCAGCATGAAGACTCTCGACGGGACTAGTATAAAACGCTCCGATCGCAAGTCGTAAACCCCGATGTTGTATGGAGTTGAGGCGGCGTAAGATGGATGGCCGTGCAGAGGAGTATACGAAGCTCCCATAATCCAGCTTGGAGCGGACGATCGACCGATATAGGCGAAGGAGGACGGTTCGATCCGCTCCCCACGACATACCACTGAGAACACGGAGGACATTGAGAGAACGGGTACAACGGGCAGCCAAATAAGACACATGTGGAGACCAACTAAGTTTCCTGTCAAATGTAAGACCTAAAAATTTTGTTGTCTCCACGAATGGGAGAGCAACGGGACCAAGTCGTAAAGACGGTGGGAGAAATTCTTTGTAGCGCCAGAAGTTAATACAGACCGTCTTCTCGGCAGAAAAACGGAAGCCATTGGCGACACTCCACGAGTAAAGACGGTCAAGAGAACGCTGAAGACAGCGCTCCAGGAAACACGTACGCTGCGCGCTGCAATAGATGGTAAAATCGTCCACGAAAAGGGAGCCTGATACATCAGCTGGGAGGCAATCCATTATTGGATTGATCGCTATGGCGAAGAGAGCGACGCTCAAAACTGAGCCCTGTGGTACCCCATTCTCCTGGCGAAAGGTGTCTGACAGGACAGAACCCACACGTACCCTGAACTGTCGATCCATTAAAAAGGAACGAATAAAAAGAGGGAGGCGACCGCGAAGACCCCATGTATGCATGGTGCGGAGAATGCCCGCCCTCCAACAGGTGTCGTAAGCCTTCTCCAAATCAAAGAACACAGCCGCGGTCGGGCGCTTCCGCAAGAAGTTATTCATAATGAAGGTCGACAAGGTAACCAGATGGTCAACAGCAGACCGGCGCCTACGAAATCCACATTGTACATTGGTAAGTAGGCGTCGAGACTCGAGCAGCCAAACCAATCGAGAGTTAACCATTCGCTCCATTACTTTACAGACACAGCTGGTAAGCGAGATGGGTCGATAACTGGAGGGCAAGTGCTTGTCCTTCCCCGGCTTAGGAATCGGGACAACAATAGACGCGCGCCAGCATGCGGGAACATGTCCCTCAATCCAGATGCGATTGTAAGTACGAAGAAGAAAACCTTTACCCGCAGGAGAAAGGTTCTTCAGCATCTGAATATGAATAGAATCAGGCCCTGGAGCGGAGGACCGTGATCGGCCAAGTGCGGTTTCGAGTTCCCGCATGGTGAATGGGGCATTATAACTTTCACGATTCGAGGAGCGGAAGTTAGGTGGCCTAGCCTCCTCTGCCTGTTTGCGGGGGAGGAAGGCAGGGTGGTAATGAGCGGAGCTCGAAACCTCTGCGAAAAAGCGGCCGAAGGCATTGGAGACAGCCTCAGGGGCCACAAGGACGTCATTCGCGACCGTCAAGCCAGAAACTGGTGAGTGGACCTTAGTGCCAGATAGCCGGCGCAGGCTACCCCAGACAACAGAAGAAGGAGTAAAACTGTTGAAGGTGCTTGTGAAAGCAGCCCAGCTGGCTTTCTTGCTTTCTTTAATAATACGACGACACTGTGCACGTAATCGTTTATAATTGACACAATTCGCCACTGTAGGGTGGCGGTTAAAGGCGCGTAAAGCACGTCGACGAGCACGTAGAGCGTCTCTACATGCTGCGGTCCACCAGGGGACCGGTACGCGACGTGGAGAAGAAGTAGGGTGAGGGATGGAATATTCAGCAGCAGAGAGAATGACTTCCGTGAGGTGTGCGACCTGACTATCGCAGCTTGGGAATGTTTGATCCTGAAAGGTCGCCCTTGAAGAGAAGAGCCCCCAGTCTGCTTTGGAGATGTTCCAACTAGATGAGCACGGAGAGGGGGTATGCTGCAGGAGATGGATAACACACGGGAAGTGGTCGCTCGAATATGTATCAGAAAGAGCATACCACTCGAACCGGCGTGCAAGTTGGGGAGTACATATAGAGAGATCTAAATGGGAATAGGTGTGAGATGTATCCGAAAGAAAAGTAGGGGCGCCAGTATTGAGGCAGACGAGATTGAGCTGGTTGAAAAGGTCTGCTAACAGGGAGCCCCTCGGGCAGGATGCTGGAGAGCCCCAAAGGGGATGGTGGGCATTGAAGTCTCCAGTTAACAAAAATGGTGCAGGTAGCTGAGCAATAAGTTGCATCATGTCTGCCCTGGTAACGGCAGACGACGATGGAGTGTAAACGGTACAAATGGAAAATGTGAAAGTGGGGAGAGTAATGCGGATGGCAACTGCCTGCAGGCCGGTGTGCAACGTGATGGGATCGTAGTAAATATCATTCCGGACCAGCAACATAACCCCTCCATGAGCTGGGATACCTACCACAGGGGGTAGGTCAAAACGCACAGAGGTGTAGTGTGCCAAGGCAATTTGATCGCATGGGCGTAGCTTCATTTCCTGGAGGGCTACGACGAGCGGACGGTGCAAGCGAAGCAGCAACTTCAAGTCCTCTCGGTTGGAGCGAATGCTGCGAATATTCCAGTGAATAAGTGCCATCGTAAGAAAAAAGGAAGATGAAAGAAGGGGTCACCTCGAAGGCCGCTGAGGGCCTGGCTTCGAGCGAGCACTGCCGCCGCTATCAGTAGGCGGACAGTCATCGTCCATTGGGTCTATAGGTTCATCGGCCATCTTGGGAAGATGGCCGGGAGGGGGAGCTTCCTCCGCCGGTGAACGGCCAGATGTTCGGCTACCAGCGGTGCGGCCAGGCGAAAGGGATGACGGCCTGGGGCGGCAACCGCTGGGTGGCGCAGGAGAAGAAATGCGCCGTGGCGGAGAAGGAGAGCTGTGCTTCCTATTAGCCTTCTTGGATGGTCGTTTGGTGGAAGTACCGGACGAAGGCTGGGAGGTCGAGGTACGTAGGAAGTCTGCACGGGACGGTTCCTTCTTGAAGGCCCGTGCATCTGACTTCTGGGTCTTCGTCTTAGCAGAAGCTGATGAAGGGGCTGGTGTCTGTGGGGTGATGGGACGAAGAGGAGACGTCGACCGCGCGATCTTAGCACTGGCCGAACGGACGACCGTGGTGCTGAAGGTCAGATCGCAGGTCTGGGTTGCCACCTCCCTGGTAGTCCGAGGAGAGGCGAGGACAGTACTGTATTTCCCCGCTGGGAGCAGCGTGGGCTTCCTACTAGCCAATAGCTTGCGAGCAGCCGAGGTGGACACTTTCTCTTTGACCCGAATTTCCTGGATACAGCGTTCTTCCTTATAGACAGGACAGTCGCGGGAGGATGCAGCATGGTCACCCTGACAGTTCACACAACGAGGAGACGGAGGTGGACAGTCACGCCGCAAAATGAAGAATGAAGAGGAGAAAGCATGACAAAAGCACAGGAAATATTGATATGGAAAGTGAACAAACAGAATCTGAATCCGAACAACAAAAAAACAAAACAAACAAAAAACACCACACACAAACACATGAAGAAGTTAGAAAATATTAACTATTAGCTGCATGGAAAATAAAAGAGCGCTCACGTTTGTAACGTTAAGTATTCGTGGGATTAGAAACGAAAAAAAAGATTAACATTTGGGGAAATTTCTTACAACAGATAATGATGTTGCCTTCCTGCAAGGGGTCGTCTGAGGAGAAGTAAATTCCTTTCAGGCACATAATATGTGTATAACAGTGTTGGCTAAGGTGCTGTATTTTAACCAGAAATGGATTAGAATTAAAGGATGTAGAAAAAGAGCTGGGAGGACGCATAGTCAAAGGCGTGCTGAATGAGAAAACATTTTTAAACCTCTACGCTCCCTCCAGATCAAATAACAGAGCTGAAGGGAAAAGCTTTTCAGTGATGGAGCTCTACATTTTCGGAGACCGGCAAAAGGCGACATCGTCGTCGCAGAAGATTTTAACTGCATTTTAATGGCGATAGGTTCAGAAGGCACAACACCCTTCTGTGGTACCCTGCAAGATATGATTGGAGGTCTGAATATGAAAGATGAAGTTGAGCGGCTTGCCATTACACGCACTCACTACACGTATGTCTCGGCAGTAGCACCATCAAGGCTTGGCCGGCACATCATCACAACGAGTGTAACTGTGCAAGATTACGACGTAATCCCTGTCTGCTTTCCCGCCCACCACGCTGTAATTGTCAAAGCAAAAGGACTACCTCGTCCTAAAATAATTGGCAGAGGATACTGGAAATCAAACTGTAACCCGCTCCATACAACACGCGTAAATATGGAGTTTAGTGCTCGCTACCAATCGTGGGTTAACCGGAAACGTTTCTTCCGTAACGCGATTCGGTGGTGGGAGAACACAGTAAAACCCTGCATTCGGAAATTATTTATGTCACCTACAGGATTAATGAAACAGGAGTAATAACTTCGAGTACTACTACCGTGCCACTCGTGAACTCCGAGAAAAGTAGACAACGGGGAAGACCGAGCAAATAACTTAAAACAAATTAAAAAAAGAAAATTTTAGAAGTGCGGGAAAGTGAACTAGAAGGAAAAATCACCACCTGAAAGGGTTATGGTCACATACTAGATGAGAAGTGGAATATTTATCACCTCAAAAGGGAAAGAAAAAGGTGCAAACAGAGATATATTAACAAGACACTATCTACGGATGGGAACGAATATAATAGTCGGGAAGGAATCAAAGAACATTTCCAACCATCTGATACTCTAGAAACAGCACAGTTACTACAAAACTGTACGTCATATCTAACAAACCGAGGTATCACTATGTTGTCAGAACCAGTATCTGAGGAAGAATTTGGAGACATTGTCCAAAGCTTGCCAAGACGTAAGAGTCCAGGAGGAGACGGTATTCCCTATGAACTTCATAGAATCTAGTCAGTTATTAAAAAAGAATTCATGAAAGTATTGAGACAGAAATAGGAATGCAGGCACCTATATTTCGAAAAACAACCCGGAATTATAGTACTCGTTCCTAAGAAACCGATCTCTCGAAGAATAACTGATTTCAGGGCGGTAACGTTGTTGGACGAAGACTCGAAAATATTTTCTCGTGCCATAGCGGCAAGATTAAAGCAAATGCTTCCAGATATCACTGGACGGCACAGACGTGCAGCATACCTAACAAATGTATCATAGATGGAATCTGCTCCTCAAGAGATATGACCTTCTACTCATGGAAGCATCAGGAACAAACACTACGTTTATTGATAACCGATAAAGTCAGTCATCAGTATCTAACGGGTGTGCTACAGCATTTCAGATTTCCACAGGCAACAATAGATTTACTGCTACGAAACGAGTGCCAATTCCAAGATGCAAATCAACGGATATTTCCCAGGGGCATTCCCAGTCCACCGTTCTGTCTGACATGGTTGTCCCTTATCAGTGATACTGTTTGTCATCTCTTTAGAACCATTAATCAGTACAGTCAACACGTCAGTACAAGAATTACATGTTGGTGCACAACGATTCGCTGTAAACGCCTAAGATGATGTTACCATTACAATTACAGAACCCCAAGACACCGCAAAAGTGTCGGAAATAATAGATGATTATAAAGAAGCAGCACGGGCAACGATAAACAGTATACAACACAGCTACTGTGGTTAAATGTAAGTGCTCAACCCGTGCCATACCCCTTCTCCGAAGGTGTTGAAATGGAAGTGCTGGGACTGAAATTAAGGAACAACCTTAAAGAGTCAGTTGACGCCAATTGCAAAGAAGTGCTGGAAAAAGTAAGACGTGCCCTGATAGCGAACAGTACAAGGAAATTAGACGTTATTCATAGGGTTGAATCTGTAAACATACTGCACCTATCCAAAATGTGGTAGATAACCATCGACAAAAAATGTATCTCACAAATTAAAAAATACGCTGGTTGGTTTGTTTGAAAAGGTATGCTGGTTCGGGTAGCCTGTTCTTAACAGGCTGTGAGGCAAAATGCTAAACCATTATAGCGAAAAATTAGCTATGTACCCTCAAATTACCAGCTACTCAGTCGGACTTACTAAAGGCGTGATGGGGTATCGTGACAGAAAATATAGATGATAGAAGGATGCTAGCAAACGTAATTCGTGTCTTGCGAACTGCAACATATGTTTTAGAAAAGACTACAAATGTAAGATTGTGTCCAACAAAGAAAATAATTGAAACTGTTGAAGAAAAAAAAAACTTCATTTCCCCCCAGAAAACCAGATGAAACACAAAGACAAACTGGAAGACGGTCTGGTTAAATTTTGCAGACTAGTCCGTAAGTTCAAGGTTGTGCTCAGCAGTTTACATGACTATGAATGATTTGATACCGACAGCTGCGCGACGCCATCACATTCGTACTGCCAGTACTGCGGAATGGTTGTCACTGCCATATACCGAACAGTAGGTTGCTCCAGAATTGCATGTTTATGGAAACGGATAAAGTTTAAATCAGCAAGTTTTCTGTCAACCACTTTTAACGAAAAAACACCAAGAAAATAATGTGCTTATAAGCACGAAGCAGCGTTTCCAGTATCCAAGACTAGAACACTCACATGATTCATCTGTTTTATAAACTACATATTCAAAGAGGGAGGAGAGAGTATATACGACATGAAACAACACTTGAAAGAAAACAAGAAATCTGAACAATAAACAGAAAAAAGAAAAGCTCTTATCATTTATACACCTAATTTAAATGTTGTATTTGAAGTCAATACACATGTTTTGCGATACCTGTTGGTGAATAAATTTATTTACCGAGTCTAAGGATATAACTTCGCATCCTGCTCTATGTTAATATTTTTTCCATCTTAGGGTTCTTAACACATTCTTGGACTTTATGAATGTAATCTGTGTTCTGCAATATTCAATGTTATTTATATTTCCAACTGTTTAAAGAACGAAGAATGAAATAAATATCTGGCAGGAATCTAAGAGGACAGTTTACATTCATTGTCTGAAAGTCACCAGCAGTTCCTGCGGCAGTCGATTTTGTGTGTGACGTCAAAATGGCGTCATGCCTGCAGGGAGTTACCCATTTTTCAACAGTTGTGCACATTTACAGACTTTGTTCATGTAGTTGCTTGGGCTTGAATTTATTGTTAATCATGGCTACATCAGCTGTTTATCCTTGCGCATTTTCGGGAGATCTATTTTAAGCACGTTTAGTTGTCGCTGCACCTGGTCCAGGTCTTACCGCCATTGTGCGTCCAGGTTCGCTAATGGGAATATAATATTCACCCTCCATATAGACCGCTACACTACGTTCAGCTTTAAGCACCTCTAACACACGACAGACTGTTCATTCTCTAACACTGCAGTCCACAATTTACGGAAGAGCATGTTATCATAGGCTTTCTTAAGAACAGTGAAAAATCGTAATTCCTAGCCAATGTTTTTTTTTTTCACTAGCTGTTTTAAGCGAAACATATTGCCTGTGCATGATATTCCGGAACGGAACACACGCTGTTCTCCTTCATCCATAATCGAATTCATTTGGGACCTTCTAGACCTGATGTTTCTGCTTTTCGCTATGAACTCTCCTCATCCTGAGGATTCCCATGTCTTCCCGATATACGTTCCAAACGATGTCGAAAATTTCCCCTCTTCTCTATTTCTGGTTTCAGCTGTCTGTGATGGTGATGTAAACAGGCAGGGTCACCTTAAAATGAACCATTTCAGTGTTCGCCTAAATCTATATGTTCAAACGAGAAGCCGCAATCCATATGTTAAGACTGCAAGGCCAAGCCAATAAAACAAGGCACCATCTCGCCAAATTTAGTCAATGCGATAGCGTCCAATGATGCTCGACAAATTTGCTGGTTGACGCCAGAGGAAATTCGCAGTGAACTGCAAGAACTAATGCCCCAGTGCAAGTATACAAACACGCTTAATAACCACAATGGCGAAGTTGGAGACACTCAGGCGTACACTGTCTGTCTACCTATGTAAATGACCGAGTGAGATTGCATTTTATGCATTTTTTTGATTGTTTTAACCACTTGTCTCAGACTATTTTGGCAAGAACATTAATAACTTCCGTTGTTGATGAAGCATAGAAAACACTCCACGCGCACCAACCGTGATTAACAAAGGAAGTGGCAAAAATTATTCTCTCACAGGAGGGTGGCATTTGAAGAAGAAACGCGGATGTTATTTCTTCGGTGCAGAACAGTGGAGCTGTTAGTTGTTGTCCAATGAAACTCTGGCCGCGCACTATAGCCAAAAATAGAAAATGACCGCTTCGTCCTTCACAAATACTAAGCATTTACACACTTAACATACAGCGACGTTTGAATGGTACGCGAGGCGTTTCTTGACTCAAGATATTCTCGCTTAGACTGACACGTCCGAAGTCCAGGGTCCTTTCTTTCTACGCCACAACAACACACGTGCTGTATCATCATCGAGAACTTTAGGCTTTTCGCAAGAAGCGTAGATGTCGTTACTGTTTCACGTGATCTGGCAACCCGTAAATGAATCTAGTTCTTAGTCTTTTTTATTTAATGTGATCGTATTAAGTTCTTGTAACCCTTTTTTTACCACAGAAAAAGGTTTCACACATATAAAATTTATATAATAACAACAACAATAATAATAATTAAAAATGGTCTGAGTGTACCAAATGACAATGCGAATAACAGTACCGACAAAGAACAAATAATGTTTAATATTAACGGTGCTGCTGCTGCTTCTGCAGCTGCTGCTGCTGCAGATGCTGATGGCTCAAGAGCGTTCAGAAATGAAAATTTATTATTTTCTTCTCAAAAATGTGCATCCCCGAATGACATCCTAAATGAGCAACCCGTGTTAGCCAGCAAAATTTTTCCAAGAATTTCCATAACTACATAACGCAAATCTGTTGTTCTGTCTTTGCTGTTCGCAACGGTCATTCGAACTGTGAGTAAAATATGTAATATTAATTCTCTTATATCAAATTTACCATATTATTTCTTTTAAATAACCATACAGAGTACTCTTACTCAGAGCATTCATGCTAAACAAGTTCAGCTCTTTTTAATCATACAGAAGCTTAAATTAGAGAAAGTACTTTCACAACCTTTAAGAAAATACAACTTTGGTCGAAGATACAATTTTCTATCATTTTCGAAGTAAATTGTCAGTCGGTAACACGGTGCATTCTGGGATGTTTTTGTGCAAAATAGAAATGGAAAAGTGTTTGTGCCACTTCTATAAATGCGAAAATCGAAATAACAGCAAGCAGAGTAGAAAGTAAGTACACGTAACCAGCAATATAGCGTAAATATACAACTCGCGAAACGTACTAGCTAAACAGAATTGTTATTTTGCACAGTTCAGCTACAGCATCCAGTTTGCTGTCCCTATTTTAACGATGCATTACGCCGAATGAAGATGGCTGAAAGAGAAACGCATATTAGCTTACATAAAAATATATAAAATGGCTGGTTGGTGTAAAACAATATAATCCAAAGCCACGGAGCTAAACAACCCGTAAAATGGGTAAACTATTAATGAAAATTTAGTTGGAAAGCAGTAATGTTGTAAAGAGTGTGTACACGAACAAAGGAAGACTTATTGTAGAATTAGTAGATGTGTCAATAACTGTCTCTTGCACCTGGAGCTGATTGATTGACTGACTGATTGAAGGGAGGTTATGGGACCAAGCGGCGAATTCATCAGTCCCACGATTCGATAGTTTTTTGCATAAAATAGTGTGTCCGCTAAAAGCGGGCGAATCAAGTAAGAGAGAGTTAAAACACACGCAGCACAAGGCGTGAAAGGGTAGGCCAAATGTAAAAACTGGAAAAAAGAGGGATAAAGGAGCGGGGCAGAGGTCATGGGTACCAGACCCAGAAAAAACGAAGATAGGCCACAACCACAATCACCCCGCGCCTCCTCCAGGAGTAAAGCAAAACCCTGTAACTGAAAATAAAAACTACTATCATGTAAGAAACTGAGGACCAGTTCAAGCCTCCGTGAATTGTCTGCTAAAATTTAAGACAAGGAATCTAGAAGGCTATACTTAGTACGAAGGGCCAAAAGAAAGGGACGTTCGACCAATGTATGCGATACCGTCAGTCTGGCTCGACCTGGAGCTATTATTCAGTTCTCTGATATGAGGGGGTCTCATTATTTCAGTGTCGGGTTCCTGCTACTGGAAAGGACTTAGAACATAGAGTTGAGTGATGGAACAGAAAGGGCTTTACTCCGATGGGAAAGAGTGTTTCTGCTGTATTGTTCAGACAAGAGCGCTAAATCTAAGGGGAGAGAGAACGCCGGCTGTATATGTTGATAAGACCACAGAAGAGAGTTTATGGAAATCTGTGCACTTGGCTGCTTGTGGAATGGATAGCCGTGTGTATGATGGTGAAATATGAACAAAGAGCCGAACGTCATAGCAGTTACAAGCGCCTGAGGTTTCTGGAGAGATCTTGCAGGATACGTTGCAGTGATGAAAAACTGGAAGCACAAACGCATGAAAGACTTCCACTTTTAGGTAAAAAAGGAACAGCTTTTTTTATTTCTGTAGGATATGGTCGGATGCTGATGCCTTCTTCTACATTCCAGCTCTGTTCGAACCAGTTCAGGTTTTCATTTATTATTATTCCTATACTGTTTGCTCAGGGGAGAAATTGATGTTTGTCCTATACAGGGTGTTTCAAAAAGGTACGGCCAAACTTTCAGGAAACATTCCTCACACACAAAGAAAGAAAATATGTTATGTGGACATGTGTCCGGAAACGCTTACTTTCCATGTTAGAGCTCATTTTATTACTTCTCTTCAAATCACATTAATTATGGAATGGAAACACACAGCAACAGAACGTACCAGCGTGACTGCAAACACTTTGTTACAGGAAACGTTCAAAATGTCCTCCGTTAGCGAGGATACATGCATCCACCCTCCGTCGCATGGAATCCCTGATGCGCTGATGCAGCTCTGGAGAATGGCGTATTGTATCACAGCCGTCCACAATACGAGCACGAAGAGTCTCTACATTGGTACCGGGGTTGCGTAGACAAGAGCTTTCAAATGCCCCCATAAATGAAAGTCACGAGGGTTGAGGTCAGGAGAGCGTGGAGGCAATGGAATTGGTCCGCCTCTACCAATCCATCGGTCACCGAATCTGTTGTTGAGAAGCGTACGAACACTTCGACTGGAATGTGCAGGAGCTCCATCGTGCATGAACCACATGTTGTGTCGTACTTGTAAAGGCACATGTTCTAGCAGCACAGGTAGAGTATCACGTATGATATCATGGCGGTGAATCGAGGAAGTACAGTACATACTGACGAAACTAAAATGAGCTCTAACATGGAAATTAAGCGTTTCCGGACACATGTCCACATAACATATTTTCTTTATTTGTGTGTGAAGAATGTTTCCTGAAAGTTTGGCCGTACCTTTTCGTAACACACTGTAGATGGTTCAAGATTGTGAGGATAACCGATATTTCTGATTGATGATAAAAGCCAAAGAAAAGGTTCGAGGACAGTTGTTCTGTACGAACGAAAACTCTAATACCTACTTCGACCTCTGCATCCAAGTTCCGCAGATTTACGCTGATTGAAAGTACGTTCTATTGTAGCACACGATGTTTCTTTCGATTTCGTTCACGCTTGGAACGCTGGCAGAATTATTACTGCTTATGTGGCCCTCTGTGAGCTGTTATTAGTGTAATTTAATTTCGTGGTCTCCAGGGAGTAACGCACGTGTGCATTGTGCAGGAGAATGGTAGTCGCCTGCAGACCGAAAAACATTTTTAAAATTTTTCAGGTGGGTCTTCGCAGGCGTTAAGCTGCTTCCTTCTTGGGAGATAGATAGTGATTAGGACCAGCCAGATTATGACAACAACACAACACATTTCTAAATTTTCCTCAGAACTAGCTCGTCAGACGGACAATCTTAGATTGCAACAGAAAATAGTGCTTATCCTGACAGTTTGACGTTTTCTTGCCGGGACTAAGGTTTTTTTAATAGGACCTCAACAGGGTCACTAAACTTCACTTCTGTGGGTACGCTGCAGCAGTAAACACGTAGCGAACGCGTAGTCAGTGTCTGTCAACCTCATGATGGGTGCCATGTTGGCGGAACTCTAGCTGTAAGGCCTTGCGCACTTATAAGAACAGTGAGTGACTGAAAAACATGTAAAATACACATTTCTGCTTAGCACCACAACACAATGCACTTTAGTTTCCTCCGCTATTGTGGGCAACGAGGTACCTGGCGTTTCCTGATCAATCATATATTTCATCTGTGTTTCTTCCGTACCTGTACTACTTTCGTAAAATAATTAACAATGGCCTTCAATCTTTATTTCATTTCAATGCACGATGCATTTCGAGCCGTTACGTTACATGAAAAGCATAAACATCCCAATAACAAAACACAGTTGAATATACAAACCTAAAGAGCGCAATGCTGGTGCTCGCATAACTGTTTCGGAGAACCCCATGAATCGTACATTGTTGAAAATGGTGCTCCAGAGCAGGCCACCCCTGTGTGTTCACATGCTGACCCAATGACATCGCCAATTACGACTGCAATGGGCACGGGACCACCGCGATTCGACAGTCTTATCAATGGAAACGTGTCGGCTCTTCGGGTGAATGGCAGTTTTGTTACACTAGATCGATGGTTGTCTCCACAAACGCCATCATCGAAGTGAACGGCGGCTCGGAACGTGCAGCGCGCGACGGTCGTAGGCTGGTGAGAGCAGTATTGTGCATCGAGACACATTATCATGCGCTTGATTGGGACTGTAGTAATAACCGAAGACACGCTGACAGCTGCGAACCACCTGCATCCCTTCATGCTTGATGTCTTCCACAAAGGCCATGTCATCTTTCCGTGTCTCTGAGCCACAGCCGTGCTACAGTGGCTTGAGGAGCATTATAGTGAACCCACGAGTCTCGGCTACCAAATTCGCCTGGTTTAAACCCTATGGAACCCAATTGGGTCGCTCTCTGGCGCCATCATTGCGTATGCAAATAAACGGCCCGTTATTTACGCGAATTACATAACCCGTGCGTGGACATCTAATGCCACAAACATACCAACCAAGATGTCGTTCCAAATACGTACAAACAAGCTATTAAGGAGGTGATCATAATGTTTTGGTTCATCAGTGTCAATTACAAAAAAATAGTTGTCCTGCATTTTACATAAGCAATCGAGGAAGAACTTCCAACACACAATACAAAGAACACAATGATGCTTTTAGACCTAACAACTATTATATTGTGACATTTCCGCAAGAGCCAACCACACTTACTTTAATAGACACAGCCTAAGTGGCATCCATAACAGCCTAACTGTATGAAACTTCCTGACAGATTAAAACTGTGTGCCGGACCGAGACTCGAACTCGGGACCTTTGTCTTTCGCGGGCAAGTGCTCTACCAACTGAGCTACCCAAGCACGACTCACGCCCCGTCCTCACAGCTTCAATTCTGCCAGTACCTCGTCTCCTACCATCCAAACTTCACAGAAGCTCTTCTGCGAACCTTGCAGAACTAGCACTCCTGGAAGAAAGGATATTGCGGAGACATGGCTTAGCCACAGCCTGCGGGATGCTTCCAGAGTGAGATTTTCACTCTGCAGCGGAGTGTGCGCTGATATAACACTTCCTGAGACGAGGTACTGGCAGAATCGAAGCTGTGAGGACGGGTCGTGAGTCGTGCTTGGGTAGCTCAGTAGGTAGAGCACTTGCCCGCGTAAGGCCAAGGTCCCGAGTTCGAGTCTCGGTCCGGGACACAGTTTTAATCTGTCAGGAAGTTTCATATCAGCGCACACTCCGCTGCAGAGTGAAAATCTCATGCCAGCCTAACTGTACTCCACACAGAAAACCATGGTAAAAACAACTTTATCTACTAGAAGAATTAGAAAGAATGTCACACAAAGAAAAATCTTTTGAAAACATACTGAATGCCCAAAGAGCGTTTAGCAACTACAGTTACATTTAATACTGCAACCATAGGACAACATACTGCCAAATTTGACATATTTGTTTTATAAATGATATCTGTGAATAATTAATAACGCAACAACTTTGTATCTTCATTTAAATAACATCTGTGTATTTGTAGAAATATGGCATCTTTACATTTGAAGTTCCTTGACTTGTGTTTACAAATGTGCTGTAGAATGGAACGTGTATGAATGTAATTACAAAGCTGTCTACTGATACTGTACTGGTGCTTACAAAAAAATAGTTGTCCTGCATTTTACATAAGCAATCGAGGAAGAACTTCCAACACACAATACAAAGAACACAATGTAAAACCATGTATCCACTACTGGAGACATTAAGTTATTTTTCGATTTGTCTTAGTTTCGTAAACTTATATTCACAATGTGCCACTCTGTAATACATCAATGTAACCGAAATTTGGGGAAAAAATTTGATGAAGACCTAAAGTGAACCACCAGGGCTCGAAATGCATCGTGCATTGGAATAAAATCACGGTTGTGACTTAAGGCTGTTGTCGTTTATTTTACGCATATTTTATTTCCCTAACTATTGCATGGTGTTTTCATACCCAACAACCAGCCCACTTCCTTATCTTCTACAGTGTAAGCATATTGCACAATATGTTGAGCAAACATCAATATTTCTGAAGCTCTGCAGTCTTTTCCAATACATTGCGCAAGCCGTCTCGAACGATCTCAAACTGTCACTATTTTCAGTCACGATCGTCATCATCATCTTGAACAGTTTTCAGCCCCAGGCTGGATATATCGCGAACACTGGCCTCGATGAAATTTTGCTTTTTGAGTAATTGATAAAATATGCCCAAACGTTTAATTAACCCTAAAAGACATTAAGAATAAATTTTATCTGTGTACATCAATCTGTAAAGTAAGGAGAAAAGGTCATAACTGAATATAAAAAATTAAATTTTTATTATGTTCACATAAAGAATGTTCCAGAGAAATGTTTATATATCGAAACTATATAGAAGAATCTCTGTAAAGCAAGTTTTGACTGTATAAAACCAGCAGCTGTGATCCTTCTCTCTCTGTCTCGTCCGTTCTTGATTTCCGTCACATAAAATGTACGTGTAGCTCTCGTATCTGTAAGTTTTGGTTAAATAATTACGTTAATTTAATGATTACAGCCTTGTTTGAATCAATAAACCAACTTTCTTCTTCTACTAATGCCACATCTCAATTTATTATATGCTGCATTTTAGAACTTTTTCAAGCTGCAGCAAAGGAGAGTTGCCAACGAATTGTTTGAAGGCCACAGCCGAACGCTTCTAGTGTTCAATCGGCATTTACTTTACCAAAATTTTATTTCAGCGTCCCTGAGATCTCTTTTGCCGATCTTTTATATCAGTACCCGGGCAACGTAATTACGCAAACTGCGTAATTTTGAGATCGGTCACTGCCTTTGAACAATGCCGTCGTCAACGTTCTTGTCCGTCTGATGGTAATCTGGTGCTGGATGGCAGAATGCAAATTCAATATTAAGCTAGTAAAAATTTTCTACGTACCATTTTACCATTTCAGAAGCTTTGTCACCAGCAGACGTGATTAAAAAATTATATAATATTTTTTTAAAAATACCAGTTATATTATTTCGACATCTAGTTCTCTTTTCCCAACATCCTTCTGTTTTCTCTTTGGTCCAGTTCTCACCTCTTTGTTCCACACTCCTCCACACCTTTCAGCCATCTGTCCCTTGGTCTTCCTTTTTGTCGTTTCCTTCTTCGTGAATCTTCTTGGGAATCCCCTTTTTCCATTCTCTTTAATGTCCGCAGCTCGTGGTCGTGCGGTAGCGTTCTAGCTTCCCGCGCCCGGGTTAGATTCCCGGCGGGGTCAGGGATTTTCTCTGCCTCGTGATGACTGGGTGTTGTGTGGTGTCCTTAGGTTAGTTAGGTTTAAGTAGTTCTAAGTTCTAGGGGGCTGATGACCATAGATGTTAAGTCCCATAGTGCTCAGAGCCATTCTCTTTAAGTGCTCATATCATCTCAGCCTTATGATCCTGTCCTGGACTGCAAGAGTCCCTCTTTCAGCATTTCTGTTATCCTTTCTTTCCTCATCCTATCTCCTTGTGACTCCTATGCTACTTCTGAGGAACTTCATTCCACATGCCTTTAGTTTGTTTACGTCTCTTTTTCTTCATTACCTATGTTTCAGATGGGCTGTAGTAACTTCTACATATTACTTTTTTTGTGGTCCGTCTTTGTTACAAACCAGGCTCCTAATATTTCGCAGGAATACTTGTGTATTTCTGCGAAGTTCACTGATCTCTTTCTCATTTCTCCCATTTTCCTCCACCACACTTCGCCAGTATCTTCTTCATTTGTTCACTGCCAATCCTTATTCCGCTAGTTGGTCTTCCTTTCTCAATGTAACCAGGATCTCACATTTGTTGACATTAAACTTTGTTTCATACTGTCATAGTTCTTCCCAAGCATCCAGCATCCAGCTGTTCCTCAATTTCCCCCCCCCCCCCCCCTGTTTCCCCAGATCAAGTCATCTGCGAACACCATAGCTTTCGTCTTATCTACTCCAGTTTTTTTGCCGTCTTAGTTATTGTATCATCCAGGAACACAATGAAGAGGAGAAGTGACGAAGGGCTGCCCTGTTTCACACCATTTGTTTCCTGGAACCAATTCGTCGTTTCAATGCAGCGAGTATAGCGGCATAATTATTGAGCGTGTGGGGGACTCTTTATACATTTCTGCTCCTATTTCTTATATACCATTTACGACTGACACACACGTAAATCGTTCGGTCTGGCGTCGTAAACCGTAAACCGCTGACACATGGGAACTGTCGCGGAGCTATTTCTCTCGAGCTTATCTCTAACGAGCTTTGATAGCGAAAGTACGCTGGGAGCACTGCGCATTTCCGCGTCCTTGTTTCCACTATCAGAGCCCTCCTCCCTCTCTCCGCGTCAGCGCGTTTCTGCTGTCACGTGACCCCAAGCGCAGTTTACGTTTCAAGTTACTAACGTCTAGATTCAAGGTGCGGCTGCAGCGGACAAATTCTTCGGGTACAATGGGATGTCACACTCGCCGGGTAACGAACACTTGGAGGGATGTATCGAAAACAGAGATGGGGAAATTAGAGCGTAAGTCTCGGGACGCTCCAGAACTTCTGAACGCATTCCTCGTAAATCACGCCTCATCAGACTCTTCCGCACGTAAACACTCATATGACGTACGATACTGCACTGGTGAGGTTGTTAGGATCGAAACTGCGAAAATACATCGGTTTGCGTGGAAGAGTTCTAGATGTAGATCACACCCATGTACATAATATTTGCTGTCGTCAGTTTTACTGCTCTGGGCTTTGCGATCATCCGCACGTTCCGTCACCAAGTCAAGAAAAATGACTTCTTGGTAGTTCCAGGCAGAAGATTACGAAGACAGTCACGTCGACAGAGTATATAGCTTCGAACACAAACAAGGAGACCACATGTCGATCGGATTCTTGTATTTTTTACATTTATTGTGCGTGTAGTTCAGAACTGCAACATCACTACCCAAAGTAGTTCGATGAAAAACGACTTTTAAGTTTTCTGAACGTCTTTAATATTTTAAAGCAAGGGCAGTTCTTTTAGACGTGACAAGCAACGTGACTATGTGGTAGAATGCTCGTCTGCCGTGGAGGGACCCTTGGTTAAGTCCCCAATCGATGCAAGTTTCTAATAAAGGATACACGTTCTACGAGCAGTTCCGTGAAACGCAAAATATGTAAAGTTGGAAATAATCAGTAACGGTCCAGACGCATTGGCTGGTTCGAGTCTCATTTCAGTTTTTTGAACTCTGGATTCGTTAAAAAGTGCTTCATCAGTTTCGTACTTTATTAATTATGTATTAGTTGGAACACTAATTCCATTAATTAAATTATTCAAAAAACAAAAATAGTTCTTACTGCCTATATAGTGTACTAAACATACATTTACCTTTATATATTTCCCTTTACAGCTTTATATCTCTTCACACGTTTCTGGAATTATTTTGGTTAATGTGCAATGTGATATTCGAGTGCTGGGTTGTAAGCTACAGTAGCTCTCTCTTGTATCAAGAAATTCCAGTATCACAGTTTGCCTTTCTTCTGCAGGTATAACATTTATTTAAGAGAGTATTCTGTTTTGTAAAAGGAGAAGCCACTTTACTGAGCAAATACTGAAATACACTCTCATCCATTCTAGTAATTTATATATAAGACTTGACGTCTTCCACTTGCAGCTCTCTTAACAAATTGTGCCGAATGCTTTTATTATCTCGACGTAATATCTACGGTTTCATCCAAGTATGTTTCCTTTTTTCCGCCGTTTTTCTTCAGAATACACACACAATACATTTGTGATACTAACAACTGCAAAGCATAGTAACTTTTCCGCCATCTTGAAATTTAACCAAAAATATGACGACCGTGTAAAACCCCATTTTAGCGCCACGTCAAAGATCTTTGTCGAAGAAACTGGACGAATATTTGATCATATTTCTTTGTCACAGAAATATGATAGTGTAATACCCAACTGATCGCCGTGCGGTGGCGCTGAACGTCTGAAGGCACCCACTTAAAGCAATGCTTTGCCAGCGGACGCGCCACTGAGAAGTGCTTCTCAGTCACCCCGTGTGATGGTCGCCCAAAGTTGCATCGGGTTTGCCAAGTACCTGCACATCCAGAAATGAAATTAAACCACCTGTATTTCCATACTGAACTTTATATTAGAGTTAATATTATTCAGGAAATTCAGAAATACTGAGAATTCTTTTTTCCATGAGACAATGTAAAGAACGTATCGTGCGCATACGGCAACCAACCTGAAGGTTTCGTCTTCGCAATATGAAGGGCGCCTCCTCCAAATTTGCCCGCAAAAACATTCGCTACTACATTGCTGGGTGAGTTCACCATAGCCACGCCAACAGTTTCGCCCCAGCATTTGTTGTCCCATTGCAAATAAGTAGATGTGAAGCGATGTTTAAGGAAAGTATTTTCCAACTGTGACATCACGTCATCAAGAGGAAACCAAGTCTACAGCGATACAACATAAAACTGGCCATAATATTGGTTCAAATGGCTCTGAGCACTATGGGACTTAACATCTGTGGTCATCAGTCCCCTAGAACTTAGAAAAAAAATCGCTCTGAGCACTATGGGACTCAACTGCTGAGGTCATTAGTCCCCTAGAACTTAGAACTAGTTAAACCTAACTAACCTAAGGACATCACACACATCCATGCCCGAGGCAGGATTCGAACCTGCGACCGTAGCGGTCTCGCGGTTCCAGACTGCAGCGCCAGAACCGCGCGGCCACTTCGGCCGGCCTAGAACTTAGAACTACTTAAACCTAACCTAATGACATCACACACATCCGTGCCCGAGGCAGGATTCGAACCTGACCATAATATTACTTGGGTTCAACCGGAAGTATTTTAATTTTTCGATAAAATGAATCTTTAATATATGTGTGAGTTTTTCCTATTAATGACTCTTGGCAAGACCATAGGTTTGGACAATCAATGGCACTTAGAAGTGGTCTAAATGGAATTCCATATTTGTGAATTTTTGGTAAACCTTACAATCCTGGAGGCAATGCTTCAAGATTTGAGGAGACCCTTCTTGTCAATGGAAGTAGTCGAAGTGCTGTATATTAGCTTATTCTTTATCTTGAGAACTAAAGTTGTAGGAACTCGCTGAACTCCTATGTTTCTTCTTGATTCTAGTAAGTCCCAAATTTTACTGTGGTAGTCTTCTTTCTTCATTAGCATTGTAACATTGCCTTTATTGGCTGGAAGAATTAGTGTGTCTTTATCAGAATTTAAATCTCTGTGAGCTTTTATCTCGCATTTCGTTACGTTACGTTACTGCTAGGTGCTTTGCTCCTAAGCAATATCTGGCTCATTCTATGCCTCTTATCTGCAGCTGGTTTAGACAAATTGATTCCAGCTTCGATATGAGAAAGTACTGAAATATGGCCAATTGCGGGACTTAGCGCTAAATAAAATAAACAGCTGCAACTCTTCTCCAGAACAAGCTCCATGACGTACGTCAGGAGCGACTCCACGATCTGAGCCAGTGGTCTGATGACGTCACTAACCGACCATCGCGTGGATACATGAACAGTTCGGCTTGCTGATCTTGTTTGAAACTGTGCCTGCTTTCCGGTTCATTAAAGCTTCTGACGATGTCTCCATCACTGGAAGACGTAACGTTAGGCAGAGAACTATGCCTTGGGTCACGACCTTATTATGTCCATAAAACCAATATAGACAATAACACATCTTACGTTTATTCACAACAAAGAACAGAAGACTAACGTTTTTTTAACAAGGTTATTGTAAAAAAAATAAATAGGTGCTGCAAAACTGCATACTTCGGGACTTAAAATCTTTTATTTTTAGGATTCTTGGCGAATAATTTGTAGAATTACAATAGCGAAAACATACCAGTAGAATCCACAACTTGGCCTCGTTTAGACACTATTTATGCCAATAACAGACAGTTGTCAGGAAGCTTACGTAATTTAATATTCATTAAAAAAATATTTCTTTCAGAATGACTTCTTCATTAGATAGCGGAACGCTTCTAGCACTGGAAGTTTACAACGGAAAACCATTTTCCATAACTTAATAACTCTTTGTAATTGAACATCTGGACGTTTAAAAGATTTATACGAAAGTAACCAAAAACACGGAGCTCTCGAGTGCCAACCTATTACTATTTTTTCGAAAATTGCCTTTTTTAAAAAAATTACGTTTAATATGCTAGTCACTTTATCAAAATGATAGAATCCTTAGAATCGAGCAATATCCTCAACGAATACGGAAAACGGCTAAGTAGTGAATCGGATTTATCTGCCAGATGATGGGTACATCCGGAACATGTACAGTAACAGTGTTGGTAGTCGTCTCATTCTTTCATATATCGTCCTTCAGAGAATATTCTGCTAATCAAATACTATTCTGAACACTACGTCAGAAATAACAGTCCCGAGATTTTGTTAATTCCGCATATTAAATTTTGGAAGAATAGCAGTAGACAGTGGTTTGTTGAACAATGATACATAAATATGGTATAACATGATAAAACACCGATTATTTCTACACTATCGCTGAGGGTGTTAACAAAATGCATTGTGGGTCAACCATTGGACTGCTGATGCTGATTTCTTTCTGCAGAATATGAAAAATGTTTTTTATGTAATAGGAATATTATGAATAACACAGTAATAGAGTTTTAGTGATTTACTTATGACAGTATGTCATATTTTTAAAACTTTACTATTTTATCCATCACCAGCAACTGTAATTGCCGGCCGCGGTGGCCAAGCGGTTCTAGGCGCTTCAGTCCGGAACAGCGCGACTGCTACGCTCGCAGGTTCGAATCCTGCCTCGGGCATGGATGTGTGTGACGTCCTTAGGTTAGTTAGGTTTAAGTAGTTCTAAGTTCTAGGGGCCTGATGACCTCAGATGTTAAGTCCCATAGTGCTCAGAGCCATTTCAGCCGTTTGAGCAACTGTAATTGCACATACCGAATAATCACCAAGCATCTGCAAAAGAGGAGCTATTTCCTTAACCGGTTTCTTCAGAAGGTTTTACCCACCTTATTACTTGCGAATGTCAAGAATAAGATGGATGCAGCACATTTCTATGGTCATGTGGTTCATATTGCCTGTACAAAAATGGATGAAGAAGCCAAACAGCAAGTGCAGAAACCGTGCCACAACGGCTCTGACACCAAGTCTGCACTTACTGTTTGGCTTCCTCATACCATTTTTGTACAGGCAATATGAACCAAATCGTCACAGCAATAATCTGCATGCATCTTGTTGACACACGCAAATTCTGCAATGGTTGTAAGTTTCTGAACAAGGCCAGTAAGCGCCTGAAACCGGTTAACGAAATAGAATTTCTTTTATGCACCTGGGTTGCTGTTTATTGCCATATATTTTTAAAGCCTCTTGAGTTGCAGTGTTGGGAAGAAGTGCTTTCAAAATATCAAGGGAACTCATTTAACTCACCTATTTAAAATAAATCTCTTCTAAACTGTACACTGTTGTAGGATATTATACGTAACTTGATAAAATAATACCTAGAAGTGGTATTCGAAGATACTTTATGGGGATTAATTATTGGACAAGAGGACTGTCTTGTACGTGAATAAGGCGGCCGAATTTAGCTTTTATCTAATTGTTGGAAGAGGTTACACTCAATCAGTACATTAAACTAATCTTCTTTAAGAGACGGAATTAATCATGTTACTTCTTCGTATCTTGAGATCAACCGAAATTTAAACCCTGTTATTTGCGTTACGGTAGTACACTATAACAACTGAGGGATTAGCATTCCGTTAATTTGTAATATGAAATAACGCGTCCTCTTGGCAGACACTCGACCACGGAGGTACTCAACCGGGAGCGCCAGAACTTTGCGATCTTTTCTGCTCCCGCTTGTTGTCCTGTAAGCTTTTGTCTTAGGCTTAGTTCCACAATTTTTTCAGGGTTCCTGCCTGCGCTGATTCTTCCGTGAATGGACCGTAAACTCTACAAGTCAGTACTTTTCGAGAACATTGTACTCTGTAGCAGCATCGGGTTTAAATCTGCACCATCTCCTCCTCCTTGTTGCCATCTCATTCACGACTACATAAAGAGAGCGCCAGATAGTAAAAAAAAGTTGTTACACCGTCTCACACATGAAATCATACACCAGCTGGGGGAAATGATTGGTATAACGTTAGCAACACAGTTTACGATGTGTATTTGTCTATTGTATCGGCGTGGGAAGTAGCTGTGGCTGTGTCAGAAACTCAACAACGCAGGATTACCGGTGGTAGCTTGCGCTGCACGCTAGCATCACTTTCATTCGAGTTCTCTCGTGTGACCTTTCGCGAACTTTGGCCTGGTACGCTCTTGTTCTTAATGTTAAGAGTCATTCTCTATAGCGAGCCCGTTATGAATATTTGTAGACAAGTTACGTTGTTCTTCGGCGGTTATTTACTGGCATACAATATAGAACTGCTTGAAATACATAAATAAAGGCAAGTTGTACCGCCGGCTTCTGATGTTAAGTAACCGACGAACCCTCAGAATTCAAGAGACGCATATTATTAATCACACTGCTGTGAAACTATTTAAACGTAGTCGACGTGTTTGAGAGGATAAATGAGGTGTTACGAAAAGAATACAGAATTCATCCCACAACTTGTGGAACTACATATACCAGTTGCCAAAATTATCTGCATCTACTGTGTGCTGCTGGCATTTATCAGATTAAACGGTCGGACATCTATAACAAAGGGGCAGTGTGTCTCCTTGTAAGACATCGTGGCCCAGCAACGCTCCATTGGACGTAATCGCGCCCCTTTGGAGTGCAGTGAGACCGCAATTTTTGTTCTGGTATACAAGGTGGTTCACTAGGGACTGTTAAAAATCATTCAACGAAATTAGAACGCGACCCGAAGCAGCAGCTGCTTAAGCTTTTTCAGTTGGTCTGTTTCGCACTCTCTTCTGGCGTGATCACAGAGGGGTATGATATTGACATATCTGTGAGTTCAATGGCGAGGGGTCCGTCTAAGGCGCCCCACCCCACCCAGCTCAGCAACAACCTCAGTGGCTCCCACCCATATTTACTATTTTAAACATGTGCCTTTACACAGAAAATGTGCGAAGTAGCCCCAGCCACCTGCATGTAGTCAACCACTTGATAAGCCTCCGATGTCAGCTGTTTGGCTGCAGGCACTGGGACTACATTAAATGTTTTCTGTGTACAGACCCATCAGTAAAATTCTCAGTAAGACGGGAGCGGTGGGAGGGGGGGGGGGGGTGGAGGGTGTTGCTTAACTGGGTGGAGTGGGGCATCTTAGAGGGACCCTTTGCCTTTGTACCCACACATGTGTCAATGTTGCACCTCTCTGTGCCCACGCCACAGCAGAGCGCAAAACAGGAGGGCTGAGAAAGAACAAGCAGCCTCTCTGATTCCGATCGTGTTCAGATTCCGTAGAGTGGCTGTTAACGGTCCATCGTCACACTGCAAGCCAAAGGGGTGGTAGTATGTTCAGTGGTGTTTGTTAGCCCACGAACTGCCGTTTGCGACAGCGAAATGAGTGTGAATCAACGCCCCAAGGTAAGGGATTGTTTCATTTCATTGACAGCCCCTATGCCTTTCGGGTGTAGGTTCTGAGCGGCGACATGTCTGACATGTTTTCCTCGACCACTCTTAAGAAAACCGCGTGATTTCAACGCTTAGCATCGCGGTTTTAACCATCATAGTGGAATCAAAAGAATGGGTGAGAGGGTATGTGACGACCTTATCGTGCGACGCGTCCACGGTTGCGTTGGGCGGAATTGCTATGAAATTTGGAGCCAATGTGGCATCATTATCTCACCTTACACCTCGTAAGAAATTCTCAGCTCCGACCGATTTTTCGCGTGTGTCGTCACCACGCTGTTTGAAGAGTAGTGGAGTCCGAGAATTACGTAGCAGATCGCCACGCTTCTGCGCTATACAGAGGAAAGTTGTACGCACCTTTGAGCCAAATTTCAAACCTATGCGTCTCAATGGGAGACACGGAGTTCCGAAGAAATCTCTTAAGTTGTGCTATGCATTGCCAACGACGCTAAGGACTCGAGCATCAGCTTTTTAAAAATGCCCAAATTGTTAATCTCGTCGGCATGTCGCGTTACAGTTGAGATGAGGTCTTTAATCTCGCGTACCTCAACTGTGTTAAATGCATAATCTGTCCAATACCGACGCACAGCCTCTTCTCCCCCACCCCCCTTGCGCAACGATTAGTTTGCCGAGTAATACAATTATTCTGGAAATGTTTATCATTTCTTATCTTCGGTGAATTCCAGTGGGAAAAAAAAATGGTTCAAATGGTCCTGAGCAGTATGGGACTTAACATCTGAGGTCATCAGTCCCCTAGAACTTAGAACTACTTAAACCTAACTAACCGAAGGACATCACACACATCCATGCCCGAGGCATGATTCGAACCTGCGACCATAGCGGTCGCGTGGTTCCAGACTGAAGCGCCTAGAACCGCTCGGCCGGCGAATTCAAGTGGAACGTCACCGGTCTGCTGATCGTCATTTTGAGTTCCGTTCTCCCTCTCCCCTTAGCTGAAAGTCGGCAGCCGCGCACAGTTTTTGGGAGCAACAAAAATGTGTCGCAGCTTTTATCCCCTTGCGAATGCGCAGATTACGGACAACGGTTTCGGAACATCCTCAGTGATAATATAACCAAAACTTGTTCCAGGTACACACGGGAGTAGGCAGTTCCCTTTATTTTATTTCGCACCGAACTAGGTTGCAGTTACAGTCTGAATCCATGGCCACAGAATGACAAAACCAAGTATTATACCACAATGAAGTAAAAATTTTAGCGTTTTTGTGTCATGTTGGCAGTTCTTTATAACAAAAAACTGAAATGACGAGAAATAATGATTATGTCTGCCTAGTCTCAGTCATAAACCAACCCAGTGGACAGATTTTGTGAAGGAAACCGCAGTAAACGTACACCGTTATTGTAGGAACAAGAAACAAGACCACATAATATCGATCACAACTATTTCGAGTGGATTCAGTAAAAGATAACTTGAAGAAACTATCGCATGTCATATTTCTCAGCTGTAGGCTTCGTATCTCGCAGAAGGCCACTGTGAAATTCCAGAGTATTGCACATTTGCATACGGTGAACAACAGTTGAGAATAAATATTTTATATATTTATATAAAATGACACAGCAAATATCTAAAAAAAAAGGAAAAACATTTGAAGCGCGAATACAGCTGACTGTCGGTCTCGAGTGAATTCGTGGCACATGATAAATTTTTCTGTAGTACGACGTGTCCAGCTTCTTCGCAACACACAAGGATCCTATACTATGTGGAACCAGGTTAGACGGAATAAAGTTTCCACTCCGCCCGCTATAAAAGACAGAATCGGAATTCTGTCGTCTCCAGGAACAGTTGTTCAGAAAACTGCAAAAAGGAAAACTGGAGCCTTCATAAATAACAAATTCATCGTGTGCATTGTGGATAGCAGACACCAACTGTCATTTAAAATTGACGATTCAGTGCAAAACCAGTCGCTTTTTTGAATTTTTGCAAAGATCTATTTTCTGTACTATTATCTAGTTTTCGAGCAAATCGTCACATTGAAGTGTTATAGGAACATTATCTGGACTATGTACAGCTAGGCGCTATGGTCGTGGTGATTGCACCGTCTCGTGAATTACGTTGAAAGATGAGTGAAGCTGTCCGCAGATGAAGCTTTTGCATACAGAGACGTTGCAACGTTAGAAATTTGTAGCGAAAAGTAGGAAGAGTTGCTGCGGAGGATCGACGCTTGAAACTGCGGTTCGCGGTGGAGATTTATGTAAGGTACTGATCACAAATAGGCGAGAGGACATTATTTGATAAAATGATTTACGAATAATAACCAGAAAAAGTCACATCCAGTAAGTCCCTGGGAGTATGCGTACGGGGTGATTTAAAGTGGAACTACCATAAACCGCACGAGATGCATATACGAGACACATCAGTGGAGGAATGCTCAGCACGTGTAGTCTATTGACGAAAGAGGTACGATCTCACAACCGTCCTCCGACCAGTACTTGAATATTGGGACCTTTCAAGTGAGGCTTAATAGACCACAGAGAGAAGGTCCAAAGAAGAGCAGTGCGTTTCGTCGCGGGTTAGTCTAGTAAACACGAAAGCGTCACGGAAATGCTCGTAGAATTCCCAGTGGCAGAAGCTACAAGAGAGGCATTGTTCATAAAAGTGCAATTTACTGTTAAATTGGCTGGCTCTGAGTACTCTGCGACCTAACTTCTGAGGTCATCAGTCGCCTAGAACTTAGAACTAATTAAACCAAACTAACCTAAGGACATCACACACATCCATGCCCGAGGCAGGATTCGAACCTGCGACCGTAGCGGTCGCTCGGTTCCAGACTGTAGCGCCTAGAACCGCATGGCCACTCCGGCCGGCACTGTTGAAATTCTGAGCGCGTTCGTTCCAAGGAGATTCACAAACATACTGTTTCCCCCTAGTTAGATTTCATGAAACGACCGTGAAGGTGAAAACTACATAAATTTGAGCCCGTACGGAAACTACCACCAACTTACCTTACCCTCGTATCATTTGCCACTGCAACAGGAAAGAGAAAACGTGACACTTGCCACCAAGTAATCTTCGCCACAAACCCAAGAGTACAGGCGTAGATGTAGATGTTGCCTATTACACTGCATCGGTCTCTAATGCAAATTTCAGATAGACGTACCAGCGGGGTTTCGAGATTCAGTAAAACTGCGCAAATTTTTCCAACATGGAAAACAAGCATGACAGATCGATCGCCAAGGTGACATGAAATATGGTCAGCGAACTTCAGACTGTGGAAGAATACTCCTGAAAGGAGAAGGTAAACATGCACCAATACATTTTGTTTTTATATAACCTTTCAACAGAGGCATTCCTTCTTCCTCCAAGCTGCGGAAGTTGCTGAGAATTAAATGCGATATTTGAACAATGACGGTATTTTGCTGCAACAATTTCCTAATTTGTTCTTGCTTTCTGTAGTACAAATTTATTAACTAACTCATTACAATTTACAGGGAAGTTTCTCTGAAAAAAATGTAAACTCCCTGTTTTCGAGGCACCCAGAAGTTGGGACCGAGGGCGCAGGATCGCTGCTTCCGCCGTAATTCGGTCACTGCATTTCATTTTCGCACAATGAAGGCTTTTAGGGAACTTGTTTACATCCTTGATGACAGTTTCTCACTGAATCAGGCCTTGGTCTTAGTCATACTTGTGCGTCTGGAGTTTCGTACGCTGCTGTGGAAAACTAAATATCAATATTTGCATTAGCTACCTTGTCAATTCAAACACCCATGGCTGTAGTATAATTGTAAGGTTTATGATTCAAACAGAATGCAGCCGCAAGTATGGTAAAAAAAAGTTTAATCAGACTTTTGCTTCTTTCCGGTTTATTACAAATTCACCTTCAGATGGTTACTACGAATTTCCTTGCTTTCCTGCTGGGGCCTCCTTTTGTACTCTGTTATTTGTTTGGTCTGCTACGATAAAACTGTCATTCACAATTCACTGAACGTAATAGATATTTTTTTTTCTTTCTGAAAACATGAAATGTGTCGAAATTTGAAGTAATGTGTGTTTCTGTGCGACAAATTCACGACGAATTTTTCGCATAGAAATACTCGGTGTACACCATTATAATCGGACGGTTTTATGAGCTGATGTTAGAGACAATAATTGTCCCCTCCCGGCGTCCTACCGTAATGAACTGAGTGAACATCGACTTTGTGCTTATATAAATTTAGGAATCAAGAAGGTCCCTAATGTCAAAATACAACACACGACTATTTGCTGAAGTGCTCACTTCTAGATAGAGAGGCTGCAGCATACTACAGCAAAACGTTGAATGAGATTCCACAGGTGGTGTGGAGTAACATCCTCGTAACGCATTTACGAAGGGGAATTTTAGAACTCGCTATTGGTCCACCATTAAAGGAATGCAACGCTCAACTGTCACGGAATTCACTGCAACTGATGGGAATAACTATTTCTGGCATGGATCTTGTCCGAAAGATAATCTGATTTAAAGCTGAAAACTGTATTTCTTCGTATTAGCCACAAACCTTAAGCGAGAGTCTTTGTCATCAGTAAAATCATCACTTCTGGATATACTAATTAGCGATTTAGCAAATTCTTGGTACTACATCAACCAATTCACGTCATCTACGTTTCTTAGTCTCCAAAACATCGGATGGAAAGAACCAAGTTGTAGCATGCAAGACTGAACAAATATGATGCTACTGTCAATGAATATCATTGCATCGTTTCCTTAGACCATCTTTAATAAGGTATCGGATGCTCCGGCAGTTCATGTTGACCATCACGAAAGCAGGCTGCAAAAATAACGAAAAGAACCAGCGGCTCGGGTGTGTGGCAAGCAGCAGAGCAGCAGAGTTCGTCAGACACAAATCAAGTACAGACCTATCATACAGACTGATTCAGCTGCTCCTAATGATTTAGTTTTATGCCATCCGCAATAAAATAGCTAGCCTTCATAAACCATGCGTGAGATTTTCATATTCTCTCGCTCGCTATGCGCAAACTCTTAGTCCTACAGAAAAAAATGAGAAGGACCTTTTTGCAGACAATTCGATGTCTTTAAATTTTGTACTGGGATACATTTTCGCTGGAGGCCATGGTTTTCGAGATATTCAAGAAACGAACTTCACACTTCTACTCCACAGTCATCCCTCACCTGTCAAGATTTCTAGTATGTTGCTCGTGGCACACCCTCCTACAACTGCACCAAAATTTCCGACTACACGAACTATTCCCGATATTTTAATTTTTTTGGTCTCGATTGATTGATCTATAAGGCACCAGAATAGTCGGCTACTTCGTTGACGTAACAGATGTGCCTATGGAGGTAAGAACTAAAAACAACTTTTCCAAATATTACTCTAAACCTAATTACGTTGACAATTCGATCCAAACTTAATCCTTACAAGCACAGTAGTAGTTTCGTAGTCAGAAGGCCCGACGAATACAACAAAGTAATTGTTTCTTTTGTGCTGTTAAAATTCGGAAAACTGCTTGTAAAATTTACGTTTGCGTAAATTTTACCTATCTGTACGTGCTCCGCTAACCTGGTGGCGTAATAAGGCCAGTCAATGAATCCACGAAAGGTCGAATGCGGCAATTCGTGCTGTCCCAAATATTTGTACAGTGGTAGAAAGGAATGCCATGAACAACATACTAGAATGCCTGACCCATGGGAGCTGAGTGTGGGAGTGGGAATGCGTTTCAGTCACTTCTGTATGTTTTATTTGGACAACTCGGTAACTACGGCCTCTAGCGAAAAATTATCCCAGTAAAAAAAATTGCTACATTAATTTTCCTACAAAAAGGAAATTTAAAATAAACCGCATTTAAGTAGTGCTCCATGATGGCCATTTACAGATAAGGCAATACAATTTTCAAACTACTGACGGGATTTCAGCCAGGCAATGTTTACAGCAACCGCTGTGCCATTTTCAAGGCGCGCGCGCGCACACACACGCACACACACACACACACACACACACACACACACACACACACTCTCTCTGAATACTTGTGCCACCTAAGATGACCAGAGTCAGAGGTATTGATAGCGAAAGACTACGAACTAGCAAGTGAGTTAACAGATGACTGTCCCTCCGTTGGCGCTCGATGTAAACATTACCTGGCTGAATTCCCGTAAATCGTTTGAAAATTGTATACGCCAGGAGAAACTCAGGTCTCGCAAGGTAATACATTAGTAAGAAGTATTTAGTTCGATAACGTAAGGAAGTATGCTACTCTTTTGAGATACATTACCAAACATTTATGGAATAAGAGCTACACACAAGCAAGCTCTTGAAGTTTAGTACAAATTTAGCTTGGTATCTGACACATTTATATAAGAGGTTAAACATTTGGGTAACGACAGTGTTTACTATATTTCCCGAGCTGACGTCAGTTTCAGTTACGAGTAGTGATGGAAAGCTGTTCCTTATGAAATTTTACAACTGATAATCTGCAGAAAAGCTCATGAGAGGAACTGCGTCTCTGTAATAGCCAATTCCTTATACAGTTGTCTACTACGATATCGTGGACAACAACTGATTATTCTTATTGCATGTTTTTTCTGCATTGAAACTTTCTTTAATGAAAGGTAAAGCCGTCGTCAACAGGAAGGTCGATTCAACACCATAGCTCTTTACTTGGCATGGTGTTGTATGTGGTACGCTGTTGCCTTCTTCCAACCTTTGACGTTGTGTTGAGTGCGCGAATGTACGGACTGTGGCACGAACTTTACCTCGAATAAATGTAATTTCTAATGTGTATACTGTATATGTGATATCGTATACCAAAGCTGTAATTACTCCCTTATCTGGCTAAATGGTCAATGCTAAATTCCAATAAATTATACGTATATACGAGTAGAAAAACTTTTGTAGTAACTTATGAGTTAGTTGTAGAGGAAGTACAGTTTAACTTGGGATATGGAACTACTACGTACTCATTTTTTGCACTTGCAATGTCAGAGGTGCCAGAAGTGAAAAGTGACAAAAAAATCTGTAGGACTGATGATATCAGACCCGAAAGCTAATGTATTCACAACCTGGAACTTAACCTTTTTTTTCGTTCGCAAGTGCTTTACAGACATTTCATTTTGTTTACAAAATAGTTTTCATATAACAATTTCAATTCTACACAAGAAACTATTCGTAGTGCAACGAACAATAAATTTAAATGCGGTAAATGAAAGCAGCGTATTCCAAATCCTAGTCTGCTCTTCTGAGTACTTATGTGGAAGACGTTATCTCGTCTTATAAATGAATCGCCGTACATACAAGTTCTTCAGTCCGTTCTAAGGCAATGTTTATTATACAGAGTGATTCTAAAGTGATGTCCCATAGAGCAAAGTCTATATTGGTGATTCAATAGTCTTGCTCCATAGGATAATGTCATATTCAGCGGCATGACGAGAACAGTTATTCAGAGAAAGGAAGTCTAGTAAACATGGGCTCTAAAAACCTTAAGAACTACGAAAACGTTCATTTTCGCCACTGTGAAATGTATCATCTACTGAAGAAGTGCACAAAACTCACGTTATGCATTTTATAGCCCACATTTACTAGACTTTACGGCTTCGAATGATCATTCCTGCCTGCTATATCCCTTTATGTGACCGTCCTATTGGGCCAGACTATTGAATCACCAATGTAGAAAAATGGTTCAAATGGCTCTGAGCACTATGGGACTCAACTGCTGTGGTCATAAGTCCCCTAGAACTTAGAACTACTTAAACCTAACTAACCTAAGGACATCACACACATCCATGCCCGAGGCAGGATTCGAACCTGCGACCAATGTAGACTTTGTCCTATGGCACATGACTTTTGAATCACCCTGTATAGCGATTAAGATAGGCACCCTCTCACCGATCATTACGTAGAATAAAATAAAAATAAAGTTATGGAGCGCGCGATGTTTAGTGCTCAATTGTTCTCATTTCAAATCTTTGTTCCGTCTCACAAGGGAACCTCCCCATCGCACCCCCCTCAGAATTAGTTATAAGTTGGCACAGCGGATAGGCCTTGAAAAACTGAACACACATCAATCGAGAAAACAGGAAGAAGTTGTATGGAACTATGAAAAAATAAGCAAAATATACAAACTGAGTAGTCCATGTGTAAGATAGGCAACATCCAGGTGGGTGTAAACACATGAGCGCCGTGGTCCCGTGGTTAACGTGTGCAGCTGCGGAGCGATAGGTCGTTGGTTCAAGTCTTCCCTCGGGAGAAAATTTTAATTTTTATTTTCAGACAATTATCTTCGCTCTCCAAAATTCCAGGACATGTTCAGATTTGCTTGGACATATGCAGTATTTGACGGTTTACACACGGAAAAATTTGAAAACGTTAAAAACGTATGTTTTAACTGTGCGACTGTGAAACTGTTGCATTCATTTGTTGCAGTTTATGTGACAAACTCTTATGTTTTCACACTTTTTCGGAAGTGATTATCACATCCACAATAAAACCTAAATTGGGCAAGGTAGAAGAATCTTTTTACCCATTCACCAAGTGTACAAGTTAGGTGGGTCGACAACATATTCCTGTCATGTGAAGCACATGCCGTCACCAGTGACGTATAGAATATATCAGACGTGTTTTCCTGTGGAGGAATCGGTTGACCTATGACCTTGCAATCAAATGTTTTCGGTTTCCATTGGACAGGCACGTCCTTTCGGCTACTAATCGCACGGGTTTGCGGTGCGGTCGCAAAACACAGACACTAAACTTATTACAGTGAACAGAGACGTCAATGAACGAACGGACAGATCATAACTTTGCGAAAAATTTTCACTCTTAGGAAGATTTGAACCAGGAACCTCTCGTTCCGCAGTTGCTCACGCTAACCACGGGACCACGGCGCTCCTGAACGCAGATTGTCCTAGACGTTGCTTATCTTGCACATGGACTATATATATTTTGCTTATTTTTTCATAGGTCCACACAACTTCTTCCTGTTTTCTCGATTGATCTGTGTTTAGTTTATCAAGGCCTATCCACTGTGCCAACTTATAACTAAATCTGAGGGGGGTGCGATGGGGAGGTTCCCTTGTCAGAAAGCACCACTTGAGTCCGAGGTCGCAGAAGGTAAATGACGTTTACGGCATTCGACGCCGCACATATTGTCTACCACACAACCACAATATTGGCTGCTAATGACAAGGGTCAGGACTGTAGGTATCCAATCGTGAGCACAACATGAGGCTACGGAGGGTAGTTGAACTGCGTAGTCGACGAGTAACTCATAACAGTGCTACTGGTGTTGATACAAAGCAGAGTAACGGCAACGATAAGCAAAGTAAACATTGCATTATATCTGCAACAACAGTAGCCGAAGTTGACATTTAGTCAGAAAGCAATCCAAGAAACTTCGCAGAGTGAGAAAGAAGTGGCAGAAGAAATATTAGCGCTTCTGCAAGATGAGTCAGTGGAATGTGTGGCGTCGTATACGCTCGAATGTGCGGACAACGTACATGAGAAGAAAAGTAACAATACGTGCTTAACAAGTGAAAGTGATATTGGAGAAGGTGTCGAGCCATGTAGTTCATCATCCTTGTCGGGCCGGGACCCACAAATCCTGTGTCCAGTAAAACGTAGTTAAGGACCATCGTTGTCCAAGGAGCATGTACTGACCATAGTTACGCACATGGAAGATCATCCGCTGAATTTCGAATAAGCCTGCAGCAATATCACCGTGTAGTGCATAAGAAAAACTATGGGTATTCAAGGGAGGACAATGCGCACATGTTACCAACACTGATTTTTGCGCGTTTCAGTTGTGCTCGATACAATTTACAGGATATGCATGATAGTGACCTACTACGTTATGCACATCAAACTTAGCGCAACATAGATTATAGTGACCAGAAAGGAAGCAGTGTATTGTATTGTATGTGAACCGGGGACCTAGAAACGACGGAGAGGCTCCGTTCCCGCCGCAGCCGCAGTGGTCCACAACCCCATGACGACTACCGCAGTCCACTTCACCCCTCCGCCGCCCCATACCGAACCCAGGGTTATTGTGCGGTTCGGCCCCCGGTGGACCCCCCAGGGAACGTCTCACACCAGACGAGTGTAACCCCTATGTTTGCGTGGTACAGTAATGGTGGTGTACGCGTACGTGGAGAACTTGTTTGCGCACCAATCGCCGACATAGTGTAACTGAGGCGGAAAAAGGGGAACCAGCCCGCATTCGCCGAGGCAGATGGAAAACCGCTTAAAAACCATCCACAGACTGGCCGGCTCACCGGACCTCGACACGAGTCCGCCAGGCGGATTCGTGCCGGGGACCAGACGCTCCTTCCCGCTTTGGAAAGCAGTGTATGGTTGCAGAACTTCAGACGGTGCCACAGAATTGGGACAGGTAAAATAACTAAATTTCAAACAAAACGCCGACTAGACGATGCACAGCAAACTGCGGAATTGGACCGAAAATTTGTAGATGAGAAACAAACCCATCCTATCGTTCAGTAAGGGCTTTGTTTTTAACTCCGAGCAATCTGGATTTGAAGAGGAAATGCATATGAAAGGAACACTCGAAATCATAGGTACCACGAGAGTTGTGTCCAGATCAACAAACATCAGTGCTTCAACGCATTCGTATGCAAGTATGTCGACAGTGTCTGGATAGTAAATTGGCTCGAAAGTTATTTATTGTGTTCCGAGAAATTGGAGGTGCTGTACCCCTACGATTCTTTCTCATGCGCGTGATCTTGCAAGGGCGGTAGGGAATATTTACATCATAGCAAGCATGAGTGGGAAAATGGGCGTAAGAGAATTGTAACTATGGTATGAGCACTGCTTTTCGCCAGTAGCAGGTCAGAATAACTTGCTTTTGCTTCGTTCCTGGTCTACGTATAAAAATCGCACTCCTTCAGAGCAAACGATCCCTCCTGAAAAGTGTGCGACATTGCAGTTCATACCGCCTGGAGCAAGTCGGTAAATTCAACGTGTGGGTGATTGTTTTTTCCGTGTCTATAAAATAGTAACGCGAGTTTCATTATATGCTCCCGATAGACTGTTTCGCATTCAGTTGCATTCCATCAGTTCTTATCACCCCGTTATACCAGTACGATTCTACAGTATGTGCAATCTCTGTGAGTGGATACCTAACTGAACGTCCTGCACTATTTGTAACTCGTAAGGAGCTCGTCTTCGATCTTGATGGTGCGAACTATCGTAATCAGTGGCGCGCCATTTTTGATTCAGTGTTCATGAAAGTGAATGGTTTGTTTTGAACATTTCTTGAATGTCGACGACGTCCATTCTGTGAAGTTTAATAGATACATCCCATAGAAGGTTGATCCCTGCAGCTCCCGGACACTTGTTCTCTGTCGCCCTCCCGTTGCACATGTTGAGTCACTAGCAGCTAATATTTTTTCCTGTCATAACTGTTAACGCAACACTTTCAAATGAGCCTTGTTAGAGATTGAACTTGTGATCCCGCGCTCAAGGGGTTCCTTGTCAGTTGCATTACACTCTATTCCGTTCCTTGACTAGCACGAAGTTATTGATCCAAGCTCAAATTCCGCTACAGAATAAACACGTCTTGCGGGCCCCAGTTGCCACTTGCTTTCCGCGGTGGGTCTCATGAAAGAGGACCACAATGCAGACTTTTCTATCACAGAGTAATTGGAGTCGAACGCACGATCTTCGGAACAGCACCGCTGACCATTAAAGTAATGACGAGGGGAGGCACGACGTTGCGATCACGGATTTACTTCAAACTCTGTACACGGTGTGGTACACTACTCTGGCAGCTCCTAGAAAATCACAAGAGAAGTTTTACGCGTTTTACACATCTGTGCGATGGCGACGTCCACAAAAATACAATATGGTCACGTGGTAGCCGGCACGGTAACAAAAAACTGAGTAAATGGATCAACAACGAACTTTAATAGGTGTCGTGGAAAGTCCACCCCGAACAAATGGAACTAACAATAAAGACCAAAATGAGACAAAAATTTTAAAAAAGTGGTTAGCATTCTCGCGTTACCAAGCGAATTGTGGACCAGGCGACGGTTGGAATCAAGCAACCATTAACTTGTTTTAATCTACACTTTTTTTCATCACTGCTGACATTACGTAAGTCATGTGATGTTTTAGAGGTAATATAATGAAAAAAACCACGCGCATTTTCATAAAGGTTTAGTGAATTTCATATGTCATTTGACTATTTACCATTTGTATTTAACTTTTCAAGGACGAGGTGCTGGCTTGGAAAGCTCAAGTCAAAATTTGATGCCGTTATTAACAATCAGTAGTATAGTAAGTCACAAATGCGCCAGGCCACAAGAGTAATGCACAATTACTCGTCGACACACGTTGGAGAATGGTATTTGTCATAACGATGTGGAAAACAAATTGTAACTTCATGCAAAAACACGTGGCTCTTTCATTATATTGTGTCTCAAATGTCAAATTAAATAGTATGAAAAAATAGATAATTATGTTTGAGCGGGAGTCGAACTGTCGCCTCATGCACATTCGTCTTACGAAGTTGGAGCACGAACCACTTTTTTGTGCATTTTGTTCGTTGTATTTGGTCGTAGCGGACGTCACATGACATCCGTTGAAGTTCGTTGTTGATCCCTTCACTCAGTTTTTATTACAGAGACCAGCCAGCGCTCTGGCTCAATACGTTGAGCTACGGTGCCGGCTAAAGTATATGACCTTTCCAGGATTCGAACATAAGACCTCATCCACTTGACCACAATGACTTCCTACAGTCTGGAACCGTGCGACCGTACGGTCGCAGGTTCGAATCCGGCCTCGGGCATGGATGTGTGTGTTAGTTAGGTTTAAGTAGTTCTAAGTTTTAGGGGACTGATGACCTCAGAAGTTAAGTCCCATAGTGCTCACAGCCATTTGAACTTCCTACAGACGTCGCCTTTTGTAAGATACATCAGTTACATAAACAGACGCGTAGAACTTCTCTTGCGATTTTCTCGGAATTGTCAGATAAGTGCGCCTTACTACTTGCCCTTTATGTTGTTTTAATGGCCTACTAAAGGCATACAAAGTTTGAAGTAAATCTGTGATCCTAAAGGGCTGTTTTAATGGAAGGCAACTATACGTCCGTGCGCAGCTGCAAATTACGGCCGCAAAGCGGAGCAGTGCGAGCATACAATCTAAGTATAGAAGGGATCGAGCCGGGCAATAACTGGGTCGCGATGCGGCGACGTAAACAAACGCCGGCAGGCAGCTGCTGCGTCACCGGCGCGGCACGTGCACGCTGTGTATTCGGGCAGGCGCCCAACTGCAGCGCGAAAACAAGGAAGGCCCCCTGCTGGTGCGCTCGCACCGGCCGTGACCGACGCCCGACCGCTAGCGGTTACGCCACGAAGCGCCGTCTGCCCACGTCACAGCAGGTGCGGAGCGGCAAATTCCCGCTACAGTTCGCTGTTGCCGTTAGTGCAACTTACCACAATACGACGCCTGTTGAAAAAATTCCGGAACTTTGTCCACAAAATTTTCCCACGCTTACCTTTTACTCATTGCGCGTGGTCTCCTCCACAGTTGATACACCGCTCCCAATGCCGTTTCCACTTCCGGGACCAGTATTGGTAAGCCTCTTGCTGGATGGCGCTAAGCGCAGTCTGCGAATTTTCTTTTACCTCGTCCATCGTTGCAAAGTCCGCCCCCGGTAGCTGAGTGGTCAGCGCGACAGAATGTCAATCCTAAGGGCCCGGGTTCGATTCCCGGCTGGGTTGGAGATTTTCTCCGCTCAAGGACTGGGTGTTGTGTAGTCCTAATCATCATCATTTCATCCCCATCGACGCGCAAGTCGCAGAACTGGCGTCAAATCGAAAGACTTGCACCCGGCGAACGGTCTACCCGACGGGAGGCCCTAGTCACACGACATTTATTTATTTATCGTTGCAAATCTTCGTCCTTGTAACGGGGTTTCCAACCTTGGAAATAAAAAAAATTGCCGCAGGGGCCAGGTCTGGAGAATATGGAGGATGAGGCAGCACAGTGATTTCGTTTTTTGGGCAATAGTCACGCACAAACAGAGACGAATGTGCGGGTGCGTCATCAAGGGGCAAGAGTCATGAATTGTCTCGCCACATTTCAGCCCATTTCATTCTCACATTTGCTCGCAGGCGTCGCAACACGTTCCGATACCATCGATTAACAGTTTGTCCTTGTGGTACGAATTCATGATTAACTAACCCTTGAAGCCGCGCGGGATTAGCCGAGCGGTCTAAGGCGCTGCAGCCATGGACCGTGCGACTGGTCCCGGCGGAGGTTCGAGTCCTCCCTCGGGCATGGGGGTGTGTGTTTGTCCTTAGGATAATTTAGGTAAAGTAATGTGTAAGCTTAGGGACTGATAACCTTAGCAGTTAAGTCCCATAAGATTTCACACACATTTGAACATTTAACCCTTCCAAGTCAAAGAAAACTATCAGCATGGCTTTGACATTTGACCTGAGCTTAATTTCGTCTTGGAGAACCTTTCCCGACGCACTGTGAAGACTGAACCTTTCTCTCAACGTCATAACCGTAGACCCACATCTCACGACCAGTTATGAGTCTCTTAAGGAACATCTCGTTCTCATTTGCGTGATTCAAAAGCTCTCCAAAAATTGCGAGGCAAAGGTCTTTCTTGTCTTGACTGGCGAGTGTTGGACGAACTTGGCGGCAACACAATGCATTCCAAGGTGCTGTGTCAGCATTTTATGACATGTTCCAACTAAAATGTTACATTCCTCTCCAATCTCTCGGACAGTCAGTCTTCGAGTGGTACGCACAATTTCGTTGACGTTCCTGACATGAGCATCGGTGGTAGAAGTCGAAGGACGTCCTGATCGAGATCATCTTTTAACGTCCGTCCGACTGTTTTTAAACCGTGTAAACCATTCATAACACCGAGTGCGGCTTGAGCACTCATCACCGTAACCCCCCTCCATCATTTGGTGTGTCTATGTAAAGGTTTTCTTGAATTTCACGAAAAATGTAATGCAGACGCGTTGCTCCTCTAACTCTGCTATCTCGAAATTATCGACACAACGTTATATTCGATACGGCACTGAACAATAATTAACAGACATACAACACTGAAACTTCCGGCAGTTATACATTAAACAGAGGCGTGTGCAGAGATGCTAATGGCATTTCGCTCCAACACATCATTGGGGCGAAATTACGAATGTTCCGAAATGTTTGGAACAGACCTAGTACACTGCGGCGCATGGTTGACAAAATTTTGTTTATGAAGTGATGAAGTCGAATATATTACAAAAGATGATGCAAGAATAGAAATGATAAATAAGACACGGTGCCTGGACTACTATAAGAAACAATGGCCAAACTGCTGGAGAAAGATGTAACATCCTGCATCTACATATATACTCCGCTAGCCACCAATCGGTGTGTTGCTGAGGGCACAATTCGCGCCAAAGTTATATTCCTCCTCCTCCCTCCCCCCCTCCCCTATCCCACTCGCGGATTGTGCGAGGGAAAAACGACTGTCTGAACGTCTCAGTACGAGCTCTAATTTCCCTTATCTTTGGATGGCGATCATTGCGCGATTTGAAAGTTGGTGGCAATAATATATGCTCTACATCATCGGCGAAGATATGATTTCGGAATTTAGTGAGCAGCCCCTCCCGTTTAGCGGGTCGTCTATCTACAAGTGTGTCCCACTTCAAACTTTCAATGAGATTTTTAACGCTCTCGCGATGGCTAAATGTACCATTCACGAACCTTGCCGCTCTTGTTTGGACGTTCTCAATCTCTCGAATCAGACCCAACTGGTAAGGGTCCCATACAGACGAACAATACGCTAAGACTAGAGCAGTTAGAGGAGCAACTAAGCAATTCCCTGTGTTGAAGGACTGCGCCGCTTCAGGGTTCTACCAATAAACCGCAATCTAGAGTTCGCCTCGCCCATTACTTGTGTAATCTGATCATTCCATTTGAGATCATTTCGAATAGTCACACCCAGGTACTTGCGGATGTTACCACTTCTAAAGACTGGGCATTTATTTTGTACTCGTACATTAATGGGAATTTTCGCCTTGTTATACGCAGTAGGTTACACTTACTAATATAAAGAGATGACTGCCAGTCATTACACCACGCATTTATTTTCTGCAAATCATCATTGATTTGTTCACAACTTTCGTGTGATACTACTTTACTGTAGACTACAGCATCATCGGCAAACAGCCTAGTGCCGCTGTCAATACCATCAACCAGATCGTTTATGTAAATCGTAAAAAGCAGCGGACCTATTACGCTGCCCTGGGGCACACCTGAAGTTATACTTGTTTCTCTTGAAGCCTCCGTTCAGTGGCACCAGGGTGTAATGTGTATACTCAGGTATTGTGCTGGTCATTCATTTGTTATGGTCATCAACGATCCTTTGGCGCTCTGGAGACTTGTCTGTGCTCCCTCCGTTTCTCCTCTGTAGACTGAGTTTAGAGGTAACCAGTGAATACAACATTCATTACAGACTACAAGAAATCCCCACTGACGAGTACGTACTCCTGCTGAAGAACTGCAGCCAAAGAACGGGGTCGCTTGGTGGGACGGCAGGTAGCTAGATGGACGCATCAAAGAATTGCTGCACATATAGGGCACTATACATCGGCAATATGTCGCTGCTTTCAGAAATGGTCTGTGGAACATTCCCACAACTGTGGACCAGGTTCTGAACGTTCGCGTAGTTGTAGCCGCACATCAAGATGGACGCATTGTTCGAGCAGCGTTGGCCGATTTAACGTCATCCAGGGACGACATATGAAGACACGTCGCACCTGCTTGTCACCAGAGTCCGCTGGGAACTGTCTGCTTGGAGCAGGACGAAGATTACGTATCCCTCTGGACAACTATCGCTGATACCACGACAATGGCACACACAGATACTCTGATGCAGTGAAAGAGTCGACCGGGGATAAAGCGGCGCTTTGTCGTCTTCAGTGACGGCAGTGGGTTCTGTCTGCGAATGATGAACGAAGACGTGTGCGGCTTAGACTTGGTGAGCACCATATTCCGGGCACCATTGTTTTACATGTCTGAATTTGCTATCACATTTTTCTACAATTATGAAATACCTGTCATATTACTTGCTAATGAAATGACCTTATACTTGAGTGCGTTGAATGTTTTTCGGCAGTTTAAAAATCTCAACGGAAATGATAGGGACGAAGAAGAGGAAGATACGACAGTAGATAAAATAAAAGTGCAAGGTGTAATGTTATAAACACAAAAAACAGCGGGCAGTGATGGACTTAACAGAGAACTAATTAATTATGCATCTCCCACACAGGAGTCCAGATTTCTCAACTATATTAACAGATGCTGGATAAGTATGCAAATTCTAGAGGCTGGAAATTAGCTACAACAACACACATTTCCAAGAGAGGAGACAGAAGCAACTGCGAAAACTGTAGGGGCATCTCCTTGCTAAATACTGGACATAAAATATATTCTAAAATATTAACACAGATTAGTAGTAACAGTTCACGATATACTGCTGGAAGACCTAAAGGTCATTAAGAAAGGTAGATCGTGCAGAGATTATACGTTCGCCGTAACACAAATCATTGAGAAACAGACTTCAATAGAGACACATTTTTTATCCTAGACTGTGTAAGCTTTCGATAAAGTAAATGGAGAAAAGCTGTGGAAATCACCTCGGGGTATGACCATGCGGTGCATTTGACCTGCGGTAGTCGCACGGTGGCGCTGGCAGCAGTCCACACACGCAGAGATGTGTTGGTGCACGTCACAGTACGGTGTAGCGAGTAAGGGTGCAGACGTTTTTAGACGTGCTAATGGTGATTGTGTGTTGAAAATGGCTCAAAGAAAACATACTGATGACATTATGAGGGGTAGAATACTACGGCGACTGGAGGCTGGTCAAACACAGCAGGTCCTATCACGTGCCTTCCGTGTGCCACAAAGTGTGATCTCATGATTATGGCAACGATTCCAGCACACAGGAAACTTGTCCAGGCGCTACAGTATGGGACGTCCTGAGTGTACAACACCACAAGAAGACCGATATCTCACCATCAGTGCCCGCAGACGCCACGGAGTACTGCAGGTATCCTTGCTCGGGACCTTACCGCAGCCACTGGAACAGTTTCCTCCAGACACACAGTCTACAGACGACTGAACAGACATGGTTTATTCGCCCGGAGATCTGCTAGGTGCATTCCACTGAACCTTGGTCACAGGAGAGCCCGTAAAGCCAGGTGTCAAGAGCACAGTACATGGTCATTGGAACAGTGGTCCCAGGTTATGTTCACGGTCGAGTCCAGGTATAGTCTGAACAGTGATTCTCGCCGGGTTTTCATCTGGCGTGAACCAGGAACCAGATACCAACCCCTCAACGTCCTTGAAAGGGACCTGAATGGAGGTTGTGGTTTGATGATGTGGTGGGATTATGATTGGTGCACGTACACCCCCGCATATCTTTGACTGAGGGACTGTAACAGGTCAGGTGTATCGGGACGTCATTTTGCACCAGTATGTCCGCCTTTTGAGGGGTACAGTGGGTCCCAACTTCTTCCTGATGGATGATAACGCACGGTCCCACCGAGCTGTCACCGTGGAGGAGTACCTTCAAACAGAAGATATCGGGCGAATGGAGTGGCCTGCCTGTTCTCCAGACCTAAACCCCATCGAGCACGTCTGAGATGCTCTCGGTCGATGTATCGCTGCACGTCTTCAAACCCCTACGACACTTAAGGAGCTCCGACAGGCACTGGAGCAAGAATGGGAGGCAGCTACTCGACCACCTGATCCAGAGTATGCCAACCCGTTGTGCGGCCTGTGTACGTGTGAATGGTGATCATATCCGATATTGATATCGGGGTACATGCGCAGGAAACAGTGGCGTTTTGTAGCACATGTGTTTCGGGACGGTTTTCTCAACTTATCACCAATACCGTGGACTTACAGATCTGTGTCGTGTGTGTTCCCTATGTGCCTATGCTATTAGCGCTAGTTTTGTGTAATGTCACGTTGTGTCGCACCACATTCTGTAATTATCCTTAATTTATGAGCATGAGTGTATAACAGAGCTTGTCGTGGATAGAGCACGAAAATACTTGGAAAATGGATTACGTCTACAAAGTGTTTACAATATAATGCACAAACGTGTGGACTAGTAACAGATGCCGTACTAGTGGTCACAGGTTTGCCTTACAGGAGAGTGTCAAGGAGATACTGAAAAACCTGAACTGGCAAACGCTTGAACATGAACTCCGAGTATCCCGTGAATGGCTGTTTACAAAGTTTCAAGAACCAGCGTCACAAGACTCATCTGGGAATATACCACTAATCCAACGCATTGCTACCGCAGAGCCCGTTAAGGATAGTCAGTAAAACTGTCTTTATTAATTCGGAGACTGATGTGCTTTACACCTTTTGCAACGTATGTTGGGCATGTATTCTCCTGTCAGACACTTCAAAACGATGGGTGCGTACCGACAGTTCTCCTCAAAGTAGCTTTAAAATTCATCGATTGAAGGGCTGATCTCAAAACTTTCCTAGGATAAAGCAGTTCGCTAATACGACGCAGTGGACCAAGGCCGTAGCAAACGCTTGCGGTAAGTTTCAGCCAGCAGTGAATGACGCTCGCTTTTCCTTTGTTGCACGCGAAATGTTTCTATCCTTCGAATAAACAGCAGTATTAAACACAAGAAGTATACTCCATGTCGAACATATGCAAAAACAAAAATCTTACAGCCTCAACCGTACGAAATACTCGTCTGTGACGAATAGAATATTTTTCATGAGAACAATATTGTGAAAACTGTGCTAAACTAAAGAATGACTGTCATCTGCACGTTGATTCAGTGTTTAGAAAATAAACTGTTGTCCATCGGTGGATACTCAGTTTTCCGTAATTTTTTTAATACACTTGCACTAAACAACGCTCAAACTCTAAGTACGAACACTTCACAAATTGCTTTTACTATCGAGTATTAACAACGCTAGCTGCATCCCTTCAAACCTCAATGATTCGGGTGCACGAAGTGAAAGGTGTGGGGAAAATAAACATCTTAAACTGCCTCAAAACGTATTGTTGATAGTAGTCTTCCGAGGTTTATTGTCTTATTAGACAGATACATTGCTCAGACAGGAAGAGAAATTCAATGAAGTGCTTCTCTCCTTTTCCATGAAAGCGAGAAGGCGACTTAAAAGGTCCGAGACGGTATTTATCACAGTCAGGCTATAAATAAATAAATAATTTCTTCAACAAGAAATCCTTTATTGATAGTTTCACTGCCTCCGATTTTTTATAATAAACATGAACATTACAACTGACATGCATCAATAATCAGAACTCTTCAATCATAAACGCGTAACTTCACTGCCTTTGCGCATACAAACCAAGCGCACAAAAATTCTTTAAATCTTGTACATTCCTGTCAAATTTCGCTCTCGAGATTCCAGGTAATTACAGTGTCTTTAGTATGAATAATTCACCTTTTCATGAAAATAAATATTTGTTGTTTCCTCTCACTCCATTGTAAATATCTTACTAAGTCATAATTACTGACATCGTTACTGTTAACGTATTTTTTTTTTTTATCGCAAACGTCTCCAATGCTAAGAAGTATGTTCCGTCCAAAAAAGTGGAGCAACACAAAGCAGCATAGCATATTCAAAACTGCAAATATTACAAAATCTCCGTGATGATCATCAAATATTTATTATCGAGGAGAATGATGTCCAAAATGAAGGAGACGAAGTCGGATCATTCACTTACACTTGGGTCCGCTGACTTACTGACTGGCTCCCTTCCTCTAATCGTAATACAGAGGGTGAAAATGTGACTGCAGTTGAATTTTACAGTGGTAAACAGATATGTAAGTATTATTTACGGAATATTCACAAGTGAATTTCGAAGGCGATCCTCCATTCCTAATTTTGCGCGCATCTAACAAAGAAACACCCGATGCTTGTACCACATCTCTGCAAAACTACGATGCAGATTTGTCGTCATTAGAACATTTTTTTCTTTCTTCCATCAGTCACCGTATTTCTAAAATACATCTCACATTTTATATTATTGCGCACTGCGTCAAAGAAATTTGCGAATCACTTACCACTTGTTTCGGAGATGTCATTTTTCTGGAGCAGACGTTGTCTTCTCGCAGCTGGCGATGCACAATGGCCAGCACTGAATCAGCTGGCTGCTGCGCGACCTTGAAATCGTTTGTTTTGGTTCAGTAGCACTTGTTATAGAAGTCAAGCGCTGTGTGACGCATTTCACCGGTATCCTAGCGGCGACACACCGTACTAATCGCATATACAACTCGTCACAGATATCGATATTACTAATCGCATACACATCCCGCCAGATGTATCGATATTGTAGCAATAACTCGATACCTGTCTTGGCGATACAACTATCGACCAATTTCTATAGGCGAGAGGTCGAAAGCTTTAGTTTAGAATATATGAAAAAAAGTTTCCAAGCTAAAAATTCGGGTCTTTATGTATTGGCGCACTCCAGAGTCAATTTTTCTAAATAACCTAAAATACATATCGAAAGCCCCATGTAGGAGTTGTACAATATCCAAGCACTGTTAAAGACTTTGGAAACAAAGTTTCAACAATTCCATTTTATCTGTGTCCACAGATATATTTGTTCATCTTTGGGAACACACGTGAGGGGTTAAAGTGTTTTCTGTTTACGGACATAAATTAAAAATTAATATTGTTTTATTCGTATTTAATACCGACGTGTTCAAGAGAGAATATGTCGTTTTCATCAGATGATTCTAGCTTTTCAAGCTCGTCGTCCAGCAAAGACGGCGATAGTGACCTTCAAGAATTTTTGCTGATTGAGAAGCAAAAAGCTCAATTTAATGCTCAGGTGCGCCATTCATAACCAGCTTTTGTTCTTACGTGATACTTTTCTAACCACAGTGAATACAATAAAATATAATAATTTTTTAAACACGATATCTTTTTCTTACAGATCCACGAATTCAATGACATTTGTTGGGAAAAGTGCGTTGAAAAACCAGGAACCAAGCTCGACAGCAAAACGGAGACCTGCATTGCGAACTGTGTTGATAGATTTATCGATGTGTCATTACTAATAACCAATAGATTTGCTCAGTTGCTGCAAAAGAACGCGATGTGAAACACGCCTCGTGTGGGAAGAAAACAAAAGTGAACAGTCGTTTGTTACAGAAAAACCGTCAGATGAAAGTGCTTCCTGGTTTTCTTCTTCACACGCACACTTCAGTGTAGAGAAATATGCTGTACATATTGTTACATCAGCACTTATGTGTTGTGCTGCCCGTTGAAAAAAAGTTGTTGTAGGTGTGTTTGTGAGTTAAATAAATTCTTGTTTATAAAGTGTGTACCATATTATAAATGCATATGGTTGAGATTCAGTGTTGCAATCTTTCTGTCAGGGGAAAAAAATCTGGTAAAGAATGTCTTATTCTGAAAGACATCTCATCTGATTTCAGTCATATTACAGATGTTAGAGAATTATTCATTTATCTCCACCCACCCCCTTAAATTTTGGTAGTGGTGTCATATCTTTAGTGCAGACTGAGGTCTAGGTGACAGTTTGATTGCGAATTGGAGGAGCCAATGTATGTGAAAGCAGACAATTTGGTGTGGTAAGAAATTGACTGATAGCGAAGCCCAAGGTTTACATCCATGCCATATTGAAAAATGCGACTTTTATCTGTGCCATTGCAGGTCCTGTTCTGTAATGTGTTTTGATAATGTTTGTGTGTTGTTGGTGATGTCAACGGTTAGTTGTTTCTTAGGGCTGGTTCATATTTCTTTAATGGTAATGGTGTCATCATTTTACTGGCATAGGATCACATCGATAACTAATCTCCAACATTTCTGCAACTGTCACTATAATCTTTTCTTGGTCTGTTTTTTCTCATGTTAGCATTTTTACGGTAGTCTAGAAATTTTCGATTTGAGAGTTAGATATTCATTGTTATTACTTTCTGTTGCAGTATCCATTGTTTGTAAAGACATACCATCCCTTGGAAATTTCCTTGTGTAGTGAGTAATACAAAGATTACCATTTCTCGAGTGGTTAGTTTGTAGAGTCTTTTCAACAACGTTAAATTTCGTCCGTCAGTCAAAATGCTCCTCCATGGTCTTTCACTCGTGTGGCTGGTACCTTGCATAGGGTAGCTGCCATTTGGATACAAATGTAATTGTTTTGCATATTATATTTCCATCATACTCGTTAACTGAGGGGGAGAGAGAGAGAGAGAAAGAAAGAAAAGGGGGGGTAGTAAATTTGAGCCTAATCATCTTTTTGGATCACACAAACTATTTGACTTAATGGCATGAACCTTTCAGTATGCAAAGAAATGTTCCTTTGTTTGAACTTTCTTGGTGGATTGAAACTGTGTATCAAATCTGGACATGGATCCAGAGCCTTGGTTTTTGTGGACAATGCCCCTGACTTGGGTTTAAACCGTTGTCTTCCCGGAAGTGAGTCCAGTGAGCTATCATTGCGCCACCTCGTGCAGTCTCTGCCCTTTGTGAGCACACATTTTTTATCTGAGTTATCCAGGCAGGGAATATGACTCATCCTCACAGCTTCACTTTTGCTACAATACTACTTTTCATTTACCTTCCAAACTCTTCAGAAGGTCAGAGCACTCCTGATGAAATAGTGTGGAGGTCTGGCTTAGCAGTGGTCAAAATAATTGTTTTATAGTGAATCTCTCTCTCTGTAGTGAAATGTGTGCTATTCTCAAACTTCCTGGCAGATTAAAAATGTGCACTCATAAAAGATAGAGACTGCATGAGGTGGTGCTGAGGTGAGCACACTGGACTCGCATTCAGGAGGAAGACTGTTTAAATCCATGTCCTGCATCCTGATTTAGGATTTCCATGATTTCACTAAGTCGCTTCAGGCAAATGCTGGGATGGTTCCTTTGAAAGGGCACGGCTGACTTCCTTCCCCATCCTTCCCTAATCTCATGGGACCAATGACCTCGCCGTTTGGTCTCATCCCCCAAATCAACCAACCAACCGAGAAGACATAAGAGTCCTGTGTTTTATTCCAAATCTGGCACACACCAGGAAGTTTAACAACACACATTGTGTTGTAGAGTGAAAGGTTCATTGTAGAAACAATGATCTGGACTCTAAGCTATTCTTCTTTAGTATCCTTGCTTCCAGAATTGTTATAATTCCATATGATGTTCAGCAGTATTTCTGTGAAGTTTGGAAGGTAGTTGAGAGGTACTGGTGGAAGTAAGCTGTGAGGGCAGGTTGTGAGTTAAGCAAGGATAGCGCAGTAACAGCTTTGGGCATTACAGAAGCGTCAGATTCCAGCCGTCTCCTTTGACCCATGACATTTTCAATGTGGCGGAAAGGCTACTTCCAGCATATGCAAAATGACAACAATGATGTACCTACAGACACGTGCCGACAATCACGAACAAAAATAAAAATGACTGAGTAATGTTTCACTCCAAAAATAAAACAAAACTAATATACATAAATATACAGTAATTTGGAAGGGGGAGGGGGGGCACACCTACACGCACACACAAGCACACGCGCACGGACAATGCCACACCACAAATGTGACACCTAACATACTCGGCACACCCATACCTAACAAAAAAGCAAACACACCTATACCTAACAAAAAGCAATAAAGAAAATTAGACTTCTTTCTAAACACCAAACTAATCAGCCCTAAATAAAATGCCAAACACTTAAACAGCAACAACAACAAAAATAAAACAAAAACCCTAATCAATCACTGAAAACATTTCCACAATCCATGACACCATCAAATACGACAAACATCTGCAAAAACAACCAACTCAAAAATTTCGTCCCATAATGATGTCATTACGTCATGGGTCAAAGCAGATGGGTGGAATCGGGTGCTTCAATTGACCCCAGCATAGACCACAAAAGGCAACATTCTCAGTTCAAATCCTGATGTGGCACGTAGTTTTAATCCATCCGGAAGTTTTATGTGACTCAGTTTCAATCCAGAGCTCTGTAGGAGTTTCATGCTTCTTACCTGTGGTTACCAAAAGAAACTTGTGAGGAAGTATAAAAGGACTCGAGTAACTGAAGAGCAAAATGCGAAGCCTGTTGCCATCAACCTCTGGTTAAATGTAAGTTGTCAGGCAGTGTATTTGTTGAGCTGTACAGACAGACCTACTGTTTACTTCCTACGAGAGACGCACGTACATGGTTGTCTAGATTTTCAAGAATTATAATTAGATAGTAGCTGTGTTGATTTGGCAGAACATAAAAGTTAACTTCAAGTGTGATAGATGTTAGGTCATTGTATTTTGGCATGATAAACCAACTGGAGGTGATAGCTATATTGGCATTATGTGGATGGTGTTCGGCAATAAATCAATCTACTGTGTTTGTACATTTTTTGAACTATTGTAATGGATTTTCAGTTATGCTCTAATGGAAAATCCATAGTACGTGTGTATTTGATATGTTGTATTTGTTGATCATATTTTTAGGACAGTGTGTTGAGCTTTGGTGGGTCATTGGAAGCATCAGAGTCTACCCAACTGCTTTGACTCATGGTGTGATGGTGTTGTGGTGTGTGACTTCACTGTGGCATGGTGTTTTTGAGTCGGTTCATGTTTATAGATGACTTGTTGTATTTGACGGTGTGTTCTGGTGACGTGGAGTTGTTTGTGCAACATGTGATATTTGGTTAATTTAAGTCTTGGTATTCAGTGTGATAACGTGTTCATTTGCGTCTTTGCAATGTATGTGGTAAGATGGATTTGAAAACCTGTGCTTTCTTTTCAGTGAGTTATTAAGATTTATTGGTTTCTGTGGTTTATGCATCTGATTCTTTTTTTTTTTTTTTAATTATTTTGATGTTTTTCATGCAGAATGAATTTTAATTTTTGTAGTTTTTTGTTAGAAGTGGATATGACCCATAAGTTTACTAAATTTTCACTACGTACTGCTTTGGGTAACAATATGTTATGGACCAGCTTTTTAGGTTAATAACAGAATATCGGGTCGACAGAAGCGTCCGATCCCACGCGTTGGCTTTGATCCGTGACGTAAGTGTGTTGTCGTGTGTGACGTCATGATGGCGCGGAGTTTGGTTTGAGTGTGGCTGTCTCCAGTTCTGTTTTATCTTAATTTATTTACTTTTCTGATCTGTTCGTTCTATCTCGTGAGGTTTTTTTTTTAATTTAAAAACACTTATTACTTATTTTAATTATCTGTTTCCTCCAATTTCTGTTTTAGTTTATTATATTTATCTTTCTGATCTGTTCGTTCTATCCCGTGAGATTTTTAAAGAGACAAAAAACACTAATCAAGTACTGAAGCATCTTTATCTTCTATGGGTTGCAGGCGTTACGACCCCTGGGGAGGTGGGAGGGTATTCATGCATGGCTGTCTTCACTTACACGTTGTAGCTACGCAAGGCGTCTAAATTTGTTTATATTTAGTTGGCCCCCCTACCCAAAACACCCCATTTCCCGCGCTTGTCCGTTAGTGTGATTAGGCTTATTGTGGAAAGTGTGTGTGTTTGTTTTAGTTTCCGCCATATTTGTGACGTCATGGGTCAAAGCAGACGGGCGGGATCGGACGCTTCCGTATTTCCGAATATCTTAGTTGCCATGCCTTTGGGCAGTGCGTAAAGTTCATGAGAGTTCCAGCGTCTCAACCAGGGTCCTACACATGTGGAGGTGTAGTCATGATATCATCTGGCGACCAATTCGGCATGGTATCTGGTTTGAGAAACCTAGGTTGGTAATGAGGGGTATTGTGTTGCTTACTTATTATTTTTTGTTAAAGTCCCTCTTTAAGTTTTTGTGCCATGAGGCTGAAGGGAGTGCGTAAACTGTGCTATATCTGTTTTCTTTTTGTAGCCAGGTATGTTAAGTATAGGGAGAAGTTGGGTGGGCCAGATGCCGTAATTGAAATTGAAGAGTTCAGAGTTTTGTGTAATTGTAATCAGACGGAACTTGTGGGGCTTGTTGAGGGATGTATTGAGGAGGGTAGCACTGTTAAGTCAGATGCATTTTTGTCTTATAGGGATTAGGGAAGAGGGGAAAGGAGCACTTACTGGTTGGTTAACCATACCATTCAGTTTAAGAATTATGACACTGGGGATTCCTCTAATACCATAGAGGAGTTTTGTGGAGCAATTAAATCTTCCAACCTGCACTCCCATTTATACCTGGGCCAGTGAAACATGTTACTTGACAGCTCGTGTGTGGTTGGCTATACTGCGATTGCGATGTTGCAGTAGCTGCCACTGCACATGCCCACAACTCCGAAATATGTTTCGTAAATATAAGCCACAATCAACGTTTATACGTAAGTGCAGCAAAGTACATTTTTCTAACAATGAAGAGAACGACGATGGAGACTGTGTTTGATAGTGTATGAAACCGGAAAATAAAAACACCCAAAGTTAATGACAATATCTACGAAAAATCGTTCCAAATTGTTACTTGCACGTAAAACATTGTATAATAATGTAAACCCAAGCATACCAAAGAACACACTATCCACACTCATAGAAAGAAATAAAGCAAAACATGCATAACCTACCTGATTGCAGAGAGAAAGAATTAATTCTGTATACATTTACACTCGCCGATTTACGATGTCAATGGCGCAATTCCATCCAGTTCTCATTCACTATCATCGGAATTGGTGCCAAAACTGTCATCTTCACTGTCATCACCACCACCATTAAGAGAAATCATTAATTTTTCATTTTCATTTATAATGCCATCTATAGTCTGTGTTTCTTTTATGAGTTTAGAAACATGGTCTACTTTTTTTCCTCCATGAGGTAGCATCTACAGTAGCAAGACCTTCACGTAGCAGCCTTTCCACTTCTGTTATAGTAAAAGTCTTGTTGTTACTTCTAATGTACACCTTGACTTCACTCCAAACCAATTCAATTGGATTAAAATGACAGTTATAAGGAAAGGGGTGTTACTTCAAGACTTACAAGACAGTGAAGTAAACAATGCGAAAGAGAGCCCCTGTGGGAGAAACTGTGTGTTTCACTTGCAATTTCATCTACAACGTATTTAGGCGCCACAGGCTTATTTTGTTTTACGAGCGAGTATAAAAGCAGCCTTATAATGCTCATGTCCGCAGCAGTGTGTCTCACCTGAAACCACTGCACCGTAGTTTCTTTATGGTTACTAGCAGTAGGAGTTTTATCTAAAATTGTGGAATGGTATGGTGCATTGTCCATCACAAACATTGTCGGAACACTGAACTGGAGCAACAAATTTTTAAACCACAGTAGAAACCTGGGTGGTCCATATCCTCATGATAGTCATTGGTCTTTTTTCGATCGAAAAACTAGAAGTCCTTCAGGCACAAATCCGTTTGAAGAGACTGCATAGGCCACAATTAATCTGGATCCTCATCCTGTTTGCTGATGACCGCTGGTATTTGGAGTATCATCTGTCCAGCATTTCTCAACTGATTCTCTAGCATTGACCCAGGTTTCGTCTAACCATATGTCTGAGTGTATGTCCTTTCCTGAGTGTATGTCCTTTCCTACAATTTTGTGTAAGAAAATGGTATGAGCTGCAATGAGATGAGCTTTTTCAAGTAACAGTTTTCGTCCATCTAACTTTTTAAAATGGAAGCCCACACTTTTTAATATCATCTTAAGTGACGTCCCGCCCCCTCCCCCCCCTGTTAAAAGTTCACTTTCTTTTAAAGAAATTAGCAGCTTCACTATTGTAGGGTATTCTTTCCTTTTATAGTATTCGTATACATGCTGACAAATTGCATCAGATTGGAAAGAATCAATATCTTGAACAGGATGAGCCTGCTTTTTTTTTCTTTCCTAGAGTACTTAAAAACACACTGTTTCTCCCACAGGGGCTTTCTCACACACTGTTTTCTCCACTGTCTTGCAGTAGCACCCCTTTCCTTATGACTGTTCTTCCACTGAGTCCTAGAGTTTTCGAGGTACGCTCTGAAACTGTATCGGCAGGAATCAACGCATGCCCATGAACAGAAACAAATTGTTTTTCTTGCTCATTAGATTAGATTAATACTAGTTCCATGGATCATGAATACGATATTTCGTAATGATGTGGAACGAGTCAAATTTTCCAATACATGACATAATTAAGTTAATTTAACAACATACTATAGTTAATATAACAACTTTTTAATTTTTTTGTGTTTTTATTTTTTTGTGTTTTTATTTTATTTTTTTAAGTTTTTTAATATTTTTTCTTAATTTATATCTAAAAATTCCTCTATGGAGTAGAAGGAGTTGTCATTCAGAATTTTTTTTAATTTCTTCTTAAATACTTGTTGGTTATCTGTCAGACTTTTGATACTATTTGGTAAGTGACCAAAGACTTTAGTGCCAGTATAATTCACCCCTTTCTGTGCCAAAGTTAGATTTAATCTTGAATAGTGAAGATCATCCTTTCTCCTAGTATTGTAGTTATGCACACTGCTATTACTTTTGAATTGGGTTTGGTTGTTAATAACAAATTTCATAAGAGAGTATATATACTGAGAAGCTACTGTGAATATCCCTAGATCCTTAAATAAATGTCTGCAGGATGATCTTGAGTGGACTCCAGCTATTATTCTGATTACACGCTTTTGTGCAATAAATACTTTATTCCTCAGTGATGAATTACCCCAAAATATGATGCCATATGAAAGCAATGAGTGAAAATAGGCGCAGTAAGCTAATTTACTAAGATGTTTATCACCAAAATTTGCAATGACCCTTATTGCATAAGTAGCTGAACTCAAACGTTTCAGCAGGTCATCAATGTGTTTCTTCCAATTTAATCACTCATCAATGGACACACCTAAAAATTTGGAATATTCTACCTTAGCTATATGCTTCTGATTAAGGTCTATATTTATTAATGGCGTCATACCATTCACTGTACGGAACTGTATGTACTGTGTCTTATCAAAATTCAGTGAGAGTCCATTTACAAGGAACCTCTTAGTAATTTTCTGAAAGACAGTATTGACAATTTCATCATTTAATTCTTTTTTGTCAGGTGTGATTACTATACTTGTATCATCAGCAAAGAGAACTAACTTTGCCTCTTCATGAATATAGAATGGCAAGTCATTAATATATATTAAGAATAACAAAGGACCCAAGACTGACCCTTGTGGAACCCCATTCTTGATAGTTCTCCAGTTTGAGGAATGTGCTGATCTTTCCATATTATGAGAACTACTTATTTCAACTTTCTGCACTCTTCCAGTTTGGTATGAATTAAACCATTTGTGCACTGTCCCACTCATGCCACAATACTTGAGCTTGTCTAGCAGAATTTCATGATTTACACAATCGAAAGCCTTTGAGAGATCACAAAAAATCCCAATGGGTGGTTATTCAGATCATTCAAAATTTGATTGGTGAAAGCATATATGGCATTTTCTGTTGAAAAATCTTTCTGGAAACCAAACTGACATTTTGTTAGTACTTCATTTTTACAGATATGTGAAGCTACTCTTGAATACATTACTTTCTCAAAAATTTTGGATAAAGCTGGTAGAAGGGAGATTGGACGGTAATTGTTGACATCAGATCTATCCCCCTTTTTATGCAAAGGTATAACAATAGCATATTTCAGTCTATCAGGGAAAATGCCCTGTTCCAGAGAGCTATTACACAGGTGGCTGAGAATCTTACTTATCTGTTGAGATCAAGCTTTTAATATTTTGCTGGAAATGCCATAATTCCATGTGAGCTTTTGCTTTTAAGCAAGTTTATTATTTTCCTAATTTCAGAGGGAGAAGTGGGTGAGATTTCAATTGTATCAAATTGCGTAGGTATGGCCTCTTCCATTAACAGCCTAGCATCTTCTAATGAACACCTGGATCCTACTATATCGACAACATTTAGAAAATGATTATTAAAAATATTTTCAACTTCTGACTTTTTGTTCGTAAAGTTTTCATTGAATTTGATGGTAATACTGTCTTCCTGTGCTCTTGGTTGACCTGTTTCTCTTTTAATAATATTCCAAATTGTTTTAATTTCATTATCAGAGTTGCTGATTTCAGACATGATACACATACTTCTGGATTTTTTAATAACTTTTCTTAATATAACACAGTAGTTGTTATAATGTTTGATAGTTTCTGGGTCACTACTCTTTCTTGCTGTCAGATACATTTCCCTTTTCCGGTTACAAGATATTTTTATACCCTTAGTAAGCCATGGTTTGTTACAAGGTTTCTTACGAGTATATTTAACTATTTTCTTGGGAAGCAGTTTTCAAATGCATTTACAAAAATGTCATGAAATAAATTATATTTTAAATTGGCATCAGGTTCATGGTACACCTCATCCCAGTCTAACTGCTGTAGGCTTTCCCTGAAATTTGCAATTGTTAAATCGTTGACTGAACGTACTACTTTGGAGGACTGTTTAATATTGCTGAATGGAGCTATGTCATATATTGTAACTAGCTGTGCGCCATGATCAGAAAGCCCATTCTCAACAGGCTGAGCATTTATCTGGTTAAACTTATCTTGGTCTATAAAGAAGTTATCTATCAGTGAGCTGCTATCCTTTACCACCCGAGTAGGAAAATCAATAATGGGTGTCAAATTGAAAGAACCGAGTAATACTTCAAGGTCATTTTTCCTATTACCCTCTTTCAGAGAATCTACATTGAAGTCCCCACAAATAATAATATGCTTCCCCCTGTCTGACAGATAGCACAACAAGGAGTCCAAATTTTTCAGAAATAGATAAAAATTTCCTGACGGGGACCTATATACAGTTACAATTATAAATATGCCTTTATTTAAGCTCACAGGCACATGCTTCTATATGTTTCTCTACACAAAACTTTTTTGTTTCTATACTTTTTGCACAATGATAACTTTTGACATATATGGCAACTCCTCCTTTCTCCATATTTTCTCTCATTACATGTGCAGAGAGCTTATATCCACTTACATTTACCTTATCCATATCAGTAACAATGTGATGCTCAGACTGGCATAGTATATCTATTTCATCCTCAGCTTCTAAATCTTCTAAACCAACCAGAAGCTCATCTATTTTATTCTTTAAACTCCCAATATTTTGATGAAATATACTTACATTATTTTTAATTATACTTTTATGAGAACCTTTCCTTGTTCTAACATTTGCAGTACTCTCCTGTCTGAGTTTCTCATTGTGCTTAGGCCTAGTTCCTATACCAGTGGTCACATGGTGTTCAGAGAGGCAGATTATGTCAACTGGGTTGGGTGACTTTAATTCATCAATGCAATTACCTAGGACTGAGATACAACTTGGTGTAGATAAAATTTCTGGTGATTGGTGAAAATTTATAATTGACAGCTGTGATTGGTGATCCAACGTGCTAGAATTGTGCTGTTTAATTTCTTTCCTAAACTGAAGATTTGTTTCAATTCTGACCTCTCGTTGAACTTGACATCTTTCTGTCTTACCTATCCTAAAAAAGGTGCTGCTCCAACACCTGTAACCACTGGTATTTTACCATTCATGGCAGTGCCTCCCCCCCTGAAATTTCCTGCTATTACCCCAGCCAGTTTCCCCTTCCCTTTCCTGTTGAGATGTAGGCCGTGCGTGGTATAGTCCCACCTACTGAGAGAATCAACAGGAACCACACCAATATGAGCCCCCGCACCTGACACAAGCAGCCGTTCCAACTCCAAATTAACTCTCCCAACAGAAGAGTTCAAATGAGGCCAGTCATGGCGTCTGAGGACAGATACAAACTCAACATTGGTGTGTCTCGATGCCGACGTAATCTTTACCAGGTCACACTCTATACTGTACCCAGGATCTCTGTCGATGCTGTTCCCTGGCCCTCCCACAATAACCACGGTGTCTTCCCTGGTAAATCCTTTACAGAGTGAACCTAAATCCTCTGTCACCTGATCCAGACTAGCACTTGGTTTGAAAAAATTTGTGACCTGGTATTCTGGTCCTAATTCCTCCTGCAGAAGTTGGCCTACACCTCTGGCATGAGAACTGCCTCTTAATAACAAAACTTTCTTCCTTTTCGATGACTTTCCTACATTCTTTTTCAAGTTACAATTGAAAGTTTGTTGTGTCCTGTCTACACCTACCTCACATGTCTTCTGTAGCAGTTCCAAAGCCTCACTATTTAATGGCACTTGGTGAACGACATCGTTTTGGTGACACTGTTTAACAAACAAAAACTGTAGTCAAGGCAGTAACACAACCTAACAGCAGGTGCTCGCGCATGAACATACAATGTTTACACAGAAGCCGGCAACATGGTTGCTTTGACACTGGAACCAGCTTTTGTTTGGTGCTGTTATTGGTTCAGAAGACACAGCGCCTCGCGTTCCTCATTTGTTTGTTAGTTATATTACTAACTCTACGGCACTTGGGGAGTGACCTTGAAGTGACATGTTTCAGCGGCCTGGTTATAGATGAGTATTGCTGGCAGAAGTGTGTCCCTGTGAGTTATTTATTTTATTTTTGAGAATAGTGTGGAGGATGTATACGCCAAGGGTCATGAGTTGATGAGGATGAGTTTCAGGAAAGGGGGATGTGGGAGGTTGTGGGTGTGGTTTGTGGGCTTGATGGGGCAGGTTATGGATGGGTGGGGTGTATTTAGAGGTTTTTAGATGACTGGTTTAGTTGGTTTTATTTCTTTGAAAGGTGTGTATGATTCTGTTTTTTGTTGTTTTTTTGTTTTGTTTAGGAGTGGTTTAAGATGTGTCGGTTTATGGGTGCTGGTGTGTTTTTTAAGTACTTTGTTTTTTCGTGTGTGTGTGTGTTTGTGTGTGTGTGTTTTGGGGGGTGGGGTTGGCCAACCTAGGTGTTTTGTCAAAGACTTTTGTGGAGAAGTAACATTTTTTTGCTTCATTTTATTTTTACATAATTTAGATGTGTTTTCTGTTTTGGTTTTGTGGTATTCAGTTGTACTTTAATTGATCTTGTGAATATCGGGTTGACGGGTGTTTGAGCTGTTGTGGTTTTGGTGTTGTTGATTGCTTGCGTGCCATATAGGTTGTCTGAAGTTTGTGTTACTCATATGTTTTATTTGTATTGAGGGCTTTGTTTGAGCTGTGTAGGTGAAGGAAATTTTGTGCTTTCACATTTCAGATTTGAGTGTGTTGGTTTTTTGTTTTCAAGGACTTCTTTTGAGTCTATAGGTCAAGTAAACGTTTGATTACTGTGTGGTTTTTGTGATTGTAATGGTATGTCAAATGTTGAGAGTTTTTTTTTCCTGGCCTAATCCTTCTGTTTCCCACAGTTGTCCTGTTTTGTTTCATTGTTGAAGTGAAATACTGTCATGTCATTTTTATTTTTGTTCATGTGTGTAGTTATGTAAATTGTTGCCGTATTGTATATAGTGGAAGTAGGCATTTCTGCAATATTGATGACATCCTGGCTCAAAGCAGACATGTGGAATCAGATGCATCCCTAATACCCTTTTTCCACAAACATAAAAGCAAATAAAAAATATATATTATGGTAGAAAATAAGGTAACAAGCTTCAGCAACAAAATGGATATGGTGTTCTGTGTACATTCGCAATTATGCCACAGCTCATTTGTGTCAAATTACTCAAATATTCATTGTCATGTTAGTGATTAATAGTAGTGTTCTAGGTGTGATTATGTTATGCTTTTTCTGGTGTTACTTACTCATTAAATAACAATGGGGGAACATAGATTCAAATCCTTTACACATTTTTGTAGACCTATTCCTAAAACCTTGGAAGGGGCACAGCTCCCTGGTTGTCAACACTGCAATTGTAAGTGGGTATAATGTTGCAATGCACAGTGTGACCTCTCAGATAGGGTTACAGAATGGACAGTGTTTACTTCAATATTGTGTTCGCTACTTGCATCATATCTCAGATTTCATTAACAGTACACATGGAAACTAAAAATTAGTGCAGACTTGCTACTGTGAAAGTAAACCTTAGTGAAAGACACATATCTCTGAAAATTGTACTTCTTTGCACTGCCATCTTAGTCAAATTTGCCCAAACATTTTATTGCAGCATCATGTAGCATGTAGCACTGATGGCATTGGTTGAAGTAATGGTGGATTTTGATCATTGGTGCTTGGATTGCGACGAAGTAGTGGACATCTGTAATTCTTTATTGCCAGACTGTGCGAACATAATTTTAACATCAATACCAGCACTTGAATAACTGTCTATGGGGCTGGCCTTGATTCCTGTTCAGCCCCCCCCCTCCCCGCTTTCCCCACCCCCACCCTCCTCCCTCCCGACTTAGTGTTAGGTAATGACATGACTGTTGCTTGTAGACTGTGCTAAATGGTTATTGAAATTGCACATGTCATTTTGTCAATTTTTGTAACATCTGGAGACGTTCATATTTAAACCTTTGGTGGTTAATTTGAGGATTGAGAATTGAAACTACCCGGACTCCTTGGTTGCTGCAAACAAGTCCGTCCAGTGTGCTTTGGGTATTACTTTCTTGGACTGCGCTTGGTGATGCATAATACTTCAGATGGATGACAAAGATGGTTGACTACTTAAATGCCTCTGTGAGTGTGCTGTAATTAGTCTAACATTGTCATTGCAGTCATTTTGGAAGTAATTTAAAGATATCTGGGACATAAGTCTTGAAATTGATGTCCCAGGACTCTCCCCAGCAGTCTTTTTTCCATTCACACAAATTAACAAATCTTTTAAGGACATAAAATAGATCAGCTGCAACTGAGAAAACACATCCTTGTTGCACAGTACTGTGCTATGTTGTACATGTGTGGTATGTCTAAAAAGTTCGGTGGATGGTGTCGTATCTGAACGGCACCTGACGCATGTGTGTGTGCACGCGCATGAGCCTTCAGAGACTTCAGGGGAATAGATACACGGCATGCAATGATGTGACTAGCTGTGTAAACAGACTGCGACCATTTGAATGTAGTCAGTGTGAGAGAAAGTGTCACAGCACAAGGGAGCAACGTGTAGACATCAAGTTCTGCTACAAAGTGGGGAAGACTGCAACGGAGACACATGGAATGTTGATGCAGGTGTACGGGAGCGAAGCTGTGAGCAGAAAATATGTTTACGAATAGTTTAAATGCTTCCGTGAAGGGGAGGAAACAACTGAGGATGAGCCAAGTTCAGGTTGGCCATCGACAAGCAGAACCCCAGAAAAGATCGAGAAAGTGTGACAAATGCTAGCACCAGATCGGTGACAGACTCTCAGATTGATTGCAGAGGAATTGGGCATTAGCACACCATCGTCCGGCATGATTTGGGTAAATGGAAGATCTGCTCCCGATTTGTGCTGCACAAGCTCACAGGCGAGCAGAAAACAAAACGGCTTGACACTTCTGGTGATTTCATTTCCATGTGTGACAGGAACTATTGCTTCTGAACACCACCATCATGGGAGATCAGATCTGATCCTGCCAGTTTGATCCGGAATCAAAACGGCAGTTGATGTCATGGTGTTCACCGTCTTCCCCGCACACTGAAAAAAAAAGCCGTCTCCAAAAATCCAAGGTGAAAGCACTGTTGACCACCTTCTTTGACAACAAAGACATCATCCTCAAGGAATTCGTTCTTGCAGGTCAAACCATTACTGCTGCATTTTACCAGTCCATTCTGAACCAATTGCTACAGTGTATCCGGCGGGTTTGACCAGAGTTGCACAGCATTGGAAAATGGTTGTTCCTCCATGACAATGCCCCTGCACACTGCACGATCCGGATGCGGGAATTCCTGGCACAGATAATAACTTTTCTTGAACACCCTCCGTGCCCCCCCTGATCGGGCTTCTGCAGACTTCTTCCAGTTTCCCAGCTTGAAGGCAGCTATGAAAGGTGAAAGTTGTGTGGTCATGAATACCATCAAAGGTCATGTGACAGCCATTCTGTGATTGATTCCACAGCTGGCATTTGCTGATAGTTTCCAAAAGCTGTACGAACATTATCAAAAGTATGTTGTAGCGGGTGGCAACTATTTTGAATGGTAATAAAGAACATTTGTTTGTATCTTGTTTTGTATGTTACCCGATAGCATTCACCGAACTTTTGAGACACACCACATATTAACCTAATCACCATATACGATTCATTGTGAACCCCCATGAACTGATACAGAAAAAAAGCTGTTGCTAAAGCTTGTTGTATAGCTGAGTCAAGTTGCTGTGATAAATCATGCTGTGTCTTACAAATGCTGTTGTAAAATCAATACTTCTGGGGAAAATATTTCACCTTTGTGTAGACAAGTCACATTACACAACAAACTCCAATTTATAAGGGCCACAAATTACATAGATGGCTACATTCTATGTTAGGGGAATTTTAAAAATGTTTGGTTCAATGTAAGTTTTGGTTATTATTAAATTCCTGCAAATTTCTTTTTTGCAGGCTGAATTTTGCAATTGATAGATGACAGTGTTGCCTACATGCAGCCTGCTACACTTGGCAAGCAACTGCAAGCACATACACAGTGGGGAATGTGGTGAGCTAGAAGCTCTTCAGGAAGAACTGGGATTAGCCAGTGCCTATTTCTTGACAGTCTTTGACGAAATTGTGCTTCAATCCTGTGTCATGGCTCTGAATACTAGTCAGGTTATGGTTTCTGCAAACTACCAATGAAGATATGTTTCTGGACGAAAGGAATTGATATCTGTTATACGTACCTCAGAGAATTATTTCTCATGAAACAGGAGTGGGGATGTATAAGTATTTTGTCTGACCTGTCCATACCAGTGAAAGGAAACTGTCAAGTCAAACACAGCTGAACTTAATTTTTTGACCATTTACTCAGTGTGCTCTTTCCATGTCAATTGGTGGTTCATGTAAGTGAATGTGAAATGTGTGTGGAAGTTTTCATTATTTTTATTCTACACACTCTTATTCACTGTCTTGTTCTTTATTATTACTTGCCCGAAATTTCATAATTGTCTGTGAAAGATAAGAGTACACATCTTGACATGCAGTACTATGCTTGTCTTGAATGTATTAATTACCTACTTTGACAGGGATATGGCTTCCTAAATCGTGCACTGAAATGAGACCCATACTGTCTGACATTTTGTCTACCTCACATAGAATAGATATCTCCCCCATCCCCCACCTCCTAAATCTCCAAAACATCCTGGTCAGACTGTATGCCATTTCTGCATCCATTTGGCTAACTTGTGACCCTGCATCCATTCCACTACCCTATGGCTCCTAGCTCCGTAACTATTCCCACTGTAAGACTTGCCACATGCACCCTCCTACCATCACCTTTACCAGCTCTGTAATTGACAAGACTTATGTTATCAAACGGAGAGCCACCTGTGAAATGACATATATTGCGTATCAGCTGTAATGTGAACACTGTCTGGTTTTCTACATTGGTGTGAATACCACCAAATTATCACTAGGATGAATGGGCATAGATAGGCAGTGTATATTGGCAACATATAATATCCTGAATTATATTCTGGGCAAACGTAGTAACATATGAGGCAATACTGGCCCCATGACTTCTTTTAGGAAATAGGACAAGGAAAGGCAACCCTACATTTATAGCATTTGTAGACTTAGAGAAAGTTTTTGACAGCGTTGATTGGAATACTCTCTTTGAAATGTTTAAGATAGCAGGGTTAAAATACAGGGAGTGAAGGCTATTTACAACTTGTACAGAAACCAGATGGCAGTTATAAGAGTCGAGGGGCTTGAAAAGGAAGCAATGGTTGAGAAGGGAGTGAGAAAGGGTTATAGCCCATCGCCAATGTTATTCAATCTAAACATTGAGCAAGCAAAAAAGGAAACCAAAGAAAAATTTGGAGAAGAAATTAAAGTTCAGGGAGAAGAAATAAAAACTGTGAGGTTTGCCGATGACATTGTTATTCACCCAGAGATGACAAAGGAATTGGAAGAGCAGGTGAACGGAGGATATAAGATCAACAAAAGCAAAATGAGGAAAATGGAATGCAGTCAAATTAAATCAAGTGATACGAGGATTTAGATTAGCAAAGGAGACACCGAAGGTAGTAGATGAGTGTTGCGATTTGGGTAACAAAATAACTGATGATTGTTAAAGTAGAGAGGATGTGAAATTGAGACTGGCAATGGCAAATAAAGTATTTCTGAAGAAGAGAAATTTCTTAACGTATAGGTTACAACAATGGTATGTGGGCGAGCATTATCTTATTGCAAAACACCTCATGGTATGCTGTTCATGATTGGCAGCACACCAGACTCAATCACCAGGTTTACAAGTAAATTTGCAGCCAGGGTGCATGGAATAAACCATGAGAGTGCTCCTGCTGTCGTACGAAATCTCATCCCAGACCACAACTCCAAGTGTAGGTCCATTGTGTCTAGCAAGTACACAGGTTTGTTGCAGGCACTCAGCTGGCCACCTCCCAGTCAACACAAGGACATCACTCAGAAAACACAACAATCTTCCGCCCTGCCTCCACCCTCCCCCAAAACACCTGCCCTGCCCTGCCCTGCCCTGCCCTGCCCTGCCCTGCCCTGCCCTGCCCTGCCCTGCCCTGCCCTGCCCTCCCCTCCCCTCCCCTCCCCTCCCCTCCCCTCCCCTGTCCTCTGTCCCCTGTCCCCCAATGAACTCTTGCTTGACAATACTGAAAACGCAAGTGGCAGTAACTTGAGGCCAGTGGAATTCACGCTATAGAGCATCTGGCTCTGAGCTGTCCTTGAAGTAACCAATTTGTAACAGTTTATTGTGTAACTGCAGTGCCAACTGCTGCTCTAATTGCTGTTAAGCATGCAGTACAATGTGCCGGAGTCATCTACCAAACACGTGGTCTTTCCTCTTGATAGTGTGCTATGTGGCCATCTGGACCCTGGTCTTCTTGCGACTGAACATTCCAGTAACTACTGCTACTAGCAGTCATATACACGGGATACATTCCAAGTCTTTCTGCAGTTTTGTAGAAGGAACACCTCTAGTGCTTGAGCTCGTTCAAACTCAGTGAGGTGTCGATAATGGCTTCTTTGTATCCTTAAAGGCACTCTTGATGAATATCAACTCACCATATCCACCTTGGAGGTAAGTAATGGTCATGACTGTTATAATGTGTATTTAAAGCAAACTTGACCTGCATCTTCATAGTGGCACCCCTAGTACAACTCTTATGTGACTGACACAAAATCTGAATAGTAATCATCTTTCATATGTAGAAACATGCCTATCAACTTTCGCACGTGTCGCACAATCCCTTTTTGGCATTGCGATTCCTTTTTTTCCCGTCAGTGTATGTGTGTGTTGAGTAGATTTTCTTATCTGTCCAATTATGTTATATCTTAAAACATTGATTATTTTGTTGATAAATTACTTGTTGCATATTATATGTGAAATCCACTGACCTTACTCAGTTATGACTGACATGGTGCTGTTAGATCCGTTGATAATGTAACTCTGCTGTCAGTAAACATTATAGTTCCTTGTTTGTCTTCTCTCTCTAAATGACATCCTCATTAATATTTTACATATTTTAATCTTTATTTGCTCCTCAGTTTTTTCTCCTGTACTGTCCCTCTGCGTACCAAGTTGATTACTTTTCTCAACAGTTCTTTCTGGTGCCACTTCATCTTGTATTTTAAGGTACTCCACAGTTGATTCACCTCTGGGCTGCCTAGTCTCTAACTGACAGAAGTCTGTATGCATCCACCATTTTTAGTGGATGTTCCGTGTCCTGTCATAGCAGTCACAGTGTTTTTAGTGCATGATTTACATTGCCAAGCAGTTTCATGATGTTATTATGTACCAACTTGTTGAGAAAGAGTTTGAAATGATAGGTGTATTTCATTTGACCTTGGTTCTTTCATTACTGTACTCTTGATTTCCTTTTCACACTTTTGAAAATGTGAATTTCTGTTTATCCTTGAGCAACTAACCTGTAAAGTGACATACCATTAATTTTGATTAAAGCATGCATATTTCCCGGCAATGGATGTGTAAATTTGAAAGTCAAGTAAAGCTTTGTGGTATAAACATTCTGAATCATGTTTTTCAGATGTCAGTGTCTGTGAAAATCATTATTGTTGCAATAATAAAGATTTTCTTAGCTGCAGTAATAAAGGTTATCTTAGCAGCTGACAGTCATACATTCTTTTGATAATTACTAAATATGAGTTCCTCATAGATAACTGCTTCATCTGCAAAAACTCTTAATGTTGAAAGTAATAGTACCCTATGTAAGGTATCAGGTTTTCTCACAATTACATATTTTTCATTATCGATTCCCCGTTTTTCTGTCGCATTATATAATATTTTCGTTTTTATGCCAAAGTCCTTGTATCAGTGTTTTTCCCAATTTTAAGTATCACATTTTCCTCTTTACATTTTTCTTGACTACTCAGGTCCTAATTGAAGGATTGAAAAATGTAAGATAATCATTACTGTAAGTGGAGGTGTTGAGTGACACATAGGAATGTAAACAACATCTGAAACATGGTAGCTCATCTTACCAAAGCACCACCTCTCACTCGTACTCTTACGTTATCCAAGGTCAATGACATGAACAAGGTGAGGACATGTGCTAGTGAGAGTAGATGAGATGAAGAAAGAAGCATTAAATAGCAATTGGAAAGAAGTTTATTGGAATGGAAGGACATGGGAACAGACAGCTGGGAGGAGGAGATTAATATAGTTTGAGGCCTTATGAATTGTGAGATTACAAACTTGAGGAGGTATGAGCGTTAACAGCCTCTTTTGAATCTCCTTGGATACTTCCTTACACATCTCTCAGAAGCTGTTCATCATTTGTTTGTAAATTTATGTTGGCAGTTAGGGTGATAGTATGGATGGCACTCAACTGCGTTAGACTAAAAATGTGAGCAGAGGCTTTAACCCTTTACCATCAGCACATTCTAAAACTACTGGCTGTCGAACCAACATCGTGTTCATACATGGAAGAAGACTGCATGCACAGTTGAACTCAACTCTTTATTTCTAATGACATAATGTGGTGTACATGTAACACAGTAAAAGAAAAAAAATGTCAATTTAAGTGATATCAGTATCAACCACACAGTCTTCAACAACTACTGAGCAAAACTAAAAAAGAAAAGTTTAGTGCATGGAACGTCTGTGCCTTACAAAGAGCAGTCAATTGCCAACACTACTTGCAGTCAGCACATGAACTTGGCTAACATTTTGCAATCAGATGATTGTTAGTTGTCAGATGCGAGCCGACTGCATCCTCCTGCCATCTCCATACAGTCCTCCATGGGAGAGTGGACCGTTGTCCTCTGTGTTACCTGAGGCATCGTCCACATGTTTCACTGGGAAGTGTACACTGTGATCAGTGTGTATCCCATCCTGTGGGTCCGAGGCTTGGAATAGATCCGAGATCTTCTGGCCTGTCATAAGAGGCAACTAAAATGAGTCTCTCACATTTCGGCCTTTATGTGATGGTCCCCTGTAGGGTTTAGTGTTTGAATTTCAGGCCGACCATTGGAAACTTCTGAGTACCGTTTGAGGTGCTGCCTTTTCCTATTTGTCCTTGTTGTTTGTTTACATATGGCTTCTAGCCAATGTTAAATTAAAAAGCTAGCCAATTGGGGAAGGGTGTCTTACATGGTGCGTAGTGTCCATCATGCACCGAGACCTCTTGCACCCTTCGTCATTGTGGATCTGCGCTTCCACTCATTCTCCAGCTATTGGGCGAGGTCACCCTCCTGGATGTGTTTTTCTCCATCTTCTGTGCAGTATCACTTTCTGCACTGTCGGTGATAATGGACTTTGTAGCTAATTTGCGCCTGATATCTAGCACAATAGCCAGTCAATTGTGGTGGGACCGCCATGTACCCTGTTGGTTGTAGCACCCTGACCACACAGGGATCACTCTGCTGATACCTGTGCCGTTAACTCCCCACATATGTCAAGGAGTAGATGCCCGTCACCTGGGACTCCTGCCAGGTGGCCTTTGCTGCGGCTGGGTGGCACCTTGGAGAGGGCCCCTGGTTGGAGTAGGTGGCATCAGGGCAGATGACACGCCATGAAGCATAGTACATCATCTTGTGCTGTTGGTTAATCACCAGCAGTCTAAGTGGTCACGGTCTGACTTCAATGCTAAGAAATATGACCCCACTGGCCATGCGATGGGAGGAATGCCAGGCTAAGGATGGTAGCGAAAATTATTCACCCTGGAATCTCATATGTACGAGAGTTGATGGGGAATCTTTCTTATCAATGAAACCTCAATTTTTTGTGTAGCATTTAGAGGACAGGTTTGGGAAGGTGGAGGGCTTGTCCAGAAGGCGATCAGTGTTGGTCTTGATCAAAACAGCATCCTCTGCCCAGTCGTGGGCACCACTCGCCTGCGTCAGACTGGGGGGATATTTGTGTTTCCGTCACACCCCGTAAGAGCTTAAATATGGGCCAGGGTATCATATTTCACAGGGATCTTCTTTTGCAGTCAGACGATGAGCTGCATGCAAATTTAGAGTGGCGAAGTGTACATTTTGTCCAGCGCATCCACCGGGATCCAAGGGATAATCAGGTTGTCAGAAGGTCAAGGTGATGGTCTACCGCTGTGACATAAAGCCATATATCCGTCGCCCAATTCTGTGCTTTAAGTGCTGGAAGTTCGGCCATAAGTCTTCCCGCTGTACTTCCAGCGTCACCTCGGGATTGTGGATGTCCTTCACATCCCAATACTCCCTGTGCCTCGCTTCCCATCTGTGTCAGCTGCGGAGAGCACCATTCGCCTTGCTTGCCACACTGTTTTATTTGAATACAAGACCCTGGACTGACTGATGTACACTAAGGCTAAGGGAAAATATGAGATGCTACATCCTGTGCATATGACGTCAACCTACGCCGCTACTATGACAACGGTTCTACCATCTTCCGTTCCGCCACGTACAGTTGGCTCTCAGAGCCGTCGGACGCCACCAGCCCCCTTGATGGTGGGGAGCACTTCCCTCCCCATTGAACCTGCACAACCTACTTCAGGAGCACCCCCCCCCCCCCCCTCCAACTGTCAGGGACAAAAAGACCCCCAGTACCAAGGCATTGCAGTGGCACCCACATCACCACTATCTACAAACTCTGTGTCTGAGGATGAGATGGAGATTCTGACACCCACTGAGGACCTAGACCTCCCTGAGCCCTCAGACACAATGGATGTTGATCGCACAGGTACTCATCCGATGGCAGCAGGTGACCCTGAGGCGTAGACTGTGAGATCCCCTGCTATACCCACACGGCAGAACAGATAGTTTAATTTGTGGAAAGGGGCCAAAATGGCTGGCTGTCAATTGCACTCGAGCATTCTACTTTATTCATTTGACAAACATTACAAGAGTGAAAAAAACATTAAAAACAGAGCAAGTCAAACATTAATTTTAGGACTTAATTCCCAGATAAATGCGCCATTCAATCTCACGCCTCAAGGGCAAAACAACTTTAATTTAAAATTGGCTAGAAGCCATACGTAAGTAAACAAACAACAAGGACAAATAAGAAAAGGCAGTACCTCAAACGGTACTCAGAAGTTTCCAATGGTCGGCCTGGAATTCAAACACTAATGCTCACTTAGGTGAGACAGGCAGTCGGCCCAACAATTCTCAATCCGATGGCAACCCACCCCACAGACAGTGAACGGACTAAGTGCCAGGATAACTTGCGCTTCACCTGACCAGCACACAACGGGGAGTTCAATGGAACAATGCAGAAGGTATCGGCGCCCACAACGAATTATACATTCGGCTGTCAAACTACACACCATGCTGGACAGCCACAATATGACAAGGAAAATACACTGTCTGAATTTACATCAATGGCCAGGGCAGGTAACTGGAATGTTAACGGCCACAAGCCAGAAGATTCCACTGGTACAATTAAATTCAAAATAATCAAGTTAAGTTAAACTCCACAGGAGAGCGGCTACAATTTCACCAACTTGAAAACACACGTTGTTGCTCATGAGAATGTCCCGACAGCCCACAACAAAATTCAAACGACACAATGTGAACAGTTGGGTCTGGCTGATAGATTGAGTAAAGACTTAACTTTCGTGTCTGGAATCAGTGAGCCACGGACCTCGTAGCAATGGGAGCAGCCCCTCACACTCCGACCACACGTGGACGCCGCTAGTGGTCCCGGCCAGACATGCGCCACAGAGACTTCCTCACTGCTCCACGCCAACTGACCAACTGCCCTCACACGGCACAGCCGGAAACTACAAGCGAAAGGCCAAAAATAGTACAAGGGTGCGAATATCGATACATGCTGCTGCTGCCATGCGCAGAGAGAGAGGATAACAGCATAATCGCGATAACCGCGGGAGACTAATCACAGAATAGCAACCAAGGTTTAATGCAAGGCATAATACGAGCCAGCCACGGCTCAGACTGCATCATTGAGTGTTTCATGCTTTCCCAGTCTCCAGTGGAATTGCAGTGGTTTTTTCCACCACCTGGTTGAGGTACGGCAACTGTTAAGCTTTACATCTGCTTTCTGCATTGCTCTCTAGAAAACCTGGTTCCTGGCACTGCAGACCCCTGCCCTCTGCCGCTGTAAGGGATATTACAGGAACCATAGTGACTATGGTCTTCCGCTGGTGCAATTAAATTCAAAGTAATCAAGTTAAGTTAAATTACACAGGAGAGCGGCTACAATTTCACCAACTTGAAAACACACGTTGTTGCTCATGGGAATGTCCCAACAGCCCACAACAAAATTCAAACGACACAATGTGAACAGTTGGTCTGGCTGGTAGATTAAGTAAAGACTTAGCTTTTGTGTCTGGAATCAGTGAGCCGCGTAGCTCATAGCAATGGGAGCAGCCCCTCACACTCCGACCACAACTTGAAACTTCATCATCGTCATCCAACATATTGCCGTTTTCATCCATCACAGCCCAACATTTGTTTCTTCTGTCTCCAAAGCAATGTCTCACACATTTATAGGCCTTGTCAGTATTTCCCTTTCTCATGTTGTCCTCAACTGAAATACAGAGACCATCAAGAAGAGTGCAATTTACAGGCCATCTATTAAGACATAAAGGACTCCTGAACACAATCATAGAGGTATATGTCGAGGGAAAAGACCAAGAGGAAGACCACGACTGAGGTACATGTATCAAATCGTGATAAAGAAATGAAGAGGAAAGCTGAAAGATGCACAGAATGGAGACAAGCTGCCATTGTAGCTGTTGCTAACCAATCCTTGGATTGACCACTACAGAAGAAGCGACTATAATAGAGTGTCAGGTGGAGTTTGCGTCTTATGTCCTGAACTCGGTCTGTAGTAAACCTGTGCCCCTTCAAACCCCTCTTGAAGCACAATTAAAAGAAAACAGCCCTTGGTCACTAATTTTTAACGAATTAACCGGGTTTGAACACTGCTAGGAGTGTCTTCCTGAGAATTTAAACCAAAGAATGGTCTTTAACATGGTCACAGAATTATGACTAAAAACGTATGATACAAATTATAAGTACGGGATTATCGTGAAAGACTGGCAGTACTTATATGTCATTTATAAAATAATAAATATGCCAAAAGGGCATTAGTCACAAAGATATTTAAGATAAAGAAACTGTGATAGTGAGCCACCAAGGGCTGCTCGTTACTTGTGTGGTGCAGCTCGTAAACGGACGTGCCCTTTTGGCATATTTATTATTTTATAAATGACGTATAAGTACTGCCAGTCTTTCACAATAATCCCATACTTATAATTTGTATCATACGTTTTTAGTCGTAATTCTGTGACCATGTTATAGACCATTCTTTGGTTTAAATTCTGAGGAAGACACTCCTAGCAGTGTTGAAACCCGGTTAATTCGTTAAAAATTAGTGACCAAGGGCTGTTTTCTTTTAATTGAAACTATTCACGGTCTCTGAATGTGCAGCCAGGTACAAAATTTTGCCCTCTTGAAGCTGTGGCTGTTAGGATAAGGACGACGCAGAAATAACTGTCTGCATGTATGTCTTCCTCCAGATGGTGCAGTACCCCCGAATGTGTTGGGGCTGCACTTATTGATCAACTCCCTAAACCTTTCCTACTTTTGGTAGATTTTAATGTGCACAACCCCCCCCCCCCCCCCCCTCCCCAATGAACCATGGGCCTTGCCGTTGGTGGGGAGGCTTGCGGGCGTCAGCGATAGATACAGATGGCCATACCGTAGGTGCAACAACAACGGAGGGGTATCTGTTGAGAGACCAGACAAACATGTGGTTCCTGAAGAGGGGCAGCAGCCTTTTCAGTAGTTGCAGGGGCAACAGTCTGGATGATTGACTGATCTGGCCTTGTAACATTAACCAAAACGGCCTTGCTGTGCTAGTACTGCGAACGGCTGAAAGCAAGGGGAAACTACAACCGTAATTTTTCCCGAGGACATGCAGCTTTACTGTATGATTAAATAATGATGGCGTCCTCTTGGGTAAAATATTCCGGAGGTAAAATAGTCCCCCATTCGGATCTCCGGGCGGGGACTACTCAAGAGGATGTCGTTATCAGGAGAAAGAAAACTAGCGTTCTACGGATCGGAGCGTGGAATGTCATATCCCTTAATCGGGCAGGTAGGTTAGAAAACTTAAAAAGAGAAATGGATAGGTTAAAGTTAGATATAGTGGGAATTAGTGAAGTTCGGTGGCAGGAGGAACAAGACTTCTGGTCAGGTGAATACAGGGTTATAAATACAAAATCAAAGAGGGGTAATGCAGGAGTAGGTTTAATAATGAATAAAAAAATAGGAGTGCGGGTAAGCTACTACAAACAGCATAGTGAACGCATTATTGTGGCAAGGTAGATACGAAGCCCACACCTACTACAGTAGTACAAGTTTATATGCCAACTAGCTCTGCAGATGATGAAGAAATTGATGAAATGCATGATGAGATAAAAGAAATTATTCAGGTAGTGAAGGGAGACGAAAATTTAATAGTGATGGGTGACTGGAATTCGAGAGTAGGAAAAGGGAGAGAAGGAAACATAGTAGGTGAATATGGATTTGGGGGGGGGGGGGGGGGGGAGAAATGAAAGAGGAAGCCGTCTGGTAGAATTTTGCACAGAGCATAACTTAATCATAGCTAACACTTGGTTCAAGAATCATAAAAGAAGGTTGTATACCTGGAAGAATCCTGGAAATACTAGAAGGTATCAGATAGACTATATAATGGTAAGACAGAGATTTAGGAACCAGGTATTAAATTGTAAGGCATTTCCAGGGGCAGATGTGGACTCTGACCACAATCTATTGGTTATGAACTGTAGATTAAAACTGAAGAAACTGCAAAAAGGTGGGAATTTAAGGAGATGGGACCTGCACAAACTGATTAAACCAGAGGTTGTACAGAGTTTCAGGGAGAGCATAAGGGAATTGTCACAAATGGGGGAAAGAAATACGGTAGAAGAAGAATGGGTAGCTCTGAGGGATGAAGTAGTGAAGGCAGCAGAGGATCAAGTAGGTAAAAAGACAAGGGCTAAAGAAATCCTTGAGTAACAGAAGAAATATTGAATTTAGTTGATGAAAGGAGAAAATATAAAAACGCAGTAAATGAAGCAGGCAAAAAGGAATACAAACGTATCAAAAATGAGATCGACAGGAAATGCAAAATGGCTAAGCAGGGATGGCTAGAGGACAAATGTAAGGATGTAGATACTTACCTCACTAGGGGTAAGATAGATACTGCCTGCAGGAAAATTAAAGAGACCTTTGGAGAAAAGAGAACCACTTGTATGAATATCAAGAGCTTAGATGGAAACCCAGTTCAAAGCAAAGAATGGAAAGCAGAAAGGTGGAAGGAGTATATAGAGGGTCTATACAAGGGCAACGTACTTGAGGACAATATTCTGGAAATGAAAGAGAATGTAGATGAAGACAAAATGGGAGATGTGATACTGCGTGAAGAGTTTGACAGAGCACTGAAAGACCTGAGCCGAAACAAGGCCCCGGGAGTAGACAACATTCCATTAGAACTACTGATGGCCTTGGGAGAGCCAGTCATGACAAAACTCTACCATCTGGTGAGCAAGATGTATGAGACAGACGAAATACCCACAGACTTCAAGAAGAATATAATAATTCCAATCCCAAAGAAAGCAGGTGTTGACAGATGTGAAAATTACCGAACTATCAGTTTAATAAGTCACAGCTGCAAAATACTAACGCGAATTCTTTACAGACAAATGGAAAAACTGGTAGAAGTGGACCTCGGGGAAGATCAGTTTAGATTCCGTAGAAATGTTGGAACACGTGAGGCAATACTAACCTTACGACTTATCTTAGAAGAAAGATTAAGAAAAGGCAAACCTACATTTCTAGCGTTTGTAGACTTAAAGAAAGCTTTTGACAACGTTAACTGGAATACTCTCTTTCAAATTCTGAAGGTGGCAGGGGTAAAATACAAGGAGTGAAAGGCTATTTACAATTTGTACAGAAACCAGATGGCAGTTATAAGAGTCGAGGGGCATGAAAGGGAAGCAGTGGTTGGGAAAGGAGTGAGACAGGGTTGTAGCCTCTCCCCAATGTTATTCAATCTGTATATTGAGCAAGCAGTAAAGGAAACAAAAGAAAAATTCGGAGTAGGTATTAAAATTCATGGAGAAGAAGTAAAAACTTTGAGGTTCGCCGATGACATTGTAATTCTGTCAGAGACAGCAAAGGACTTGGAAGAGCAGTTGAACAGAATGGACAGTGTCTTGAAAGGAGGATATAAGATGAACATCAACAAAAGCAAAGCGAGGATAATGGAATGTAGTCAAATTAAATCGGGTGATGCTGAGGGGATTAGATTAGGAAATGAGACACTTAAAGTAGTAAGGGAGTTTTGCTATTTAGGGAGCAAAATAACTGATGATGGTCGATGTGGAGAGGATATAAAATGTAGACTGGCAATGGCAAGGAAATCGTTTCTGAAGAAGAGAGATTTGTTAACATAGAGCATAGATTTAAGTGTCAGGAAGTCGTTTCTGAAAGTACACTCCTGGAAATTGAAATAAGAACACCGTGAATTCATTGTCCCAGGAAGGGGAAACTTTATTGACATATTCCTGGGGTCAGATACATCACATGATCACACCGACAGAACCACAGGCACATAGACACAGGCAACAGAGCATGCACAATGTCGGCACTAGTACAGTGTATATCCACCTTTCGCAGCAATGCAGGCTGCTATTCTCCCATGGAGACGATCGTAGAGATGCTGGATGTAGTCCTGTTGAACGGCTTGCCATGCCATTTCCACCTGGCGCCTCAGTTGGACCAGCGTTCGTGCTGGACGTGCAGACCGCGTGAGACGACGCTTCATCCAGTCCCAAACATGCTCAATGGGGGACAGATCCAGAGATCTTGCTGGCCAGGGTAGTTGACTTACACCTTCTAGAGCACGTTGGGTGGCACGGGATACATGCGGACGTGCATTGTCCTGTTGGAACAGCAAGTTCCCTTGCCGGTCTAGGAATGGTAGAACGATGGGTTCGATGACGGTTTGGATGTACCGTGCACTATTCAGTGTCCCCTCGATGATCACCAGTGGTGTACGGCCAGTGTAGGAGATCGCTCCCCACACCATGATGCCGGGTGTTGGCCCTGTGTGCCTCGGTCGTATGCAGTCCTGATTGTGGCGCTCACCTGCACGGCGCCAAACACGCATACGACCATCATTGGCACCAAGGCAGAAGCGACTCTCATCGCTGAAGACGACACGTCTCCATTCGTCCCTCCATTCACGCCTGTCGCGACACCACTGGAGGCGGGCTGCACGATGTTGGGGCGTGAGCGGAAGACGGCCTAACGGTGTGCGGGACCGTAGCCCAGCTTCATGGAGACGGTTGCGAATGGTCCTCGCCGATACCCCAGGAGCAACAGTGTCCCTAATTTGCTGGGAAGTGGCGGTGCGGTCCCCTACGGCACTGCGTAGGATCCTACGGTCTTGGCGTGCATCCGTGCGTCGCTGCGGTCCGGTCCCAGGTCGACGGGCACGTGCACCTTCCGCCGACCACTGGCGACAACATCGATGTACTGTGGAGACCTCACGCCCCACGTGTTGAGCAATTCGGCGGTACGTCCACCCGGCCTCCCGCATGCCCACTATACGCCATCGCTCAAAGTCCGTCAACTGCACATACGGTTCACGTCCACGCTGTCGCGGCATGCTACCAGTGTTAAAGACTGCGATGGAGCTCCGTATGCCACGGCAAACTGGCTGATACGGACGGCGGCGGTGCACAAATGCTGCGCAGCTAGCGCCATTCGACGGCCAACACCGCGGTTCCTGGTGTGTCCGCTGTGCCGTGCGTGTGATCATTGCTTGTACAGCCCTCTCGCAGTGTCCGGAGCAAGTATGGTTGGTCTGACACACCGGTGTCAATGTGTTCTTTTTTCCATTTCCAGGAGTGTATTTGTATGGAGTGTAGCCATGTATGGAAGTGAAACATGGACGATAAATAGTTTGGACAAGAAGAGAATAGAAGCTTTCGAAATTTGGTGCTACAGAAGAATGTTGAAGATAAGGTGGGTAGATCACGTAACTAATGAGGAGGTATTGAATAGGATTGGGGAGAAGAGACGTTTGTGGCACAACTTGACTAGAAGAAGGGATCGGTGGGTAGGACATGTTTTGAGGCATCAAGGGATCACAAATTTAGCATTGGAGGGCAGCGTGGAGGGTAAACATCGTAGAGGGAGACCAAGAGATGAATACACTAAGCAGATTCAGAAGGATGTAGGTTGCAGTAGGTACTGGGAGATGAAGAAGCTTGCACAGGATAGAGTAGCATGGAGAGCTGCATCAAACCAGTCTCAGGACTGAAGACCACAACAACAACAAGAATCGATGGTGATGTGGTTTAAGCCCTTATGATTCCCAGTGCCTCAAATGGATTACTGTATGATAACATTCATAACTTAATATAGTATAACTCATTCAGAAACCCACAAAATAGGTTTACTGTCAGTACAACTTTAATATATACTGATGTCTGATCTAATTTTACTACAGTACATAGTGAGGGAATTAACATATCTGAGCAAGATATATAGTGAACAAACAGGGATAAAAATCTGCCTGCTGGACTCGCATTCGGGAGGACGACGGTTCAATCCCGTGTCCGGCGATCCTGATTTAGGTTTTCCGTGATCTCCCTAAATCGCTCCAGGCAAATGCCGGGATGGTTCCCCTGAAAGGGCATGGCCTACTTCCTTCCCTGATCCAACGAGATCGATGACCTCGCAGTTTGGTCTCTTCCCACAAACAACGCAACCCCAACCCAAAAATCTGCCACTGTGTGCTACCACCTGGTGGCACTGAGGTGATCTTATAGTTGAGTGGTGAGGGCTAGCTGTGCACATTGTTTATCAAAGCCATATGTATTTGGTCCTTAAGGCAATTACGTCATGTGAGTTGCGCATGCATAAAATCGTATTAAAATGTGTGCAACTGAAGGTGTGCTTGTGATCCTGATGCCATGTTTCACGGAGTTTAGACAAGCAGTAGCATAGTAGATTTAAGTGCAGCATCTTTCAGCTTGCAGCATCTATGTTACATTTCAACAGCATTCAAGGAAAAATAACCAATAAATCTGCAAGTTTTTGAAAGTTAGAGTGTTCCCAAGCTCTTGTGCTCTTACACAGCAGCTGCCATTGTCTATAACAACATGTAGTAACTGTGAGTTGGAAGTGGTCCTGGGTTTCAGCAGGAAGTTGAAGTGTAAGTTTGCACTGACATATGTGGTTGAAACAATGTTTGGAGCTGACTTTATTAGTCAACAAAGGCTGGAGATAAATCTTAGCTCAGTGCAGATTACAGGGGACAGTGAAGTCATTACAGGTACTATAGGCAGAAATGCTACAAACTCCATCTTTCTCCTTGTATCTCGACTGACTGGAGACCAGACAGAAAGTTGACAGCCAAATAGGTAAATTGCAGCATACCATGGAGTACCATATTAAGATGATACTGGCCAGCCAATCTCTCTGTGGCTGAGAAGATTAGCACCTGACCATTTTGTTGCAGCAAAAGCAGAGTTTGAAGAGATGCTGCAAGATGGCATTATATGCATGTCACACAGCCTGTGGGCATCACCATTGTATTTTGTAAAAAAAAGAAAGACACTACATAAAGGCCCAGTGGATATTATCATGTATTAAATACATGTACCATCCCAGATTGCTATCCATTCCATAATACAGGGTGATTCAAAAAGAATACCACAACTTTAGGAATTTAAAACTCTGCAACGACAAAAGGCAGAGCTAAGCACTATCGGTCGGCGAATTAAGGGAGCTATAAAGTTTCATTTAGTTGTACATTTGTTCGCTTGAGGCGCTGTTGACTGGGCGTCAGCGTCAGTTGATGCTAAGACGGCGACCGCTCAACAGAAAGCTTTTTGTGTTATTGAGTACGGCAGAAGTGAATCGACGACAGTTGTTCAGCGTGCATTTCGAACGAAGTATGGTGTTAAACCTCCTGATAGGTGGTGTATTAAACGTTGGTATAAACAGTTTACAGAGAATGGGTGTTTTTGCAAAGGGAAAAGTTCTGGACGGCCGAGAACGAGTGATGAAAATGTAGCACGCATCCAGCAAGCATTTGTTCGCAGCCCAGGAAAATCCACTCGCAGAGCTAGCAGAGAGCTGCAAATTCCACAATCAACCATATGGAGAGTCCTACGAAAAAGGTTAGTTATGAAACCTTATCGTCTGAAATTGGTTCAAGCACTGTCTGCAGCTGATAAGATTAAAAGAGTCGATTTCTGTGATTTTATCCTTGCTCAAATGGAAACAGATGAATCTTTCGTTTCAAAGATTGTGTTTAGTGATGAAGCAACTTTCTACACTAACGGGAAAGTCAACCATCACAATGTCTGTATATGGGGCACTGAGAATCCGCGGGAAACAACTCAGTATGAACGTGACTCGCCTAAGGTGAACATTTTCTGTGCCATTTCAGCCAATAAAGTTTTTGGTCCCTTTTTCTTCGAAGGTGCTACTGTAACTGGACTACAGTATTTGGAGATGTTAGAGAATTGGCTGTTCCCTCAGCTCGAACAAGAAGCACAACAATTCATATTTCAGCAGGATGGAGCGCCACCACATTGGCACTTATCTGTCCGTAACTACCTGAACGTCAACTACCCGAGGCGATGGATCGGCCGCCAGGCAGCCCGTGACAGAGCACTTCATCACTGGCCTCCAAGAAGCCCTGATCTTACCCCCTGTGATTTTTTTCTTATGGGGGTATGTTAAGGATATGGTGTTTCGGCCACCTCTCCCAGCCACCATTGATGATTTGAAACGAGAAATAACAGCAGCTATCCAAACTGTTACGCCTGATATGCTACAGAGGGTGTGGAACGAGTTGGAGTATCGGGTTGATATTGCTCGAGTGTCTGGAGGGGGCCATATTGAACATCTCTGAACTTGTTTTTGAGTGAAAAAAAACCTTTTTAAATACTCTTTGTAATGATGTATAACAGAATGTTATATGATGTTTCTTTCATTAAATACACATTTTTAAAGTTGTGGTATTCTTTTTGAATCACCCTGTATTAGAGATTTCACAAATGTGCTAGGCAGAGCTACCATCTTCAGCATGGCCAATATTGTAAAAATGCTTCTAATCAGCTAATGGTAGGGGATATACCAAAGACCACAGTAATAACACCATTAGCTCTTTTTGATCATCTATGTATGACATTCAGTTACAAAAATGGCACCAAAACATGGTAGGACTTTGTAGATGTGGTGTTAATGGAACTTAATTCCCCTTTCATTTATCTGGATGATATCCTGATATTTGCTCATACAGCAGCATCACACGAGGAACATTGCATAGTAGTGTTCAGCACGATATGCAAATATGGTCTAATAATAAATGAAGGAAAACATATTCTGTTCCAGAAGCAGGTAACATTCCTTGGGTATACAGTTTTGGCAGCCAATATATATCTGTTACAGGAGAAGATCAAGATCGCTAAGGATCTACCATGCCCAGCAGGTTTCTAGCATTAAGAAGATTCCTGGGAATTGTGATCTTTATCAACAACACCTACTGGAAACTATAGAGATTTGGGTACCACTGACGGTAGCACTGTCAGGTAATGACACCACAGATGGTTGTCACCTGCCATTGACTGCACAGATGCAGTGTGCACTCGAAAAGGTAAAGGCAAGTTTTTTGAAAGCAGTTCTATTGTCCCACCCAGTCCAAGATGCACTGTTAGCGATAGTGGTAGATGGTAGCCAGCAGGCTGTTGGTGTAGCTCTCCACCAGGATGTTAGAAATAGCTAGAAGCCATTGTTTCTTTTTTTCTCCTACAAGCTCACAAAGGATCAGATGAAGTGGAGTGCATAAAACAAGGAGTTGTTAGCCATATATGAAGCACGTGCACTTCCGTCGTCACAGGAGGGAGGGTAGGCCATCCGTAATTTATACAGACAGCTTTTAGCAAGCTTAGGGATAGCTATTCTCTACACCAGTTAGACTCTATCAGCCAGTTACAATACACAAAAGATACATAAAAAAGGCAGAAAAGTGGTTTTTTAAGAACTTTGGCCATCTTGTGTCCCATTAATTATAGGCCATCAGGCGACTGATAGACAGCTCCAATAATATTTACAAAACAGGTCATCTGCTCTGCAACTTAAGAAAGTATGTTCATTAGGTCTGAGGTCCTTATTTTGTGATGTTTCCAGATCCACTCCCAGAGCTTTTGTACCTGAAATGCTGTGTGAACAGTTTTTGACAGTATCCATAATCTTGCCCACCCTAACACAAAAGCTGGCATTATGCTACATCTGCATCGATACTCACAATCCACTTTACAGCACATGACAGAGAGTACCCCATACCACCACTAGTCATTTCCTTTCATGTTCCACTCAAAATGAGAATGAGGGAAAAACGACTATCTGTATGCCTCCTTATGAGCCCTAATTTCTTGTACTTTATCTTCATTGCCCTTATGCACAATGTATGTGGAAGCAACAGAATCATTCTGCAGTCAGCTTCAAATGCTGGTTCTCAAAATTTTCTCAGTGGTGTTGAAAAGAATGCCGCCTTCCCTCCAGAGACACCCACTTGAGTTCATCTCTGTAACATTTGAGTACTCAAGACTAGATAGCACTAGCATCCTATATGTGGTCTCCTTTACAGACGAACCATGCTTTCCCAAAATGTCTGCCCTGTCTGCCAATCTATTTATGTATACAGAGAATAAGAGCAGTCCTATCGCACTTCCCAGTGACACTCCTGAAGATACCCTTGTCTCAGATGAGCACTCGCTGTCAAGGACAATATACTGATTTCTATTAGGTAATAAGGAGCCACTCACTTTCTGTGAACTTACTCCATATGCATATACATTTGTTAACAGCCTACAATGAGGCACCTTGTCAAACCCTTTATGGAAATCTAGAAACATGTAATTGCCTGTTGCCTTTCATCCATAGTGCACAGTATATCATGGAGAAAAGGACAAGATGAGTTTTGCACAAGTGATGCTTTCAAAAACCATGCTGAGTCATGAACATAAGCTTCTCAGTCTCAAGAAAATTTATTATATTCAAACTGAGAATACATTTAAGGATTCTGCAGCAAACCGATGATAAAGATGTAATTTTTTGGGTCCATTCTTTTGTCCTTCCTACACACAGGAGCCACCATGCACTTTTTCCAGTCACTTGGGATTTTGTGGTGGGCTAGAGATACACGATAAATGCAAGCTACGTAAGGTGCCAATGCCACAGACTACTTTCAAAAACTGTATCAGGTTCCTATCTGGCCCTGCTGACTTATTTGTTTTCAACTCCTTCAGTTGTTTGTCCATGTCTGGGATTCTTATTACCATGTCTTCCATATGGGAGTCTGTTCAGTGATCAAATGGCAGTATGTTTGTGCGACCTGATGATGGAGAGGCTTGAGTGGCCCAGTTTAAAGGAAGACTGTTGTCAATGATCGAGAACATGTGTAGCATGCCGGCAGGTGTGAGGTAGACAGACATGTACTCAAGACAGTGAGGGAGTTACCAGAGACAAAAAATGTATTTATCCCATGTCCATATAGATTCATGGGTCAGCGACTGCTGTCAGATGGATATTACTACATATTTACTGCAGCTCAAATAATATTTGGTGGGCAGCGGTGATCGCAGTTGGTGGCATATCTGCAGAGAGAATGGCAAGCAATTTTTTTAACAGCTTGGATATCCCATTTCGACAGACCAGCTCATGTCAATATGGATCAGGAATGGCAGTTCGAGCCAATGTTTTTCCTTGAGCTGTCCAAGTCGAGTAGTACCCAAAACCACCATGTGATGAGCTACCAGCTGGCAAGCAATATGATGGTAGAGAGCACTGGATTAGAACATTAAAAGCTATGCTTATGTGCTTGGAAACAGTTGGAACTTTCCACTGTCACTGGTTTACTGGTTCTCTGGTTCTCTGCACAGTGTGTAAGCCTGACGTTGGGGCATTGACAGTGGAGTTGGTTTATGGAGAAACATTATGCCTTCCATCAGAATATTTTTTCAACACATCAGCTACCAGTGGAGACAGAACTGCCCTATTTGCTGCAGTAAATCGCAGTCCAAATATCCAAAATAGCTTCATCATTGTATCACCACATGGAATAGAAAGTTTTCTTACACAAAGAACTAAAAATGTGCTGTCACATAATGTTAGGAACTGATGCATTGTGTCTACCATTGGAATCGCCATACTATGTTCCATTCAGAGTTTTGAAATATGATCATCATATGGTGCAGGTAATGTGTAATGACAAGCTGTTTCCAGGGTAACTCAAATGGGTAAAACTGGTGTATTTACTGAGACAAGACACCCGTATAGAACGTCAGGAAACTGAAGGCTCTGTGTTAACAACTTTGAGTCAAACCGGTGGTGGGTCTGGCCATGCAACCCCAGTGTTATCCTCACCACAACAGCAAGCCCACAAGAAACACCGGAGATGTCACTAGCCTACATGAGAGCAGGTCAATGACCGCATTACAAATACCTGCACATTCTACGAGATCCACTATACCATGGGGTGGAAGGAGGGGGAGGAGGGAGGGAAGGGGGAGGAGCTTTGTGGGAAGAATATCAACTTCAGATTAAGACTGTTCTTTGAACTACAGATACATGCTATCGCCATTAGGTTTAGTCTTTGCCCATTTGCTTGACAGTTCCTTGTTTGCTCTCATTATTGTTAAATTGCATTTTCCTAACTGTGTGAAATAAACCAGTTAAATCAAATGGCAGTGACTCTTTGGGTGCATATTGTCGTGCAGAAGAAGGTGTAATTAGATGAATGATGAACACTAACTTCACTTAACGAAGGTTTATTCAGCGCTTGCACATACAAGAGGGTGGAGCGAACTGCCTCCAGCCAGAACACACACGGTATATATACAGTTACAGAACATTCCAGTACAATGATTCTTGACATTTGTAGTTACTTCTATAACGTACTCGAACTGAATATAGAAATTAAAATTTTACAGTTCAGGTGAGTATTGAACTCACGACCCTCCATGATACAGTCTAATGTCATAACAGCTACACGACGGTCATTGTGCTACTCAGCGTCTTCTGTCACATTGCTCCCTCCTTAAGAGAACAGCGTCTTGGTGTTACGTCCTCTTGTCCGCAGCTCGTGGTCGTGCGGTAGCATTCTCGCTTCCCACGCCCGGATTCCCAGGTTCGATTCCCAGCGGGGTCAGGGATTTTCTCTGCCTCGTGATGACTGGGTGTTGTGTGATGTCCTTAGGTTAGTTAGGTTTAAGTAGTTCTAAGTTCTAGGGGACTGATGACCATAGATGTAAAGTCCCGTAGTGCTCAGAGCCATTTGTTATGTCCTCCTAGTCCAGAAACGTGTCATCGATCCTGCATACTCCAACTCCCGATGACTGATGTTCGCCCTGGCGGTGATCTTCTTAGAACTTTCTTTGCCGTTACGCTCTTCGTCACCTTTCCACTTGTTGCCTGTCGCTGGAGCTTCGAATTTACCCTGGGTTGCAGGATCCTTATAGGGCTCCATTCGAAGGGCGTGGACCGTATCTCTGACCTTCCGTCATCTTGTGTCGATTCGAAATCTTCAACTTCATAAGTAACATCAGACAACTGTTTTACAGCCTTATAAGGTCCAAAGTAGCGCCTGAAGAGCTTCTCAGAGAGACCTACCTTCCGAACAGGAGTGAAGATCCAAACGAGGTCACCAAATGGTTCTGAGCACTGTGGGACTTCTGAGGTCTTCAGTCCCCTGGAACTTAGAACTACTTAAACCTAACTATCCTAAGGACATCACATACATCCACGCCCGAGGCAGGATTCGAACCTGCGACTGTAGTGGTCGCGCGGTTCCAGAACCGCTCGGCCACGGTTACCAGGCTGGTAGGGAACACGGCAGTGGCTCGCATCATACCTTCGGCGATCGTTTTCTTGAGCCTACAGCATACGGAATCGAGCTAAATGCCGATCTTCCTCAGCTCTGGTTAACACCTGGCCGATGTAGTCGTCGTCCACGTCATCAGGATGCAACGGAAACAGTGTCCATCGTCGTAGTCGCCTCACGCTCATGCACCAGGAAAAATGGCGTAAATCCTGTGGTGTCTTGTTTGGCGGTGTTGTTTACAAATGTCACGAAAGGTAGCACCTCATCCCAGTTGCTCTGGTCAACATTGACGAACATTGATAGCATGTCGGCCAAGGTCTTATTAAGGCGTTCAGTAAGCCTGATAGTTTGCGTATGGTAGGCAGTCGTCACGTGATGAGTAATGTTGCACTGACGGTTTATCTCTGTCACAAGATTCGATGGAAAAACTTTCCCTCGAACCGTAATTAACGACCTTGGGGCACCGTGTTTTAATACAATGTCTTCCACGATGAATTTGGCTACCTCGAACGCTTCGGCTGTTTTCAGGGATATTTCAATGGCATAGTGTTTAGATAATCAGTGCAAGCAATAATCCATCTATTGCCACTAGCAGACGTTGGAAATCGTCCGAGGAGATCAATCCCAACACGCTGGAAAGGCGTTTCGACTGGTGGAATTGGTATGAGTTGGCCAGGTGGTTTCTGAGGAACTGCCTTTCTCCTCTGGCACTCTCGACAGTGCGACACATAGTGACGGACCCTCCTAAATAAACCTAGCCAAAAATGTCTTTTGTGGATCCTATCGTATGTCTTAAAAAATCCTAAATGTCTGGCCTCAGGTGTGTAATGGAATTTCTGTAGAACATCTAAGCGCATATGTATAGTGATCACTGGTAGCCACCTCTTTCCAAAAGGATCAAAGTTTTTCTTGCAAAGTAATCCATTAACTACTTTAAATTGTCCTTTCACATCCTCTGACCGATTTAAGGCAAGCATAATTTGAGATATCTTGGCGTCCTTCTGCTCAGCAGAGAGATCCTGGAGTGCAGCGAGACAGTCACTATCTTCATCAAAGTCTTAATGGTCTTGCACAGGGTTTCTTGAGATACAGTCGGCATCTTTGTGTTTTCTTCCACTTTTGTACACTATGGTAATGTCTTGAAGACGTAGTGCCCACCTGGCGAGTCATCCTGTTGGATCCTTAAGACCTGTCAACCAACAAAGTGAATTATAGTCTGTAACAACTGTGAATGGTCTTCCATAGAGATACTGTCGAAATTTGAACATGGCCCAGATCACAGCAAGACATTGTCTTTCTGTAGTTGAGTAGTTTCTCTCGGCTTTTGTAAGTGTCCTAGAAGTATAGGCTATAACCTTCTCTTTCCATCCGAAATTTGCACCAGAACAGCACCGACCCCATACCTGCTGGCATCTGTGTGTAGTTCTGTATGTGCTCTCTCATCATACAGACCAAGTACAGGGTCAGTCATCAGAGGTTTTCGCAGCACATCGAAAAAATCGTGTTGAACACCACCCCAGATAAATTTAGCATCGGCTTTTAACAACTCTTGGAGTGAACTGGCTTTGATACAAAAGTCTTTGATAAAGCGACGGTAATAAAAACATAATCCGAAGAAGCTTCTCAAATCTCTAATACTTTCAGGAATAGGAAATTCCGTTATAGATCTCACCTTTTCTGGGTTTGGCCGCGCACTTCGTTGGACACAAGGTCAAAGTATTTTGATTTCTTTTGCTCCAAAGAGACACTTTCTTGGATTAAGTTTTAGTCCGCCTTGTTGGAGACACTTAAGAACGGCCCTCAGTCTTTTTGTGTGTTCATCAAATGTCTCTGAGAACACTATAATATCATCTAAATAACAAAGACACATCGTCCACTTCAGGTGACTTAGAAGATTATCAGTCATCCGTTCAAAAGTTGCTGGTGCATTACGCAAACCAAACGGCGTTACCTTAAACTCATTCGGGCCCTTAGGAGTGATGAATGCAGTTTTTTCAATATCAGCCTCATCTGCTTCGATTTTCCAGTATCCCAAGTTCATGTCCATGGTTGAGAAAAACTTAGCCCCCTTCAGAAAATCTAGTGTATCGTCAATTCTTGGAAGGGGGTAAACGTCCTTTTTTGTTATCTTATTAAGCTTCCTGTAACCAACACAAAAGCGCCAACTGCCATCCCTCTTCCTGACGAGAACCACTGGTGACGATCATGGGCTCTGCGAAGGCTAAATGATGTCATTCTTCATCATTTTCTCTTCCTCGTCACAAATTATTCGACGTTCCATTGCTGACACACGTTATGCTCTCTGGCTTATTGTTTAATGGTCTCCAGTGCTCAACCGGTGCTTCACCGTCGATTTGTCTAATTTGCTCTTCACTTGTGGATTGAAGCATTCAGAGAACTCTTGAAGAATGGCAAGTAGCTTCCTCTGTTGTTCCTTAGTGAGATCTGGTAATAGTCGAGCTAGAAGATCTTGTCTCGTAGTGGTAGAGCCAATTTCACATACAGACTCGGCATGGGAGGTTTCTATGATGCTCAGCTGTTCTGCAATTAACGGCTCAGCGTTTGCTACGCACATGCGTCTTGGAAGGATCTGCGGTTCTCGGCGACAGTTAACTATCCAAAACTCACCGAATCCGTTCTTACACGAGACGACAGAGACTGGAATGACCAAGTTATTGCTGGATGGTGTGGCTGAGCGGTTCTAGGCGCTACAGTCTGGAACTGCGCGATCGCTACGGTCGCAGGTTCGAATCCTGCCTCGGGCATGGACGTGTGTGACGTCCTTAGGTTAGTTAGGTTTAAGTAGTTCTAAGTTCTAGGACACTGATGACTTCAGAAGCTAAGTCCCATAGTGCTTAGAGCCATTTTTGACCAAGTTATTCTTCAGTGGTATGCTTCCCTTACATTCCACTACAAGATCCATGGGTTGATGCATGGCATGATGCATGGCATGATGCATGACAGTTTCCTTTCTAGCGCTGACTGCAGGAATGATCACTTCATCCAGCATACATAGTCTCCACACACTCGGATGCGCATCTCTCTGTCCACAGTATCTCATCTCGTCTATCATAATCTTCGAGCGACCAAAATCTATAATTGCCTGAGAAGCTTTCAAAAAGTCCCATCCGAGAATGACGTCATGACTACACTCTTGTAAGACGATGAATTCTAAGGGCTGTGCATGGCCACTTATACCCACACGAATGACACAGCTTCCTGTAGGTTTTACATATTTCCCATTAGCCACCTTCAGTTGTCGACGAATACGGTTTCCTGCAGCTGGCGACGGTATTTCTCCGAAGTGACTGAATATGATGCTCCGGAGTCCAGAAGAGCTTGGGCTGGTCGGCCATCCATGAGGATATCGACGTAGTTTCCCATCATTTTTGTAGTGATCGACGGCGGAGGATTTTTCTCTTCGGCGGCCTCACCTCCAAGGAAGGTCGCCCCCTTTAGTTTATCAGGTTGCGGCGACTAGGTGATGGGCTGGAGCTTCTAAACGGCGATGGAGACCTTGATCGGCGTGTTGGGGAGCGTCCTCTCCAGCGGCTAGCTTGCGGCGATGGTACACTACATCCTGCACCCACATCTTATTCATCTTCGTCGTCCCAGAGTTGGCGTCGGCTAAGATCGGTCTGCTGTCTTCTGGCGCGGACGTCATCAAATATCCGCCGCCTTTCTCGACAATAGCGCACCACATGTCCCGGTCGTCCGCAGTGGAAACATACTGGTCGGTTATCCTGGGTCCTCCAGACGTCAGTCTGCGTTGGTACCCAAACAGGTTCCTCATGCGGCATTGTAGGAATGTAACTTCGCCTGGGTCACGAATTTTTCACCGTTTTAAAGGGAAATGAAGGACGAGAGATTGGGTTCAATGTCTGTTCCACTTCCTCCCTTATGACCTCTTCAAGCTTCTCGGTTTTTTGCTCGCCGTGCAATCCAAGTGCCTTGTGAACTTCCTCTCTCACTATCTGATGAAGAACACTTGTGAAATCAGTTCCTTCCTCCATCACAGACATCGATACGACGTTTGAAAGCCGTTCAAACTTCTTGCGTGTAATTCTTTTTTGATGCATTGTCTCGATATACTGGCACCATTTTATGAAGTCGTCTGCTGTCGAATCCTCCTTCAGGAGTAGGGCTTGATACATGGCCTCAGCAACACCCTTCATGAGATGTGCAACCTTATCCTCCTCCTTCATTCTAGGATCCACTATTTTACACAGCTCCAAGACGTCTTGAATGAAGGATGCTGTAGTTTCTCCTGGACGCTGTGCCCTGCATTTTAATTTATCTTGAGCCTTGCACTTCTGTCGTTGTGTGTCGCCAAAATACTTGCGCGGTTCCGCCTGGAACACTTCCCAGCTTCTGAACTTCTCCTCGTTGCTCTCATACCATTGCTTGGCAGTGCCCTCCAAGTAGAAAAATACGTTAGCCAAACACACGGTGTCATCCCATTTGTTAAATTTGGCTATACGCTCATATACCTTCAGCCACTTGTTTGGATCTTGGCCATCGTCACCAGAGAACCCGGAAGGATGTCTCATGTGGTGGCACACAGTTACTGTCATCGTAGCGTGCTCTTTTCTTCTGTCTACGATAGATTGCACTCTGTTGAATGTGGCTCGAACTCGGGTTTCTCGCCACGTAAACGGCGGCTCTGTCGCGGCCTGATAGAAGCCACTGTGTCGTCTGTAATGTGCGCTATCACAAGTGCTAATACATACCGTCTCCACCAGAAAAAATGTCACGTACAAGAAGGTGTAATTAGATGAATGACGAACACTAACTTCACTTAACGAAGGTTTATTCAGCACTTGCACATACAAGAGCGCGGAGCGAACTGCCTCCAGTCACAACACACGGTATATATACAGTTACACAACATTCCGGTACAATGATTCTTGACATTTGTTGATACTTCTAGAATGTACTCGAACCGAATATAGAAATTAAAATTTTACAGTTCAGGTGAGTTTTGCACTCACGGACCTCCATGCTACAGGATAGTATCATAACATCTACATGACGGTGACTGTGCTACTCAGCGTCTTACTGAATAGTTGGTCCTGTTGTACGGTTAAACAAAAAATACAGTATTTTAAAATCAAAATATTATTTGAAAACTTCAAGTTTTTTTTACATAGATGAGGATCACACACTTCAAACAGAACAATCGATATCTAGATCTCGTCTTAAACTATGCATTTCAAATGTCATTTGCTTAAAAAAGTAAGATCAACACAAAGAATAACTACTTATAGAGTTGTAGATTCTGAACTTAAACATAACGCCACATCAGTCTTACCCCTCTGTGTGTAAGTCAATTACTTGCACTTTTCGGATAATTTCATCTCTCTACCAAATTGGGCAACTTCCTTTAGTGAGACTCTAGGAGCTATGGGTAACTCATTTACAGATGAAGTGTACTGCAGAGTTTTCATGTAGATCACTGGTGTTTATGTTCACAATGAATTAGGCTGGTTTCAGCCCGTGTAGTGAGATATTTTATACTTTGCTCCAGAACTTCATTGGGGCCTTTGTAGGGAGACACTAGTTTTGGCTTTAACTTCACCATTCCTCGGAAATACGTGAGGCGTATTATATAGTTCTTTATTGATGAATGGTTTTTCCTTTACCTTATGGGAGCAGATTGACGTAACTGAGAAGTGAATGCTGACCTTCGACCATAAATATCTATGGTCGAAGATGCTGACAGATCTACTTCTACTTTTTAACCTTGAAATCACCGGGAAATGTTAAGAGTTGTGTCATACGGCACGTCAGCAGCTGAGTTACTTTCTACTTCCACAAAGCAACGCAATCCTAGGAGAGTTGTCGTAATAATGCTTCTCCATTTATTGTCACCATATGATTAATCGATGGAATCTCTCTATTTCTCATTTGACTGTGGATGGTATGCCATAGTTTGTGTTACTTAGAACCACAAATCTGAGCTAATGCACGGAACAGCTCTAGTGGAACGATGATCTTTGATCAGTTATTATTTGGTTAGATGCTCCAAATCTAGTGATCCAGGAGCTGTAAAACGCTCGTGCCACTGTTTCTGCTCGATCAACACGTAGAAGAATATTCTGTCCAGTCACTGACCCGATCAATACACGTTAGACAGTATATGAATTCGTCGGAGGGAGGCAGCGGGCCGATTACATCGATGTGTACCACCTTAAATCGTCCATTTGTGCTTGGAACCTAGCCAGTAACAGATTTGGTGTGTCTAGTCACTTTTCGTTTGGAATGCTGTGCATGATATCGCCAATTTTTAGATATCTTGTTTTACATTTGACCAAATAAATCTACAAGTGAGTAACTTCACAGAAGACTACATACCAGGGTGTCATACAGTGGTAAGGCTAAAAAACTGAATATGTAAATTGCTGAGTAATATAAGGATGAATTTTACTTGGTGATACATCATACCATAATAACCTTCCACCAGGGCTTTTATGCTTTTCAAACTTTGATTTGATGTGATATGAGGACTAGAGCAAAGATACTCGAGTTCATCACTCACTGAAGAATCTGCTATCTTCTTGTAATCAGTTTGAATTTTCTCACTATGAGGATACTGAAAGGCGATCTCTTTTAATTGTTAAAAACCACTGAAAAGTCAAGCTCCCATAAAATATTTTTTATTCAAGCCAATCGGTTTCAACAGTCTTAGCTGGCACCTTCAGGTCTTAAACATTTCTTTTGTAAAATGAATAAATTTTATTAAAAAAAATGTATAAGACCTGAAGATGACAACTAAGACTGTTGAAACCGGTTGTCCTGAATTTAAAAAAATTATGCGATCTTGACTTTTGCGTGGTTTTTTACAAACCCAGTAATTAATTGGTACTACTTCTTCCAATCTGGATAGGTTGTCAGCCACAGTATTTTCTTTTCCAGAAATGTGTCTGATATCTGTCGTAAACTGGGATATGAATTATAGGTGACGCAACAGCATAGAGATTGCCTTACCGTTCCATTGTTTAAAAGCGTGCGTAGAAGGACGCTAGTCGGTATATACTACAAATGAACGTCTTTCAAGGACGTATTTAAAATACCTTACTGCCATGTACACGCTGAAAAGTTGTCTTTCGTGTGTTGAATATTTCTCCTGGAATGGCGAGAACTTTTTGTAGTAGAAACCATTGGTTCTTTCTTCATCTTTCTGTTGCAGCACTGCACCAGATGCTAAATCAGAATCTTCCTCAAATAACTCAAGTCCATAATTTACATTTGGGTACGTTAAAAGGGATGCGTTAGCTAGGTCCACTTCGCACTTCTCGCACTGCCTTGTTGAATCGTCTGTCCACTGAATGCTTCTTTTGTCGTTTATCTCGGTGTTGTTCAAGTAATCGTGTTGTATTACCCGATTTATGGAAGAAGCGGATGTCCAGTTATACGTCAGACACAAAGGTTCCAGGAGGAGAAGCTGTGATATATGAACTGTATTTGGTGTGTGAATGTACAAAGTGTACCATGAAGTTTACCTGGAATTAATGTAATTTCTTCTGCTTATGCTCTATATATGATATTATATTCCAAATTTGTAGTTTCTCACTTCTTGGGTAAAAGGTTAATGCCAAAGGCCAGTACAGGTAATCATTTGCTTGATGTTCTGTGGCATGCTCCAAATGCCTGTGGTAAAAATTCATTATGCCTAAGAAACTACGTAATTGTGACACAGTTCCCGGAACTTTGAAATTAGTTATCGCTTGTACTCGTTTTGCTCTGGTTTGGTACCTTCTGGAGTGATCACAGGACCTAAAAAGTTGATTTCTGGAACTTCAGACACAGATTTTGCGACATTAACCCTTAAAGCAAAATTATTCAATCGTTCTAACAGGATAGTTAAATGTGTTCTTTTGGAGAGCTGGAAGCTATCAGCATGTAATCTAGATATGCAAAGCAGAAATCTAAATCTCTCAAAACTTCGTTAATACATTTCTGAAAGGTGCTGGATGCATTGCTGAGGCCAAATGGCGTGAAATTGCGTTCATAAAGTCCAAAGGGTGTAATCAAGACACTCATTTCCTTATCACTTTCAGCTAGTCAGACTTGGTAATATACTATCAGGAGATCTGCAGCAGAGAATAGTTTCTTGTCCAGAAGTATGGAGTTACAGCATTTATGTGCGGAACTGGGTTGAGATCAGGAAGGATCCGGCCGTTATTGAGACTTCGGTAGTCTCCACACACACGCTGCTGACCACACGGCTTTCCTACCATGTGCAGAGGACTAGGATACTGGGATTTGGAAGGGCGAATTATATTTGATTCATTAGGAAATGGAATTCTTGTGTAGCGAAATTTAATTTATGTGGATCTAACATGGGACTTTTGGGGGCACTGGAGGGGCACTGCTGCTTGCAATGTAATGTTTAAAATCATGCTTGATTTCTCCCTGTCTATGAATGGATTTTGTCAATTCAGGAGGTTTTTAAAGTAGTTCAGAGTATTTACACTTAGCATGGAGTAAACTAACGAAGTAAGACAAATCAACTGTACACTGGTGTGCAACCACATGTAACTCAGTAGCGCCGTCAACAGATTATTTCCTTTTCGGGTCTATTAACACGCCCAGTGATTATAATGCGTTCCACTCGCTTTTTTTTTTTTTTTTTTTTTTTTTTTTTTTTGGGGGGGGGGGGGGGGCATCAAGCTTCTGGCTGGTTTGATGCGGCCTGTCACGAATTCCTCTCCTGTGCCAACCTCTTCATCTCAGAGTAGCACTTGCAACCTACGTCCTCAATTATTTGTTGGATGTATTACAATCTGCCTTCCTCTACAGTTTTTACCATCTGCAGTTCCCTCACGTACCATGTAAATCATTTCCTGATGTCCTGTCATCCTGTCCCTTCTCCTTGTAGTTTTTTCCACATGTTCCTTTCCTCTCCGATTCTGCGAAGAACCGCCTCATTGCTAACCTTGTCAGTCCACCTAATATTCTACATTCGTCTGTAGCACCACATCTCAAACGCTTCGATTTTCTTCTGTTCCGGTTTTTCCACAGCCCATGTTTCTCTACCATACAATCCTGTGCTCCAGACGTACATTCTCAGAAATTTCTTCCTCAAGTTAAGGCCTATGTTTGATATACTAGACTTCTCTTGGCCAGGAATGTCCTCTTTGCAAGTGTTGGTTTGCTTTTGATGTTCTCCTTGTTCCGTCCGTCATTGGTTATTTTGCTGCCTAGGTAGCAGAATTCCTTAACTTCATCTACTTCACGACCATCAATCCTGATGTTAAGTTTCTTGCTGTTCTCATTTCTACTACTTCTCATTACTTTCGTCTTTCTTCGATTTGCTCTCAAGCCATATTCTGTACTCATTAGATTGTTCATTCCATTCAGGAAATCATGCAATTCTTCTTCACTTTTATTGAGGATAGCAATGTCATCAATGAATCGTATCACTGATATCATTTCACGTTGAATTTTAATTCCACTCTTGAACCTTTATTTTATTTCTATCATTGTTTCTACGGTGTACAGATTGAACAGTAGGGGGGAAAGACTACATTCCTGTCTTACACCATTTTTAATCCGAGCACTTCGTTCTTAGTCTTTGGCTCTTGCATATATTGTATATCATCCGTCTCTCCCTATAGCTTACCCCTATTTTTCTCATAATTTCGAACATCCTGCACTATTTTACATTATCGAACGCTTTTTCCAGGTCGACAAAAAAGTGTCTTGATTTTTCTTTAGCATTGCTCCATTATCAACTGCAACGTCAGAATTGTGTCTCTGGTGCCTTTACCTTTTCTAAAGCTAAGCTGATCGTCATTAGCACATCATCAATTTTCGTTTCCATTCTTCTGTATGTTATTATTGTCAGCAACTTGGATGCATGAGATGACAAGCTGATTGTGCGATAATTCTCGCACTTGCCGCTCTCTAAGAAGCACGTAAATTGCGTCTATTTGTCCTTATACCACTGACCATACGTGTAACAGGAGGTAGGTTTGGAGGACAACTGGTCCCCTTGAGGATAAAAAATCAACCCTCCCACTCAGGAATCAGTCAAATTGTGTTAGCGTCCCGAAAGGAACGAATGCACGGCAGAAATTTAAACCCTCAAGCTGTTTTTCTTGTTACATACGCGATCTTCAACCATAGTTATATACTGTTTATTATGGTTGACAAATCTTCTGGATTTTGGGCTCAGTATCAGGGACTTTTGTCTATAAATGCAAGATGCAGGTGTGCCAACACTTTGAAGCTAAGAGAGTTCACTGCGCTGGGAAAGTAGGGATAACTCATAAAAAAGCGCGAATATTCCAAAATGTTTTGATTTAAATGTGTTTTAAGGGGAGTCGGATGGTTCTATCTCGGCCATGTTAAATTATATGACTTTAGGAACATTTTTCTCCCTAACCAATTGACATATTATCATGATTTTTTTGTTGTGTTCCTCCTTATATCTTTATCTTCATTTTAAACTGATAAGTCTAAAAAATAATAATAACTTACATCTAAAAAATATTTTTTTAAAGTAGCCATAAAAACTGCAATTTTTTTACTTTAATTAAATTTATACCATAGTTCTTTAAAAGATATTCATATTTCCTCAGTTTAAATCAACAACTAACAAATAAGGAACAATTAAAAAAATAATGTTGATAACATTAATAGTAGCCAAGAAAAATGTTCCAAACCATTGAAAAACACAGTTGTCAGGAAAACGCAAATAAAGAAAAAGACTATTAAACAAAGATTTTATTCTTACTCTAGTACATTTCAGCTTCATATGAAGGTCTATCTGGATCTTCTAGTTCTTCAAACTGGTCCTCAATCTTTCTTCTTGCTTGCTGTGTGGCCTGGCGACACTTTTTCTCAATTTCTATGACAGCTTTGTCCGCTTTTTTAATCCGATTGTAGTCATCAAAATAAAAGCTGCTTTTGGTAGCTGCGACCATACAACATTGTTGAACGACTCTAACGGATTTTGCGTTCCACCATGTAGGCACTTACGCAAGAGGTCAGGATGGGCCAAGTCATTAAATATGGGTTTTACTTGTTCCATGGCAGCAAAAGGAAGATGAGTGTGGTCATAAGGCTCATTTTTCTCTTGGGCTTTACGGAATTTGCACGAGCTTGGCTCACCTTTGGGGCATAGCCGTGTCCAGATGTGTCTTCGTTGGTAGCCATCAAATGAAAAAATTCTGCCCAGACCGCTGCCTTCACGTCCTTTAGAGTTTTTGTAGCATTCCTTCTTATAGCTAGGGCATAATATAGTTTTATTTTATTTATAGCCTCGCCTGTAAGGCGGCCACGACCCCCGATGGTTTTGACGTCGGAAAGTTTTATTTTCCCAAGTCTCTGTTTCTGTTTCCTGAGGCGACTATCCATCCGTTTCTGGACATGACCGAAACAGTCCAATTTCTCAATTGAGAAGTCAGGACCATATGGTTTGGCCTCACAAACCTTAGGGTAAGAAGCACTGTCCCCGTCTCCTAAATAATACTTGTACCGCACTCCGTATTTCGGCAGCGATTCTTGGAACATTTCCGCAACTCTCCATTCCTCCACTTACTCCAGAGTAGTTAGCTAGGCAATCAGCAACATGATTGTTGGTCATTCTATTTTCGCATCAGCAATACTTGCATAAAATTTTAACATCAATTACCTTGCCTGTGTTTTTCGCTATTGCAGTTACAATTCCATTGAGTGAAGTGTGGCCCCTACGTTGCCACTATCCGTCAAATATTGCTGTTAAGTCTCTATTACCATCGTTTTCACCGACACTTTCTTCAAGAACAGCCTTCATACTCTCTTCACAGACCTCCTTTGCAGCATCTCGAAGCCTGTAATTGTAATATTTGAAATCTGTCGGAGTCGGCAAGTTCATTACACCGCAGAAAGTTTTCTCCGCGCTTCTTCACCTTTTCCAATACATCGGAATGTGTAGGCTATCGAACATTCACTTCTGGTTGTTTAGAGTCTGGTAAGCATGGAGAATTAGTAGTGGACACTTCAAAAGAACAGTTACTGCACTTTATTACTATCGGTACTTGTAACCCTATCCTGGTTACAGTAGAGACGGTAAGGGATCCTTTACATTTTACGCACACCGGAATTTGGCTAACTAGCCTAAACTGTTGATATTAACAATATCATAGCAACCTCCTTTTCCATATATCTCATATTTAGCCAAGTAACGTGTAAGGTTCTTAGAAGAAGAGCTTGCTTTAGAAGCACAAGCAGCTTCAGTACTAGTACTAGGCCTAGGCTCACCTTCACAATGAACTTCCACTTCAGCTTCACCACGATGCAAAAACTGTTTTTGGTTACATCTCCCCTTCCCCCCAATAAACTCACGTTTTCTTTTCTTGTTTTGTATTCGCGGCATTTTTACATAATATAAACTTATTTTCTGAGATCTAAACACTGAAATACGAATATCGTAAACAAACTTCACTTTCAATCACCAAAAACAAAGAACTGAAAAAAAAAACAAAGTAAACTGGCAGCTGTTTTCATCATTGTTGCCAACAGTATTTCATCAGTGTTACCAACTAAGCTTTCAAACAGCTGTACTATAACAAGTAGTCACTAGCGAGTAAAAAGAAGACTGAGTTCATGAAAAGTGTGCGTTGCAGGGTTTTACAAAAACGCTAGTAAAACGAAAACCACTCAACATAAATTAATAAATTTGGTATCAATTTAAACCCAAATATATGCATAACAAGAAAGTGCAAAAAATCAGAATCAAAAATTTGAACCAAACAACCATCCGACTCCCCTGGAGCTGCCAGATAAGACGAAAAGCTAGTTTCCTTCTTTTAAATGCCTAACTCTGCCCAGGACATAATCGCCTTTTTTGTTCTGTGACGGGAGCGTTTTTCATTCTGGTTCTCAACTTTTATTCTACCGTAATTTTAACACTAGACCTACCTGGTACAGTTGAGCCTGTCCAGTATAGCCTACTGTGTCCTTAGAGCATACAAGCTTCACCACCACGTCAAGGTCACATGCCGATGGGAGGTTTTAATTTTATAATTTTTTTCATATTTTTATTATTTTGTTTTAATTTTTATTGCTACTTTAATTTTCTTGTTTTATAGTTATCAATATTTAATTCATATACGCATGAGACTGTATATGAAAACGTATGAAAAATAACCATAAATACTTAATACAGAGCACAAAATAACAGTCAATATGAATGCAATGTTGAACGAAATATTAAATACTGTAAGAAGTTTACGATAATAGCGTCTTAAATAGTTTAATTCTTGCCATTTTTTATTTAAAGTGCGCAATTATAAAAATTGAAAATTGAGAAACCGCCGCTAGAAAAACTCACGTGAGTAATTTTGACATGAAACGTTGCAACGACCTGTCAGAATTAAATGTGAATGAGTATGTGTGTCTGAAATAAGCAGAACAACTGCGAAACAATGCATGTACAACAAAATACTGTCTACTTTTCAGACCTGTACGAAGGTTGACGAACTCAACTTGTTATGTCAGAAAATAAATTTTCTGCAAGATAGCATAGTAGGAGTTTTTGAAGAACACGCAGTAAAACATTTTCTATTTGTTAGAAGTAAGGTGGACTTTTTCAGACAATTGTTTTTATGGAAATTTTCAGGTTAGTTTAATTTTCTGCGTAGTCATCGATAAAGTAAATGCTCGATTAAACAGTTTATCATTTCGTATGTGGGTGGGCATAATTCTGGTTTTGTACATGCATTGTTTTGAACGTCTAAAGATTTTTCGATGATTTTAAGCCACCTTTAACGTATAAACAACGACACTATAACCAGTTCTAATAACCAGTTTTTTAAAATTATATCAAAATGCAGCGCTTAAAGTGCAACGCATTTGTACGACTCATAGTTAAATGTGGTAACCATAATTTTGCGAACGTAAAACGCGAACTATGAAAGTTTTTTGCAAACGCTTCTTGTAGTCAGCATAAGAATATTGTCATCTTTATCACATTACCGGCTTAGCACATGCTATACGTGTAAAACGGGATATTACGTGTGTTTTATGTGCAACTATATAGACCACTGTAGTGTGGCAACTAGTGGTGGGCAGGAAATCGCGTATCTGTTAGAAATCGCAGTGACTGAGAAGTCACAGATATCACAGTAGCAACATTACAGAATCTAACTGCGATTTCAGTCACAGTTAGCAGTCGCAAGTAGTATTTCACATTCAAAGACGTGAGCCATCTATTGGTCGAATTTAGCACTGCTTTCTGCGATTTCAGTGACAAGTCGCAACTAAGAGTCGCAAGTAGCAACTAAAAAGCGCGGTTAACAGTGGCATCTGTTGGCCGAAGTTTGTACTACGTCCATCTCTGCGGTACGCTATGGAGTCTAACTGCGATTTCCGTGACAAGTCGCAACTAAGAGTCGCAAGTAGCAACTAAAAAGCGCGGTTAACAGTGGCATCTGTTGGCCGAAGTTCGTACTACGTCCATCTCTGCGGTACGCTATGGAGTCTAACTGCGATTTCCGTGACAAGTCGCAACTAAGAGTCGCAAGTAGCAACTAGAAAGCGCGGTTAACAGTGCCGTCTGTGGGTCAAAGTTCGTACTACGCCCATCTCTGCGGTACGCTATGGAGTCTAACTGCGATTTCCGTGACAAGTCGCAACTAAGAGTCGCAAGTAGCAACTAAAAAGCGCAGTTAACATACTTTTCCTAGTGTCATCTGTTGACCGACGTACGTACTTCGTTATGAGAGCCTTGTGCCTCACGAGATCGATGTGCTGTGTGTGCATATGAAGGGCTTATTTCAATAGTGGTACAAGTCCATTTTTGTTAATTTTGAGATATAGAGTCGTAAAGTTAAATGAGCGCTGAAAAATCTGCAGTTGAGATACCAGAAATATTCAAGCATATGGCTTCTTGCTAGAGATGAACCTTTATTTATGTTTGTTTGGATCACTAATTTTAGAAGCATTATAGACAGAAAAGTGGAGGTAATGGACTTGTACCACTATTGAAATAAGCCTTTCATATTATATGACGACATGCACATTCAGCATCAGTTATGGTTGGTCAAATACTGCTGTGACTCTGAATGTATTATATTAATAAGAAGCAACATTGCCATTTTCTCCTGAAAATATCAAGTAACGTAACAAATGTGTTTGATTCTGCTTCCAATATGACAGTTTTGGTTAATACTCCACATGCCTACAGGACTTTGCAATGTTAACACAGCAGAACTCAGACATCTGTATAAGTGTAGAGAAATGAAAACAGTCATATGAATGCCTCACTTTTGTTCCGACACAGTTCAAGACTCGGGAGAAAAGTTTTACACCTGGTGTTCTACATGGCAACTTCACACACAAGAACTTTTTGCCGACACTACTACCACCTACATAAGTAAGCTTTTCCTGTGTTACTTTCAAGTAATGCACTTAAGCTATTCCTGATTTAACTGGAAGATCTGTACTTCTCACTTTCATATCAACAGCCTCAAAATGCATATTGTAGACTTCGGGATATGTTACAGGTCAGTGTCACACCAAGATTGGGGAGAAAGGGGGCGGGGGGGGGGGGCGGCATGTCGCTCTCCAACAAGTGTTTACCAATAAGTAAGTGGCGGAAAATTATGGGTATAGGACGGCTTAACATGTGGAAAATGAGATTTTTATTATTCACTCACTGTATTTGACATTTATTATTCCTTTAAAATCGCACAACAACTTCAATAAAACACAGTTTAATCATTCACACACTTATTTCACAATTGTTTCACTTTTAAACTGCAAATCCTCTAAGAGCTGTCTTGAATCTTCACGAGTCTCTCCCAACAGCCTTGATGTGGATACATACGTACAGCAACCAGTAATCAGAGTCAGAACTGTGTCTGCAAAAACACAAGGATTATTAAACAATTTTTGCTGTCATTAATTACTAGAAATATAATTGACAGAGTAGATTGCTAATATTTGCTATAATGAATATCACATTTGCAAGAACGATCTCACTGAAGTAAATAAGTCCATCGAAACGCTTAGAAACTAACCCCTCGTCTGACGAAAACGGTCTAAAGACGCAGTGGCAATTTCTTCAGATCTGTTGACAATGATATTTTGAGTTATCACTTTGCTGAGTGACTGAAATGTAGTTCAGGTACCTGTGAACATAACAATATGTTAGAATTCATTTTCTAAAGACGAACTATTACGGTACTGTACGGCTACTTACATATTAATTACACTATTAATATTTTCACAGTTGTTTCTTTAATACAAAATTAAAGCCAACGGAAGAAAAAACGTAAAACATACTTGCCAATGACAGGTTTGTTGCGATGCAATTTTCCGTGTTGACAAATGTAACTTTTTCATACAGTAGTAAGTCGCAGAAATCGCAGGAGTCGCAGAAGTAGCAGAAGTCACAGAAATCGCAGAAGTAGCAGAAATCGCAGAAGTCACAGAAGTAGCAGAAATCGCAGAAGTAGCAGAAATCGCGGAAGTAGCAGAAATCGCAGAAATAGCAGTGGCGGAGGGATACACGACCTATGTTCCTTAACTGCGACTCTTATCTGCGACAAATCGCAGTTAAGAATAACAGATACTGAAAAGTAGCATTCACAGAAATCACTGATATCGGAAAATCGCAGTTTAGCCCATCACTAGTGGCAACGGATAAAACGTCCACAAAACCGGGACGACCATTAACTAAATGTATTTTTCTACCCTGTTACAAAACAAAAGCGGCACACGTAAAACTAACAAAGAACGTGTTCTTTGCACATAAAATCCGAATAAAGCTAGGGTCTTGAAAGCGAGTTTTCAATTCTATCCTAAGAATTCATATTTCATTTATTTGATTCACTTTAAACCATTTCCATGCATTCAATACCTGTAAGAACGCATTTTACGTGCCATTTAGCTCGATTTGAAGCCATCTTATCTCGACAACAGATAAATAATACTGGATGAAAAAATTCGTTTTGACTGTATCCATTTATCTACTTTCGTGCAAAGATTGAAGGTATAGAAGTGGCGCCTTTCAAAAACCTCGCAGAAAAACATGTTGCTTACACGTAAAATCCAAACGAAGCAAGATTTTTTTTTTTAGAACTTATCTTAGACAACGGTGTAAGGCACGTGCGGACGAAATTTGACTATCAGTCACGTTCCAGTCCGGAATTACTTAAGAGTGACTGTTTTTGCGCGTGAAATCGGAACGATAGTGCCTGTTTTTGCACGTACGAGGGCTGTTCGGGAAGGAAGATCTGATCGGTCGCGAAATGGAAACTACAGTGAAAATCAAAAATTTTTTTATTGGCAACATTTGTCACACCTTCCGGCTACCTCTCTAAATAGCTGCCACTCACCTAGACATTTGAAGGGACCGATGACCGCCGCAGTCTGGTCCCTTTAATCCCACAAACCAACCAACCAACCTAGACATTTGTCGCGGCGTTGCACAAACTTTCCAGTACGCTCATCAACGAAATAGCCGCCTGTGTTTTCCGCCAGTTCTCTACGTTAGTCTGCCGTTCGTTTTTGTGCCAAAATGTTGTCTTCGTAGCCAGTGCTTCATGTGAGCAGAGATGAACACCGGGGGGAGCCAATTAAGGGCTGTATTGTGGGGGATCAAAAACTTCCCATCAAAAACGCTACAGGAGCGTCTACATTTCCCCTGCAGAATGCGGTGGAAAATTGTCTTGACGAAAGAAATGCATGCCATTTATGTTACATGGGCTACGTAGCTTCAGGCGAAATCCCTCACCAGATCCACTTGGCGGGAGACGCTGTTGTTTTAGGTATTTCTACGTGATCACTTTGCGCTCTGAACTGAAAAGGGCGACATGAAGCGATCGACAGGCACACTAAAGACACTGCGCAAAACATGTGTGCGAAGTTCCCTTGGACTTTCAAAGTGGTTTCCATTATGCGCGTAATCGGACTTTACTTTACGAATACGCCTCATAGAATCCGAATGGTGCACTTACAAATGGCTCCATTCGCTGAACATTGATTTAAGCCAAATTAAAACCTTTTGCGAAAGGAATTAATCGATTTGCACAATTTGCCTGGGCGCCCGCTCTGGTTTCGTTCAAACCTTGTTTAATATGCTTTAACACATTACAATAACGCAGATATTCGAGTGGCTATACAAGTGGCCGCTGGTCCCGACTAAACCAAGATCTTTTTACCTCGTGTTCCTAGCTCAAATAGGAACCGAGCGCCAAGACCAAACATCTCCCACCTCTCACCCCCCCACCCCCCCCCCTCCACCTGCGTGGGATATCGTGTATTGTCCAAAGAAATAACTCCATAGAAACCAGGGGAGGTTTTTCGTGTAATCCTCACTTAGTAGGCAAACAGGAATAATAAGGCACGACGGACACGAAGAACACTGTCATATTCAACATAAATTAGACAGTGAAGTCTTGAAGTACCTATCCTTCATTATCTTGCAAATTTTTGTAGGCACACTGACGAGAAAGGAACTTGTTTTATTATATTAACATAAAGTTATCGCGTTTCCAGTGGGATGAGCTGGTTCAACTCGCCGTGAAAAACGATTTCATATTGATTTATTCTATTGGTTTTCTCAGTTTTCGTCTTACTGCTGTTTAATTTCGGCTTTAAGTGACTGTTACAATTTACCACTGTTTAAGTAATCGCCGAAGACTTAAGAGTTTATCTGCTTCAATAGCTACTCGGGTAATATCCGTTGCTATGCTGTACCGCGTTGCCAAGACGACACGTTCGGCAGCAAACAGCGCCAAGTAAACTCGATCGCGCCGTTCGCCACAACAGAAAGCTGATAATATACTGCCTTTATGTAGCAGGTAAGTGGAAGTAACCATAATGGTACTTGTATTGTTGAGAAATGATGCGAACATGCGCACATGTGCATACTAACTTGTGACTTATCACTTCCAGTCCTGCTTATACTTTCCTTATGACTAGCTTGTTATGGTACGAAGGCAGTCTTTTCCACGAGTAGACAATGTATCGTATTGCACCAGTAACTTTTGTGATTGTTAGAATATGATACGTTGGATAAAGTACAATACATATTTCGTTCATCCAAAACACTGCAACAAACCACACAATTACTACACAGCCACGATATTATTTCACGTGGCCTTTATCGGAAGCACACGGTGACGTTACAGTAAACAAGTACAGTGGAGAATAACGAAAACGCATCGCACTGCCAACGCTTTCAAGTCAGTCGTGTATACCCTATCAACCCGATTATGCGCCTTCTTACTTTCAAGTGCAGTACCATTGTGGTCGACTAATAATTAGGACACGATATTTATTTCTAAACAACTAGAACTATGCTATAGACTTTCCTATATTACAGTTTCACATGATGCAAAGAATGTGAAGATACACTATGTGATCAAAAGTATCCGGACACCTGGCTGAAAATGACTTACAAGTCAATATGATGTTGGCCCACCCTTAGCCTTGATGAGAGCTTCCACTCTCGCAGTCATACCTTCAATCAGGCGCTGGAAGGTTTCTTGGGGAATGACAGCGCATTCTTCACGGAGTGCTGCACTGAGGAGAGGTATCGATGTCGGTCAGTGAAGCCTGGCACGAAGTCGGCTTTCCAAAATATCGCAAAGGTGTTGTATAGGATTTAGGTGAAGACTCTGTGCAGGCAAGTCCATTTTAGGGCTGTTACTGTCGTGTAACCACTCCGCCACAGAACGTGCATTATGAACAGGTGCTCGATCGTGTTGAAAGATGCAATCGCCTTCCCCGAATTACTCTTCAACAGTCGGAAGCAAGAAGGCGCTTAAAACATCAAGGTAGGCCTGCGCTGTAATAGTGCCACACAAAACAACGGAGGGTGCAAGCCCCCTCCATGATAAACACGACCACATCATAACACCACAGCTTCTGAATTTTACTGTTGGCACGACACACGCTGGCAGATTACGTTCATTGAGCATTGGCCATACCCACACCCTGCCATCGGATCGCCACGTGGTGTACCGTGATTCGTCACTCCACACAACGTTTTTCCACTCTTCAATTGTCCAATGTTAACGCTCCTTACACCAAGCGAGGCGTCGTTAGGCATTTACCGGCGTGATGTGTGGCTTATGAGCAGCCGCTCGACCATTAAATCCAAGTTTTCTCACCTCCTGCCTAACTGTTATAGTACTTGCAGTGGATCCTGATGAAGTTGGGAATTCCTGTGTGACGGTGTGGATAGATGACTGCCTAGTACACATTACGACCCTCTTCAACTGTCGGCGGTCGACAGACGAGGTTGGTCTGTACACTTTTGTGCTGTATGTGTCCCTTCACGTTTCCACTTCATTATCACATCGGAAATAGTGGACTCAGTGATGTTTACAGACGTATGATAGAAGTGACACGCAATCACCTGACCGCGTTCGAATTGCGTGAGTTCCGTGGAGCGCCCCATTCTGCTCTCTCACGATGTCTAATGGCTACTGAGGTCGCTGATATGGAGTACCTGGCAGTAGGTGGGAGCACAATGCACCTAATATGAAAAACGCACGTTTTTGAGGGTGTCCGGATACTTTTGATCACTTAGTGTACAGCAACACCGATGACACAAATGGTTTAACACTCTCCTGCAATATTTTGTATCATTCCAACGAGTTCAGTCGTTACCTCGACAATGGTAACTTTTTCGTAATGATGTCATCAGTTGATGGTTGGTGTATAACGCACTCTAATCTTCTTCTCCTTAAGTAACGGACGAACATAATTATATCGTGTGTGTATGTTCGATCATTTATAAAACCCTGATCCATTAAAAATGTGGTGGCCCTGTCTGTAATTGTAAATTATTTACTGTGAACTCTTCAACAGTTGTAACTTCTTTCAAAAACTAATCTAACTACCAGTAAGTAAGTGATTCATAAGTGTGACTTACAGCCACAATTTCAGCTTCCATTGAAGATGAGTGATTCACTGCTATAGATTACTTTTCCACAAAATCAGAAACATAGAAACTTGACAAGAATGCCACTTTTTGGTTGCCGTGTGTATTTTCCTCAACACGATAAGCATCAGTATAAGTTTCATCGCTATGAGTTCTTCTAAAGCTTAATTCCATCCATAATTGTTAATTTACTAACGTAAGTATACGTTTCAGCAATGAAACGTGCGACTGCGTCGGTGAAACATGACTCTCGAAGCAACATTAACAGCATACAATAAATCTGGCCTTGTACCATTAATGAAGTAGACCTACATAAAATTACAACTATTTCGAGACATTTTTCAATAAAACTAAAAGGAGATGATTCACTCTCTATCCACAGTGATGAAATTGGTAAAGATAATTGTTTTGCATCGGCCCCTCCCACCGGAGGTTCGAGTCCTCCCTCGGGCATGTATGTGTGTGTTGTTCTTAACAATAAGTTAGTTTAAGTAGTGTGTAAGTCTAGGGACCGATGACCTAAGCAGTTTGGTCCCTTAGGAATTCACACACAGTTGAACGATTGCTTTGCATCAGCCATACCATATCCATACTGCATACTGATTCATTTGAACATATTTGTCGAATTTATTGAGTTCAAATCCCAGGTAGTAATCAACATCTTGTAGAGTGACCCGAAAAGAACAGCCAAATGCTCAATAACTTTACTCATTGGGTAAGCAAAGCCCACAATCAGTCTGTCATGAACATGAAAAAGCAATACCATGGTTTCACTATTTCTCTCAGAAGTTTAGCAAGACACTCGTACCAACGTACTAAGACTTGCTGTCAACCGTACAGACTTTTTCATTAACTTGCATAGACGACATGTACCATCGTCTTAGCCCTCTGGTTGACGCATGTAAGTTTCCTCCTTAAAAATTCTGTCGAGAAATGTTTTTAAATTAATTTTTTTAAATTTTATTATTAATTTGATAGATCAGTGATTCTCGTCTCCTTCAAAGTACTTCCCTCCCCTGTTCTCAGAGTTTGCCGGGATGTGTTTCCATTTCGCGAAGCAGTCGTGGATAACTTCACTTGAGATGGTCTTAAAGTTATGTGACGAATTTGCTTTGACCTCATTAATATTATGAAAACGGGATACTTTCAGCACTGACTGTAATTGCGGGCGTGAGAAGAAATTGGAAGGAGCCAGGTCTGGCGAGTAACGATGCTGCGGGGGAATAGTCAACTGATTTTTAGCACAAAGCTGACGAATTAACAGAGCTGAGTGTGCGTGCGCATTGTCGTGGTGCAAGGACTACACAACTCTGGTCTCTTTTTTGTGAATATTTTCACGTGACGTAACGGTTGTCGCAAAACAGTCAATAAGTTTATCGCTGATTTTCTGAACGTGCGAGGCATCAGTTGACGTGAAAGAGCCTCCTGGGCGACGATCCTCTTCAATTGACTGGCGACCATTTTTAAATTATAAAAATCATTGCGTACGACCCAGAGCTTGTTTCAGAATTTGAAACGTTTCTGTAAAAGTTTTCCACAGTTTCACCCAAAATGTTACGTTACGTCCTTATTCCACAAAATAGTATAATTTAAACATTGCTACTACTACTTAAACACTTTGCATTCAAATAGTAATATCACGAAAACAAAACGAGACGTCAACAATGCAAAAAAGACACGGTTACAAAGGAGGTGACGCGCAAGGTAATGCTGCCAACTGCGTATCACTAAATACAGTGGCGGAAAAAAATCGCAACGCCAAAAAATAATTAACTTAGAGTAATGAGATTACAGGGCAATGTAACCGCGAGATAAGCCATTGCAAATGGGGAATGCTGATACATTAATAAATAACCAGTGTAATTGCCAGAATGTTGAACGCGAACGTGCAAACGTGCATGCATTGTGTTGTACAGGTGCCGAATGTCAATTTGTGGGATGGAGTGTCGCCTGTTGACTTGGTTGGTTAGTACAGTGACGGTTAATGTTGGTTACGGATGACGCTGGAGTTGTCGTCCGATGATGTCCCATATGTGCTCGATTGGAGACAGGTCTGGTGATCGAGGATGGCAAGGCAACATGTCGACACTCTGTTGAGTATGTGGGGTTGAAACAGCAGTATGTGGGCGAGCGTTATCCTGTTGGAAAAAACCCTCTGGAATGCTGATCATGAATGGCAGCACAACACTTCGAATCACCAGATTCACGTACATATTTGCTGTCAGCGTGCGTGAGATAACCACGCGAGTGCTCCTTATGTTAAAAGAAATGCACCGCAGACATAACTCTAGGTGAAGGCCCCCTGTGTCTTGCACGCAGACAGGTTGGTTGCAGGACCTCAACTGGCCCCCTTCTAATCAACGTATGGCTATCACTGGCACTGAGGCAGAACCAGATTTCATCAGAAAACACAACAAACCCACACCCTGACCTCCAACGATCTCTCACTTGAAACCACTGAATAGCAAATGGCGGTTATTTGGCGTCAGTGGAATCCACGGTACAGGGCGTCTGGCTCGGAACTGCCCTTGAAGTAACCGATTTGTAACAGTTCGTTGTTGTGTCACTTTGGTGCCAACTGCTACACAGTTTGCTGCTGCAAGTGTGGTATTATGCATGAGTCACACACCGAACACGATGGTGTTCCCCCTAGGTAGTGCCACGTGACCGTCGGGGGCACGGTCTTCTTGCGACCTTACATTCTCGTAACCACCGCTTCCGCAAATCAAGTACAGTGGCTACGTTCTTGCCAAGTCTTTCTGCAGTATCGCAGAAGGAACGTACAGCTTCTCATAGCCCTATTACACGACCTCGTTCAAACTCGGTGAGGTGTCGATAATAGCGTCTTCGCCACCTTAAAAGTATTCTTGACTAGCATCAACTCACCACGTCCAATCTCATACTAATGCCCACAACCGTTACAACTTGTATTTAAAGCAAATCTGATTTGCACCCTCTTAGTTTCACTACTAGCGCCACTCTTCCACAACTGGCGCGAGATTTGAATAGACGTATTCTCTCAGATGTAGAACACGCCTACCAGCTTTCGTTTATGTCGGACAACTTCTTGGTGTTGCGATTTTTTTCGTCAGTGTGTCTCTGTTGGCTCATAATTTAAAATGTTCGTTTGTTTTCTGAACAAACCTCGCATAATTGTTATACCAGTCAAATCGATTTATTACATGACTTTGCTGCGCCACTCATCACAGGTTATATATCTATAGAAGGATCATAAATTCGGACTTCATGTCCGTGAGTATTTAGTTAATGAGACATAGTGTCTTTGAGTCTAATCCCTGTCTTTCTTCTATATCAAACAGAAACTATCGGTCGATTAAGCATGTCTCCTTGAAATCGACGAACTTGTAGATGATTGAGCTATTTCCGGTTGCTGCAGATTTCGGTATTGTGTTTAGGTTGAAAACCCGTTCTACGTGCGAGCACCGTGGTAGAAAGTTCGTTTGGTATTCGTCGATCTTATGTTTAAGATGTGCTGAGCGTTGTTTGGAATACACATGCGAGAGTATCTTATATGTAACTTCAAGGAGAGTGATTCCTTTCTTGTTATTTACGTTTATCCTGCGACCTTTCTTATGGACTGGATGGATGAGTGTGTGCTTCCGATCACCTGGCTATTTTTCTGTATGCCAAATAACGCTGATGATTTGTGTAAGTTCCTCAGGTGTGTTAGTCGCTATGTATTTCAGTAACTCGGAGATGATGCCTTCTTCTCTTAAATGTCCCAAGGATATCTTTCTAGATTTCATCATTGGTAATGGTTGAGATTCTGTGCTTGCTTGTGTGTGTGTGTGTGTGTGTGTGTGTGTGTGTGTGTGTGTGTAGAGGAAGCTCCCTGGGAAATCTTGAAGCTGGTTCTGGGCAGTTGCATAGCTCAGAGAGGTATTGAAATAGCTCCCTGCAGTTATCGTGATTTGTCAGAGCAAGTTTACAATTCTGCTTTCTGAAGCACAGATTCTGCTGTGTGTATCCACGGATCCTCCAACTGAATATCCCGCAAAAGCCACGTATGTTGATTTCCTTACAGTTATTTTCAGTAATTTAATATGGTTCCGATGTGGCCGAGATGTTCTAGGCGCTTCAGTCTGGAACCGCGCGACCGCTACGGTCGCAGGTTCGAATCCTGCCTCGGGCATGGATGTGTGTGATGTCATTAGGCTAGTTAGGTTTAAATAGTTCTAAGTTATAGGGGACTGATGACCTCAGATGTTAAGTCCCATAGTGCTCAGAGCCATTTGAATCATTTATTAATATGGTTCACTCACGTATGTCGACTCTGTCTGTTTAATGTTGCCGCCTTCTTTCTTATGTCAAAAAAGTGTTGTTTATTCTGGGATCATAGTTTACTGTTATATTTCTGGAACGAACTCTTTCGTTCTCCCGAAGTATTTTCACACATTGCCTCACCAAGGTTGTTTTAAGTTCGTCTTCTGTGGGTTAGCGCGTTTACTTTCTGTGTAATCTTAGTTTTAAACAGTCCCAGCTGAATGTCTTTTCCTTCTCCCATTCCTCATCTATCTTATTTTCATGGATCCTTTTTGTGTAATTTTTCCCATCGTGAGCACTTTCGAGTTGTGCCCTGTAGGAGCAAATTTAACTTTGATGCGAACAAGATAGCGATCCGATCGACGTTTACACCTCTGTCGACTTGAACGTCGTGCCTTTCGTCTCTGAACTGTATGTGATGGCAACGTGATGGAATCGATACTCATCAAGCAGTTGTATGGAATACCTGCAGATCTTTTGCTTTCGAAAATTTTTCCTCAAGGAGGTCGACATGGTTTTCAAATTCTCTTGTTGACACATTGCAATGAATCTGCCCCCAGTCGTATTGGTGAATTTATGTGCTGGGAAACTGGTAACGTTTTTTTGGTGTATTTTTCCTTCGACAAGATGTCTGATGAAATAGTCAAGTAGGATTCTTATATGTGCTCTTTATTTATACATCAGACTAAGATCAATGTACAGTTGCTCCATAAACAATACGATACCATTTCACTTTAATTTAAAATTTTTTTTTAGAACCTTTTTACTACTTGTGATATGTTCACTAAAATCATTCGTTTCATTTGTTGTGTGCAGTATTTTATATCAGTATAGTTCAGTTAAGTACTAGTTTTCAATAATACTTCATTGTTATTAAACCTACTTGCAAAATCGTAAAACTAGCTAAATCTGTGTAGAAAATATTGCTGATTTTTTTGTGTGCGTGTGTGTATTAGTGTGGAGGGGGGAGAGGGGGGCGGGGAAGCACAGATTGGCAGTTGTAACAAGGGCGCAGGATCGCCTTAATGCAGCTCGGTTCATAAGCGTCATAAATTAGGTCTTATTGGCATAAAGTTAAGAATTGGCTCAAAACAATATACAGGTTGGTTATAATTAACTTTTCGCCATTTGATCCTATGTAGCCAGAAAACTATTTACCGTGTGGCTACCCAACTTGATAGGAAAGATGTTCAAACTGTGTGCTGCAGGATTTGCGTTGTTAGTGGTGTTAGTGTAATTACTTGCCGCTAGGCGCCGGTACTGGTACGGCGACATAGGTTTGAGACACAAGCTTCAGTGTGCATTACAGTTGCATACAGCCAACATGGGTCTGGACAAGGTGAGAAGGGTTTTATTTGTAAAGCTGCTTCATCAACACTACAAGAATAGTGCTGCTGCTCTTCTCGAGAATCGACGCATAAAAGGCATATAGAGGGGTCCTCTTTTTCTCACTGGGGTTGAATGAGGAATGCGACTGGGATGTTCTAATTAACTGGCGATTTGTGAATCGCTCCAGGGAGAGGCCGACGGCAAGCAGTGCGAGAGCTATGTCACTACAGCTTAACATTCCATGGTTCACCGGTGGAAAAGTGCTGTGAACAGTTGTGAGATGGATCTCTAGTGCGGTTCCAGCTGTCCTGGTTGCAAATGGTCGTCAAACTGAGCAACCTGGAACGTAAACACTATACGCAATTAACAAATGTTATCCTCTCGTGTGAAAATTAAAATGTGTTTCTTTCAATAGTATATTCGTTATTTCTTTTCCACATGTCCTTGCAAATGTTTCCACGAAATTTCATTGTAGTGCGATCACTCGTTGTTCATGGGGACCCTGTCAAGCAGCGAAAGTTAAATTATAACCTCCCTGTATTTTAACACGTGTAGTACTTCTCTTTTTCTTCGTCAGCGTTCAAACCTGTCACTGGTTACAGCAGTAAGCTTTTTCACTCTTCTGTCTACCTTCCTCCTTTCCTCTTCGTTTCTGCACACTTAGCATACCCTGTATCACTCATAATCTGCTGCATGCATGATATCCTTTGTTGTCCCTAGCGATTCCTTTTTTCATTACCTCCTTCTGCTATTGTTCCCATGAAGTTACTGAGTCTTAAAATGTGTCATATGAGTTTGTCTCTACTCGTGTGGATGTGCACCGTGAGATCTTGTATACTGTATTCTTCTAAACAGCTCTTCATCAGTAACTGTATCTCTCCAGAGGATTATCAAAATCTTTCTGCAGCTCCAAATTTCCAAGGTTCCTAGCTGTCTTCTCTCTTGTACTCCTATTGTCCAAGTTTCGCACTCATGTAAAGCTGCACTCCAAACAAACGCTGTCATGACCCGTTTCCTTATTTCCAGGCTGATATTCTTGCTGCTGAGTAAGTTCTTTCTCAAACTAAAAGCAATTTTGGCCTCCTATATTTTGCTCACAAATTCTTCCTGGCTTCTACCATCCCTTGTGATTCTGTTTCCACATTAGGCCAATTGCTCTACCCCTTCTAAGTCATCTCGTCCAATGCTCATACTTAGCTGTTCATATTCTTCTTCAGTATTGAATCTTCTTCTTCTTCAGTAGCTCTACAGCCCTTGGTGAGCCTTGGCTTCTTCAACAATCTTCCTCCACACTTCTCGGTTATTTGCTGCTCTTTTCCACCCCCGGACTCCCATATTGCTGATATCCATTATTACCTCATCGATCCATCTTCTTCTAGGTCTCCCTTTTCGCCTAACTGAATGGATCATACCTTTCATCATTTTCTTTGGAATTCTATCCTCTGCCATTCTCTCCAAGTGTCCTAGCCATCGTATTCGCTGAGATTTCACAAATTTTACTATGTCCCTGCCTTGTATTAACTCTTGTAATTCGGCATTGTAGCGTATTCTCCAGCCTTCTTCCTCCCTTATTGGCCCATAGATTTTGCGTAGTATTTTCCGCTCAATGCTTCTTAGAGCATTTTTATCGTGTTCTGTCAACGTCCATTCAGTATTGAATACTACCGCTTTAGTCTTTCTCTTGTTTATTCTCATACTAGACAGATTACTGGAAACCCTTTTCATTTGCTGAGGAAATTTTGTAGGTCTTCGTTCATCTCCGTGACCACAGCAATGTCATCAGCAGCCGGTCTATTAATTTTCATCCCAAGTTCAATCGTTTCGCAAACTTGGTCTACAGCATCCTGGTGTAAGCATTGACTGTAAGAGGAGAGAGAGAGCAGGTTCTTTTTCCACGCCTTTTCTAGTTTTTGGTTCTTGTTCCGCATGAAAATTCCGAAACACAGGCACTTCGTTCTTATGAATGTCTTTATGTTCTGTATATGCTTTCGTTGACATTCTGCGCGTCTCCTGCCAGATAACTTTTCCGAATGCCTTTCTGTGTCTACAAAGGTAATAATAATAATAGGTTTATATGTGACCAAATGATGTTGCAGTGTGCAGTAAATCTGAACTCTTGTTCATAATTCGTCACGTAGCAAAGTAGAACTAATGCCTGCTCAAAACTAGAAGAACAAACTTGTTTTCAAGCACCAGGACTTGTAAAATTTGGCCTGTATTTATGACTTTTAATATTACATGTTAATGAATAGCTTCTCATAGTAGAACAAAATGGCACTGACTGCCTAGTATACCTTCCCATGCTGTCGGTGCTACATATACTTAACAGTTTTGCTGAACGATGTACCGGGCGGTCAAAAAGTCAGTACAAATTTGAAAACTTAATAAACCACGGAATAATGTAGATAGAGGGGTAAAAATTGACACACATGCTTGGAATGACATGGGGTTTTATTAGAACAAAAAAAAACAAAGCTCACAAAATGTCCGACAGATGACGCTGGACAGCAAAACGTCAGTGACAGTGCATGACAATCGTGTATAAAAGGAGCTGTAATGAGAGTGAGAATCAGACGCGCCAGCAGTCGCAGCATGTTGACGTTACCTGAAAAGGCGCTTTTAGTGAATCTGTATTATCAGAATGGTGAATGTGGTAGTTCAGCGTTACGATCCTATCGCCATAGGAAGGGGATTCGAAAGGGTAAAGGTCTGTTGACAAATGCAGCTGTGGCGAGAATGATTTCGAAGTTCGAAGCCACGGGTTGTTTAGACGATAGACCCCGTAGTGGCCGGCCGAGCACAAGGCGTAATGCTGCCGAGACAATTCAGGAAGAAATGGAGACTGTACCGGGTTCGTCTATGCACGGGGAAGTCAGCGCTGGTGCAGTCGCACGTCGCACCGGCATTCCATACACTACTGTTTGGTTGGCACTGAGGTGTACCCTCCGATGCTGTCCGTACAAAATCCATCGGCATCATGAACTGTTACCTGGCGATGTAGTGAAGCGGAGGGCATTTGCGGTGTGGGCATTTCAAAAGATGGCGGAAAATGACGATTGGTTGAGTAACGTGTTGTGGACTGACGAAGCTCATTTCACGCTCCGAGGGTCTGTCAACGCCCACAGCTGCAGAATTTGGGCTACCGAAAATCCTAGAACTGTCGTGGAAACTCCATTGCACGACGAGAAAGTCACGGTATGGGTTGGATTTACCACATCTACCGTTATCGGGCCTTTTTTCTTCGAGGAAATGCGTGATTCTGGTTTTGTAATTGCTACCGTGACGGGTGAGAGGTACGCCTATATGTTACAGGATCGCATAATTCCCAGCCTAGCTGATAAACACCTGCTGGAACGTACGATGTTTATGCAGGATGGCGCTCCACCCCATATTGCTAGCGTGAAAGATCTCTTGCGCGCGTCGTTTGGTGATGATCGTGTGCGATTATTGGCTTTGGGGTTACCTGAAGTCGCAAGTGTATCGTAATCGACCGACATCTCTAGGGATTCTGAAAGACAATATCCGACGCCAATGCTTCACCATAACTCCGGACATGCTTTATAGTGCTGTTCACAACATTATTCCTCGACTACAGCTATTGTTGAGGAATGATGGTGGACATATTGAGCAGTTCCTGTAAAGAACATCATCTTTGCTTTGTCTTTCTTTGTTATGCTAATTATTGCTATTCTGATCAGATGAAGCGCCAGCTGTCGGACATTTTTTGAACTTTTGTATTTTTTGGTTCTAATCAAATCCCATGTCATTCCAAGCATGTGTGTCAATTTGTACCTCTCTATCTACATTATTCCGAGATTTATTCAGTTTTCAAATTAATACTGACTTTTTGATCTAATCCATACTAGATGAAATAATAGGGCTGCTTCTTGCCGCCCCCGCCATCCCCCCTACCCCCACAACACTAGTTAGCAGTAAGTGTATCACAGTCATAAGTCTGCAGGAAGGAGTGTTACAGTGTTACGGGGCTCGTGGAGTAATAGAGCTTTTGGGTGTGGTATGGGGCCTTGAGAATAGAGGAGTTTCGGTGAAATGCGGACAGATGAAGGTAGGAAGGAAGGGGCACGCAGGAAGTGATCCAGCTCGTCAAAGGTTATAAGGTTCCACTTGGTGTGGGATTAATTTTGAGTAAGAGTTCGACTGCTGTTGGCGTTAGGTATGTGGATGTGAGATGTTTTGTAGTGGATAGTGAACAGAGTTGGTAAGTGGCCACTTCTAATAGTCAGGCTTCTACAGCCCAAGGAGGTTGCGAGATGCTAAGATATAGTGTGTGGTGGAATGGCTTTCAGGACAGCTGTGTCGTGATCTAGGTACTGTATCCCATCTTCGAGGGTGGTTCAAGAAAAGATTGACAAATAACAGGAATGTTGAAAGTTTCAGAGATTGTTAGCTTTTGTTCTGTATTATGGTGTTGATATTATACTAATTTTTGTTTCGTTGTTGAACCAACTGGAGAATGAAATTTGCACTCACGCAGACGCTGAAAGGATGTCACCACGCAACGCAGCCCAGGACGAAGTCCCGTGTGCAGAGTCCGAGGAAGCCATGGAGGGAGAAGCAGGCGAGGTGGCGAACAGCGGCTCTTCCTCGTCGTCTACCCCCACTACTTCTCTGCCACCCCACCAGGAGCCGCCACCGTCACTGCCGCCGCCAGGGGCTCCAGACGTGCTGCCGCTAGACCACACGTTGCCAGACCTCTTGGTAAACTCACCACACAAGTGAGATAACTTTGACCAGTCAGCTGCCTAGACCTGAATCGTTGGAAATCGAAAGGCATCGGCCGGTAGTAATTTGTTTATTGTTGCAGCCAATGATACTTCGCTAACATTATTGTATGAGGTAGGCAGTGGTGTCTGCTGTGTCACTGTTTCGCACTTCAGTCTATTTAATAGTGTTGGATTCCCTTCTGATAAGTGTACATAATTGTTACAGTTAGGATCTCTATTAACAAGTTCATACAAAACACAATTTCTGTTTCAGTTACGATCTATGAGCGATTATTACCTCCGTGCATGACTTTAAACGCCGATATCAAATATATTGCTGCCATCACTAGAACGACGTGCACATGTAAGAGCGGACAGTGAGGGAATGCCCAGTAACAAGGAACAGTATACCATCTGACACAGTGGCCAATATCGTTATTACGAGACTAATCCCAAAAGTAAGGTCTCCTATTTTTTTATAAGTACAGAACTCTGTGTGGCAGTTGGTCACACTGTTATGAAGAGTGCTTCACGCGCTGTGTGTAAACATGCGCACGCCGCACTGGCACTCAGTCTTGGCTTGGCAGCCGTTGAGAAAGGAGCTCTTGTTGGATGTTACCGCCAAGTGCGAATTGCGCGCAGTTATTCGGTCTTTGAACGCAAAGGGCACTGCGCTGATTGAAATCCATCGCCAATTGACGGAAGTGTGTGGTGAGTCGTACATGGATGTCAAAAACGTTCGTAAGTAGAGAGTTTGCAGCTGGTCTGACCGAAATTCACGACGAACAAAGGAGCGGGAGACCGTCAGTTTCTGAGGAGACAGGTTTCCCGAAGAACCGCTCACAGAATTTTAACGGAACCATTGAACTACCGGAAGGTGTGCGCAAGATGGGTGCCACGCATGCTGACTGAGGACCACATGGGGCAACGAGTTGATGCTTCCCGCACATTTCTTCACCGCCTTGCAGCCGAACAGGACAACCTTCTCGACTCAGTTGTCACGGGTGACGAAACCTGGGCATACCACTTTACACCTGAGACCAAGCAAGAATACACGCCAGTGGCGGTATCCTTCTTCGCCAAAGCTGCGGAAGTTCTAACAAACACAGTCTGCCGGTAAAGTCATGACAACCGTATTTTGGGATCGGAAAGGGGTATCGTTGGTCGACTTTATGCCCACTGGAACCACAATTATCGCTACAGGTACTGTGAGACTCTGAAAAAACTCAAACGGCCAATTCAGAACCGGAGAAGAGGAACGTTGAGCAAGGGCGTGCACATTCTCCATGACAACGCTCTCCCACACATCGCTCGGCAAACCGTTGCTCCCCTACAACAGTTTCAGTGGAACATAATCACCCACCCACCATATAGTCATGACTTGGCGCCCAGTGATTATTACCTGTTCCCTAGATTAAAAGAACATTTGGCCGGAAAGCGATTCAGCTCCGACGACGAGGTGAAAGAAGAGGTTCATAACTTTCTGAACAGCATGGCGGCGAGCTGGTATGACATGGGCATACGAAAACTGCCACAGCGCGTACAAAAATGCATCGACAGAAATGTCGAAAAATAGCTAAATGTTCAAGCTGTAAACTGATGTAAACCATTGTAGAAATAAATGGGTCTATGTACTTATGAGAAAATAGACCTCACTTTTGGGATTACCCTCGTATACCGTACTGTCTTTAGCATATGCTTCACGATGCACATAGAACTCTTAAACGTTGAACTTCTTGTTAATATAGGTATCGTGAGGACATTTAGCTACTGTGGTTATCTTCGTAGATATCTTGAAGCTGACAGAACAATTATTATGCCTAACAAGCGACGCCCTTTGCCTTTATAAGGCTTGAACTCCGCTGCAGTCACTTTCAGTGGGGTGTCTGAATGTCCATTGAGGAATATCAGCCCACTCTTCCTCAACAGCCGAAACCAGAGAGGATAGCGTTGTTGGACGATGGGGACTGTAGCGAAGTTGACGTTCTAACTTGTCCCAGAGGTGTTTCATTGGATTCAGGTCGGGACTCTGGGCAAGCTAGTCCATTTCAGGAATGTTATTCTCTCAAAAACACTGTATCAAAGATCCTGCTTTATGACAGCGTGCATTGTCATGCTGATACACTCAATCATAGTCTCTGAACTATTCCTTGTCGTACACAGTACAAATTACCGTAAAATTTGTTCATATCCTTCCGCATTTAGTGTTTTCTTAATTGCAAGAGGAGACGACGCCATAACCATGAAAAACACATTTAGACTAAAACAGCTCTCCTCTAATGAGCACATAAAATTCCATAAATGCTGCCAGCTGCCCCTAAAGTATTTATTGAACTACTCTATACACTACTGGTCAAAAGTTTTCCATCACCCATGGTAACAACTACATACTTTATTTCAATATAAAAACAGACCAACAAAATAAATATTGTCTGCTTCTATCGTTGAGTACAGTACAACATGCTTTAGATTTTAGTCTCTTCAGAGAATTCACTCTTTGCCCTCAGAAATGCTACTCAAACTCTTGACATCCTGGAGATAAGATTTTGTAGCGTTTTTGATGTTATTGCAGCCAAACACATTTGTGAATTATTTCGCACATATTCAACATTAGATGCCCTCAGTTTTCTGACATCCCTTTCGAGTTCATCCCATGTGTTCAATGAGATTTAAGGCTGGTGACTGACTTGGCCAAATCATATTTCTCAATTCCCCAAATTTCTCTGTTCTTCGGACATTCTCTCTGCACTATTTAGAAGCGTATTTGGGATCATTGTCCTGTTGCAGAACGAAATCACGACCAGTAAATCTATTGCCAGATGGAACTGCGTTGTTGATTAAGTATGGTATGATATCCTTCCTTCTTTAATGTTCCATTAATTTCCACTATGTCACTGACTTGACCACGGACAAAATAGCCTCCATACTTCACTGTTGGCATCACACATTGGCTCTTGATTCGTTCTCCACGAAGTCGACGAATAAACATTCGACGATAGCTTCCAAATACTTCAAACTTAGGTTCATTCATGAATAACATCTTGGACTATTGCTGCATGCTCCAGTTTTTATATTGTTGCGCCCATTTGAATGTTTTCACCTTACAATGTTTGCGTAATAAAGGTTTTTTGCCCGCCATGCGCCCCTTTAATCCATGTTCACGGAGACGGGAGTTCCACTGTTGAGACAAGAGATTGGAGCTGCTCGCATACTGTTCACTTCCTCGCGAATTTCAGGTGCAGTATGCGATTGGGCGGTGTATAATGTTGCTATAATAATGCAATAGGAGTTCGCGAATTGTCTTTTCTTCACTGTTCTGTTAAGTATGTAATTTGGCTCTGAGCCCCCACATGCGTTCCGTACGAATAATTTTCGGTACAAAAACAATAAAGGAAGATATGAAGCAACTGTTACACGCATCACACTAAACAAAGGGCCTCCCCGGTGTATAGCTGGACTTCAGTAAATATCCGTCCTGTGTCTAATTCACGATGTAATCATCCAAACTGCAAACATGTGTCCGTAGGATCGTCTTCTGCACGAAAGGTGGCATTCCGATCTACGGACAGCTACGCCTACGATGACGTCAGGGCGCATATCAAACGGGAGAGTGTTTGCCGATTAGTCCCACATCCGTAGTCGCTGTGAATATTGGTGGAGAGTAATAGGAAAAATCGAAGCCGGACAGTCGCAAACTTATGTGTCCTGATGGCTTTAATGTGAGTCGTTCTGCTGTTTCTCGGATGTGGCGACGGTTTATAGAGACCGAAACTGTATCCCGAAGACTGGGGGAGGACCAACCGCTTGTGACATCAGAAAGAGAGGATCGTTCTTTGGTTCTAAGGGCACGACGGTACCGCCTTAGTATTGCACGGCAACAGGCATCTGACCTTTCAGCATCCACTGGACGTGTTGTATCGAGGCAAACGGTGTACCGAAGGCTCCTGCAGAGTGGTCTTCATTCCCTCTGTCTCGTCTACGCAGAAGGGAACATCTGAAGTGGAGTCGTCAAATGCCACCTGGACGGTCGAACAGTGGACAAATGTTCTTTTCACGAATGAGTCCCGACTTGGTACGTAGAGTGATTCTTCACGGATTCGCATCTGAAGAAAACATGTTAAATGGACCGATACCGATGGGGAATCCCTAAGGGTGTGGGCAGGGATTACATTGACCACTCGAACAACTCGTGAAATTGTTCTGGTGAAGAGGCAAGGTTTAACTGCTGCCAGTTATCGCGACAAGATCTTGGGACCTCGTGTGCGACTGTTGAGAGTTGCTTTGGGCCCAGATTTCGTATTGATGGACGATAATGCTCGACTTCATAGAGCACGTCCCACGCCCGGGTTCGATTCCCGGCGGGGTCAGGGATTTTCTCTGCCTCGTGATGGCTGGGTGTTGTGTGCTGTCCTTAGGTTAGTTAGGTTTAAGTAGTTCTAAGTTCTAGGGGACTTATGACCACAGCAGTTGAGTCCCATAGTGCTCAGAGCCATAAAGCACGGGTGGCTGATGTTTTCTTGTAAACGGAAGATATTGCACGCATGGCGTGGCCTCCTCGCTCTCCCGATTTGAATCCCATAGAGCATGACTGGGATGCATTAGAGAGACGTACTGCATCACGTTAGCATCCACCAGCCACTCTCCAAGACTAGGGAGCAGCTCTGCGGGAAGAACGGGCGTTATTCCCTGAAAATGAGATTGATGACATCATTCACAGCATGGCCCGTCGTTGTCAGGCCTGTATTGCTGGCAGAGGCGGTCACACCCCATACTGAGCACATTAACCAGTTGTCGGAATGCGTGTGCAAATCCGTTAACTTGGAAAAAAAGGAAGAGCATTTTTTTCTACTGCTATGCATTTTCCAGTTTTTTACGTTCTATATTCTTTACACTGTTTCTACTTTACTATCGTCTATTTATACTGTTTTGTGGCAAAATAAACGCAACCTTGCAAAATTTCCGTTTGTTGCTTTAATTTTGGACACCAGTGTATTTATATAAAATGCAGGCAGGGGGTGCTAGCTAAAACACCAACCCACTCACAGGGAAATTAAGCTTCTCCCACCATGTTATTGCTCTAATAACGAGCGAGATGCACCTGAATAAATTCGTCAAAAGACCGATATTTCCACACGTAAACCCCTGCCATTTTCAAGGCACGAATTGGATAAGGCCGAAGAAGGCCGGTAACTGTTACTTGTCGAGATATCGGCCGTTTTCGATGTTATCGGATATCGTTCCCTGGAGTTATTCGCAGATTGTTTGCTTGTTCAATGGATTATAAATGCAGTCTCTCACTGTAATATCGAAGGAGTTAGTTTACACTCATAATGCCTGTTAACCGTGAAAAACATGAAAGCTTACTGATCATTTTTACAATAGTCTTTGCATTCTTTTCTACTACTAATTCTTTTTTATGTACAGTGATTACACTTAACTACAGTCAAACACATCAACACACACACCTTAAACACATTTTTAAAAATTCTATTCAGTAGAAGCAGTTGTCAAGCAAATATTATGATTTCGGTTTGTGCTTGAAGTTAATTTTGTTGTGTATTAAATTTTTACTTACAATACAGTTCAAATTGCAATAAATAATAATTATAGCAAGCAGTTTCAATGATGTCATCGTTAGACAATTTTCATGTTGAGAAAAATTTTACTTCACGTCCTCACAAATCTGTGTCAACTGTTCTCGCCTCCCGATGTCACACGGAATAAATCTGTGGAGCAGTGGATGCAACGTCGTCAAGATGTGAATCATATTTCTCTCATGGCGACTAATCGAAAGTGGTTGTAATATTTACTGTTCCCCCTCACAGATTTGAACGTATAATATGATGTACCGTAGGCAAATGAGCCTGACTGTTGTCCACAACAATGCAGTCCGGCAACGTGGACTTCGTTTGCCTGCTCTCTGCTGTCGCGCATGAGCAGTTCTCATCCCTTCGCTGCTCCACCACTATGCACGGAAGCGCCGTCTTACGTGACGCGAGCTGTAGAATAGCCGTCCTGATGCAGAGCTACCATAATTACAGCACGTTTTTTCAATTCCAATCTGCTGCTTCTGTCCCATTAGAAGTTTATATACAGTGTGAATCTAAAAGAATCATCCGAATGAAAAGGATCATAACTATTATGTGATTCTTGAGTTTCTCCCGGCGTATTTGATAATCAAAATATCCACGGGTGTACTGCCGGTCTACAGTGTCCAACGGGCACATATTTCGGCGATCATACATGTCGCCATCATCAGGTAAACTGACGGACTGAGCTCCTGTGAACGTGCCGGCACGGAGATCCGTACGCTATGGCTGCTCAGAGGGAAATGGGTTCGGTCGCGGCGGCGGCCGATTTAAATACCCTCCGCCCGCGGCGCGCTCCCTCCGCTGTCCGCGCCCCGCGCCACGGTCGCGCGTTGGAACAGATTGCGACGGCGTCTGAGATGACGTCGGAGTGATGGCTCTGTCCGCCGTGGTCGTCACAACTATACGTTTGCTCGATTTACTCTTGATTAACTCAATCGCTGGTTCCCAAGCCTTGCTAAGATTATAGCCACAGTCACGGTTTATGAGGTCGTCATTGGTGCGAATTTCGATGGCCTCTCTAACAACGCTGTCCCAGTATATCGACGTCTGTACCAGAATCCACGTGCGTTCATACTCCATAGCGTGATTTTCCGACAAACAATGTTCAGCGACCGCCGACTTGCTCGGATACATCAGTCGAGTGTGTCTCTGGTGTTCACGGCATCGATCCTCGACGGTACGTATCGTCTGACCAATATACGACTTGCCACATTGACACGGAATCTGGTACACGCCGGCCTTCCTCAAACCGAGGTCATCTTTGGCGCTCCCCACCAGTGCACGAGTTTTATTCGGAGGACAAAACACAGTTCCGACCCGGTGTTTCTTCAAAATGCGGGCGATTTTCCCCGAGAGTGCGCCTGTGTATGGATCAAACGCAGTGCCTACCTCCTCCCTCGTGATTTCATCCATCTCCACAGGTTGTTCTGTAGTAGTTGGGCGGAGAGCACGTTGAATCTGCCACTCTGAGTACCCATTTTTTCCCGAAATACAGTTCTCAGATGTTCCAATTCCTGGGGTAGACTCTCTGCGTTAGAGATAGTGCGCGCCCTATGTACTAGAGTTTTAAGTACCCCATTCCTCTGTGAACGGTGGTGGCAGCTGTCTGCGTGCAAATACAGATCATTGTGCGTTGTCTTCCGATACATCCTATGACCTATGGTGCCGTCAGCCCTTCTCTTGACCAAGACGTCAACGAAAGGTAATTTACCCTCCGTTTCAGTCTCCATAGTGAATTTGATGTTGGGGTGTGTGGAGTTTAGATGTTTAAGGAAGTCAAGGAGTTTATCCATACCATGTGGCCAGATGACGAACGTGTCGTCCACGTAACGGAAAAAGCAAATAGGTTTCCATTCGGATGACGACAGGGCTTCCTCCTCGAAGTTCTCCATGTACAAATTCGCTACCACCGGTGAGAGTGGGCTACCCATGGCGACTACCACCGTTTGTTGGCCAAATACCTGACAGGAATATTAAGTCCTTATGTGGGTAAATGCCCTCATCACACCCGTAATTTTGTGGATTTTGTTAAACGCCTTGATAGCTTCAGGTTGGATGAGTCAGATATCATGGTGAGTTTTGACGTCGTTTCCTTGTTTACGAGGGTACCCTTGCGAGTGTCACTAGAATTGATTAGACAGACGTTTGACGAGAAGACCACTGAACTTTTTAGGCATGTCTTGACGTCCACGTCTTTTCTTTTTAATGGTAAAAATACGAACAAACGGAGGGAGTCGCCATGGGTAGCCCACTATCTCTGACGCAGAGAGTCTACCCCAGGAATTGGAACATCTGAGAACTGTATTTCGGGAAAAAATGGGTACTCAGAGTGGCAGATTCAACGTGCTCTCCGCCCAACTACTACAGCACAACCTGTGGAGATGGATGAAATCACGAGGGAGGAGGTAGGCACTGCGTTTGATCCATACACAGGCGCACTCTCGGGGAAAATCGCCCGCATTTTGAAGAAACACCGGGTCGGAACTGTGTTTTGTCCTCCGAATAAAACTCGTGCACTGGTGGGGAGCGCCAAAGATGACCTCGGTTTGAGGAAGGCCGGCTTGTACCAGATTCCGTGTCAATGTGGCAAGTCGTATATTGGTCAGACGATACGTACCGTCGAGGATCGATGCCGTGAAAACCAGAGACACACTCAACTGATGTATCCGAGCAAGTCGGCGGTCGCTGAACATTGTTTGTCGGAAAATCACGCTATGGAGTATGAACGCACGTGGATTCTGGTACAGACGTCGATATACTGGGACAGCGTTGTTAGAGAGGCCATCGAAATTCGCACCAATGACGACCTCATAAACCGTGACTGTGGCTATAATCTTAGCAAGGCTTGGGAACCAGCGATTGGGTTAATCAAGAGTAAATCGAGCAAACGTATAGTTGTGAAGACCACGGCGGACAGAGCCATTACACCGTCGTCATCTCAGACACCGTCGCAATCTGTTCCACCGCGCGACCGTGGCGCGGGGCGCGGACAGCGGAAGGAGCGCGCCGCGGGCGGAGGGTATTTAAATCGGCCGCCGCCGCGACCGAACTCAGTTCCCTCTGAGCAGCCATAGCGTACGGATCTCCGTGCCGCACGTTCACAGGAGCTCAGTCCGTCAGTTTACCTGATGATGGCGACATGTATGATCGCCGAAATATTGTGCCCGTTGGACACTGTAGACCGGCAGTACACCCGTGGATATTTTGATTATCATAACTATTATGTTATCTGAGATATGCAGGTGAACAACATACTGTTGGAAAGAGCAAACTCCCGAGTTCACACTCGGTAACAGCAGTGCGCGTCCATTTCAGTCGTGTTCTACGTTTTGCGCGGTGTGGGTCACTTACAAATGTCCAGCGTGACTTTCGTACTAGGTATGGTGTGGATCCTGCTACAGCACAGAGCATTAAACGATGGCATGAACAGTTCAGAGAAACAGGTTGTTTGAGTAAAGGCAAATCGCCGGGCCGTCCCCGAGTGTCTGAGGAAGACGTCCAACGCATCTTCCTTAGATTCACAAGGAATCCGCAGAAATCCGTTCGCCGTGCAGCTCGACAGCTCAACGTGCCTACGATGTCCATCTGGCGTTGCGTCGATGTTTACACATGAAATCATACAAAATTCAGATACTGAAAGCTCTTCATGAAGGTGACAAACAACAGGGTGTGGAGTTCTGTAATTTCGTTCTTGCCAAGATGGAGGATGACAGGCTTCTTCCACACTTAGCATTTAGTGACGAGGCACATTTCATTTAACTGGAAAGGTGAACCGTCATTATTTGAGAATATTGGATATGGAACAACCACATAAAGTTGTACAACATGAGAGAGACTCTCCAAAATTTAATGTGATTTGTGCAGTTTACAGGAAAAGCTGTATAGTCCATTTTTATTTGCCGAGAACACTGTTGCAGGAAGCACATATCTCGATATGCTTGAGAATATTCTTTTCACACAGTTGGAGACTGGTTCGAACGACTTCATTTACCAACATGATGAGGCACCGCCACACTGGCATATGAAAGTGCAGGAATTTTTAAATCACAGGTGTTCTGGCGGAACATCAAGCGCCAGCACGTCGGCCTGAAACGTTACATCAGAGAAGGCTGTGAGACGATACCAGCCAATAGTATGCTGACTATGACGACACCAAGATAGGAGCAGCCCCTATACGAAGAGAATACACTACTGGCCATTAAAATTGCTACACCACGAAGATGACGTGCTACAGACGCGGAATTTAACCGACAGGAAGAAAATGCTGTGAAATGCAAATGATTAACTTTTCAGAGCATTCACACAAGGTGCTGACATGAGGAAAGTTTCCAACCGATTTATCTTACACAAACAGCAGTTGACCGGCGTTGCCTGGTGAAACGTTGTTGTGATGCCCCGTGTAAGGAGGAGAAAGGCGTACCATCACGTTTCCGACTTTGATAAAGGTCGGATTGTAGCTTATCGCGATTGCGGTTTATCGTATCGCGACACTGCTGCTCGCGTTGGTCGAGATCCAATGACTGTTTGCAGAATATGGAATCGGTGGGTTCAGGACGGTAATACGGAACGCCGTGCTGGATCCTAACGGCCTCGTATCACTAGCAGTCGAGATGACAGGCATCTTATCCGCATGGCTGTAACGGATCGTGCAGTCACGTCTCGATCCCTGAGTGAACTCATGGGGACGTTTGCAAGACAACAACCATCTGCACGAACAGTCCGACGACGTTTGCACCAGCATGGACTATCAGCTCGGAGACCGTGGCAGCGGTTACCCTTGATGCTGCATCACAGACAGGAGCGCCTGCGATGGTGTACTCAACGACGAACCTGGGTGTACGAATGGCAAAACGTCATTTTTTCGGATGAATCCAGGTTCTGTTTACAGCATCATGATGGTCGCATTCGTGTTTGGCGACATCGCGGTGAACACACATTGGAAGCGTGTATTCGTCATCGCCTTACTGGCGTATCATCCGACGTGATGGCATGGGGTGCCATTGGTTACACGTCTCGGTTACCTCTTGTTCGCATTGACGGCACTTTGAACAGTGGAAGTTACATTTCAGATGTGTTACGACCCGTGGCTCTACCCTTCATTCGATCCCTGCGAAGCCCTACATTTCAGCAGGATAATGCACGACCGCATGTTGCAGGTCCCGTACGGGCCTTTCTGGATACAGAAAATGTTCTCCAGATCTCTCACCAACTGAAAACGTCTGGTGAATGGTGGCCGAGCAACTGGCTCGTCACAATACGCCAATCACTACTCTTGATGAACTGTGGTATGGTGTTGAAGCTGCATGGGCAGCTGTACCTGTACACGCCATCCAAAAACTGTTTGACTTAATGCCCAGGCCTATCAAGGCCGTTATTACGGTGAGAGGTGGCTGTTCTGGATACTGATTTCTCAGGGTCTATGCACCCAAATTGCGTGAAAATGTAATCACATGTCAGTTCTAGTATAATATGTTTGTCCAATGAATACCAGTTTATCATCTGCATTTCTTCTTGGTGTAGCAATTTTAATGGCCTGTAGTGTATAAGCGCCGTTCCGCCTAGCCGCGGCCGAACGATACAGACCTCCAGGAGACAGGTGGCTGATGCATCGTTTGTCCCAGGAACTACGCCGCCGAGCTGAAGAATGGAGGCAAGACCTCAGGGAAACAAAGATGGGCGAAATGTTTCTCCAGACTAGGGAAGAGTGGCAACTTGTCAGGGCACTACGCCAACCGAGACCACCAAAGAGAGCAATACGCGGCCCCGATGGCCTTATATATGACTCTCTTGGCTAAGCTGAATTTTATGCCGACGTATATGAACACCACATGACAGCTCCGCCCCCACAGGCTGCAGAGGACGCAAGGGGAGAGGACCGTATCCGAGAACGAATCGCCGACTTCCGCCAACTCCCCACGCAACAGAGGCCTGTTCTTAGCACTCCTGCTGAAGTTAGAAAACTCTTCAGGAAGACGAACAACTCGGCGCCTGGCAAGGATTCTGTGACAAAAGCCGATCTTAAGCATCTTCCGAGAAACGCCATCGTTCTCGTAACTCTTATATCAACAGCGGCTTATTCAACGGCCACTTCCCTGCAGACTGGAACACGGTGAAGACGATCCCTATTCCCAAAAGAGGAAAAAACCCAACGTTGCCAGACAGCTGCCGCCCGATTAGTCTATTGTCCACACCCGGCAAAATATTGGCATGGGTGCTGCTACAGCGTCTCAAAGACTATCTGGAAGGAAATAACATCATCTGCCACTTACAGTTTGGCTTCCAGCCACGGTTATCGGCGGTGCTTCAGCTGCTTCGGATCACAGAGTCCATACAGCTCAACCGGAATAGACGGAACTCCACAGTTGGAGCTTTCCTAGATATCGAAAAGGCATATTATCTGGTGTGCCATGCCAAGCTTATAGTCAAACTAGTCGATCAAACCCGTCTCCACGACTGCTGCATCAAGATGATTGATAGGTTTCTGCAGGACAGGCGTCTGTTTGTACAAATAGATGGGAAGAAATCAGCACTGAAAACTGTCTCAGCTGGCATCCCACAGGGAGCGGTGATACCGCCATGCCTGTTTAATTTGTATATTAACGACATCCCCACCATTCAATACGTCACCGCTAGTCTGTACGCCGATGAAACGGCCTTCCTAGCCTCTGGAAGGAACATCGAACAACTTGTCAACAGGATGCAGCGACAACTTGTCGTCACCGAACAATGGACACGGCCGGAACTGAGGACGTGACTTGCCATCAATGGACAGCCAATACCCTGGACTACGACGACGAAATACCTGGGAGTGATAATGGATAAAGGGATGACTTTTGCCCCACATGTAAGATACACTCCTGGAAATGGAAAAAAGAACACATTGACACCGGTGTGTCAGACCCACCATACTTGCTCCGGACACTGCGAGAGGGCTGTACAAGCAATGATCACACGTACGGCACAGCGGACACACCAGGAACCGCGGTGTTGGCCGTCGAATGGCGTTAGCTGCGCAGCATTTGTGCACCGCCGCCGTCAGTGTCAGCCAGTTTGCCGTGGCATACGGAGCTCAATCGCAGCCTTTAACACTGGCAGCATGCCGCGACAGCGTGGACGTGAACCGTGTGTGCAGTTGACGGACTTTGAGCGAGGGCGTATAGTGGGCATGCGGGAGGCCGGGTGGACGTACCGCCGAATTGCTCAACACGTGGGGCGTGAGGTCTCCACAGTACATCGATGTTGTCGCCAGTGGTCGGCGGAAAGTGCACGTGCCCGTCGACCTGGGACCGGACCGCAGCGACGCACGGATGCACGCCAAGACCGTAGGATCCTACGCAGTGCCGTAGGGGACCGCACCGCCACTTCCCAGCAAATTAGGGACACTGTTGCTCCTGGGGTATCGGCGAGGACCATTCGCAACCGTTTCCATGAAGCTGGGCTACGGTCCCGCACACCGTTAGGCCGTCTTCCGCTCACGCCCCAACATCGTGCAGCCCGCCTCCAGTGGTGTCGCGACAGGCGTGAATGGAGGGACGAATGGAGACGTGTCGTCTTCAGCGATGAGAGTCGCTTCTGCCTTGGTGCCAATGATGGTCGTATGCGTGTTTGGCGCCGTGCAGGTGAGCGCCACAATCAGGACTGCATACGACCGAGGCACACAGGGCCAACACCCGGCATCATGGTGTGGGGAGCGATCTCCTACACTGGCCGTACACCACTGGTGATCGTCGAGGGGACACTGAATAGTGCACGGTACATCCAAACCGTCATCGAACCCATCGTTCTACCATTCCTAGACCGGCAAGGGAACTTGCTGTTCCAACAGGACAATGCACGTCCGCATGTATCCCGTGCCACCCAACGTGCTCTAGAAGGTGTAAGTCAACTACCCTGGCCAGCACGATCTCCGGATCTGTCCCCCATTGAGCATGTTTGGGACTGGATGAAGCGTCGTCTCACGCGGTCTGCACGTCCAGCACGAACGCTGGTCCAACTGAGGCGCCAGGTGGAAATGGCATGGCAAGCCGTTCCACAGGACTACATCCAGCATCTCTACGATCGTCTCCATGGGAGAATAGCAGCCTGCATTGCTGCGAAAGGTGGATATACACTGTACTAGTGCCGACATTGTGCATGCTCTGTTGCCTGTGTCTATGTGCCTGTGGTTCTGTCAGTGTGATCATGTGATGTATCTGACCCCAGGAATGTGTCAATAAAGTTTACCCTTCCTGGGACAATGAATTCACGGTGTTCTTATTTCAATTTCCAGGAGTGTAGAAAATTGAATACTATGAAGATGATCCGGTCACTCACGCCGTTTTTCCCGAGCAGGAATCTAAACCCGTCAACGAAATTAAAAGTTTATCGAGCAACGGTACAGCCCTCCCTGCTGTACGGCTCGGCGACTCTAATATACGTAGTTTGCAACCACTACCAAATAGGTGTCGTCTTTTTCACAAATTAGACTAGTATCGGGGAAATGACCGCCATCTTGTGAATGTAGGCCAGACCCTACCACGACATTGGCACAAATAGAAAGTGCCTCGAGCCATTATTGTGCCCCCACAGGACCATCAAAGATGATATAATATTCAGTTATTCGGTATTTTACATGTAAATAGTTACTGTCACTCACTCGTACAACTACCTAACCAACACCTTCAAAGGACTCAGCGGCCCACAGAGAGCCCAAGTCCCTTTGCAAGCGAATACACACTCGAGAAGAAGAAATAAATCACTTTTTGGACCCAAAATGCCGCAAAAAAAGCAAACAAACAAACAAAAGCCGCGGCCGCAGTGGAAGACGAGCCGTGATATCAACGCTTTAGCGGTGACTTGTGAACTGTATTATTTGCTTGCATGGAAATTGTATATATCGAAGGACATTCATTATTTGCATGTCGCCAATTGCTAGCGGACCATGTTTGTAAATACGCAATGTTAAGTATTGTCAATTTACTTAAGTGTAATAAAAACCATGAATATGATTACTTGAATTGTTGTCTACCTACCCAGGAAAACAGCTTCCTATGTACCCTAGTTAGACGAGTGGGCAGGACACGACAACAGGATTACTGGACGATGGATCGGTCGCACTGGACCAAATGATTCAGCCTTCCATTACTGGCTTCCAAGGTCACCGGACGTGACTGTATGTGATTATTTCTTGTGGGGGGGTTTATACAGGGTGGAGCAGAGGAAACGCATGTTTTTTGAACAGCTAGTACGCGGCGACAAGAGGGGGTATTGACCTTGAATGAATGTTGGCAGACTGCCCATACAATGCAGTTTCAGTCGCTATGGAGCATTGGAGTGTAGAGCATCGCGTGTTCGTTGTCGAGCAGTACTTTGGAAACAATGATTCCGTAGTCACAGTGCAATGTCTTTTCCGTCAAAATTTTAGAGTTGGACGTCGAGGTACAGTGCCTGATCGAAATACCGTACTCCGATGGGTTGCAGCATTTAGAAGTACTGGATCTGTGATGAAAAAGAAACCACCTGGTCTTCCCCGCTCAGTTCGTACTCCGGAAAATGTAGACCGAGTGAGAACGGCATTTCTTGCTAGTCTGAAACGATCGGCTAGACGACAGGCTGTAGTGCTGGGTATGTCACGTCGTTCGCTTCACTGCATCTTTTATGATCATCTCAAGTTTCACCCGTACAAGATAGTGATCGTCCAACAGCTTAGTGAAGGGGATTTTGCACAGCGCAGACAGTTTTGGCCCGTAATGGACGAAAATTTACGGAAGATGCAGATGCTACAGTCTTCATGAGTGATGAAGCACATTTTCATGTAGACGCTTGTGTCAATGTTCAAAATTGTCGGTACTGGACGCTGGAGAAGCCATATAAATTACACCAAAGACCTCTTCACAGTTTAAAAGTAAATGTGTGGTGCTGCATTTCAAAGATGGGGATTGTTGGACCCTATTTTTTTAAAGAGGAAGGAACTGCAGGTGCTGTGACATCAGCCGCTACGTTAAAACGTTAAACAACTTTCTTCGTCCACAACTTGAGAGGAATATGGTTTCAGCAGGATGGTGCCACAGCTCACATGGCGAGGGCATCTATGGAAGTGGTTCGAGAAATGTTCTCAGGACGTGTTATTTCGAGATAGGGTGATGTTTACTGACCCCCTCGCTCACCCGATTTGTCGTTATGCGACTCCTTTTTGTGGGGATATTTAAATCAAAAGGCTACATGAACAAACCCATACAATCGATGACCTGAAGAATTCCATTCATGAGGAAATTGAAGCTGTGACGAATGAAATGTTGGAGAGAGCCATGAGTAGCTTTGGCGAGAGGCTCCAAATTTGTATCCAGCAAGAAGGACGTCATCTCCAAGACATTATTTTTCGAACCTAATTAAAGTATGTATATTTCAAAACTGCATTAAAAAAATCTATCACTTAATGCTTGTTTTTATTATTTTTATCAAACCGTGTCCCAGCCATTCAATAGTGAAAAATATGCGTTTCTTCTGCTCCACCCTGTAGAAGACTGTTTATGTGCCTCCGTTACGAACAACAATGAATGAGCTGAGATGTTGCGTAACAGCAGCTGTGGAAGCTATAACTCAGGACATGCTCGCTGCAGTGTGGGAACAATTTGAACACCGCATTGACGTATGCCACGCATCTCAAGGGGCGCATATTGAACACCTATCAAAACGTATGAAAAAAAATTTTTTTTGAGTTTCCCATTGATCAAAAACCAAAATTCATTGGTTATGTTCATTAATTTCAGAAATATATACGTGCCAAATTGGATGATTCTTTTTGATACACCTTGTAGTGTGCACGTGGGCAGATATACAAACACACTAGAAGATGTACACAATGTATTGTAAACAAATGTGAACTGATTGCTACAGCCGCGCGGGATTAGCCGAGCGGTTTGGGGCGCTGCTCTCATGGACTGTGCGGCTGGTCTCGGCGGAGGATCGAGTCCTCCCTTGGGCATGGGTGTGTGTGTTTGTCCTTAGGATAATTTAGGTTAAGTAGTGTGTAAGCTTAGGGACTTATGACCTTAGCAGTTAAGTTCCATAAGATTTCACACACATTTGAACGTTTGATTGCTACACTTACAGCTGAAGTAATGAGGTTAGTCGACCGGAACCGTATTAGGTAAAGGCAAATAAGTGTTGTTGCGGGTACTCATCAGCTCCCCTCTATGCGAACAACGTGTGAAATACACGACAGAGGCCATAACGGGCGCGTGATTGAATATTGAACACCATATCCCTGTTTTAACCACAAATCCATAGTTGAGATCGGAAACTTCTGGCTGGTAGTGTGTAGTTGATATTTAGCAGAGAGCAGTGGGGCCCGGCGAATGCTTACTGACGTGTCACTCCGTGTGTCGAGTGCAGCGGCAGGTGGCCGGCACGGAGGCGCTGCCCGCGGTGCGGGAGCTGAAGCTGCGCGTGATCGCCCGCGAGACGAGCCTGCAGCGCCTCAGCCTGTACGTGCCCGCGCTGCGGGAGCTCAACCTGGACGGCTCCTGCCTCTCCTCTCTCAGGTACAGTGCACACACCAGTGGCCATTCAAACTGCTACACAACGAAGATGACGTGCTACAGACGCGAAGAACATGCTGTGATATGCAAATGATTAGCCTTTCAGAGCATTCACACAAGGTTGGCGCCGGTGGCGACACCTACAACGTGCTGACACGAGGAAAGTTTCCAACCGATTTCTCATACAAAAACAGCAGTTGAACGGCGTTGCCTGGTGAAACGTTGTTGTGATGCCTCGTGTAAGGAGGAGAAATGCGTACCATCACGTTTCCGACTTTGATAAAGGTCGTATTGCAGCCTATCGCGATTCCGGTTTATCCTATCGCGACATTGCTGCACGCGTTGGTCGAGATCCAATGACTGTTAGCAGAATACGGAATCGGTGGGTTCAGGAGGGTAATACGGACGCCGTGCTGGATCTCAACGGCGTCGTGTCACTAGCAGTCGAGATGACAGGCATCTTATCCGCATGGCTGTAACGGATCGTGCAGCCACGTCTCGATCCTTGAGCGAACTCATGGGGACGCTTGCAAGACAACAACCATCTGCACGAACAGTCCGACGACGTTTGCACCAGCATGGACTATCAGCTCGGGGGCAGCGGTTACCCTTGATGCTGCATCACAGACAGGAGCGCCTGCGATGGTGTACTCAACGGCGAACCTGGGTGCAATGAATGGCAAAACGTCATTTTTTCGGATGAATCCAGGTTCTGTTTACAGCATCATGATGGTCGCATCCGTGTTTGGCTACATCGCGGTGAACGCAAATTGGAAGCGTGTATTCGTCATCGCCTTACTGGCGTATCACCCGGCGTGATGGTACGGGGTGCCATTGGTTACACGTCACGGTCACCTCTTGTTCGCATTGACGGCACTTTGAACAGTGGACCTTGCATTCCAGATATGTTACGACCCGTGACTCTACCCTTCATTCGATCCCTGCGAAACCCTACATTTCAGCAGGATAATGCACTACCGCATGTTGCAGGTACGGGCCTTTCTGGATACAGAAAATGTTCGACTGCTGCCCTGGCCAGCACATTCTCCAGATCTCTCACTAACTGAAAACGTCTGGTCAATGTTGGCCGAGCAACTGGCTCGTCACAATACGCCAGTCACTACTCTTGGTGAACTGTGTTATGGTGTTGAAGCTGCATTGGAAACTGTACCTATACACACCATCTAAGCTATGCTTGACTCAATGACGAGGCGTATCAAGGCCGTTATTACGACCAGAGGTGGTTGTTCTGGGTACTGATTTCTCACGAGCTATGCACCCAAACTGCGTCAAAATGTAATCACATGTCAGTTCTAGTATAATATATTTGTTCAACGAATACCCTTTATCATCTGCAACTCTTCTTAGTGTAGCAATTGTAATGGCCAGTGGTGTACATCACCTCACTCTTCCTCCGTCTAACCTCAGCCATCTCTGTCTGACCATATTCACGTGTTTCGCGGGCGGCGAAATGGAAGGAAGCGTTCTGGATTTGCTTTATCACGTGATGCCTTGGTTACTAAATAAATAAAAAATGTGTTAGATATCTGTAAAAAAAGCGGAAGCCACTGTTACTGGGTAGCCACTTCTCACTTCAATGCTGCTGGAACGTTCCTTTCCTCCATTCCTTGGTTACGTCGGTATTGCACGAAACGGGCCTGAACTGAATCTACGCACTAGTCGCGATTTGCGGCGCGCCAAACTACGTGACGTACTGGCATATTAATTGGAAACGTTCGTTAGCGGACGCGTATTAATTCTCTGCACTGTTACACATGTATAGCCGAGCGGTCTAAGGCGCTGCAGTCATGGACTCTGCGGCTGGTCCCGGTGGAGGTTTGAGTCCTCCCTCGGGCATGGGTGTGTGTGTTTGTCCTTAGGATAATTTAGGTTAAGTAGTTAGTAAGCTTAGGGACTGATGACCTTAGCGGTTAAGTCCCATAACATTTCACACACATTTGAACATTTTTGAGTGATAGTGCTTGAATTTTCGACGACCCGTGCCTGTTGCGGGAGTTAAAAATGCACTTGGCTTGTACACTGTCCAGTCACGTTAATGTGATCTCCTGTCAAAAGTCAGAGTAACCTCCTTTTGCAGCGGGAGACGTCCAGGAAGAGAGTCAACGAGCTTCTGGAAGGTACCCACGCGGATATGGAGCCACACTGACTCCAGTACCGTGGCTAAATGTACTAGGTTTCTCGGCAGATCATCCATGGCTTGAATGTGCCGATCGAGGTGATCTCACAGACTCTCGATTAGTTTTAAATTCGGTGACACTGGTGACCAGGGCAGTACGGTAAAATCATCCTATGTTTTTCTAACCACGCACGTACACTGCGAGCTGTGTGCCATGTTAGATTGTCCTGCTGGTAGATACCATCATGCCGAGTGAAAAACAAACTGCATGTAGAAGTGGACATGCATATACAGGGTGTTACAAAAAGGTACGGCCAAACTTTCAGGAAACATTCCTCACACACAAAGAAAGAAAATATGTTATGTGGACATGTGTCCGGAAACGCTTTCTTTCCATGTTAGAGCTCATTTTATTGCTTCTCTTCAAATCACATTAATCATGGAATGGAAACACACAGCAACAGAACGTACCAGCGTTACTTCAAACACTTTGCTACAGGAAATGTTCAAAATGTCCTCCGTTAGCGAGGATACATGCATCCACCCTCCATCGCATGGAATCCCTGATGCGCTGATGCAGCCCTGGAGAATGGCGTATCACAGCCGTCCACAATACGAGCACGAAGAGTCTCTACATTTGGTACCGGGGTTGCGTAGACAAGAGCTTTCAAATGCCCCCATAAATGAAAGTCAAGAGTGTTGAGGTCAGGATAGCGTGGAGGCCATGGAATTGGTCCGCCTCTACCAATCCATCGGTCACCGAATCTGTTGTTGAGAAGCGTACGAACTCTTCGACTGAAATATGCAGGAGCTCCATCGTGCATGAACCTCATGTTGTGTCGTACTTGTAAAGGCACATGTTCTAGCAGCACAGGTAGAGTATCCCGTATGAAATCATGATAACGTGCTCCGCTGAGCGTAGGTGGAAGAACATGGGACCCAATCAAGACATCACCAATAATGCCTGCCCAAACGTTCACAGAAAATCTGCGTTGATGACGTGATTGCACAATTGCGTGCGGATTTTCGTCAGCCCACACATGTTGATTGTGAAAATTTACAATTTGATCACGTTGGAATGAAGCCTCATCCGGAAAGAGAACATTTGCACTGAAATGAGGATTGACACATTGTTGGATGAACCATTCGCAGAAGTGTACCCGTGGAGGCCAATCAGCTGCTGATAGTGCTTGCACACGCTGTACATGGTACGGAAACAACTGATTCTCCCGTAGCACTCTCCATACAGCGACGTGGTCAACGTTACCTTGTACAGCAGCAACTTCTCTGACGCTGACATTAGGGTTATCGTGAACTTCACGAAGAATTGCCTCGTCCATTGCAGGTGTCCTCGTCGTTCTAGGTCTTCCCCAGTCGCGAGTCATAGGCTGGAATATTCGGTGCTCCCTAAGACGCCGATCAGTTGCTTCGAACGTCTTCCTGTCGGGCCACCTTCGTTCTGGAAATCTGTCTCGATACAAACGTACCGCGCCACGGCTATTGCCCCGTGCTGATTCATACATCAAATGGGCATCTGCCAACTCCGCATTTGTAAACATTGCACTGACTGCAAAACCACGTTCGTGATGAACACTAACCTGTTGATGCTACGTACTGATGTACTTGATGCTATTACTGTAGAGCAATGAGTCGCATGTTAACACAAGCACCGAAGTCAACGTTACCTTCCTTCAATTGGGCCAACTGGCGGTGAATCGAGGAAGTACAGTACATACTGACGAAACTAAAATGAGCTCTAACATGGAAATTAAGCGTTTCCGGACACATGTCCACATAACATATTTTCTTAATTTGTGTGTGAGGAATGTTTACTGAAAGTTTGGCCGTACCTTTTTGTAACACCCTGCATGTGTCGTTCCATTGTCTCATTCATAATAATGAGATCGCCCAGGGAATGCCACGAAAACATTCCCCAGACCATAATGCTACCTCCTCTGGTTTCTGCACTTACTTTCAGATGCTTTAAACCATACACACCAATGGCGGTCTGTCCGTTGGAGCATAAAACGCGATTCATGTGGAAAGGCTCCCAGTTGCCACTCATTGGACATCAGGTTGCGGTACTGTCCTGCGAATTCCAGCCTTTCTCGCCGATAAACAGCAGTCAGCATGGGTGCATGAACAATGTGCCTCATGAGGAGGCCCACAGGTAGCAACGTTCGCTGAAGGGTCGTTGAGGAGACACTGTTCATAGGCTCTTGGTTCACCTGGGTGATCAGTTGCTCAACAATTGCACGTCTATTTGCCTATACACATCTCTGCAGCCGTCTTTCACCCCTGTCATCTACGCTGCATGGTGCACCACAGTTTCCTCGGCACTTGTGGATAGCGCCGTTTTGTCATGCACAGTGACACACGGCGGCATGAAAACTGTTACAAACTTAGCCGTTTCAGAAATGCTCCCACCTTGGGCCCAAAATTCAATGATCGTGTGCTTTTGGACGCCAGATAAATCATTCCATTTCCGCATTTCGACAATGACTGCACTATTTCCCACGTGCGCTCCTCACGCTTTATATATTGTCCACTGCTAGTGCTGTCAACTGCCCCATGTGAGCAGTTATTGCTTGTTGACGTCGAGCATAGGCCATGGTCACATTAACGTGACTGGATCGTGAAATGATTTGACTTATTAGTAAGCATCAACAGTACTGGAATGTTGGGGACAGCAGCTCACAAATGAAGGAACAACTATGAGAATTGCTTCGACATCAGGGTGCCTTATCACTTGAATTGGTTGACTGGGGAATGGACATAGGTGCTCACCATGCAGGACCCGCCAAACTCTCATGTGGTCGGCTTGCACGGAGTTGGCAACTGCACGGTTTCCTGTTCCTGGACAGATTTCTACATGTTCCAAAGCGTCTTCTTCACATTCTGAGAACTGTGTCCTTTCCCTGGCTCCCGCACCCCACAGGGTTCCTCTTCCACTCAGTCAACCATCAACATTTGTAATGATTCAAATACTGATACAAATATGATCTGTCGAATCTTATCCTCACCCACCTCTGCTGGACCCAAGATCGCAGATGAGGCGGTGTTTTCTGTTCGTTTGTAAAAGATAAATGAAGAATACATTACAAGTGATGAGTCAAATTTGGGCTTCTATCATTGTTATGACTGTGATACTGCCCTTCCTCCTCACGTATATCCACGTGATAAGCCGTGTTTAATCTGTATTCAAACTGACTGCTTGATTGACGTCTGTAAGTAAAATCGAGTCAGATTCTTCCAACGCCGTACATGAAGGCGTCACATTATTTGGGTTCCACTTCTTATATGAGTTGGGAGCAGGTCCAAAATGGTCCAAATGGCTCTGAGCACTATGGGACTTAACATCTATGGTCATCAGTCCCCGAGAACTATTTAAACCTAACTAACCTAAGGAGTCACACAACACCCAGTCATCACGAGGCAGAGAAAATCCCTGACCCCGCCGGGAATCGAACCCGGGAACCCGGGCGTGGGAAGCGAGAACGCTACCGCACGACCACGAGATGCGGACAGTTGGGAGCAGGTGAGACGCACCATCACTGACCGTCATTGATTAAAGACATGATTTTTATCATGCTGAGATGTATGTAGAAACAAAGCCCGTGATCTCTCGCACAGGTGATGATGCGAGGCCAGTGAAACAAATAGCTCGTTCCGAGTTGCCAGCGACAACAGAGTTCAGGTAGTGAACAGCCGAACAGAAGCAAAGTCCACAATATAGCGACGGTTGTCGTAGAGGGTTATAAATTCGTCCAGAGAGTAATCCGAAGTGAGAAACGTGAGCACGCAAAGGTGGATGCAGAATAATCGTAATGGTCAATAGATTAGGCGAGAGTTTAAGTGACGAATGGCACAGTTTATCTGAGGTATCGGTTCGAGACCAAGACTGTATTGATACTTGGGACGGTAGGGGATATTCAGTCACTGTTAGATACAGTTGTAGTAGTGTCTTTACTATTAAAATTATGACACTGGAAAATGTCGTGGAGTTACAGCCAAAGAACAAGCAAGAATATAATACATAAATATGGGTCGTGGGGTTATAGTAGGAATCGTCCTGGCACTTGGCTGAAGCGATTTAGGGAAACTACAGAATACCTACGTCAGTATGGCCAGATGGAGACTGGAGTCTCCATCATCCCGAATGCAATATCATTATGTTGAAATCATTGCAATCTCAGTTGGTTTATCTCTACTGTATAGTACTGTTTAGCAAATAAATTATTTAGTGATGTAAGAAGTAAATATTGTTCATTCATTTCCCATCACCGATCACCACACACACAAAACACACATTTTTAAAAAAACATGTAAACCTACGTACTTGATGACCAGTCACTGTGTTTGGATTCCATTTTGTGTACGCAACTTGCCATTAGTTGTGAGGAATAGTCGTGAATCGTGTATGGTTCGCTCAGTTGGTAGAGCACTTGCTCACGAAAGGGAAAAGTCCCGAGCTCGAGTTTCGCATCGCACACAGTTACAATCTGCCAGAAGGTTTCATATCAGCGCACACACTGCTGCAAAGTGAAAATTTCATTCTGGAAACTTCTCATAAGCTTGACTAAAAAACTGTCTCATCAGCCATCCATAATAACTCAGAGGCCAGAGACAAAAATCATTATAGGGCAAAATTTCGGTGCGAAATGACACAGCTGTTTTATTACTATTATTATTACTTGTGTTATATCTTTTACCTAACCCCTACTCTGTGTAATTCTTCACTACAAGGAATATGTTGCTTAAGAATACATTTTTATCTTATTTTCAAAATAAGTTATCTCTTTCATTTCCTTGGGCAGTTTACTGCACAATTTAATTCCTTGGTAATAAGTGTTATTTTGAGTATTATGTCCATTCTTTCATGATAAATTCAAGTTCAGTCTAGTTGTTGTTCCATTGTCATGGACAGAATAGTTTGTGCCGTTCATAACTGACTGGAAAATGAACTCACATGATGTTAAAATCTCCAATGTTTAGGACGGATCTTTACCTCGACGCCGATTACTGATTTTGCTTGTTATTTTTATGAATCTTTTTTGTAGTTTGGAAACCGTGTTCATATTTTGTGCATTTGTTCCCCATTAAAGAATTTCGTAGCTAAAAATTGATTCTGTATGTGAATAGTATGTAACTGAAACACACTGGCTATCACTCACTGGTGACAGGACTCCAAGGGCACAATAGACTGATGACATTCTGTCTGCAGTACATCGTGTTTTAACAACATTTCAGCTGAATGTCAGTATATACTCTCATCATTTTTGTGTTTGTTACACTGTATACACAAGTATCATCTACATTTAATTCAACAATGTCATTTGTCATCTTCAACCTGTAAGCCAATCCATTTATTTTCTTTATATTGGATGTAACTTTATTTCAGACTGACCAGCTATAAACTGCCTTGAGAGTTTCATTTTCTTTCTCTGCAAGGAGTTCTCTTAATTTCCCCGTGAGTATGTTGCTGTCACTAGCAAAGACAATTTTCCCCATGACATGTGTTACTGGGAAAGTCACCAATGTATATCAGGAACATTACTGGTCCTAATGTAGTACCCTGAGGAGCTTCTGTATTATTGTACTGTGGTCCTAATAAGAGTTTTTCTAAAAGTTTTGTCTTGATTGAAGTTTGTGTTATTTCTACTACTTGTTCCCTGTCTGGTAGTTATGGTCAGAATCAGTCATTAGTTACACCCCTTATTCCTAATGATTCTAGCCTATTTAGTACACTGTCCTGTCACATTAATGTGCCCACCTGTCAAAACCGTGTATAACCACCTTTTACAGCGCGGGACAAGAGTCAGTGAGGCTCTGAAAGGTTCTGCCAAAGATGTGGAGCCATGCTGACTCCAGTGTCGTGGCCAGCTGTGCTAGGTTTCTCGGTTGGCGATCTATGACGCAATCAGCTCGATCGAAGTGATCCAACAGATTATCGATTGGATTTCAATCCGGGGAGTTTGATGGCCAGTGGAGCACTGTCAACTCAGTCTGGTGCATTTCAATGTACACACGTACACTGCGAGCCATGTTACACGTTGCATTGTCATGCTAGTAGATGCCATTGTACCGAGAATACACAGACTGCATCTATGGGTGGACATGGTCCCCAAGAACAGATGCATATGAACAGCAGTCAGTATGGGCACATGAAACAGACACCTGCAGCGGATGCCCATACGCAGCAATGTTCGCTGAGGGGCCATTGAGGAGACACTGTTGATAGCCCCTAGGTTCATTTGGGTAGACAATTGCTTAACAGTTGCACATCTATCCGTCTGTACAAATCTCTGCAGATGTCTTTCACCCAGTCATCTATATCACATGGTGCACCACGACTGCCTCTGCGCTGGTTGTGGATAGCACCATTTTGGCATGCATGGTTTACTTTTACCACGGTAACATGCAAACAATTTACAAAATTAGCCGTTTCTGAAATGCTTGCACCCTTGGCCGGAAAGCCAATGATCATACCCTTTTGAACAGCAGATAAATCTTTTCATTCCCGCTTTTAGACAAGGTCTACACTATTTTCCGTGGCCCCACAACAGGCTTTATATACCCTCCATGGATAGCGTTGCCATCTGCCGTATGTGGGTGGTTATAACACATTGATGTCGTGTAGAGGCGGTGGCCACATTAATGTGACTAGACCTTGTAGTATCTTATGGAATCAATATCAGAAGCCTTAGAAACATTTAAGAATATACCTGTGACGCACGATTCCTCGTCAGGAGCTTCAAGTAATAAAACACCAACTCACAGTTGGTCTGAGAGCTGGTGCTGTTGTGCTGTCAGGGACCTGGGCTGTGGTCTGGGCTCGCTACAACTGCTGCGGCTGGCTGGCTGTGGACTGGACTCTCTGGATGGCACCAGTGGACTTGCCGCCCTCAGGGAGCTCCACGCCCCCAACAACAGGGTCTCAGACGTCAGCCCCGCCGCGTTCCTGCCGCGCCTCAGAGTGCTCGACCTGCGACGGTAGGTCTCACATCCTGCCCTCTGATCCTCTGTCCCACTAATGTCACGGCCAACAAGTCACTTGTTACACCCACAATCAGCCACAAGTACGTTCCACTGATACCATCTAAGGCAAAGCTGCTTCAGTTGTGACATAAATAATCCAGAGAGTGTTTGCTCAAATACAAACTTATAAGGAGTATGCATGTCATACACCGATGCAGTTGTAAATTGATTGCTCACCTCACTAATAAAATAAGTCCCATGGCTTATTAGCATTAGCTCAATGAGCTGATTTCCTGTAATTAGTTGTGATGTACACGTACTGAATTTACTTCACAAATAAAATTTAAATAAATAAAACTAAAGGGCTTAATATATCAGCTGTAGGAATATGCCTGCTTGACAATTGCTAATGTACAGAGACTTGGTGGACAGGAATAATCACATGCATTGGTGGACGGCATGAAACACTGTACATATGTATGGTATATTTATAACGAAAAATGGTTCAGATTTAACTATCTGGAAAAGTAAGACAATAGACATCAATAACGTTCTTGTTGAATACACACATAATCCCAACATAGAAGTCCATTTCAGACTCCCAGTAAGGAATATGCCCTCCTTGGGCACCAATGCACGTTTTGCAACCATTATGCGTGCTGGCTACCAAACCGTTGAAGAGTCTTTGGGGAATACCTTCCCACTCCTCTCCCAAGGTGGTTTACAGTTCTCGCAAGGTCTGTGGGGGAGAGAGGGGGGTGGGGCTGTTCGCTGAGAAACACGTCTGCCAAGAGCTTCCCAGGCATGCTCTCTAGGCGTAGGTCTGGGGAGTACGCAGGCCATTCCACACGTTCAGTATCTTCACTTTACAGTGTGTCCGACACCTCAACGGTCCTGTCTCGCCGCTCGTCGTCGTCGTCAGTAAACAGAAAGTGGAGACCTACTGCACCCCTAAACAGACGTACATGATCCAGAATAACCCTCCTGCAGTATCACTGTGTAACGGTACTGCGACCAAAGATATGCAGCGGTGTTCAGCCGTTATGTATAATGCCTGCCCACACCATAACGCCTAGGCCATATCGATGGCGTTCATGAACATTCTATGCTGTGTAACGTGTTCCCCTCTTTCTCCAAATTAACTGCTGGCCAGAATCAGACCGCAAGGAAGCGGGACTCGTCGGAGAACATCGCTCTGGAGCACTGTTGCTGGCCCCAAACAACATGCTCCCTACACCAAAGAACTCTTTCTCGACGATGAAGTGGGATGCGGTTAACAGGCTTCCGAGAATACAAAACAGCCCAATTTAATCGCCACGAAATGGTTCTGGTAGAAACACGTGTACTGGTAGCGGCTGCAAGGTCTGCAGCGATCTGCCTAGGAGTGAGATGTCTGTTCCGTTTCGCCACTAGAGCTATGTATCGATCCTCGTCCAGTCTGGTGGTCCGTCTACAACCACCGGCACGCTTCAACTTGCGTTTCCACCTTCAGCGACCATTCTTAATCGCGAGGTGACACTTTAGAATACAGTCATTACCGGCGGGCATTCAGCCGTCTAATTGCTCTTCGACGGTCGTAATCAGTTAAATAACGTCTTGCAGATATGTTACAGTACCACACGGAATGGTTCCATAACAACCTTCGTTGAACACCGTATTGCACGAATTGTCGAATGCATACAGAGCGTTCGTGCACAGGCTTCGCTGCATTTAACACGTCTCGACCTCTGCAGTTCCTTGTACTATCATCGGTCGGATGTTCTGCAGGAATTGTCGGTTGCCGTGTAGCAACTGTGAGCTATTCCTTGACAATTGTCAAGCAGTGTAATTTAGATACATAAAGACAAGGGCTAGTAGAAATCCTTAGGTAACAGAAGAAATATTGAATTTAATTGCTGAAAGGACAAAATATAAAAATGCAGTAAATGAAGCAGGCAAAAAGGAATACATACTTCTCGACAATGAGATCGACAGGAAGTGCAAAATGGCTAAGTAGGGATGGCTAGAGGAAAAATGTAAGGATGTAGAGGCTTATCTTACTATGGGTAAGATAGATACTGCCTACAGGAAAATTAAAGAGACCTTTGCAGAAAAGACAACCACTTGTATGAATATCAAGAGCTCAGAAGGAAACCAAGTTCTAAGCAAAGAAGGGAAAGCAGAAAGGTGTATATAGAGGGTCTATAGGAGGGCGATGTACTTGACGACAATATTATGGAAACTGAAGAGGATAGAGGTGAAGATGAAATGTGAGATATGATACTGCGTGAAGAGTTTGACAGAGCGCTGAAAGACCTGAGTCGAAACAAGGCCCCGGGAGTAGACAGCATTCTATTAGAAGTACTGACAGTCTTGGGACAGCCAGTTCTAACAAAACTCTACCGTCTGGTGAGCAAGATGAATGAGACAGGCGAAATACCCTCAGACTTCAAGAAGAATATAATAATTCCAATACCAAAGAAAGCAGGTGTTAACAGATGTGAAAATTACCGAACTATCAGTTTAATAAGTTACGGTTGCAAAATACTAACGCAAATTCTTTACAGACGAATGGAAAACCTGGTAGAAGCCCACCTCGTGGAAGATCAGTTTGGATTCCGTAGAAATATTTGAACACACGAGGCAATACTGACCCAACGACTTATCTGAGACGATAGATCAAGAAAAGGCAAACCTACGTTTCTAGCATTTGGTAGACTTACAGAAAGCTCTTTACAATGTTGACTGGAATACTCTCTTTCAAATTCTGAAGGTGGCAGGGGTAAAATACAGGGAGCAAAAGGCTATTTACAATTTGTACAGAAACCAGATGGCAGTTATAAGAGTCGAGGGACATGAAAGGAAAGCAGTGGTTGGGAAGGGAGTGAGAGAGGGTTTTAGCCTCTCCCCGATGTTATTCAATCTGTATATTGAGCAAGCAGTAAAGGAAACAGAAGAAAAATTCGGAGTAGGAATTAAAATCCATGGAGGATAAATAATTCTGTCAGAGACAGCAAAAGAGTTGGAAGAGCAGTTGAGCGGAATGGACAGTGTCTTGAAAGGAGGATAGAAGATGAACATCAACAAAAGCAAAACGAGGGTAATGGAATGTAGTCGAATTAAGTCGGGCGATGCTGAGGGGATTAGATTAGGAAATGAGACACTTAAAGTAGTAAAGGAGTTTTGCAATTTGGGGAGCAAAATAGCTGATGATTGTCGAAGTAGAAAGGATATAAAATGTAGACTGGCAATGGCAAGGAAAGCGTTTCTCGAGGAATTTGTTAACATCGAGTATAGATTTAAGTGTCAGGAAGTCGTTTCTGAAAGTATTTGCATGGATTGTAGCCATGTATGGAATCTTTCGAAATGTGGTGCTACAAAAGATTGCTGAAGATTAGATGGGTAGATCACATAACTAATGAGGAGGCATTGAATAGAACTGGGGAGAAGAGGAGTTTGTGGCACAACTTGACTAGAAGAAGGGATCGGTTGGTAGGACATGTTCTGAGGACTCAAGGGATCATCAATTTAGTATTGGAGGGCAGCATGGAGGGTAAAAATCGTAGATGGAGACCAAGAGATGAATACACTAAGCAGATTCAGGAGGATGTAGGTTGCAGTAGGTACTGGGAGATGAAGATGCTTGTACAGGTTAGAGTAGCATGGAGGACTGCATCAAACCAGTCTCAGGACTGAAGACGACAACAACAATAACAACAAAGATTCCTTCCATCACTAATTGGGTTGTTCATTTCAAACGAGCTACATTGATTTTAGTCACCCTTTGTGAAACTATTTAACAACCTACTCAGAAGTGTTTAAACTATCTTTCATTACACAATGATATTCAAAAACAATAACACGCCTATCCCATTTTCTCAGGGTCATTTTTCTGGGTTTCAGTCACTTTGAAACAAATGGAAAAGTGGGAGGGGGATTTCTACTGGAGTGCTTTAATGAACATCGTTATCAGACAGGGTGTGGTTAATTGTTGGCATTGGCTGTCACGTAGTTTTCACGCTGGATCCCAGGGAAAACAGCATCTCTGGGTAGCAAGCGTCGCTCGTTTCTGGCTGCAGCTAGACCAAACAGTTAACAGTGGTGACTGATTATCGGAACAAATATCCGAGTTGGCATATCAAAAGTGCGAATTTTCCAGAATGCTGTATGAGAGAGCAGACTGTTATATTCGTACTGTAGGAGACTTCGCTATTATGCCTGATGTGAGACATTCCAACTTCTGCTGGGATTGGCGAGCTCGGACCTTTGTTCATATAATCGAATTATTTGTTAGACACTTACGTTGCTGTTCAGTAACTACCTCTTTCTTACGCTAAAAACACACCTTAAACAACGTCTCCTCTAAAATAATTACAAAATTACACATTCTTGGCTGATATATTGACCTAGAAACCTGCATCTTGCACTCCGTTCTAAAGTTGTAAGATTCTTGTAAAGAGCAGACTCGCCCACTGTGCACCATCGTAGAACCAGCACACCAACAACACCATGTCTTCCACGCAACCATAAAAGCACATGGGAAGGCTTGCCTTGGGTGATATCTTGTGTGATGCTTTCTTTTTTATATAATATTTGACATAGAGTAACTGAGGAGCACACAATACCAGTTCAAGGCATATAACGTTAATATGTGTAGATCATTACAATTATCGTAAGATGATTGGTTTCAGCTGCAATGAGCAGCTGTCTTCGTGCCATGGAACAGTTACGGCAGCTACTCGTCAAATTTATGTACCACGTAGCACACTGTAAGTATGATCGTCTGTCGGTGGTACATAAAGTTCATATAAAATAATAATCTGCAAAATTTAAGTTAGGTAATGTAACTCTTGTTCTCCAATAAATATAAAATAATTTTGAGAGCCTCTTCAGTGACCAATGTGGCTGGGGAAACTTACACCAGGTGGTAAAAATATATGTTTTGCACTAAATGTTCCAAGGTCTTGCATTACATCAAATGGTTCAAATGGCTCTGAGCACTATGGGACTTAATATCTATGGTCATCAGTCCCCTAGAACTTAGAACTACTTAAACCTAACTAGCCTAAGGACATCACACACATCCATGCCCGAGGCAGGATTCGAACCTGCGACTGTAGCAGTCGCCCGGTTCCGGACTGAGCGCCTAGAACCGCGAGACCACCACGGCCGGCATTTGCATTACATCAATGAATGTTGTTTTCATTATTGGGGAATCAACTATATGAACTATCGGTACCTGGGAAATAGCCAGTACTCTACGAATTGGTGATGCCTGATAAAGAGGGAATATCTCACATTGCAGGCTGTATCCTACATTCGTGATTCACTCTCAGAAGCTGCCGGCGAATGAGTAGTGGCGACTGAGTTCCCTTCCCACTGAGGCTTCAGACACCTTGGCCAACCTGAACAACTCTTGGTGGATAGCGTCAGTAATAATCGATAATAGTGACTCACCAGCCTCAGCACAAAGGCTGTATACAGTGACTAGTAAAGACTCCTCATAGCTCATATCATCCGTGATGATGGATGGTAGTTTCCAGCTAACGAACACCAGCACAGATAATGAAGGCATTGTGGTCAGTTTTATCCCTTCATTATGGATAATGTTGGAGGTAGAATATGAAAAAAATGGCGATCCACCAGTCTCAGCATCGAGGCTGACACGCTTATACCTATCCATGCCATGTCATTGGTACCCTAAATAATGGATAGTTCGTAGTGGTGGCCTAGCAGTCTCAGCACAGGGGCTGTAGATAGCTGTGACCTACTAAATTCCATCATGGCAGATAACTTCAACGTCACTGGATGGTAACAGGTCATCAGTCTCAATACAGAGGCCTAGTCACCCATAACTAGCTTTATCCCCTCGTGATGAATCGTTTCAGTGACACAGATCGTTTAACCCATTACATCCCATCGTACGATTTATCATACGCTTGCTCTTCTCAGGCATATTTCTCTTCAGAAGCTATTTGTCGATAACTGAAATATATCTTTAATGTTTTATTGTTAGGTTGAAAGTCCGTTGTTGAAACTAACAGTAGCAGTCGAGATCAGGATTTTTTATTTCCTGGTGGAAAGCAATTGTTGTAGCGCTGTTGACTCTGCTGCTTCTCGTCATGGACAGGCGGTAAGTAATAATAAAATTATGATGTGCAGGTTCATAATTTCACTCATATTATTATGGATTAGTAATTTGAACACCTAAATGCAATATATAAGCACAAATTGGAAAAGAGTATTTTAAAATGAAAGGAAGTTTCAAAGAGTATTTTATTTGCTTTGTTGTGATACTGGCTTACATCTTTACGTATGAAATGTCATACGCTGGGTAGTAAGGGGCCATTTTCTCGCAACTTGTCAGATTCATTTCAGATACAATTTGGGAAGGAGAGGGACTTAGAAGAGGCTCTAAATATCATTTTCTCCACAGAAGATGATGATGAAACTTTGTCTGACATATTTGATACATGTCAGGAGCTTGAAATTGTATTTGTTCCGCCAAATGATGGTGAATACACTGATAAAGATGATGCAAGTAGTGATGCAGAAGGACAACCCGCCACTGTTGCTGGTTTAGGGAAGAAGGTTCTGGCATAAACTGCAGCGATAAGATCAGTAAATACTGATGGCCTTGTTGAAAATGTTACATCTTTATCCACTCTAGAGGAAAATACCTGCTGTTCCGTATCACGATCGAGGTCCCTAATTAGGAAAACAAGACAGTGGATGGAAGAAAACTAGACTCTTCACAAAAATTTGAAGTACCTCGTGATCCTACATCTGATATAATAGAACGTCTCCGCACATCAAACTCGACTCCTATAGATCTTTTTCATAAAGTTTTTTATGCTGATTTGGTTGAGATTCTGACGAGAGAGACATTAAAATAAGCTGCTCAAAAGGGACACAACATACAAATAAGTCACGATGACATCGACAAATACGTGGCTATTTTGCTGTTATCTGGATATTGTAAGGTCATGCATAGACATATGTACTGGGAGATCAGAGCTGACACAAACAATGCCCTTGTTCGAATTATATCTCCAGAAATACTTGTGATGAAATTCATAGATTCTTCCATGTCAATGATAATGACAGCATTGAAAAAGAAGATAAAGTTTATAAAATTCAGCCATTAATTTCACATCTAAATAAGAAATTTCAAGACATCATAGAGCCTCTAGGGTCAAACTTTTCCTTCGATGAGGCCATGGAGCCGTATTATTGCCACCACTTTATGAAGCAATTTGTAAGTGGCAAACCGAATTGGCTATGGTTTCAATTGGTGGTGTTAAGCTATATTTAATGGACATCTCATCAAATTTGAGCCATATGCTGGAGCAAGTCAGAGAGATCACAAAAGCCACTGGAACATTCTGTAGTAGAAAAACTCTGTGTGGGCTACATCAGTCAGAATAGCACAGTGTACATTGATAAGTACTTTAACTCTTTTCCCCTACTTGAATCTCTTACTTCAAATGGAATCAAATGTATAGGAGCCCTGGGAAATGACCGCTTGGAAAAGGCGCCCATGTCATATATGATATAAAGAAGGCACCACTCATGTGTTACGTGATACAGCGAATTCTATCACACTTATTCTATCACACTAGTAAGATGAAACGATAATAGTCAAGTGACTCTGGGGACAAATGTATTGGATGAAGGTGTATTAGATAAAAGTAGACGTTGAGGTAGAGTAGAGAGCCAAAAAAGTTTTCCATACTACAGCCTTCCTTTGTACAGAAATATAATCGCCTTATGGAAGGAGTAGATCTTTTTGACAATCTACGAAGTCTATGCAGCATTCGAATAAGATCAAAGAAATAGTACTGGCCAATGATCAAGTTCTGCCTAAATGGTCCTTTTGTGAATATGTGGATCCTATACCGGCAGCTAAATAACAATGTAAGCTTACTGGAATTTACCAGACGTATTGTACATCATTTCTGACTTCGCCCAAAATTGAAAAGCCAAGAAGTGTGAGGCCAAGATTTCTGTCAAAGATGCAAGAAGACAATATCTGATAATGCTGGGCACATGGTTGTTGAGCAGAGCACACAAAGAACATCTAGACAGTGTGGTAAATGCACAAAATTTCACTGTGTAAAATGCAATGTGGGACTTCATCCGAAGCGATGTTTCATTTTGTACCACCGGCGCTAAGCAGTCTAAGTTGACTAATAAACTACTATTTTTGTCATTTATCCTTTATTATTGCAATGTCTTACTTTATTCGTGTAATGCAGTACCGTTATTTTGTTGGTTCTACTATATGAATTTTCCATGTATACTAAATGGATAAATAAATAATGTAACCTTAAAATATAAATAAAACGAACATTATAGTACCTGTAAATTATTGTTGTACTTTTTCTTCATTTATTCGTGTAATGAATGATAATCACGAAAATTTCAACATATTAGTTGTGATAAAATTGTGTAAGGAATTCTACCCCTCACTGCCCACCGTATATCATACGTTAAAAAAATTATGAATTTAAGGCCACCATCAGAAATTGACATTCATGATGTGATTAATAGCCGATGTGGGTAGTGGATATGAAATTTTATCAAAATAAAAAATATTAATTCTGGGATATAATGGGTTAAGCACCTTTGGCCAGCCATGTTTCTTTGTCGTGGATGATGATGATGCGCAGCTCTCTATGTCTTATTGTTCTGTACAACAATGCCCCTATAATCGAGACGGAAAAGAATTTGTTTCCTTGTAAGGTGGCTATAATTTCGCACCTTACAAGCACCCATCCACATACTTTGCCATGATATACAAACACAATTAGGTCTCATGTGATAGGTTGTGCATCGTATATGTGAATATATAAAGGAGACTGACATTGTCTCATATGCCTTTAAATAATTGTTAACGCTTATTATCATATTAGTAGAGGTTGGAACGCCAGTGGAGATGAAACGGCAGGCAGAACTCAAGCTCTGGCTGAAAGGCCCGCACGGGTGTCGATCCCGCTTAAACACAGGAAGTTGCCAGTTGGACGTCGTGGCACCTGAGTTCTGGAGCACAACAGGGTGACGGGCTGACGCAATTGTAGTAGGGTCGGAAGGATAATTGGATAATACTTCCGAACTCTGCAAATTTTGGACGCAGGTGAGAGGAACGAAGAGGAGGCACCTCGGAAACCAAGCAGGCTGGGTTATTCAAGGATTTTTACTCAGAAGCCTACCATTGTACGATCATAGGTTTTTCCTCGCAAACTTTCCACACTGGACGACAAAAGACTAAAATATGGTTGGTCGGCGTTCGGAAGAATCTGTAGAGAGGGAGAATATTCCGTGGTTTCGGGAATATGATTCGTTTTCGGAATTACGATGGTGGGCAGCCGAGCTTTTCTGGGAGGCCAGCGGTGTAGAGAAGAGGTCTTCGTTGTGAGCGCCCGTGTGTGACGGTCGCTCGGTATCAGCTTCGTAGGCACAGACGGACTTGCTGTCTTTGCTCTCAGGAGTGTTTATAGTTAGAACAGTTAGGCAATGTACTGTTGAGAACCTATACGATTCTGGACTTCACCTCCGGGTTGGAAGTCGTCGTTGAGTACACAGCGTGCAGTAATTGAGGGCACTTCCTCTGCCTATACTTACGTTGAGACGTTATCTGAACTCCGTCCTTGTGGCTGGGAGTTCGAGTTTCTCGTCTGTAGAACACAGACAGGAGAAGACAGTATGAGAGTATATTAGTCAGAGGACCGCCTTCTGTCGTCCTAGTGTTTGAAAGAGTTTATTTGTGGCTGGAGTTCTTCCATCGTCGCAGACGAGTACGAGAACCATCACTTCGACGCACTGGACGCAGTACATATGGTGATATCGCAAACGGCTTCGGCTTCTTGGGGCTATAAAGCTAAACAGCTGTGATCACGTTAGTTTATTTACACAGGTTCCAGACCACCGTAGACCACATTTGAAAGTAATGTCTTCTAGTGTTTGGTACGTAGACGATGTCAGTCATTTCGCGTTATTGAAATTAGATCGCGCTGTCATGATAAGGGGCAGAGTTGGGCAATTGATTAGTAATTTTACTTAGGAAATGTAAAGTTTATAATTTAAAGGTTTTTTAATCTACAGTAAATATATAATCAGGAACAATGTTTATCATTCAATCGTATTAGTTGCCTTAATCATTCATTTGTGTTTAGGTTGTAATTTACATGTTAAAGTCCATTAAGAGATCTTAAGATCTGCTTCAGGGGGTAGTCAGACAGGGCCAAATCTTCATTTTAGCGTTTATCATTTTCCGTTTTTTTTTCCACCTGCCTGGAGTAGCATCTTCTCGCAATGTCTTATTGTTCAGTACAAAAATGACCCTGTAATCGAGACAGAAAAGAATTTGTTTCCTAACAGTAAGAGTTTCACAGATATACTGAACAATCTCGTGTGAGAAAAGCTAGAATACAGACCCCTACGGATTACTAAATGGTTATTCTCATAATTTCAAGAACGTATCATGTAACGATCGTTATAAAAAAAAGTCAATCTCATACAGACCACTACAGACAGTTACTTCTGGAAGTGCACCAATCGCATTTCAAATACGAGGAGTGACTAATTGTTGAGGAAATATTTGTACACCGTTGGCCATACAAATTGCGACACCAGGTAGGACAGGAAATAACAAAATATTGTGCTTTTACGCTACAGTAGTCTAGCTACAGATTTAGATCTAGGGAGTGCGAGGTGAGGGTAACTGGTGTTTTCTACAGGAACGCGGTGTGTGACCTGGCCGGGGTGGGCTTCCTGGCCTGCTGCCGGCGCCTGTACAGCCTCCACCTGTCCGGGAACTCGGCGGCGGCCGCCAACACCTACCGCAGGGACGTCGCGCGGCTGTTGCCCAGGCTGCCCCAGCTCGACGGGCTGCCTCTGCAGCAACAGGGTACGCCAGTCCCATCTGCAACAGCTACGTCGCTCCAGAGCCATGCGGGCTTCAAATATTACCTTAATGATTAGTCCGCAGCAGATTTTGATTACGCAAGTGTTTGTCAGCACTGAAAGACCCAAGTCGAAACAAGGCCCCAGGAGTAGACAACAATCCATTAGAACTACTGACAGTTTGGATTCCGTAGAAATGTTGGAACACGTGAGGTAATACTGACCCTACGACTTATCTTAGACAATAGATCAAGAAAAGGCAAACCTACGTTTCTAGCATTTGTAGACTTAGAGAAAGCTTTTGACAATGTTAACTGGAATACTCTCTTTCAAATTCTGAAGGTGGCAGGGGTAAAATACAGGGAGCGAAAGGCTATTTACAGTTTGTACAGAAACCAGATGGCAGTTATAAGAGTCGAGGGACATGAAAGGGAAGCAGAGATTGGCAAGGGAGTGAGACAGGGTTGTAGCCTCTTCCCGATGCTACTCAATCTGTATATTGAGCAAGCAGTAAAGGAAACAAAAGAAAAATTCGGAGTAGGTATTAAAATCCATGGAGAAGAAATAAAAACTTTGATGTTCGCCGATAACACTAATTCTGTCAGAGACAGCAAAGGACTTAGAAGAGCAGTTGAACGGAATGGACAGTGTCTTGAAAGGAGGGTATAAGATGAATATCAACAAAAGTAAAACGAGGACAATGGAATGTAGTCGAATTAAGTCGGGGGATGCTGAGGGAATTAGATTAGGAAATGAGACACTTAAAGTAGTAAAGGAGTTTTCCTATTTGGGGAGCAAAATAACTGATGATGGTCGAAGTAGAGAGGATATAAAATGTAGACTGGCAATGGCAAGGAAAGCTTTTCTGAAGAAGAGAAATTTGTTAACATCGAGTGTAGATTTAAGTGTCAGGAAGTCGTTTCTGAAAGTATTTGTATGGAGTGTAGCATGTATGGAAGTGAAACGTGGACGATAAATAGTTTAGACAAGAAGAGATTAGAAGCTTTCCAAATGTGGTGCTATAGAAGAATGCTGAAGATTAAATGGGTAGATCACATAACTAATGAGGAGGTATTGAATAGAATTGGGGAGAAGGAGTTTGTGGCACAACTTGACTAGAAGAAGGGATCGGTTGGTAGGACATGTTCTGAGGAATCAAGGGATCACAAACTTAGCATTGGAGGACAGCGTGGAGGATAAATATCGTAGAGGGAGACCAAGAGATGAGTACACTAAGCAGATTCAGAAGGATGTAGGCTGCAGTAGGTACTGGGAGATGAAGAAGCTTGCACAGGATAGAGTAGCATGGACAGCTGCATCAAACGAGTCTCAGGACTGAAGACTACAACAGCAACAACTAGTGTTTGTCTCTGGGATGACTTGGAGACTGAAAAATGTCATATGTAAGAATCCACAGTGGTTCTGTAAACAACGATCGTGTGAAACCGAGCTCACTCTATTTGTCCGTTAAGACCCATAAGGCGACCCAGATTGATGCCGTGTTTGTCTGTCTTCCAGAATGTGTTAGATGCAGATCTACACTGCCGCGTAGTGAACAGAATACAAGGCTATGGAATGTCAGGCGAATTTTGTGACTGGTCTGAAGAGTTCCTAGCAAACAGTACACAGAATGTCGTTCAGTATGGAGTGGTATCTTCAAACGTAAAGGTAACTTCATATAAATGATAAATACGTTGGTTTGGGGGAGGGGACGAAACAGCGAGGTCAACGGTCCCGTCGGATTAGGGAAGGATGGGGAAGAAAGTGGGCCGTGCGCTTTCAAAGGAACCATTCCGGCATTCGCCTGAAGCGACTTAGGGAAATCCCGGGAAAACTAAATCAGGATGGCTGGACGCGGGTTTGAACCGTCATCCTCGCCAATGCGAGTCCAGTGTACTAACCACTGCGCCACTTCGCTCGATAAGTAAGTGGAAATATTTATGTTTTTTATTATTATTATCATTCACAGACCAACAATGTAAATAAACTACCTGCCAAAATAGTGAAACATCCAGAAAGAGTGGAGGAAACGTATCGAAACTTCAGGGATGGGAGGGCATTTGATGTTTCAGTGATTACAAAATCAAGCAAGCACATCATAACACAGTCGATCTGTGCCTACCATACAAAAATAAGTAACGGAGTCTCTGCAACATTCTCTGTCATCCTACATCGTTGGTTAGAAACAGCAACAGCTAGACTAGGGAATTACAGTCCCATACATATGACGCCATTAGCACCACAACACAGACTGCTGAGTTTGTAGTGGTGCAATGACCAGGAACCCTGGACTGCTGTTGAATGGTGTGGCACTGAGTTCTGCGATGAATCATGGATCTGAACTACCATAGATGAACATCGTCAGAAAGTATGTTGGCTACGTGGGGAGAGGTCCCATTCTTTCAGTGATTTACACAGGTATAGCAGTATTACTCCTGGCATCATGGAGTGGGGAGCTATCAGGTATGACTTCAGGTCACGGCTGGCAGCTACTGAAGGAACTCTGACGGCACGATGGCATATGACAGACATCCTGAGCCATCAAGTATTATCTCTCATGTGACAGCATCGTGGTGTCACAATAATGCTCATGAATACATGACTTCTGTCTTTTGAACAGTCTGCATAAAGTTGAGGTATTTCCATGGCCAGAAAGATCTCCAGGTCTGCAATCAATATAACATGTGTGGGACTAACTTGTACGTCAGCTCCATCACAGTGGCAACATCTGGGGCATCAAGGATCAGTTACAACAGGTGAAGAGTTATGAGACAGCTTGCCTCAGGAAAGGATACGACAAATTCATGGCACCTTTCTCAACCGAATCGGTGTATGCATCCAGGCCAGATGGGGTGAAACATCATATTAATAAGTGGACTCATACTGGCAAGTTCTTGGTAAATTTGACTAGAAGAAGGGATCGGTTGGTAGGACATGTTCTGAGGCATCAAGGGATCACCAGTTTAGTATTGGAGGGCAGCGTGGAGGGTAGAAATCGTAGAGGGAGACCAAGAGATGAATACACTAAGCAGATTCAGAAGGATGTAGGTTGCAGTGGGTACTGGGAGATGAAGCTTGCACAGGATAGAGTAGTATGGAGAGCTGCTTCAAACCAATCTCAGGACTGAAGACCACAACAGCAACTAGAACAACAACGTGTTTAAAAAAAAAGTTGCGACGTTTGACTGTTCAGTACGGAGCGAGTGGAGGGAAGCGTAGTTGCCAGCATATGCTGTGTACGTCAGCAGGTGACCACTCGGTGCGGAAGCTGTGAGGTTCGTTTGACTGCGTGAACAGCAAGCTGCACAAGGTGATATATCTAACAAGGGGACCCCCCATACTGTAAATCACGGATTTTGATGCGCTACAAATATGTTGTAGAGGCACTTACCCCGAGTACCTGGCTGTCCAGTTTTTTAGCGACGGGCCTTGCATTTTGAGAAAATCTACTTTGAAGTTCATTGCGTGTCTTGTATACCCCTAACATTACACATATTCCGAGCAAGTCAGCGTAGCGCAGCGGTGAAGGTTCACGGCTACCGCGGTGGAGGTACCGTATTCGAGTCCTACTCGTGTACTTTATTTATTTTTTATTTTTTTTTCGAAATCGACTGAATTTTTCAATTTTATTTCAAAGAATATCAGCAGTGTAAGGTGTGCGAAATTATAAAGATATATTCAGTTGCTAATTTTTTCTGTCATACAATATTACAAAATCTTATTTTTCATCGTTCACATTGCTTGATGGGCCAGAACAATATTGTAGGTGATACTTATCAAACAAACAACCGAAGCATAAATGTACGCAGCACTACCCTCATTTTATGAAAGCAACCGTCTTGCAGACGCGCACGGTTTCTTCATGAGCGGTACCGGGAAACACAATTCTTTTGCATTCAAAAAGATTTCTCTTTCATCCGCTAATTTTGATGCGAACCACGCGTATCTAATCATGCTTTCAAAATTAGGTGCGCTGAATTGATGTAGGATTAGCGAATGTAATTTTATCGAATCTTCACTAGAAGCGATATCTCTATTGTCTTTCATCAAGTCGGGAGCATTCCGAATAATTTCCGTGAAGATTTTCACCTGTCGGTAAAAATAGACATCGCAGGGCTGGCAATAAGGAGTGCACTTTGGTGGGACCACTTCTAGGGTGCAGGTGATCGCTTTCCTTGAATCAGTGCATAGATGATCGTTTAAAGTTTAATCGGTTTGCCCTCCCCACGAATGGATAATGAACAAAAATTTTTTCCGTCCCACGTACGGAAGAATTACAGAACGCAAAAGTTCTTCGTACTCTAGTTTCGTGAACTTCCCAGATTTCGTGCAGGACACGACTACATTTCTGTATTTCCCAGTTAATTCGCCTACTCGTTTTTGAACGTTGATCATAATCCAGGAGTGCGCACCGTGGATTAGGCGTAAGATCACCCTTGCTGATTCGAACACGGTACCTCCAGCGCGGTAGCCGTGAAATCTCACCGCTGCGCTACGCTGACTTGCTAGGAATATATGAAATGTTACGGGTATACAAAGCGCGCAATGAACTTCAAAATCGATTTTCTCAAAATGCAAGGCCCGTCGCTAAAAAATCGGATAGCTAGCCAGGTACTCAGGGTAAGTGTGTCTACAACATATTTGAAGCCCATCAAAATCCGTGATTTACAGTGTGGAGGGTCCCCTTTTAAGATCTTTCTCAAACGATTTTAAAAATACTGTTCGGTAATAAACTCACATTTTCGCACATCTTATACACTCCTGGAAATTGAAATAAGAACACCGTGAATTCATTGTCCCAGGAAGGGGAAACTTTATTGACACATTCCTGGGGTCAGATACATCACATGATCACACTGACAGAACCACAGGCACATAGACACAGGCAACAGAGCATGCACAATGTCGGCACTAGTACAGTGTATATCCACCTTTCGCAGCAATGCAGGCTGCTATTCTCCCATGGAGACGATCGTTGAGATGCTGGATGTAGTCCTGTGGAACGGCTTGCCATGCCATTTCCACCTGGCGCCTCGGTTGGACCAGCGTTCGTGCTGGACGTGCAGACCGCGTGAGACGACGCTTCATCCAGTCCCAAACATGCTCAATGGGGGACAGATCCGGAGATCTTGCTGGCCAGGGTAGTTGACTTACACCTTCTAGAGCACGTTGGGTGGCACGGGATACATGCGGACGTGCATTGTCCTGTTGGAACAGCAAGTTCCCTTGCCGGTCTAGGAATGGTAGAACGATGGGTTCGATGACGGTTTGGATGTACCGTGCACTATTCAGTGTCCCCTCGACGATCACCAGTGGTGTACGGCCAGTGTAGGAGATCGCTCCCCACACCATGATGCCGGGTGTTGGCCCTGTGTGCCTCGGTCGTATGCAGTCCTGATTGTGGCGCTCACCTGCACGGTGCCAAACACGCATACGACCATCATTGGCACCAAGGCAGAAGCGACTCTCATCGCTGAAGACGACACGTCTCCTTTCGTCCCTCCATTCACGCCTGTCGCGACACCACTGGAGGCGGGCTGCACGATGTTGGGGCGTGAGCGGAAGACGGCCTAACGGTGTGCGGGACCGTAGCCCAGCTTCATGGAGACGGTTGCGAATGGTCCTCGCCGATACCCCAGGAGCAACAGTGTCCCTAATTTGCTGGGAAGTGGTGGTGCGGTCCCCTACGGCACTGCGTAGGATCCTACGGTCTTGGCGTGCATCCGTGCGTCGCTGCGGTCCGGTCCCAGGTCGACGGGCACGTGCACCTTCCGCCGACCACTGGCGACAACATCGATGTACTGTGGAGACCTCACGCCCCACGTGTTGAGCAATTCGGCGGTACGTCCACCCGGCCTCCCGCATGCCCACTATACGCCCTCGCTCAAAGTCCGTCAACTGCACATACGGTTCACGTCCACGCTGTCGCGGCATGCTACCAGTGTTAAAGACTGCGATGGAGCTCCGTATGGCACGGCAAACTGGCTGACACTGACGGCGGCGGTGCACAAATGCTGCGCAGCTAGCGCCATTCGACGGCCAACACCGCGGTTCCTGGTGTGTCCGCTGTGCCGTGCGTGTGATCATTGCTTGTACAGCCCTCTCGCAGTGTCCGGAGCAAGTATGGTGGGTCTGACACACCGGTGTGAATGCGTTCTTTTTTCCATTTCCAGGAGTGTAGTTTAATTCGTGAGCTTCATGAGCAACCTCTTATAATTTCGTAAATGGTCATACTTATTGTGATATTTTGATAGAACATAAACTACTGCAAGAAATTCGTAGTTTGCAGTGAAAAATGTGTCACTATGAATTGAAATGTATTAAATGTAGATAATATATTGAATTATTCTTTAAACTTAGAAGCATCTCGCTACCCCTATCCAATCTCGAGAAAGTGGAATGTGTGGAAAGCACTCCGTCACGTACTCTTGCGTCAGTGAAAAAACTAGAACGAAATGTTCATAAATTCCTCGTATCTCATAATGGTTTGAGATATGGAAATAAGATTTTGGCAAATGGTAGCGCTCAAAGCGAGAGTGTTTTGCCATAAGATTAATAAGCGAAACTTCCGTATCTACTGTGATATTCAAGTGACAGCAGATTTTCCCAACGAAATGATGTAATTATTGAGCTGGTGAAACGAGAATTGCTGTGGGTTTTGTAATAATACAAATGGAGAAGTTAACTTTTATTTTTATACCAAGATTGCGCGGTTTCATAAACTACTGACCTGCCTGGCACTCAGTTGTTAGTTTAATAATACACAGCTTCAGAACTCGTCGCAATTTCAACTGCATTAAAATGATAGTGAGAGGAATATTTCTAACCTCTGCTGTGTTTTGTCAGAAGAAGCAGATTTTAACATGGCAACAAGAGAAGTTATGTATTCCTGAAAACTCGTCTCAGTCCTTCACGAATCAATGTCTCATCAACTACCTTCTTGGTATGGATAACTACTCAATACCAGTTCTGCCGTGTAACATCTGCAGTGGCTTCTTTGTCAGCATTTCAGCCACAGTGAGGGCAAACATCTTTTTATCTTTTTTTTTCTTTTGCCACATTACGTTTCACCTAGGCCTATATACTCTGTTGGATTTAAATGAGCATGATACGGAGGAAGCCTGATTAAACTGTGCCCTTTACCATTAGCCAATTCGTCGACTCGGTAGTGTGAAGTTTTAGCTTGTACAGTTCCATTAACTTCGCCTTATACTTGCTAAGTTTAACTTTATCTCGTGGAACATTTCTTTGTACGTAGAGTAAAATATCTGATTTCCTCCATTGTATTGCTGGATCTTTATACATCACAACGTAGTTGTATAGCGTTTTGTCCATTGCTATTGTCGAATTCAGAGGAATGTTTTGTAGCAGAACGTTATCTTCCTAGCCGGCGAATGAGTTCTTGGACGACACTTTTACTGCACATCTCGTATTCAGAGGTACTGCAATGTTGTTATTAATACAACACCAAGACAAAACAATGTTCACGATACCTGACGACTACAGAAAACTTTAACGCCAGAGAATACGACTTTATAACTAGAGCTGACGAACGTTGATGCACCTAATGCGTGAGACCACGTGGTATTGTTTGATTATTATATGGCAAGAGGGGCGATTGATCAGCAGAAGTGCTGGCGCCATGATAGGCAAAGGCGGTTCGCCATTATTATTTCCTGGAAAATGGCGTCACGTTCCCCTCTGGTCAGCCAAATATCAAAATTAGCATGTAATTTTACACGCACTTTAGGATATGCAGTTGCCAATACATACATCTCCCACACTAACAACTGAGATTTTCCTTCAAAATAAATAAAGGCTGTACCTTCCTCCCCAGCAGCTCAGCACAGATTGAGTTTTTTCGTGCCAGTTCATACGCACAGATATCACAGATATGTCGACATTTCTTCTCTCCAAATCCATACTATTATGCTACAGTCTTCGCACACACAAATTCCTATTTAACCACGATCAATATACACTATTTTATGACATGAAACATTCAATAAATACTGGGTTTTTTCAACCTCTGCAATTGTATATTGTTCTACTGTTGTACTTTGCTATATTGAGAGACGTATACTTACAGGTTGCGGTTTTAAATACCTCAACCTCGTGCTTGTCATCAGAGACAGCATAGGCATTCGGCATTACCACTCGTTGTCTCGTATATGGGCCATGGTAGAGGTGGAAGAATTTTTTCATTCATTATGTTTTAATATGTAACTCCCTGCTTTCCATATTTATTGCGATCTTAATTTTTAAATCTTTTACAATTTGATTCATCTTTAAGAAATAAGAAAAATCTTCATTATCTTTTCTGGCTTCAGTTTACGCCTATTTAAAGGATTGCATTGACCGTTGTTAGTACATAGACGAGTACTTGGCTTAGCGAGACTGACGATTGTGCAGCAGGCGTAAGAAGCTGCCTGTATTTTAAGGTTGCACTTACATACCATACATTAGCCATCACAGAGAAAAACATTTCCTGATCGTTTTCTAAAGATTGTCTTAACCAAGCACTGTGATGTTTATGATCATAGGATGGCCTGATGATGGTAGCTGGTTCAGAAATCTGTAGTCATTTTGGAAATTGTGATAAGGTCTTATGGGACCAAACTGCTGAGGTCATCGGTCACTAAGCTTACGCACTACTTAATCTAACTTAAACTAACTTACACTAAGGACAACACACACACACCCATGCCCGAGGGAGGACTCCAACCTCCGACGGGGGGCCGGGGGGGGGGGGGCGGTGACAAAGCGCCTCAGACCGTACGGCTACCCCGCGCTGCATCTGTAGTCATTAGACAAAATAAAGCCATGGCTATATACAAAAACAAATCATTTATTTCTGAAAGTGTTGGTCGGTGTTCCAACCAACAGTATGTCTTGAATATGTCCGCTAATGGCCATTAAAATTGCTACACCACGAAGATGACGTGCTACAGACGTGAAATTTAACCGACAGGAAGAAGATGCTGTGATATGCAAATGAATAGCTTTTCAGAGCATTCCCACAAGGTTGGCGCCGGTGGCGACACCTACAACGTGCTGACATGAGGAAAGTTTCAAACCGATTTCTCATACACAAACGACAGTTGGCCGGCGTTGCTGGTGAAACGTTGTTGTGATGCCTCGTGGAAGTTGGAGAAATGCGTACCATCACGTTTCCGACCTTGTTAAAGGTCGGACTGTAGCCTATCGCGATAGCGGTTTATCGTATAGTGACATTGCTGCTCGCGTTGGTCCAGGTCCAATGACTGTTAGCAGAATATGGAATCGGTGGGTTCAGGAGGGTAATACGGAACGCAGTGCTGGATCCTAACGGCCTCGTATCACTAGCAGTCGAGATGACAGGCATCTTATCCGCATGGCTGTAACGGATCGTGCAGCCACGTATCGATTTCTGAGTCAACAGATGGGGACGTTTGCAAGACAACAACCATCTGCACGAACAGTTTAACGACCTTTGCAGCGGCATGGACTATCAGCTCGGAGACCATGGCTGCGGTTACCCTTGACGGTGTATCAAAGACAGGAGCGCCTGCGATGGTATACTCGACGACGAACCTGGGTTCACGAATGGCAAAACGTCATTTTTTTCGGATTAATCCAGGTTCTGTTTACAGCATCATGATGGTCAATCCGTGTTTGTCGACATCGCGGTGAACGCATATTGGAAGCGCGTATTCGTCATCGCCATACTGGCGTATCGCCTGGCGTGGTGGTATGGGGTGCCATTGGTTACACGTCTCTGTCACCTCTTGTTCGCATTGACGGCACTTTGAACAGTGGACGTTACGTTTCAGATGTGTTACGACCCGTGGCTCTACCCTTCATTCGATTCCTGCGAAACCCTACATTTCAGCAGGATAATGCACGACCGCATGTTGCAGGTCCTGTACGGGCCTTTCTGGATACAGAAAATGTTCCACTCCTGCCCTGGCCAGCACATTCTCCAGATCTCTCACCAAATGAAAACGTCTGGTCAATGGTTGCGGAGCAACTGGCTCGTTACAATACGCCAGTCACTACTCTTGATTGTGGTATCATGTTGAAGCTGCATAGGCAGCTGTACGTGTACACGCCATCCAAGCTCTGTTTGACTCAATGCCCAGGCGTATCAAGGCTGTTATTACGGCCAGAGGTGGTGGTTCTTGGTACTGATTTCTTAGGATCCATGCACCCAAGTTGCGTGAAAATGTAATCACATGTGAGTTCTAGTATAATATATTTGTCCAATGAATACCCGTATATCATCTGCATTTCTTCTTGGTGTAGCAATTTTAATGGCCAGTAGTGTATTATGCTACCGTCTTCGCACACACGAATTACTATATAACCATGATCAATATACACTATTTTATGACATGAAACATTCACTAAATACTGGTTTTTATCGTCTTCTGCAATTGTATATTGTTCTACTGTTGTACTTGGCTATATTGAGAGACGTATACTTACAGGTTCCGGCTTTAAATACCCCAACCTCATGCTTTTAATCATAGACGGCATAGCCATTCAGCATTACCACGCGTTGTGTCGTATATGGGGTACTGGTAGAGGTAGAAGAATTTCGCGTATGGGGATTTTTTCATTCCGTATGTTTTAATATTTAACTCCCTGCATTCCATATTTTATGCGATCTTAATTTTTAGATGTCTTACACCTTGATTAATTTTTAAGAAATAAGAAAAATCTTCATTATCTCTTCTTGCTTCAGTTTACGCCTATTTAAAGGATTGCATTAACTGTTGTTGTTAGTACATGATAAGAGTACTTGGCTTAGCGAGATTGACGATTGTGCAGCAGGCATAAGAAGCTGCCTGTATTTTAAGGTTGCACTTAGTACCATACATCGGCCACCATAGAGAAAAAAATTTCCTAGTCGTTTTCTTAAGATTGTCTTAACCAAGCACTGATGTTTTTGATCATAGGATGGCCTGATGATAGTAGCTGGTTCAGAAATCTGTAGTCATTTTGGAAATTTGTGGTAACGTCTTATGGGACCAAACTGATGAGGTCATCTGTTCCTAAACTTACGCAGTAGTTAACCTAACTTTAACTTCCGCTAAGGACAACACACACACCCACGCCCGAGGGAGGACTCGAACCTTCGACGGAGGGAGCCGCGCAGGCCGTGTAAGGCGCCTCAGACCGCACGGCTACCCCGAGCGGCATCTGTAGTCATTAGACAAAATAAAGATAGGGCAATAGACAAAAGCAAATGATTTATTTCTGAATGTGTTGGTCGCTGTTCCAACCGGCAGTATGTCTTGAATATGTAATAAGTTTTATAAAATTGTTCTCTATAAAATGTAAATGAACAAACTGATACCTCACGTCGCGAAACTTACAAAAGAAACTGACCAATACCGCGTCTCGAAAACAAGTGAAAAGACCAATTCAAAACTAAACAAGAACTCTTAATGAACCGATCGAACCCAGAAACCAATACAACACCCCTCTTACCTATGAAATGCACACTTTGAAGAACTTAGTGCCGAGAGTAGTGGTGAAGCAGCAGTTACAAGTAATAAATAAGGAATTGGGGCAACTATTTTTGATTTCAGGGTTCAATTATGTCGCTATGTTATGTTGTAATGCACGCACTGAGAGCGCAGTCACTTTGAAAAGAAGTTAAAAGTTCAAGATGTTGCTACAAGGTTTAAGTCGCTTTTGCCAATAAAAAAACTAAAAATTTTTTCCAACAGTTGGTTTCTTATCTCATAATATAGACTCCTGTACCATCTTAAAGGTTCGGAACTGCTGTAGTTCCCTTGTACATGATTGGGAGTATAGAGGCAAACCTTCACGCGCTGTTCGCAGATTCAGATTCCGACGACCACAGAGACAGCGGGTGTGACGGAGACAGCGACGGAGGTGGAGAGCGTGCCGGCCATGGCGGCGCCGGTGGTGGGGAAGACGACGCACTTACGGACCAGCTCCTAACCCAGGAGGGGCGTACCGATGCAGCTTTATGCACAGCGGACGCCGGCAGCACCGCGGCCAGCACTGACGTCACATCACAGGTAGGCAGGCAGGCAGCCAAACTGTGACAAAACTGGGATCGGAATGTCACTTTGCCATATTAGTGGTACAGGTGTTTAGCTACAACGTAATTACTTGAGAGATACATAACGGTGTTGAACCGGAAAAATTTTACTTTCAAAATATTTTTTTAAAGAATTTATTTACTAGCGATTCATCAAGAACATTAACACACTATGTGAGCGTGGAAGTAGTTGCCAAGGAGTAACTGATGAAAAGGCTTTTCAAAAACAGATTTAAAATTTATAAGCAGAAAAACACCCTCGAAGTATCAAGTTACAATTTAACAAATGTGAATGTATTCCTAAAGGCTTTTCAAAACAGTTTTAAAATTATAAGCAAAAAAGCACACTCGAAATATCAAGTTACAATTATTCAGAGGCAGAATAATTTTTTGTTTTTGTTGTTACAGTAGGAGCCTTCGGGCTGAGAAGCTTCCGGGTCCCTTTCAACACGACCGTAGTCACGACCGCTCACAACGACCTCTGAAAAACTAAACTGGTGCAAATCTGCAACATACCAGATTACTTTACCTAAAATTTTTAGCAACTCACACAAACACATTAACTATGCACCCCGTAAGGGGATGGAAATGGTACAAACACTCACACGAAGAACTTATTTTCCACCGAAGGTGCAATTTGTTTTTCGAAGGGCTCTTACGTTGGAAGGGTGGCAACTTTATAAAAATGACTATTTAAATAAAACCCATGAAATACAGACTTACATAAAATGTACAACATGCTCTACATTACACATATACCGCCTCGCAAGATGATAGGCAAGATAACATATTTCAGGAATTCGGCCCCTACCATAATTCTATAAATTCGTTAACACCGAATCCGACAGACATGACACAGGCAGCTAATAACGTACGGCAGGCAGGCAGGCAGACAGACAGACAGACAGACAGACACTAACCGCCTAACAAATGCGAATGAGAGACAGACCAGCAACTGGGGACGAGAGACTGACCAAGAAAACAAGTAGAATTTAACAACTAAATGAAACAACATATCACAAATCACATAACTTCTAATAAAGTGCGATGTCCGGCGAAGACCTGGCGCAGCACCCCCAAAACGCTTTCGCGAACCGTCCACTGCCAGCCGCTTCAACGGACGCAGGAAGGCGCGCCCATCATCCGTCTCACGGCGTCGCAGCTCGCCCCGGCCAGACCGATGTCGTGGGTTGACTCCTGTTGCTCTCGTGTTAGCCGCGAAGCTACTACGCCTCGGTATACGGCACGGCCACTGGACTCATGTGGCGACCTCACATGCGCCGACGCTCCAATCGGACAAGTCATCTTGTGTCCCAGTGCGCGACCGACCAACCGATCGATCCAACCGCCAATGCTCATTGCCTAAACAAACTCGAGCACACTGGCGGCCTAACACACACCAGCACTCCGGACGACCGACAGCCACTAACCGCCTCACCAATGCGGACGAGAGACAGACCCAGACTAACTTGGCTGACCAACTGACCGGACTCGCCCAGACTGCCCTGGCTGACCAAGTCAGACTGACTGCCAAACCCAGTTTTTTTTTCTTTTATTATAATTTTAATCACCTATACAGGCGGGCTGGCAGCAGCACATTACGCTACTCTTCAGCCTTAAGTGGAACAATAACATGACATAGAGGTGATACAGACAATACAAAAAACGGCGGGCAAAAAATGGAGATACAAAAAAAAACAATAAACATGAAGCCGTTCACGTTGGACGATAAAAACACCAACACTTGTGGACACGGCGCACAAAACACGGAGAACGGCGATGGCACATGTGAACAGTGGAGTCTTAACTGCACGAAACACAAAACGAAGGACACACACGAGATACTGATGTCGATGATCTCCGGCGCGCGAATGTTCACTAGGCGTGTGCGAGTCCGGGGACCTGCCAAGAGAGGAGGAGGAGGAGGAAGGGGAGTGGGAGAGCGAGAGGGGAGAGCAGAGATGCCACTGGCAGGGGAGAAAGGGGGGAGGGAGGAAGGGGGAGGGGAAACCCGGGGGAAGAGGGGTGGAGGGAGGGGACGTGGGAAAAGGAAAGAGAAGGGAAGGGAAGAGAAGGGAGGGAGGGTGCCCAAAGGAAAGGATACCGAAGTGGGGGGGGGCAGGGTCAAAGTTAATAGGAGGGGTAGATGGAGGGGAGGAGGACATCATCAGGGAGGGGAGCTGGCGGAAGCCACCTTGGGAGAGGGTAAGGAGGGTGGAGAGATGGAGACCGGGTGGGACGTGCAAATACAGGCGCGGCAGCGGGCGGGGGTGGGAGAGGATCGGGGAGACGAGCGGGTGAGGAGGATCGAGTTTGCGGGAGGTGTACAGGATCCGTATCCTTTCAAGGAAAAGGAGGAGGTGGGGGAAGGGGATGAGATTGTACAGGATCCGCGTGGGGGAGGGGAGACGGATGCGATAGGCGAGGCGGAGAGCATGACGTTCAAGGATTTGGAGGGATTTATAAAAGGTAGGGAGGGCGGAGATCCAAGCCGGATGGGCATAACAAAGGATAGGGCGGATGAGGGACTTATAGGTGTGAAGGATGGTGGAGGTGTCCAGACCCCACGTACGGCCAGAGAGGAGCTTGAGGAGACTGAGGCGGGAGCGTGCCTTGGCTTGGATTGTCCGGAGGTGGGGAGTCCAGGAGAGGCGACGGTCGAGGGTGACGCCAAGGTACTTAAGGGTGGGAGTGAGGGCGATAGGACGGCCATAGATGGGGAGATAGAAATCAAGGAGGCGGAAGGAGGGGGTGGTTTTGCCTACAATGATCGCCTGGGTTTTGGAGGGATTGACCTTGAGCAACTACTGGTTGCACCAAGTGGTGAACCGGTCAAGATGGGATTGGAGAAGGTGTTGGGAGCGCTGTAGGGTGGGGGCAAGGTGGTGTCATCGGCAAACTGGAGAAGGTGGATGGGGGCTGACGGCGGCGGCATGTCCGCCGTGTACAAAAGGTACAGAAGGGGGGAGAGGACAGAGCCTTGGGGCACACCGGCAGAGGGGAAAAAGGTGTAGGAATCTGTGTTATGGAGGGTGACATAGGAAGGACGGCGGGAGAGAAAGGAGCCGATCAGACGGAAGTAGTTAATGGGAAGGGCGAAGGTTTGGAGCTTGAAGAGGAGACCGGAATGTCAGACGCGGTCATATGCACGTTCGAGGTCCAGGGAGAGGAAGATTGCGGAGCGACGGGAATTAAGCTGTTCGGAAAGGAGATGAGTGAGGTGAAGGAGAAGGTCGTCGGAAGAGAAGGACGGCTGAAAGCCACACTGGGTAACGGGAAGGAGGCGGTGCTGGCGGAGATGCTGGTGGATGCGTCGGGTGAGGATAGATTCCAGGACCTTGCTGAAGACCGAGGTAAGGCTGATGGGACGGTAGGAGGAGACGGCGGACGGCGGTTTGCCAGGTTTAAGGAACATGAGGATACGGGAGGTTTTCCACAGGTCGGGGTAGTAACCGGTGGACAGGACTACATTGTAGAGCCGGGCCAGGTTGGTGAGGAAAGAGACAGGAGCTTCACGAAGGTGACGGTAGGTGACACGATCGTGACCAGGAGCGGTGTTGCGTTTTGTGCAGAGTGTAGCAATGAGATCCTGTGTAGTGATAGGGGCATTGAGTTCCGTGTGGGCAATGTTGTCCAAGTACTGGAAACCAGGAGCGAGGGGAGGGACGGAGGTGTCAGTTCGATCGCGGACATCCGGGAAGAGGGAGTAATCGAACTGGGGATCATCGGGGATGGAAAATACATCAGAGCGGTAGGAGGCAAAGTGATTGGCCTTACTAAGAGTGTCAGGGAAAGGGTGATCATCATGGAGAAGAGGATAATAGGGGGAGGGTTTAGTTCCGGTAAGGCGACGGAAGGCTGACCAGAACTTGGACGAGTTGATTGGTAGGGTATCATTTAAATGGGTGCATGTCTGTCGCCAGTTCCGGCGTTTCTTAGCCGTGAGCAAATTACGAATGTGTCGCTGGAGTTGCCGTGGCGTCGTAGTGTGTCTGGGTCACGCGTGCGGAGGAAGGCACGGTAGAGACACCGGGATTCACGGAGGAGGAGAACGGCCTGTGGGGGTAAGGTAGGACGGTGGGGGTGGATGGCGACAGTAGGGATGTGGGCCTCCACAGCCTCAGACAAGGTCTGCTGGAGAAAGGAGGCGGCATGGGTGACATCGTCAGGGTGGTGGTAGGTGAAGGGGTGGCTATCGACCTGGGTGGAAAGGGTATCCCGGTAGGCATTCCAGTCGGCACGGGAATAGTCGTGGACATACTTGGGGGGAGGGGCAGTACGAGGGTCGGGGCGAGGGCGACGACCGTCTGAAACGGTGAGGAGGACGGGAGATGGTCGCTACCAATAGGCTCCAGGACATCCACCGTTATGCGGCCAAGGAGGTTGGGGGAGGAGAGGATAACATCAGGAGTGGAGTTGGATTCAGGACGGGTGTGCTGGGGGATGGGGATGAGGTCGCCTTGAAGGGAGGAGAGGAACCGATGCCACCGCCGTAACTGGGCGGCGGAACGACTATGGATGTTGAGGTCGGCGGCGATCACGTAGGAGGAGAAGGTACGGTCAATGTGGGAGATGAAGTCGAAGGGAATAGGGGCGTTAGGGCGGACATAGATGGTGGCGCAGGTAACGGTAAGGCCGGGGAAGAAGAGACTAAGGATCAGGTGTTCGGTGGGGTCGGGAAGGAGAGGTTGGAGCCGAACGGGGATCTGGCGGTGGTGACCAATGGCAACTCCGCCACGCGCAATTGGGAGGGGGTTATCAGAGCGGTGGAGGAGATAGGGTGAGGTGTGGATGGAGTGGTGGGGTTGGAGGAAGGTTTCATTGAGGAGGAAGGCATCCACGCGGTGGGTGGCAAGGGTGTGCAGGAAGAGGTTCTTGTTGGCGGAGAGGGAGCGGATATTGTTGAAAAGGATACGTTGCTGTCGCGCCATGACAGGGATTTAGACGAGGGTGTCAAGATGGGAGAAGGTGAAATGGGCCTGGTTGTTGGAGTAGGTGGCGTACATCTTGAGTTGGAATATGGAACGGGTGGCAAGGGAGATCTGCTGGAGGGTGTGGGGGCGCTGAACGGGATGAACATTTTGAAGGACGATGGTGATGAACCTGATGATGTCCTCAGTGGTGGGGGGGGGGACGAAGGGAATTGCCAGGAGGGGTGGGGGCGTCCAGGGGATGGACAGGGACGGTGAGTTCAGGAGTGGCCGGAGGGGGTCGGGCTTTACACTTTTGGGAGTAGGTGGGATGGGGGAGATTGCAGGTATTGCAGGAAGGAGGGGATTGGAGGTTAGGGCACTGCCTGAGGAAGTGCGCTTGCCTACAATGCGGGCAGGTGGGGGCCTCGCGGCACTCAGCTGTGGGGTGCGCGTTATAGCGCAGACACCTCTGGCAGCGCAGGGATTGAGGAGGGGAACGGGAGGGGTCAACCTTATAACGCTGGTTAAAAAGGAGGGCACCCTCCTTCAGGAGACGGTCTATGGAGGGGGCGTGCTCAGAAAAAACCCGCATAAGGCGGGTGGGGCCGGCAGTGTTATGGATCCGGCGAACCGCACGCACCTCCAGATGGGGATGGGCCTGAAGCTCCGCCAACACCTCCTCCTCCGTGATCACTGGACTGAGCCGAGTGATCACGGCGGTGAGGGTCGGCGGGCGACGCAGAGGTTGGGATTGGTGGGAGGGAGGTGGCGAGGGAGCAGGGGTGAGAGAGGCATGAGGGCCAAAGCGGGTGACAGGGATGCGGGAAAGGAGGTCTGTGTGGAGGGTAGGGCTGGGGGAGGAGATGAGTACCGAATCACGGCGAGGAGTGAGGAGGGAGATGGGGGCACCAGAACAATTCTGGCGAAGGAAGAGGGTGAGGTTCCGGGCTTCAAGGAGGGAGGGATCCGGACGGGAGAGGAGGTAGCGGTGGGAGGAGGGGGTAAAGGAGGAGGAGGAGGGGGCAGGGACGGGCGGGGAGACATCCATGGCATCAGGGGTGGGGGAAGGGGGACGAGGCGGAGCCTTTTTTGGAGCAGACGAGGCAGGGGTGCCACTGGGGCACTTGACGGCGGCGGAGGAGGTGTGGGGGATGGGAACAACTGGAATGTGGCGGGGAGTGGCAGGTCCCGGGGCTGGAGTCGGAGATGGTGACGGTGACGGTGAAGGCGAAGGCGAAGGCGACGACGACGATGACGGTGGCGGTGGCGGCGGTGATGGCGAAGGCGACGGGGAGAGCTAGGCATGGACAGTGGCCCGACGGGCCACCACCCTAGCCGGAGCTGCAGTGACAGGCTGGGGGAGTGGGGGGAAAGGATCAGATCGAGAGGAGCGGGAGGAAAAAGCTGGAGAGGGGGCGACAAAGAGCGAGGGCGAAGGGAGAGTGAGAAGAGGTGGGATGGAAGGAGGGGGGTGGGACTGGGCACACCACGTTATAGTGGTGGAGGCGGCGGAAGGGGAAGTGTAAACTATGGCGGTGGTGGTAGTGGTGGCGGTGGTGGCGGGGGCGGACATGACGACAGGGAGAAACAATAACGTACAGAACGAAAGGGAAAGGACACAAACCGGGGCGGACGAAGACAAAGACGGAGGAAGACGAGGACGGCCGAAGACCAGGGTCGGACGGCGGCGGCGGCGGTGGCGGCGGCGGCGGCGACCAGGCGTCGGCGGCGGCGAGCACCGGCTGGCGGCGAGCACCGGCTGGCGGCGGCGGCGGCGGCGGCGAACAGACGGACGGACGGACAGCAGGCAGCAGCGGTAGCGGCGGAGACGGACAGCGAGCAGGCAGGCGGACGGACGGACGGACGAACGAACGAACAGCTACAGCAGTAAGCGGCGGGCAGACGGGCAGACAGACAGACAGACGGACACAATCGTCGAAAGCGGAGATTCCAACCTGAGAGTAGCCCAGGCTTTGCAATCTGGCGCCTTCGAATGAGGGGATCCAACCCTCTGATGCCAAACCCAGCTCATAGCGCCCTTTAAATGCACATTGTTGGTTGGTTGGTTGTTTGGGGAAGGAGACCAGACAGCGAGGTCATCGGTCTCAGCGGATTAAGGAAGGACGGGGAAGGAAGTGCCCTTTGAAAGGAACCATCTCGGCATTTGCCTGGAGCGATTTAGGGAAATCACGGAAAACCTAAATCAGGATGGCCGGACGCGGGATTGATCCGTCGTCGTCCCGAAAGCGTTAAATGCACGTGAACAGGCAACATTTCCCCTGTCCCACCAGGGGGAGACACCAAAGCAGCTATTGCCACAGCGGCGCCACCGCCAGAAACGGAGGGCGACTGCTGCACACAACGCGCTGCGGCGCCCTCTTCAAAACAGCAATTTTCACTACGGCTCAGGTGTTTTTAATACTTATTAGCTGAGTAGCCCTGGTATGAATTTATTCCACCACTTCAGTCCAGCCCCTCCTTCCCCCTCTCTCTGTCCATCTCCTCCTCCTTCATCTATCCATCTCATCCTCCTCCTCCTCCTCCTGCACTCTTTATCTATTTCCTCTTGCCCCTCTCTCTGTCCATGTGGTCCTCCTCGTCTCTCTGTCCATCTGCTCCTTCCCCCCTGCGCCAATCTGCTCCTTCCTCCTCTGTCCATCTCCTCCCCTTCTAACTTGACGTCATTCTCCCCCTCTCTCCGTCCATCTCTTGCTCCTCCCTCTCTATTCATTTCCTCCTTCCCCTCGCTCTGTCCATCTCCTCCTCTTTCCTTTGTGTCCCTCCTTTCTCTCTCTGTACCTTTCCTCCTCCCTCCTCTCTGTTCGTCTCCTCCCTCCCGTCCCTCAGTCCCTCTCATCCTCTTTCCTTTCTGTCCATCTTCTTCTTCTCCCCATCCGCAGCTCGTGGTCTAGTGGTTAGCGCTGTTATGTCTGCGTAACAGTGTCCTTGGTTCGATTCCCGGGATTTTCTCCACATGGGGACTAGGTATAAGTGTGGGTCCTCATCATTTTCTCATCATTCACGAAGTGGCGAGACCAGAATGAGCAAAGACTATGAGTGTATAAGGGCGCTGATAACCACGCGCTTGAGAACCCAAAAAACCAAAAATCTTTATCATCCTTCCCCCTATCTGTGTCCATTCCTCCTCCCCTCTCTATGTCTGTCCATATCCTTCTCCCCTCTTCTCTCTCTCCAAGTTATCACCCCACCCCAATAGGGTCCGCCCCCACTAGCTGAGTGGTCAGCGCGAGGGAATGTCAAAAGGGCCCGGGTTCGATTCCCGGGTTGGTCGGATATTTTCTCCGCTCAGGGACTGGGCGTTATGTTGTCCTAATCATCATCATTTCATCCCGATCTACGCGCAAGTCACCGAAGTGGCGTCAAATCGAAAGACTTGCACCCGGAAAACAGTCTACCTGACGGGAGGCCCTAGTCACACATTACCCCAATAGGAGGTTACTGGTTCATAGCCCACAATATTTCTTTCCAGACAGTAAGTAATATGTGTACCAAGTTTGCTTCAAATCGATCCAGGGGTTTAGGGAGAGATTCCTATCCCTGGCTTTGCTTGCGTACACCTGTTACATATATTTCACGTATTCAATAAAATTCTTCTGGGTCTGTGACCGCATTGTCAATATGTACACCTCCGCCGTGTCGGCCACTATTAGTATAAAGGCCATGCCCGATGTGGTAACAGTGAACATCTAACAAGCGATAAACTTTTTTCCTTTCATCATTTTGTGAAGGGTTGGTTGCAAGGCACCAAGTACTCTAATTATCAAATACTGGATGGATATCATCTGTGTATTTGTGCATCTTGAGCTACGCTTATTTTACACCACATCCCCACCACTTTGGGGGGTAGATGGTTCTTACCCTCACGGTGGTTCTTTCCAGACAGTAATTTGTATACCAAGTTGACTTGAAATCTATTCTGTGATTTAGAAGGAGATGCAGAACACACATACACTACTGGCCATTAAAATTGCTACACCAAGAAGAAATGCAGATGATAAACGGGTATTCGTTGGACAAATATATTATACTGAAACTGACGTATCATAACATTTTCACGCAATTTGGGTGCATAGATCCTGAGAAATCAGTAACCAGAACAACCACCTCTGGTCGTAATAACGGCCTTGATACGCCTGGGCATTGAGTCAAACAGAGCTTGGATGGCGTGTACAGGTGCAGCTGCTCATGCAGCTTCAACACGATACAATTCATCAAGAGTAGTGACTGGCGTATTGTGACGAGCCAGTTGCTCGGCCACCATTGACCAGACGTTTTCAATTGGTGAGAGATCTGAAGAATGTGCTGGCCAGGGCAGCAGTCGAACATTTTCTGTATCCAGAAAGGCCCGTACAGGACCTGCAACATGCGGTCGTGCATTATCCTGCTGAAATGAAGGGTTTCGCAGGGATCGAATGAAGGGTAAAGCCACGGATCGTAACACATCTGAAACGTAACGTCCACTGTTCAAAGTGCCGTCAATGCGAACAAGAGGTGACCGAGACGTGTAACCAATGGCACCCCATACTATCACGCCGGGTGACACGCCAGTATGGCGATGACGAATACACGCTTCCAATGTGCGTTCACCGCGATGTCGCCAAACACGGACGCGACCATCATGATGCGGTAAACAGAACCTAGATTCATCCGAAAAATGAAGTTTTGCCATTCGTACACCCAGATTCGTCGCTGAGTACACCATCGCAGGCGCTCCTGTCTGTGATGCAGCGTAAAGGGTAACCGCAGCCATGGTCTCCGAGCTGATAGTCCGTGCTGCTGCAAACGTCGTCGAACTGCTCGTGCAGATGATTGCTGTCTTGCAAACGTCCCCATCTGTTGACTCAGGGATCGAGACGTGGCTGCACGATCCGTTACAGCCATGCGGATAAGATGCCTGTCATCTCGACTGCTAGTGATAAGAGGCCGTTGGGATCTAGCACGGCGTTCTGTATTACTCTCCTGAACCCACCGATTTCATATTCTGCTAACAGTCATTGGATCTCGGCCAACGCGAGCAGCAATGTCGCGATACGATAAACCGCAATCGCGATAGGCTACAATCCGACCTTTATCAAAGTCGGAAACGTGATGGTACGCATTTCTCCTCCTTACACAAGGTATCACAACAACGTTTCACCAGGCAGCGCCGGTCAACTGCTGTTTGTGTATGAGAAATCGGTTTGAAACGTTCCTCATGTCAGCACGTTGTAGATGTCGCCACCGGCGCCAACCTTGTGTGAATGCTCTGAAAAGTTAATCATTTGCATATCACAGCATCTTCCTACTGTCGGTTAAATTTCGCGTCTGTAGCACAACATTTTCGTGGTGTAGCAATGTTAATGGCCAGTACTGTACATACATTACGTACGTAGATGACATACTTACAGGGTGGTTATAATTAAACTTTCGCTAGTTGAGAAGGACCCCATGACAAACGAGTGATCGTATGACAATGAAACTTCGCGGAAACATTTGTGAGGACATGCGGAAGAGAAATAAGGAGCTAACTATTGAAAGGAACACATTTTAATTCCCATATAAGAGGGTAACATTTGTTGATTGTTAATGTAACAACCATATAAACCCACGACAGTCTCGAACCGCAGTAGAGATACCATTTCACAATTGTTCTCAGCACTTTTCGAATAGCGGACCATGTTCAGCTGTCGTGACACAGCTCGTGCACTGCTTGAAGATCGCACATGCATCCGGCATTCTCACAACAGTATCTTCTTCAACAATTTGTGATGCAGTTGGTCCTTGGCTTCTCCCAGGAGCAATCCCCATATCAACAGTTAATTCGAACTTCTGAATCATACTCTTTAATCCCCGTGGAGGAAGAGGACCTCACTGTAGTCCTTTAATGCACCGAAACCCACGAAAAGCAGCAGTACTATTGCTGCTGTATTGATAAAACAGCTTTGCAAGTTAAGGCCTGCTCACCTCGTGCAGACCCAAGTTGACTGACAGCAACCGTAATGGACATGGATGTTTGGGCTTCAACCCTATGTTGCAGTACCAGTATCGGCGCCTAAGGGCGAGGAATGGCACTAACACTACTAACAACGCAAATCCTGCAGTGCACAGTCTGAACATGATTCCTATCGAGCTGGGTACCCGTATGGTAAATAGTTTTCAGTCTACACTGGCTCAAGAAGCGAAAGTTTAAGTGTAACCACCCTGTACATACATGCATATACTTTTATAACAGGTATGGATATGGATAAATTTGTAAAAAGATGCACTACAGTTCGATTACACTATAGGTGATAAATTACTGGAAACAGTAGCAGCTGTAAAATACTTTGGAGCAGACATTCGGTTCGACCTAAAGTAATATGACGACGTGTTTACATGAACATGATTGCTCTGCAATTAACACCTAAATGTCTGGCAGAGTCTTCATAGGCTATTTTTCGACCGTTAGGACTTTCTAACGGCATGTGTTAGAAATGAATACCTAAACTTGGTGACTAAAATTTCGTAAAAACATCCCGCCGCAACAAAAATTCCATGCCACCCCAAGTCGCTTTATCATATCCGTGACACTCTTTTCCCTATTTCGCGATAGAACAAAACGATGTGCCCTTATTTGAACTCTTTCGATGTCCTCCATCATCATTCCTTGCAAAGATCCCATACCGTGCAGCAATATGCGCAAGAGGACGGACAACCATATTGTAATCAATCTCGTCAGTAGATTTTTTTACATCCGCTAGATGTTCAGCCAACAAAAAAAAGTTTTCGGTTCGCTTTCCCCACATTTTCTTTGTGGTGGTTTCATTTTAAGTTGGTGGACACGACAACTTTATTCTATGTGCATAAAGAACCAGTCATGTTTCACAACAATGATATTTCCTGAATACGTGCTGGTCGTGTGTAAAGAGATAGTTTTCTTAGAGGTTATTTATGACGTTGGAACACAGTGTGTGCTCCATAATCCTACTACAGGTTGAAAGAGGGGTTTATGTATAACTCCTAAAAATAGAGCTATTTCACTGGCGGACTCCGAAAGGAATGTAATTGATATACAATTTGGACTGGAAGAATTGCCTGTATTAGGTTACTTAAGTTGCTTAGCGACGCCAAATTACTCACTTTGGCAGCTGCTCTTGATTATAATAGAAGTAGTTGTAGGAACAGTTGGGTGCCAGTCTGAGATTAATTGGAGGAATGCGAAGGAAAAGCTATTTGGCCACCAAAGAAGTGGCTTAAAAGCACTTCAACAGTTTAGGTTCCTTACCAAGTAGCATTAATGGAGCAGATGGGTAAGATCCAAAGAAGATAGGTGTATTCCGTCATGATTTCGTTTGGTTGCTGCGAGAGCATTACGGAGATGCTTCAGATATTAGTAGCAGACGCTATAAGAGGCGATCCACAGCACTGAGAAGTTTACTGTTAAAATTCCGAAACCGTACGTTCCAAAAAGTGTCAGATAACATATTATTTACGCTCGCAAACATCTCGTGAAATGACCATACAAAAATATTCGGATAAATTAGGGCTCAGACAGCAAGTTAAACGAAAATTATGAAACCTTTGGAGAAATGAGAAGCGTTATGAATATCCAAGATCTCAGGCGACAAGTCAGTACTAAGCAACAAAGAGAGCGCTGGAAGATGGAAGCAATGTATAGAAGGGCTATACAAACGAAGACAATAAGATGGAAAATGGAAAAGTAAGTAGATGAAGATTGGATGGGAGATGTGATACTGCGAGTGGAACTTGATAGAGATGTGACAGATCTAAGTATAAACAAGGCCCCCGGTGTAGACGACATGCCGTCAGAACTACTGCTACCTTTGGGAGAGCCAGCCATGACAAAACTACTCCATCTAATGTGCAAGATTTATGAGTCAGGCGAAATAACTCCAGAATTCAAAAAGAAAATAATAATTCTATTTCCAATGAAAGCAAGTGCTGACAGGTGTGAATATTAGCCAACTATCAGTTTAATACGTCATGGTTGCCAAGTAATAACGCGAATTATATGCAAAAGAATAAAAAAAAATGGTAGAAGCAAACTCAGTTTGGATCCCGGAGAAATGTAGGGACACATGAGGAAATACTGACCCTACAACTTATCTTAGAAGATAGAGTAAGGAAAGCAAACCTATGTTTATAGATATTGTAGATTTGGAGGAAACTTTTGACAGTGTCGACAGTAATACTCTCTTTGAAATCATGAACGGATCAGGGGTGAAAGATTAGTTACAACTTGTAGAGAAACAAGACGGCAGTTATGAGAGTCGATGGAAATAAAAGGAAAGCAGTGGTTAAGAAGGGTGAGAGACAGTGTTGTAGCCTATCCTCGAAGTTATTCAGTCTGTGTATTAAGTAAGCAGTAAACGAAACCATAGAAAATTTGGAGAAGGAATTAAAGTTCAGGGAGAAGAAATAAAAACTTTGTGGTTTGCTGATGACGTAATTCTGTCAGAGACAGCAAAGGATTTGGAAGAGCTGTTGAACGGTATGGATAGTGTCTTCAAATGAGGTAAGATGAACATTAACAAAATCAATACAAGAACAATGAAATACAGCAGAACTGAATCAGACGATGCTGGCGGAATTAGATTAGAAAATAAGCCCCTAAAAGTGTTAGGTGAGTTTTGCTATTTGGGCGCCACAATACCTGATGATGGCCGAAGTACATAGGATATAAAATGTTGATTGGCTATAGCTTGAGAAGAAAAAGAGAAATTTGTAAACATTGGATATAAATTTAAGTGTTAGGAAGTCCTTTCTGAAGGATTTGTGTGGAATGGATGTTGTACGAAACTGAAACGTTGAAGATAAACAGTCCAGACAAGAAGAAAAGAGTAGCTTTTGAAATGTGGCGTTGCGTGAGAATGCTGAAGGTTAGTTGAGTAGACCGAATAACTGATTAGGAGGTAATGAACAGAATTGGAAATAACAGAAATTTATGGTAGAACTTGACTAAAAGAAGCGATCGGTTGAGGGACACATACTGAGGCTTCGAGAAATCGTAAGTTTGGTGTTGGAGGCAGGTGTGTGTGCTTGTGTGTGTGTGTGTGGGGGGGGGGGGGGGGATTTAGATGAAGAGCATGGGTGAATACAGTAAGCAGGTTAAAATGCTCTCCAGCGACGGGGAGGTTTGCAGAGGATACACTGGAGTAGGAGAGCTGCATCAAATGATCAAATGTCTTCGGACTGGAGACCACAACTATGGCGCCTTCCTGACAGTCGTTTTCTCAACACACAGGCAAAATGGCTCTGAGCACTATGGGACCCAACTGCTGAGGTCATTAGTCCCCTAGAACTTAGAACTAGTTAAACCTAACTAACCTAAGGACATCACAAACATCCATGCCCGAGGCAGGATTCGAACCTGCGACCGTAGCGGTCTTGCGGTTCCAGACTGCAGCGCCTTTAACCGCACGGCCACTTCGGCCAGCCAACACACAGGCACATTCGCTATAGTGGCTTGTAGATTACTGTGGCATCTTTCCTGAGGAGGCTGCTGAACCTTAAGAGTGACTGACTAATGCATTTGACTATCAAGGGTCCACTTAATATGTAGCGTTGTATAGCCGTTTCTGACGATGCAGGTTAGCAAGCCGTGACTCTGGACAAAGGAAACAAACTTTCTGTTTCTTCCGAACAGCATAATAGCATATCAAAGGCTGTGAGCTGGGTCTTGCATTATGGGAACCTACTGTTGGGTCAGCCTTTTATCTGCCGTCGTTGCACCTGATTGCTAAGCCGTAATCTTCCCGCCTCTAACAGTCCTCCGTTAAACAATTCACATTTTGCAACTTCTTTCACTATTTTTAATACTTCCTCACTGTTGTAGCACTCTGGTTGATTTTTTACAACCGTCCAGTTTGGTTACATTTAATTTCCCATTGAGTGACAATCTATAATTTTACATTTACACTCGAAATGATTCTGATAATTTGTTCAGATGGCACTGAGCACTATGGGACTTAACATCTGAGGTCATTAGTCCCCTAGAACTTAGAACTACTTAAACCTAACTAACCTAAGGACATCACACACATCCATGCCCGAGGCAGGATACGAACCTGCGACCGTAGCGGTCGCGCGGTTCCAGACTGTAGTGCCTAGAACCGCTCGGCCACACTGGCCGACTTCTGATAATTCTCTTGTGTGCACAACGTCCAATAAGGCAATTAGTACTTTGGTTACAGCCACAGAAAGCGAAATGTGTGTAAAAAGTTACGGCAACAGCTTCCCGTGTTGTGTTTCGGAGGTAAACAAATAAAAGAGTCTGTGGACGCATAACAAATTAAAAACATGAAATTAACTGCCACCTTAAAGAGAACGGCCGGCCTCAGATGTTAAGTCCCATAGTGCTCAGAGCCATTTTGAAAGAGAACGTTTTATTTACTTTTCCGGAGAAGGAATAGAGGTAAATGTGTAACCACAATGGCTTCGACAAACAAGGGATGTTCAAAAAGTAATGCAACACATTTTTTCCCTAAAGCAGTTTGGTTTTATTCAGGATTCAAATACACCATATTATTTTCCACTCTTTTGGCTACAAAACCCTATTTTTGGCCGGCCAGCGTGGCCGTGCGGTTCTAGGCACTACAGTCTGGAACCGCAAGACATGGATGTGTGTGATGTCCTTAGGTTAGTAAGGTTTAAGTAGTTCTAAGTTCTAGGGGACTGATGACCTCAGAAGTTGAGTCCCATAGTACTGAGAGCATCAATAACATCTCCATCATCCATGTTCTGAATCCTACGGAGTGCATTCTTCATTGGGATAAACAGATGGAAGTCGGAATGTGCGAGATGAGGCCATTAGTATGGATGAGGGAGAACAGTTCAATGAAATTTGGTGGACTCTTCTAGAGTGGGAAAACTTGTGTGAGACCTTGCGTTGTCATGGAGAAGGAGAAGTTTTTTTTCCGACGTGGTTCCTTGAGTCTCCAGAGCGTAGCACAGTACACTTCAGAGTTCATAGTTGCGTCGTGAGGGAGAACATTCAAGAGAATAACCCCTTCAGCGTCACAAAGACAGTCGCCATGATTTTACCAACAGAGGGTGCGGCACTGAACTTCTACTTCGGCCGAAAGGTGGTGTGACGTCACTCCAGGATTGCCGTTTTATTTCCACATCGAAGTGACGATGTTCGACGCATAAGGCTCAAGCAATTCTGCACAGGTGGTTCTTCGTTGCTCTTTATGGTCTTATGTTAGGCGGCACACATCTTTAAGTACCCCGTCGACGAGTGTGTCAACACTACCAACAGAGACGTCCAATTGAACAGTGAGGTGTCTGATTGTGATACGTCGATCACGTCGGATGAGGGTGTCCGTGCGTTCCGACATTGCAGGAATCACAGCTGTGTGCACTGGACGGCACGCGGGATAGCCATGGAAATGTTACCGATGATGGTGTCACTAAGCGGAGTTACTAAGTACAGTTTTCCGTAATGCCTTCACGAAAGAAGACGAAGTAAATATTCCAGAGTTCGAAACCAGAACAGCTGTTAGCATGATTGACATAAAACTAGATATCTTTGGTGTTGCGAAACAACCCAAATCACTTAAGAAAGGCAATTCTTCGGGTCCAGATGGTATACGAATCAGGTTCCTTTCAGAGTATGTAGACGCAATAGCGCGTTTCTTAGCAATCATATACACCCGCTCACTTGACGAAAGGTCTGTTCCTAAAGACTTGAAAGTAACACAGGTCACACCAATATTCAAGAAAGGAAATAGGAGTAACCCATTGAATTACAGACACATATCACTGACCTCAATTTGCAGTAGGATTTTGGAGCATGTACTGTACTCGAAAATTATGAATTACCTTGAAGAAAATGACTTATTGATACATAACCAACACGGATTCAGAAAATATCGTTCTTGTGCAACACAGCTAGCTCTTTATTCACACGAAGTAATGAGTGTTGTCGACAAGGGATCTCAGATCGATTCCATATTCCTAGATTTCCAGAAGGCTTTTGATACCGTTCCTCGCAAGCGACTATTAATCAAATTGCGTGCATATGGAGTATCGTCTCAATTGTGTGACTGGATTCGTGATTTCCTCTCAGAGAGGTCACAGTTCGTAGTGATAGACGGTAAATCATCAAGCAGAACAGAAGTGATATCTGGCGTTCCGCAAGGTAGTGTCATAGGCCCTCTGCTGTTCCTGATTTACATAAACATAAATGATCTAGGTGTTAATCTGAGCAACCCCCTTAGATTGTTTGCAAAAATGGCTCAAATGGCTCTGAGCACTATGGGACTTAACATCTATGGTCATCAGTCCCCTAGAACTACTTAAACCTAACTAACCTAAGGACATCACACAACATCCAGTCATCACGAGGCAGAGAAAATCCCTGACCCCGCCGGGAATCGAACCCGGGAACCCGGGTGTGGGAAGCGAGAACGCTACCGCACGACCACGAGCTGCGGACATTGTTTGCAGATGACGCTGTAATTTACCGTCAAGTAAAATCATCAGACGGTCAGTTCCGACCACAAAATGATCTAGAGAGAATTTCTGTATGGTGCGAAAAGTGGCAATTGGCACTAAGCAAAGAAAACTGCGAGGTCATTCACATAGATACGAAAAGAAATTCGATAATTTTGGGTATACGATAAATCGCACAAATCTAAGGGCCGTCAATTCCACTAAATACCTAGGAATAACAATTACGAGCAACTTAAATTGGTAAGATAACATAGATAATATTGTGGCGAAGGCAAAACATAGTCTGCGCTTTGTTGACTGAACACTTAGAAGATGCGACAGACCCACTAAAGAGACAGCCTACATTACGCTTGTCCGTCCTCTGCTGGAATATTGCTGTGCGGTGTGGGATCCTTACCAGGTAGGATTGACGGAGGACATCGAAAAAGTGCAAAGAAGGGCAGCTCGTTTCGTGTTATCGCGCAATAGGGGTGAGAGTGTCACTGATATGATACGCCAGTTGGGATGGCAGTCACTGAAACAAAGGCGGTTTTCTTTGCGGCGAGATGTATTAACGAAATTTCAATCACCAGCTTTCTCTTCCGACTGTGAAAATATTTTGTTGACACCCGCCTACGTAGGGAGAAACGATCATCATAACAAAATAAGAGAAATCAGAGCTCGAACGGTAAGATTTAGGTGTTCCTTTTTCCAACGCGCGATTCTAGAGTGGAATGATAGAGAAGTAGTATGAAAATGGTCGATGAACCCTCTGCCAGGCACTTAAGTGTGAATTGCAAAGTAACCATACAGATGCAGATGTTTGCGCGACTTTGTTGCGATGATGACATACGCCTCGCCCAACGGCTCACCGTGCTTTTGTTCACTGCCCGGATCTCCGTAGACATGCTACAAGCGTCTGTGAATGTCTGCGATGCTCTGTTCTCCGCCCAAAGAAAATCATTGACATCTCTGTGCTTGGAACGCACCTCAGTTGCAGACGCCATTCTTAAGACTACGTCCAGCACGTCCATCTATCGGAACGAAATGTAACTATAGAGGCTGAAGCGGGAATATTCCACGAAGTCCCACAACAGATTCCGCTTTTTTCCAACCGAAATCGGCCGAGAATAAAATGTGTTGCATTTATTATCGAACGCCCCTCGTAGTGTTGCTGGAATATTTCCAGGATGCAGTGCTGCCCTGGCAGACACAGATTTTGCTCGGTCGGGCGCTGGACATTCAGCAGGAGCGTAGCGCGATAGCTGTGAGGAGGTGATGGGGATGTCAACAGAGACGGCAGACAGGCGGCAGCGGTTCTGGTGTCCGGCCACAGACGGCGACGTCGGCCGCGCTGGTACTCGCCAAGCCGCAGCCGGCGGGCAGCCGCGGCCCGGCCAGAGGGCGACGGCGTCCCTTCAGCGCGGCGCCCTGCCTGCCCACCTACCAGCGGCTGCCAGGTGAGTCTAACTGTACTATTCTCATCATCCTAGGGGGACTTATACTATAACCATCTAAATCTGTCCACCTGATGTATGAGGGACAGTGAAATGAAAATCGACAGCCGCCACAATGGGACGGTCGAGTGGTTCAATTCAAAAGTACACTACTGGCCCTTAAAATTGCTACACCAAGAAGAAATAAAGATGATAAACGGGTATTCATTGGACAAATGTATTATACTAGAACTGACATGTGATTACACTTTCACGTAATTTGGGTGCATACATCCTGACAATCAGTACCCAGAACGACCACCTCTGGCCGTAATAACGGCCTTGATACGCCTGGGAATTGAGTCAAACAGAGCTCGGATGGCGTGTACAGGTACAGCTGCCCATGCAGCTTCAACACGATACCACAGTTCATCAATTGTAGTGACTGGCATATTGTGACGAGCCAGTTGCTCGGCCACCATTCACCAGACGTTTTCAATTGGTGAGAGATCTGGGGAATGTGCTGGCCAGGGCAGCAGTCGAACATTTTCTGTATCCAGAAAGGCCCTTACAGCACCTGCAACATTCGGTGGTGCATTATCCTGCTGAAATGTAGGGTTTCGCAGGGATCGAATGAAGGGTAGAGCCACAGGTCGTAACACATCTGAAATGTAACGTCCACTGTTCAAAGTGCCGTCAATGCGAACAAGAGGTGCCCGAGACGTGTAACCAATGGCACGCCATACCATCACGCCGGGTGATACGCCAGTGCGGCGATGACGAATACCTGCTTCCAATGTGCGTTCACCGCGATGTCGCCAAACACGGAGGCGACCATCATGATGCTGTAAACAGAACCTGGATTCATCCGAAAAAAAATGACGTTTTACCACTCGTGAACCCAGGTTCGTCGTCGAGTACACCATCGCAGGCGCTCCTGTCTGTGATGCAGCGTCAAGGGTAACCGCAGCCATGGTCTCCGAGCTGATAGTCAATGCTGCTGCAAACGTCGTCGAACTGTTCGTGCAGATGGTTGTTGTCTTGCAAACTTCCCCATCTGTCGACTCAGGGATCGAGACGTGGCTGCACGATCAGTTACAGCCATGCGGATAAGATGCCTGTCATATCGACTGCTAGTGATATGAGGCCGTTGGGATCCAGCACGGCGTTCCGTATTACCCTCCTGAACCCACCGATTCCATATTCTGCTAACCGTCATTGGATCTGGATCAACGCGAGCAGCAATGTCGCGATACGATAAACCGCAATCGCGATAGGCTACAATCCGACCTTTATCAAAGTCGGAAACGTGATGGTACGCATTTCTCCTCCTTACACGAGGCATCACAACAATGTTTCACCAGGCAACGCCGGTCAACTGCTGTTTTTGTATGAGAAATCGGTTGGAAACTTTCCTCATGTCAGCCTGTGTAGGTGTCGCCACGGCCGCCAACCTTGTGTGAATGCTCTGAAAAGCTAATCATTTGCATACCACGGCTTCTTCTTCATGTCGGTTAAATTTCGTGTCTGTAGCACGTCATCTTCATGGTGTAGCAATTTTAATGGCCAGTAGTGTAATTACCATACGAGTTAAAGACTTTGTCCTACTGGGAGACGAGACGACCAGTTCCTGTGTGGTAGAATGCAGTCTGTCGCTGACAGATCTACAACTGCACGACTCTTGCTCTTCCTCGTCTCACCGTGTAAGTAGGCTGTTTATGTGTTTGTATGTTGGCAGCACTATGTAGCGCTGTGCGTTAGTAACTCTGACAGCCCTGTCCGCACTCTGTAAGAGACTCTGTGGCTGGTCGGACTAGCTGTTGGTGGTGAACAGCCAGCAGTGATGGAAGTTGATCGTGAGTAGTCAGCAGTGATGGAGGTTAGAGGTTAACAATTAACAGTGTTGGAGGTTTGCAGTATTAGCGCGAGCGGACGGTATGAATGTGTATCTGTCATGGAGATTTATTAATGGTGATTATATAATTTTTTTGAACTGGTTGTCACTTTGTTAAGATAAACTGTAAGTGGCTTTATTGGTGTTTGCTGCATTGCTGTAGTGTGTGTCATGAAGATTTTCTGTGAGTTAAGTAACTTACGATATGTATCGGTTATTGTTAGCGTTTCTTCTTATTCAGGGTCATTCTTTTGTATTAATTATTGGAAGTCAGGTTATCATTCTTCTGAGTTAATTTTAAAGCAGTCAGATTGCGTTGCGCTAGGATATTGTGAGTCAGTGCTGCCTCTCCCAGATATTGCAATGTAAGTAAAATTTTTTTTTTTATTAAGAAGTTTCACCCGAAACCCACGTCCAAGCATGTCTCTTGTTATATCCACAGATTAACACACATTTGCGAACAAAAAATATTTTATTGGGTGGAGCAAGGCCACCGCTTAATTTTACAAAAAGATAAACTTCCTTTGAAAACAAAAAGCTTCTTCTCCTGCCAAAATTTTATATCAAACCAAAGAATTATGCCACCTCATTGAATTGAAATATGAGCAACTGAACTTAATTTTCGTTCCTTTGCTGGTTTTATCTCGACGCTTTCCGGCGAATGCCGAGGAAGTAGACGGGCTTAGAGTCCGGGGTCGTTAGCCGGCGTAGCGAAGATGTAGCACCTGGACGTTCTGGCTGCATCGGAGTATCTTCCGGGCGGCAGTCAAAAATGTGTGTGAAATCTTATGGGACATAACTGCTAAGGTCATCAGTCCCTAAGCTTACACAGTACTTAACCTAAATCATCCTAAGTTCAAACACACACACCCATGCCCGAGGGAGGACTCGGACCTCCGCCGGGACCAGCCGGGGCGGCAGTCCGCGGCGGGTCGAAAGACGCCTGCTTTCTTTTTTTTCTTTATTGTTATTTTTAAACCTGTTTACAGGCAGGCCAGCAGCAGCATACTACGCCGTTCTTTGGCCTCAGAGAAACACAAAAGATACAAATGAAGACATTGAGAGAAAAACATGGTGGACATAGAAACGGAGACAAACACTTTTTAAAATACATGGAGCCGTTCACGGGCGTAGAGTCCAAGATAAAATTTGTTCAAACACTTGGACACAGACAGAGACGAAAATTGTCACACGTAAACGTAGGTGCACAAAATGGATAACACTGAACCACTTAAGCACAAAACGATGGCACACACAGAACACGAGGCGTTGATCTCCGGCGCGCGAATGTTCACTAACCGTGTACGAGTCCGGGGACCTGCCAAGAGAGGAGGAGGGGGGGGGGGTGGGAGAGGGAGAGGGTAGAACAGATGCCATGGGCAGGGGAGATAGGGGGAAGGGAGGAAGGGGGAGGGGAAGCCCGGGGGAAAGAGGGGTGGAGGGAGGGGATGGGGGAAAAGGAAAGAGAAGGGAGGGAGGGTGCCTTAACGAAAGGACACAGGAAGTGGGGGGGAGGATCAAAGTTGATAGGAGGGGTAGATGGAGGGGAGGAGGACATCATCAGGGAGGGGGAGCTGGCGGAAGCCACCTTGGGAGAGGGTAAGGAGGGTCGAGAGATGGAGACCAGGTGGGACGTGGGAATACAGGCGCGGCAGTGGGCGGGGGTGGGAGAGGATGGGTGGGACAAGCGGATGAGGAGGATCGAGTTTGTGGGAGGTGTACAGGATCCGTATTCTTTCAAGGAAAAGGAGGAGGTGGGGGAAGGGGATGAGATTGTACAGGATCCGCGTGGGGGAGGGGAGACGGATGCGATAGGCGAGGCGGAGAGCATGGCGTTCAAGGATTTGGAGGGATTTATAAAAGGTAGGGGGGGGGGCGGAGATCCAGGCCGGATGGGCGTAACAAAGGATAGGGCGGATGAGGGATTTATAGGTGTGGAGGATGGTGGAGGGGTCCAGACCCCACGTACAACCCGAAAGGAGCTTGAGGAGATGGAGTCGGGAGCGTGCCTTGGCTTGGATTGTCCGGAGATGGGGAGTCCAGGAGAGGCGACGGTCGAGGGTGACGCCAAGGTACTTAAGGGTGGGAGTGAGGGCGATAGGACGGCCATAGATGGTGAGGTAGAAATCAAGGAGGCGGAAGGAAGGGGGTGGTTTTGCCTACAATGATCGTCTGGGTTTTGGAGGGATTGACCTTGAGCAACCACTGGTTGCACCAAGCGGTGAACCAGTCAAGATGGGATTGGAGAAGGTGTTGGGAGCGCTGCATGGTGGGGGCAAGGGCAAGGAAGGCGGTGTCATCGGCAAACTGGAGAAGGTGGACGGGGGGTGACGGTGGTGGCATGTCCGCCGTATATAAAAGGTACAGAAGGGGGGAGAGGACGGAGCCTTGGGGCACACCGGCGGAGGGGAAAAAGGTGTAGGAGTCGGTGTTATGGATGGTGACGTAGGAAGGACGGTGGGAGAGAAAGGAGCCAATCAGACGGACGTAGTTAATGGGAAGGGCGAAGGTTTGGAGCTTGAAGAGGAGACCAGAATGCCATACGCGGTCATAATCTCGTTCGAGGTTGAGGGAGAGGAAGATTGCGGAGCGACGGGAATTAAGCTGGTCGGAAAGGAGATGAGAGAGGTGAAGGAGAAGATCATCGGAAGGATAGCCACACTGGGTAACGGGAAGGAGGCGGTGCTGGCGGAGATGCTGGTGGATGCGGCGGGTGAGGATAGATTCCAGGACCTTGCTGAACACGCCTGCTTTCCTTCCATCCGGCTATTTAACACAGCAGCGCCAGTCTTCCTCCGCTGATTCCGGAGTGATGATTGGCGGCCGTTGGCGGTCCCTGATTGGCGGATGGTGATATCATCGTGTGATCATCCGCGCCGGAAAAAGGTTCATGCGCGTTCGTAGTTCGCGGCTGATTGAATGTTTGGCGGAAACGCCTCTAGCGCCGGCTGGAGGAACGCGCCGGTACTACGTCGCCGGCGCCGCGTAACTCTGCCGCGGTAGCCGACGTTGCGTTTGTGTGGCTGTGCACGCTACGTCATCTCTCTTCATGTCACCAAAGACGTGAAAACCACATGGTAAAAGAATAGGACTGTGCGGAGAATTTTGCAGTGTTTCCCCGCTGAAGTGTTGCCTCCATCCAATTGGGAGTGTGGGGGCGGGCGATACTGTGCGACAGAATGATTCCGTCCCACAGCATTCCTGGACATTTTGACTTGATAGCGCGTTGCAGTTTCTGCAATGTCTCTTCACAGCACTGCTCGTCGATTGTGGTTCCACACTCGAGGAACTCGACAATAAGAGCGAACTTGCAGTCGAAGAAGGAGATCATATTGAGTTTATCGGAAGGAAACACCTTTGGATTTCTTTGCCCGCAGAGTTGTTGATATTTCCATTGTTGGCTTTGCTGTTTGCCCTTGGGCTGTCGGAATGCTGTCAGATGGAATCATCCTGTTGCACGATAACGGCTGCGCCCCACACTGTCAATCGTACGAAGGCTACGGTCCAGTAATTTGGCTGGGAAGCACTGCAAAATCTTCCGTGCCACCACGATCTTCCACCGTGTGATTTTCACATCTTTGGCGACCTGAAGATAGACATGCGATTACGTCGGTTTCAGTCGGACAAGGAAATGCAAGGCCGGGTGTAGTTGTGCAGCCGTCAGCGGTCGACCGCGTTCTAGCAAATGGGCACTGATCGTCTCATCTCCCAGTGGGATAAATATCTTCACGCGTCTGAATGGAACAATTTTATGCTCCCGTTGTGGCGGGTGTACATTTTTCATTCGACGGCGCCTTGTAGTACAAGTCGTCAAAGTACATAGTGAGAGGAACACAAAACACGCCATGGAGAGACATAACGACAGGTATCCCTCTAGGATTAGGACTAAGGCCCTGTTATTTTCTCTGCTACTTTTTTTAGGTCATCAATCTTCTGGTGGTTCGAATGGCTCTGAGCACTATGGGACTCAACATCTGAGGTCATCAGTTCCCTAGACTTAGAACTACTTTAATCTAACTAGCCTAACGACATCACACACATCCATGCCCGAGGCAGGATTCTAACCTGTGACCGCAGCAGCAGCGCGGTTCCGGACTGAAGCGTCTAGAACCACTCGGCCACAGCGGCCGGCATCAATCTTCTGACTGGTCTAGAGGGATACCTGACGTTATGTCTCTCCATTGCGTGTTTTGTGTTCCTCTCACTGTGTACTTTGACGACTTGTACTGCAAGGGGCCGTCGAATGAAAAATGTACACCCGCCACAATGGGAGCATGAAATTGTTCCATTCATCCCCGTTTTCAAGAAGGGACGTCGAACAGATGTGCAGAACTATAGACCTGTATCTCTAACGTCGATCAGTTGTAGAATTTTGGAACACGTATTATGTTCGAGTATAATGACTTTTCTGGAGACTAGAAATCTACTCTGTAGGAATCAGCATGGGTTTCGAAAAAGACGATCGTGTGAAATCCAGCTCGCGCTATTCGTCCACGAGACTCAGAGGGCCATAGACACCGGTTCCCAGGTAGATGCCGTGTTTCTTGACTTCCGCAAGGCGTTCGATAGAGTTCCCCACAATCGTTTAATGAACAAAGTAAGAGCATATGGACTATCAGACCAATTGTGTGATTGGATTGAGGAGTTCCTAGATAACAGAACGCACATTGTCATTCTCAATGGAGAGAAGTCTTCCGAAGTAAGAGTGATTTCAGGTGTGCCGGAGAGGAGTGTCGTACGACCGTTGCTATTCACAATATACATAAATGACCTTGTGGATAACATCGGAAGTTCACTGAGGCTTTTTGCGGATGATGCTGTGGTATATCGAGAGGTTGTAACAATGGAAAATTGTACTGAAATGCAGGAGGATCTGCAGCGAATTGACGCATGGTGCAGGGAATGGCAATTAAATCTCAATGTAGACAAGTGTAATGTGCTGCGAATGCACGGAAAAAAAGATCCCTTATCATTTAGCTACAATATAGCAGGTCAGCAACTGGAAGCAGTTAATTCCATAAATTATCTGGGAGTAGGCATTACGAGTGATTTAATATGGAATGATCATATAAAGTTGATCGTCGGTAAATCAGATGCCAGACTGAGATCCAGTGGAAGAATCCTAAGGAAATGCAATCCGAAAACAAAGGAAGTAGGTTACAGTACGCTTGTTCGCCCACTGCTTGAATACTGCTCAGCGGTGTGGGATCCGTACCAGATAGGGTTCATAGAAGAGATAGAGAAGATCCAACGGAGAGCAGCGCGCTTCGTTACAGGATCATTTAGTAATCCCGAAAGCGTTACGGAGATGATAGATAAACTCCAGTGGAAGACTCTGCAGGGGAGACGCTTAGTAGCTCGGTACGGGCTTTTGTTGAAGTTTCGAGAACATACCTTCACCGAGGAGTGAAGCAGTATATTGTTCCCTCCTACGTATATCTCGCGAAGAGACCATGAGGACAAAATCAGAGAGATTAGAGCCCACACAGAGGCATACCGACAATCCTTTCCACGAACAATACGAGACTGGAATAGAAGGGAGAACCGATAGAGGTACTCAAGTTACCCTCCGCCACACACCGTCAGGTGGCTTGCGGAGTATTGATGTAGGTGTAGATGTAGGTGTAGATGTAGATTTTTGAGAGTTGCACGGAGCTACTTTGGGTTATTAATATTTGAGTTCTGTACCTCACGTACCATAAATATAAAAAATTACCAAAGTCCAATTGCTGTGTGGTCTCCTTGTTAGAGCAGCACTTGCACCCAGTGTCCTCAAATATTTCATTGATGTATTCCATCCTCTGTCTCCTCTTACAGTTGTACCTTCAAAAACTCCCTCAAAAATAATATAAGTTATCCCCTCATATCTTAACATACGTCCTATCGTCCTGCTCTTGTCAGTTTTTTCTTCAAATTCCTCTCCTCTCCGATTCCGCAGAGAACATCCTCATTTCTTATATTATCACTCCATCTAATTTTCAACATCCTTCTACAGGACCACATCCCCAACGCGTCTATTGTCTTCTTGTCTGGTTTTCCTGCAGTCTGTGATCCACTACTATACAATCCTGTGCTCCAGACATACATTCTGAGAGAGTTGTTCCTCAAATTAAAATCAATGTTTGATACTAGTAGAACACTTTAGACCAGGAATGCCCCCTCTGCCTCTGCTTGTGTGCTTTTTGTGTCCCTCTTGTTCAGCCTGTCATGCGTTAATTTGCTTACACGTTACTGTTAGAATTGTCTCGAATGAAAAACAGCCCACAGTTGCACTAAATTGTGTTTATTTTAAACCTTGACCATGATTTCTGATTCAAATGGCTCTAAGTACTATGGGACTTAACATCTGAGGTCTTAGCCCAGCTAAGACATTTCTCATTTATTAGTGTGATTGACTTCTGAAGAAGGCTATATTATTTTAGCAGAAACCATGGTCAAGGTTTAAAATAAACAGAATTTAGTGCAACTGTGGGCTGTTTTTCATTCGTAACAGTTTCGCAACGGTTGCTGTTGTCGCTGCCATGAAGAAAATAATTTTAGCAGAATTGTCGCACTTCTGCTTCATGATCTCAGTTTCAATTTTAAGTTTTAATCTTACATTATTTCTGCCACTCCTCGTCACTTTCGTCTTTCTTCGGTTTACTCCCAATCCATAGTGTGTGCTCATGAGACTGTACGTGCCATTCAGCGCATCCTGTAATTCTTCCTCACGTTCATGGAGGATAACAATGTTACCTGCGAATCTTATCACTGAATTTTAATTCCACTCTTAAAAATTTATTTTGTTTTCGTCGTTGCTTTTCCAATGTGTAGACTGAACAGTAGGGGCGAAACACTACATCCTTTTCCCATACTCTTTGCAGCCCGAGCACTTCGTCCTTCATCGTCCATTCTTATTTTTCCTTCTCGGTTTCAAAGTGTCAATAAAAACAGTAGGACTCTGGTTATGCCTATACGTGTCACGTCATAGCATATTATGGGGTTCCAGGGGCCTCCCGGGATACTACGCATTGATCTTGGCATTAACCTAAAAGCCTGTGTACATGGGCGGATATGTCTTTCGAGTGTAGTATCTTCGGACATGTGACTTTTTTTTTTATACGTTACAGTCTCTGTCGCATTCAAGATGCAACACTGTTACATGCGTGTCACATACGTCTTACAGGTTGTTAAGCCTACCTTCCTTCAACAGCTTCAGTAAGAAAGAAATTACAATTAAATCAATACCATTAGTTGCTGACGGGCGCTGATATACATCAATGAGGACAGTCGAAAATGTGTGCCCCGACCGGGACTCGAACCCAGGATCTCCTGCTTACATGGCAGACGCTCTATTCATATGAGCCGCCGAGGGCACAGAGGATAGTGCGACTGCAGGGACTTATCGCCGGCACGCTCCCCGTGAGACCCACATTCTCAGCTTACAGTCCACACACTACATTCGTAGTGCCCCTGCCATTATACCCATTAGTCGCGGCAGACAATCCACCGAGTCCCGTGAGAGTTCAGGCAATTCGTGTGCATCCGTACTGAAGAAGGTTATCAGTCGGTTGGCCTTAACGAACAACTTAAATTAGAAGGAACACATAGAAAATGTTGTGGGGAAGGCTAACCAAAGACTGCGTTTTATTGGTAGGACACTTAGACAATGTAACAGACCTGCTAAGGAGACTGCCTACACTACGCTTGTCCGTCCTCTTTTAGAATACTGCTGCGCGGTGTGGGATCCTTACCAGATAGAGCTGACGGAGTACATCGAAAAAGTTCAAAGAAAGGCAGCACGTTTTGTACTATCGTGAAATATGGGAGAGAGTGCCACAGAAATGATACAGGATTTGGGCTGAAAATCATTAAAAGAAAGGCTTTTCTCGTTGCGACGGAATCTTCTCACGAAATTCCAATCACCAACTTTCTCCTCCGAATGCGAAAATATTTTGTTGACACCGACCTACATAGGGAGGAACGATCACCACGATAAAATAAGGGAAATCAGAGCTAGTACGGAAAGATATAGGTGTCCATTCTTTCCGCGCGCTATACGAGATTGGAATAATAGAGAATTGTGAAGGAGGTTCGATGAACCCTCTGCCAGGCACTTGAATGTGATTTGCAGAGTGTCGATGTAGATGTAGATGTAGAAGATGGCATCTGTTCTTTCGGACATGTCCGAAAGAACAGATGCCATCTTCATATCAGTAAGAAAGTTCTATGACTGGTCGATGTTTTACTTTCGGCCATTTAGCACTCGGTGCTGTGGACGCTGAAACAGTTGCGGGTTGTGTGGTTGCAGACGAAGGCGGTGTCGCAGCGGCGGACGGAGATTCGCCGAGCGCTCTGACGTCTGGGGGAGTCGTGTGCGGTAACTTGGCAGCCGCGCTCCGCAGCAGGCGCAAGGGCGTGCGTGGCGCTTGGCAGGTGAGCGCAACACACACCTAGCCTCTTCTCGGTGTTGGTATTAACACTCTTTGCTCTGTCCCTTACAACAACATTCCATTGTGCAAATCGACACACAATCCTTTCATTTGTGAAATTCTGCTTCCGCACGTTGTGTGGACGAGTTTATGTAGCAGTGAATTTAAAATTGGGTAGTGATTTCATATACTTTAGATGTGGTATGTGAATCTACCGCAACATGGAAGTAACATGAACTATGGGTACTGTCTCGAATGAAAAACAGCCCACAGTTGCACTAAATTATGTTTATTTTAAACCTTGACCATGGTTTCTGCTGTAGTAATATAGCCTTCTTCAGAAGCCATACACACTAATACATGAAAAATGTCTTTGCCCAGCGGCTCCTCCACTACCTCTGTGTAATGGCGGAGGACATACGGTGCCATATGTAATTTTACTTATGTTCGAAACAGGCTTATGTCTGTCTGAAATTATTTTCTTTTCTTGACACAGCCTCTGGGCTAAGACATTTTTCCGTTTATTAGTGTGTATGACTTCTGAAGAACGCTATATTATTATAGCAGAAAGCATAGTCAAGGTTTAAAATAAACAATTTAGTGCAACTGTGGGCTGTTTTTCATTCGAGACAATTTCGTAACGGTTGCTGTTCTCGCTGCCATGATGAAAATAATGAACTATGAGTACCTTGGCTGCCATTTGTGTTTCTTGTTTTTGTAGTCGGATACGAAATGCAGCATTAGCGACTAATATTAAATACGACGTTGCATTAGCATATGTAATATTTTTTCCCTCTGAATTTTGAGAAATTTGGCATCTTATAAGGACTGGAGGACTAATATGAGCGTAGCAGATTGAAATAAAGTTTTCCTAAGCACATTATGTGCCTCCATTATTAATCCACTGAGTGATAACTGCTGATAGATACTGTGATAGTAGTACAAAACAGTTGCTACTCATCGTAATCAGAGAGCGACCGGAGATAGCGGTCATGCGCGCGTGAGATGTGCTTGCTTGCTTGCTTGTTTGTGCGTGCGTGCGTGCGTGCGTGCGTGTGTGTGTGTGTGTGTGTCATTTTTAACTGGATAAAGGTTTGGTCGAAAGCTCAGTGTGTGACATGAGCTGTGTGCGGCTCGCGTTCTTGCCGTTCATAACGCGGCGTCTTGTAATAGCGGTAGTGGCGTCTTGTTTCCTTTTTGTGTTAATGGCACCACTGAGTTCGCTAGTAATGTTTGTCCGCGAGTGGCAGCAGCAGCGGTTATCGATAGCCAGTACTGTGGTACTATCTTTAGTGCCACGGTTAGTATTTCCGGGTGGTCGTGTGTGTCAGGCAGTTCGGCTTCGGACGGAGCAGCGAGGAGGTCCGCAGCGCGCGGAGGGGCTGTAGCCGACTACCGAACCCATCACGTCTGAAGTTGAGTGAACCGTGTCCAGTACCGAAACCTCCACAGTCTGAGATCTCACTGTTTGCGTGTTACTGCTCCCAGGGTCGGTGAGACCAACCGCAACAAGTAGAGTCTGTCAGGTTGGCGGAAGCTATTAGCCGCCTTCTTGATGTTTGTTTGGATTTAGTATTATTCTTATTAGTGGAGTGCAACCAGCGGTATTTTCTGCCTTGTGGCTGCTAACTCCACAGTTACCTGCTCTGGAGGCTAGCATACTTTTCCGGCAGTGTACCTTTCCTCGTCGCGTTGATGCAGTCCGACACGGCGTGTAGTTCGACAGCCTCTTGAATTGTACTGTGCATATGTTTTTGAGAGGTCCACCTTGCTTCTAGTGTTTCCTTCGTACTTGGGGGTGTTTCTGAAGATGTAGTGCTGTCCGTCTCTTCGCCCTTGCCTAAAAATATGCCATAGTTGTACCGATGATGGGACGTTAGGTGGACTGGTTTGTCGGTCGGTCGGTCGGTCGGCGCTTAAGCTACCCCTAGTGTGAGTTGCCACCCTGTTACGTGAGTACAACTTTGGCTGCCTGTCTCACCGCTTACACAGCTGTAGTCACCTTCCTCAGGTCGATCCAGGGAGCACTGTCTGTTGATCACTCCGTCTTATTTGTTCAAGTTGTCATAATTGTTCAAAATTTACCCTAATTTTTTTAACATTTTATTGCCGTCCCCACTTGTAATTCCTGCCTTCAGCCGTTAATTGTTTGAAACATTGCTTGTGGCCTTCAGCCGACAAATAATTTTCAATCTTGTTTTAGTGAGGCCTTCGTCTGTTACTAGCTTGTTACAAGTTATTAAGATTATTAGAAGGGGTTTTAGTATTTTTTTAAAAAGAGTAATTGTCCACATTATTTGTGATTCAAGCCTTCGGCCCTTGTGTATTCTGAAATTGCTTGTGGCCTTCAGCCCACGAATAATTTTCCACCTTCTTAATCAGGCCTTCAGCCATTGATTGGGTGTAACACTGCTTGAGACCTTCAGCCGACAACAACTTGCATTTCTTCTAATAAGGCTTTCAGCCGCAAATGTAGTAAATCATTTAAAAAATGATTGTTGAGAGTTAGTTTTTTAGAAATAAAGTGTATGTGTTTTCTGTGCAACCAACGGCAACTTATTAGGCCCCTCCACACCTTTCCTGCTTACCCGAAATCCCACGTCTCATAACAGTCTTTCCATTGTACCTGTCTGCTACGCAGCAGGTCATCTTTACGCAGAGTAGTAATAAATTCTTTTAGTAATACTGTTGATATTCCAATCCCGACTTTTCATTATTTGGTACTGTGATAAATCACTCAAATTGTTTACTACTTTGACGAGATGCTCAGGGCAGTGGCGTAGTAGGGGCGGAGGGGGGGTTATTGGAGTTATTGTTGGCATTATGGCTTATTGTGCGTCTGACCTGACGCGTAGGTTGCCTCGTCACAAACTGTACCCGTACTGAGAACCTGTAATGTGAGCTAAGAACTTGGAGAGATGCTGCAGCCAGTGATGTGTGTATTTTCCGTATGCCTTGTAGAATTCGCTCAGTCATCTTTTGAGACCCAAGAGGTACTTATGAATAACATTGTATTTGCTGATCAGAGCTAGCTGTCTCGTTTAGGTATCACTGTCGCTGCCATTCTGTGCAGGATAAACCCGAGGCGGGTCCTTCAGCAGGTGGAGAGGCAGCTGACGTGTGTCCTCAGAGGACTGGGGGCCTGCTGGAGGCGTCGAGACGATGGAGGCAGCTGTACGCCTCGTACCGCTCGCAACACAAGTAAGTGCAACCGTGTGGGTTTCGTACGGACTGTCCCACTTAAACAGCTTGCGCGTTCACTGACCAAACTGAAAGGCACTTCCGTACTCAAGTAGCGAGGGATACAAAAAATTCTGGACTCTAAAATTTCTAACTTTGAAAGGGTCCTGTAGCCACCTTTCATTAGTCCGGTAGCCCAATTTCACAAACGGTGGCGTAGTCTGCTGCAGAAAGTCTGCGATAGCCGTACAGAATACCCAACTCTCGTAGTGGTCAAGTCGGCAAAGAGGTTTCCGCTACTTGTGAGAAATCCACCTGCGTTAGGTTGGTGGCGGAAATGCCATCTTGGGGTTTTCCGGTCCACGCGGAGCGTGGAAGAGGCTGGAGAAGCGGGAGGCAGTCTGCCGCCGGTACGGGAAGCGTACACAGCTGTGCTCCAGCCGAGGAAGGGTGAATTGGACTGACCCCGTGGCGCGTTGTCACATAAAGAGGGGAGCTTTTAGCTTTTGGTCTCGAATTTCGTCTTATAAAGATTTATTTGCTGGGTTGCAGCAGGGAATGGAAGGCTTTTGTAGACTTTCAGTTTGATTCCCAATGCAGTCTTGACTTTGATCCGTGAGAGGAACGTAGCACAAAGGAGTTGCATATGTTGAAGTGCCCTCGGTTCAGTGTGAATGTTTATGTGCCTACAACTGTGTGTGTATGCTTCTAATCTTTTCCGGATCTTGGTAATTTTTGAGTATTTGTGAATTTTCTTTGTCTCATGTGACTAAAATTTAGCCACGGTCCATAGAAATTGTCTCCGCGGACCGAGTGGGCACGCGAGTCTGTTATGAAACGTATAGTATTTCACAAGCAATTGTACATAGTTAGCATGCAACAGCAGTCTATAGATGCACTACATCAATGTTTTAAGGAATAAATAATTTTGCCTTCAATCTTATCTAGTGTACCGATGTTACGTCGCCGTTACCTTCGCCATTTACCTTGTAGTTTTCCTTGTTGGCCCATCTATAGCGTTTCCATGTGCACAGGTGTAGTGATTAGTGTCCCTTTTTTTTATCTGAAACAAATGCTCTGGAATAGATCGTGTTTTCACGAATCTTGCTGCAGGCTGCACTTACGCATGGTGTTCACGCCCTCTTTACTTTACTCAATATTTGATTCACGGGAAGAATGCCTGGATCATATTAATAATTACATCCCATTCTTTATCAATGACTTTACAATGAATGTTCTTTTGTGAGTTTTTATTATTAATAAATTAAGTAATTTTCCGACTCAGTGCTACCTCTTGTTTGTCGTGTGGCTAGAGTTGGTGGCGACCCTATCTTTTACATTGATTTCAGTGTCAAATAGCATTTTCTTATTCAAAGTGCGCGTGGCTCTTTTAGTTATCAGGATACATTCAAAGGGCGCTTCATGCTTCTTACACATAGCGTCCTTTTATTCACGCTACTTACAACTTAAGATGCTGGTAGAAGTGGCTTACTAATCTTTCCTCTCACCTATTATGATAAACATTAGGTGGGCACTTGTACAGAGTAAAATCGTGTTAGTGCTGTTACAGATGAGCGTGAGCTAAAAGGAAGTAAGATGATACATCCAATACATAATTTTGATAATGTTGCGCTTCTACTGCTGATTAATATGAAAAAGCCACCACAGCTGGTATTTTTGGTGCATTTATTAAGCGACGACCGGTTTCATTCTATACGAATATTCTAAAGTGACGTGCTCTTCAACACGACGCAGAGTTGGCTAAATCCTAATAAAATATGCGAAGTATCAGCAAATATACGTATTATGACCATTAATATGGGTGTGTTCACCCTTCGCCTTTATGACGGCTCGAACTCTGTTGGGGGGATTTTCATTGAGGTGTCTAAATGTCTGTGGAGGAATGATAGCCCATTCTACCTCAAGAGTCGAAAAGAGAGAAGGTAGTTATGTTGAACGCTGAGATTTAGAGCGAAGTCGACGTTGTAACACATTTTAAAGGTATTCCATTGGGTTTAAGTCGGGAACTTGGGCAGGCCAGTCCATTTTGAGAATGTTATTGACCACAAACCATTGTCCCATAGGTGATGCTTTATGGCAGGCTGCATTTTCATACTGATACAAACAATCCAGATGTAGATCTAGATGTAGAATCATCGTCTCAGAAATGTTCCTCTACCGTACGCAGTACACAATGCCGTAACATTTCGTTTATACTTTAGCATTTAGTGTTTCCTTAAGTGAAGTGTGTGGATCCATCATAACCACGAAAAACGCCCCGTCAGCGTACCATCAACTCCGCCGTACTTCACTGCTGCGACTTCACATGAGGGAGGGTAACGTTTTCTAGACATTCGTCGAACCCAAATCCATCTTTCGGGTTACCACAGGGTATAGCGTGATTCATCACCCCAAGTTATTCGTTTCCAGACTTCTGCTGTCCAGTGGCGTCGTTCTTTACGTCACCTGACTACAGAAATGTGCGGCTTATGAAGAGCTGCTCGATCATTCTTCTTAACTACCCACGCGAAGTCATTGTTCTACTTGGACTGCTAGTAGCACTTTGGAACTTGCGAGTGATTCCTTCTGCTGACTTCATGCGAATTTTTACAATCACCTCTGTGACTGAGGAAGTCGGGATGAGGGGTACACTTAGCTTGGAAGGTCAAGGTTCCTATAATGTCACTCCTGAAACACAACAACTACCAGATCAATAAATTAACAATTTATTCAAAGACAATATTTATGAAACAGTTAAGAGACAATCAGAACGTGGCCATCCTTAAGACAATACCAAAATATCACAGATAGCTTGCTTCTCAAGCAAGGCAGCAAATTACAATTACGAAAACTGATTTAAAGAGATGAGCCACAGAGATTTCAATACTTAAAGGAACAGTAAATTACAATCAGAAAGTGATTTAAAGAAATGTGCCACAGATAATTTATTTAAAAGAGCAATAGTTTGCAATATGAAACTGATTTATCAAATGCACACCAGTTCGTTAAGAACCCAAATAACAGAATCAGCACAAGTCATAATTTAATACAATTCAATCCCAAACAAATTAAAAACTATATTTTCTTTTTTTTAAATATACATGAAACACGTTAAACGTTTACCAAACGGGCAGTGACGCCAAGCTGCCCTGGACAAAAGGTGACTTAACTTAAAATGCCGGAAGTGGCAGATCAGCCGTCCCAAACAACACCTAAACGCCGGGGCCCAACCGGGAGTCGCTTCCCATTAGACGGCACGTCACAGCTTCTGCGCACCGAAGCAGAACGTGGCGCTGCTCGCACATACCCCAACTCGCAGAAAACTGGAACACAAACAGACTACAGAAAACACGGCAAACACCAATTAATATAACTTAAGAGATCAATAAACAACAATAAATGAAGAACCAATTGCTCTTTTACTAACACTGAGTGAGTGCATTCAAATAAATGCACTCGTATAAAATTCTATGTACAAATGATTGCCTTTTACAGAATACGTGCCTTTACTAATAACTGAGTGAGTGCTTTCAAATAAATGCACGTATATAAAGGAACTACGTGCAAATGACTAGCTTTACAGAATACGAGTCTTTACTAATAACTGAGTAACTGCGTTCAATAGAAGTGACCCAAATTTTACAGCAATATACAAGGGACGTCGATTTTATGGCAATCAAAATACACTGAAAATCTCATACAGATAATACATAAACTTCTGGATACTGTCTCAAAAAAACCAAAATATAACACACACACCTTCGAGCTAATCAGCTTCCTAATAGTAATTCAACCAGCAGATTTTTTTAAATATAAATAGTATGTGCTGGTCTCTATCGGTTACACACTCTGCCGGCTGCTCTTACTTCAACAACACGTCCATTAGGGCAACCAAGCAACAAGTACACTCGCTGCAACGCAAATCGTTCAACGAAACGAAGGCACCAAAATCACTTACACCTTCGATGGAGAGCGTTGTTCGAGATGGTCTCCAGGGATTGGTCTCTCCGAGGAAACAGGCAGCAACGCAATGCGACGAACAGCGCCCGGAGTTGACATCAGGCAGGTCCACCACAAACTCTCAACCTCCTTACGAGGTAGACCCGCCGTGCCGCTGCTGGCCGAGCGCGCTTGTTTTCCTCTTTCGTCCACGCAAGCACGTCCTTGGACCTCGTAGCGAGTCCAAACCCCAACTGCCCCGAGCGCCAAACACCCGCGAGATCACAACAGGGGCAAAGATCCTAGTACAGCCGGGTAATCGATAGTCGCACCAAAGAGCTGGTGTGCCAGAAAAGACGCACCACGGCTCAACCTCATGCAGTTCTTGACGGTCCCTATCCGTCAGCACATGAGGTCTGCTTGGTCATGGGTTAGCAGTGACTCCTCTTTCAAGTTTCAACTTCACAGTCAAGTAACCAACGGTCTACTTGGGTAGCTTTAGAAATGACGAAATGTCCCTGATTAATTTGTTATTCAGGTGCTATGCAATGAGTAATCCATATTCGAGGTCACTGACCTCTTCTGACAAACCTATTCTATTGGCACTGCTTTTCTACTGACGAAACTACACTCCCCGTCTGCTTATAAGCTGTCTAATTCGCTTCTCGTGACATAGGTTGGTCAGTTCTTCATTACGTAGGGGCGTCCAGATGCTTTTGATCAGATAGTGTATGATATGTAACTGTCACAACTTAAATTCACCACAGTCTCCGTAAGTAATACTCAGGAAATGTCAGAAAAGTACCGGTGTCATGGTTTAAAATGCACAATCGCCCGATGAAACGTTACAAAGTATGTGTTGGAATACGACAAGCACAAGGTTTGACTTCGTTCGCTGTGCCTGCAACAAGCACAGCCAACAGTACATGTTGGATACGGAATAACACGCGGCGCTATACTGCCCTCAACCCTGTGCTTAAAAGCAAAATTGCTTAACACACTTATTAGGCCGTGAACACGCAAAAGAAATTTTTACGGGTGCAAATTACATAGTTAAGAGTCAAGTGTAAAGGAAACCGTACACTTAACCAAATATTGCGCAAATAGCGCATACAGACAAAAGTAGATCAGAACAATGATGTCAAATGGCTATGGACAGGAAAAGAAAGTTCTAAGACACTAGTAAGAATTTTATTACAAGTTTCACTGCCAATCAAACAGATTCTTCAGACACACTTCTGAGGCCCACAATAAAGAAATTAAATCAGAAAACTGTTCCAGCTCAAACACAATACCACTGCGCAAGACGGAAATTAGATCATGCCGTAAAAGTTAATCGACAAAACAGTTACTCGAGTAAGACTGGATAAGTACTGTCTGAGACCACGTAATGGTCTGGGATACCGATGACGTGAAAACTTCCAGGCCAGGAGTCGACGTGTCGGCAATCGGCGGACTGTGAACGGCTCCCCGGCTGCTACCATGAGCTGCTCACTCGATGTGAAGACCTCCCACGTCTCGGCGCGGTATAGTACGCCCGCTCCAGGATACATTGCTATGTCTCGTCACGTGGTGTGAGGAGGAAAGTAGAACCGTAGATAACAGCGACCTCTGATAGCGCAAATGAGGCCTCCTAGTGGCCGCCGATGAGTTTGCGTACACCGGGCGACCGGCAAAGCTAATTCCTACTCGGTCCGGGGCCCGCTTTACAGGTGCGTTCCGCGGGTGGCCGGTGTTGCAGGCGCTCTAGGTAGACAGTACAGTGGAACCTCGCTCAACGAACACCGCCCTAAAGGCGCAGTTCGCATAACGAGCAAAACGAATTGTAAAAAAATGACTCGCTTAACGAGCAATGTTTCGCATAACGAGCTACGACGACTTAGTCTGACGTCACCAGCCGTTCGCGCGGGACGGGGGGAAACATTCATCAATATGAACTCCTTTCATAGTCGGCAGCGGCACATGAACAATTTCTTTTATACGTACTGCAGTCTGCGTTTAGCGCTCTTTCCGTTTCGATCTTACACAGTATTTTTTGCTATGCAAATTTTAATAACCTTCGTAGAAATGTCCCACAAGATAAAGCCACGAGAAAACGACCAGAAGATAAAGAAAATGACCTTAGAAATGAAACGTAAAATCATCAACAAACGCGAACGTGGTGTGAGCGTTGCTGATTTAGTACGCACATAAAATCGGTCTACATCAACTATTTGCATCATCCTCAAGATCAAGGACAAGATTAACGAGTTAGGTGCTTCAAAGGGAATGACAGAGTATCGAAACAACGGTTTCGTATTCTGGACGATGTCTTTTGTATTATGGATAAATGAAAAGCAATTGCAAGGCGACACTGTTAACGAGAACATCATTTGCGAGAAGACGAGAATGATTTTCGCCGGCCTCGTTAAGACGACACAAAGGATCATCAGTGGCCGAAGAAGTGTTTAAGGGAAGCTGTGGGTGGTTCGAGAAGTTTAAGAGAAGAAAAAGGCATCCACAGTGTTGTGAGGTACGGCGAAGCAGCCAGCTCTGACACAAAGGCAGCAGCGATCTTCATCAGCAACTTCAATATTGTCGCAGAAAAAGCTCAGTAACACAGTCGCCGTAGTGTAGTAGTTATGATACTAGGCTGTTGCATGGAGGGTCGTGAGTTCAAAGCTCACCTGAACTGTGACATTTTAATTTCCGTATTCGATTCTAGTGCAGTCTAGAATATCCACAAATTGCAAGTATCATTGTTCTGGAATGTTCTTTAGCTGTATGTACCGTATGTGTTATAGCTGGAGGCAGTTCACTCCGCGCTCTTGTATGTGCAAGTGCTGAATAAACCTTCGTTAAGTGAAGTTAGTGTTCGCCATTCATCTACTCCCACCTTATTCTACGTGACAATATGGTCGTAGATACTGAAGGTTATCCGCCGCAATAGGTTTTTAGTTGTGACGAGACGAGCCTATTCAGGAAAAAGATGCCGAAGCGTACCTTTACAATAGTAGAGGAGGATGCATTGCCCGATCACAAGCGGTGACTTTAAAATTAAACCGCTGCTTGTTTACCATTCAGAAACTCCAGCAGCCTTCAAGAAGTGTAAAGTCCAGCAGAGCAGGTTAAATGTGATGTGGAGGTCCAACAACAAGGCTTGTGTGAGACGTGATCTTTTTTGTGATTGGATCAATGAAGTGTTTGGTCCTTCGGTGAAAAAATAATTGCTCGAGATGAATCTGACACTCCATGTCTTGTTTGTTATGGACAACGCTCCTGCTCATTCTCCAGCCCTACAAGACTATCGCCTTGCACAATTTCAGTTCATCAAGATTCAATTTCTGCCTCCCATCGCCACTCCATTACTCTAGCCTATGGACCAGCAGATTTTTTTCTAATTTAAAGAAGCTCTACCCTAAAGCACTCTTCGAGCATTGCTTTGAATTGACTGAAACTACCAATTTCACTATCAGAGAGTTTTGGAAATATCACTTCAACATCGTTGCCTGCGTCAAGGTGATCGAAAGGCGTGAGAAGGCATTACCAAGAGAACTCTCACTGCTGCTTGGAAGAAGCTTTGGCCGGAGTGCATTGTCGAATGTGATTCTGGCGCATTTGGGTCAGTAATTGGAGAGCCTCTAAACGAGATTGTGGTTTTGGTCAAAAGCATAGGACTGGAAGTGAATAACAGTGATATCAATGAACTTGTGGAAGATCACAGCCAAGCACCGAAGAGCACATGGAGCTGAAGTGTGTTTCACAGCAAGAAGTTGTGGAGAGGAGTTCTTCAGAGGAGGAGGAGTAGGCAGTAACAGCAAAGCAGCAATCTTCTGGAACAATAAGATAAATGTCGAAAGCATGGGAATCGCTTGTATTGTAAATTGAAAAGCATCCCCCCGATAAAGCAGTTTCTACACGCACACAAATTTATTTGACGATAATGCTGTGTCACCCTTTCGCCAAGCCTTGAAGCGTCAGCAGAACAAATTACTATAGACAGCTTCCTAATAAAAAAGAATTAGTTACGTATCGTGAATAATAAGTACGTATATTGTATTTATAATTTTCTTTGAATAAATGGCATGAATGAGATAAAACTTTTAGCACTTTTTCTTGCATGGAATGCATTGTCGTACACTGAAGAGCCAAAGAAATGGCACACCGCCTAATAGCTTGTCGGGCCCCCGCGAGCACGCAGAAGTGCTGCAACACGACCTGGCATAGGCTCGACTAATGTCTGAAGTAGTGGTGGAGGGAATTGACACCATGAATCCTGCAGGGCTGTCCATAAATCCGTAAGGGGTGGATATCTCTTCTGAACAGCACGTTGCCAGGTATCCAAGATGTGTTAAATAATGTTCATATCTGGGGAGTCTGGTGGCCAACGGAAGTTTTTAAGTTCAGAAGAGTGTTACTGGAGCTACTTCGTACCAACTCTGGACGTGTGGGGTGTCACATTGTCCTACTGGAATTGCCCAAGTCCGTCGGAATGCACAATTGAAATGAATGGATGCAGGTGACCACACAGGATGCTTACGTACATGTCACTTGTCAGTCCAATCTAGACGTATCACGGGTTCCGTATCATTCCAACTGCACACGACCCACACCATTAGAGCCTCCACCAACTTGAGCAGTCTCCTGCTGACATGCAGGGGCCATAGATTCACGAAGTTGTCTTCATACGCACACACATCCATCTGCTCGATACAATTTGAAACGTGACTCGTCCGACCAGGCAACGTATTTCCAGTCATCATCAATCCAGTGTCGTTGCTGAATGGTCCAGGCGAGGCGTAAAGCTTTGTGTTGTGCAGTCATCAAGGGTAAAGGCGTGGGTCTTCGGCTCCGAAAACCCGTATTGTTGATGTTCCGTTGAAAGGTTTGCACGCTGACACTTGTTGATGGCCCAGCATTGAAATCTGCAGCAATTTGCGGAAGGATTGCACTTCTGTCAAGTTGAACGATTCTCTTCGGTAGTCGTTGGTCCCTTTCTTGTAGGACCTTTTTCAGGCAGCAGTGATATCGGAGATCTGATGTTTTACCGAATTCCTGATATTCACGGTATACTCATGAAATGGTCATACGGGAAAATCTGCACTTCATCGCTACCTCCTCGGAGATGCTGTGTCCCATCGCTCGTGCGCCGACTATAACATTACGTTCAAACTCACTTAAATCTTGATAACCTTCCATTGTAGCAGCGGTCACCGATGTACCAACTGCGCCAGATACTTGTTGTTTTATATAGGTGTTGCCGGCCGCAGCGCCGTATTCTGCCTGTTTACATATTTCTGTACTTGAATATGCATGCTTATAACAGTTTCTTTGGCGCTTCAGTGTATTTTACATTAAATTAAATGGGATAAATTGTTTCACTTAACGAGTGTTTCCCACTATGTGTAAGATTGTGAACTGAATTATGCTCACTGTGCGCGGTACCTCTATACAGCACTACAGAAACAAAAAATGCAATGCGTATCCTTGACTGTCAACTCTGTAATTCACACATCTAAAAATTTAGTTCGTATATTAAACAGTTTTACTTTTTATTTTTAAGTTGACTGTTTGAAAATACGAGGGCAGTTCAATAAGTAATGCAACACATTTTTTTTCTCGGCCAATTTTGGTTGAAAAAACCGGAAATTTCTTGTGGAATATTTTCAAACATTCCCGCTTCGTCTCGTATAGTTTCATTGACTTCCGACAGGTGGCAGCGCTGTACGGAGCTGTTAAAATGGCGTCTGTAACGGATGTGCGTTGCAAACAACGGGCAGTGATCGAGTTTCTTTTGGCGGAAAACCAGGGCATCTCAGATATTCATAGGCGCTTGCAGAATGTCTACGGTGATCTGGCAGTGGACAAAAGCACGGTGAGTCGTTGGGCAAAGCGTGTGTCATCATCGCCGCAAGGTCAAGCAAGACTGTCTGATCTCCCGCGTGCGGGCCGGCCGTGCACAGCTGTGAGTTTTGCAATGGCGGAGCGTGCGAACACACTCGTTCGAGATGATCGACGGATCACCATCAAACAACTCAGTGCTCAACTTGACATCTCTGTTGGTAGTGCTGTCACATTTGTTCACCAGTTGGGATATTCAAAGGTTTGTTCCCGCTAGGTCCCTCGTTGTCTGACCGAACACCATAAAGAGCAAAGGAGAACCATCTGTGCGGAATTGCTTGCTCGTCATGTGGCTGAGGGTGACAATTTCTTGTCAAAGATTGTTACAGGCGATGAAACATGGGTTCATCACTTCGAACCTGAAACAAAACGGCAATCAATGGAGTGGCGCTACACCCACTCCCCTACCAAGAAAAAGTTTAAAGCCATACCCTCAGCCGGTAAAGTCATGGTTACAGTCTTCTGGGACGCTGAAGGGGTTATTCTGTTCGATGTCCTTCCCCATGGTCGAACGATCAACTCTGAAGTGTATTGTGCTACTCTTCAGAAGTTGAAGAAACGACTTCAGCGTGTTCGTAGGCACAAAAATCAGGACGAACTTCTCCTTCTTCATGACAACGCAAGACCTCACACAAGTCTTCGCACCCGAGAGGAGCTCACAAAACTTCAGTGGACTGTTCTTCCTCATGCACCCTACAGCCCCGATCTCGCACCGTCGGATTTCCATATGTTTGGCCCAGTGAAGGACGCAATCCGTGGGACGCACTACGCGGATGATGATGAAGTTATTGATGCAGTACGACGTTGGCTCCGACATCGACCAGTGGAATGGTACCGTGCAGGCATACAGGCCCTCATTTCAAGGTGGCGTAAGGCCGTAGCATTGAATGGAGATTACGTTGAAAAATAGTGTTGTGTAGCTAAAAGATTGGGGAATAACCTGGTGTATTTCAATGCTGAATAAAACAACCCTGTTTCAGAAAAAAAATGTGTTGCATTACTTATTGAACTGCCCTCGTATATTTATTAAGTTACACTCTCGCGCTTAGTCATTACCTTTCTTTGATTCAGTTTTGGTGTCACACTCGATAGATGACATGAGGATGTTACTTCTTTAGTAAAGCGGCTCTGGTTAGCCAGCCCAACATAGCTGCATGTTTTTATGTACCCGACACACACTGCTGGCCGTGTTTGTACTAAGCACGTAGCTGACGAAGTCAGACATTGTATCTATCGTATTCCAAAATGTACCTCTCAGCATTTTACCGGGCTATTAGGGTTATTAAATCATGACAGAAACATTTGTGCCACTTTGTGAGTATTATTTGAATAGGCTGCTGGTGAGTATTTAGTGTGACTGTTAATGTCATGTGCATGCTTTAACAGCTTTTAGTCTGATCTGTGTTGTGCTGAATAGCAGATCACCGAAGGTTGTTCATACAGAATGAAACCTAAAACAACAGCTGTGATGGTTTTCTTGACAGTCACATGAAGCTAGTGCTGAAACACAGCCTGCTGTTCCTGAATAACAGCAAGGGAGTCGTCTATTTTTACGTGCCCATCCTGTTTGATGAATATTGTCAACAGCGCAGCATCCCCATAAGACACTGAAGAAACGTTTGGGAGAAAACCCAGGACATCAGCACAACAAAAGAAACTATATGACTCAATGTTTGTTCTTAATACCGCCCGAATACCGATAGTGGGTAGTACAGAATTCGGTATCTTTTCAATAACGAGTTTATAGAAGACACACACTCTTTCAGATGGATGTGAGTCTGAGAAACTGTAGTTATCTAAAACGAATCATTCTTATACAATCAAACAAATTCTATTTAAAGTGAAAAACGTAACTACAGTAACAGGAAAACTGTACAGACGCAATTATTCACTACTGCTGTGGTTTTCGAAATTTTTATACACTACTGGCCATTAAAATTGCTACACCATGAAGATGACGTGCTACAGACGCGAAATTTAACCGACAGGAAGAAGATGTTCTGATATGCAAATGATTAGCTTTTCAGAGCATTCACACAAGGTTGGCGCCGGTGGCGACACCTACAAAGTGCTGACATGAGAAACGTTTCCAACCGATTTCTCATACACAAACAGCAGTTGACCGGCGTTGCCTGGTGACACGTTGTTGTGACGCCTCGTCTACGGAAGAGGAATGCGCACCATCACGTTTCCGACTTTGATAAAGGTCGGATTGTAGCCTATCGCGATTGCGGTTTATCGTATCGTGACATTGCTGCTCGCGTTGGTCGAGATCCAATGACTATTAGCAGAATATGGAATCGGTGGGTTCAGGAGGGTAATACGGAATGCCGTGCTGGATCCCAACGGCCTCGTATCACTAGCAGTCGAGATGACAGGCATCTTATCCGCATGGCTGTAACGGATCGTGCAGCCACGCCTCGATCCCTGAGTCAACAGTTGGGGACGTTTGCAAGACGACAACCATCTGCACGAACAGATCGACAACGTTCGCAGCAGCATGGACTATCAGCTCGGAGACCATGGCTGGGTCACCCTTGACGGTGCATCACAGACAGGAGCGCTTGCGATGGTGTACTCAACGACGAACCTGGGTGCACGAATGGCAAAACGTCATTTCTTCGGATGAATCCAGGTTCTGTTTACAGCATCATGATGGTCGCATCCGTGTTTTGCGACATCGCGGTGAACGCACATTGGAAGCGTGTATTCGTCATAGCCATACTGGCGTATCACCTTGCATGATGGTATGGGGTGCCATTGGTTACACGTCTCGGTCACCTCTTGTTCGCATTGACGGCACTTTGAACAGTGGACGTTACATTTCAGGTGTGTTACGACCCGTGGCTCTACCCTTCATTCGATCCCTGCGAAACCCTACATTTCAGCAGGATAATGCACGACCGGATGTTGCAGGTCCTGTACGGGCCTTTCTGGATACAGAAAATGTTCGGCTGCTGCCCTGGCCAGCACATCCTCCAGATCTCTCACCAATTGAAAACGTCTGGTCGATGGTGGCCGAGCAACTGGCTCGTCACAATACGCCAGTCACTAGTCTTGATGAACTGTGGTATCGTGTTGAAGTTGCATGGGCAGCTGTACGTGTACACGCCATCCAAGCTCTGTTTGACTCAACGCTCAGGCGTATCAAGGCCGTTATTACGGCCAGAGGTGGTTGTTCTTTGTACTGATTTCTCAGGATCTATGCACCCTAATTGCGTGAAAATGTGATTACATGTCAGTTGTAGTATAATATATTTTTCCAATGTTCATTTCTTCTTGGTGTAGCAAGTTTAATGGCCAGTAGTGTAATTTGATTAGAACAGTGTAACCATGGTCGCACTTGTAATGGCAGAGAGATGCTGAAACCATTGCGTTGGGCAATCAATACCAGAAGAATTTTGCCGAAAGAAGTGGAAGTCATTCCTACCATTCTGGAAACGTTGCTACTTTAGAACAGCACAAACCACAGCCCGACATGCAGCGGTGCAGCTGAGACGCAAGGAAGAACAGAATGTAGCGTTCCATCGGCAACGAGGCCATTGGAGGCGGATCAGAAACTCGGACTGCAGATTAGACAGGGAAATTGTGCAAGTCATCTTCAATAGAACCATCCAGACGTAATGAGCTTATGCAGCTATCAGGGTCGGAATCTGATTTTTACCACCAAAATGAATTCACTTCACTGTTAACTTCCTATTTATGATAAGTACTTGTCTCTGTCGCAGCAACCAAGGGAAACTTGATTGACTAAGAACTTATGAGTTTGTTTATGACAATTCTCTAACTCTGATATGTTAAGATACAAATTAATTGTATGCCATTTGAGACCTTATATCTGTTCTATACACAGTACTTTGTGGCTAGGGACCGTGCTTGTTGTGAGCGGATACAAGGAGAGCCGGCTGCCGTCCGTAAACAGCTGGAAGCTGCGTTGGCTATCGACGACAAGCTTGCTCAATGTTGCGGTGACGAGACCTGCGGCACCTTTGGTGCCACTAAAATCCCCTGGTGACCCAGACGTCGCTGCGGCTTCTGATACGCAACATATGACCGATCCGTCCTCACGCCAGAGTGGGTGGCAGACAGTGGTGGGTTCGCGTGTCACTGGGCGGAAGGCGAAAGATGGAGCAGGCCGTGCGGCTGGCTCCCTACGTCTTAGCAACACGTACGAGGTGCTACCTGGTGTTTATGATAACCGAGTCAGCACGGGCTGCCTCTCCTGTTGGGTCAGCGGTCGATTTTCCTGCCCAGTTGGAGAGGTACAGAGGGTGGGTATGTCGTCATTGGGAGCTCCAATGTTAGGCGGGAGATGTAGCACCCCAGGGAGACAGCAGGCAAGGCGGGATAGAATTCCAGTGTGCATTCGGTATATTTGCCGGGAGGTCTCATCAGTGATGTGGAGGAGGCCCCGACGGCGGCTATCGAGCTCACTGGGTACAACTAGCTGCATGTAGTGGCACGTGTTGGCACGAATGACGCCTGCCGCTTGGATTCTGAGGCCGTCCTCGGCTCCTTTCGGTGGCTGGCTGATTTGGTGAAGGTAACTAGCAACGCACGCGGACTGCAGCCTAAGCTGTCATTTGTAGCATCGTACCCACGGTTGATCGCACTCCTCTGGTTTGAGGCAGAGTGGAAGGTTTAAAACAGAGGCTCAGACGACTCTAAGACAGTATCGGATGCGGATTTCTTGCCCTCCGCTTTCGGGTGCAGAATTGTAGGGTTCCCCTTAATACGTCAGGCGTGCACTACACACAAGAAGCGGCTTCTAGGGTAGCGGAGTACGTGTGGCGTGCACATGGGGCTTTTTTAGGTTAGAGAACTCCTCACTTGGGATTAAAGACGATTCGCCTGTTAAATCAGCCACAGCGACCTTAGAGAATCTTGGTCCTCGCAGATCAGAGATAGAAAACATTACTATGATTTTAGTAAACTGCAGGAGCATCCAAGGAATTAATGTCGCTTACTGAAGGTTATAATGCAGAAATAGTATTGGGAACAGAAAGATGGTTGAAACCAGACGTCAGTGACAACGAAATCCTAAGTTCAGATTGGAATGTTTATTGTAAGGATAGGTTAGTCGCTGTGTTTATTGCAGTAAAAAAATTCGATAAAATCTAGCGAGGTTATCACGGATTCCAATTGTGAATTAATCTGGGTGAAATTCAGTATCAAAGAACGGTCAAAAATGGTGATCGGATGCTTTTATAGACCACCTGGGTCAGGATCTGTAGTAGTAGAGCGCTTCAGGCTGAACTTGCAGAATATCATTTGTAATTTTCCTGATCATGCCGTTGTAATAGGGGGTGACTTCAACTTGCTAGGTATAGACTAGGAGTGCTATGCCATCAAGACTGGTGCCAGAGACAGTGAATCGTGTGGCATTGTTCTGGATGTCTTGTACGAAAATTTGCTTTGAGCAGATAGTTAGAGAACTGACTCGACAGGGTAACGTCTTAGACCTCCTGGCAACAAACAGACCTGAATTTATCAGTTAACGTAGAGGAATGTATCAGAGATCATAAGACTGTGACAGCATCTATGACGACGGGTCTTACAAGGAATGTTAAGAAAGGTAGGAAGATATATTTGCCCAGCAAGGGTGACAGGACACAAATTTCAGAATACCTCAGCAGTCAGCATCAAATATTCGGTGATGAGAACGAAGAAGTGGAGAGCAAATGGAAAAAATTCATAGGCATCGTTCAATATGCCCTAGACAAGTATGTTCCGAGTAAGGTCTCAAGGGCTGGGAAAGATTCACTTTGGTTTAATAGCCGTGTTAGAAAAGCGCTACGTAAACAAAGAGCACTTCATCTCAGATTCAAGAGAAGTAAAAACCTAGCTGAGAAACAAAAGCTGCACGAAGCGAAAATGAGCGCAAGGAGAGCAATGAGAGCAGCGTTCAATGATTTTGTAGTAGTAGTAGTAGTTTTATTCATCCGTAGATCTCTTTTTACAAGGATATAGGACATGTCAAAGTATTTACAAGTTTAGACCAATTTAAAATAAACTAATTCGTACACACATACATTTACAGACTTCTACTTAGAGACAATCATTAGATTTACTCCTGGTATACAATACTTTTTTTACAAATAACTTATTAAATAATGTAATGCCACACTGCTCACTCATATCTCACTATCAATCACTGCACACACTATACGCACATTGTTTCGTAACACCACACACACACACACACACACACACACACACACACACACACACACACACACTGGTGATCTCTGGGCCATTTTCTGTACCGCAACTTCCCATTTGCTATCCTGAGAAACTGAGTCAGAATCCTTCTATAATGAATGAGATGTTGATCTCAGAAAGAGGAAGAGGTGTTAGTATTGTGCTACGCATAACTTGGGGGTAAGTTTTTCTAGAAAAGGGAAAAAGAAGGAAAAAACAAATTGAAGGTGTTATGTGGATTGTTGGATGTTTTATAATCATTATTATCATTTATTTGTATAACATTGTTTTACCAAACCCCTACTCTTTTTTATCTAAGTATTCCTTCAGTGTATAAAATGTATTGCATAACAGGTACTTTCCGCTGTCTTTTTAAATAAGTGTATTTTTGCTATTTCTGTAATGTCTTTTGGTAATTTATTGTACAGTTTTATTCCTTGGTAGAAAATGCTATATTGAGTTTTATGTTTATTTTTTCTTGGTAAGTGTAAGTTGAGTCTAGCTCTTGTTTCATGGCCATGGACAGAGCTGTTTGTGCAGTAATTACCATCATTACTTTTGATGTGTACAACTGACTGATAAATGTATTCACACGGAATAGTTAAAATTCCTAATGTTTTGAACAGATCTTTATAACGAGCTCGGCTAGTATTTTTGGTTATTATTCTAATGGCTCTTTTCTGGAGTTTGAAAATTGTGTTCGTATTTTGTGCATTTATTCTCCAAAAAAGAATGCCATAGCTAAGAACTGAGTGTATATATGAATAGTATGTAACTAAAAGATGCTGCATGTTTCACACTGATGATAGGATTCTTAGGGCATAACTTGCTGATGACATTCTGTTTACAGGTACCTTTGTGTGTTCACACCACTTCAACTGAGAATCAGTATTAAAAGTAAGAACCCTAAGAGATTTTGGTCGTATGTAAAATCAGTAAGTGAGTCAAAATCATCTATTCATTCTCTCAGCGACCACACCGGCACCGAAACGGAAGATAACAGAGAGAAGGCCGAAATAATGAATTCGGTCTTCGAAGTTGTTTCGTCGCGGAAGATCGTAACACTGTCCCTCCTTCCAATCGTCGTACGGACATCGAAATGGCAGATATTGAGATAACCAATCGCGGAACTGAAAAGCAGCTACAATCGCTTAGTACAGAAAGGCTTCAGGACCAGATGAGATACCTATAAGATTCTATAAGGATTGCGCGAAAGAACTTGCTCTCCTTCTAGCAGTAATTTATCGCAGGTCACTTGAGCAGCGAAAGGTACCCAACGACTGGAAAAAAGCGTAGGTCATTCCCGTTTTTAAGAAAGGCCGTAAGACAGATCCACACAATTATAGACCTATATTGTTGACGTCAGTTTGTTGTAGAATTATAGAACATGTTTTATGCTCAAGAATTATGACGTTTTTTTGGAAAACGAACATCTCCTCTATAAAAATAAACATGGATTGCGAAAACAGAGATCCTGCCAAACTCAGCTCGCTCTGTTCCTCCATGAGATCCACAGCGCAGTGGTCAACGGCGCTCACGCTGATGCCGTGTTCCTTGATTTCAGTAACGGCATTTGACACCGTCCCGCATTGTCGTTTAGCGAAAAAAGAAATTCGAGCATACGGAGTATCGTAGCAGACCTGCAATTGGATTCAAGACATTCTTGCAGATAGAATTCAACACGTCGCTCTTAACGGAACTAAATCGACAGATGTAAAGATAATATCCGGAGTACCACAGGAAAGTGTGATAGGAAAGTTGCTCTTTATAATATATTTAAATGATCTAGTAGAAAGCGTCGGACGCTCTTTAAGGCTATTCGCAGATGATGCAGTTGTCTATAACGAAGTAGAAACGCCAGAAGGTAGTAAGAATTTGCAGAAAGACCTGCAGAGAATTGATGAATGGTGCAGGTTCTGGCAGTTGACCCTGAACGTAAATAAATGTAACATATTACGCATACATAAGAAACGAAATCCACTACTGTAGAGCTACACTAGTGATGACAAACAGCAAGAGACAGAGTCTGCCGTAAAATATCTAGGCGTTACTGTCCAGAGCGGTCTAACGTGGTATGACCATATAAAACAGATAGTGTGAAACTGCAGACACCAGACTCAGATTCAACGGAAGAGTCTTGAGGAAGTGTAACACCCTCAACGAAAGAAGTGGCTTATAAGGCGCTTGTTCGCCCGATTCTTGAGTATTGTTCATCCATCTCGGATTCCTATCAGATAGGGCTGATAGAGGAGATAGAGAAGATCCAACGAAGAGCGGCGCGTTTCGTCACGGCATCGTTTCGCTGGCGAGAGAGCGTTGCGGAGATGCTAAACAAACTTCACTGGCAGACGTTACAAGAGATGTGTTGTGCATCACGAAGAGATTTACTAATGAAATTGCGGGACAGCACTTTTCAGGATTAGTCGGACAACATATTACTCCACCCCCACCCCCCCTCCCGTATTGACCACGAGGAGAAAATTCGAGAAATTAGAGCCAATACAGAGGCTTACCGACAATCATTCTTCCCACGCACTATTCTCGAGTGGAACAGGGCTGAAGGGCTCAGATAGTGGCACCAAAAGTACCCTCCGCTACACACCATTAGGTGGCTTGCGGAATATGATGTAGATGTAGATGTTTTCTGGAAGGTGTTCACACGAGCAAACATAAACTGGAGCCATTGAGTGTGATTCATCCACCCCTGCCCAAGGGTTTTATGCAACCTACAGCACCTTCAAATATCAAAAACAAGATTTTCATATTCTCTCCTCACTATGCGCAAACTTTTAGTCCTATAGAAAAAATGAACAGGACCTGTTTGTAGGAAATTTAATGTAGTTAAATTTTGTAGTTGGATACGTTTGCGCTAGAGTCCCTAGTTTTCGAATTACTCAAGAAAAACGCGCAAAAATGTCCTGCAAACGCATTATTCTTATATAATTAGGAAACTGTGGCCTTCAGCGAAAACGTATGCCAGTATAAAATTTAACTACATTAAATGTCCTAGAAATAGGCCCCACTGATTTTTTTTCTGTAGGACTAAATAGTTTGTCTGCAGCAAGTGAGAGAATATGAAAATCTTGCGTGTGGGTTTTGAAGACATTGTGGGTTGCATAAAACCTGTCAGTACGGGCAGCTGAATCACCATGTATCTACCATGTCTCAAGCCATAACATACGTCGCTAGTGAATATGGCAATGAATTAATTATGGGCTGTAGTTGCGAACTTGTCTGAAAAATAGGGACGTCAAATTTACCCTGTCTGCTCTAATTTCAGAGTTTATAGTTCTGTATAACCTCCTCCTCATGACGAAGTTAACGGACTGTTCATAGGTCTTAACTGATTATGTCATTAGGCGTACATTGATGAACCAAAACACTATGATTACATGCTTAATAGCATATGCACTTACCTTAGAGATGCAATGCAACAGTGATTCTGCGTGATAGAGATTCGACAAGTCCTTGGTAGATTTCCGAACTTCTGTGGCACCAGATGTCTACAAACAGGTTATGTAATTTGCATCAATCTTGAGGCGATGGTTTGTGGAGGCAGAGCTGGCACCCGATAGCATTCCATATATGGCCCATTGGATTAAAATCAGGAAAATGTGGTGGCCAAGATATCAAAATGTGTTCACCACCACGCTACTTATACCTCATAATTGCAAGGTTCTGGTCTTGTGTGCCGGCCGAAGTGACAAAGCGATTCTAGGCGCTACAGTCTGGAACCGCGCGATAGCAACGGTCGCAGGTTCGAATCCTGCCTGGGGCATGGACGTGTGTGATGTCCTTAGGTTAGTTAGGTTTAAGTAGTTCTAAGTTATAGAGGACTGATGACCTCAGATGTTAAGTCCCATAGTGGTCAGAGCCATTTGAACCATTTGGCCTTGTGGTACAGGCAATAATCATCATCCAAGATGCCATCGCTGCCGGGAAAGACATCAAACTGAAGGCATTCATGTGATCTGCAACACAAAAGTGTCCCACTGATCTGCGGCAGTGGCGCGAGCTGTGTTTCGAGCAGCCGTTCTCCAGACACGACGATCAACGTTCGGTTACAAAAAACGTGATCCGTGTGATCAGGCGGTACTTTTGCATAATCTGCGGTCCAGTCTCGATTATCCCATGCCTACTGCAATTGTAATTGAAGTCGTCTGCTGTAGAGCCCCGTGATCAACAATGTGTGCATTATGGTGTGCTCTGAAACATTTGTGTCTGCACCACACATCTGCCACAGATGGACAAGCCTCTGATCTGTGATATGTGGGCGTCCAACACCTTGTCACCTACTTGCGGCTTGTTCGATCACATCCCTTAGATGATCACGACACTAGAACGTGTACAGCCTACTAGCTATGCAGTTTCCTAGATGCTCTTGCCCAGGCCCAAGCCATAGCAATCTGCTCTTGGCCAAAGTCATTTGTTGTTGTTGATGTGTTCTTCAGTCCAAAGACTGATTTCATGAAGCTACTCTACCCTGTCCAATCCTATTCATCTCTGCGTAACTACTGCAATCTACTTCCCTTTGAATCTGCTTACTGTGTTAATCCCTTCGTCTCTCTCTACATTTTTTACCTCACATACTCCCATTACCAAATAGACTATTCCCTGATACCTCAGGATGAGTCCTGTCAACCAATCACTTGTTTTAGCCAAACTGTGCCATATATTTCTTTTTTCTTCAATTTGATTTATTATATCTTCATTAGATGTACCCAACGAATCATCAGCATTATTCAGTAGCACAACATTTCAAAAGCTTCTTTTCTTGTGTAAACTGCTTGCCAGCCACGACTCACATACAAGGCGACTCTCCAAACAAATACTCTAAAAAACGATTGCTAGCCATATTGGCTAATTTCACAGGCCACAATAGCCAATAATCCAATCTGTTGTCCGTGCTACTACTGCAAAGGCTGGTGCTTCTCTTCAGGAACAAACTGTTTGGTCTCTTCACAGATACCTCTCCACTGTAGTTGCACATACGGTACGGCTGTCTGTGTCAGTGAGACACGCTAGCCAATCCACATCGGTAAGGTCCTTGACTATGGGGGAAGCAGGGGGAAATTGTTTTTGTCAGTATATTTCCCTATTTGTGGCCCCTAAAGTCTCTAGAAAGTCACTTATGTCAATGGATTTTCGTATTTACAGCCCATATCGTCGCAAGAATGATTCGCCATTCATCCCTGCTCCACTAATACGCTTTTCTTGCCGCATCGTATGACTGCAGCGCCACCGAGCGGCATTCAGTCTCGCATTGGAGAGTAATCATAATGTTGTAATTATTCAGTGTATTGTTTAACAGTACAAGCGAATGAGCAAAATCTGGTTCGCTGCTTTACTACTTGACATCCTACAACAATTCGAGGCGCATTACATACCTGCCTCATACTTTGCCTGAATATACTCATTTACTTGACTACAAGGAAAGACAGCAGAGCCCACATCAGATGCTCTCAAATTGTCTCAAAGTTGATACAATTGAAAAAAAAAAAAACTATTTACAACTAAGGACCTGTCATCCGTGGCCTTGAGCTACATGGATAAATTGATATTCAGATATAATTACAGAACTGTCTTCACGTATTTAGACACCATGAATAATTGTCGGTTGTCCATATTGTTGTTTGTTACATAGTGCTACTAAACATCTTGGACGTCTATATGTGTCACTATGTTTCATACTTCCTGTGTATGTGCCGTAACCTCTCTTCTTATTCTCAGATCCCTAGGTGAGATACACGATGCAGGCAGCTGAACAGTCTTCTTGTATTATCAGTCCTGCTAACTTATTCAGCGAGAACTTCATCGCCGTTCTTCCATAGATTGCCATCTAAATTATCTGAGCATCTGTGTTATGGTTATAACTGTAAAGATCTGTTGCGTTCTTTATAACATTGCTTTCTAATCTTCCAGACGCTTGTTAATGGTGTTATCTTGCAGTGATGCATATTCAGTCCTTTAAGTGTCACTGGTAAATACAGATACCACTGGTTTAAATGCTGTTTATTTACTAAAAACAATCAATTGTACTGGTGTTAATATGTTCACAATAGTTTCTCTGAAAACTATGAATACCATTTTTATGTCAGTAGGCTTGAGATATCAACAAACAAATGAGTAATGATATCTGTGTTTACAGATGGCCTTTCAGGCTCATGTCCTCAGTGCCAGTTTTGTGTCCAGCTAACATTTGTCACCTATGGATTTGCTTTTCTGATATAAATTAGTGCAAGTTCAATTCACAGTAACATTTTCTACGTCATGAAGTGTAGTTGTCTGTGCACTTATGTGTTGCGGGTTTCCTTGCATATTGTACATGTAAGCCAATGGATTGTTGTGAATTCAGTTCCTAGTTGCATTCAGTTTTATTGATTATATGCTGTAAAATGTTTCTTATAAAGAAGTATGAACATTTCAGATGATATTCTTTCAGAAATTGTCTCGAAAATGTTATCCACTGAGATAGTATAATTTATTTCCATTGACAGTGCCTTTCTAGGATGATTATCAAAACATGCAAAATGACGAAAAGAGTTTATGCTCACACTTAAACGTTATAACAGTAAGGGAAATCGCGGGGGGGGGGGGGGGGGAGGGAGGAGGGAGGAGGGATGGGTAGTTTTTTTTCCTATTGTCTACCCCTGGTAATCGTTTCCTCTGCACACCAGGTAGGCTGTGCTGGTAGCCGCCTCGTCAGGAGGACGTGCGTATCGACTCTCATCAAAACAGAAATGTTGTCCTTATAGGGCCTTGTATATTTACCACAGAGTTACACGTCGCCTCCACTGCTTCTGGGGGCACCAACGTTGCCGAGAGCACTGTCAGCACGACACTATTTTGCTATGTCAGGTCACCTGCCCTCACAGTGTCACATAGGTATCCATCAGTGCTTGACTATTTAGGCCATCTCTGGACCGTGCAGAGTCAGTTACGCCCTACCCCAAAGTCGGCAGTATCAACAGTTCCATCTGGCCGCTTCAGCATTTCAGTTCCAGCGCTACCAGTTGGCAATACCAGCAGTTTCGCCTCAGCGCTCCATGCTGGCAGGCCCAGCCCCTTTCGTCCTGGTCTTCACCAGCAGCACGTCAGCCATCACACAATGGACCAGCAACATCTCAGGTCTTAACGGCACTGCGTATCATGACAGCAGGTCTCGTCATGTAGGCACATCCCAGATGACATCATAGAAGGGACTTTTCTGTTTTGTGTACTTGTGTGGATATTCATCCAAGGACATTATAAATGAGTTTTGATTTTGCCAGTAAACAGTTTTTTTTTTTTGAACTGTCTTCGATCACTTCTCTGTTCAAGGATACTTCACCCCCATGAACAATGAATTTATCTGAAGAATTTCCTCCCATTATAATGTCCTCAGGTGTGATGGTAATTAGAACGACACAAACAGTGAAACATTCACTACTGAAATATGTCCCTTTCAAGAATAATTTTTTATTACATAACTAGTAATAATGCAGTGATCTTTATGAATATCAGTTACTTTTTAAAATATCAGCAACAGTCAATTGGAAAAGTTGAAATCGCTCTGGTAACATCGTACAGAGTGGTAGTTGAGATTATATGTTTGGAAACTCCACCCTGAGCGTCGATGGAAATTGTAAATGATTGTTGTCAGTATGTCTATCGAAACAGGAGAGTGAACACTGTAGATGGACGCAATTAAATACACAAAAGTGGATTAATTACCCAGTTCTTTAAATGTGATAATGTTAATGCTTATACTAATATATCATCAGTAGAGCTGGTGATATTACAAGATTCGGTTAGTGAAAATGTGTAGGAAAACCTAAGTAAAATATATAGAACTGATGAAGCGATTTTGGACATGGGGTATTTTCCTCTTAATGAAGATAGAAATAAAGTTCTAAGCCATGATGAAGGTGAACCTACATCATCAATGAGTGACAGTGTGAAGGGAAATAACTTTTCAACCTCCTGTGTTGTTGTGGAGTGCTCGCATTAAATATTCTCAGCAAGTGTGTAAAACAATACTGCCAACTGAGCAGTGTTGCTGCATGGCAGTACTGGTAACAGCCAGTGATGGCCAGGGTGGTGCTATCACTGCTAGAGTCTACACATCGATAAAATGAAACATTGCACCGTAGTCTGGTTAAAATTACTTGATAGTTGACGTCTGTCACTTGCCACTGCAGTGTTGCCACATCGGCTCGGTTATAAGTGACGCACAAACATGACGGGTCACTTCACAAGTGCTGTTAGTGTGTAACGTCGAGCAATGTTGCCAAAGTGGCATTCGCAATGTATGACGGAAATGCGAAATGCTCTGTCGACAGACTGAAATGTGCCAGATGAAGCATATTGTACCCTTGAATGTAAATTCATGTCCTAACCTAACCACAACCTCATGCTGTGCAATGTATCCGAGAGAAAACGGCGGTCAGCAATCTGTGGCAGAATTAAAATGGCGATCGCTTTGTTCACAGTGATTAAAGCTAACCTCTACGAGCAATCTCAAGCCAGAAAAATTACAGTTTCAGCGCTGAAAAACGAAATTGATTTTCTTGCTATCATTCATTGGTTACCTGAAACTGTCTGTACACTGACTACATGAAAGCAGCTTTACCAAAAGATGACCAGTCCTGCTTGGCACTTGGTTGTAGATTACAGGCGATACTGGCAGACTGTCAAAAGCTTTCTTTAAGTAAAGCTTTTGACTGTGTTGACTGGAATACTGACTTGGAGATTCTGAGGGTAGCAGGACTAAAATACACCAAGCAAAAGGCTATTTACAACTTGTACAGAAACCAGACAGCAATTATAAGAGTCGATGGACATGAAAGGGAAGCAGTGGTTGAGAAGGGAGTGAGACAGGGTTGTAGTCTATCCCTGATGTTATTCAATCTGTAAATCGAACAAGCAGTAAAGGAAAAAAAGAAAAATCTAGAGTAGGAATTAAAGTTAGGGAGAAGAAATGAAAACTTAGAGGTTTGCTGAGATCATTGTAATTCTGTCAGAGACAGCAAAGGACTTGGAAGAGTAGTTGAATGGGATGGACAGGGCCTTAAAAGGAGGGTATAAGATGAACATCAACAAAAGCAAAAGAAGGATAATGGAATGTAGTCGAATTAAATCAGGTGATGCTAAGGGAATTCCATTAGGAAACGAGACTCTTTAAGCAGTAGATGAATTCTGCTATTTGGGGAGCATAATAACTGATGATAGCAGAAGTAGAGAGGATATAAAATGTAGACTAGCATTGGCAGGAAAAGCGTTTCCGAAGAAGAGAAATTTGTTAACATCAAGTTTAGATTTAAACGTCAGGCAGTCTTTTCTGGAGTATTAGTATGGAGTGCAGCCATATATGGAAGAGATACATGGACTAAACAGTTAAGACAATAAGAGAATAGAAGCTTTTGAAATATGGAGCTACAGAAGAATGCTGAAGATTAGATGGGTAGATCATTTAACGAATGAGGAAATACTTAATAGAATTGGGAAGCAAATAAATATGTGGCACAACTCAACTAGAAGAAGGGATCTGGGGGTAGTACATATTCTGAGACATCAAGGGATCACCAGTTTAATACTGGAGGGAATCATGGGGGGGGGGGGGAGGGGGGCGGTAAAAATCGTGGAGGGAGACCAAGAGATGAATGCAGCAAGCAGATTCAGGAGGATGTAGGTTGCAGTAGTTACTCGGAGATGACGCTTGCACACGATAGCGTAGTATGGAGAGCTGCATCAAACCAGTCTTCGGTCTGAAGACAACAACACTGGCAGATTCCAAATAAAAAATAGTATGAACAGTGATAGCGAAGTAGAAACAATGTAAAGAATATTGATCGGAAACAACTGCGACATGCTGAACAGTAGACGAGAATGTTCTTCGTTTTCTCCAACTTAACAGATCTGCACAAGCCTTTCGACAACTGGTTAATGCACTTAATATGGGGTGTGACCACCTCCGTCAGAAACAGAGGCCTGACAACGACGGAGTATGCTGTCAATAACGTCATCAGTGTCGAGGCAATAACGCCCATTCCTCCTATGGAGCTGCTCGCAAGTCTTGGTTAGTGATTTGTGGACGTTGACGTGATACAACCTGTCTCCCTAGAGCGTCCCAGACATATTCCATTGCCGGCCGGAGTGGCCGAGCGGTTCTAGGTGCTACAGTCCGGAACCGCGCGACCGCTACGGTTGGAGGTTCGAATCCTGCCTCGGACATGGATGTGTGTTATGTCCTTAGGTTAGTTAGGTAGTTCTAAGTTCTAGGGGACTGATTACCTCTTGAATTTAAGTCCCATAGTGATCAGAGCCATTTGAATCATTTTTGAACATGTTCCATTGGATTCAAACAGGGAGAGCGTTCGGGCCACGCCATGCGTGCAGTATCATCCGTTTCCAAGAAAACATCGACCACTCGTGCTCTATGAGCTCGAGCATTATCGTCCATCAATACAGTCTGGGCGCACAGCACCTCGCAACAAGAGTGCATGAAGTCCCAAGACCTCTTCACGGTAACTGACAGCAGTTAACCCTTTCCGATTCACCTTTACAATTTCATGAAGAGGTTCCATAGGCTCTCCGACCTATGACGTTGCCAAACACCTGGCATCGTTGTTGAGGCCTCTTGTGGGAAAATGTGCTTACCACATAAGGAACTCTGCTGATTTCATTAGTAAACCGAAATCATTCAAAAAGGAATCCTTCTGAAATATTAGTTAGTTTCGATGTGATGTCTTTATTCACAAATGTTCCCCTTCCAGAATATCTACAACTTATTGAAAGACGTTTTGACAAAGAGATTTCAGCTTTATTCAAACATGTTCTGACCCTTACATACTTCTTTTTTAACAACGAATTTTTTGAACAGACGGACGGAGTCGCCATGGGTAGTCTCTTATCCCCTCTGGTGGCCAATCTATTTATGGAAGACTTCGAGGAGAAGGCGCTTGTATCTGCTGACCTGAAACCCACGGTATTCTGGAGGTATGTTGATGATACCTTTGCAGTTTGGCCCCATGGTGAAGATAACTTGCAAGACTTCTTAAGACATCTGAACTCCCTCCACGATCAAATAAAGTTCACAATGGAAATTGAAAAGGAGCGATGACTTCCATTCTTGGATGTTCTGGTTCGGCGCAAAGAGGATGGCACTTTGGGACATGAAGTGTATCGGAAGCCGACGCACACGGATTTGTATTTACGTGCAAATAGCTGTCACCATCCTGCCCAGACGATGAGTGTTCTCCGAACTATGACCCATAGAGCGTATCTTATTTCTGACGAAAGCAGTCTGCAAGATGAACTTTCCCGCTTACAAAGAGTTTTTGAAGACAAGGAGTACTACCCACAGCAAATACAGAAGGCACTGAAAATGGAACCGAAAGAGGCCACAAAGAAAGCAGAAGAAGACGAAGAAACCGTTAAATCGATGGCCTTCCTGCCATATGTGGGTAACCTCTCATCAAAAATAGGACAGATTCTCAGCAGACACAAAGTAAAAGTGATTTTTCGTCCTCCACCCAAGACAGCTGCACTCGTGGGTCCCGTCAAAGATGATTTGCTGCTCCGAAAACCTGGAGTTTACAAAATTCCATGTGAATGTGGCCTCCCTTACATTGGACAAACAACTCGTACTGTCCAAGAAAGATGTACAGAACACTGGAGGTACACACGACCTTTACAACCTAACAAGTCGACAGTGGCAGAGCATTGTATTGACACTGGTCACAGTATGTTGTATGAAAACGTCGAAATTCTGGCAACCACATCATCTTTTATTGGGACTCGATAATGAAGGAGGCAATTGAGATTCGATTGACGTCGAATTTAATTATTAGAGATAGTGGTTTCAACCTTGATAAATCATGGAATCCGGCACTTGGGGTGAAATAAACTCACAAAGACGTCCTCACAGTGCAGCTCACAATGATATATAGATATGCCAACACAGATCGACTGCGGAGTCATAGATATAACTCGCGCATTGTGCACGTCTCTGCCGCCGACCAACGTCTCTGGCGCATTGCATCTGTGGCCGCATGCCAAAGACCTTGTAAAAAATAACTAGACTCACTGATGGCGCTTCAGTAGCGGGATAATTTGAACCTTCGGCTGGACGCCGTTATAGTGGTTGTAGTCTGATGTGTTGTGCAGTATTTTTGTTTATGAAGACCCTGATTCAACGTTGTATATTTGTTGGGCGTACATACAGCATTTGTTACTCGTAATTCTACTGTCTGTATGTTCCAATCAAAAGAAGTACAATGGTGAAGAGTTGTGCAGCGATTAATTGTACAAATAAATTCGAGAAAGGAACGAATATCACATTGCACAGGTATGTGAATATTTTAAGTTGTTTTGTATGTCAGTGCACTTGCTCAATATATGTTTTTGTAACACGGTATTAGCATAATGTCTGTGCATCTATTTGCAGGTTTCCTTTCTCAAAACCACAGCTGTTACAAAAATGGTTACACGCTGTCAGGAGGCAAGATTTCCGACCGACAGAATACAATTTTATATGTTCTGATCATTTTGAAGAAAGTTGGCTGATCGGTAGTGTTTTCATGGTCTAGGTTAGGTTGAAACTTGATAATTTGGTCGTGAGTTGCCAAAACACTATGCCATATATAACGCACTTCTCGTCATAAAATCTAAAGCAAGGTAGAATCAGAAAATATCTATTAATATAGTGGGCAAATCTTCGAGTATTTTGATACATTTTGCGTACATCTATCGTAAATGAACTACGAAAAATGCTAGGGGTCCAGTACATAACTTTTAGCGATGGCAGATTCCATGTAGTACGTAAGATAAATTCATGAACAGTGTTTGCTGTTTGTTCTTAAATTAAAAAGTATATTGTAGTAACGTATTTAAATGAGGCATTATGTTTGTGACTCAACTCAAGGGAAGGCATTTTATAACCAAAAGCGATGTATAAACATTCGAATTCCGCGCGTCAGTTTACCACTCTAATGGCCGCCGGCCAGCTATTCAATTTGTCCGCTGTTCACAGTCGAAGACTAGTTGCGGTTGTGGGGGCCTGCCGCATGCATAGAGTAAATATCTCTGGAGTGAGCATACACATGCGGAGAACAGATTTTGTGTTGTCAACATACATTGCCGGCCTGGTCATTGTCCGTATAGCGCCCTGTATATTTAGAATGTCACTACATCCCTAGTACAGACGGATTCTTTTCGTACGTGTCGTAGATTATTTATATATGTTGTGCAGACATTTTAACAGTATCCATTTGATACCGGGAATAAACCAGCTACCGAACTTTTAAGGGCAAGTGATATTACATCCTGCTTCTTTGCGATAGGTGTCACAGTTCAGATGCACTCGATTTTTGGTAGTTTTCGGTATGATACGGCACTTAATAGTATTACAGAGCCTGACGTACATTTTTGCAGTGATAGTCTTGCAAAACGGCTTGACAGTACGCTAGTACTTTTGCAAGTGTCCGAAAAACACCGAATTTGCCACGCATTAGCGATTATATCCCTGCTAATTCGTCCTTTCTTTCTGATATTTCTGCGTATTTATTTTCTCGTTTTTGCGACGTAAAGCAGAATTTTTCTTACTGGTGACACTTTGAAGTATTTATTTAAAGCATTTTACGTACTTGCTCCCAGTTTATTAAATAAATAGTAGACCGAGTAATCTATATACATAATCGACAAGTCACTGATAAATGCGTGGAGGATAGTATTTGCTGAAACAACTAACCATTCCCTTTCCTGTCCCACTAGCAAATTTACGAGAGGAAGCGATTGTTTGTAAGCTTTTGTACGAGCCGCAATATCTATTATAAAGTCATAAAATCGTAGAAAAATAGGTCTACAGAATCTAGCCTTAATTATAATGAGTCTCGAAATTCTTGAACATATACAGTGTCTCTTACTAATATGATAACAATAATTAGAGCTACATGGTATGCACCCATGAAAAGTTATATCCCTCCTTTCACATATTTTACTTTGCATGCGTCGCAACAACAGCAATTCACCATCGCTATTACATTATCAACAAACGGTGAAATTCAACAAAAACTCTTGATATTATAAACTTCAAACGGTGCAGAAAGCACACACGCACAGCAAAGTCCCGAAAACACGTGACAATCCTGGTTTAATGTTGACGATATGCGCAGAACGCAATGCTCACTCCAGAGATATTTACTCTGTGGCGGCATGCGCAGTTGCGCGGTACACGAGTAGAAAGGGACGAAGTGAGCACTGCAGCGGCAGTCTTGCGGCTCACTATGAAGATGGCTGAACGTTATACAGCCGAAATATTAGAAGAAGGAGGAGGAGGAGGAGAATTCTTGCAGCTGCACACCCGAAACTTAATGGAACAGTCTTTGCGCCGCCAAAACCTGAAGATTCACATCATGAAGAGGTGTTCGAATGGTCAACATAATCCTTGCCCATACGATTAGTAATCCTCCTCGATATCGGTCCCTTTCCGCAATTTCCGGGTCTCGAAATCGTGTTCCACATTCCCTTCAGATGCGAATCCGTCGAGAATCAGTATCTAGACAAAATCGGGGCTTATCTGTGGAAAGAAGATTGGTCCATTCTTCGACTGTACAGGTGGCATGTCTAAGACACCACTCTAGACGGTTCCCTTCAGTGAAGATGGTGGTGGTGGTGGTGGTGGTGGTGGTGGTGGTTAGTGTTTAACGTCCCGTCGACAACGAGGTCATTAGAGACGGAGCGCAAGCTCGGGTTAGGGAAGGAGTGGGAAGGAAATCGGCCGTGCCCTTTCAAAGGAACCATCCCGGCATTTGCCTGAAACGATTTAGGGAAATCACGGAAAACCTAAATCAGGATGGCCGGAGACGGGATTGAACCGTCGTCCTCCCGAATGCGAGTCCAGTGTGCTAACCACTGCGCCACCTCGCCCGGTTTCAGTGAAGACGCGTCAGGGAGAGACATACAGCAGGTCTTCGATAATATAGGCCACTCTGCCGAAGCCTTCTCTACACAAATTTCCTCGATACAAATCCAGTGGATGCTGCAAGGTCCAATGCCAGTTGCTACACAGTACTAAGGCCGTACCGTCGTGCCCTTACAGCTAAGTAACGGTCCTCTCTTTCTGATGTCGCACGTGGTCGGCCCCGCCCTGGTCTTCTGAATACAGTTTCGGTCTCCATTAAATGTCGCCACAACAGAGGAAGGGGAAACAACGGCTTGTTGGTTTAATTATGGACACCAGTGTAACAACAAAAAAAGCTCATTTGAGAAATGATTATATATATATTACCACACTTTCACATTTCAATCTCTTGTTCAGAAACCTGCAAGAAATTGTCCACAGAGTTATTTCTTAGATGACAACTGTAGAAGTCACTTTACATTTCCACTTTTTCTTGCGTTCGGTTTCATGTCAAAATACTATCGTAAGCTTTACACATTGGAATCTTGGGAAAATTTGCGTATGCGAGCTAATATTTAGGATGACGAGTTACTTCCTCGTATTTGTCAAATAAGTATGCCAGGTACTGAAAGTTGTCCGTTAAGTCCAAAAATTATATAATTGTGTGTGTGATGATCAACGTCGTTGCGTGTCGCTTTCCTTTGGGTAACGGTTTCCATTCGGGTATCTTGGCGCTAGAAACCTGTAATTACGTTTGTCCGTTCTGCCACGAGTTTCGAATCCAAGATCTTCCATACAAAAGTTAATACGGTAACCACTACACTACGACATCACTGTACTTCCAGCTGTTACATTTATGACTCAAATTGCAGTAGCAACGATGAACTGCAGCATTAAAAATTTGGCGTCAGGTAATGTGTGAAGCTTTTCTATTGCAAGCCGATCTCCGTGACTATAATAACTGTATGTGGCGCTGAATGGCGTCTTGTGCGGATGGAACTAGTTTGGTTATTGCTGTGTATGAAACGTGTGTATATCGTTAATATCGCGCGCGCGCGTGTGTGTGTTTTGTTGTATGGTTATCATTTGTGGTGAAATATGAAATTAAAGGGGCAGATGCAGGACTCGGGATCCAGACACAACAAGAAAGAAAGCCGGATCGTTGTGGCAGTTTGGCAACGGCGAACGGTTCGAGCGTAACGTTGAGCACTCTGATTGGAGGAAACCAGCTCCGGCTTGTGAAGTGTCAACTAGAGAGTACTCCCAAAGTAAGGTCTCCTATTTTTTTTGTATGTACATTGACCTGTTTTTTTTCTACAATGGTTTACAGCAGTTTACAGCTTGAACATTTAGCTATTTTTCGACATAATCACCTATTCTGTCGATGCATTTTTGTAGACTCTGTGGCAGTTTTTGTATGCCCATGTCATACCTGCTCGCCGCCATGCTGTTCAGAAAGTTATGAACCTCTTCTTTCACCCCGTCGTAGGAGCTGAATCGCTGGGACCACAATTAAAGCTGACAGGTACTGTGAGACTCTGAAAAAACTCAAACGGGCAATTCAGAACCGGAGAAGAGGAATGTTGAGCAAGGGCGTACACATTCTCCATGATAACGCTCGCCCACATATCGCTCGGCAAACTGTTACTCTCCTCCAACAATTTCAGTGGAACATAGTCACAGACTCACCCTATAGTCCTGACTTGGAGCCCAGTGACTATCACCTGTTCCCTAGGTTAAAAGAACATTTGGAGGAAAGCGATTCAGCTCCCACGACGAGGTGAAGGACAGGTTCATAACTTTGTTAACAGCATGGCGGCGAGCTGGTATGACATGGGCATACAAAAACTGCCACAGCATCTACAAAAATGCATCGACGGAAATTGTGATTATGTCAAAAAAATAGATAAATGTTCAAGCTGTAAACTGAGGTAAACCATTGTAGAAATAAACAGGTCTGTGTACTTATAAAAAAATAGGAGACCTTACTTTTGAGATTTTAATCAGCCTATAGACTAATTTGGGACCGCTCTGTCGAATGGGAATGTAAAGTTCCGCTTTAAAAATTGTTTTGCTCATGATGGGAATCTAACCGACACGTTCGGCACTGAACACTGCATGTAAGACAGATGATTAGGGTTTGTTTTAGGTGATTCCAGCTACGTATCGCAAAAAGAAAATTACTGATATCTGCTGAAGCACGAGAGAGAATGTGCTTGACGTCTCTTAAGAGGGACATCCTGTACAGGGTGATTATAATTAAAGTTACACTTTCAAAACGCTGTAGAAATAACTCCACTGCTCACAATGACGTCAAATTACAACGGAATATTATCGGGAAGGGGGAAAACGTATGATAGAAGAAAAAAAAATGTGAAAATTGACCAATAGATGGCACTGCAAGTGTCAAAATACGTAAATGAAAATACCTGTCATGCGCACGACCCACTGAACTTGGTATGAACACGCCGGGTACACGGCTTTTCCCCCTTTCGCGTCTGCGACGTTCGCCATGACTGTCTCTTTTGTATCCCGCCTGGAAGGCGCGTGGGTCTGCTTCTGTGATCTGCAAAATAGGCCGCATGGAGGAAGCGAGCAGGAGCAGGTGAGGTAAGGCACTTCGGTACTGCGTGTAAAGTAAAAGCACATTTACTATAGGCAAAAACAAGTTAATAAGTGGTTACATAACTTTGCGATGATGAGCACAGCCGTATTCCCGTCGTAAGTAGTACAAAGTCTCATTGGCGAGCCAACACCCTCTGAAGTAGAAGCGATGTATCCAGACCGTCTGCTCTTGATCAACTGGTGCGAAAGTAGAGCGGCGCTCGTTGAGCTCTACAGCGTCGGGTAGAGGGCGCTGTGGTCGGCGTAGTTCGTCTGCTCTCGTAGTGCCAACCTACGAGCGTGTACCTACACTGTGGCATCGGAACTATCGAAACCACAGTCTCAATGCAGGATCGCGCTCTGCTTGTAAAGTTGTATTACAAGAATGATGACTGTGCACACGTTGCTCTGCGAAAGTTCCGGACACTGAATGGTTTGAAAAAAAGGCGTTGGTCCAATGACTGCCGTGGGTCTGGATAAAATGATTCGGAACTTTGAAAAGACGGGTTCCTTTGGTGTGCAACCTGGTAGAGGGAGGAAACGAATTGATTCGACGTCAGTGGAAGTAGTGGCCACAGAAATGCAGGAGGATATGAGTGGTGGTGTGCAAACGTGTAGTTCATGGAGAATTGCCCGAACATTAGACATACCCGTGAGCACGGTGCGCAAAATCCTACCAAAAATCCTTCTTTGCTACCGGTATCCATTCAAAATTACACATGTGCACGAGTTGCTTCCTGTTGACCTGCCAGCAAGAGAGACCTTTGCTTTAGAATTTCTTGCTCGCATGGAAGTGGACAATGATTGGCCGTGAAAGGTTTTGTGGACAGACGAGGCCCACTTCCGTCTGACAGGATACGTCAATACACAGAATTGTCGAATATGGGCAACGGAAAATCTACACACAAATCAATCACTGCCACATCACCCTGAAAAAGGCAGTGTGTGGTACGGGTTTACGGCATCATTTATCATAGGGCCATATTTTTTCGAAGAGACAGGTGCTTCCAGATCTGTTACCTGTACCGTCACTGGTAAGCACTACAAGTGTCTTCTGCGCAGCCACGTCATTCCAGCTCTTCAACAGCGTGGATGTGTGGATGGATCATTTTTATGCAAGATGGCGCACCTTCGCACATTGCAAATCCAGTTAAACAGCTGCTGAAGCACCATTTCGGAAATGCTAGAATTGTCAGCCGCCATTTCCCTACAGCCTGGTCGTCCCGATAACCTGATCTTAATCAGAGTGACATCTGGCTGTGTGTCTGTCTGAAAGATGTATTCAGTGTTCGGATTGCAAACTTAGCTCCACTGAAGGCACGCATTGCACAACACATTCTGATCGTGACTCCGGAAACACTCCGATGAGTTGTGTAACACGCTGTTTCTCGATTTCAACTTGTTACAGAAAACGGTGGACAGCATACTAAACATGTTTCGCGCCAGTCACAGGGAAATTAATAATCCAATTTGATGACTGATACTTTTCATGCTGTTTTTAGCCTCAGGACAATTAAAAATCGATTTTTCCCATCCAATGTTATATGACCTGCTGTGGTGGATGGGCTTATGCACCTAACAGTATAACACCTGTTTGTTTAGCGTCAAACGTACGCCTTAGGCATTGTTGTATGATTCATTTCTCATTTGTAGTCGACCATTATGATGCTTACAGCGCTATCTATTGCTACATTTTGTAACTATTTATTTTTCTTCTGTCATACGTTTTCCCCCTTCTCCGATAATACTCATTGCAATTTGACGTCATTCTGAACAGTGGTGTTATTTCTACAGCGGTTTGAAAGTTTAACTTTAATTATAATCACCCTATACATCACAAAATGTAGTCGTTAAGTTGACAGCACTGCCAAGGAAGCTGCGACAGTGGGGGCTGGTGTTTCAGGGAGCAGTGGCAGAAGGAAGCCCAAGAAGAGGCAGAGTCGGCTTCAGCATCAGCGGCCGCTGCGCGGCGGGTGGGCGGCGGTGTGGGCGGCGTGCTGGGCTGCATCGCCCAAGAGGAGACGCTGCGGCCCTGCTGCGCCGCCATGGCCGCCGCTTATGCCGCCACGCCCGCCCATTGGCGGCGCCGAGCACGCCGCAGCTCGAGCCCCACCGGCAGCGACTAGGCCCTCTGCGTCTACGTCTGTAGGGTAGTGCGCACTGTACCAACTAGGGATTCTGCCCGCTCCATTCACATTGCGAGCGCAGGAAGAATGGCTGCTTAAATGCCTCCGTGTCCACTATAATTAGTCTGAGATTGTCTTCCTGTGGCGCAAGTGCGTCACCACAGGGGGAGAGGAGGGGTCGCGAGAGAGGGATCTCCACCCGCTCCAATATTTTTTAAAAGTTATTTCAGTTTTTGGATTGTTAGTTGACAAAAATTGACGCTGTTGAACGCTTAACTACACTACTGGCCATTAAAATTGCTACACCACGTAGATGACGTGCTACAGACGCGAAATTTAACCGACATGAAGAAGATGCTGTGATATGCAAATGATTAGCTTTTCAGAGCATTCACACAAGGTTGGCGCCGGTGGCGACACCTACAACGTGCTGACAGAAGGAAAGTTTCCAGCCGATACCTCATACACAAACAGCAGTTGATCGGCGTTGCCTGGTGAAACGTTGTTGTGATGCCTCGTGTAAGGAGGAGAAATGCATACCATCACGTTTCCAACTTTGATAAAGGTCGGATTGTAGCCTATCACGATTGCGGTTTATCGTATCGCGACACTGCTGCTCGCATTGGTCGAGATCCAATGACTGTTAGCAGAATATGGAATCGGTGGATTCAGGAGGGTAATACGGAATGCCATGATGGATCCCAACGGCCTCGTATCACTAGCAGACGAGATGACAGGCATCTTATCCGCATGGTTGTAACGGATTGTGCAGCCACGTCTCGATCCCTGAGTCAAGGGACGGGGACGTTTGCAAGACAACAACCATCTGCACGAACAGTTCGACGACATTTACAGCAGCATGGACTATCAGCTCGGAGACCGTGGCTGTGGTTACCCTTGACGCTGCATCACAGACAGGAGCGCCTGCGATGGTCTACTGAATGACGAACCTGGGTGCACAAATGGCAAAACGTCATTTTTCGGATGAATCCAGGTTCTGTTTACAACATCATGATGCTCGCCTCCATGTTTGGCGACATCGCAGTGAACGCACATTAGCAGCGTCTATTCGTCATTGCCATACTGGCATATCACCCGGCGTGATGGTATGGGGTGCCATTGGTTACATGTCTCAGTCACCTCTTGTTCGCACTGACAGCACTTTCAACAGTTGGCGTTACTTTTCAGATGTGTTATGACCCGTGGCTCTACCCTTCATTCAATTCCTGCGAAACCCTACATTTCTGGCAGGATAATGCACGACCGCATGTTGCAGGTCCTGTACAGGCCTTTCTGTATACAGAAAATGTTTGACTGCTGCCCTGGTCAGCACATTCTCCAGATCTCTCACCAATTGAAAACGTCTGGTCGATGGTGGCCGAGCAACTGGCTCGTCACGATACGCCAGTCACTATTCTTGATGAACTGTGGTGTCGTGTTGAAGCTGCATGCGCAGCTGTACCTGTACACACCATCACAGCTCTGTTTGACTCAATGCCCAGGTGTATCAAGGCTGTTATTACGGCCAGAGGTGGCTGTTCCGGGTAGTGATTTCTCAGGATCTATGCACCCAAATTTGCTTGGAAATGTAATCACATGTCAGTTCTAGTTTAATATATTTGACCAATGAATACCCGTTTATCATCTGCATTTCTTCTTGGTGTAGCAATTTTAATGGCCAGAAGTGTAATTACATTACTAAAAGCTCTTGTGCACTATGAATTAATTGTATGCAGGATATACTAATGCGCCAGTAAATCCATTTATATTATAGAATAAGGACAATATTCAAAGATTTAATGACTCGTGTTGGTACAACTATTTAACAGACGGCATTATTAACCATCAGCTGTATATTTTAAACGTGTATACCTACCTGTTTCGGTCATAGACCATAATCACATGACGCAAGGTCAAAACAGGTCAGATGAAAGCATATTCATGGTCCTTATAGGCTCAGGCAACATCAGAGCTGTCATGGTAAAAGTGGAGGGTGGACTTCCAGTGATAACTTTGCTACTGTGTGAGCCTGTAAGGACTGTGAAATATGCTTCCACCTGATCTTTTTCATCTTATCTCCTGTGGTCATGGCTTGTGATGAGAAACCGATAGAGATATACATTTATAATAGACAGCTGATTGTTAATAATGTGTTTTCTTAAGTACTTAATGACTGTTGGTTGTCACAACTGCAAAATTTAGTTTAAAAAACTATTGAATTTGTTTTCATGGTTCTTTAGGGCGCAATCCGTAATAATCATACACACACTGTCAATAAATTTAAATGTTAATGTTATATAACTTTATTATACTCAGTAACTACAAATTACAAATCTAGGCTGAAGTTGGCATGGTTTATGAGTTTTAAGTGCCACTGAAATATATGGTGTGAGGCATCTAGGCTGAAGTTGGCATGGTTTATGAGTTTTAAGTGCCACTGAAATATATGGTGTAAGGCATCCAGAATGCTCCAAAAAGATGTTTTAGGTCCAAATCTTTGCAATTTTTATCAAGTGGATCTATACCATCTCTATAGAGTCATTCCCACCCAACAATTTAGTGCCGGTGACGCCCTTGCCTATGGGAGTGATCAATATGTAGGGTATTGTACTCTACTACAATATTCCTCACATAATGATACAGTTGACAAAACTTTGTAAGTGGACTTTTGTCAGCTAGTTTGCTTCATGAAGCATCTGCCAGTTTGCTATATCCAGCATTTACATGACATTCTCCCATGGGTTAAACGTGTGACATATCGTTCTGCTTTTTCTTTTCATTTGTTCAGAATCCCCTATCAGCCCTGTTTAACATCAGTTCTGCAATATTCCACTATGGGCCACCTTTATGTTTTGTGGGCACTCTCCTTTGTGAAGTCACAGTTATATACAAGGGTTGGAACTTAAATAGTGGCAACTATTTATTCACAACTGATACGAAACAGTTACATGTTTGCACCTGTTAATGTCCTTCAAAGTAGTCACCAGCATTGTGTAGAGCCCATTCATCTACATCTACATCTACATTCATACTCCGCAAGCCACCCAACGGTGTGTGGCGGAGGGCACTTTACGTGCCACTGTCATTACCTCCCTTTCCTGTTCCAGTCGCTTATGGTTCGCGGGAAGAACGACTGTCTGAAAGCCTCCGTGCGCGCTCTAATCTCTCTAATTTTACATTCGTGATCTCCTCGGGAGGTATAAGTAGGGGGAAGCAATATACTCGATACCTCATCCAGAAACGCACCCTCTCGAAACCTGGCGAGCAAGCTACACCGCGATGCAGAGCGCCTCTCTTCCAGAGTCTGCCACTTGAGTTTGCTAAACATGTCCGTAACGCTATCACGGTTACCAAATAACCCTGTGACGAAACGCGCCACTCTTCTTTGGATCTTCTCTATCTCCTCCGTCAACCCGATCTGGTACGGATCCCACACTGATGAGCAATACTCAAGTATAGGTCGAACGAGTGTTTTGTAAGCCACCTCCTTTGTTGATGGACAACATTTTCTAAGCACTCTCCCAATGAATCTCAACCTGGTACCCGCCTTACCAACAATTAGTTTTATATGATCATTCCACTTCAAATCGTTCCGCACGCATACTCCCAGATATTTTACAGAAGTAACTGCTACCAGTGTTTGTTCCGCTATCATATAATCATACAATAAAGGATCCTTCTTTCTATGTATTCGCAATACATTACATTTGTCTATGTTAAGGGACAGTTGCCACTCCCTGCACCAAGTGCCTATCTGCTGCAGATCTTCCTGCATTTCGCTACAATTTTCTAATGCTGCAACTTCTCTGTATACTACAGCATCATCCGCGAAAAACCGCATGGAACTTCCGACACTATCTACTAGGTCATTTATATATATTGTGAAAAGCAATGGTCCCATAACACTTCCCTGTGGCACGCCAGAGGTTATTTTAACGTCTGTAGATGTCTCTCCATTGATAACAACATGCTGTGTTCTGTTTGCTAAAAACTTTTCAATCCAGCCACACAGCTGGTCTGATATTCTGTAGGCTCTTACTTTGTTTATCAGGCGACAGTGCGGAACTGTATCGAACGCCTTCCGGAAGTCAAGAAAAATAGCATCTACCTGGGAGCCTGTATCTAATATTTTCTGAGTCTCATGAACAAATAACGCGAGTTGGGTCTCACACGATCGCTGTTTCCGGAATCCATGTTGATTCCTACATAGTAGATTCTGGGTTTCCAAAAACGACATGATACTCGAGCAAAAAACATGTTCTAAAATTCTACAACAGATCGACGTCAGAGATATAGGCCAGTGATGTGGAAGGCACGATATACCGTTAGCAGAGCTTGTTTTATTGGTGGTGCGAATAGAGCGGTCTACAGCCTATCGAATCTCTGGAACAGTTCTGAAGCAAATGCCATGAACAGGTTCCTTCATCTTCAGAATCAAATCAAAGTCACTATCACCTGCTACCAGCTTTGCGAAAGAATCAGCAACACTTTTTGCACAACCCACCCATCATTTTGCACGACCATGCATGGGCGCATACAGCACAAGCTGTGGCTGCTCTGTTCGGTAGATGGAACTGGGAAGTACTGTACCATCCTCTATACTCCCCGGAATTAAATCCTTGTGACTGATTTGATTCCAAAGATGAAGGAACCACTTCGTGGCATTCACTTCAGAACTGTTCCAGAGATTCGACATGGAATAGACCACTCCATTCACACCATCAGCAGAACAGGCTCTGCTAATGGTATACTATGCCCTCCACATCACTTGCAACAGGTTCTACACAGCGCTGGTGACTATTTTGAAGGACAGTAATGGGTGCAAACATGTAACTCTTTTGTATCTGTCTGTTAGAGAAGCAGCAGTCGCAGGCTATTCTGTTGGTTGCCTCTATTACATACTGTACCATATTAGTTCATTTAAGTGACTGTCATCTTTGGTAAGCATTTGTAAGATTGGAGTGCTTGTTTTCATAAATACTGTTCCATGTGTTGATACCTTTTGTTCCACCTTATTTTTAAGTCTATTTTAATTCTAGGAAGTATGAAAAATAACTAGAAGGAGAATGACAATCTAAATGTAATTTACTGAGAAACAAAATAACACTGAAACCATGATAAAAATGAAATGTAAAATGGATCAAAGAGATAAATGAACCTATCTTCAACACAAAGAATTTTCTCATATTAGATATTGATCTGAAATTGAAGATTAAGCTTCTAAACTATCTGTTTGGAAAACATCACTATGTGAAGTGAAAGGACTACCATGGGAAAGTTTGACTAAAGGGATAAAAGCAGTTGAAGTGCTGTCCCCTGGAAAGATTTTCAAATTAAAATGGGCTGCTAAAGTATGAAACAACGTGGAGTAAATAGTACACACACTGAAATACATCTTAGCAAATGGATTCTGAGGGGAGTAAATTTTTTTGGAAGATTCACCATGCCACCTAGACTTAAAAATTTGATGAGGGAGGTAGCAGTAGATTGTAAGAAATATAGAAGAATAAGGATTTTACTGATTTAATTTAATATCCAGTTATTTAGGGACTGCACAGGAGAGGATGAACTGCAGAGTCTACGTCCAAGATACAAGGGTTGGGCAAAAGGCATTGCATCCACTTCTTTTCTGTGAGCACATCTCAAGCTGCTATTTTTCACTTTGAAGCTATGCAGGCATATTGTGTATTCACAACAACAGATGGCTCTGTGATTGGTAGTAGCACCACAGAGTGTACTGTGAAATCAGGTGTGTGGTGAGTGTCCTGCAAGATGAAAGTAACTCATGTTGAGCAGCAAACACATATCAAGATAGTCATTCTCCAAGGGAGAAATGCAAGAGACTGTCACAGTGAAGTTCTGGAAGGCATTAGGGATAATGCCCTCCCATACCATGAAGTAGGACAGTGGACAGGAAAGTTTCAACAAGGACATGTGGCAACCAATGATCAGCAATACCTGGGATGACCTGTCAGTGTGCAGACTGATATTTCATGTGCCATCATTGAGCTTCTCCTGGAGGAAGGCACACAATGAACACTACTGGGGTTAGAGAGGGCAAATGGCATCAAAATGCACATCATTAACAGGATATTGTGGACAGAACAGCAACTGTGGAAAATTGCAATGCATTTTGTACCACATGAAGAGATGGAAGTTCAATGGTGGATATGATATGCACACAATATGCTCAAGCTACTTAGTACATTGGCAACAGGATGGTGATTACTTCCTGTCACAAAAAATTACCATAGATTATTTTCTGGATCAAGGCATATGAACCTACAATGAAACAAACCCATAAAACATGTTGTACCATTAATGAAAGGATCGATACTATACTATTTTTCTTCACGTTACTACTATGTTTCCAAATTTGGACCAAATCAGGAATACAAACAAACACTAATGAGAATGAGATTTTCACTCTGCAGCGGAGTGTGCACTGATATGAAACTTCCTGGCAGATTAAAACTGTGTGCCCGACCGAGACTCGAACTCGGGACCTTTGCCTTTCAAAGGTCCCGAGTTCGAGTCTCGGTCAGGCACACAGTTTTAATCTGCCAGGAAGTTTCATATCAGTGCACACTCTGCTGCAGAGTGAAAATCTCATTCTGTAAACATCCCCCAGGCTGTGGCTAAGCCATGTCTCCGCAGTATCCTTTCTTTCAGGAGTGCTAGTTCTGCAAGATTCGCAGGAGAGCTTCTGTAAAGTTTGGAAGGTAGGAGACGAGATACTGGCAGAAGTAAAGCTGTGAGCACCGGGCGTGAGTCGTGCTTCGGTAGCTCAGATGGTAGAGCACTTGCCCGCGATAGGCAAAGGTCCCGAGTTCGAGTCTCGGTTGGGCACACAGTTTTAATCTGCCAGGAAGTTTCAAACACTAATGACTTCATCAGTGTAAGGAGACGTAATTCACACCATAATTAAACTAATTTTATCACATAATAGAAAAATGACATATCTCTATACAATAATTTCTCTACGGTTTTTGTATTTATGTTCAGAGAAAAAGTAGAATGGGTTGTATCTTTATTAAATGTTTATTAATGCATGCAGACTAAAAACATTTTTGCACAAGTGCATTTCTGTTAATGAATCACATCTCTTACACATCGATTCAAAGCTAGATTAATAGCCAGATCTGACTAGCTTAATTAAAGACATAAAAATGTTAGTTCTTATACTTTCAGTTATCTGCTTTATTATAAAAACTAAATACAATTAACCAAACAATCATATAATCCCAAGAATCAAAATTATTAAAACAAAATTGTTGAATGATTGGTAAATGTGGTCTTACCCACATATCAGAAAGCATCTGTTTTTGCGTACAAGCAAAGGGAAAGCACTTAGCAGAGTGACATCAGTGGTGGAAGCTAGTAGCTCGTTATGCTCTGATGCTTGGAAATGTTGCATAACAAATGGTGTTTTCATAAATTTTTATTGATATACAGCAATAATGAGGAAATTATGTGGCTTTTCGAAATAAACATATGGAAAACATCTAGTGTCCAGTTTAATAATTAAATGACCCACTGCCCAATTTTTGAAAACAGCTGGAAGGAGAAGCAGATCGGTGTGCCAACCAGATAAGTACCAGAATTTAAATTCTTAAATGGAATGTATTCCTCTCATCATATAACTACAAGCACTGACATGTAAACAGATGAACTGGCGTTGTTAGACGAGCTAGCCAGCAATCTAATACTTTTTGCATATGAGAGGTGTTTACATGTGGCTTCTGAATGTGGGGCTGGATATTTTATAAACTAACTGCGAAATTGGTAACTTGATGTGACATTGTAGGCTTTCCCGGCATAGTAAGTCTTGAAAGTCTCTTCGGGTTTGCTGCTGGATCCTAACATCAACTCGATTCGATATTTTGGTGATCCAACTGGTCGACATCTTCAGGAGAATACTGTTTCTGCTGATGATTCCCACTGAGAACTGACGCCAGGCTGCCAATCAACATACTATACAGGCCACTGTACCGTACATGGCATATGCATGGTCCATCACAGTTTCTGCCCTCCAAGACTGGGCAGGTGGTGCTGCCCTTAGTAGAACACTAGTGGCAATGATATATCACACTCAGGGATGATATTCTAATACTTATTTGGCCGCACCGAAGAACATTCTGTTTTGATGTGGGATAGTACAGGATTCCATGTCCTGCTAAGAGGAAACCCGTTGTCTCTGTTAATTAAATTATCTGCCAACCTAACTTCAATTGTTTCTTTGTAGACACTGTTCCATAAACCAGAGGTATTGGCAGCTATCACAGTTTCATCAAATTTCATACCATGTCCCTCATTTAAGCAGTGTTCTGCTACTGCTTATTTTTCCATCTGTTGTAGCCTCATATGACAGTGATGTTCCTCACACCTGTCATGAACTGTGCAAATTGAATGGCCGATGTAAGCCTTTCCAAATTGACACAGAATTTTGCATACACCAGGTTTCCTAAGCTCCAAATCATCTTTCACAGAGCTGAGTAGTGCCCTAATCTTAAAAGGTGGACAGAACACATTCTTAAAGTTAAAGTTCCTTAAAATTCTTCCTATCTTAAATGATACACCCCAGAAAATGGATAAAGGCCACTAATCTATGTTCCTCTTCATGCACCTCCAGTGATGGTCCAAACTCCATAGCCCAATGAATCTGCTTCTCAGAGTATCCATTTTTCTTAAAAACAGCCTTCAAATGTGCAAGTTCTTGTGTTAAGCTGCCGCATCGGAAATGGCATATGCTCCGCGTACCAAAGTCCTAAGGACGCCACTGCATTGGTGTGGTGGATGAGAACTCTTAGAATGTAGATACCAATTTGTGTGCATCGGCTTTCAGTGAACACTATGTCCCAAAGTATCATGTTTTTTATAAACCATAACATCTAAAAATGGAAGCATCCCATCACTTTCAACCTCCATTGTAAATTTAATGTGGGGATGAAGACAGTTGAAGTGCTCCAAACCTATTAAGAGCATCATGTCCATGTGGGCAGATGAAAAAGGTATCATCCACATATCTCCAGAAGCATGTTGGTTGCAAAGCCGAAGTCCTTAGTGCCATATCCTTGAAGTCCTCCATAAATAAATTGGTGACTATGGGTATTCAAAAATGTTGCTATTAAATAAAAAATACATGGATTTCAGTACATGATGACAAGGCTTCAGCAACTCTTCATCCAGTTTTTCACTAATCAAACTAAGGGACTCTTCCAGAGGGACTCATGTAAACAGAGATACCACATCTAAACTGACTAATAGATCTGAAGGACTCAGCCTCAAAGATTTCAATTGTCGAATAAAATCCACCGAATTGGAGATATGGTGTTCACACTTGCCAACATATGGACTGACAACATATGATAAATACTTCACTTGGTTATAAGTGGGTGCACTCAAATTACTAACAATAGGGTGTAGAGGAACCCTTTCCTTATGCAACTTAGGCAGACCATCCAACCTAGGCAGAATGGCAACACCAGGATGAAATTTCTTACTTAAATCTTTGGACAATGAACTTTTTTTCAACAGTGAAAATGTCCTGCACTTAATCCTTTTTGTGGAATTACTAGATAGTCTTCTGTACCCTGGGTCGTTAAATAGTAAATCCATTTTTAGGACGTAATTATCCTGTGTCATTAAGACCGTAGCATTCCCCTTGTCGGCTGGTAAGACTACTACTTCATCATCATTCCTAACGGAATGAATGGCTGCTCCCTCTTTGGAAGAGATGTTATCCCATGATGGCCGAGCCTGACAATGTGTGGGGCACTTCTTGCCTTATTTCTTCTGCTTGCTCCTCGGGAACGCTGCGTACTGCTTGTTCTACAGAGCATATAAGCTCTGTGACAGGAAGTCTCTTTGGAGTAGGGGAAAAATTTAAACCTTACGCCAACACTGCCACTGTGGGCCCATCAAACTATTTGATAGAAAGATTAACCACAATGCGTCGACGTTTATCCCCTTCTGATGCTGTAGAACGAGAAAGAAGCCGTTCAAATTTCGAAGACTATCTGGTAATCACACTCCTACATGCCCAATCTGATAGCACCCCTGTGAAATCATCAACCCACTGCCAAACATCACTTGATACCTGCAATGACAAGTTCAAATGTAAGTAAAATAAATCTTTGGAAACAATATCCAGCTGTCTTCGGGTTAAACGAATGCATTCTCTTATAAGTGCTTGGCTTGCATGCTCCTTGATCCTATTAGCTCTCTTACTTCTAATAAAATGAACTAATCTGGCAAAATTAGCAATAATACCTTCGTCCATTGCATCTCAGCAAGAAGGTGAGTGTACTCAACAGCTTTCCTTTTTTCATCCGAAGTTTATCTAACTTCTGTACAAGCACCATCTCCTCCCCATAGAGGTACTTGATGTCATATTATGCTGGATGGTCATGATATTCTATTTACAGAGAAGCAACATATTATTGCTTATGGTCAATTCTGACATGTTATCACATGAGAGAGAGAGTTGCAGCATAAGACACTACATATAAGCCATATTAAATGGGATTAAAGAAAACAAACCTACAGGACCAGCATCAGAGGAATAAAGCCATTACAGGAGCTAAGTGCCATAGAATAATAAGAAGAGTTCAGTTTTGAGGGAAACAATAATGATAAAAGTAGATAACAATAAGGGGAATGATGACGGTAGGTGAGCTATAGAGGGAGAGGAGAGACATCTGAGGAAAAAATACCACATGAAAGTGACTCTGCAAGAGTAGAAAATAAGCCAGATTTGCACAAACTGATGACTTGCTATGTTTTCTAAACTAGGAGAACTAAAAACATATCTCAAGTGCCAAAATTTTGGGTGTCCAAATCCAAATGCCAAGTTACAAAAGAGAGGTATTAGAATGTTTTGAGGTACACACGAAATTTGTTAATAAACAATTCACAGAATTAAAAAATCAGGTTGCAGAGGATGTAGATGTATTTGGTAAACGAGTAAAAGTGTGTGAGGGGAAAGTCGTAATTTTTGAAAAAATGGTTCAAATGGCTCTGAGCACTATGGTCATCAGTTCCCTACAACTTCGAACTACTTAAACCTAACTAACCTAAGGACATCACAAAACACCCAGTCATCATGAGGCAGAAAATCCCTGACCCACCGGGAATCGAACCCGGGAACCCGGGTGCGGGATAATTTTTGAAACAATTTGTTAATGATATTTATAATCATAAGAAATTGAAGACCTAAAGAGCAGCCATGATATTGTATCTCCTAAAGTCAACAACATGTGCACAGAAGCATCTGGGCAAATGACTAAGTTTAAGAAAGTAGCTGGTGGTGTAGTAGACTTAGGAGAGTGATAGGAACTTAAGAACTGTGTGCATACAAAAGCTTGTGTAAAAACAGTGCCGTTGTGTGGTCCAAGTTACCAGTAAAGAGATTCCCCAGTGACAATTTACATCTGGTGGATTTTATTCAGTACTGTAAAGACAATTTTGTTTCTGTTATGACAGACAATTTAAAAATTAAGTTAGTAAAGAAGTTCTTGGAAGAAGTGGCACTGTGCTGGGAAAAATTGAATGTTGGTCTGTGGACATCATTTAAGGAATCTGAAAAATGTTTACTAGAAAATCTTTAGTCTAAGTCAGAGCAGGCCAGAAAAAGAGCAAATTTCTAAGTGGACTTGTTTATAGGACCGGAAATGTCCCTATGAAAGACTTCTGTAAAGCTCAATTGAAAAATTTAGTACTTTTAGAGAAAGCTTTTGATGTCATGACCCATATAGACACCCTTAAGAGAAGGTTGCCATACAAATTACAGTGGGAGCTATGTAGTTGCCCTGATGAAAATCTATGCATTTTTGAAACATGGCAATAAACTGGATAGAGTTTTGGAGAGGAATATTGAGCATAATACCAAAGGGAATTTTAATTATGCTTGGGAGAGAAATTGTGGCATCAGAGGTAATGGGGAGGGGGGGGGGGGAGGGTGTTAGTAGATCCTATGGTAATCAAAGGTTAGATATCAAAACTATGGAGTGAGGGATCAGAATAGAAATTCTAGAGACAGGCCATGGAAAAGAAATAATAATAGGAATGGTAGATGGGATGGTCAAAATGGGAGAAATCAGAATTGGAGACATGACAGGAATAGTATATAGGAAAACTTCAAATTGTCTCAATGAGGGTCCACAGTTTTGAGGTGAATAGACCAAGGTATAATAGGATCATTAACTGGAATGGCAGTAGGTAAAGAGAGTTCACAGACAGAAACGGAAGGAAACAGAAAGAGTATGTTACAAATAAGCAGGATAGAGTTTGAAAAATATTTTTGAGAGAATAAGAGCCGAGGATCATTCAACAAATAAAAAGAAGAGTAATAGGCAGATGGATAGTGAAGAGGATATAGTATCTTTATGTGAATTTTATAGTTAGGCAGAAAGGGAAACAACAAATGAGGATATTGAACATGCTAACTCTGGTCTTAAGAAATTGCTTATAATGCAAGGTAGAGGTTAAAAGTAGCAATCTGTGGGAATGATGCAAAAGAAGGAACAGATAGTAGGCAAGAATGAAGTTGATAATGAAAGACAGGAAGCTGAGGCTAATTTTTGTGGAGAATGAAGTTAAAGATGGTGTAAAGGAAGAGCAGATATATATTGTCATAAATGAAGATTAAGTTAGATAAAGTGGACGATGTTGTGGAGAGTATAGAGAGGGATGAAGTCAGTAAGAGAGAGGCATCAAGAACACAATTGTTCAAAAAGGTTTCAGACTTGCAGCTGGTCGTCAAACTTCACTGCACGATATTTCCCCTGGGCGAATACTAGCCATCTTCAGGTGAGCTGAACGAGGACTGATGGAGACATTCTCCGAATGGCTCTGAGCACTATGCGACTTAACTTCTGAGGTCATCAGTCGCCTAGAACTTAGAACTAATTAAACCTAACTAACCTAAAGACATCACACACATCCATGCCTGAGGCAGGATTCGAACCTGCGACCGTAGCAGTCGCTTGGCTCCAGACTGTAGCGCGTAGAACCGCACGGCCACTCTGACCGGCGAAGACATTCTCCACTCCATCTTATATAGTGCGCTGATAGTACTGCTGCGCATGCATTGCAGTCGTGGAGACAGAAGGGCCACACCACCCAGTGACAGCACCCTCGCTGGTGGAACTGCAATACTCACTGGGCAGTGTGGCCTTTTGTCTCCACGACTGCAACCCATGTGCCGCAGTACTATCAGCACACTATATAAGACGGAGTGGAGAACGTCTTCGTCAGTCCTCATTCAGCTCACATGCAGATGACTGGCAGTTGTCCATCCAACATATCGTGCAATGAAGTTTACAATGACTGGCTGCAAGCCCGAAATCCTTTTGTACAGTTGATTTGCCAAAAAAATTTCAAATTTTACAAGAACACAATTGTTGGTCAATGTTTGTCAACCATTAGCCACTGAAAGCATACGATTTGATAACCACAGAATTTATGATCAGTCAAATATTAGTTTCAGGTTTGAGGGGAAAGGAAAAAAGTTTCTAAGAATAATATGTGAAGGTTGTGGAAATAATAATGATAATGAAGGATTTTGGAAATAGCTTGTTAAAATCAGTGATGCTCACTATCCTGAATGGTGGAAAGAATTGAAAGACCAATGAAATAAAAAATAGAGTAAAACTAGTAGTCTGGTTAGTGCAGTTCCTTTAGGAGAAAGCAACAGGAAAAATGAAGCAACTGAAAATCTGTAAACTTGATTAAAAGTGAAAGAGGTGGATCTTGTGATGATGAGGAGGAAAAAGACTGATTTTAAAGAAATTGAAAAGGACCTATTATTTGAAAATACTGAAGAAAGAGACATAGGGGGTGAAATGGGCTGCCTTCATGTAAAAGTTGAGGTAATTGTTGGGAAGGTAAATGTCTACTAGACGCAGGAAGATCTATCTCAGGAATAACACAAAAACTTAGAGATAAGATCATGATTGTTGAAAGTGCTTCTGAATTAACAATAATTGCGGTAAAAGGCAAAGGAACTACAGGGATATAGCAAAATGGTAAAGAGTCAAGTACTTTTTCCTTTTAAGATTGAGAATTAATAGTTTAAGCCTGGTTATTTGATTATCCCAGAGCAGACAGAAAATTTTATGCTTGATATGGATTGGATACCTAAAACTGATGTAATTTTTCATTGGGATAGAAAAAGTATAATGGTAACAGATCCCAAACATGAAGTAACCACCAAAACGGGTATGTGAATATTGGGATTGAGTGAAACCATATCACAGAATGTAGAAATGTAAGGGATAACAGACACATTTTAGAAGAGGTTACCAGTGATCCAACAGATAATCAGAACTTTGAGGCGCTTGTAAACAGAAAAGTAGATGCAGCCACATCTTTAGATTCCAATCAGAAAGAACAGTTAAAGAAAGTCTAATGGGAATTTAGGGGAATATTCTGCAACAGAGTAGGAAGGCTGAAGAATTACCAATGTAAATTAAGCCTCAAACCACATAGACCTTTTTCCTAAACACCTTATGGGATACCTTTTGCAAAAAGAAAAGCTGTAGAAAAGGAAATTCAAAAGATGGAGACATTATGGGTTTTAGAAAGGAGTAGGAATGAATATAACAATCCATTAGTAGTTGTATCAAAACAATGTGGAAGGATCAGACTTGTATTCCACACAGTGTAATAAATATCTAAAGAGAGAATGACCACCCTGAGAATGTTGATGAACTCCTTCACAGATTTCAGTGTGTCAGATGTATGAGTAGCACAGATCTGACCTCAGGTTTTCAACAACGGTGCCTTGGATTCTCATTCCAGGAAATACACTGCTTTTTTTAAGGTGGGGAATGTTTCCAATACTGTGTTGTACCTTTTGGACTGGATGTGTATGTGGCTGAGTTTATCAGAGCCTTAGATTGTGTTGTGGGACAAGGTAAACTGTGTTAATAATCTATGTAGACGACATTTTAATAACTGGTAAAACTTGGGAAGAACATCTTGGCTTATTGAAGGAAGTGTGTCTAAAGCTAAGGAAGGGGCCATGACATTAAAGTTAGAAAAGTACAAATTTGGGGTGAGTTGAAGTTTCCAGGGCAAATTATTTCAGAAAAAGGAATTGCACCAGATGGAAGTAAAACTGAAGGCATTGCTAAGTTTCCTGTATCCAAGAATAAAAAAACAATCAAAATATTTTTTGGATCAACTTGATTTTACAGAAAATTTGTAGGTAACAAAGTCCTCAGTTCCACTTAGTTATGTAATTTACTCAAAAAGGACATAATATGGGATTGAATTCAAGAATGCCACATTGCATTCGGTGAAATAAAAAACAGTTATGTCAAAGTTCAATTTTGTCAAGACTTGATATGCCTCTGTCCTTTTGCATTATGACTGACAGTAGTAACACAGGATTGGGAGCACATCCTTTTTTAAGAAAAGCTAGAAAGGGGAAAGATAGAACACAAGTCAATAGTATAAGTACGTAGGCTTCTGCAGCCGGTGTCATAATGATTAAAATTATTCTGTGTATTATGCTGCGTCATTGCTAAAAAACTAACAATAATAAACTAAAACCGACATTTTGGCCGAATTGCAACGGCCTTCCTCAGTGCACGACTGAGGAAGGCCATTGCAATTCGGCCGAAACGTCGGTTTTAGCTTATTATTGTTAGTTTTTTAGCAATTATGTGGCATAATACCCAGAAGAATTTTAATCACAAGTCAATACCTTTTGCCAGCTGAGTCTTAAAGGAACATGAGAAATCCCATACCATAACATAGAAATAATTATTAGCCATACAATGGGCCTTTAATAAGTTTAAAACTTAACTCTTGGGTCTTAAAGTAATCATATATATACTAACCATGAAGTATTAGGCTATAGTGAGGAATGTAATTTTTATCACAGCAGAATTATCAGGTGGGTATTGTTTTTACAGTAATTCAGTTATGATGTAAAGTACATGTGGGGAAAGCTTACCAATAGGAAATGACAAAGAACAGTAGAGGGGATGAAGAAAATCAGTTTAAAATTATGTATTTAAAGAGAGTAAAAGAGGAAAAAGAAATTTTGAAAGTTTGCAAAGATATTAGGAGAAATTGAAATCATTGTGACAACTGGACTAGTGAAAAGTTTCCTTGGAAAAAGTCAGGGAGAAATAACTGATCAGTATTATGTTGTCCATAGGGTAATATTGTTTAGAAGGTACAAACCTGACTTCAATTATAGGAAACTGTGCTGGCCAGATCAACATATTGGTGCACTCACAACTTAAATTCATGAAAGATTTGGACATTGTGGAACCACTAAATACACACAGAAAATACAAGTATACCTATACTTTTACAATATTGCCAGGTGAGTAAAAAAGAAGCTTGCTACCTGTGAAAGATGTCAAAGAGTCAAAGTTAGTAACCAAAACAGTAGGGACTGATGCAGAACATATTGCCAGATAAAAACCTAAATGTTACCACAGTTGACACACATGGACCTCTGCCAAAAATAAAGGGAGATTATTGTTATATTGTTATATTTTTTATAATTTTAGATATTTTCTCAAAACTAGTGAAAATATGTTCACTCAAAAAGTCAGCCATTAAACAGCTGATTACAAAATTTGCAACTGACTTTTTCAATGAAGCTGGAAAAACTGAAACTATCCTCTCAGATTAAGGGTCACAGTTCACAGCTCAAATTTGGAAGGATTTCACTGACCATACCAAAATTAGACATCTTAGTCTCAGTCTATCAAACTGTATCTGAAAGATACATGAGAGAAATTGAAAGGTTTTGTAGAATCCACTGTAATGAAAACCATGTAGATTGGATAAAATATGTCAAGAATTATGAACATATCTTGAACAGTCTGCAACATACACCATCTGGATTCCCACCTTTTGAAGTCATGGATGACAAGACCATTAAATTGCTTTACAGAAAATATAGAACAAGCAGTTTGTAGAATCATGTCTCCACAGGAAAAGGAAGTCAGTGACAGGAATACTATGAGAAAACAAGGGAAAATAAGAAAAGGAAGACATGATGCAAAAGGCAAATTTTCGGAATTTAAACTGGGGGACTTGATATATCTGAAGTCTAAGGAAAAATCACAAATAATGACTGCTGAAATAAATATGTTTTTTGACATATATAGATGTATGATTATGATATCTAATAAACTATGACAAACTAGTCCTCTTACCTGTGTCTTATATGACTTAAATAGTCATTCACCAAACTATTTAATATCACTTTATACATTTGTCTTCGATATGAAAATCACCTAGTCTCTATTACTTGCATAAGTATCCACTTTTGAAAAATTTGAATAACTGTAAAACAGTAAAAACAAATTCAAAAAGAAAAAGCTGAGGTGTGGGATGGTCAGACAGACATTGTTGCCTGTGACAACTATTGTAATTTTAAATCTATTATACAACCTATAACAATGTGTTATAACGTCTAGTTTAACACATTTCAGAACGACACAACACATATAAGTCACAGAGTAAGTTGACAAGCAAGACATGTGTACACATTAGCATTCGAATGAGAACTGAGTCCCAGTCTAGCAGCCACTGCTCGGCTGTCCACTTAGGTGGCGCAGCTGCTGCATGGCTGGCAGACAGCGCCGCACGTAGAGGACACGCGTAATTGTGCGGCAGAGCTTTGAATGATCGGCGAGTTACAACACAATGTACGAAAATTGTGGGAGACATATGTGTAAAACCAGAGGGCAGGTAATAACAATTTAGCAAAACATGTTTATACATGTTTATTTATGGATAGAGCATTTATTTCATTATGTTGAAGAGTAGAGGAGTTTAGGTTCTTGTTGATGGATGAAGGCATTTATGAAAAAATTCTTGTAGAGGTGGAAGATGATGAGATTTTTTGAGATGTTTGAAGAGAGTGATGTTTTTGGTGCAGAAAGGCAAGAAGTTAGGGATTCCTTTTATGTTCTGTGTTGGCTAACAGTAATACGTTTTGATACTAAAACAAATGAAATATTAGAAGTTGGAGTCGGAACATGACCTAATATCATAACTTGCACAGCTTAAGGAACACTATTGTAAAACATCTGATTACTGATACCAGTGCAAGTTTTTGCTTAAATATGAAAGCTGCCTGACCAAGTAAATAAGAAATAATAATAAAAAAGAAACAGAGGTGGGAGGGAGGAGTACCAAATTATGCAGAATATTAATATTTGTTGTCTGTTCTACATGTGCCTATGAATTTAAAACAAATGGTTATCTTTGCTTAACAAAGTCTTTCACCAACTAATTGTATATGTTATATGTATGTTCAACATGTGCTCAGTGTTTGGTTACCAATGTTGTTGTGGTATTCAGTCCTGAGATTGGTTTGATACAGCTCTCCATGCTACTCTATCCTGTTGCTCATTCGTCTCCCACTACCTACTGCAACTACATCCTTCTGAATCTGCTTAGTGTATTCATCTCTTGCTCTTCCTCTACGATTTTTACCCTCCATGCTGCCCTCCAATACTAAATTGGTGATCCCTTGATGCCTCAGAACATGTCCTACCAACCGATCCCTTCTTCTTGTCAAGTTGTGCCACAAACTCCTCTTCTCCCCAATTCTATTCAATACCTCTTCATTAGTTATGTGATCTACCCATCTAATCTTCAGCATTCTTCTGTAGCACCACATTTGGAAAGCTTCTATTCTCTTCTTGTCCAAACTATTTATCGTCCACGTTTCACTTTCATACATGGCTACACTCCATACAAATACTTTCGAAAACGAGTCCCTGACACACAAATCTATACTCGATGTTAATAAATTTCTCTTCTTCAGAAAAGCTTTCCTTGCCATTGCCAGTCTACATATTATATCCTCTCTACTTCGACCATCATCAGTTATTTTGCTCCCCAAATAGCAAAACTCCTTTACTACTTTAAGTGTCTCATTTCTAATTCCCTCAGCATCACCTGACATAATTCAACTACATTCCATTATCCTCATTTTGCTTTTGTTGATGTTCATCTTATTTCCTCCTTTCCAGGCACTGTCCATTCCGTGCAACTGCTCTACCAAGTCCTTTGCTGTCTATGACAGAATTACAATGTCATCGGCGAACCTCAAAGTTTTTATTTCTTCTCCATGGACTTTAATACCTAATCCAAAGTTTTCTTTTGTTTCCTTTACTGCTTGCTCAATATAGAGATTGAATAACATCGGGGAGAGGCTACAACCCTGTCACACTCCCTTCCCAACCACTGCTTCCCTTTCATGTCTCTCAACTCTTATAACTGCCATCTGGTTTCTGTACAAACTGTAAATAGCCTTTTGCTCCCTGTATTTTACCCCTACCACCTTAAAATTTGAAAGAGAGTATTCCAGTCAACATTGTCAAAAGCTTTCTCTATGTGCTCAAATGCTAGGAATATAGGTTTGCCTTTCCCTAATCTTTCTTCTAAGATAAGTCGTAAGGTCAGTATTGCCTCACGTGTTCCAATATTTCTACGGAATTCAAACTGATCTTCCCCAGAAGTCAGCTTCTACCAGTTTTTCCATTCGTCTGTAAAGAATACGTGTTAGTATTTTGCAGCTGTGACTTATTAAACTGATAGTTCTGTAATCTTCACATCTGTCAACACCTGCTTTCTTTGGGATTGGAATTATTATATTCTTCTTGAAGTCCGAGGGTATTTCGCCTGTCTCATACACTGCTCACTAGATGGTAGAGTTTTGTCAGGACTGGCTCTCGCAAGGCTTTCAGTAGTTCTAATGGAATGTTGTCTATTCCCGGGGCCTTGTTTCACATAATAGAAAAATCCCATATCTCTATAAAATAATTCCTCTACAGTTTTTGTATTTATGTTAAGAGAAAAAGTTGAATGGGTTGTAACTTTATTAAATGTTTATTAATGCATGCAGACTATAGACATTTTTGCACAACCACATTTATGTTACTAAATCACATCTCTTACACATCGATCCAAAGATTGATTAATGATTAGATTTGACTAGCTTAATTAAAGACATAAAAAATGGTAGTTTTTCTTATATTTTTTATTACCTGCTTTATTATAAAAACTAAATACAAAGAACTAAACAATCAGGTAATCCTAAGAATCAAAATTATTAAAACAAAATTGTTGAACTGATTGGTAAATGTGGCATTACCAACAGATCAGAAAGCATCTGTTTTTGTGTACAAACAAAGGGGAAGCACTTTGTCACTCAATCAGACAGTGACATCAGTGGTGGGAGCTAGTAGCATCTATGCTCTGATACTTTGCAATGTTGTACAACAAACTGTTTTTTCATAAAGCAGAGTGACATCAGTGGTGGAAGCTAGTAGCTTGTTATGCTCTGATGTTTGGAAATGTTGCACAACAAATGGTTTTTCATAAATTTTGATTGATATACAGCAGTAATGAGGAAATGACATGGATTTTGGAAATAAACATATGGAAACCATCTAGTGTCCAGTTTAATAATTAAACAACCCACTGCCCAACTTTTGAAAACAGCTGGAGAAAGCAGAAGCAGATTGATGCATCAACCAGATAAGTACCAGAATTCAAATTCTCAATGTATTCCTTTTATCGTATGACAACATGCACTGACATGGGAACAGATGTAGTGTTATTGTTGTCAGAAGAGCGAGTCAGCAATCTGATACTTTTTATATATGTGAGGTGTCAGTCCACAGAAAGATGACAAGCTGGATCACCAACACAGCAGAAGTTCCATCAGAATTGTTTTCCCATGAAACTGTTGGCATTAATCACATATGAAATTAGGGGTGTCACTCTGTGCCACTTCATTACACATGGCATGACAATGAGCACAGAGTACTACAGGGACTTTCTGATGTGACAGGTACAACATGGCATCCAGGAGGAATGTCTACATCTTCTGGGTAGGGTAATCATATTGCATGAAAAGACAAAACCACATAATGCAGAGTCTATATAGTAACAACTGCAATGCTGGGAATGGGAAGAATTGGAGCACTCATTGTACTTTCCTGAGCTTTTGCCCTGTGATTTTAATCTTATATGGAAGGTAAAGGAACCACTACATAGTAAGTGGACATTGCTAATGCTGTGCGATAACAAATGACCTGATTGGGACATGGTGTGGCAAATAGTGATGCAAGTGGCATTCAGTGCCTCTCATATTGTTGGCAGCATGTGGTGAACTTTGGACATCTCATTTGAGGGCCTTTAGACCCAGTTTTGCCACGGCAACTGTTTGTGTGCTGTGATGTAATCATTTTGCACCATGAATCCAGTATTGTCCTGTACACTACCATAACATATATGTGAGGGACAATATTTGTGTGTTCTTCAATGTCCACACATGTAGTTCCCACCTCACCTTTTCATTTGTGTGTGTCACATTTGCCAACTGGGCTGGAATCTGCAAAAAGTAGTTGCAATGACATTTGCCCTCTCTTGTACTTCATTAACATTATTAGAAGCTTTTCCTGATTCATTAACAGATTTCAATAATAGTAAACAGAAATGTCATGGGAGAAGGTATTTAAAAAGCTGACCATGAATTTTGGTGCAAAAGGCTAGAACAAAGAACTAGATTGTTACTAGCATCTGCTCAGTCCAAACTGACTGAACATAGCACATTTCCTCACAGTATTATTTATGAGATGGATATTCTAAATAATTTATTATAATTCTTAGTGTAATTACATATAGGGTTCCTGTGGATCCATAATAACACATAGAAACTTTGAATTTGTGCAGGTAAGATCAGCATAGAAATGCTTTGTATGATACATGATTTACTGAACTGAGAGAAGATGATGAATTTCAGGTATTGACACTTAAAGTGGATGGATATAAGGATCTATTTACTTTGAAAGCTGAAGACTTCATAATATGTAGCTGCCACAAGTCAAAAATAGATATATAGACAAATCCAACGATGCAAAAGTCCAGGATGGAACAACAACAACAATATGGAAATGATGGAATGTTATTCACTGCACAGAGACAGAGATGGGTAAAAAAAAAAAAAAAAAAAAAAAATGTGAAAATTCAAAGGAAAGACAAACTAATTATTATGGGAGTCTACCATCAGTTTAGATTAGATTAGATTAGATTTACTTTCATTCCAATTGATCCGTAGTGAGGAGGTCCTCCAGGATGTGGAACATGTCAGAAAAACAACAATACATGACAAATATTTACAACCAAAACAAATAAGCTAATGTACCATTCCACAGGTCCCAAGTGGAATGATCGTCATTTTTTAATGAACACTAAGAGTCATTTTACAAATACTAATGCACTGAATTTAAAATAAAAAAGTTTTTTATTTATTTATAAGGTAATAAACATGTAATACAACTACTGTAATACTTATTTACAATGAACACATTACTGCACTGAAATGGTGCAGAAGTTAGATTATACTTACACACACACACACACACACACACACACACACACACACACACACACACACACACACATTTTCAATGAACACATTACTGCACTGAAATTGCGCAGAAGTTATGTTGTACTTATATACAAATCAGTTGCTTTTACTATGAAGTTCATCAATGGAGTAGAAGGAGTTGGCCACCAATAAATCCTTTAGGCTTTTCTTAAACTGAATTTCATTGGTTGTTAAGCTTTTTATGGCTGCTGGCAAGTTATTGAAAATGTGTGTTCCTGAATAATGCACACCTTTTTGTACAAGACTAAGTGACTTTAAATCCTTGTGAAGATTATTCTTACTTAGTATTGATTCCATGAATTGAGCTGTTGGTTTGAAAAAGTGATATATTTTTAATGACAAATTTCATTAAGGAATAAATATATTGGGAAGCAGTAGTTAGTATCCCTAGTTGCCTAAACAGGCTTCTGCAGGATGTTCTTGAGTTCACACCACATATAACTCTTACTGCACGTTTTTGTGCGTGGAAAACTTTAGCTTGGCTTGATGAATTACCCCAAAAAATAATCCCATATGACATTATGGGGCCGGCCGAAGTGGCCGTGCGGTTAAAGGCGCTGCAGTCTGGAACCGCAAGACCGCTACGGTCGCAGGTTCGAATCCTGCCTCGGGCATGGATGTTTGTGATGTCCTTAGGTTAGTTAGGTTTAACTAGTTCTAAGTTCTAGGGGACTAATGACCTCAGCAGTTGAGTCCCATAGTGCTCAGAGCCATTTGAACCATTTGACATTATGGAATGAAAGTAAGCATAGTATGCCAGCTTTTTCATTTTTATATCCCCTATGTCTGACAAAATTCGCATTGCAAACAGAGATTTGTTAAGACGCTTCAGCAGTTCTGTGGTGTGCTCCTCCCAGTTGAATTTATTATCAAGCTGTAATCCCAAGAATTTAACACTGTCCACTTCTTCTATCTTCTTGTCATCATATGTTAGACATATACTCTTGGGCCAACCCTTACAAGTTCTGAACTGCATGTAGTGTGTTTTTTCAAAGTTTAGTGACAAAGAATTAGCTAGGAACCAGTGATTAAATGTCCACAAATATTTTATTGGCTGATCTTTCTAAGACTACACTTGATTTGCTATTTATTGCAATGTTTGTATCATCGGCAAACAAAACAAACTTGGCATCTGGTAATGTTACTGATGAAAGGTCATTGATATACACAAGAAAAAGTAAGGGCCCCAAAATGGAACCTTGTGGGACCCCACATGTAATTAGTTCCCACTTGGATGATGCCTGATAGCTTGATACATGTCTCTTTCCTAATAACACCCTTTGTTTCCTGCCAGAGATATAAGATTTGAACCATTTTGCAGCATTTCCTGTTACACTATAATATTCTAGTTTACTTAAAAGGATATTGTGATTTACACAGTCAAATGCCTTTGTCAGATCACAAAATATACCAGTTACCTGCAATTTTTTGTCTAATGAAATAAGCACATTTTCACTGTAAGTGTAGATAGCCTTCTCAATATCAGAACCTTTTAGAAATCCAAACTGTGACTTTGATAGTATGTTATTTGAGATAAGATGGTTATAAAGATGACTGTACATTACTTTTTCAAAAATTTTTGAGAATGCTGGCAACAGTGAAATTGGACGGAAATTTGATGCTATTTCCTTATCTCCCTTCTTAAACAGTGGCTTAACTTCAGCATATTTCAGCCATTCAGGAAATATTCCACTGATAAACGACTGGTTACACAGATAGTTTAATATGTTACTTAGCTCAGAATCACATTCTTTAATTAACTTTGTTGATATTTCATCATACCCACTAGATGTTTTTGATTTTAAAGATTTTACGATGGACATTATTTCTGTTGGGGTAGTGAGGGTCAAATTCATATTATGGAAGTTACTTGAAATGTCTGGTCTAAGGTAATCCATAGCAGCATCTACCGAACCTGACAACCCCATCTTTTCAGTAACAGTTATAAAATGTTTGTTAAAAAGTTCTGCAACACTATACACATCTGTCACCAATGTATCATTTACTCTTAATGCTATTTGTTCCTCTTCATGTCTGGTTCTACCAGTCTCCTCCTTCACTATATCCCATATTGTCTTTATTTTGTTATCTGATATGACTATCTTTTCCTTGTAATATATTTGCTTTGACATCCATATTACAGTCTTTAATATTTTGCAGTATTTCTTATAATATGCTATAGCATCAACATTGAAAATGTTTCGGATTGACAGATACAGTTTTCTTTTTGTTTTACAAGATACCCCTATTCCTCGAGTAATCCATGGCTTCTTTGTAGACTTTGCTCTAACCTTGGTAAGTTTTGGGGGAAAGCAGTGTTCGAATAAGGTAAGCACTTTATTAGCAAAAATGTTATATTTTTCATTCATGCCATGAGCACTGTAAACATCAGTCCAGTGAATGTCTCTGAGGAGTGTCCTAAAATAATCAATTTTTGGCTTACTGATTACCCTCTTGAGCTCAGATTTAACAGATTTTATATCCTGTTCAGTATTAACATTTAACAGAAGGAACTGCATGTCATGGTCTGAGAGGCCATTGACTATTGGTTTTGTAATATAATTTTGTTCATTGGACTTTTCTATAAAGATATTATCAATGGCTGTTTGTGAGCAAGTGGCTATCCTAGTGGGGAACTTTACAGTGGGAATTAAGTTGAATGATAGTGTTACTAACTCAGATAAGTTCTTATTGGGAGAGTCTTTAAGGAAATCTACATTGAAATCACCAGCAACCACTATTTCTTTGTTTTTGGTTGTTAAATGGTCCAGTACAGCTTCAAGGTGGTTTACAAACAGATTAAAGTTACCTGCAGGTGCTCGATATACACTTAATATTATGAAGGATTTTTCTTGAAATTCTAATTCTGTTGCACATGCTTCCATATGCTGTTCTAGGCAAAATTTATGAATGTCTATGTTCTTAAATTTATGACAGTTCCTGATGAATGTGGAAACTCCTCCTTTCTCCATTTCTGATCTACAAAAGTGAGATGCTAACCTAAACCCTGTAACACTTAAATGTTCTATACCAGTGGTCACATGATGTTCAGAGAGGCAGATTATGTCAGCTGGGTTTGAAGACTCTAATTCATCTATGCAGATAGTTAATTCATTAATATTATTTCTCAATCCTGGAATATTTTGATGCAATAAAGATAGCTGACATTTCACATTGACTGAGTTAAAATTGGGTGGAATTAAAGAATATGAAAAGAAAGCTTTATTTTACAAAATCTGAATACAGTGTACTTGCAGTGACATTGTAAACATCAGTTAATGACGATACAGATTTCTGAAAAATTTATTTAATACAGAGAGGAGAGATCTATGGAGATATAAACCATTTATGGTGCATATAAAAGATGGAAGTTAACGTATAGCGTTTTGATATACCGGGTGAGCAAAAAGTCAGTATAAATTTGAAAACTTAATAAACCACGGAATAATGTAGATGGAGAGGTAAAAATTGACACACATGTTTGGAATGACATGGTGTTTTACTAGAACAAAAAAAAATAAATAAATAAAGTTCACAAAATCTCTGACAGATGGCGCTGGATAGCAAAATGTCAGTGACTGCGCATGACAATCGTGTATAAAAGGAGCTGTAATGAGAGAGAGAATCAGATGCGCCAGCAGTCACAGCATGTTGATATTACCTGAAAAGGCACTTGTAGTGAAACTGTATTATCAGATGGGGAATATGCTAGTTCAGCATTACGATCCTATCGCCATAGGAAGGGGATTCGAACGGGTAAAGGTCCATTGACAAATGCAGCTGTGGCGAGAATGATTTCGAAATTCGAAGCCACGGGTTGTTTAGATGAAAGACCCCATAGTGGCCGACTGAGCACAATACGTAATGCTGCTGAGACAGTTCAGGAAGAAATGGGGACTGTAGCGGGTTCGTTTATGCACGGGGAAGTCAGCGCTCGTGCAGTCGCATGTCACACCGGCCTTCCATACACTACTGTGTGGTTGGCACTGAGGCATACCCTCCGATGCTATCCGTACAAAATCCATCGGCATCATGAACTGCTGCCTGGCGATTTAGTGAAGAGGAGGGCATTTGCAGTGTGGGCATTTCAAAAGATGGCGGAAGATGACGATTGGTTGAGCAATGTGTTGTGGACCGATGAAGCTCATTTCATGCTCCGAGTGTCTGTCAACGCCCACAACTGAAGAATTTGGGCTACCAACAATTCTAGCACTGTCGTGGAAACTCCATTGCATGATGAGAAAGTCATGGTATGGATTGGATTTACCACATCTACCATTATTGGGCCTTTTTTCTTTGAGGAAATGTGTGATTCTGGTTTTGTAACTGCTACCATGACAGGTGAGAGGTACGCCAATATGTTACAGAATCGCATCATCACCTGCCTGGATGATAAACACCTCCCGGAATGTACGATGTTTATGCAGGATGGCAGTCCACCCCATATTGCTAGATGCGTGAAAGATCTCTTGCGCCCATCTTTTGGTGATGATCGTGTGCTCAGGCGCCACTTTCATCATGCTTGGCCTCCCAGGTCCCTAGACCTCAGTCTGTGCAATTATTGGCTTTGGGGTTACCTGAAGTCACAAGTGTATCATGATTGACCAACATCTCTAGGGATGCTGAAAGACAACATCCGACGCCAATGCCTCGCCATAACTCCGGACATGCTTACAGTGCTGTTCACAACATTATTCCTCGACTACAGCTATTGTTGAGGAATGATGGTGGACGTATTGAGCATTTCCTGTAAAAAACATCATCTTTGCTTTGTCTTACTTTGTTATGCTAATTATTGCTATTCTGATCAGATGAAGCACCATCTGTTGGACATTTTGTGAACTTTTGTATTATTTTGGTTCTAATAAAACCCCATGTCATTCCAAGCAAATGTGTCAATTTGTACCTCTCTATCTACATTACCTCATGATTTATTCAGTTTTCAAATTTATACTGACTTTTTGATCACCCGGTATTTCTTAAATATCAGTGAGAAATGTGGGTCAGTTCAGGATCCTACATAATACCAACTAGAATAACAGTCTCTCATTTGATTAAGAAAAATGAATTATATCTGTCTGAGGAAGTGATGCCATACCTAAACTTCTGAGAGGAATGTAGGAAGGAACTTAAACATTTAATGTCCCACTGATATCATCATCCTTGGTAATGAATTGGACAGTAACTAAACTGTATCCTCTTTGAAAGAAATATCATGGTGAAGGCTGTGTATACCCAAGGCCAAGGTGTGTTGCAATCTGTTTCTTAAGTCAGATAGATCAGAAGGTAGTTGAGGCACTTACACTCAATCCCTTATGAGCCCCCAAAGGTAAAAATTGCATGGTGTTAGATTGGGTGAACATAGAGCCCATGCAAAACAAACCCTGTCGTCCAGCCTCTTGTAGCCGAACCAGTAGTCAGGTACAGCATTGTTCAACCAACCACATACTGAATTATGCCAGTGAGTTGGCGCTCCATCATGCTGCCAAATAAAGTTATGTGGTTCATCTTCTTCCAACTGAGGAAAAAGCAATAGCTCTAGTGCATCAAGATAAGAAACAACAGTTATAGTTACTTTGTTGATAAAGGAAGACCCATAAACTTTCCACTGACATACAGCACAAAAAACTTTCAATTTATGGGAGTCTTGTTGCACCTGTACCACCTTCTGGATATCTGCTAACCCCCAAATGCACAAATTAGGAACGTTTGCATTTCCACTTAAGTGAAATGTCAATTCTTGACTGAAGATGACATGATCCAGAAAATCCTCGTTCTCATACAGCAATACTTCATTTGAAAAGTTGGCAAGGAAACCATAGTCCATAAAATTAAAGAGCTCATAACTACTACAAAAAATGACACAGTTGTAAGCATTGACTTAAAAGTCTCTACACAGACATGACCAGAATTGCTAGTACACAACTAGCCTTCCAAACTGATGTCTGGGCTTACATGTGAAAGAGTTTCTCACTCATTCAACATGTTCAGTCACTCTTACTTGTCTTGTATTCTTCCCTTTGCAAAGACAGCCAGTGTCTTCAAACTGATGACATCATCTACAGCTGTTACTGTCACTTACAGGATTACAATGAAACTTAATATGGGATTCATGGTGCATTGTAACAACAGAATCAGTCCTTACAAACTGTAAAACATAGAAAGCTTTCTGTTCACTAGTCATCCTCTTTGTTACTTATGCTTTCTAACAGAAGACACAGTAAACAGTGCATGTGCATGCACACATGTGTACAAACAAGTTGTTTGAGTTTCTCTTTTATTTGATGTCTTATTTATAATTGTAAGTTGAATGTAAGAAATGACATTATTGTGTCATGGTAGGAGCATTTATTCTCATTCATTTATTGGACAGGAGAGGATGCGCTACACTTGGCATCCCTTGTGGGAAAACTGCCATTCAACAGTTAATTGATGTGGCAAAAATAATTTTGAATAGTGAATATTAAATGTGACAAATATTGGTGGAGAGCTAGTAGACAGTGATTACACTTGGCATCCCTTGTGGGAAAACTGCAATTCAACAGTTAATTGATGTGGCAAAAATAATTTTGAATAGTGAATATTAAATGTGACAAATATTGGTGGAGAGCTAGTAGACAGTGATTAATAGGCTTGGAAGGACACTGCAACTAGACAGTGATTAATTGGCATGATAAAAAATCATTTTCAACAGTGAATATTACATGTGGTAAAGAGTATGTTGAAAATTGAATATTGTGAGAGACTATTGATTTTCAACTGTCATTATTAAGTAACCCTGAAAACTGTCTTATGAACAGGACTGTGAAAATTCTTCTGACCAATGAATGTAAATACTAGTTTGGAAAATGGAATAATGATTAAATAAGGAATCTGTAATGGATTGTTATGACATGTTGCATGAACGTTATATGCAATGAAATATTATTGTTATCACCAGCACACATGTTCAGGCAGTAGTAGTGGAACATCAAGCCTTTTTGCAAACTGTGTGTGAGTGTCAGCTAGCACTCTCATGATTAGATGGCATATATAGTGGAGCTGCAAAGTGCAAGTGGCACATGCAATGGACAGCATACAAATGGAACTGAGGGTGATGATTGGGAGAGGTGCTGTACTGATAGTCACCAGGGGTTTGCCTGGCAAATAATATTTGTGTGTGTGGCTTCAATCCTGCAGCAAAGAGGCACACACATTGGATGATGTGAATGGCTCTGAGTGTGGCGATTGGTGGAGGCAGTGTTCTGTGAGTTCGTAGAGGTGGGCCAGTTTGGCAGTTTGGCATGAATGGCTTCAACCTTTTGGCAGCAGAGGGTGGCACAAGACTTTGCAGAGGTAATGCAACTGACACAACATTGTGTGAGAAAAGATCCCTTGATTTCGTTTTGTGAGAATTTATCTTGCAATTTCTGGATTTGGATTGATGTATTTTGCAAGTTGTTGATATCAGTAAATATGCCAAATTGATTTCTAATAATGAGAATATGGGTAATGAGATGCCTGTTCAAGAAAATATGATATAATATTGATGGTAACATTAAGTTTTTAGTTTATAGTAAATCTAATAATATGCTTGAAGTAGGTGAGTCCCTGAAATTGAAAAATGATATCAAAGTTAAGGTGACTGGGAAACAAAATATAAATAACAGCTTGAGCAAACAGAACCAGAAAGTGAAAGAAGAAGTGAAAATGACCAAATGAATCAAGTAGCAGAAAATGAGATGTTAAGAAAGATTATTTATAATGGAAGTAAAGTGCATGAATATGATGATAAAATGGGGAAGAAGGAGCCTCAGAATTATAAATAAAAATCAAATTTAGATTTTGTAGGTGAAAGCACAAGTATAAAAATGAATAAAGCAGAAAGAGAGGTGAAATGCACGGAACAATTGATTATAAGAGATAAACGGAGTAATGTTTACTGATTTGAGGTAAAGAGAGTATAGCCCTTTCAAATGATGCCATTATGTCATGCTCATAGTAAAATGGGAAGCTGTAGTTAATGACATTAATTACTTGTTAAAGCAATTAAGCAGAATATACACAGAGGTGGCAAAGTAATTGGATATCTTCTTATATCATTTTAGAACTGCTTTTGCGTGGCATAATGCAGCATCTCGATGTGGCTTGGACTCCACAAGTTGTTGGAAATACCCTGCAGAAATATGGAGCCACACTACCTCTACAGCTATCCACAATTGTGAATATCCAACATGATATAAGAAGGACTTTGTGCAAGAAGTGAGCTCTCAATTATGTCCCATGTCTGGCAGTCTGGGTGCCCAAATCGTTCACTTGAATTGTCCAGAATGTTCTTCACACCAATCTACATCCACATCTACGTGATTACTCTACTATTCACAATAAAATGCTTGGCAGAGGGTTCAATGAACCACCTTCATGCTGTCTCTCTGCCATTCCACTCTTGAACGGCACGCGGGAAAAACGAGCACTTAAATTTTTCTGTGCAAGTCCTGATTTCTCTTATTTTATCATGATGATCATTTCTCCCTACGCAGGTGGGTGGCAACAGAATGTTTCAGCAATTGGAGGAGAAAACTGGTGATTGAAATTTCATGAGAAAACCCCATTGCAATGAAAATCGCCTTTGTTTTAATGATTGCGACTCCAATTCACGTATCATGTCTGTGACACTATCTCCCCTATTTCACAATAATACAAAACAAGCTGCCCTTATTTGTGCTTTTTTGAAGCTTATCTGTTAGTCCCAGCTGATGCGAATCCCACACCACACAGCAATACTCCAGAATAGGATGGACAAGCATAGTGTAAGCAGTCTCGTTGGTAGACCTGCTGCACCTTCTAAGTGTTCTGCCAATGAATCACAGTCTTTGGTTTGCTCTAGCCACAATATTGTCTATGTGATTGTCCCAATTTAGGTTTTTGTAATTGTAATCCCTAAGTATTTAGTTGAATTTACAGCCCCCAGATTTGTGTGTAATCAAAATTTACCTGATTTCTTTTAGTACTCATGTGAATAACTTCACACTTTTCTTTATTCAGGATCAATTGCCACTTTTTGCACCATACAGATGTCTAAATCATTTTGCAAGTCGTTCTGATCATCTGATGACTTTACAAGACAGTAAATGACAGCATGAACTGCAAACAATCTAAGACGGCTACTCAGATTGTCTCCTGTCATTAATATAGGTCACGAACAATAGAGGGCCTATAATACTTCCTTGGGGAACGCTGGATATTACTTCTGTTTTACTTGATGACTTTCCATCTATTACTACAAACTGTGACCTTTCTGACAGGAAATCACGAATCCAATAGCACAACTGAGGCGATACTCCATTGGCACGAGTTTGGTTAAAAGATGCTTGTGAGGTACGGTGTCAAAATCCTTCTGGAAATCTAAAAATATGGAATCAATTTGACATCCCCTGTTGATAGCACTTATTACTTCATGAGTATAAAGAGCTAGTTGTGTTTTACAAGAACAATTTTCTGAATCCGTGCTGACTATATGTCAATAAATCGTTTTCTTTGAGGTACTTCATAATGTTCAAATACAGTATATGTTCTAAAACCCTACTGCAAATCGATGTTAGTGATAGAGGCCTGTAGTTCAGTGGATTACTCCTACTTCCCTTTCTGGGTATCGGTGTGACTTGAGTAATTTTCCAGTCTTTAGGTATGGATCTTTATGCGAGAGAGTGGTTGTTTATAATTGCTAAATATGGACATATTTTATCAGCATACTCTGAGAGGAACCTGACTGGTATACAATCTGGACCAGAAGCCTTGTCTTGATTAAGTGATTTAAACTGCTTTGTTACACCGAGGATGTCTACTTCTATGTTTCTCATCTTGGCAGTTGTTCTTGATTGGAATTCAGGAATATTTACTTTGTCTTCTTTGGTGAAGGAGTTTCAGAAAACCGTGTTTATTAACTCTGCTTTAGTGGCACTGTCATCAGTGACTTCACCATTGCTATCACACAGTGAAAGTATTGATATCGTCTTGCCACTGGTGTGCAATATGTATGACCAGAATCTCTCTGGGTTTTCTGCCAGATTTTGAGACAGAATTTTGTTGTGGAAATTATTAAAAGCATCTCACATTGAATTACGTGCTGTATTTCGAACTTCTGTGAAACTTTGCCAATCTTGGGGATTTTTCATTCTTTTAAATTTGGCATGCTTTTTTCGTTGCTTCTGCAACAACAATCTGACCCATTTTGTATACCATGGGGGATCAGTACCATCTTATGTGGTATGTATGCTGTTGATACTATCTCTTTGAAAACATTTCACAACTTTTCTACACTTACATGATCAGATCGGAAGGAGTGAAGACTATCTCTTAAAAAGGCATTAAGAGCATTTTATCAGCTTTTTTAAATATATATACTTTATGTTTCTTTTTGATGGTCATAGGTGTTATGGTATCCAGCCTAGCAGCAACTGCCTTGTGGTCGCTAATCCCTGTATTCGTCACAACACTCACTATTTGTCCAGGATTATTTGTTGCTAAAAGGTCAAGTATGCTTTCGCAACCATTTATGCTTCAAGTGCACTCATGAACTAATTGTTCAAAATAATTGTCTGAGAAAGCATTCAGTACAATTTCAGATGATATTTTATGCCTGCTGCTGCCTTTTAATGTATAATTTTTCCAGCATATCGAGGGTAGACTGAAGTCACCACCGACTATAATTATATGAGCAGGGTACTTATTTGAAATGAGACTCAAGTTTACTTTGAACTGTTCAGCAACTATGTATTTTGAGTCGAAGGGTCAGTAAAATGATCCAATCAATAGTTTAGTCCGATTTTTAGGTATAACCTCTACCCATACTATTTCACATGAACTATCTACTTCAATTTCGCTACAGAGCAAACTACCTTTGACAGCAATAAATACTCCACCACCAACCGTATTTAATCTATCCTTTCTGAACACTGTTAGATCATTTGAAAAAATTTCAGCTGAACCTATTTCCAGCTTTAGCCAGATCTCTGAAACTGAACTATTTGAGCTTCAGTGCTTTCTATTAGGGCTTGGAGCTCTGGTTCTATCCCAACACACCTACGACAATTTACAACTACAATACCAATCATTTCTACAACTACCTTACTGTGTTTTACCTGACCACTTTTAGACGGACGTCCCTTCTGTTGTTCCTTGAGACCTCTAACCTAAAAAGTCGTCATGGTCAAATTTAGCCTGGTGACATGGTGCATTATCATCTATAAAAATCGCATTGTTGTTTGGGAACATGAAGTCCATAAACGGCTGCAAATGGTCTTCAAGTAACTGAACTTAACCATTTGTAGTTAACGATCACCTTTGATTCCATGTTCATTCCATATAAATATAGCCCACACTATTATGAAACACCAACAGCTTGAAAAGTGCCTTGTGGAAAACTTAGACAATGGGTTAATGGGGTCTGCACCACACTCAAAGCCTGCCATCAGCTCTTAAACTGAAACCACGACTCATTTGCCCAGGCCGTGGTTCTCCAGTCATCTAGGAACCAACTGATGTCGTCACAAGCCCTGGAAAGACACTGCAGGTGATGTCATGCTGGTAGAATACGCATTTGTGTTGGTTGTCTGCTGCCATAGACCATTAAGGCAAAATTTCCACACTGTCATAATGAATATGTTCATCATACTTCCCACATTAATTTCTTCAGTTATTTCATGCAGTGTTACTTGTTTGTTAGCACTGAGAACGCTATGCCAATGCTGCTGCTCTTGGTTGTTAAGTGAAGGCTGTCAGCCATTGCATTATTAATGGTGACATTGTGAATCTCAGAATATTGAATTCCCTAATGATTTCCAAAATGTAATGTCCCATGCATCCAGTTCCAACAACCATTCTGTGTTCAAAGTCTATTAATTCCCATTGTGTGGCCATAGTCACTTCAGAAACCTTTTCACATGAATCACTTGAGTATAAATGACAGTTCTGCCATTGTACTGCCTTTTTATACCTAGTGTGCATAATACTACCACCATCTGTATATGTAAATATTGCTATCCCATGACTTTTGTCATCTCAGTGTATATTAGTATGATGTTTATAGTATGAGGGGCATCTAATAAGTAGTACATTTCAGTATATGACAAACAATTTATCACATTGTAATATTTTTATTGACTTCATACAATGCTTCCGTTACTTCTCCATGTAGTTGACATGTTTTTTCAAGCATTTTAGGTAATGTGACACAAGTTTTTCCAAATCAGTGTTGTAACTGTTCACATTCTGTGCTCATAACCAGCTGTTCACTTTTGATGTGACTTAATCATTGGTGTTGAAGTGCTTACCTCCAAGATGACCCTTGACTCGGGGGAACATGTGAAACTCACTTGCGGCAAGATCTGGTGAATATGGACGCTGTGGAAACACGTCCCAGTTGAATCTTCTGAGCTCTGCCTAGGTCATCCAAGATGTATGAGGCAAAGCATTGTTCTGAAAGAACATAACTTTGTGAGACAAAAGTTCAGGACATTTTCTTTTGATGGTAGCTTGTAGATTCCCCAAACGTTGCAGTACGCCTCTGCATTCATTGTGGTGTTGTGAGCCAGGTAATGAATGAGCAAAGCCCCCCAGAACCACCTGCAAAAGATGGCTACCATTACTTTCCCTGACACATGGGTGATATTTGCCCATTTCTGGAACACTTCTATAATAATAATAATAATAATAATTTTATTGTCTTTAAGCCATTACAGCAATAGATAAAGTCATACATATAATACAATACAGTACAGTACATGCTATAGAAGGACAGAATTGTTAAGAACTTAACAGTTTAATATCACAGGTCATGAAATCCTTTACATTGTAGAATGGGTTTACAACTAACCAGTCATAAAGTCTTTGTTTGTATTGTTGCTCTGGTAAATTTTGTATACCTTGTGGAAGTTTGTTAAATAATTTGTGGCCCATAAGTTCATAACTGTTAACTGATTTTGACAGTTTGTGGTATGGCATATAGATAGAGCTGTTTGTCCTAGTGCTGTAACAATGTATATTTGCCCTGCGTTTTACTTTAGGTAAGTTCTTTTTTGTGTAGATTAAAACATAATAAATGTATAGGTTTATTACTGTCATGATTTTTTGTTGAGTAAACAAAGGTTTACAATGAGCCTTGTATGGTGAGCCTGTAATTATCCTAATAGCTTTCTTTTGCAGCAATAGTATATCATGCACACAAGTGGAGTTTCCCCATAAAATAATGCCATAGGATATGATGCTTTGGAAAAATGAGTAGTAAGATACTCTAACATAATTTTTAGGTACACAGTGCATTAATTGCCTTAACAAATAGATTACCCTAGACAATTTACCGCTAATATACTTAATATGTGGATTCCAAGAAAGTTTATCATCCAAATATACCCCCAAAAATTTAACACAACTAGGATCATCTGATGGAAACTTGTCTTTTAAACTAAATACCATCTGCTGGGTTTTGCTTTCATTAAGCAAGAACCAATTTGCTTTAAACCAGAGTGAAGCTTGCTCAGTTGTCTCTGTAACACATGTTTTAAGGCTATTAAGATCATTACTGCTGTTCAGAAACGTTGCATCATCAGCATAGAGTACTGTTCTGGATTTGATAAATGATGGCAGGTCATTTATCATTATTAGGAAAAGGAAAGGGCCCAGCATGGATCCCTGCGGAACACCTACCTCAACTTGTTCTATACTGGACATTTCTTTCCCAACACAGACGGCTTGCTTACAGTTTTGTAAATATGATCTCAATAGCTTAAGGCTGTTACCTTTAATACCATAAAAGTCCATTTTTTCGAGTAGTAGTGTATGTTCTACACACTCAAAGGCTTTGCTTAGGTCACAAAAAGTCACTTGGGCAAAGCATTTATTTTCAAATACTTGATGGGTGTATTTAACAACAGTGTCTATGGCATCAATGGTTGACAGGTTTTTCCTAAAGCCATACTGTGATCCACTTATTAATCATATGTTATCAAAGTAAACAGATAATTGTTGGTAAATTATGCATTCTAGAACTTTTGAGAAAACTGGGTCTATGGATATTGGCCTGTAACTTGAGACAGAATTTTTATCTCCTTTTTTATGTACTGGAACTACCCTAGACAGTTTAACCTCATCAGGGAAAAAACCCTCCAGTATTCACTTGTTTATACAATATGTTAGGGGGTACACTATACAGTCTATTACTTTCTTAAGCATGTTACAAGACAGGTCATATATGTCTACACTGTCTGATGATTTTAACTGCTTCACTATTCTTAACACAAAACTAGGTGAGACCTCAGAAAAACTGAAGGTACTTGTGTTTGTTGATGACCTAGCAATATTTTTTGACAGTAACTGTGATGAGCTGATTTCAGGTTTAATTATAGCACTTCCTACTTCCTCAACTGATTTAATAAAAAAGTCATTAAATTCCTGGGGAGAGATACTAATTTTGTCACTTCTTTTATCTTTGGCGACACTATTTATTAGAGTCCATGCTACTTTGCACTTATTGGTGGATTTCTCAATACTTCTGAGATTGTGTGCTTGTTTGGCTTCCACAATTGCTTTTTTGTACTCATTCCTAGATCTAACATAAGCTAGTTTAGTATGGTTGGTTTTCAGATTTTTATAAATATTGTACAACAACATAACTTGATTTTTCATAGTAGACAGCTGTTTTGTATACCATGTATTTTGTCTATTTGGAACTTTTGCTTTTAGGACTCTGTCAGTTACTTTGCATTTCTTTATTGGTATGCAGTCATTAAAGTGTCCCAAAAATGCTTTGAGAAACCTATCAAATAGTACCTTTGCTGGCAGATAATTGCTTAGAGTATAATGTGTCTCATCATAACACAGGCCAAACCAATCTCTGTTAGAAAGGGACGTACGAAACCTGTCAATTTTTTCATCTGTGACTGGTCTAGTGACCACAACTTCTGGGACAAGCTTATTTACATAACTCTTATCAAGAGGGAACCTACTTGTATGATTTAAAGATACTGAATCATGATCAGAATATGGAAATACTGTCAAAAAACATGATTCTTCTGTTGTTTTAAAATTTACAAACATATTGTCAAGACATGCATGTTCTCTTGTAGGTTTGTTATTGACTGAATGTAAGTTGCACTGTCTTAGTAGGTTTTGGAGTTCAGTGACAGTACGTTTTTGTGTTGTGACATCGAATTCAGCATTCACATCTCCACCTGTCACAATATCATAATGTATCCATCTGGTATCTGTAAGTACATGTAACAGCAGGTCCAGTTTTTCTAAAAATACATTGGTTATACCCTTAGGTGACCTGTACAGGGAAATTACAACTAACTTAAAACTGTCTATTACTATACCAGCAGCTTCAAAGTTCTGTTCATCACACAGAAAATCTAGATCTAATCTATTGAATGTACCGCTAAGTGACTTGTTAACATATATTGCCACACCACCTCTTAAATGCAATTGTCCTCAGTAGCTACTGGCTAGAATATAATTATCAAATTTATAGCCCAGTGTTCACTTAAACAAAAGATATCAAACTTATTTTCTAATCCAAAGTCATTGACAGTAAATTCTTTATCCCTTACTCCTTCAATGTTAAGATAACAGATTATAAAATCAAACCTGTCTTTCTTTACAGATGCACTATTTTGCTGAGAGGCTATTAAATCTCTGGCACTATTTATCTTATGGGCTTCTTCTGCCAGGTTTCTTCCACACCATGCCCCAATGTTTTGTCTCAGGAGGCAAATAATAGTCCCAGGTCTCATCCCTGTGACAGACCATATGAAGAGCTGATCCCCCACTCTGATGAATTTCCAGAAGCATTATGACCTAATCCATTTGTTGCTGCTTGTGAAGATTGCTCCGAAAATGTGGCACACATCTTGCACAGACTTTGGGGTAGGGAAGATCATCTGTCAGGATCTTTGTGATGGACGAGTGTCAAATTGCAGCCCTAGGAGGGAGCCACATTAGGATGTTCTCGACAGTAATGTGACAGTCTTATTCCACAACATTGTGAATTGCATTATTTTATAATGTGAATTGTAATAATGACATCATCAAATGTTGTACATTTTGCTGTAGTGGGCCTCCCTGTGCACTGCTTGTCATGCACATTTCTGTGCTCTTCAAGGAACTGTACACATCAACATTGAACCATTGAATGCTCCTACAGCCTTCTCCACAGACAGAGGTAACTCCTGGTTGATACTGACAGTGGATAGTTGTTATGCTGCAAAAAAATAAATTACAGAACACAGCTCTTAACCAGACACACTTTGTAGTGATAACTCCAAGCAAACTGGCAGTATACTGACAAGATAATGTGGTGTGCATCATAAGCTGGTGTGAGCATTGTCAACACATAGCAGTCAAACTCACCAGCCCTTACATGTCACAGACACAGTTTATTTTGCAGAGAAATGATGTAGGAAAACTTACTTATTTGAAGATGCTTGAAAAATTAATTCATTTCATGTAATTCTTTGGTAATGTTGAGTGGGATTGGGCACAAATGTTTTACATTTCATGTTATAGGACAGAGAAAACTGCATTGTTAAGTTGCAGTGTGAGAACTGTCAAAACAGTTGAGCACCTCCAGGCACACCTGGCACTGAGGTGCAGGTTAATGGCTTCTGATGCAAGCGGTAATGAATTGAATGACACTTCTTGCCGTAGTCAAGTATTTTTTAGTGGCCTGCCAAAACAAAATAGGTAATGCAGTGCCAGCAGACATGTAACAGAGTATCATCAGTTATCAAGCTTAGCTTATCAATATGCAAGGCAACTACTCTTATACTGAATAATAATTCAACTAATGTGTCACCTACATTGAGATAGGTTTGTTTGGATGCTTAGCATATTGTTATAAACAATATTAATATTATGAGTTTATTTTCAGCAAGATTATGTTCTTGTATCTAACAAATGTTTCTTATTTTGATATATGCTTCATGTAAAACTGTATTCAAGAGAAGCAGAGAGGAAATGGCATACATGAATGCAATGACCAGCTCATAGCTATGTGTGCTGACAGGAAAAAGAGATTACCAACTTTGCTAGTAATAAGGTGGTCATGCCATATGGACAGGGATAGTGAGAAAGCTTTGAGAGTAGGCTGCATTGTTCTGAAGCATCAACAGATACAGGCAATCCCTTGTTAGATTCAGTGCCAGGACAAGTAAATTCTAGCATTAATATTTAATATTGAAATGATCAAGAAACTATTTTAATAATGCTGAAGACTTTATACACAATGATGTCCATATAAATACAATTTTATGATATAAATGGATAAATTAAAAATCTACTCACCAAGCAGCAGCAGCGGAACACACACACAAAAGGATTTTAACTTTTATAAGCTTTTGGAGTCAGTGGCTCCATCTTCTGGCAAAAGGGTTGAAGGGAAAGGAAGAGAGGTGAAGTAAAATGACTTGAGAGGTTTAGGAAAAGAGGTAACATTCAGAAAAGTCACCCAGTCCAGTCGTTTTACTTCACCCTTCTTCCTTTCCCTTCAACCCTTTTACCAGAAGAAGGAGCTATTGGCATTGAAAGCTTGTAAAAGTTAAATCCTTTTGTGAGTGTAAGTATCATACCCTGTAGCCCTCATATCTGAGTAACTGATGAAAAAGAATTTTGGTTGATTCTCTAGAGCAGCTATCATCAAACTCTTTTGCTCAAGAGCCAATACTAACACTGTGGGCTGGAACCTCAGGCCATATGTTCTGACCTTATTATTAATTGGCAACATGCATAAATTAGTTTCTTATGATCTCCCAATAGACTAATTATAGTAAGGATGTGATAAGTTGGCTGCTGGCCTTCAAGTACTGATCGTTGAAATTCGGCATCATTCAGAACACTTCATGTCAACTGTTCTCCATTGCAGAGTGCTACCACCCTCAGCAACTGTAAAGCTGTGACACTGTAATTACCCGATGAAGTGTTTTTTGTTGCCTCCATGAGTAGATGATTAATTGATTAATAACAGTAACTGTATTTATGTGTTGCTTGAGGCTTTCCTGATGGACATGTTGTATATATGGTTCTCGGGCGAGACGTCAGATGTCATAGCGAAAACTTCACAATATTTCATCAGGGCAACTGGCCGACATCTTCAGATGTGACGAACACACTGCTAAGGCATGACTAGAGGCCCCTATTTATGCCAGTCTTAGGCAGAAAGTGCGCATGCGTGGAAGGCGCCAAATTCGATGGCCAATAGCGATGATATCAACCGATAGCTGTAAGGACAGCAACGCCACCTACAGGAAGAAGAACCAAAGACTTAGGCATATGCGCAGAGGCTGCCGCTGCTGCTCTGCACTGCCATCAGCTGCCCCAGCGACCTCTGTCGGAAGCTGCAAGCAAAAATGCACGTCTGCGTAAGGCGCTTGACTATTGTCCCATTGTCAACAAAATATTTATGTTGCTGGCGAATCGTCATCCATCATATGACCAAAATACTCCTCTCTGCTGGATGTGACTTCAATATGGCCACTGCTGGATCCCAAGCTGTACTGAGCTGAAAGCCAGTGTCTCTGTTTATGACATTCATCAAGCTACGTATTTCCACTGCTTCCTTAATAACACTGTCCCAGTACAAACTCGTCGACATGAGAATTTTGGTGTGTTGATAATTCATAGAATGGCCTGTACTGAGACAATGCTCGGCCACTGCAGACTTCTCTGGTTGCTTCAGACAAGTGTGGTGTCAGTGTTCAGTACATCTCTCTTCTACAGTGCGACAAGTTTGTCCGATGTATGACATGCTGCAGCTACAAGGAATCTCGTAAACACTGGGTCTTCTTAGGCCAAGGCTGTCCTTAGATGAGCCCAAGAGAGCTCTGAGTTTTGCCGGCAGATGAAAGACACATTTAACTTTATGCCTCTTCAATAATCTTCCTATTTTTGAAGAGACACCACCGATATATGGCAAGATGACCATTCCCCTTTATTCTTCACCTTCTTCCATTTCTTCACATTGAGTAACCCGCTTCAGGTATAGGGCATGGTGAATCTCCCGTTCAGAGTATCCATTTTGTTGGAAAGTTTGGCAAGTGTTTTTCTTCTTTCAATGCACCGTGTTACAATAGTTGTAATTAATGCAATGTTCCTTGATACAAATATGTACTGCATATGTAGATGGCAGTCTCTATAATGAGCATTCATGAATCCATGTTACTTTCTTGTGAAATTTTATACTGTAGCTGGCGATCAGTATGAGTTGCACATACCTGGTAGTTGTCAGTAATGGAAGACAAACATTAAAACATCCCACCCCCCCTTCCCACATCCTCTAACCACTCAATGGCAACACTACTTACCCTCTGCCCCTATATAATCCAGTGAAACTGTCAGAAAAAAAGCCTGTACCTTGCAAAAGGTGGGGTAGAAGATTTTATTTTTTTAACTCGTTCATATTGTTGGAAAGGTTAGAAAACAAATTTTTGCCAACAAAATTTCTCTTGGGAAAACTTTCTGCAGTCAAAAAACTTCGAAAATTTCGGACTTTTTTCAGTTTTTTCAAAATATCTGTTTTCTACTCCCAGTATATAAGGCGCTACAGCACGTCAAAAAATACCTTTTTTTTTTTCAAATTTCGAGCAAAGTGGCAAATTACCTAATTTTTGAACACTGTTATTTCAGTTTCTATTTGTGTAGTATAAACATATTACTCATCATGTTATTCATTGGAATTTACCATCTCACTCTGCTGCAGGGCCAGGACAAACAGCATCATATTCAGTAACTACGAACACATTCACGTCGGATTGCGTGAAGTTTATTTGTGTTACAATATGTAATACGATTGCATGCAGGTGCCGTACATTTTCTACAGTTGATTGACGTTAATGATCAGTTATAAGTAAAAGTATGTAGGAATTGTTCTTTAGGGGACACAAGCGTATTTATTCTTTGGCCTTCGTTCCAGTGGAAGATGTGAAGTCAGGTGGACCGAGTAAATTTTTTGTCATTGGTGGAGGGTACCTTATCCACAAAGTGACTTGGACTCGAAATATTTGCTTCAAGTCAATAGCTCAAAGCTATGCTTCTTACCTGCAACGTTATTTTGGATCTCAATTTGCTATTGTATTTGATGGGTATCCATGTGAGGGAGACAAATGTAGCACAAAGAGTGCTGAGAGGATTCGTAGGTCCAAAAAACATTCTTCGGTTGATGTTGTGGTTGAATCAGAGACGTGAAACAAGTCCCTCAGGACAAGTTCCTGTATAACGAACGAAACAAGATGCATTTGATCACATTTCTTAAAAAGGAATTTCTGGAGTGTAGCATTGAATTGCTCCTGGCACAAGAAGATGTTGACGTTATGATTGTAACATCTGCCATTTCAAGAACCAAAGATTTTGGAAGTGTTGTCATTGTAGGAGAAGATGTTGACCTGCTTGTGCTCATGACCAGTTTGTGGCAAGGCATTGAAAACTTATTTTTCTTAAAGCCAAAGAAGAAATGCAGAAGACAAGTGGTTTTCCACTGCAGCTTACAAGTTTGACATTGAATATATTCTGTTCACTTACACCTTTAGCGGATGTGATACAACATCCACTTTTTTGGTCAAGGAAAAAGTAAGTGCTGCAATATTGTTGCGAAAAATGAACACCTAACCTCAGTCCTTTGCACGTTCAATAAACCACATGCTACCCGTGTAGAAGTAATAACAGCAGGAGAACAGGTTACTATCGCATTGTATAGTGGAGGTGTCAGCAGTTCCCACACACTAGACCATTTGCGGTACCAGCTATTCGCCAAGTCTGCCACAAAAAGCAAACTGAATCCTGCACGGTTGCCACCTGCACAAGATGCTGCACAACATCATTCGTTGCGGACTTACGAACAAGTCCAAAGTTGGATGGGAAACTGGAAACCTCCTGAGAAATGGGGCTGGAATCACATTGACCACGGTCCAATACCCGTTATAATGAGCCAAGATCCAGCACCTGAAGCACTTCTCCACATTGTTTCATGCTCATGCAAGCTGAACTGTGGCGGAGCGTGCTCCTGCAGAAAAGCAGGTTTGAAATGTTCTTCAATTTGTAAGAAATGTATTGGGGTCAACTGTGAAAATGTGCCAAAATTTTTATATGAAGACAGTGAAGAAGATGTTATGGAGGATGTTGAGGAAACCGCTGACGAAATCAACGAACTTGCTGAGGCTGAGTCACTGTTTAAAGAAGAGGTCAATCTGGGATCAACTCTATGTACAGACCCTGAATCCGTAACCCAAGGTATTTCTGGTGACACTGAGAAACCTGGCCCATCAAAACGTTGGAAATGATGCTCATATCTGTCTCAAGTGCACTAAAGTGCGATATTACAAGTATTGCACACCCAGAACTGTCAACATTTTTTAGTAACTGACAATGCATTTTAATTGTAATAAAGCTACTTATTTTTAATGTCAACTGCGTGGCTTTTATACACAAGAATAATTACCTATCTAATTAGGTTGCCTATTGCAGCTAATAATAGTTCAGTTTCCTGAGACAAATTATTTTGTGTGTGTGTGTGTGTGTCTCTTAATGATGTATTTTTATGTTTATAGTTTTACAAATACCAGGGCAGAGGTGCCCCATAGTGAACTTGAGGTAGTGATGTAACAATCACAATAGTTGAGTGCCCAGCAATCCTCATGTGGCATACAGAGAAATTGAATACCTGAAAGTGAGGTGGTAAATTCCAACATATAACATGATATATAATGTATTTATACTAGACAAACAGAAAAAATAGTGTTCAAAAATAAGGTATCTTGCCACTATGCTCAAAATTTGAAAAATTGGTATTTTTTTAGGCGCTGTAGCGCCTTAGATATTGGGAGCAGAAAAAAATGGCAAGAATCAAATTTGTAGAGAATTTTGTGCTCTTTAAAAAAGAAAATAGACGTTAAAGTGATAGGAGAAAATGAAACTGAGATATTTTGAAAAAACTGAAAAAAGGCCGAAATTTTCCACGTCTTTTGACTGCTGAAAGTTTTCCCAAGCGAAATTTTGTTGGCAAAACTCGGTTTTCTAATCATTCCAACAATATGAACGAGTTTAAAAAATAAACTCTTCTACCCCACCTTTTGCAAGGTATATCTGCAATTTGACTGGACTAATATAAGCAACCAACTTTAATTAGCTCATGGTCAGATTCACTAATGTCAATTAAAATTAAGCACATCTTAAAATACAGGGTGTATAAAAAAGAATCACCCAATTTAACACATCTTTATCCCTGACACTAATAAACAAATAGAATGAATTTTGTTTTTTGATGAACAGGAAACTCAAAAAAAAATTTTCATGTCTTTTCATGTGTTCAATATGCCCCCCTTGAGATGCATGGCATATGTCCATGTGGTATTCAAATTGTTCCCACACTGCAATGAGCATGTCTTGAGTTACAGCTTCCTCTGCTGCTGTTATGTGATGTCTCAGTTCATTCACTGTTGTTAGAATGGAGGCACATAAACAGAGTCTTTTACAAACTGCCACAAGAAATAATCACATTCAGTCAGGTCCACTGACCTTGGAGGCCAGTAACGTAAGGCTGAATCATTTGGTCCAGTGCAAACGATCCATTGTTCAGTAATCCTTCGATTTAGAAATTCCCACTCTTTTCTATCCTGCTGGTAAATTAACTCATTTGAATCAGTCTCCAACTGTGGGAAAAGAAATTTCTGAAGCATATTGAGATATGTGCTTCCTGTAACAGTATTCTCGGCAAAGAAAAATGGACCATACACCATTTCCCTTGAAAATGCACAAAACACATCAAAATTTGGAGAGTCCCTCTCTTGTTGTACATCTTCATGTGGTTTTTCCATATCCCATATTCTCACATTATGACCGTTCATCTTTCCATTTAAATAGAATGTTGCCTCATCACTAAACACTAAGTGTGGAAGAAAACTGTGTCCTCCGTCTTGCCAAGAATGAAATTACAGAACTCCACATGTTGTTGTGTGTCACCTTCATGAAGAGCTGATTTTTGTATGGTTTCATGTGTAAACATCAATGTAACACATGCCAGGTGGACATTTGGGATGTGTTGAGCTGTCGAGCTGCACAGCGAACAGATTTCTGTGGACTCCTTGTGAAACTATAACGGATGTGTTCGACATCTGTGTCAGACACTTGGGGATGGCCTGGTGATTTGCCTTTACACAAACTACCTGTTTATCGGAATTGTTCATTCCATTGTCTAATGACCATGAGGCAGTTACAGCAACAATGAATACCAAAACACAAAGGGCAACTAAAATGAACAGAAATATTTGTGTGTTCAACAAATTAGACATAGAAACAATAGTGTAATACCTCAATGAGGTACTTGAAACTTTTAGATCATGGCAGGAGCATGTAGAGGAACTATGTCTCAAGTTTGAAAGAATAGTTGATCGCGCATTGGATAGATATGTAGCCACTAGGACAGTTCATAATGGGAAAGGTCTCCGTGGTAAGCAGTCACTGTAAGAAAATTCTGAAGGAACAAGGGCTATTGCTTAATAGGTATAAAACAAAGCATTGAGCTGTAATTATAGAGATATGAATGAAATGTGTTTGGTCATCAAAAGTGCAATGCATGAAGCCTTCAAGTCAAATAATCTTTCACAAAACTCAAAGAAATTCTGATCATACATAAAGACTGTCAGTGGCATCAAAGTTAGTGTCCAGTTACTCATGGACAAGACTGGAACTGAAGCTGAGAGTAGAAAAGCAAAACCAGAAATGCTTAACTCTGTTTTCAAATGTTCACTTGCAAAGGAAAATCCAGCAGTAAAGTGAGTAAAATAGATGCTAGTGTCAGTGACGTTAAGAAACAGATGAAATACTTAAAACTGAACAAAGCCTCAGGGGACAATGGAATGCCTATCAGCTTCTATTACCAATTCACAGCTGAGCTAGCTCCTCTGTTAATTACAGTCTATCATTGATCTCTTAGAGAGAGAGAGAGATAGGAGGGGGGAGGGGGGGAAGTGAGGGGAAAGGGGGGGGGGGGCGAGGAAGAAAAAAGGAAAGAAAAGAAAAAATCTGATCCAAGTAATTGGAAGAAAGCACAGGTCACATCTGTCTACAAGAAAATAGGAAAGGTGATCCACAAAACTACTGTCTGATATCCTTGACATCCATTTGTTTTAGAACCTTAATACATTTTCTCAACTCAAACATGATGAGATATCTCAAAATGGAACACCTCCATCATAAACATAGATCATGTAAAAATAGATCAGTCAGGTCCCTTAGAAATTCATGTATTTTGAAACATAGATCATGTGGAACCCAACTCAAACTTTTCTCACATGACATCCTGAAAGCCGTTGATCAAGGCAGTCAGGCAGATGCAGTATTTCTCGATTTCCAAAAAGCATTTGATTCAATGTCACAACTATGCTTATTATCAAAAATATGATCATATGGGGTACCAGACAAAATATGAGACTGGACTGAGGATTTCTTGCTATGAAAGATGCAGTATGTTATCCTAGGTGGAGAGTCATTGACAGATGTAAAAGTAGCTTTCTGTGAAAGGAGTCATACCTTAACAACAGAAAACCAGATTATATGGGCAGATAGTATGGCAGGAAGAAGATTAAAGTCAGAATTTATATTTGGTGTGATGAATAGCTTGCTCTACATGCAGCTGTTGCTCTAAATGTAGCAAAATATAAGTTAGTAGGATCAGTTAAAAAGTAATGCCTCCTATTTTTTTTTCCTTAAATGAAATTCATTAAGTGAAAAATTTAAATTTGGTGCTGTTCTGCAAAGATTCTTCACTAATTCACTGCAGTCATAACTTGCTGTTTTAACAGAGGCCAGTACTACAGTTGCTTGCAAAATGTCCAACATTGATGTTCATAGTAGACAGAATTCTGTGATAGAATTCTTGAATGTAGAAGGTGAAATGCCTGTTTGTGTTTATGAAGGACTGAATAAGTGTATGATGATGGGAGAGTGGATATCAGCACTATTAGATGATGGGTTTAGTGCTGCAATGAAGCTGAACAACCATCACCACCATCTGATGAAATGCAGGGTGGCAGGCTGGTGCCTACAGTAACACCACATGACATTCAGAGATGATGACATCATTTGTGTTGATTGTGGGGTGACTGCAGATGTTTTGTGTCACATTACCTCCCTCAAAAAGGCAGTGTGCTGACAATTCTTCATCAGTTAGGATGCTCAAAGGTTTGTGCAACTTGAGTACCAAGAATATTAAACAACCAGAATAAAGAGACAATAGAAACACTAGCCTCCCAACTCTTGCAGCACTTCCGTTTGAAGGGAGAGTTGTTCCTGGAAAAAGTTGTGGTGGAAGATGAAACATTTCATTTTTTTTTAAAACCATAATCAAAGAGGCATTCGGTGGAATGGCATCACAGAAACTCAATGGAGAAGAAAAAATTAAAACTGTGACTGGCAGGGAAAGTTATGACTACAGTATCCTGGGATGCAGAGGGTGTGATTATGGTTGATTTTTTTGAAGCTGGGATGCACGATAAATTCTATGTAACATGTTAGAACTCTGGGAAAGCTTAAAATGTGTCTACAGCAAGTTTGTCAAACAAAATCTATCGCAGATGTTGTTCTTTTGCATGGCAATGCAAGACCACACTCCAATTGTCAAACTACTGAAGAGATAGTGAAAACTGAATAGGAAGCCTTGCCTCATCTCTTACAAGGCTCTGACCTGGAACCATCAAACTTCAATCTGTCAGGCTATTAAAAGAAGCTCATTGTACAAATCACTTTGAAGATGAGGAGGCCATGAAAATGCCCATGTGTCAATGGCTTTGGAAGCAAGGGCATGCATTTTACCACACTAGAATACATTTCCTTGTTCAAATATGGGCCAAATCTGTGGAAATGGATGGGATTATATTGAAAACCTTAAATTAATCACCAATGTTGTGGTTTTCAATGTATGTATTTGCATCTGATATTGTTGACAGAAAAGGGAGGTGCATTATTTTTTGATTGACTCTCATAATACAGATGAGTAGGAGAAAAAATACTGTAATGTTCAAATACAGTACTAGTGGGGTGCTGTTTGACAGTCACATCAACTAAATATCTACATGTAACATTGCAAAGTGATACGAGATGGAACAAGCACATAAGGACGTTAGCAGGGAAGGCGAATAGTCAACTTCGGTTTATTGAGAGAGTTTTAGGGAAGTGTAGCTCATCTACAAAGAAGACTACATCAAGAACACTTACATAACTCATTCTTTAGTACAGTTAGTGTGTTTCAGATTCCCACCATATCAGATTAAATAAAGGCATCAAAGCAATTCAGAGGTGTGTTTCTAGATTTGTTATCAGTAGGTTTGATAAACATATGACTCTTATGTAGATGCTTGGTGAACTCAAATGGAAATCAATGGGGGGAAAGCAGTGTTCTTCTTATGAAACACTGCTGAGAAATTTAGAGAACAAGCATTTACAATTGATGACAGAATGATTCTACTGTCATGAATGTACATCTTGTGTAAGGACTGCAAAGATGAGATAACATTGATTAAGACTTCTACAGGGAAATAATTGTTTTCCCCTCACTCCAATTTTGGAGGGAAGAGGAAAGGAAATTATTAGTACATGGTATCCTCCACCATACATCATACAGTGGATTGCAAAGTATGCGTGTAGATGTAGAGGTCATGAGTAAAATTATAGAATGAAGCAATTAGTGTGAATTACCACGTTGTTTGGGATTAACAGATGTTAGTGTACTATATCTTTTTAATGGAATTAGTGGCACAAATTCCACTAAAATTCTTCAGAATAGTGAGAAATTTAGAACTGAATGATGAATTAGTTATCCATTATACTATATCTTCATTTTATAGTTGAACTCCATTGCTCATGTTGTGCAGTGAATATATTTATTTGGTGTAGAATATTATAACGTATTCTGAACTCAAACGTAATGAAGTATCGCAATGTTCTCCATGTCAAACAACATGCATTCAGAAAACACTGATTTTAAGAAACCCAACTTGTGCTTTTGTCACTTGACTTCTTGAAAGCCATTTACCAAAGGAATCAGATGTGTACGTATTTCTTGCCTTCTGAGAAGCATTTGACTCAGTATCACACAAACACTAATTAACAAAAGTAAGATCACATAAGTCATCAAAGGAACTTTGTATCTAGGTTGAGGATTTTATGTTAGGGTGCATGCAATATCTTATCTTGGATGGAGAGTTATCAACAGATATAGGAGTAACTTCAGAGATGTCCTAGGGAAATGCGTTGGAACCTTTGCTGTCACCCCCTACTATAACTAGAATTATCTTCTGAGATCATGCATCCGAAGTAAAGAAAATATTCAGCCAGCAAAATTGGGCAGTAAGAATATTGTATGGATACCCATTTATCTCACAGAGGACTTTTAAATATAATGAAATTGTTATTTTTGCTCTCCAACACATTTACTCCTTAATGACATTGGCTACTAATAATAAAGATCAGTTTAAGATGAACTGTAATTGAGCCAACCAAAATAAAGGCAGAAAAATAATTTCCATGCAGATATTACATCCATGTGTAGGGCCCCGAGTAAGTTTCTATATTCTGGTTTCAAGATCTACAACGAGTTTTTTGTTAAGTATTCACTGTATTAGTCACACAATCTAAAAATTATCTGAAGTCAAAGAGTGAAGAGTTCTATTAACTGCATCACAAGTAATAATGTTCACTGTAAATAGGCCACTCTTCTAGATGCACACAGAAAGAGTGAAGAGTGCTATTAACTGCATCACAAGTAATAATGTTCACTGTAAATAGGCCACTCTTCTAGATGCACACAGAAAACTCTAACAGGTGTTTTGTAAACATATTGTTGAAAGCACTTTCAGATAGATCACTGATGACAATATGCAACTGATCTGTGTTGTTAACTGAGAGTGAAATGTTAGCAGAGAACCTGTGTAAAATGGACTAGTTCATGGATAAATTATTCTCATAGTTGGGGGCAAATGTACTAAGTATCTCTGTTGGCAATTATTCAGTACTGATACATACGATGGCTATGTGTGTAAAAAATAGTATTCCATTTGAGTGCATAGATGTATCATGGCACTACACTGAACAGATATATGAATGTTGTGCAGGGTAGTTGAATTTAGTGAAACTAAACTTCTAATTGATGTTGTTTATAGGTCCCCTAACTCTGACTTCAGAACACCTCTGCTCAAGCTAGAGAGGGTTCTTGATTCACTTTGTAGGAAGTACCAGAAATTACTTCAACATAAATTTTGTACATGATGGTGCAAGAAAAAGGATGTCGGTATACCTCCTAATTTCATGCTGTGCGGACTGTGTTTTTTCCAACTAGAGTGCATGGGAACAGTAGCACAGCTATAGACAATATTTTTATTCATTCTTAATTACTAGATGGGCATTCTGTCAGTAAAAGGGTGAATGGCCTTTCAGACCATGATGCACAAATTTTAACATTAAGAGGCTTTTGTACTCAAACAAATGTCAAATATAATTACAGACCATGTAGGAAAGTTGAAACTTCCTGGCAGATTAAAACTGTGTGCCGGACCGAGACTCAAACTCAGGATCTTTGCCTTTTGGGGGCAAGTGCTCTACCATCTGAGCTACCCAAGCGTGACTCACGCCCCATCCTCACAGCTTTATTTCTGCCAGAACCTCACCTTTTACTTTCCAAATGTTAATCCAACAGCAATAGAGTGTTTTTTTAACCTTGTCAAGTAGCAAGAATGGCAAGATGTTTATAGTGCCGACAACATAGATGATAAATACAATGCTTTCCTTGACACATTTCTCACGCTTTTTGAGAGTTGCTTTCCACTAGAATGTTCTACACGGGGTACTAGCAGTAATAGGCAGCCTGTGTGGCTGACTATTGGGACAAGGATATCATGTAAAACAAAGTGGGAATTATATTAAAATGTTAGAAGTAGTCACAATCAAGCTACAGTAGCCTATTACAAACGGTATTGTAAGGTGCTTAAAATGTTTTAATTTCACAGAATGGGCATATGATTAGTGAAACGGAACAGTTCAAATTTCTAGGTGTTCAGATAGATAGTAAACTATCATGGAAAGCCCTTTTTCAGGATCTTGTTCAAAGACTGAATGCTGCCATTTTTACTATTCGAACAGTACCTGTAGTGAGCGATCGTTCGACACAAAAATTAGTCTACTTTCCTTATTTTCATTCACTTATGTCATATGATATTATATTTTGGGGTAAGTCTTTCTATTTTAAAAGGATACTTTTGGCTCGGAAATGGGCAGTTTGGGCAATAAGTGGTGTAAGTTCACGAACCTCTTGTCAACCTCTGTTCATGAGTCTGGATATTTTGACATTGGCCTCTCAATATATATATTCCTTACTGTCATTTCTCGTTAACAATATTAGCTTATTCCCAAGAATAAGCACCTTTCACTCAATTAATACTCAGCAGAAATCCAACCTGCATGTGGATCGGGCTTCCGTAACTCTTGTGCAGAAAGGTGTGCACTATACTGCTGCATCCATTTTCAACAAGCTACCACTTGAATTGAAAAATCTTAACAGTAATCCAGGCACTTTCAAATCGAAACTGAAGAGTTTCCTCATGGGTCACTCCTTCTATTCTGCTGAGGACTTCCCTGAAAAATTAATCTGATTCTTGTTGTATTGTTGATTGCATTTACTTAAACTTATGGACTCACTTTTTTTGGGCTCATAAACATTTTATTTTTATCTGTTATTACTTTTATGTTGTAATTTCATGTACTGACACATTCCATGACCTTGGAGATTTGCTCCTCAATTTGGTCCTACGGAACTTGATGTATAAATAAATAAATAAATAACATATATATACCTTGTACTTTGAAACCAGAACCACGTGAATTACAGTCCCATTGGTCAAATAGCTCAATCTTTTCCCTGGAAACTGATACTGGTGAAATTTTCACATGAAATATGTTGCAGAAACATGCTAATGATCAATAAATATATCATGTTTGGTAACGAAGTACAGAGCACAGTAAATGGTTGGATTAACATTATACTGTGCCTTAGTGTAACTCGATTTTGATTATCTGCCTGTGCTTTGGTTCAGCTTCTGATTCAACATTACACAACTTTGACAACTGTCACTAAAAGATACTCACTATTTGCCTTGGACAGTGGTAACTACTTCAACTGATGGAATTGAACAAACCCCTGCTTCTGTACAACAATAGTTTCTCCATATGAAATTCTTTTTACAGTGACCATAGTTTAAGGAAGATAAGTTCTAAGCTGATAATATTTTTACTGCTATACCTTGTTTTGACCAAAATTAAGCCATCTTCAGATTTAAAATATAAAGAGTATGTGAGCTATCATCGACATCACCTGGTATACGCCTCTGTGCAACTCAACATCTCCTCTATATGCCGAGAAGCTATCTATCCTTATCATATTATTGTTAGAAGGACAGATGAGATGTAAAGATGGATTAAAAGGTAGAAAAATGGGAAATGAAATGAAGAGTTCAACCAAGAACTCAGAGGAAATCAGAAAATGAGAAACACTGGAGAGAGAGAGGGGTGGGGAGTGGCAGAGAGATAGAGATAAGTGGCTGTTAAAAAAGAAAAACATAACTGAAATTTTTTGAAAATATTGAGCAAATAGATAAAAATAACTGCCAAAGAATGGGACAATTTTTAATAGGTAAGTCCAGGATGTGACAATATGTTGGAGAGCAAGTTCCCTATCCTACAGCCTAGGCATCCATGGCAAATGTATCTGACTCAGCACCAAATTTTTCAAGCCCCTATCAAAACCCAGGCAGTCTCCTCCACTAAATCTCTGACTCATGCTTCCTTAAAACTCAGATACACTCCATTGTCATCCTGCGTACATGTGTGTGTGTGTGTGTGTGTGTGTGTGTGTGTTCATCTGTGATGATGATGTCTGCTTTGTGGGGCACTCAACTGCATGTCATCAGTGCCCATATAAAAACCCAGTTTTCCACAGTCCAATTCTTTTTCACAGTCCAATCTAGCCATTGTTACGAGTGATGATGATGATGATGATGATGATGAGGACAACACAAACACACAGTCCCCAGGCAGAAAAAATCCCCAATCCGCCCAGGAATCAAACCCAGGACCCCGTGATCCAGAGGAAGCAATGCTAGCTGCTAGACCATGACCTGTGGATGTGTTCATCTATGTGTGCACATGTATGCTTGCACACACACTAATACTCAATATTTGTAAACAAGTACTTGAACTGTTAACTGTGAACTAACAGCGGACTTGTTCAGTTATATGTTTGGACACTTGATTCGTATTTTCGTGTCATCAGCAAATATTACAGTTCTTTTAACTATTCTTTAAAGTCATTGAAAAGCAATTTATGTGGGTTAGGGATGAGAGTGGGCCCAATGCTGATCCTAGTGTTATCCCAAGGAATTTCTCTTGCTTAACATAACTGCACCTTCATTTGTGAGATCTTGTATTACTTTCTTCATGAAGACTCATTTATGATAGTCAGATTGAGATGAGTTAATAAGCTGTTCTCATTTAAATGAGCCAATATTCTATCATACACCATTTTCTCAAGCAGTTTTAAAAAGACTGGAAGGAGTAAAATATGGTCGTGATTATACGTGCTTTATTTCCAGCTTTACAGATGAGCATGACTACAGAATGTTTACTAGTCATAAGTCTGTCAGGAAATATACCCTGTGTCTTTGATTGATTATAAAGATAGCTTAATGGTAATCCTATCAACACAACACAAAATTTTAACATTTGCTAGAAACACTATCATAGCCAGTACAATTACTACTTTTTAATGCCCCAATGAATTTTGTAATCTACTTACGAGTTGTATTTTTAAGGCTAATGTCTATTGATGTTGTGAACGCATGTAAATCTAATGAATCAGTATGTTGTTTATTAGTGGGTGTAACATTTGCTGCCACTGAGAGAAAGTAATAACTCAATTTGAGGGTGTCACCATTTCTACTAGAGCCATTTTATGGGAGATTAATTTTCTTTTAATCACTGTTTCTTTCCTAGTTAATAATGTTCCAAATTATATTTGTCTTATTAAAGCCTGGTGTATGTGTGTCATGCAGGTTAAGCCCATCTCTCCCTCACCCCAAAAAATAAATGTAGTGCAAGTGTTTATACACTGCAAGGAAAAAAAAAATTAGTACACCTGGAAAGATGATGTCAGTTTTGATTCGATGATGGCATATGCCACCTGGAGGCTAGCAGATGTACTGACAATGGTTTCAATCTATTCCACAACAGATAGCATAGCGGCACAGCTACCAGAGGGCCATTGTTTCTACTCTTAAACAGGAAGTGCTCACAGCCAGAAGGCTTAGGGTGGTGCAAACGTGAAGTCAGCAGGTAAACATGCCATGGAGATGCACTAGTCCTTCCTACACCCAAGTGAGCAAGATTGAAAGGGGTCAATTTGTGGAATAGCAAATGGTGGGATAGTCCTTTCAGAGAACTGCCACACAAGCTGGATGTGCTGCATCAGTTGCGCAACAATGCTGTTATCAGTGGTCACGTGAACATTCACACACACGCTGTCCACGTGGAACAGACACCTGTCAGGATTGTCGTATTGTAAGATGAGCAGTGGCAGATTGTACAGCTTCCACAGCTTGGAAGCACTTGTGAGCCCAAATTATTTCAACATGAACTGTTGTGAACCGGTTATCAGCAGTGGGACTATGGGCACGCACACCACTAGCCCGTCTTCCACTCATGCCACAGGATCGATGTGCAGGGCTCGACTGGTGCCATCAGAGGATCACTTGTAAAATGGAATGGCACCCCGTGGTCTTCAGTGATGAAAGCAGATGAGTTGTTATTTGAAAAAGAAGGTAGAAAACTGGTAACTGGGAAGGCAACTGTTTGATGGACACTGGCCGTCCAATCTGTGGAATCTAGAGACAGAATTAAATATAGCAAGAAATTTGTTGAATTACCTGTTGCTGGTGTCAAGATTACGGAGTTACCAGGAGGCACAGTAAAACAGTAAAATTTGTGGTGTACTGTACAAGGCTGTCTTGTCATTTCTGAGCTTAATGAGGACTTACTTTTGAGGACTGATTGAATTATTAAACCAAAGGTATGTTTTAGTTGGGGAACTGAGGAACTCATTTTTACAGAGACAAAGAGTGATGTACTGGAAAACAATACTGTCAGTGTGAAATAGCAGGGGTGAAGCTAATCAAATAAAAGCGATAGTCTGAAATGAGGGCAGGGGGTATGCAATTTATGTACACAGTAGCGATGAGGAACTTGAAGAGGATGGGTATTATAAATTGATGAACTAAAAGTTATGTGGCTAGTAAGCTTGACCATGAACAAAAAGGGAATTAAAAAAGAAAAAAAAGAGTGTCAAGACCAGTAGTGAGAAATCTGTAAGAATGATGCAGAACTGGCAGTGTAAATCAAAGCTGAAACCTCATGAGTCACTTTTCAAAAAGCCTTACTGGATTTCAGTTTCAAAAAGAGGAGTCACTGAAATTACAGGAAATAAAGAGCTGGAGGAGTCACAGAAAGGGGTTGCAGTGAATACTATAATCCATTGATCGTAAGAGAAGTCGTTGAGAGGAAATAAATAAAGAAATAAAAAGAACTAGGCTCTTGGAAAGGGGTTGTAGTAATGAAAGGGAAGAAACTGTTAGGAGGACAATGGAACAACAGTACAGTTTAAAAAAATAGAGATGTGACAGAAAAATAAAACTTACACAATTTAGAATTGGGGAACTGGTTCTTGTGAAACCAATGAAAGATCTAGAGCAATTAGTAAAGTTATCAAAAATGTTTTTGAGATACACATTTTGCCATTTGAAGTAATATCAAATTCTCATCCAAATGCTTACAGATTAACTGAATTGTATATTTCAGAAACCAGCCAGGCACCAATTTTATCCATTTTGAGAAAATACAAAAAACTGTCTACCATCATACCTGTTTCGGAAGTGACTTTGGTATTTATTTCTGAAAGTAGTGTATGTTGCAAATCATTGTATCAAAGAAAAATATTTTGGGTTATTTAACATTGCTGTCAATGGAGCAGAAAAAAGTTTACTTAACTGGTTTCTACAGAAAACGAGTAGGCCAAATGTAGTTTTATGGTATAATTTTTATTATTTTTAGCATTTACAAATAAAACTCCTATATTTGGAAAAGGACAGAAATGTCTATAATATTGAGACTACATTACTAATACACAAATGAAATAATCAACTACTTTAATCCTCTTAAACAAATTCCATGGCACATTCTTCCTCTGTAGTAGGCCATTATAAAATGCTGTCATAAAATGTTTGATAACCCACCAGGTAAGGTCTTAGCAAATTTAGGTCTGGCAGCTTCTGGACATTGATAGGAACCTAATGCAATAATGAAGGAATTAGGGTTCAGACCTAAACACAAATGGAGAATGGCCAAGAAATATTATTTCAGACTTCACTACAATATTTTAGGTAAATGTTTGAATGAAAGAAAATAGTTACACCTAACAGTAATTTTTGTGTATTTTGCCTAATATATTATATTATTTATAAATTTACTTTTCCTGAAAGGCAAGGCCAAATTGGTGGGTAAGTCAGAAGCAGGCTCTGTTTTCAGCAGTGTGAAAGTTGACTGAATGATTCCATTAATACGTGACTTTACTGGCACTTTTCCAGGTGTATTACTGTCGTAACAAAATTGTTTGTATGTGGGTATCTTGAAATTCTCCTTTTGGTCTTCAGGAACACCACTACCAGTAGTTTCGTCTGAGTTTGTAAGCTTTTTGTGTGCATGAGCCACCATGTTTTGAAACTTCTGATGCCTTGGATGGAAATTTTGTGTACAGTAAAAAGATTTGTCTTACTGGCTTTCGGTATTCAAATGGTTCAAATGTCTCTAAGCACTATGGGACTTAACATCTGAGGTCATCAGTGCCCTAGACTTAGAACTACTTAAACCTAACTAACCTAAGGACATCACACACATCCATGCTCGAGGCAGGATTCGAACCTGCGACCGTAGCAGCAGCGCGGTTCCGGACTGGAGTGCCTATAACTGCTCGGCCACAGCGGCTGGCCTGGCTTTCAGTATAAGCTCCATACGTTGCTCTGGTGTATAAATTTGATCCACTTTTTTCACAATATGCTTTATAGCCCCAAAGTATCTGTCACATGGTGAATAAGAGTGACCACGAACAAGGAAGTTGTGGGTCATACTGTAAAATTGCCCTTAGTCACAGATGTTCATCAAAATCCTAACAACTGTGTGGTTCTTGTTCTGTCCTGATAGACCATCACTAGAAAGAGTCAGTCTCTTTACTCTAGGTATATTTCAGTCTCTATGTAATTCAATAAAAAACTGCATATCTCATCAGGAGACTTGTTACCTTAACCCTCATGATAAAGGTAGCTTTTGGAGTTGTTGCTTTTCAAATCATGGATGCTAAAAATGTTAACCCATAACTGCCACATGTAAAAAACTTCCTGCACAGGAACATTTGGGATTGGCAAGTTTTGCATATAATCGAAACACAAAGCGGCCATTTCTTAGTCATCATTTTGAGATGCTTCTTTCATGCTAATATAAAAAGTTTTGGCCATCCTCTTGTGTACAATGAGCTCTGCAGTTGCCATATGTTTAGCATTATCATTCAAGGGTTTATCCTTTAATTTTGCATTTATACTTTCACATTGACTGCATACGTCAACCTGTAGTTGACCAAACGAGTAACCAAAGTTTTCATGAAAATAAGAATAGTAAAAATGGTACTTGAAAGTATCTCTTAAGACAAGGTTGTCATTAATGAACATTTCATGAAGTTTTGTGACATTTAAATGAGCATCCAAATACTTTTTGTGTTGCCAACCATAGTGGTTCTCTTTAAATTCAAATTTTTTGATATGATCATGGATACATTCATAAATGTTGCCAGGAAGAGCACTGCCATTGCATTGAATTGGCAAATTCTCCCTAATCTATTATGTGATATACCATGAATTTCCATAAACACATTCTTGCAAACATGTTTTAGAACACTGCCAATCTTTACATTATATCCGTAAGAGTGATTTCTTTTAAAATTGCCTTCAGTATGCCTACCACTTTCTTTGCCTGATCTTTTGTCTGGACCTGGTTTCCCCCTTCTACACTTAACTTCATTAACCTCAATCAAAGTCTGAATATATATAGCTTGACAGATTTTTTTTCCTTCCAAGAGAATGAAAATATCTCCACATTTCATAAATGACATCCTGGTTAATATTTAAATAACAATTTGCATTGCACTTACAAATGATACTGCTGGGCTTCTTTTTCATAAGAGTAAGAAACATAACCCCCCTCCTTTCACCCTTGCATTCCAAATACGATTATGTTTGTACGAGTCATTGTTTACTACTCCTTGTTTCCTTTTGTGGTGAGGTCGGTCTTCTGAACTTGTAGATATCTCACTTTGATATATGCTTACTGTTATCAAAAACCTATTAACACTGTAAAAAAAGAACAGACTTACTTGGAAAGCTCTAGTTAACTGATCAGTTACGACAATGAAAACATTTGAATACAAATGTTTTATTCCACTGTTGAGCATATTTACATACAATTGGTGTTGTCAGTGTTAACATAATAATAATGACAATAATAATAATATAAACTTTGACATGACAAATGTTATTTACTGCAATATAATAATCCAAGATGGATACAATACATATTTGTGCAAATGTCAATAACAACAAGAAGTTTCCCAATAGATCAATTACAAGATAGATGAACTACATAGTTCAGTGAATGACAAATAAATAATCAAACAGATAATTAACAATAAGTAGATGAAACAGCAATAAAATAGTTGTGCAGTGTGGCATTTGTATAGTTTGCAGTTAATTTATAGTTCATTCTTATTAGGAAAGTGGGTCATTTGTCACATACTCAAGGAACTCTTGAGCTGAGTAAATTATAGTTTTGATCCACCTCCAAAAACTAGTTTTAAATTTATGTACTGGCACTGTGTAGGTATTTTCAGGTAATTTGTAGAAGAAGACAGAACCAAGATATTTGTAGCTGTTATGTGTCTTTGCAAGCCTAGCATATGGCATATTAATTGTACGTCCACTTCTTATATTATGATCATGAACTGTTCTCCTTAAGTCAAATTTACTCAGATTCTCTTTAACAAAGACAAGGCAGTTGTAAATATACAGGACAGGCACTGTCATTATATTTAGTTTCTTAAAATTATCTCGACATGATTCATACAAGCTAAGTTCTGCTATGCACCTTATGGCTTTCTTTTGCCATTTAAACACTAATTTTGAGCCTATGGAATTGCCCCATGATAGTATTCCATAACTCAGGTGTGAATGGAAGAATGCAAAATATGCAGATAACAGGAGTTATTTACTGACGCTGCTCCTCAGCTTGTACAGCAGATATATGGCACATGCCAATTTGCCACATATCTTCTCTGTGTGGGTACCCCAGATGAGCTTATGATATTTGAAATCTGAATAATTTTACTGTTTTGTTATCATGACTGGGAGCATTCAGATTGAATACAATAGCTTCAGTTTTACTATTATTCTTCTGCAGTACATTTAGGAGACATTCTGACATTTGATTATTTACCTTCACTAACTGTTTTCTGTTGACCAAGCATGACTGCATTAGGCATAGAGCATTCTCTCTCACTCCGTAGTGGTAGAGTTTTTTTATGAGAATGTTATGGGAGACCATATCAAAAGCTTTCCCAAGGTCCAACAGTGTCGCATAGATAATATCTTTATTTTCAAAACAACTGTATATTTTTGCTACCATGCTCTCAACTGTAGAAAGGCTGGATCTGAAACCATACTGTGAGGAGGTGAGTGTATCGTTATGTTTAAAATATTGACTCATCTGTTTATGCATGCAGTATTCTATCTGACTGTTGTTGATTCAGAACATGAGTACCAATTGACAACAAAGAAACATAAAGTGTCCCTACAATTTACTGCAGAAATCAGACAAATGGAGTCATTTGACTAGTTTCTGATGTGAACGCAAACTTAAACGTAATGCCAGACAACAACAGTTGGAGATATTTGACTGCTTTCTGCACTAAAATGTGCAGTTTCCCTCAAAGACAAATATGGCGCCATTAACTCATATTTTCTGGTTTGGTGCTTGACTGGTTTCTGAAATAAACCATTCAATTAACTATAAAATAAGAAAAAATATTTGGTGTAAGGAATGCAGTACAACTAAAGGCTTACAGAAAAGGAAAGAGAAAGTGAACCTTTATTTGTTTTCTGCATTAATTTCATTATCAACTGCACAACTATATACTGAAATATTATTCTTGAAGAATTGAGTTAGCCAAGCTTGATAGCAATTCTTTTTGTTACTATGACTGGTTTCTACAGATCTGCACTGTCATAATTGGATCTTTTGTAACATTATAACAGCATAGATTTGTCGAAACTGGTCCTAGCAATAAAAAGAATTGCTAGCGATACTGGCTAATTTGATTCTTCAAGAATAATATAACTTTCAGATTGCCCTCAAACTGACACAATGTCAAACACATAAACAGGATGAACATTAATAAAAGCAGCAAACTGCAGGGATGGATACCTGACCGGAAATGAAGGAAGAAAGGTCCTATGAACATGTGTCTGGAAATGCATCATGCATCATGCATCATGCAACGTGTTCTCCATATCTGGTGTATGCACAGTCCACTGCCTTACTGCACATTTGTCTGTCTGAAATGATGCATGATACACAAATGCCCAAAAAGGTCTTGAAATGTTGTATGATGTGGTTGGTGTCTGTGAGGGTACTTGTTTTGATATAGCCATGCTGCCTCTTCACCCTTCCCATCTGCTTGGCTGTACACAAACATCATCCCCGCTTGTTCCTAACGTAAATACCAGACCATTCTGCTGCTTACGGTATGCTCTGTGAATCACACAGCCTGCAGCACACAAGGAACACAAGGCATGTAGTCAGAAGAACTTTCATTCATCAGCACCACCTATGGTGGCAATGACGCTTTTCTGGACACATGTTCATAGGACTTTTTTTCCCTCCATTTCCAGTCAGGAATCGGTCCCTGCAGTTTCTTAGTTTTATTAATGTTCACCCTGTCCACACTGAAAGTTATGTCACAAAAAATATTACACAGGTGAGGCACACTTTACTTGGCTTTAGAAGAGTTTGTTGAAGGTGTAGATTGTACATATTAAGTAATCTATGTATGCACAATGCTTAAAACTGAATTGTGCTGAGTTCTTTTGATGCGAGTACATAGCTACGCATGCAGAATTTTATGCTTGAAATCAGCCAGTCAGTTATACAAGCAATCTTAAAAAATAAAAATAAAAAATAGAACACACACATAAATTACTATTGACGCTAATAGCTATGTTTCTTTAGGTTGATGAGAGATAAGGAAGTTACTTTGTTTAAAAAATTACTATGTGAGAATTACTTTGTTACAGGGTGCTATATTGTAATGAGAACATTGCTGTGAATTTATGTCACATACTTCATGTACTACCTGTGGATAATTTTGTGGTTCAGGTAAGATAAGGAAGAAGGAGATGAATAGTGTTTTGAACCAATGCACCCATAGTTCACATGAAGCTGCTTTATAGATACATATTGCGATTGTACCCTGTTTAACATGATTTTTTTGCTACTGGTAAAGGAAAGATGAAGTTAGTAGTACACAATGAATATGATCAATACTATTTTTCACTGTTGTTTTTATCATAAAGCTACTGGGTGTCTGGTAGACTATTATAAAGAAGTCATTGAAGTTTATCAATGAAATATCTCAAACATTTTATCATGAAACAGTTGTACATTGTTATACAATACACAATACTAAAGAGTGATTTTAAGAGAACTGAAAGTATATAACCTACTATGTTATGAGAAATATCTTACTGAAAAGACATGAATTATCTATTTTTATCATACACAACCATAGAATCTGTGCAAAGAGATATTGAATAATATACAAAAAAGATTGTCTGAGTGATGGGAGTCACAGCAGTTTGTGAAACCAATTAGTCAATGTTCTAGTCAGATACGTTCATTCCTGCTTCCTTGGATTGGTGTGTTGTTCACTGTTCACATATTATAAGATCAATGTTAAGGGACAAGGAGCATTAGAGAGTTTTGTTGTGTTGGTTGATTTGCGGGATGGGACCAAACAGCAAGGTTGTCAGTCCCATCAGATTAGGGAAGAATGGGGAAGGAAGGCAGCCATGCCTTTTCAAAGGAACCATCCTGACATTTGCCTGAAGCAATTTAGGGATATCACAGGAAGCCTAAATCAAGATGGCCAGACACAAGTTTGAACCTTTGTCCTCCCAACTGTGAGTCCAGTGTGCTAACTACTGTGCCACTGTGACCAGTTTTTGTTGTGTGTTCTGGTATTTTACTGCACTGGTATTTCACATTTTAATATGGTAAAGACACATGGCCTCATAGGTACACTTGTAAACATACACCTGAGTTCAATTGTCTGTCAAGAGATGCATTTGTAACACAATTTTAACTTTTATTGAATTCTGAGAGGTATGTAATTGCAAAACTTATGTGAATAATTTATGGGAGGTCACAGATATTTTGAAACACAAGCCTGCTATTGAGTCATGATGAGTACACTTTCAGTATATGTCAAAAGAATATTTGTATTGCAGACACAACTAATGCTATTTACACAGTACATTTAAAGGGTTTTGAAAGGAGGGTTATTTTGGATGAAATATGGTAAAGGATAGCTGTAGCCTTATTGTAAAGTAACTTTGCTGTATAAGAAAAGGAGTTAATTGAAAAAATATTGTATGTAAGACATCACTTAGACACATCTGAATGGATTAATTGTTGTAACTGTATAATTTTCGCACTGAAAATATGAATTTATGGTTGTAAGAAGTTTTATTACATAACAATGTGAGGAATATTAGCACAAAAGCATTTACCTGCACATTATTCCATACCTTATGTGATCGCAACTGTACAGTACTGAGGAGTTGAAGGAAGGAATTTATTAATTGCTAATTTGATTACTTTATGATTATACACGTCCATTCACTCACATGAGAGGGACTCTAGCACAAAAGCATGTGCTTGCACAGTGTTTCCCCCTTGTGAACAAAAGGTTTTATTACTTAATATTTCAATATTTTATGTTATGGAGTACCATGAGGAAACCACAAGTGTAATATCTAAATGAATATACAAATATATCTAAAAACAAAGATGATGTGACTTACCATACGAAAGTGCTGGCAGGTCGATAGATACACAAACAAACACAATCATACTCACAAAATTCTAGCTTTCGCAACCAACGGTTGCTTCATCAGGATAGATGGAAGGAGAGGGAAAGACGAAAGGACGTGGGTTTTAAGGGAGAGGGTAAGGAGTCATTCCAATCCCGGGAGCGGAAAGACTTACCTTAAGGGGAAAAAAGGACAGGTATACACTCGCACACACACCCATATCCAATCACACATACACAGACACCTGTGTATGTGTGGTTGGATATGGGTGTGTGTGCGAGTGTATACCTGTCGTTTTTTCCCCCTAAGGTAAGTCTTTCCACTCCCGTTATTGGAATGACTCCTTACCCTATCCCTTAAAACTCACATCCTTTCATCTTTCCCTCTCCTTCCATCTTTTCTGATGAAGCAACCGTTGGTTGCTAAAGCTAGAATTTTGTGTGTATGATTGTATTTGTTTGTGTATCTATCGGCCTGCCAGCACTTTTGTATGGTAAGTCACATCATCTTTGTTTTTAGATATATTTTTCCTGCGTGGAATGTTTCCCTCTATTATATGAATATACAAGTATGCAGAGAAACTGAAAACAAACTAATTATCACTGTGTCTACATACTGTTTTAACTTCTGTTGTGTCTTGGTGGTGATATTTGAGAATATGTACTTTAATCACATATACCATTTAAGCAAATCATTCACTCTTGTTGATAGAACTGACCAAAACTTATCTTGCTAGAAAACTACTGTCTATGAAACTGTATTTGTGTAATAATAATCAAATTTGAGACTATTCAATATAAGCATTATATCTGGGTATTTGAGCATCAACTGTGTATAATTGTTTCCTGTTCTGTTTTTTAGTACACTACACTGTGTATGTTGGAAAGGTAAATGGTGACTAGAAATCAATTGTATGTATTTACTGAAATTATTGAACACAGAGACCGTGTGCCTGCGAGCACCAGAGGAATGTAAAGTATCTGGAAGGAGGTGTTACCACAAATGAAGCAATGAAATAAGCATATAATACAGAAGAATGTATATTTTTTTATAATTTTGTGTGACTGCTTCATTTATTTCTTTTTTGAATTATATGGAAGTGAAACATGGACGATAAATAGTTTGGACAAGAAGAGAATAGAAGCTTTTGAAATGTGGTGCTACAGAAGAATGCTGAAGATAAGGTGGGTAGATCACATAACTAATGAGGAGGTATTGAATAGGATTGGGGAGAAGAGAAGTTTGTGGCACAACTTGACTAGAAGAAGGGATCGGTTGGTAGGACATATTTTGAGGCATCAAGGGATCACAAATTTAGCATTGGAGGGCAGCGTGGAGGGTAAAAATCGTAGAGGGAGACCAAGAGATCAATACACTAAGCAGATTCAGAAGGATGTAGGTTGCAGTAGGTACTGGGAGATGAAGAGGCTTGCACAGGATAGAGTGGCATGGAGAGCTGCATCAAACCAGTCTCAGGACTGAAGATCACAACAACAACATGGAAATGGACAAGGTTTAAATTCGAATCTTTGTGCTAAGCTATGCTTTGAGTGTGATTCATAGTTTTTGCAAACTAGGTCTGATGCACTTACTGTAATGTTTTATGTTCACTAAAGTGAATGTCTTGTTGCAGCGATTAGAATGATTGGGGGAATTTTATACTAAATTTCTGGGAATTGATTGAAGCTTAATTTTTGACAGAGTATTGTATCTGATACTCATCTGTGATACATTGTTGAAACATACCAATATATGATTGTTAGGATAAGTATGACATGAAGCTTTCCATTGAAATAAACTCTTGTAAAGATTAGGAACTTTTCCAACTAATAATCATTATGACATAGGCAACTTAGTAAAAAGCATTGTTATCAAGTGTCAGGCTGTCACATTTATAGGCTTACATAAACTTTATAATAATCTTATTTCGTTTATCTGGTCATTTTAGAATTCAATTTATTATATATTGTCACTGTTTCAGCTTTAGCAAGCACACAAATATCTCTGTGCTGGTTTGACTGTTACTAATTGATACTTGAACATAGAAATAAGTAATTCTGATTTTGTAATTCTGGAATACCTTTTAGAAGAAGTGATGGTAGCTTTCCATTAGTATTTATGAAATAAACTCTTGTAAAGATTAGGAACTTTTCCTACTAATAATCATCATGACATAGGCAACTTAATAAAAAGCATTGTTATCAGACATATTTTATGAATTTCAATACTAAAAACTGTGTAAAACTTGACATTGCAATGTGAGAGGAACAAATTAATGAGTAACTAGTTGAAACCAGTCAGTATACACCAGCAAGTTTTTGACTGTAACCCATAAATTTTCTCTTCCTAAAAATGGATGACATAAGCAGTGGCAAATCAGCCATAAGGGCATCAGTTCTCTGACAGTTTTTTTTGCAGATAAGCTTTGATACAGTTTTAGCTATAAATATGTATTCTGAAAGGGTACATCACATCAACCTGAATTACTTGAAATTTTTCTTGACACTACCAAATAAATAGCTACACTGTCAAGAACTCAGCAGGTTGCAGCAAATTTTGATGGAGCAGTTATTTGCAATTTTTTTTACAGGTACTGCTTTGCCATGAAACAAAAAATGAGCATATGCTAATTAACTTTTACTGTTTGCTAATTAACTGACATATTTCAGTTTGACCCTTCATGCTCAGATAAATCATTGATATTAGTTTCACAGCTAAATCAGTGCAAACTGATTGTCAGTATGTATTCATTACCAGTATGTCCTTCAATCATCATAGGAAATTTTACTTTGGCAAACACCCTAAGTCTATATCTACATCTGCATGATTACCCTGCAGTTCGCAATTACATACCTGGCAGAGGGTTCACAGAAGCACCTTTAAGTTACTTTTCTACTCTTCCTCTCTCAAACAGAGAGCAGGAAAAACGAACTCTTAAATCTTTCTGTGGAAGCTCTGATTTCTCTTATTTTCTGATGGTTATTTATACATGTATAGGTAAGCACCATAAAATATTTTCAAATTCTAAGGAAAAAGTTGGTGATTGAAATATCATGAGAATGTCCTGCAACAGCAAAAAACATATTTGTTTTAATGACTGCCACTCCAATTCATATATATATCCATGGCACTCTTTTCCCTACTTCATAACAATGCAAAAGGAGCTGCCTTTCTTTGAACTTTTTCAATGTCTTCTGTCGCTCCTCCCTGATGCGGATTCCATGCTAGACATAGGTACTATAGAAAATGGTGGTTTATAAGTGTTTTGACAATAAATCACAGCTGGACAATATCAACTGTAGGTACCCTTAATCAATATTGTCTGAGAGAAAATCATCATTAAAGTCCCCACAAACCAGAAAATTCTTCAGTTAACCCTGCATAACTTGACTGAAACTGTCTCCCATTGAATTATGGAGGTTAAAATACTGCTAGCTGCAGGACTATAAATGAGCTTGTGTTTTTCCATCAAGATCAATCTGCTTGACTTCACTATTTTTATGTGATGTTATGATATGCATAACAAGTGTGCTGGCATTCCAGCTATCCTTTGATATTCCAGTATGGATGTGATAATGTTGCACTTTTTATTAATGTGATTTCTGATGTACTAGTAGAAGACATCAAATGTAATTTTTTAAGATATCTCTGGATTTGTTGAAGGCAGCAGTGGTATATTGTTTTATTGGTAAATCTTCGAACTGTAACTATGAGTGTCTTGTAGCTCTGTCTGTTGGCTGAATTTACTTAATGAAGATCCCAGGGATAATATCATACATTATGGTATATGATGGATTGTGATATGGCTAACTGGATGCCTCCAGCAATTAGCCATACAGGTATCCTTTCTCTAGAAGTATTCTACTGTGAACAATGGCATGTGCTGCTGCCAAGTGAGAGGCACTTCATCAGTCACATCAATGGATGAACATCCTTCACCCCTGTATGCTTATACAAGCTTTGGATTAACATATTCCACAGAACACACCATTCAAGTTTCATCACAACACTCAAAGTGTTCCATGATTTTCACACTAGAGTGAGGAGCATTCTCAGCAATGTGCCTGATGTCATCCTCAATTTTTTGATGAATGTTATGACCCAATCTGTTGCCTGTCCTCCCTGTTGTTGTCAAATCAACATCTTGGGCAAGAGCCTACCCAAGAGATTAAATCACAGGTGAAATTGTTGATCCCTGCATTTGTCTAAATATATTAGTTACCTGGTAATCACTTCCCAGAGTTTACAGTTCTGATATTCCCCTCTCCCACTCCCCTGTACCCCCATGACTACTATGCAGCAATAAGACCTTCTGGTTTGTCTAAAAATTTTCTTCGTAGAGTTAGATAGCACCTTATGCCATGCACTGTCACACTGCTTTTGAACTTCTTGAATTGTCTGAATTATTTTGTCCATATTATCCAAAGCACTGCAGTTATTGGAGACAACCAGCCTGAAGCTATGACTTGCAGGTTTCCTGCAGGTTTCCTGCATGTTTCCATTTTGGAAAGTTTGACTATATTCCATTCAAATGATCTGGCCTTAACATTACTAGCAGTCTATACTATGCAATGTTTTGCAGACACATGAGCTATGGGCTGTTGTTCTGGGGCTATTATGCAGACTGTAAGAATGTGCTTCCATTCCAAAAGAAAGCAATGAGGATCATTACATCAAGCAAAGAACTAAACTCGCCGCTGTAAATGTTATTGGAAAGTTCTTGTAAAATGCAAATATGAGACCACTCAGTGAAAAGCAAAATAATTGAGTTGTCAATAGGCACTACCTCAGGCAAATTAGTAAGAAAATCAGCAATGGAGGAAAAAATTTATAAAATTTTGAAACTTTGGGAAAATACTCATATGGGGTACAGTAACAAGAAACAGAAAAGTTCCCGTTCATAGAGTGGCGTGTCCCCCTTTCATCTCCTCCAAAAGCCAATTTGTACCATATTTTAAATTTATATGCAAAAAGGCTCATTTTTTGAACAGAGCTCTTATTAGTAAATATATTACTCTCAAAATTGTACATGAAAAAGGTCTTATGCATCTTTTTATTTACACGGGTGGTTTATTGAGGTATAAAAATTGGAATAGAATTCTGTTAACATAATATTTTGCATTTTTTATTGCTTAGCAAAGTATTTAAATGAAATGCATAGTTAAGTATATGGAAATCAGGAGTACATGCCAACAATGAAAACATCAATTTCCCCTTCCCTTTCACTCAGTGCACCCCTACCACTATTGTTACTGCCGTTTCTTCCTACCCAATGTCCAGTTCAGTTGAGTTAATGTTGTAAACTGTCAAAGTAGTGCCAGAGAGCTCTGTTTTCATGGCAGTATTCTTAAGTTTATGGTGTTATGAAGTGCTTCTTCTTAGTCTCATTTTTTGTCTGGACTGAGAAAGCAGTAGAGCTGGAATCTAGTACCTGTCTTATCTGTGGTAAATCTGTTTCGGAAGGAGAGACATCAATAGTGATGAAGGGCTTGGAAAATCTGATATGCGTCAGCAAGAAACAAAGGATGGAGCTCGTAATCTTCTACAGAACACTGGAGTGAGGAACGTAATATAAGGAAACTAATTAATCAGAATGTTGCACAAGCAGGTGGTAAAAGTTTGGTATCCTCTTCCTCTCATCCATTCAGTTTCAAAAAAGACTGTTTCATATATGCTGAAAAGTTTGACATAGAGGTGAAAAAAAAAGAAAAGAAAAAGTAAAACATTCCACAAACGCTGTGGAGGATTCAGAGTTTGCTCTTTAACTGTGAAATGTATGCTGCCTGAGAAAGGAGAGAAATGTGATGATGATTTCAGCAGAAAGGTCCCTGAACGCATCAACAGTGTTTTGTGTTTAGCAGCTGCAGAAGCCTGTTATCATCAAGATTGCTGTGCTAAAATAGTGTTGAAGACCTCCTCTGTTCTAAAAAGAGGCTACCCTCAAGATACCAACTTTGATGCCACTTTTCAAGAATTATACAACTTTGTAGATAGTTCAGAGGAATGTCCATTTTCACTTCTTGATTTGTTGCAGAAAATTAATGGATGTCTCCCAGAAGGGGAGACAATGACCATAAAAACTCTGAAAAATAAACTGACTGAACACTTCAGTGATGGGGGTCTTGTTTGCCACAATGCCAAAAATTCCCCCAGTTGTATGTTTTCGTGGCAGTGGCCACAAACTTTTGAATCAATGGTACAATGAATGAGTTGTTAATGAAAAAGATGAGAGAAAGAGAATAGTAGAAGCAGCAGCAGCTATCATCTGTTAAGATACAAGAATGACTCTTTACAGTATTGCTGATTATCCAGATATCAATGACTTGACAGAGAATGCTGAAGTTATGGTTCCTGACACTTTACATGAATTTGTGAAGGGTATGGTTTTGACAAGAAAGAAAGGTAGTGAACAGTACCCTTTAAAAAATGTACAGCAATATTCCATGTGATTGTGTCAGCTAACAGGCCTCATTCATTTATCTCCCCACTGCAATTGGTTTGCAGTGTACTTGTTTCGTCAAATGAGATCAAAAAACTTTATTGAAATTGTCTCAAATATGGGTTTCTGTTCTTCATATAGCACTGTGTGAAGTGGTTCTTATTGCTTTTATTTCTTCATTTGTTGTCCTTGGTGTTGATTTACTGACTGAGAAATGGGTTGTGAGGATTCCAACACTCACTTCTTTAAATGATGTAGCTGACATATAAATTTCATTTTATTTATTTATTTATTTGGTCCTGTTGATTACAGATTATACAGCCAGTGTACAAGTAATATAGGACAAGTAAATTGATGCAATTACAGTAGTACATTAACATTTATACATCACATTGCACAGTCATTGGTTTATTTTACAAGAACAATTACTTGCATGCAGTATTAAGGCCTGCATTATGCCAAAAACAGTTAAAATGATTGTTTAAAATAGTAGAATAAGTGACAGTGCATATTTTTATGCTACTGACATATATAAGGAAGTAAATTTTCTTCATGGTCATGGTTTGAATGAATACAAGTTTCAACTGCATTCCTTAAGAAGAGGTTTAAGTGAATGCTCAAGAGAGTGGGATACATGGGAGTTCACATTTTCTCGTAATGAAACAGTTAAATTTACATTTTATCACCACAATTTCAGTTAAACTACAAGTAACAGCATCATACTTTATCTTTAAGGGCCATGCCGCACTGGGATGCCACGGCATCTCTGCTGGCATCTCTGCTGGCAGCACGCGGTCTGGTGGTGCGGCTGCCAGCAGGAACGCCACAGGAGAGACTCCTTCAGTCTGCGCTCAGTGTCGAAATGAATGTAGAGGAGCTAGTAGCTGTGCTTTGTGTGCATCGTTGACAGAGAAAGAGAATTCAGAGAACGAAGAATTTCTGGGTACACCCCTTCATTGCTGATCGTGACGTTGGAGCTTATGGAAAAGTAATGATTCAGCAATTTTCAAAGACAGTTTCTTTTACAAGAAACTAATGAACAGTTCCCTGAAGATACCTAAAGCTTCACCACTGACAGAAAAACATTCAGCTGTTTTTCCTTATGTGTTGGTAGGAGATGAGGCTTTTGGCACGAGTGAAAATTTGATGTGTCCATACGGTGGAAATAATATTAGTTACGAGAAGAAGATCTTCAATTACAGATTATCCAGGGCTAGGTGTTATGTGCAATGTGCCTTTGGTATCCTCTCCAACAAGTGGAGAATCTTTCATCGTCCACTAAATGTGGGCATTGATTTTGCGCAAGATATAGTTAAAGCTTGTTGTGCTTTGCATAATTTTGTACATGCAAGAGATGGATTCGTCTATGAAGACTCACTTGAAGTAATTGGTTTTGAGAACAATGAATGTGCAGGCCATTCAGGCAGAAGCGGTCGAGCTGCACTTGCAGTGAGAGACAAATTTGCAGATTATTTTGTTAATCATGATCCCCTCAAGTGGCAAAGTACTTACGTTCAGTAAACTTTAGTAATGAAAAATAAAATGTTTTTGAAGCACTTACCGAGTTCTTTCTTCACTTCCAAAAGACGATTCTTTTCCTCCGAAAATATCAACAACTTGTTCCCAACACGTTTTTTTCAGTTCGTGGTTCGAATAATCCACGGATGATGTGTCCCAAATTGCTGGTCTCGCCTGAATTTCACGTATAAAAGCTTCCGTATCGAAACTATCCACAGTGGCACACATGCAAAACTGCAACAAATCTGAGCACAGGTGAGTGGCAGGTAGCGCGTGGCAGGTCTGCTGGCATCCAGGTGCGGGAGCTGCGATAAGCCGCCTTGTGTTTCACTGGCAGCACCGCCAGCCTGGCAGCGCTGCCAGCAGAGGCTTGGAGCGGCGGGTCTGCTGGCAGCGCTGCCGGCGTCAGGTGGATGTCAGGTGCGGGGGGCCCCATTGAGCCCAATGTATTGTATCGGGCGTCTCTGCCAGCAGAGATGCCGTGGCATCCCAGTGCGGCAGGGCCCTAAGGGATTGCTTTTCTTAGGCAGTTTCCCCCACTCTTGTACATCATTCATTTTATAGAAAGTTTGTTCGATGAGGAATAATTTTAGTTTCCTTTTGAAAACCTGTACATTGTTTATTTTCTTTTTTATATTGATGGGGAGCTTATTGAAGACCTTTATACCTGACTCAGTAACTCCACTATGTGCTTTAGTGAGAGATGCAGAGCTTTGATGAAAATTTTTCACCTGTCTTGTGTCATGGTTGTGGATGTCACAATTTGTCTGAAACAGTTCCCTGTTGTTGGCTACAAATAACATCAGTGAGTATATATACTGACCTATGATGGTAAGTATCCTGAGAGATTTGAAGAGACCTCTGCAAGATGTCCCATTAGGGACCCCACATATTAGCCTCACTGCTCGTTTTTGTATTCTGAAGACTTTTTCAACACCTGCAGCATTTCCCCAGAAGATTATGCCATAGGAGAGGACGCAATGGAAATATGCAAAATATGACAACAACATTATTTCTCTGTCTACTAACTGATGGAGAGCTCTTAGCGCAAAGCACGATGAGCTAAGTTTCTTGACCAGCTGATCAATTTGTCCTTTCCATCTTAGGTGACTGTCTATCTGGGTACCAAGGAATTTTGTTTGTGTGGTTTCATTAATTTTGTGATTGTTAACATGTATTTCAGGAACTTATTTTTTTTAATTTTTTGTCAGAAACTGTATCATATTGGTTTTTGAAATATTTAAGGTTAGGCTATTCGCAGTGAACCATTTGTGTACTTGAGTAGAGACTGTCATGGCTATATCCTGCATAGTGGAGTTAGGTCCTTTTACGAGGATACTTGTATCGTCGGCAAACATTACTATTTTTGTTCTGTTGTTAATTGTGATTGGTAGATCATTAATGTAGATCAGGAAAATTAATGGCCCAAGAATTGAGCCCTGTGGGACTCCATACTTTATATTTCCCCAGTCTGATGTTAATGCTGTTCCTGTCCCCCTTAAGACAACCCTTTGCTTCCTGCTCTGTAAGTATGATTCTAACCAATTCAAAGATTTGTCTTTAATGCCATAATGTGGAAGCTTTTTTAAGAGTTTGTTGTGATCTTCACAATCAAATGCCTTGGCAAGGTCACAAAATATCCCAAGGTTGGATACCTTTTATAATTTAGTTCACCTAAAATTTCATCTGTTAGGTTAAATATAGCTCTGTCTGTGGAGGAGCCCTTATGAAAGCCGAACTGTGTAGGAGCCAGTAAGCCATTTTGTGTAGTGTGACTTTAAATCCTGTCATACACTATTCTCTCAAATACCTTTGAGAATACTGGCAGCAGGGAGCTGGGCCGATAGTTGGATATTTCACCCCTTGCTCCACTTTTGTGGATTGGCATCACTACTGCATGTTCTAATCTATCTGGGAACACACCAGTTTCCATAGATTGGTTACACAAATAGCACAATATATAACTGATTAAATCTGCACATGATTTTAAAATCCTACTTGATATGCCATCGTATCCACAGGAATCTGAGTTTTGGAGTAATTTCATGGTTATGGCCAGAGCACTATTGTTTAACTTTTGATAAGCCTCATTAATAGTTAGCACGTGAAACTCCAGATACTGCTACAATAGTTTCTTGTTGAACATCTACGAGCAGTAAAACATAATGACAAAGTTCACAGCTCTTGATGAATAATCAGGTACATATGGAGCAGACACTGTCACTGTTTTTACACATGGCCTAATTGTTTAACACTTATTCTGCAGTTAATTTGAGGCATTGTTGTTGTTCTAACACAGGTTACTCGTCAGAGACTGGGCCATGGACTGACTGTCTCATGACCAAAATTGGGCCCTTATATATTATCACAATAATCGGTACTGAAACTACACATTGTTTGAAGTTAAATTTACAGAAATTACAATTAAAACTTAACTCACTCAATTAACTGAATACATTGAAAAATTGTGTCTTTTTAACAGTTTCTTCTACTGCAAGGGTTAAGCCGATTATTTGTTTAAATCATGAAATTAATGTATATAGTTATATAAACAATACTTTTGACAAAACTGTTAATTACTTTGGAATTAACTCAGGGCTGGCTTTCTTAATGTGTTTTTGAATAGAGCCAAATAGATACTTTAAGATTACTAGCATTTCATCATCCAACTGTATACAATTATTACAGAATTTATATTTGTTTATATGTCAACAATAGAATTTAAGTTATGAAACAATTACTGATTTCACCCTAGTAATAGTCAAAATAAATTAGAAAATCAATTACATACATAAAACTTATCACAAAATTAGATCTGGTGTTATTTACCCTAAAACTGAGGGCCAATCTTTCTCTTTTATGGAAATACAGATTATATTCACATATGTTAATGATAATTAGTTAAAAGTAACAAAACGAATTTAAGGAGGCAGATGGCAAGACAACAGGGGCATTATAATTATCCCAGCTTGCTTCATCACATGTGGCTTTATTTGAGGCTTCTGCCATTCAGTTCTGGAAACAAAATATTTCAAATGATTCATTCTAACAGTTCATTTTCGATAACATTGACTTCAATATTGTAACAATGACAGACAAAGGTATATTCCATACTATGGGTAGAATCATGTGTGATTGACTCCAGGGAGAGCGATAGAGCATCAGAAAGTAATGAAACTCTTTCATGCCAAGCTCTACTAAAACAGCAAATGACCAAAAATTAGTCAGCTAACATTCCAAAGGCAGGATAAAGTTGGAATTGAAGAAATTGTCCTGCAAAACGTCTACATTTAACAGGCATTCACTAAATCAATTATCTCTACCAATCACTATTTTACTTGGATGATGAGAAAAATTTTACAGCTTTTTATTCCTTCATGGCAAGGTTTTATGGAGGAAATCACAACTGGAGAACCTCATATGCAATCAAATGTGGTAGCACTTCCATTCATCAACAACTCACCCACAGATTGTGGCACTCTTTTAACTGCTTTAACTTATGCCATCAAGGAGAGTAAGAAGACCACACAACAAACATGTATTGTGATGTTTGATCAACCACTCTACATGAAAACTAAAGATATAGTTGCAGTGGAGGCTAATGGAGGGAAAGAGCTATTCAATAATGTAGTTATTTGATTAGGAGGCTTTCACTTGATAATGTCTTTCCTAGGAGCAATAAGATCCTTAATAAGAGACAGTGGACTCTCTCAACTTTTGGAGACTGTATATGCTGCAGCTTCTGTTTGCCATATACTTTCTGGTCATGCATACATGAGGACAATTCAAGCTCACTCTGCAGTCATGTGTGCTCTTTCCATCATAATACTGGAGGAAACTGTAATCATGGAGGAGGAGAAGCAACATATTAAAGACTGTATTTTTGATATGAGTGGAAATGGTGCATCTTTCATCGATTTGGAAAAAGATCAAGTGATTGAAAAGCTGAAAAATAAATTTATTGACACAATGGATGATATTAACCAAAGAGGGAAAATTTTCCAGTTATGGATACAATACAATCGGCTTGTCGTCTTGGCATAGCATTTCACCCAAGCAGAGTGTATGCGGAATTGGGAGCTCCATGTAGAATGTGTGAGAGCTACACTCCCAATATTCAATGCTACTGGACACTTTCCTTATGCTAAGGCATGTCATTTGTACCTCCAGGACGTGGAAGAATTGAAAGAAACCATGAAACCCATGGAGTTCAGTAAACTCACCAAGGATATTTTCTTCACAGTTCGATGTTCTGATAAGTATCGGTGTGGAGTATGGACTGACATTATGATAGAACAAACACTTATGAAGAACCTGAAGAGGTTTCACCGATAGTGTGTTGAACCAATGAATTTTCAGTATACCAATATCCCACCACATATGTGAAGCTATGGATCAATTCTGCAATTTATATTTGGTTTTGAGTGATCAACATGTTGAACTCAGGATTGAGAGGGTGGAAACCGATGAGAAAATTTGCAGAAGATTTCAGCTATGGACATAAAAGTTTTCTGGGTTTGGTACCACGTCATAATGTAAAAACTACTGCTGCTATAGAAAAACCAACATTTCGGCCACGATTGCAGCGGCCTTCTTCTGGGTCTAATGGTGCGTTCTAGCTATGCAGTGTCCTTTATATTTTGTTGTTAGTGTTCACTGCGCATGCCATTATGTCATTATTTTAATAGGTTGTTGCGGTGGAGGGAGAATGTGACCTCTGTTGACCAGAGAGAACATCAGCATCGTTGATAAAGAACGTCCGTCCTCAGAGACCAAAAACAGGAAAAGTTAACGTAATATTGGTAAACTGCAGGAGTATCCAGGGCAGGGTTCCTGAATTAGTATCGCTTATTGAAGGAAATAGTGCGCATATAGTATTAGGAACGGAAAGTTGGTTAAAACCGGAAGTGAACAGTAACGAAATCCTAGACACAGAATGGAATATATACCGCAAGGATAGGATAAACGCCAATGGTGGAGGAGTATTTATAGCAGTAAAGAATTCAATAATATCCAGTGAAGTTATTAGCGAATGCGAATGTGAAATAATCTGGGTTAAGTTAAGTATCAAAGGTGGGTCAGATATGATAGTCGGATGCTTCTATAGACCACCTGCATCAGCAACCGTAGTAGTTGAGCGCCTCAGAGAGAACCTGCAGAACGTCATGAAGAAGTTTCATGATCATACTATTGTAATAGGGGGAGACTTCAATCTACCAGGTATAGAATGGGATAGTCACACAATCAGAACTGGAGCCAGGGACAGAGACTCTTGTGACATTATCCTGACTGCCTTGTCCGAGAATTACTTCGAGCAGATAGTTAGAGAACCAACTCGTGAAGCTAACGTTTTAGACCTCATAGCAACAAATAGACCGGAACTTTTCGACTCCGTGAATGTAGAAGAGGGTATCAGTGATCATAAGTCAGTGGTTGCATCAATGACTACAAGTGTAATAAGAAATGCCGAGAAAGGAAGGAAAATATATTTGCTTAACAAGAGTGATAGGGCACAAATCGCAGAATATCTGAGTGACCACCATCAAACGTTCATTTCTGAGGAAGAGGATGTGGAACAAAAATGGAAAAAATTCAGAAACATCGTCCAGTACGCCTTAGATAAGTTCGTACCGACTAAGGTCCAAAGCGAGGGGAAAGATCCACCGTGGTATAACAATCATGTACGAAAGGTACTACGGAAACAAAGAAAGCTTCATCATAGGTTTAAGAGTAGTCGAATCATAGCTGATAAGGAAAAGCTGAACGAAGCGAAAAAGAGCGTAAAGAGAGCAATGAGAGAAGCATTCAACGAATTCGAACATAAAACATTGGCAAACAATCTAAACAAGAACCCTAAAAAGTTTTGGTCATATGTAAAATCGGTAAGCGGATCTAAATCCCCTATTCAGTCACTCGTTGACCACGATGGCACCGAAACAGAGGACGACCGAAGAAAGGCAGAAATACTGAATTCAGTGTTCCGAAACTGTTTCACTGCGGAAAATCGTAACACGGTCCCTGACTTCAGCCGTCGCACGGACGCCAAAATGGAAAATATTGAAATAAACGATATCGGAATTGAAAAACAACTGCTATCACTTAGTAGCGGAAAAGCATCCAACCAGACGAGATACCCGTAAGATTCTACAGTGATTATGCTAAAGAACTTGCCCCCTTTCTATCAGCAATTTATCGTAGATCTCTGGAAGAACGTAAAGTACCTAGCGACTGGAAGAAAGCGCAGGTCGTTCCCATTTTCAAGAAGGGTCATAAATCAGATGCGAATAATTATAGGCCTATTTCGCTTACGTCAATCTGTTGTAGAATAATGGAACATGTTTTATGTTCTCGTATTATGACGTTCTTAGATAATACAAATCTCCTTCATCATAACCAACATGGATTCCGCAAACAGAGATCATGTGAAACTCAGCTCGCCCTATTTGTCCAAGAAATTCACAGTGCCGTAGACACTGGCGAGCAGATTGATGCCGTATTCCTGGACTTCAGGAAGGCATTTGATACGGTTCCGCACTTACGTTTAGTGAAAAAAATACGAGCTTACAGAATATCGGACCAGGTTTGTGATTGGATTCAGGATTTCCTAGAAGAAGGAACACAACATGTCATCCTTAACGGTTCAAAATCTGCAGATGTAGAGGTAATTTCGGGAGTACCGCAAGGAAGCGTGATAGGACCTTTATTGTTTACAATATACATAAATGACTTAGTTGACAACATCGGTAGCTCCGTGAGGCTATTTGCAGATGACACGGTTGTCTACAAGAAAGTAGCAACATCAGAAGACTCGTACGTACTCCAGGAAGACCTGCAGAGGATTAATGAATGGTGCGACAGCTGGCAGCTTTCCCTAAACGTAGATAAATGTAATATAATGCGCATACATAGGGGCAGAAATCCATTCCAGTACGATTATGCCATAGGTGGTAAATCATTGGAAGCGGTAACGACCGTAAAATACTTAGGAGTTACTATCCGGAGCGATCTGAAGTGGAATGATCACATAAAACAAATAGTGGGAAAAGCAGGCGCCAGGTTGAGATTCATAGGAAGAATTCTAAGAAAATGTGACTCATCGACGAAAGAAGTAGCTTACAAAACGCTTGTTCGTCCGATTCTTGAGTATTGCTCATCAGTATGGGACCCTTACCAGGTTGGATTAATAGAAGAGATAGACATGATCCAGCGAAAAGCAGCGCGATTCGTCATGGGGACATTTAGTCAGCGTGAGAGCGTTACGGAGATGCTGAACAAGCTCCAGTGGCGGACACTTCAAGAAAGGCGTTACGCAATACGGAGAGGTTTATTATCGAAATTACGAGAGAGCACATTCCGGGAAGAGATGGGCAACATATTACTACCGCCCACATATATCTCGCGTAATGATCACAACGAAAAGATCCGAGAAATTAGAGCAAATACGGAGACTTACAAGCAGTCGTTCTTCCCACGCACAATTCGTGAATGGAACAGGGAAGGGGGGATCAGATAGTGGTACAATAAGTACCCTCCGCCACACACCGTAAGGTGGCTCGCGGAGTATAGATGTAGATGTAGATGTTATGTACCATGATTGGTGGCCACCATTGAATGAGAAGTTTACTGATGTTTACCAACTACTGGATGTCGGCCACGCGGCGGCAGTTACTCGCCGGTAGTGCTCATGCCTCGTGTTGACAGTCTTTTGGGCTCTGATTGCTGGCAGACAAGATGGGGCAAGCCTGAGTCCAACCTCCCTGTTCATGTTTTTAGGGTGTTTAAGTATTTCGATGGCCTCTTTGATTTTGTGTTTCGTCATAATTGGCTGCTTGGCCAACACACAGGCTTCACTGAATTTTATTTCTTTTCCACAGTCATGGTGATGTTCTGCCACAGCAGATTTGTTGTCTTGCACTAGACGAATATAATGCTCATGCTCCAGAATGCGCGTTGCTATTGGCCTACCAGTCTCGCCAATATACGCCTCTCCACATTCGCATTCCACCTTGTAAATGCCGGCAGTGTGTAATGCATCCACCTTGTCCTTGGTGGAGCATAGCATGTCCTGGATCCTACGACCACTATAGAAGACAGGCTGCACCCCAACGCGGTGAAGATGTTTGCCTATTCAGTCAGTAACGTTTTTCACGTAGGGTAAGCGTACTGTTGTCTGCAGTTTGTCTATTTCCTGCTTACCTTTCTTGCTTGTGTTCATTTACAAGGCTGTGTTTATCGACTTATGGCTGTAGCCATTGGCTAGAAACATTGTGCATAACCTTTTAAGTTCAGGTGTGATGTTTTGAGTATCACTTAGGTGATGTGCACGGATTGCCAAAGAGCGGCTGACAGAGTTCTTCTGCGCTGGGTGGTTGTCGGATTGGGCGTGCAGATACCTGTCAGTATACGTAGGCTCACGATGTATTCTGTGCCCCTGTGTGGCCTCCGTTCTCCTGTAGACTTCAACATCTAGAAATGGGATAGCACCATTCTTTTCTACTTCCAGCATGAACTGTATCTTCCTGCGCATATTGTTCAAATATTCGTGGAACTTGTGTAACTCCATTTCAAATGGCAAGGAAAAAATACTATGAGCAGACAGACGGCATAGCAATGGGGTCTCCCCTATCTCCGCTGGCAGCCGACATATTCATGTAAGCCCTTGAAGCAACGGCCCTCGGTTCAGCTCCTTTATGCCCACGTTTCTGGATTAGATACGTGGACGACACGTTCGCTATGTGGCCTCATGGTGAAATTATGACGCGGTACCAAACCCAGAAAACTTTTATGTTGACTGACACTGGCCGCGGAAGCCTTGTTGTTTTTGTTGTAATCTTCAGTCCTGAGACTGGTTTGATGCAGCTCTCCATGCTACTCTGTCCTGTGCAAGCTTCTTCATCTCCCAGTACTTACTGCAACCTACGTCCTTCTGAATCTGCTTAGTGTATTCATCTCTTGTTTTCCCTCCATGATTTTTACCCTCCACACTGCCCTCCAATGCTAAATTTGTGATCCCTTGATGCCTCAGAACATGTCCTACCAACCGGTCCCTTCTTCTTGTCAAGTTGTGCCACAAACTCCTCTTCTCCCCAATTCTATTCAATACCTCCTCATTAGTTGTGTGATCTACCCATTTAATCTTCAGCATTCTTCTGTAGAACCACATTTCGAAAGCTTCTATTCTCTTCTTGTCCAAACTATTTATCATCCACGTTACACTTCCATACATGGCTACACTCCATACAAATACTTTCAGAAATGACTTCCTGACACTTAAATCTATACTCGATGTTAACAAATTTCTCTTCTTCAGAAACGCTTTTCTTGCCATTGCCAGTCTACATTTTATATCCTCTCTACTTCGACCATCATCAGTTATTTTGCTCCCCAAATAGCAAAACTCCTTTACTACTTTAAGTGTCTCATTTCCTAATCTAATTCCCTCAGCATCACCCGACTTAATTCGACTACATTCCATTATCCTTGTTTTCTTTTGTTGATGTTCATCATATATCCTGCTTTCAAGACACTGTCCATTCCATTCAACTGCTCTTCCAAGTCCTTTGCTGTCTCTGACAGAAGTACAATGTCATCGGCGAATCTCAAAGTTTTTATTTCTTCTCCATGGATTTTAATACCTACTCTGAATTTTTCTTTTGTTTCCTTTACTGCTTGCTCAATTTACAGATTGAGTAACATCGGGGAGAGGCTACAACCCTGTCTCACTCCCTTCCCAACCACTGCTTCCCTTTCATGCCCATCGACTCTTATAACTGCCATCTGGTTTCTGTTCAAATTGTAAATAGCCTTTTGCTCCCTGTATTTTAACCCTGCCACCTTCAGAATTTGAAAGAGAGTATTCCAGTCAACATTGTCAAAAGCTTTCTCTAAGTCTACAAATGCTAGAAACGTAGATTTGCCTTGCCTTAATCTTTCTTCTAAGATAAGTCGTAAGGTCAGTATTGCCTCACACGTTCCAATATTTCTAGGGAATCCAAACTGATCTTCCCCGAGGTCGGCTTATACCACCTTTTCCATTCGTCTGTAAAGAATTCGCATTAGTAGTTTGCAGCTGTGACTTATTAAACTGATAGTTCGGTAATTTTCACATCTGTCAACAACTACTTTCTTTGGGATTGGAATTATTATATTCTTCTTGAAGTCTGAGGGTACTTCGCCTGTTTCATACATCTTGCACACCAGATGGTAGAGTTTTGTCAGGAATGGCTCTCCCAAGGCTGTCAGTAGTTCTAATGCAATGTTGTCTACTCCCAGGGCCTTGTTTTGGCTCAGGTCTTTCAGTGCTCTGTCAAACTCTTCACGCAGTATCGTATCTCCCATTTCATCTTCATCTACATTCTCTTCCATTTCTATAATATTGTCCACAAGTACATCGCCCTGGTATAGACCCTCTATATACTCCTTCCACCTTTCTGCTTTCCCCTCTTTGCTTGGAACTGGGTTTCCATCTGAGCTCTTGATATTCATGCAAATGGTTCTCTTTTCTCCAAAGGTCTCTTTAATTTTCCTGCAGGCAGTATCTATCTTACCCCTAGTGAGATAAGCCTCTACATCCTTACATTTGTCCTCTAGCCATCCCTGCTTAGACATTTTGCACTTCCTTCGATCTCATTTTTGAGACGTTTGTATTCCTTTTTGCGTGCTTCATTTACTGCGTTTTTATGTTTCCTCCTTTCATCAATTAAATTCAATATTTCTTCTGTTACCCAAGGATTTCTACTAGCCCTCGTCTTTTTACCTACTTGATCCTCTGCTGCCTTCACTACTTCATCCCTCAGAAATACCCATTCTTCTTCTACTGTATTTCTTTCCCCCATTTGTGACAATTGTTCCCTTATGCTCTCTCTGAAACTCTGTACATCCTCTGGTTTAATCAGTTTGTCCAGATCCCATCTCCTTAAACTCCCAACTTTTTGCAGTTTCTTCAGTTTTAATCTACAGCTCATAACCAATAGATTGTGGTCAGAGTCCACATCTGCCCCTGGAAATGTCTTACAATTTAAAACCTGGTTACTAAATCTCTGTCTTACCATTATATAATCTATCTGATACCTTCTAGTATCTCTAGGATTCTTCCATGTATACAACCTTCTTTTATGATTCTTGAACCAAGTGTTAGCTGTAATTAAGTTATGCTCTGTTGTGCATTTACAACTTCTCGCGGCGTAATGAATAACCCATTAAATTTCAGGCATGCAGCCGCGCAAATAAAATTTCTTCTACTGATATTTCGGCCGCGTATCGTCCGGCCATCTTCAGAGCGAGTCACAAGACTGACGACAAGGTGCCAAGGGGGGCCTTATATGCTCCACCGCAGCGGTACTGTGCATGCGGGTCACAGATGCTGGTCGGCGGCAGAGACATACGCTTACACATGCGCCGCCTGTGGCAAAGGCGTACAGACATTCGATGTGCTTATCGATGTTTGATCAGCGGCGGTGACACGATGACGACTTCTCTGCAATTTAATTACTTCAAGAGCCGGATTCCATGCTTTGTCCAAATTAAAACCATTGATACGGGTCATTCCATGAATTACGGTGATGTGAAGATTTTAACATCCACCTCTTCTTTTTGGGAATCTGTATTCAGGGAAGCTATAGAAATTCGATTAGCCAACAATTTAATAAACAGAGATAATGGTTTTAATTTGGACAAAGCATGGAATCCGGCTCTTGGAGAAATTAAATTGCAGAGAAGTCATCATCGTGTCACCGCCGCCGATCAAACATCGATAAGCACATCGAATGTCTGTACGCCTTCGCCACAGGCGGAGCATGTGTAAGCGTATGTCTCTGCCGCCGACCAGCATCTGTGACCCGCATGCGCAGTACCGCCGCGGTGGAGCATATAAGGCCGCGCTTGGCACCTTGTCGTCAGTCTTGCGACTCGCTCTGAAGATGGCCGGATGATACGCGGCTGAAATATCAGTAGAAGAAATTTTATTTGCGCGGCTGCATGCCCGAAATTTAATGGGTTAAGTTATGCTCTGTGCTAAATTCTACCAGACAGCTTCCTCTTTCATTTCTTACCCCCAATCCATATTCACCCTCTATTTTTCCTTCTCTTCTTTTTCCTACTCTTGAATTCCAGTCACCCATGACTATTAAATTTTCATCTCCCTTCACTACCTGAATAATTTCTTTTATATCATCATACATTTCATCAATTTCTTCATAATCTGCAGAGCTAGTTGGCATATAAACTTGTACTATTGTAGTAGGTGTGGGCTTCGTGTCTATCTTGGCCACAATAATGCGTTCACTATGCTGTTTGTAGTAGCTTACCTGCACTCCTATTTTTTATTCATTATTAAACCTACTCCTGCATTACCCCTATTTGATTTTGTATTTATAACCCTATATTCACCTGACCAAAAGTTTTGTTCCTCCAGCCACCGAACTTCACTAATTCCCACTATATCTAACTTTAACCTATCCATTTCCCTTTTTAAGTTTTCTAACCTACCTGCCCGATTAAGGGATCTGACATTCCACATCCCGATCCACAGAACGCCAGTTTTCTTCCTCCTGATAACGACGTCCTCTTGAGTAGTCCCCGCCGTAGATCCAAATATGGGACTATTTTACCTCCAGAATATTTTACCCAAGAGGACGCCATCATCATTTAACCATACAGTAAAGCTGCATGCCCTCGGGAAAAATTATGGCTGTAGTTTCCCCTTGCTTTCAGCCGTTCGCAGTATCAGCACAGCAAGGCCGTTTTGGTTAGGGTTACAAGGCCAGATCAGTCAATCATCCAGACTGTTGCCCCTGCAGCTACTAAAAAGGCTGCTGCCCTTCTTCAGGAACCACTCGTTTGTCTGGCCTCTCAACAGATACCCCTCCGTTGTGGTTCCACCCACGGTATGGCCATCTGTATCACTGAGGCACGCAAGCCTCCCCACCAATGGCAAGGTCCATGGTTCATGGGGGGAGGCGCGGAAGCCTACACAAATAAATTTCAGCTATGGTTGCAACAACACACTCCATTTGCTTATAAGGAGCAATTGTATTAATTAGGATCTGGATTAGTAGCTTTTCAGGAAGTAAACTGCTGCAAAGCTGCAAAGCTGTGTCTCAGTTATTGCAGAGAATACTGTGCATGTTTCATTCACCTGATGATTTAAAGGATTGCTTCACATACAAATGTGTACCAATGTCTCATTTGACAGCAGTGGATTGATGAGGAAAATACAAAAAAGTCATCACTGTACAATCTTTTCAGTCAAGTACCTGAAAGGAATACTGACAATAATGAATCAAAGTTCTTTGTTATAGATGGATGGTTTCTTATCCACCACATCGTGTGGCACGAGAATGGAACTTTTGGTGACATTTATAAAACCTTAATAGCCTATATTCAGAGACATAATAAAGATAATGTTGCTGTTGTATTTAACAGATATTCAGAAATCTTCAGATTCTTATCCACCACGTCGTGTGGCGCGAGAATGGAACTTTTGGTGACATTTATAAAACCTTAATAGCCTATATTTAGAGACATAATAAAGATGATGTTGCTGTTGTATTTAACAGATATTCAGAAAGCTCTCTGAACATAAAAACTATTGAATGCCAAATGCAGACGGAGAAGCGGACCTCACAAGAAATTTTCTTTAATGACGAGAAGTTGTGGGGTGAATCAGTCTGCCTTTCTTAGTAACCTCAGCAATAAGGAAATGTTTATTACACAACTTGTGCAAAAACTAGGCAATTTTGGTATTGAAACCAGGATTGCGGATGATGATATAGATGTTGAAATTACTGCAAAAGCAATAAATGCCTCAATATTCTACCAGAAAATGATTATAGTGGGTCAAGATATAGATCTTCTTGTGCTACTTATTGCTTTTGCTCCAGACAACACAGGCATAATACCGATGAAGGAAGGTAAAGGTTGCATCAGAACAAGGTGTTACAGTTCTAAAGACATACGTAAGTCCTCACTCATTCATGAATGCAAGAATTCAATAGTGTTTCTTCATGCAGTAAGTGGCTGCGACAGCACTTCAGCAATGTTTGGGAAAGAAAATCTGCAAGTTTTCCAACTATTCAACCAGTATCTCCAACATCATAATATTACAAAGATATTCAATGATCCTGCTTCCTCTCCTGATACCATTGCAAAAGCAGGAGAGGAATTTATACTCTCTCTCTATACAAAAACAGTAGAGAGTCCTGATGATGATTTAAATGCCATTCAATGTAAATGTTTTAATGTACTTGTGGATCAGACAAACAACGCTGTCATACTCCCTCATTTGCCACCCACTACTGATGCAGGATGCCTCCGCTCTTACTGAGCTTACCTACAAGTCCAGCTATGGCTGGGGAACAACTTGGATCTGAGAAACTGGGGCTGTAGGGAAACCTTCTCATCCCTCTCCCCGATTCACATGAAACGACCACCTGCTCCAGAGAAAGTACTGCTACTGATTTCATGCGGCTGCACTCAAGGCTGCAGAAGAAAGTGTGGATGTGTGAAGGCTGACCTACATTGCACAACAATGTGGAAAAACTGTCATAGACAAATCTGCACTAATGTGTCTCATCATGATTTGGCAGAAGATTTGGCTGATGGTTGCATGTAAAAAAAAATATTTACAAGAATTTATTTTTTTCATAGATATTGTGGTATTTTCATTGTCTAGATGCTGTGCATATGATGGTAAATCTATTCCAACAAAAGTAATTGTTGATTGGTTTTACAGTAATTCTTAATTTTCATGAAAAATGACTTTCATTCCAATAATTTAAATTGCATAAGTCTAAAGTAAAAGACTATAAAGCAAAACTGTACTGTATAAATAAAAGTCTGTTTTAAAATAAATTTCAGACTATAAAGCAAAACTGTACCATATAAATAAAAGTCTGTTTTAAAATATATTTCACTTTTCTTTACCTACAAATTTTAGCACTCATAAACTAATTATCTTGTTTAAACATGCATTTGACCTTATGTGAACAGAATTTCACCAGAAATATTTTCTGTCATGTAGATAATACATTAAATGAACCGTTTTTCGTAAAGTTTGGAAAAAGGAAAACAAATTACATTAAGGGATGCGGGAGGGGGAAGCTCCCCCAATAGGGGAGGGAACTTTTCTTTTTTTTTTTTTTTTGGCTTCTTCATCCCCTAAGAGCATATTCTCAAAGTTTCAAAAATTTATAAATTTTTCTGCCATTTTTCTTAATTTGCCTGGACTACATGTACAAAAGAAAGAAAACATGCTAGTTTTTGGAGTTATCCTTTGATGAGATAATTGAAGCTTGTCAAAGGATAAGTCTGAAAACTGGCAGGTCTTTTGTGTGTGTCTATTGACAACTCAACATTTTGGTGAGGATCTCCTTTAATTTAAAAGTCTTTATGACCACTGTAAACCAATTTTTTGCAGATTAGGAGTTCTCATGTTTACAGCTACTATATTTTCAACTACCGCATTTACACAAAGACAAATCATGAGACCTACAGAAGGGCAATTTCATCTCAGGTCATACTGTGTATATCAATTCATCATCATAAATTTATCTTCTGTATGATATGTGCTAAGAAAAAAATACTTTCATATACTCTTCATTCTATTGAATGGTGTGGCCTTGTGAAAATTTATGTTTTGTGAATAACTTTTAATACAATAGAGAACTACAAATGCACAACTAATAAACCAAAAATACTGCAAATCTAGAAGTTTTTTTGCTTTAAAGATCCCTCGTAATATGGTCAAACTTTGTCAACACATACACCCTTTTAACTTACAAATTTAAGTAGAAAATATAACAATCTCAGATTTTTTCTGATGTTAATTTTTTTTTTTTTTTTTTTTAATTTGGAAAGAGTCAGAATGCTAACTTCCTGGTTACATTACCACACACAACTGGTCTAACCATTAACAATATCCTCTCTCCTCCAGCTATATGTGTTCTGTAAATATCTGTTTACAAAAATTTAGAACATTACATTTTTATGAGTTTTTACAACTTATTTACTCAAACACACCTATCACAAAATTTGCAAGAATTGTACTGTTTATTTTTTGGTTACTGTGTTAGTAGTTGGTGCAATCAGAATGTCTAATTTTTTTGTGTATAAAGTGTTGAAAATTTTTCAACATTCTGCATATCTAGTGTCGAATTTCTAGTAGAAAATAAGCATGTTCTCAACACTGTTTTCAGCTTTCTTCTGTTTGCTACAAGCACCTCTGAACTTGCATGAGAATCATCATGCTTAGAGTTTTGTGTATGATTTAATTTTGCTGAGAACTGGTCTGTCACTTCTTGAATGAAGTTCAAAGTTACCACTGGCAGACATAAAGTCAATACTCACACATATTGCTCACTTCCTTGGAGCATTACACTGTTAAGCTATTTTCAGTGACAATCTCATTTCTTACAGTACAAAGTCATGCTGTGCTGTCAACATGATAATAATTTATGAAAAAGCCTCTAGAGGCCACACATTTTTTAAAAATATATGTACATGACTGTAGGTGTAACACCTTACTTTAAGAACCAGTTTCAGCTTTATGAGCTCAGAACACACTGTACAGGAAATAAAGACAAGAAATTTGAGATTTTTGGCAACAGGGCATTGTAAAAATGTGTGTGATGGGGTAGGAGGTTTTTGTAAACATCTTGCAACAAAATTTTATCACCAGCACAAAGCTGTTGATATTGTAAAAGATGCTGTTGTACAGACCATTTAAGAAGTACTACAAAACATTAAATTCTTACTTCTAAGCAGAAGTACAGTAGCAGAGGTCCATTTACAAAAGAGATAAGAGTAGCCTGCTATGAAGCCAGTGATAAGAATTCTGTCAGCACATACATTGCAAGAACAGTTAATGCAATACAGCTTGTAAGCTATAAGGACATTTTTGGATAAACCACTGCTAGACTCGCTTTTTAAAAGTATCCCCTGTCAATATCTTAACTTCATTTGGTATCAAATTATAAAAACATCTCCTTTGACACAGGATCTTTTTGCTGTTAAAGTTAATCTTCTGTCAACAATATGAAAGTATTATCTATGCCTTGTTCCATAGTTGTGAATAGCAATGTTTTTTGTGATCTTAGTGTCTTCTTTCACAAGCATTATAGTTTCTAGTATATACATGGCATAAACTATGAGAATATTGTGTCTAATGAACAGGTATTTGCAAGAAGTTCCTAGTTTTACTTTTGCTATGATCCTCAAGGCTCACTTCTGTAGTATGAAAACCCTTTTCATATTAGTTTGGCATGTCCTGCCCCACAGTATTATTCCACAAAACAAGAAAGCGTACACTAATACATAATATACAGTCCTTAGGGTTTCAGCATTAAGATGTGGTGATAATCTTCTTAATACATATAGACTGGGTGTTACTTTTTTACAGACATAATCAGCTTGCTGCTTCCATGAAAGTCGATCGTCTATGCATAAACCCAAGAATGTACAATCTATACAAGTTTTTAGTAGAATTTCATCAGTCACAATATTTTGTCTATTTGGACCACTTGGTTTAAAATGAATAATATTAATTTTTTCTATGTTTACATTTAGGTTTTCTCTTTCAAAGTGAGCTCTTCCTTTTCAATAAAGTCATGTATCTCTTCAACTACACTGGGCTCACTGTCTGCATAGCAGACACCAGATGCATTGTCTGCATACATAGTGAACAATTGCTTATTGTCAAGAGAACTTGGGAAACCATTTACATAGCATATGAATAGGATTGAACCTAAAATGGAATCCTGAAGAACACCAAAATGTGTATTTCTTATATTTGACCTTTTCCTCTCCAGTATTTCTCCATTAAAGTACATAATCTCCATGCACTGCTGTCTACCCTTTAAATATATTTCTAGCAATTGCATGAGTTTTCCAGTGACACCACTCTTCACAATTTTTGATAAGAGGACATCATGATGTACTCCATCAAAAGCCCTCGATAAGTCCAGGAATACTCCTGCTGCTTGGGATTTTTCATTTATTTTGTCAAGTACATGATAGACAAATTGTACTGCTGATGATGTGCTACTTCGACCTCTTCTGAAACCATGCTGGAAATTTCTTAATATGTCAGCATTGTTGTAATCTTTCAGGATTGTTTTAATACTATTTTCTCTCTACATTTGCTGTAAGTTGAGATTAGGGCAGTGGGTTTGTAGTTCTGTACATTCCTTAGTTACCCCTTTTAGTGTGTTGGTTTAACTACAGCCAGTTTCAACTTGTCAGTTAACAACAGTTTATTAGATGAACTAGTGGTTTCATTAGTTCATATTCACATTTCTTCAATAGATATGGAAAAATTTCATCTAACCCTGCTGATTTTTTTTCTGAGGCTATCAATAATCTGCAGAATGTCATATGTGCTCACTGCAGGTAGTGTACTGTAGTTCTGTTTGTTACTGATCTCAAATGTGTGCTGTATATCCTATTTCACAGACATGTCATTTTCCAGAGCATCTATGAAGTAATTATTAAAAATATTACTGACGAGAAGGGGATCAGAAATATCTTTGTTATTCACAGGTAATTGTGTATTATTAATTTTAGTTTCTGTGAAAATATTCTATTTATTATTGACCCCAATGGTAATCATAACTGATTTCCATGATTCCTGGCTTAAACTATGTCTTAATGTAACAAAGTTGTATGACAATCAGTGCTGATTTGGCCAAATAATTAGTGTCTCTCATGAGCCTTAAGATAAAACAATTGCCTTTATGACAACACCTCTTGGTCCAACACCTGTTTTAGAATGCCACCAATTGCCTTTATGAAAACACCTCATGGTCCAACAAATGTTTTAAAATGCCACCATCAGAAAATCAGTTTGCAGTTCCCATTTTCAAAGAGGTGGCCCTGTTGGATGGTCCTTATCAAGATGCAAATTCAGCCTAGCTATGCAAGTTCAATAAGGAGCAGATGAAAAAGCAAATTAACTCTTTCCAACAGTGTAGTGTTGACTGTCACAGTCTGAGCTTCCAACAGACTTCTTATATAGTAGTTGATGTTGTTGAAATATAACCTCAGTGTAGTCCACCCCTGGTAGCCAAGTGGTCAGCATGACGGAATGTCATACCTAACGGCCTGGGTTCGATTCCTGGCTGGGTCAGAGATTTTCTCCACTCAGGGACTTGGTGTTGTGCTGTCCTTATCATCATCATTTCATCCCCATCGACACGTGAGTTGCCAAAGTGGTGTCAACTCGAATGACTTGCACCAGGTGAACTGTCTACCTGACACGAGGCCCTAGCCCTGCGGCATTTCCATTTACTTCAGTGTAAAAAAAAATCCTGAACAATCAACTGATGCCTAATAAAGCTTTTGAACTCTTTGCCTTACATTTCAAACCCTGAACAGACTAGGCATGGAATGCCACAAAGAAGTAAAATTGAGGCAGAAGAGAGTAAAAAATTATGAAAAAATAAGAAACAAAAAAATGCATAATGCTAACATGCATTATCTACTTCTAATTTTCTCGTAAGCTGCTTGATCAAAATCAAAAATTGTTTTTCTCACTTGCTTACAGCACTGTAAAATGTAGTTTTTTTGACTCGGAAATGTCCATTTAGCTTTACATAAATCCAGTGTCAGCAAAGTTTTAAATATTTAAGTGTCCAGGATTTTGTTGACCTTGGGCGTAGATAGGCCTCACTAAAAAAATTCTCACCATTTGCAAATTAAAACATTACCCATTCTGTACCATCCATGGTTCCCTCCAACACTAAATTGATGACCCCTTGATGCCTCAGAATGTGTCCTACCAGTCAATCCTTTCTTCTGGTCAAACTGTGGCATAAATTCCTCTTCTCCTCAATTCTGTCCAGTACCTCCACATTAGTTACATGATCTACCCTTCCAATCTTCAGCTTTCTTCTGTAGCACCAAATTTCAAAAGCTTGTATTCTCTTCTTGTCTACACCATTTATCATGTGTGTTTCACTTCCACAAATGGCCACACTCCATACAAATACCTTCAGAAAAGACTTCCTGACACCTAAATCTATACTTGATGTTAACAAATTTCCCTTCTTTAGAAATGATTTCCTTCCATCGGCAGTCTACATTTTATATCCTCTCTACTTCGACCATCACATTATTTTACTCCCCAAACAGCAAAACTCATTTACTGCTTTTAAGGTCCCATTCCATAATTTAATTCCCAAAGTATAACGTGATTTAATTTGACTACATTCCATTATCCTCATTTTGATTTTGTTGATGTTCATCTTATTTGCTCCTTTCAAGACACTGTCCATTCCAGTCAGCTGCTCATCTGGATCCTTTGCTGTCTCTGACAGAATTACAATGTCAGTGGCAAGCCTCAAAGTTTTTATTTCCTCTCCCTCGATTTTAATTCCAACTCCAATTTTTTCTTTTGTTTTCTTTTCTGCTTGCTCAGTATACAGATTGAATAACATTGGGGATAGGTTACAACCGTGTCTCATTCCCTTCTCGATCACTGCTACCCTTTCATGCCCCTAGACTTTTGTGAGTGCCATCTGGTTTCTATTCAAACTGTAAATAGACCTTCGCTCCCTGTATTTTACCCCTGCCACCTTTAGAATTTAAAAGAGTATTACAGTCAACATTGTCAAAAGCCTTTCCTAAGTCTACAAATGCTAGACATGTTGGTTTGCCTTTCCTTAACCTATCTATAACAGAGATGAATTCTTGAATAGGGACAAATAAATCTATAAATATAGTATATGCAAATTTGTGCATTTATTATGCACTTTGACATGTTCCACATCATAAGGCTACCGTACAGTGTGATTGATCAAAGGAACATGCAAACAACTAACTAAGTTATAAGGTCAGTATTGCCCCATGTGTTACTTCATTTCTATGGAATTCAAACTGATCTGTCCTGAGGTGGGTTTCTACCAGTTTTTCCATTCGGTTGTAAAGAATTTGTGTTAGTATTTTGCAACCATGACTTATTAAACTGACAGTTTGGTAATTTTCACATCTGTGAACCCCTGGTTTTTTGGATTTAGAATTATTATATTTTTCTTGAAGTCTGGAGGTATTTTTCCTGACTTGTACATCTTGCTCACCAGATGGTAGAGTTTTGTCATGGCTGGTTCTCCCAAGGCTACCAGTAGCTCTAATGGAATGTTGATTACTCCCATGGCTTTGTTTCGACTTAGTTTCAATGCTCTGTCAAATTCTTCATGCGGTATTATACACCGCATTTCATCTTCATCTACATCCCCTTCCATTTCCATAATATTGCTCTCAAGTACATCACCCTTCTCTAGACCCTCCATATACTCCTAAATACTCTTTCCACCTTTCTGCTTTCACTTAGGACTGGTTTCCCATCTGAGTACTTGATAATCATACAGGCTGTTCTCTTTTCTCCAAAGCTCTCTTTAATTTTCCCCTAGGCAGTATCTATATTACCACTAGCGATATATGCTACTACATCCCTATGTTTGTCCTCTAGCCATCCCTGCTTAGCCATTTTGCACTTCCTGTCAATCTCATTTTTGAGACGTTTGTATACCTTTTTGCCTGCTTCATTTACTGCCTTTGTATGTTTTCTCCTTTCATCAATGAAATTCAATCCCTCTTCTGTTACTCAAGGATTTCTACTAGCCCTTGTCTTTTTACCTACTTGATCCTCTGCTGCCTTCACAATTTCATCTCTCAAAGCTATCCATTCTTCTTCTGCTGTATTTATTTCCCCTGTTCTTGTCAACTGTTTCCTAATGCTCTCTCTGAAAGTCTGCTCTCAAGTACATCACCCTTCTCTAGACCCTCCATATACTCCTGTATACTCTTTCCACCTTTCTGCTTTCACTTAGGACTGGTTTCCCATCTGAGCACTTGATATTCCTACAATCTCTGATTCTTTCAGTTTATCCAGGTCCCATCTCCTTAAATTCCTACCTTTTTGCAGTTTCTTCAGTTTTACTCTACAGTTCATAACCAATAAATTGTCTTCAGAGTCCACATCTGCCCCTGGAAATGACTTACAATTTAAAACCTGGTTCCTAAATCTCTGTCTTACATTATATAATCTATCTGCAACCTTCCAGTGTCTCCAGACCTCTTCCACATATACAACCTTCTTTCGTGATCCTTAAACCAAGTGTTAGCTATGATTAAGTTATGCACTGTGCAAAGTTCTACCAGGCAGCTTCCTCTTTCATTCCTCACCCCCAGCCCGTACTCACCTACAACTTTTCCTTCTCTTCCTTTTCCTACACTCAAGTTCCTGTCCCCCATGACTTAAATATTTGTCTCCATTGACTATGTCAACTAGCTTTGCAGATGATGAAGAAATTGAAGAAACATATGATGTGATAAAATTTCTTCATCATCTGCAAAGCTAGTTGACATATAAACTTGTACTTCAATGGTAGGTGTGGGCTTCGTCTCTGTCTTGGCTACAATAATGCTTTCACTACACTGTTTGAAGTAGCTTATCCACATTCTTAAGTTTGTATTAGTTATTAGACCTACTCCAGCATTACCCTTATTTGGTTTTGTATTTATAAGCCTGTATGCACCTGACCAGAAGTCTTGTTCCTTCTACCACCAAACTTCACTAATTCCCACCATATCTAACTTTAACCTATCCATTTCACTTTTTAAATTTTCTAACTTACCTGCCTGATTAAGCAGTTTGATATTCCATGCTCTAATCTGTAGAACTCCAGTTTTGTTGCTCCTGATAATGTCATTCTCCTGAGTAGTTCCCACCCGGAGATACAAATGGGGGAATATTTTACCTCTGGAACGTTTTATCCATCATCATTTAACCATACAGAAAATCTGCATGTCCTCAGGAAAAATTACAGCTGTAGTTTCCCCTTGCTTTTAGCAATTCACAGTACCAGTGCGGCAAGGCCTTTTTGGTGTATGTTACAAGCCCAGATCAGTTAACCATTCACACTGTTGCCCCTGCAACTACTGAAAAGGCTGCAGCCCCTCTTCACGAACCACACATTTGTCTGGCCTCTGGACAGATAACCCTCCATTGTGGTTGCACCTATGGTACAGCTATCAGTATTGCTGAGGCACGCAACCCTCCCCACTAATGGCAAGGTCCATGGTTCATGGGGGGCTCAGAAATGTATTATGTCTTAATCATGCCTGATAGTATGGTGAACAAGGTTTTCATGAAAAATAATTTCAGCTTTCTATCTATTTTTAATTGCATTTTTCCCCCTTTTGTTAAGAAAGTTGCACAAATATCGTCATTTAGACATGTCTGTAATGATTTAACAAATGAAGAGGAAGTTAAAATATTTGGTTTTTTAATAATGCTATGTGGTACTTCAACATATATCTTTTTCAGTGAACTTTGAAATACTGAAGTGACACATGCACTCTTAACCTGTGTGGTCTGAGATGAAACTGGCCGGAAGGAGAACTGAGGTTCATCAACAGAGCCTCTTACAGATAGGCCATGATGTATGAGCTTTCCAAGAGTAGCCTTAAAACTATTTAAGCTTTATTTAAGGCTATTTATTCATTACTAGTGAAGCAATTTAAAACTAAAATTTTGTGTAAATTAAAAGAGCAACCTTTGTACAGTACTAAGGAATACTTCTCTGGTGATAGAAAAGTGTCTCTCTGAGCTGCAACTCAGTGCCATGAAAATAGCAGCAACTCTGCTTTTTAACTACACTGTATTCTAATGCCGATTTTATAGTTGTGTTATTATTGTTAAGTTTATTGTAATCTAGTTCTTAACTTTAATAAGTTATATAGTATCCATTTTTGTATCATACTTTAAACTGCATTATTTACCAGTATTCATTATTATAAACTTCATGAACAACAGAGAACTGGTAACCTATGGCTAGCAAAATTGCTAAGTCCTCTTGTGGTACTGCCCAATTAGCTACAAGTTTCAAGAATAGTACCTCTTTCCTCCAGTATAGTGTAATGGAAGTGATATTTACAGCATTCCAAAAATTACCAAAATCATTTCTTATATAGGATGTATTAAAACATCCTGTATGGAGATAATGTTGACATTCCTCACACTGACTGCATTTTATGACAGTTCTGAGGAACTTTGCTTGCTCATCCATTCCTAAAGTCAATCTTCACTTAAGGATTGCTCAATGAGAGCTAACAGCTAAGATATTTTATCTTTTGTTAAAATAGTTTTACATGAAAATTACTGCATAACAGTTGCAATACACTATTTAATATTCTTTTCATTCTTTACAGAGAGCAGACTGCCCAAGTAATGACCCACAGTAGGGTTGGAGACTTTTTTCATCCAATACTAAGTGTAGGCAAGGCGGGTTGGTAATAGTACAGAGTCCCAATTGGGAATATTTGGGAGAAGATTTTAACTTCATTTACTTTTAAGACTAATGGAAACCTCCCAAAAATTATATCAGACCTGAAGAATCTATTTTTAATTCTCGTGCAATATGTCCCAGATGAAAATGTAAGCCTAGTCCATGTAAATGTGCATGGAATATTTTTTTATGTACACTACACAGGTTGTTTAAATTTCACTTTTAAGCATAAATACTTTCAGTAATGTAATTTAGGCTTGTGAGAAAATGAAAGTCACTGCTTAAATAGCACTTGGTGTGGGTGAGTCCACGTTTTATCTTTCAGGTTAGGTGCTCCATGACCTCATAGCAGATTATGGACAATTTCAAGATGAAAATGACTGATGAATGATAACTTGATTTAAAGATTAAATTTATTGGATAGGAACTGCATCATGAAATACACACCTGTACTGTATTATACAATCTGTACAAAGCTGCCTCACACACACTCACACACACACACACACACACACACACACACACACACACACACACACACACACACACACACACAACCTTATGGGGCACCATATTCACACGACTTGTAAGAGCACTTTATTTGATCTTGTGAATCAATAAATGAAGATACTAAAATACTGGTAGGGCCTATAGGGAAAGGTTCGCTGACACAAAAATTAGTACCCACCACCTTTTACACATTACAATATGAAATTTTTCTGTGGAATAGGAGTCATTGAGGACAAACATTTTCAGTTTATTATCAAATTTTACTTTGCTGTCTGTAAGATATTTTATATCACTGTGTAAGTGATCAAAACTTTGGTTCCAGCTTTTTTGTACCCCTTTTTGTCCTAAGCACTCTTAAAGATGAGCTACCAGAGAAAACTATTCCATGTGACTTTACTGAATTAAAATATACTAAATATGTGCACTTACTGATTTATCTCTTCCCAACATTTGTAACAATTCCAAGTTAAAATGTAGCTGAAATAAGTTGTTTTAGGAGATCCAAAATGTGTTTCCCCAGTTTAAATTATCAACAATATGTACACCTAAGAATTTTCATATTTCCACCCTATTCATAGTTTTCTTACCATGTGTTATTGGTGTGGTACCCCTAGATAGGCAAAACCAAGTTGGTTGTGTCTTTTTTAAATTGGGAGGTGAGATGATTCACAGAATACCAGTCAACGATACTTTTAAGGACATTGTTTGCAATTTCTTCAGTTGCTGAATGTATGTTTGAATTGATTGCAACACTAGTCATCCTCAAAAAGAACTAATTCTGCTTGTTGTATATTAGACGGAAGATTGTTTACTTATATGAGGATAAATACTGGATCTGAGACTGAGCCTTTTGGAACCTAATTTGGGCTTTCTCCCCAGTCAGAATAATGTCCCTGGACTACATTATTTGAATTACTAAGAACAACATTTTACATTGTTTTGATTAGGTATAGCATTTCCATTGGTTAGGTATACCAACCGTACCATAAAACCACTGTTTGTATAGGAGAATATTGTAATTCACACAGTCAAATGCCATGGAAAGTCACAGAAAATGCCAACTATTTTATTATTTTTTATTTAATGCTCATAAAATTAGATGACTGGACATATAAATGGCTCTCTCAGTAGAGCAACTCTGCTGATATCAAAACTGCTATTTATAGGAGATCTTATTGTTGCACAGGTAAGCTACTATTCAAGAATACATCACCTTGTCAAAAATTCTGGAAAATGATGTCAGTAATGGTAGAGATCGGCATTTATTGATATCTCTCCTATCACCTTTCTTATAAAAGCGTTTGACAAGGGCATATATCAATCTCTCTGCAAAAAGACTTTGAATAAGTGATGTATAACGTATTTAAGATAAGAGAGGGCTTATTATATGGAAACAAACCTATAGCACTCTGCCGGAAACACCTCAAACCAATATGAGCTTTTATTTTTGGGGGTATATAATTTTCTTCATTTTATGATTGCATTTTATGCTATTTGCGTTTCAACATACTGCTGTGCTCTTTCTCTAGAGCTGTTTGCCCCTATAGTTTCCACTATATTCAAGAAATATTATGGAACAGAAGTTCTACCTGTGACTCATCATCAACAGTTCTTCCATTCAGTTCAATAGCAATATTACCCTGTTCTGTGGCTGGTTGTCCTGTCTCTCATTTCACTGCATTCCATATAGCCATAAATCTTTTCGAATTACTGGTTTCTGACATTATGCGCAAGTTCCTTGACTTTTTTATAACCTTTTGTAGCAATGTTGAGTAGTTTTTTGTAGTGTGCAACTACAACAGGATCTCTACTAGTTCCTGTCAACACATACATTTACCTTTTCACTTCACAAGATACTGCAACCCCTCTAGCGTTCCCTAGCATTTTACACAGCTGTTTAATGTTCTTCCAGATTTCCTTATACAGAAAGCCATCTTCAAATAATTATATTAATTTTATCAAGGAACAGATTATATTTTATGTTAGCAGTTGGTTCACTATAAATTAAATCCACTGTCATCTTTTGTAAACTGTTCTTAAAACCATTTGTTCTGGAGGCATTAATTATTCTAACCTGTTTCCGCTGAGGAGTATCAATACCATAAGGCACTATCTTATTTACCGTAACTAACTTCACATCAAGATCAGAGAGAGAGTAAACAGTTATTTTCTTGCTTTGAGGCTTACCGAAGGAAACATTATCAATTACAGTCCTACTGTTTTTATCCAACTGTGTTGTTGTTTACTGAGGGATTACATCATTCGATAACTATCAATTTACCAATGCAACCAAAAATGTAGATTTATATAGCTTAATATAGATGTTTTGACCTTTTCAACTTAGGGATAGCTGTGATGTCCCCTTCCTTGGCTGTGCTAGTTCCCAATCCCCCGCCCCTGTTTTCACTTACCAGTTTATTTTTGTGTGATAAATGTAGCTATTTTTAGTGATATAGTATCTTCATCCAGTTGCTTCTTCATCAAATTACATATTTATTTTTGCAGTGCCTGCCCATAATGTTTATGTTGAGAGGTTGTTCTCCATACAGGCAAATTGGACACAGCAGAGAAATAGGCTGATAGTTGAATCTGTTAAAGTGATTGCAATGGTAAAATTTACCTTTAGGCATTTGAATTGCAAAGACTTTTTTAAATATTTGTGTCAACAAGAACTTTTCAACAAGATTCAGTCAAGTGAAAAACATATATTGGACATGAGCTCTAGAGTAATGTTAGTACCAGTGTGTGTGAAGTATGTAATAGTTTTTATTTTGTTTGTTTTGTATGTGATGTAGCAATTTGGCAACATACAACTGTAGTAATAATGCTTCATTTGACAGTCTTAAATGGATTAGGCTGGATTTAAATAGGAGCATGATAGTCACTGTTTTATGTCAATCGTACTTTATTATTTAAAACCTAAAAACATCCCAATCTAGTTCTGATTACCTGGGCTAAGGTTAAGATAAAAGCTACTGCAACCCCACTTTTTTATTTAAAACAAAACATTGTAGCACTGCTACATATGATATGATGTTAGCAAGGTTTACCTTTTTCTGCCCTCTTATTGAAATTCAGACTAGAACTGTCCTAAAAGTGTGGTTATCAGTTGCATTGAGGATGTCTTCATTTTGGGGTTTCAGAATATGGTAACATTAGTTACATAGTGCCATCTATCACAAAGCGAAAAAAGTGGTCCAACTAAAACACTCATATTTCTTTACGTACTACACAAATATGTAATAAAAAATGCAGGTTCCTATTTAAAAAAAAAGTTGATATCCATTTTACCTATGGAAGCGCCATCTAGGGAGGCCAACCATAGCACCATTTGGTTTCCCTCTTCAAGCTAGACGAGTTTCATTCTTTGTAGTCTTTTCGTTTGATGCTTACTTCGTGAGATATTTGGCCTGCTCACTATCAATGGACCACCCTGTATAATACAAGAACAGTATTGGCCCAAGCATACATGCTTGTGGCACACCTTGCTCTGTCCTTTTCCAACTTGATAAGAATTTCTTACCATGTTCTTCTATTACTACTCTTTGTTTCCAGTTTAATAAGTAAGATGACATCCAGCTCAGCAAATTTTCACTAAAGCTATATGGTCACAGCTTATGAAGTAGTAGTTTGTGGTCTACTGTGTCAAAGGCTTTAGTTAGGTCACAAAAGATGCCCAATATTTTATTATCTAAAGTACTACAAATTTTTGTAACAAGTTCATTGATTCATTCATAGTGCATGTCCTCTTTGGAAACCATGCTAATTGTTTTGAATAATATTATGCAGACTATTATAGTTATGTGTCTGGTTACATGCTGCTCTTTCAAATATTTTGGAAAATACCAGTAACAATGAGATTGGTCAACAATTACCTACTTTGTCGTGTTTGCTTTTTTTATGGATGGATGATATTTCAGCATACTTCAGTCAATCAGGAAAACATCCTTCCTCAAAAGATTGATTGATTATAAGGGACAGGGGATTTGCAATAATGCGGGTGACTACCTTTATTATTTTTGTAGGAATTTCATCCCAGCCTACAGAATTCAAATTCCTCAATGGCTTTATAATATCACCTACTTCAGAATAGGATTATGGGTGAATTTGAATTCAGTGGAGTTACATAAAGTGGAAACAGGATAAATGTTTGATGGTGAAAGTTCATCAGTTTTACATGGATTTAAGAAGTGATTGTTAAAAGCTTCATAGATCTGTGTAGGGTCCAAAACAGTTTCACCTGCAACCACTAGTTCGAGTTTTGGTTTTCTGATTTTTTTGACATGGTACCTATTTTATTCTTTACAATGGACAATATTGCCTTAGACTTACTTTTAGCATCTGAAATTTAATTATTATTCACTACTTTATCAAAAATATTTTTATATTGCCTTACATAATTTAAGAATTCTGGGTCTAGATTGACTTTTGTCTCCATATGAAGTTCTCTTTTCCTCATGCTTGAAATCTGAATACTCTTTGTTATCCATAATCCCCTCTTAGGTTTTTATAGTTATAAAAGAAAAGCATTCATTGAACACTATCAAGAAGACCTCCAGAAAGTTAATGAAATCTTCATTTACTGATTGCACACTGCTGCTCTGAATATGAGTTAATGCACATACCTTATTCTTCAAGAAGAGAGAAGTATTATGAAAACATATTTTAAAAAACGAAAATAGAATTATTTTATTAAATTTATCTAAAATTATCCTCTAAAAACAACATTACTTAACTTGATTTTGACTGAAAATGTTCACATCACTTAATTCAGGGAGTTTTTCAGATTTGGGGGTGGGTTTTTTAGTTGCTCAAGTACTGAACTTAAAAAAGGATTCATCAAATAAAACGTAAACTGTACTTAGGTATACACTATTTTTATTCATTATTGATCATAGCACATATTTTCAATATCCACATTGTTAACAACAAAAAATTCGTTGCAAGATAATTCATTATAAATCAATGAAAGTCAGCTGTTCACCTGTAACTGCCGTGCTGCACAAGACATTTTACACCGTGGTCACTGCTTAAATGAATGTGTCACCCTGTATTATCCATTGTCATAATATACAACTTTCATTTTCTTTCAGTTACTATAATTTCATTTTACATGGTATGGTTTTGTACTTTCGTGGCCAAAATTTTACTTTAATTGTATAATTTTGTAAAACCATGGTTCTTTCCTTTATACACTGTACCAAGGTGACTTAATAAGTTTTATAATAAAATATGGGTGTGGGCAATTTGATGTTCAATAGGTTTGTTCAAAAATGCACATGAGTACAGCATGTACCCAGAAATTAATATTTATGTGGCCAAATAAAAATCCATCTTACAACAGAAGTCTCTGCTTTCATTATAGCTCCCAGTTATAATATGTAAGTAATTTGATATCATAATGGATATGTCCCCCACAGAACCTATAAGTAAATATAAACATTTTCGTATCTATTGTTTCAATATGTGTTAGTAAAATAGGCTGAAATCTCCTGTTTTTGAATGTAAGTAAAGAAAGAGTGGTAAGGTGTTTGCTGGCTGGGAAATCCCTATGGGTTTTTACACCACTTAGTGAGAAATACGTACTTGCTTTGCACACAATGTCTCCTTCCCATAACAGTGTAAGCCATGATAACTGTAACGCGTTGGTATGGTGGTAATTTTATTCAGTGTATGATTCTATAGACAAAATGTAAGCTTATACTGTACAATTATTTTCTTCACAGATCTTCATTGCAGAAACCATATCCTCTACACTGCACATATTTCGATACATGCACTTCTCGATCAACATCAAGCTTGAGAATAAAATATACCAGTAGCTTGTTAACTGTATGAAATTAACTAGCAGATCAGATCATTTATGTCACATTCTTCTCAAAGGAGCCCATGTAATGCACCATGAACTGCTGCAAAACTCATTTCGAAACAACTAAAGAAACAAATCAACAGCTAAAATTCTCTGCATTATGGGTAGAATGTAAGGTTGTCTGGTAGTGGTCAGGCACATAAAAATAATGTTCTAAAGTCTGCCAATCTACCACTTGAGAGTTATGGAGGCTATCAGTCAAGAAGAGTTTTTCAAATTGTTCATGGTGATGCACCTTCGAAGCCACGTCTTTGACAGACAAGATTGGGATCTGGTATTCCTGAAGGAAGTGAAGCTATTGTGGTCACCATAAGACAGCAGAATCTCCACTGCCACTGTGCATGTCTGACATCTGACCTTGGGTGCCAGCAAGTTTTCTTGTCAGTAGGGCAAAAACATTTTCCCAATACATGCAATTTAGGAATTTTGAGGACATTGATACCAGTCCTGAGACTGGTTTGATGCAGCTCTCCATGCTACTCTATCCTGTGCAAGCTTCTTCATCTCCCAGTACTTACTGCAACCCACATCCTTCTGAATCTGCTTAGTGTATTCATCACTTGGTCTCCCTCTACGATTTTTACCCTCCACGCTGCCCTCCAATGCTAAATTTGTGATCCCTTCATGCCTCAGAACATGTCCTACCAACCGGTCCCTTCTTCTTGTCAAGTTGTGCCACAAACTCCTCTTCTCCCCAATCCTATTCAATACCTCTTCATTAGTTATGTGATCTGACCATCTAACCTTCAGCATTCTTCTGTAGCACCACATTTCAAAAGCTTCTATTCTCTTCTTGTCCAAACTATTTATCGTCCGTGTTTCACTTCCATACATGGCTACACTCCATACAAAGACTATCAGAAACGACTTCCTGACACTTAAATCTATACTCGATGTTAACAAATTTCTCTTCTTCAGAAATGCTTTCCTTGCCATATCCAGTCTACATTTTATATCCTCTACTTCGACCGTCATCAGTTATTTTGCTCCCCAAATAGCAAAACTTCTTTACTACTTTAAGTGTCTCATTTCCTAATCTAATTCCCTCAGCATCACCCGAGTTAACTCGACTACATTCCATTATCCTCGTTTTGCTTTTGTTGATGTTCATCTTATATCCTCCTTTCAAGACACTATCCATTCCGTTCAACTGCTCTTCCAAGTCCTTTGCTGTCTCTGACAGAATTACAATGTCATCGGCGAACCTCAAAGTTTTTATTTCTTCTCCATGGATTTTAATACCTACACTGAATTTTTCTTCTGTTTGTTTTACTGCTTGCTCAATATACAGATTAAATAACATCGGGGAGAGGCTACATCCCTGTCTCACTCCTTTCCCAACCACTGCATCCCTTTCATGTCCCTCGACTCTTATAACTGCCATCTGGTTTCTGTTCAAATTGTAAATAGCCTTTTGCTCCCTGTATTTTATCCCTGCCACCTTCAGAATTTGAAAGAGAGTATTCCAGTCAACATTGTCAAAAGCTTTCTCCAAGTCTACAAATGCTAGAAACGTAGGTTTGCCTTTCCTTAATCTTTCTTCTAAGATAAGTCATAAGGTCAGTATTGCCTCACGTGTTTCAACATTTCTACGGAATCCAAACTGATCTTCCCTGAGGTCGGCTTCTGCCAGTATTTCCATTCGTCTGTAAAGAATTCGCGTTAGTAGTTTGCAGCTGTGACTTATTAAACTGATAGTTCGGTAATTTTCACATCTGTCAACACCTGCTTTCTTTGGGATTGGAATTATTATATTCTTCTTGAAGCCTGAGGGTATTTCGCCTGTCTCATACATCTTGCTCACCAGATGGTAGAGTTTTGTCAGGAATGGCTCTCCCAAGGCCGTCAGTAGTTCTAATCGAATGTTGTCTACTCCCGGGGCCTTGTTTCGGCTCAGGTCTTTCAGTGCTTTGTCAAACTCTTCATGCAGTATCATATCTCCCATTTCGTCTTCATCTACATTCTCTTCTATTTCCAGAATATTGTCCTCAAGTACGTCGCCCTTGTATAGACCCTCTATATACTCCTTCCACCTTTCTGCTTTCCCTTCTTTGCTTAGAACTGGGTTCCCATCTAAGCTCTTGATATTCATACAAGTGGCTCTCTTTCCTCCAAAGGTCTCTTTAATTTTGCTGTAGGCAGTATCTATCTTGCCCCTAGTGAGATAAGCCTCTACATCCTTACATTTGTCCTCTAGCCATCCCTGCTTAGTCATTTCGGACTTCCTGTCGATCTCATTTTTGAGACGTTTGTATTCCTTTTTGCCTGCTTCATTTACTGCGTTTTTATATTTTCTCCTTTCATCAATTAAATACAATATTTCTTCTGTTACCTAAGGGTTTCTACTAGCCCTCGTCTTTTTACCTACTTGATCGTCTGCTGCCTTCACTACTTCATCCCTCAGAGCTACCCATTCTTCTTCTACTGTATTTCTTTCCCCCATTTGTGACAATTGTTCCCTTATGCTCTCCCTGGTACCCTCTGGTTTAATCAGTTTTTCCAGATCCCATCTCCTTAAATTCCCACCTTTTTGCAGTTTCTTCTGTTTTAATCTACAGCTCATAACCAATAGATTGTGGTCAGAGTCCACATCTGCCCCTGGAAATGTCTTACAATTTAAAACATGGTTCCTAAATCTCTGTCTTACCATTATATAATCTATCTGATACCTTCTAGTATCTCTAGGATCCTTCCATGTATACAACCTTCTTTTATGATTCTTGAACCAAGTGTTAGCTGTAATTAAGTTATGCTCTGTGCAAAATTCTACCAGACGGCTTCCTCTTTCATTTCTTACCCCCAATCCATATTCACCCTCTATGTTTCCTTCTCTCCCTTTTCCTACTCTCGAATTCCATTCACCAATGACTATTAAATTTTTGTCTCCCTTCACTACCTGAATAATTTCTTTTATCTCGTCATACATTTCATCAATTTCTTCATAATCTGTAGAGCTAGTTGGCATAGAAACTTGTGCTACTGTAGTAGGCATGGGCTTCGTGTCTATCTTGACCACAATAATGCGTTCACCATGCTGTTTGTAGTAGCTTACCCACACTCCTATTTTTTTTATTCATTATTAAACCTACTCCTGCATTACCCCTAGTTGAGTTTGTGTTTATAACCCTGTATTCACCTGACCAAAAGTCTTGCTCCTCCTGCCACCGAACTTCACTAATTCCCACTATATCTAACTTCAATCTATCCATTTCCCTTTTTAAATTTTCTAACCTACCTGCCCGATTAAGGAATCTGACATTCCATACTACGATCCGTAGAATGCCAGTTTTCTTTCTCCTGATAACGACGTCCTCTTGAGTAGTCCCCGCCCAGAGATCCGAATTGGGGACTATTTTACCTCTGGAATATTTTACCCAAGAGGACGCCATCATCATGTAACCATACAGTGAAACTGCATGCCCGCAGAAAAATTTCGGCCGTAGTTTCCCTTTGCTTTCATCCGTTCGCAGTACCAGCACAGCAGGGCCATTTTTGTTAGTGTTACAAGGCCTGATCAGTCAATCATCTAGACTGTTGCCCCTGCAACTATTGAAAAGGCTGCTGCCCCTCTTCAGGAACCATACGTTTGTCTGGCCTCTCAACAGATACCCCCTCCGTTGTGGTTGCACCTACGGTACGGCCATCTGTATCACTGAGGCACGCAAGCTTCCGCACCAACGTCAAGGTCCATGGTTCATGGGGGGGCCTTAGTATGTATGAAACTATTTATGTACATCTTCAAAGAATGAGGTACCTTACAGAGAAACACAGCGATTTTAAATTACTTATCCTTTTTATAATTTCAGTTCTAACCTCCCATAAAGTTTTTTTTTTCTCTGTGACATTTTGTAGCTCCCTATACATATGTTTTATGTCGTATTTATGTCATTTTACCTATATTTTCAGGCAATTTTTAGTAACAGGTTGCTAGTATCTACCTCGTACCGTTTCGATGGAAACTCTTGATTATGAAGTTAGTGGTATTCCACATTGTTGCATGTTTGAAGTCATTACTTGTCTTGTTTTACGTATCATCTGTGTTTCAGTAGGATATAAAGCAACGTCTTGTGTATCAAGCAACCGTCCTGTACGAAGTGCAGTACAGCACCTTAAATGCTCAAGTTTCTGTTTGCAATACGAGATGAAGAAATTAAATTTACATCTGGACTTGGCCTTTTTGACTAGATTGAATGTTTGTTTGTTTGAGGATCACGTATAAAGATCCGTCTGTTGTGTTGTCACGGTGACAAAGAAACAGTTTCTGAAAACAGCTTTCCAACTTACTGAGACACTGAAAATACTGGACAAGTTCAATCAGGAGAAAATAGTGGCTTATAAATACTTCTATTTTACTTTCTTGAAAAGGCGGCAAAAATTCTTTTTTCTAGTCCTGATTCAGCACTGCAGTATAACAAGCTACAATTAGATCCGTTCTTTGAAAGCTTTAACAGACAATTTTGAATTCTTAGCTGCTAATATAAAATCTCTTACGAAACAAGTGTCATGACCAAAAAGGTGACAAAGTAACATTGTTCAAACAGCAGAGGCAGACTGGCTGATTGACTGGAGCTAAACGACGAAGAAGTATGACAACACTTGCCAGCTTGCGTCATCATTACTCGTGTCTCGCGTCTAGGATGTGGAAGAGAGGTTTCTCATAGGTTGGCTCTGAGCACTATGGGACTTAACATCTATGGTCATCAGTCTTTCTCATAGGTGAACTGGAAGTAAAATCTGAGTAATTCCTCTTCATCTTTTTCTCTAAACTCGATGTTTGACTGCTCTGCTGGGCTCTTCCTCAGGAGTTGTCCGATGTTCTTGCGTGGCTAAAAATGGTTCAAATGGCCCTGAGCACTATGGGACTTAACATCCGAGGTCATCAGTCCCCTAGAACTTAGTACTACTTACACCTAAGTAACCTAAGGACATCACACACATCCATGCCCGAGGCAGGATTCGAACCTGCGACCGTAGCGGTCGCTCGGTTCCAGACTGAAGCGCCCAGAATCGCTCGGCCACAACGGCCGGCTTGCGTGGCTAAACACTGTCAGTAACTTTTCCGAAATGGATATATTGGGTAAATTTCCTCAGGTCGATACGGTCGAGGCATCATCAGTGGGTAGGTGATGATAGTAAAAGAGTGCATGTTACCAAAATATTGTTTTGGAGCCGATGTGGATTCCTTACAACAACAACTCCGTCTGATCAGGCCGCGGAAGGCCCAACGCTACCGAGTCACTGGATGAGGATATGGAAGGGCATGTGGTGAGCACACCGCTCTCCTGGCTACCGTCAGGAGTTTCTACTTCTTAGTCAAGTAGCGCCTCAGTTGGCCTCAGAAGGGCTGAGTGCACCCCACTTGCCAACAGCACTCGGCAGACCTGGATGGTCACCCATCCAAGTGCTAGCCAAGCCTGACAGTGCTTAGTTTCGGTTATTTGATGGGAAACGATGTTTACTACTGTGGCAAGGCCGTTGGATTCCTTAAAGATGTTTACATCCCTTGCATGACGTGGCTGGATTGTTACATCCTTGCTGGCAGGAAGCCAACTATCTCTGTTGATATTAGTGGAAGCATAACGACATGAGTGCGTGATGTACCAGCGGTTCTTGAAATGGATGTGGCAGCTTGTGCAGTTTATAGCCTTACATGCCACTGCAGGGGTCTCTGCTTTGTTAAAATTTAGCGGTCACTTAATTCACGAGGACTGACAAGTTATCGTGTGAGATAGAAGCCACAGTATTCATATGGTTCTTGTTAGTCTGCCACATACACACCATAAGGTTCATTCTCTGAACGTTTATAAATGCTTATCATGAAATTTGTGTATTTTTATTGAGGAATAATTCAACGACAGAAATGGTTGAGTATGAAGTAGTAGGTCCTGTGGTGGATGCCTTTGCGAGTGTTGCATGGGCCGAGATCATTGCCAAAGTTTTCACAGACGAGGCAGGAATACTGACTCTGTTATACAGAAGGCGAGAGAGAAGCTACGGCATTGATAGCAGGCAAAGAGCTAATTCCTCTGGAATGCACCGTTGTTTTGGATAAGATACAGCTTACTGGTTACACTGTTCGTCTTTAACACATGAACGGAAAAATGGGCTAATCCACAGATTTTATAAAAATGTAGAAGAAGAGACGTTTCATTCATTTGCTGCTCTTCTCTTGTAACCTGTCGTCTAGCGATTACACTTGTGTTACTGAATAGAATTTTAATAATATTACTAAGTAAAAGTGTACATCTCCACCTACATTCAGGGCTGGCCACCCAGAATGCAACAGGTGAAATTTGCAGCATGCGTTTGTGGCGACGAGTGGTGCATATGATTATCATTTCAGCGCAGGTGCACATCACAGACGGTAATAACGCCACCTGCAAGCGCTGGTATATAAAGGGGGAACAGACGGCCATGTGGACGTACTGGAAATGTTCTTATGTGCGGTTGTTTTGCGTAAGCAGCTTCAGTAGGCCAAGAGGACAACGAGCGTCTTTCTAGCACGTTTCAACCGAGGAAGTACAGTTGGCTATAGGGGTTGCGGATTATCCCTCAGAGAAATCGGCGATCGTGTCGGACGGAACCAAGCAACTGTGACGCGAATCTGTAATGCCTGGATGAAGGAGGGAAAGTCGGATTCCCGGGACCGACTGCACCCCCGTCATTGCTCTACTGCACGTGATCATAGGCATATTGTGCGCATGATTGTGATGGATCGCTCTGCCCCATCACGAACCATATCACAACAAATTCGGTCTTCTGCGCAACGAGGAGTGTCCGCAAGTACCATTCGACTCTTTTGTAGCAGAGTGGACTGTCCGCAAGGCATCCGTTTCAGCGTTTACTACTGAGTCAACGCCACAGGCGTTTGTGCCGGTCGCTGCAGTCATGGACTGTGCGGCTGGTCCCGGCGGAGGTTCGAGTCCTCCCTCGGGCATGGGTGTGTGTGTTTGTCCTTAGGATAATTTAGGTTAAGTAGCGTGTAAGCTTAGGGACTGATGACCTTAGCGGTTAAGTCCCATAAGATTTCGCCGGCCAGTGTGGCCGAGCGGTTCTAGGCGCTTCAGTCTGGAACCGCGCGACCGCTACGGTAGCAGGTTCGAATCCTGCCTCGGGCATGGATGTGTGTGATGTCCTTAGGTTAGTTAGGTTTAAGTAGTTCTAAGTTCTAGGGGACTGATGACCTCAGATGTTAAGTCCCATTGTGCTGAGAGTCATTTTAAACCCATAAGATTTCCACACATTTTTTTCGTTTGTGCCGGCAATGGTGCTATGAACGACGGACATGGACAACCGAATGGAACGACATTGTTTTTATTTGTTTTTTATATAAAACTGCTTTTTCCTGCTGCTAGTTAATTTATTTATCCCATACGCGTTTCGCCTTTTCCTGTTCTAAGGCATCATCAGTGGAACCTACAACGATACAGTTTTGTTAGTTTTAGATTATTAAACAGATTACGTCGCGATATTTTTGTAAAAAGTAATTACTTAGGATTTGCTGATCTGCGTTTCCTCACATCTGGTCTGGAGGTCGCACTACCACTTTTATTACTGCCATATAATCACAACTTGGTGTTCTGGCCTTCCTCATACTGTTCACCATGTTTCTCACTCTTTTTTGTGGTGTACTATTGTTCTTTTGTCACTCGATACAACTATTTCGCCGGTCATTGCTTTTCACAACGTAAATATTGCGACTCCATTACGTGTTTCCTCTTCTTGGTACGTTTACATATTTGTTGCCAACCTAAAGAAGTATATGTTCGAGACTAACATCTGTTGGTGATGTTTATACCGTGTGTGTGTATGAGAGAGAGAGAGAGGACGAATTTTTATTTTGTGTGTGTTGTCGCGGGGAGGGGAAGCTGAAAACTTTGGTGACAGCTGATTGGACTTTTCGTTTCAATATTCTGTGGAGGGATTCATGGATGAGTGAGTGTAAAGATGCTGGGTGCTATTATTATTATATTGGACAGTATTATTATATTAATCCTTTTTGAGAGCGTTATTCTATTATTTTATCTATTAGTGTAAATAATGAATTGCTTGGCATGTGTACTTGGTCGTTCAACAGGATTTTCCTTTCTGATTTGGTTTTCTGTATGTGGTGATTTTCTTGCATGGTTAGGAGGTGTTTTTTATTGTTGATTCTAATTATTTTCATGTCATATTCTCTAGTGTTTGGTTTATGGTCATTTTCTCTTAGGTGTTCTGCAAATGTGGAGTGGTTTGTCCCATATTTCCAGACTCTCATTTGTTCTTTATATCTGACATCAAATGTTCTATCTGAGTCGGTCGTTGTGGCCGAGGGGTTCTAGGCGCTTCAGTCCGGAACCGCGCTGCTGCTACGGTCACAGGTTCGAATCCTGCCTCGGGCATGGATGTGTGTGATGTCCTTAGGTTAGCTAGGTTTAAGTAGTTCTAAGTCTGGGGGACTGATGACCTCAGATGTTAAGTCCCATAGTGCTTGCAGCCTATGTATCTGCCTTCACAAGTGTTACACTGTAGTTGATATATACCTGCTTTCTGGTATATGTCTCTGTTTTTTGTCAGTTTTGGGGTGTAATTTTGTATAGAATTGTCTGTTGTGTATGCTATGTTTGTTCCCTGTCTTTTGCAAATGTTGCTGATTTTATGGGTGAGTTCGTGTTTGTCTGTCATTGTGTACCGTCTTGTGTTTTCTTTCATCTTTTCTGATTATCCCGTGTAATCGTTATGGGACTGCGTGTTTGTGTTTGGTTCTGCTGTGTTGTTGTCTGTGGTTTGGTGCTTTCTACTTTTATTTTACTTTTAATTTTGTTGTTTAGCTTTGTGACTGTGTCATTATTGTAACTATTATTTTATTCTAGCTGCATTATCATGTCCAGTTGTTTTCGGTAGCTTTCTTTGGTGAGTGGTACTGTGTTGAGTCTACGGAGCATGTGTCGAAGTGCTGCTTGCTTTTGTGGATATGGAAGGTTCTAGGATTGGCAAATGATAATGCCCGTTGCCGTGGGTTTATGGTAAATTTCAAATATATACTTATTGTTTTGTTTTTTCATTGTTATATCCAGAAAGTTAATTTGGTTGTTCTGTTCTCTTTCAATCGTGAATTTTATATTTTTATGTATCTTGTTGATGTCAGTATGTAGTTTTTCAATTTTTGTTTGTGGTTCATCTATTAAGCAAAGGATGTCATCCATATACCTGAACCAATATAATATGTCGTATTCTTTTGCTACTATTTTGTGAAAATGATCTGTTCAATGTGGTTTACAAAAATATTTGCTAAGGTTCCTAAAACTGGGCCTCAGTTGACATTGTTTTTATCGACGAATCCCTATTCTGCCTGCACCACCACGATGGTCGGATTAGAGTCTGGAGACATCATGGTGCATGGTGAGAGACTGTTGAACTGTTGCCTTACGCTTCGCTGTACTGGTCCTGCACGCGGTATGACGATTTGGGGTGGTACTGGATTCCACTCCCGCAGTCCGTAGTACGCATCGCCGGTAGACTAACCAGCCAGCGTTATATCTCTAAAAGTGTTGGAGCTTGTTGTCCTCCCATACCCTCAGAGCTTGCCGGCGGCCATATTACAACAGAACAGTGCGCGACCACACGTGGCACGCAATGTTTAAGACTACGTCGCTCATTGGATTGCATTGCTGCCTTGGCCTCCCCGTTCTCCCCATCTCTGGCCTATCGAAAACGTCTGGTCGATGACGTGTGACGATTGGCCCGGGTTACACAACCTGCTGCTGTACCACGTCAACTTTGGCAATAAGGGGAAACAGCATGGACTGCAATACCCCAACAACATTCCAGAGACTCTTTGATTCAATGCCGAGACGTGTAGCAGCAGTTACGGCCAGTAATGGCGACAACACGCAACAGTGGTTTCATCATCTTCTTCACTTCAAATGGTGCCGTATTCCCAGTCTTGTGGTCTTTGTACAAAGTGTTATCTCCCAATTCAGTTTGTCCGTAATATCTCTGGTCCTTCTTGGGGTTCACTTTGGATGACCAGTAGGTACGTATGATGATGTATTGCTCAGTGGTACAGTATTTGACAATTTAATTACTAACATGACCATCATAAATGAAGACCTGTCCTTGCAGATATGTACAGAAACATAATGATGGAAATCCACGGAGGTAAGCAACGGGCCGATTCTGATACGCGCAGGAACGTCGCATTTTCTCACTGTTTGTGCAGATACTTTTAAAAGCTTCAAATTGTGACGGAGTCCTCCAGTTTTAACGTATCAAATGAAATCAAATTGCAGTTTATTTACTTAATCGAGAAATCCTGGGTATTCTTTTTCATAGCTTCTCCAAATTACTCCAGATGAATGCAGAGATGATTGCTACTAAAAGCCCAAGGTAGAAACCTTCCTTCCGTCCTTTCTTTGCCATCTATTTTCTTCTTCTTCTTCGGTAGCAGATCTTATTGCGGAGATCGCTTGAAAGTTTCCCACTCCTTTTAATTTGCTTTTAACTTCATTTTTAAATCTCATCAAACATTTATGCCTTCTGCTTCATTTCTCTTCCTTGCATTCCGTTTGATGATGCCACGCAGCAAGAATTTCTTCAAGATGTTTTCCTCATTCTTATTATTCCCGGCACATTTTTAATGTAATTGATAGCTTCGCATTCTGTCACTCTGTTTCGATTTAAAGATTTTTCACTCCACAATCACATTTTAAAACTATACAAGAATTGTTCATCATTCTGACAAACAGTCCGCGATGCACTACCATTATCAATAAACTCCAGAAAAAACACTAAATACTCTTTACTGTCATTAAACTTGTCATCTTATTTCCCATGGTTATCTTATTTGTTTCTTCGACACAGCTTCCGTTTTCCACTGCTAAAGTCAGAAGTGTCTAAAAGATTTTACCTGTCTATGGTCTTTCCTTCCAGTGACACTTTGGTGTAAATTTATGCTTGCGGATTCTTGCACTTTTCACTTTTCCTTCGTTTATCTTCATTCTGTTTATTACTATCTGTGAAACGAAGTAGATTTTTAAGCTGTGTATCAACTATTAACACAATTTTTATCGTTTTTATCGTTACGACAAAGTCTTGCAGTATATGAAGTTCTTGTTTTATATGGTTGAAAACATAAAACCGCAGCGAATAGGAAAGTAAAATTCCAACAGATGTGTGTATATGCTATAATGCTATCATCAAGTTGTAGCACACCATTCTAAAAGAAAAGCTCATAACAGTTTTCTTAAAATGAAAGAGGACTAGTTTTCGATAAAAAAACTTTCTGTGCCTTCACAGGTGCCCCAAAGTAGAGAAACGAAGTTGCTAGTACAAGTAAAATAGAAATCCAACCAACCAGTCAGATCAAAGCAAGAATTGAAATTTCAAGCAAGAACTGAGACAGTTGATGCTTGTATGTCAAAACTTGCTATACGGATAGTTCAATCATTTCGTGCAAGAGTCATTGTTCCAAAGCCTTAGCAATTTGGGCTTTGAAAGATGTAAACAGTAAGTTTCAATTGGACTCCATATTATGGAGAGACATTGAAACTGATGTTCCCGAACAGTTCAGTTGCTTTTAGCATCAAAAAGCGTGCAAGAAAGTGCAAATATATTCGCATTATACAGTCCCCTGAATCGTTGGTCTCTCTCTATGTTCAGGCTAATCTCAAGAACTGCTGTAGGGATTCTGGTACTGCTTTCACTAATAGATATAGTGATCCACGAGGAAGGTTTGTGTACGTAATTTATGGCCTGTAGTAATAATGAGTGTGTTCTCTAGGTTATTTTCGTAAATATCATCTTTTATTTTTACATTGGTTACCTTTAAACATTCTTTGTTCCATATTTGGTTGACGTTTGGAGCGACAACTCGTGTTAATGATGGGAGATACGAGCTGTTCAATTCGAGAGGAGGCGGTATCTGGCGGACAAGCAGTAAACTAAACAGCTGCCGCAACTCCAGAGAGCAGCGAAGCTTGACCAAACTCTGTACATACTATAAATTAAAGATCCCTGCTGCGGTTTTGTGTCTGTGTGAATGCTAATCCCAGGAACTACTGTAGTGATTTTGGAAAGGCTTTCACTAATAGGTAGACAGATTCATAAGGAGATTTTGTGTATATCACTACATATTATTCTTCTAACCAAGTGTCTAGTTGCGGATAGTTTGTGCTACCCATGTGTAGCTGGGGAGGGTCGCTGGTACTTTATAAACTATGACCACACTCCCAATTTTTGTAATGAACAAAAAATAAGCTGCATCAGTGTGATGACTTTGTGATATGTTTTGATCATTCAATGTGGAGTTTATTTATGACAATGCAGCAGAGTACGCTCAGAGTATTTTAACAGTGTGGTTTTAGGCAGAGCTACTGCACAAGATTTATTTTATAGTTGTGCTGCAGCAATCAACCGTTAGACCCAAACAACTGTTTTTCTTAGAAAGTGTACATCTACATCTACATTTATACTCCGAAAGCCACCCAACGGTGTGTGGAGGAGGGCACTTTACGTGCCACTGTCATTACCTCCCTTTCCTGTGCCAATCGCGTATGGTTCGCGGGAAGAACGACTGCCGTAAAGCCTCCGTGCGCGCTCGAATCTCTCTAATTTTACATTCGTGATCTCCTCGGGAGGTATAAATAGGGGGAAGCAATATATTCGATACCTCATCCAGAAACGCACCCTCTCGAAACCTGGACAGCAAGCCGGCCGCGGTGGTCTAGCGGTTCTAGGCGCTCAGTCCGGAACCACGGGACTGATACGGTCGCAGGTTCGAATCCTGCCTCGGGCATGGATGTGTGTGATGTCCTTAGGTTAGTTAGGTTTAAGTAGTTCTAAGTTCTAGGGGACTGATGACCACAGATGTCAAGTCCCATAATGCTCAGAGCCATTTGTACCTGGACAGCAAGCTACACCGCGATGCAGAGCGCCTCTCTTGCAGAGTCTGCACGAAATTTGTGAATTAAACAATGCAAGTACCCAAAAACACGCAAAGAAATTAAGAATTAAACTACGTAACAAATAAGTGAGCTAAGAGTATACGACTTGTGGCTTGCAGCTGCTTGTCCAACGGCGGCAGGGAGCACACTGGCTGTGACCAACCGACACTGGCCGTTCGAAACAAAAACAGAAGACAGACGACTACGCGAATTTACACTATTCAGGTACTAAAACGCGATGCTACAACTCTCAAATACTATAATACGCCAGAAATTTATGAATTAAACAATGCAAGTACCCAAAAACACGCAAAGAAATTAAGAATTAAACTATGTAACGAATAAGTGAGCTAAGAGTATACGAATTGCTGCTGGCAGATTGACTATTATTGAAAGATATGAAATAAAATCGTCATAACTTCTGAATGGTTTGAGTTAGGACGTTCAAACTGCACGGTTGGCCGCGGGGCATGATGGGAATTAGTATGCGCATGCAATTCGGTTTAGCGGTGAAGCCCACTTTTATTTGGGTGGGTTCGTCAGTATGCAAAATTGGCGCGTTTGGGGGACTGAGAATCCATATTTCGCGATCCAGAAGTCTCTTCTCCCTCAATGGGTGACGATGTGGTGTAGAATGCCTAGTCACGGAATAATCGGTGCAATATTCCTTGATTTGGAAGATGAGTTCATCCGCATTATCCAAAGTGACACTGCTTTCGAAAAGATGTGGTTCATGCAAGACGGAGCTCGACCCCATAGAAGTAAGAGAGCGTTTGATGTCGTGGAGGAGCACTCAGCGGACCACATTCTGGCTGTGTGGTATCCATAGGCCACTGGCATGGGTAGTATGGCTGCCGTATTCTTCGGATCAGAACACATGCGACTCCTTTTTATGGGGCTATATTGAGGACAAAGTGTACAGCAATAACCCCAAAACCATTGCTGAGATGAGAACAGCCATTCAGAAGGTCAGCACGTCATCTACAGTATCGATGTTCGGACACTTCAGCGGGTCATGCAGAATTTCGCTATTCGTCTGCGCCACATCATCACCAGTGCTGGCAGGCATATCGAAGGTATCATAACCTGAATCCGAATATCTGTAGTGACGTTTACGTGTTGAATAAAGTGTGTGCATCCCAGAGTTTGCAATTAATTTACGTTTTTTCATGTCGTTGTTGTTGTGGTCTTCAGTCCTGAGACTGGTTTGATGGAGCTCTACATGCTACTCTATCCTGTGCAAGCTTCTTCATATCCCAGTACGTACTGCAGCCTACATCCTTCTGAATCTGCTTAGTGTATTCATCTATTGGTCTCCCTCTACGTTTTTTACCCTCCACGCTGCCCTCCAATACTAAATTGGAGATCCCTTGATGCCTCAGAACGTGTCCTACCAACCGATCCCTTCTTCTGGTCAAGTTGTACCACAAACTCCTCTTGTCCCCAATCCTATTCAATACCTCCTCATTAGTTATGTGATCTACCCATCTAATCTTCAGCATTCTTCTGTAGCACCACATTTCGAAAGCTTCTATTCTCTTCTTGTCCAAACTGTATATCGTCCATGTTTCACTTCCATACATGGCTACACTCCATACGAATACTTTCAGAAAAGACTTCCTGACACTTAAATCTATACTCGATGTTAACAAATTTCTCTTCTTCAGAAACACTTTCCTTGCCATTGCCAATCTACATTTTATATCCTCTCTACAACGACCATCATCAGTTATTTTGCTCCCGAAATAGCAAAACTCCTTTACTACTTTAAGTGTCTCATTTGCTAATCTAATTCCCTCAGCATCACCCGACTTAATTTGATTGCATTCCATTATCCTCGTTTTGCTTTTGTTGATTTTCATCTTATATCCTCCCTTCAAGACACTGTCCATTCCGTTCAACTGCTCTTCAAGGTCCTTTGCTGTCTCTGACAGAATTACAATGTCATCGGTGAACCTCCAAGTTTTTATTTCTTCTCCATGGATTTTAATTCCTACTCCGAATTTTTCTTTTGTTTCCTTTACTGCTTGCTCAATATACAGATTGAATAGCATCGGAGAGAGGCTACAACCCTGTCTCACTCCCTTCCTAACCACTGCTTCCCTTTCATGTCCCACGACTCTTATAACTGCCATCTGGTTTCTGTACAAATTGTAAATAGCCATTCGCTCCCTGTATTTTACCCCTACCACCTTCAGAATTTGAAAGAGAGCATTCCAGTCAACATTGTCAAAAGCTTTCTCCAAGTCTACAAATGCTAGAAACGTAGGTTTGCCTTTTCTTAGTCTAGCTTCTAAGATAAGTCGTCGTTTTTTCATATAGTTCAACAACTGGCACCCTGTAAGTGCTTGTATTGTCCGCAGCTCGTGGTCTCGCGGTAGCGTTCTCGCTTCCCGAGCACGGGGTCACGGGTTCGATTCCCGGCGGGGTCAGGGATTTTTCCTGTCTCGAGATGACTGGGTGTTGCGTCGTCATCATCATCATCATTAATCCCCATTACGGTCGGAGGAAGGCAATGGCAAACCACCTCCACTAGGACCTTGCCTAGTAAGGCAGCGGCCAGAAATTCTGCACGCGTGCGGTGCTCTTGCACATGTGCAACTTCCGAGTCACAGCGTGCACGCCGCAGCCGTCAGCGTTCATGTAGTTCATGTTTCTACGCACAGATGTCGCTCCTCTGTTACACAAAATGCGTTATCGACACCTCGTATGTATATCACAACCCGAGCTGTATCTGTAAGATCTGTTGCTTCATCGAGCGCAACAGAGAAAGCAACAAAGTATTTAGTTTTATTTATTAGCTGCTTGTGCAGATCGCCGGCCATAGCACTGATACGTCTTGTCACTGTATGTTTGGATAGACTGATTTCTTGAAACCTGCTAACGTTCGTGGGACACACAAGTTCTGCAGCATCAGACACCCTTTCACGAACTCCCCTTCGGAAAAAGGTTTCCCAAATTGTGCAATTCTTAATGCGATTCTAAAACTTGCTCGCTGTGAAGATTTAGTGTGGTTGTCATTCTGGAAAATTGAAAACAGTACATTGTACAGCGTACAGTAAAACAGACATGAATGTAACACAAGAAACTAAGAGTTCAAGAAGTATCAGTTACTTTGACGTACAGTAAAAACGAGTTGATGTGTCTCATCCATTTTATTAAGGACATTTAATTTTGCTTGCCGTCTTCACTGTTGGGTACACTACACTCGTCTTTGTGATATGTACTGTAGTGTCTTTCAATTGAAAACTTACGCTGGCCGCCTATTATTCGGCGGCGCAGCAAACACTGTGAGTTTTCACCAACGGCTACAAAAAAGAATTGCAGTTCCCAGTGGTTTTCAAACGACTGAGAACATATCTCCCGTCCTTTGCTTTTTCACAGTACTTGCCATTTCTCAGTACTTCTCTGTTGAGGTTACGGTCACCAGGGGTAAACAAGACTGGACATGTTGCGCTCTTGCTTGTACCACAGGGAAGTGGAGCCGCCGCCGTTCATTTAGGACACATGTCTAATAACAGATGTCGCTGTCGCTCGCTGTCCCACACGTGCGCACATGTGCAGCACTTCCGCACGTCTGCACACTGTGCAGCGTTTGGCCGGCCCTGCCCTACGCTCTGTAAAGAAGTATGGGACTTCATCATCATCATCATCAAGTGCATGTATTAAGAGTGGAGAGGCAGCGAAGATTTATTTATTTAGTCATGGAAAATCAGAGAAATCAATATCAAAAGTGTAAATCACGCTGTACGAAAGCTCAGGGACAGGAGAGGTAAGAAACAAACAGAACATCTTTTTTTTTTAATTGTGCACATGTAAGTTTATTTTCACGAGTTTTGAACGCTTTTTTTTTGTACCAACTTTCGTCTTACGAATCACATGAAACGTATACAATTTGCAGTAAAAACAAATGCGAAATAAGAAGAATAATACTGATCGGAAGCGCGGGCGCCCCCTCGTGCGTTGCTTACGGGAGGCGAGCGCGGCTTCGGCCGGCCCCCCTGCCGCCGGGAGCTGGCCCCGGCCCCGGCGTGCAGGGACAATAAATAAGTGGCGCACGGCACGGCGGTGGAGCGGTGGCGGCGGCGACGGTGGCGGCGACTACCGGCGGCCGCAGTACGTCTGCAGCTCGCTGATGCTGCAGCTCTTGCGGCAGCACTCGTCGAAGACGCCGCGCGTGCGCCGCCGGAAGACGGCGGCCGTCAGCAGGCCGCCCGCGCTCGGCCGCGCCAGCACGGGGTACGGCGGCAGCGCCGGCGCCTCCACCTCCTCGTCGGCCGACTGCCCGCTCCAGTAGTTGTCTTCAGACTCCGCGTCCGACACATCTGCAACACGGTCGCGTCACCATCACAACCCGTGCCCACCTAGTGCCTTCCCCTACAGCAACGAACAAGAAAATTTCGCGGAAATGATTACGCGAGATTAGCGAAATAAGGCGAATCTGGCCATTAAAATTGCTAGACCAAGAAGAAATGCAGATGATAAACGGGTATTCATTGGACAAATATATTATACTAGAACTGACATGTGATTACATTTTCACGCGGGGTTGGTTGCATAGATCCTGAGAAATCAGTACCCAGAACAACCACCTCTGGCACTAATAACGGCCTTGATAAGCCTGGGCATTGAGTCAAACAGAGCTTGGATGGCGTGTACAGGTACAGCCGCCCATGCAGCTTCAACACGATACCACAGTTCATCAACAGTAGTGACTGGCGTATTGTGACGAGCCAGTTGATCGGCCACCATTGACCAGACGTTTTCAGTTGGTGAGAGATCTAGAGAATGTGCTGGCCAGGGCAGCAGTCGAACATTTTCTGTATCCAGAAAGGCCCGTACAGGACCTGCAACATGAGGTCGTGCATTATCCTGCTGAAATGTAGGGTTTCGCAGGGATCGAATGAAGGGTAGAGTCACGGGTCGTAACACATCTGGAATGTAACGTCCACTGTTCAAAGTGCCGTCAATGCGAACAAGAGGTGACCGAAACGTGTAACCAATGGCACCCCATACCATCACGCTGGGTGATACGCCAGTATGGCGATGACGAATACACGCTTCCAACGTGCGTTCACCGCGATGTCGCCAAACACGGACGCGACCATCTTGATGCTGTAAACAGAACCTGGATTCATCCGAAAAAAAGACGTTTTGCCATCCGTGCACCCCGGTACGTCGTTGAGTACACCATCGGAGGCCCTCCTGTTTGTGATGCAGCGTCAAGGGTAACCGCAGCCATTGTCTCCGAGCTGATAGTCCACGCTGCTGCAAACGTCGACGAACTTTTCGTGCAGATCGTTGTTGTCTTGCAAACATCCCCATCTGTTGACTCAGGAATCGAGACGTTGCTGCACGATCTATTACAGCCATACGGATAAGATGCCTGTCACCTCGACTGCTAGTGATACGAGGCCGTTGGGATCCAGCACGGCGTTCCGTATTACCCTCCTGAACCCACCGATTCCATATTCTGCTAACAGTCATTGGATCTCGACCAACGCGAGCAGCAATGTCGCGATACGATAAACCGCAATCACGATAGGCTACAGTCCGACCTTTATCAAAGTGGGAAACGTGATGGTACGCATTTCTCCTCCTTACACGAGGCATCACAACAACTTTTCACCAGGCAACGCCGGTCAACTGCTGTTTGTGTATGAGAAATCGGTTGGAAACTTTCCTCCTCATGTCAGCAGGTTGTAGGTGTCGCCACCGGCGCCAACCTTGTGTGAATGATCTGAAAAGCTAATCATTTGCATATCATAGCATCTTCTTCAAGTCCGTTAAATTTCGTGTCTGTATCACCTCATCTTCGTGGTGTAGCAATTTTAATGGGCAATAGTGTATAAATTTGCCGTGTTAAAATGTTTAAATCTGAGGACGACAGTTTACTGATATTGACAGCTGACAGCTGTTGAATGTCACGAGTGGATTTTGTCCGATTTGGTAGCTGCGGGGTCAGCGCAGCTACTTGCCAACCGAAAGGGTTCTACTCCTGGCCGGGTCGTAGATTTTCTCCGCTCGAGAACTGCGTGTTGTGTTGTTCTCACGTTCGTACCGTCGTAACTGACAAGAAAATCGTCTCCAGTATGCTATCATATCGTCTTTTCGTTACTGAAATAGCTGAATGGAAGCGACCCGAAACCCAATAAAAAAAGAGAATTGTATTTTGAATTCTGTTCGTGTATATGACAGTTCGGTTCCCGGTTAATGAACTTCGATGTGACGACGAAAATAGTACCGAAATTGGAAAAAAAGAGGCCTCATCGAATCTGCCAAATAACAGCGAATACGACATCGAACCACGTACAAAAACAAAAAACTGAATTTAGTAAAAAAATAACGCCGAATTTGGAAAAAATAATGCGCAGTTTGGCAAATTAACCACCAAATAGGAGGCAGAAAAAGAAGGGGTAGGGACGAGATTCCAAGTAAGGTAACTACTATACTACGAGGAGTGTCCAATAAGTAAAGTAACATTTTTTTTCTCGGTCGATTTCGATTGAAAAAAATGCGGAATTTGTTGTGGGACATCGTGCAATATTTCCGTTTCATCCCCTATGGATTCATGAAGTTCCGTTAGGTGGCGGCGCTACACGCAGCCTTGACTATGGCGTCTGGAACAGAGGTGCGTACCAAATAGAGAGCAGTCATTGTGTTTGTTTTGCGGAGCATCGCAGATATTCATAGGCGCTTGTAGAATTTCTACGCAGACTTGGCAGCGAACAAAAGCACGGTGTGTCGTTGGGCGAGGTGTCTGTCATCATCACAACAAAGTAGCGCGAACCTGTCTTATCCCATGTGTGCCGGCCTGCCGCACCTAGCTGTGACTCCCGCAGTATTGGAACGTGCGGACACTCTCATTCGAGATAATAAAATGGAACACCTGCAGCCGTCCTTTCGATTTTATCTATTATGCAGCTACCAGTTTCGGTGATTCAATACACCATCTTCTGACCTTTAACTGACGCTGAAGAGATGAACTCCAATCCCATTAGTGGCCAATGTCTATGAACTGGTTTCCGTAGACTATCGTAACAACGGTGTTGTGTCTGCAACCATTAACTACGAGCTCTCGCTGTGATAGTAGCCTGTGGAAACCAGTTCAGAGATGTTGATCATTAATACGGCTGTGTATACGATTGTAGTTCACCCGCTCATCGTCAATTAAGGCTTGAAGATGGTGTACTGAATCACCGAAACTGGTAGCTATATAATAAACAACATCGACAGTGTCTTCATGGGGAAACACAGAACGCAAATGAAAGCCTAAATAGCGCCGCCACCTAACGGAACTTCATGAAACCATAGGGGCTGAAACGGAAATATTGCAAGATGTACCACAACAAATTCCCCATTTTCTTCAACCGAAATCAACCGAGAAAAAAAAGTGTTACATTACCTATTGGACGCTCCTCGTAATATAGTAGTTACCTTACTTCAAATCTCCTCTCTACCCCTTCTTTTTCTGTCTCGCATTTGGTGGTTATTTTGCCAAATTGGGCATTATTTCTTTCCAAATTCGGCGTTACGTTTTTACTAAATTCAGTTTTTGGTTTTTTTGCCTGATTTGATGTTGCATTTTTACCAAATTCAATGCTTTTTTTGCCAGATTTGGTGTTTTTTTTACCAAATTCAATATCGTTCTCTTGCCAAATTCCCTGTTGTATTTTGCCATATTCATTGGTTTTTTGTCGTATTCGCTCTTATTTGGCAGATTCGATTTGGTTTTTGTTCCCGTTTAGGTGCTATTTTCATCGTCACATCGAAGTTCATTAACCGGGAACTGGACTGTCATTCTAAGATTATACGCGAACAGAATTCAAAATGCAATTCTCTTTTTTTATTGGGTTTCGGACCGCTCCCATTCAGCTAGTTCAGTAACGAAAAGACGATATGATAGCATACTGGAGACGATTTTCTTGTCAGTTACGACGATCCGAACGTAAGAACAACACAACACCCAGTTCTGGAGCGGAGAAAATCTTTAAACTGCATTTTCTGTGTTTTATGTGTTTTGCATTATCAGAAGCCTTTATTCAAGAGGTAGGTCTATATGAGATAATGCTCTAAAATTTGGAGGAGCTGTGCAAAACATGTCGCTGTCGCATTGGAACTAAAGAATATAATATCCTTTAAATAAATTCTGCAAATGATTGCAAAAAAATATGTGATTTTGGGTGCACAAATTTCAAAACTTTGTAAATAATGAAACTGTGAACAGAAATCAGTGGTGGTGGTTAGTGTTTAACGTCCCGTCGACAACGAGGTCATTAGAGACGGAGCTCATGCTCGGGTTAGGGAAAGAAATCGGCCGTGCCCTTTCAAAGGAACCATCCCGGCATTGGCCTGAAGCGATTTAGGGAAATCACGGAAAACCTAAATCAGGATGGCTGGAGACGGGATTTAACCGTCGTCCTCCCGAATGCGAGTCCAGTGTGCTAACCAATGCACCACCTCGCTTGGTACAGAAATCAGTCTGTGTAGTTCAGTGATCTTACGACCCTCTTAGGACTCTACAATAATATTTTTAAATTGATTGCATTGTTAGAAATTCAGTTATGGCTTTTTATAAAAAGGCATTGAAAAATTTAAAAAGTAGTGTTTGTAGCGAACTACTCCTCCAGGCTCTTTTACTATATTTTTGCATTAAAATACGGCTCTTTGCATATGTAAGAGAAATTTCAGCATTATTAACTGTGGCTCTCTCTCTTCTCTCTTCTCAGCGATCACAGGCCCTGTAGACCACGTACTGCATCAACGATCTGCTTCCGCCGCCTTCTATCTCTCGCAGCCTCTCTCCACCCTGCGGAAATTCCTAATGCTGCCATGTCCTTCTCTATGTCATCTTTCCACCTTGTTCGAGGTCGGTCCAATGGTCTTGTTGCCTGGAGAGTTCCTTCAAATGCTTTCTTGGTGTTTCTATTGTTTTCCATTCTGGCCACATGTCCAGCCCATTGTAGTCTCCTACTTTTTAATTTCTGGATGATAGTGAGTTGCTTCATTAACTGATAAATTTCATTGTTCTTTCGAATTCCGCATACGCCATTCTCCAACACAGGTCCCCAGATTTTTCTCATTACTTTTCTTTCGAAAACATTCAGTTTTTCTCTTTCATTCTTTGTAAGCGTCCAGCTTTCTGAACCGTACAGTACAATGGGGCAGATAATAGTGTTGTATATCTTCATTTTTGTGGTGATTGACAAAGCTTTACTTTTGAGTCGGTTGCTTAGTGGGTACAGACGTCTAGACCCTGAGGCTATTCTTTCGTTTATATCCATTGTTATGATATTTTTACTGTTGAAACGTGATCCAAGGTATTTAAACTGGAGAACTTTTCTGAATTTAGAATTTTGGTCAATTTTAAAGTAAGGATTTGGGTTTATGACTCGACCTATTTCCATATATTCGGTTTTCTCTTAGTTAATCAAAAGCCCGATTTTGCTGGTACTGTGCCTGAGAGATCTGTATATGTCTTTCTGTTCTTCTTCAGTTTTACTCAGCAACACTATATCATCTGCATAAGCCAGGAGTTTTACTTCACTGTGTTCGAATCGGAGACCATTGTACAGATGTAAATTACTCTCCCGAACCACTTTCTCTAATGCAGGGTTGAAGAGGACACATGAAAGAGCGCCTCCCTGTCGTAAGCCTGTTTTAATTGGAAAGGTGGGGGATATGGGTCCTCTGAACTTCACTGCTGCCTGGGAGCCATCCATGCACAGTGTGGCTAGAAAGGTTTTTTATCGAAATGTTTACATTTTCTTTAGACACAACTGCGACACACCTTGAGGAAAGAGGCCATTCACCCCGGGCTGTGTAGGAGTGCTGGTAGGTGCTCACCTTGGGAAGCCTTCTTGAACATGGTGTTGTAGTTGCCACGGCAGACGATCTTGAGCGCGTTGGAGAGCTTCTCGCCGCAGTAGCGGGCCACCGGCTGCGGCGCGCCGCTGCGCTTGGGCGACAGGAGGAACAGGTCGGACTGCGCCTGCGTGGCCGTGCACAGGCACACCGCCAGCACGGCGAGCAGTCGGAGGCACAGCTTCCACATCTGCAACACACAGGCGCACCCGCGCGTTACTCACCGTCCGCAGTCACAGAGCACTGAGAGGGAGCTACAACTAGATAAGCACCCGCCCAGGTAGCCGCGCACGTTAACGCGGTTGTGGTTTTTAGGCGGTTTCCCACATCCCACTAGGTGAATATCGGGCTGGTTCCCACATTCTGCCTCCGATACATGCTACGCAAACACTTAGAATAATTTCTCACACTTGGCGCGCAGAATTTACTCTATACGCGGACAGAAAGGGTACAGTGCTTCTGTTCTGGAGGTTGAATAGGAGACTGATGGCCTTAGCTGTCTGGTATCCTCAAACCATTCCTCAGAACCAGTATCAGTAGATATGTGCAGGGAAATCCTGTACAGACATTGGTGGACAAAGAGTGGCAACCAGTGTAGCAGGGTCTTGTGTTGGCCATAGCTGAAGCGTTAAGCTTCCACAAGAGGTCCACTTCATCTCTGGCAGTGAGGACTTCAGGGAGAACTATCTAAAACTTCCAAATATTTCAGAGAAAACTTGAAGTGGCATCTCATTTTATTGTCTTATCAGTAGTCTGCACTACAGTATGGAGAGAAGGTATGGTATACAAGTTTCTTCGTGTAGTTCCTCACAAACCAATCACTCACCTAATCGAGAGTGTGTTAAACGACCGAGTGTTCCAAGTATACATAGCAGTCGATATCTGCTCCACAACAAAACTAAAGTATGGCCTTCCACAAGGATCAGTCCTAAGCCCACTTTTATTCAGCTTGTAGACTGTCTGATAAAAAAACATCCAGACACAGCAAACGATGCAGAATTGCCCACTAGGCGTCTCGAGAGGAGGATCGGCCAGTATGAAAGAAAGCAGGGAGTATTGTATTGTCAGCAGAGGAGCAGTAACAGCTGAGACAGTGCGTCAGGAGAGCTCAGGGACTTCGAACGTGGACTTCTCATCGGATGCCGCCTGAGTAACAAATTCATCAAGGGTATTTCTGCTCTTCTAATGCTGCCAAAATCGACTGTTGGTGATATGACTGTGAAGTGAAATCGTGAAGGAACATCCACAACTAAATCACCAGGCAGACGTCGTGTACTGACGAACAGGAAACGTCGAGCATCGCTGTGGGTCGCTGCAAAATATCGCGTAAAATCAGATGGAGGAATCCACTGGTGGAGCCGGCCGCGGTGGCCGAGAGGTTCTAGGTATTTCAATCCAGAACCGCGGGACTGCTACGGTGGCAGGTTCGAATACTGCCTCGGACATGGATGTGTGTGACGTCCTTAGGTTAGTTAGGTTTAAATAGTTGTAAGTTCTAGGGGACTGAAGACCTCGGCTGTTAAGTCCCATAGTGCTCAGAGCCATTTGAAACGTAAACGTAGATAATCTCCTGCTTGTACCAGCATGACATAAGACGAACACTTCAGCCCATAATTCTGTATAACCGTAACGTGATTTCATCCTAGCTGCACAAGATAACAGTAACTGCTTGACAAATGCGGACCTAGACCCAGACGTTTCAATAAGTGCAAATAGTAGCTTTAGAAAAATATCAACTTTCACGCTCTACGACCTTAACCAAGTCTGCAGTTCCGAATATGTACCCTTGGAGCGCTGGTGCAGACTTACTTGTTAGGTGTATCGTTTGATACGGCTAACGAGAAAGTTGGCAGTTCCAGACTTGTACGCTTCGGGCGCTGATGCATACTTGTATTCGATAGGTGTGCCGTATAATAACGGCTTAAGACAATCTTTCCCGCCCGGTTAGCCGTGCGGTCCAACGCACGGCTTTCAGGAGCGGGAAGGAGCGCCTGGTCCCCATCACGAATCCGGCCGGCGGACTTGTGTCGACGTCCGGTGAGCCGGCCAGTCTGTGGGTGGTTCTTTGGCGGTTTTCCTTCTGCTTCGGCGAATGCGGGCTGGGTCCCCTTATTCCGCCTCAGCTACACTATGTCGGCGATTGCTGCGTGAGCAAGTTCTCCACGTACGCGTACACCACCATTACTCTACCACGCATACATAGGGGTTACACTCGTCTGGTGTGAAAAGTTCCCTGGGGGTCCACCGGGGGCCGAACCGCACAATAACCCTGGGTTCGGTGTGGGACGGCTGAGGGGTGAAGTGGACTGCGGCAGTCGTCGTGGGGTTGTGGACCACTGCGGCTGCGGCGGGGACGGAGCCTCTCCGTCGTTTCTAGGCCCCCGGTTAACATACAACATACAAGACGATCTTCTTCCGAACAACAAAATTCAAATACGATTTCTGAATGACAAATCCACTGCCCAGTTTTTCTTTATGTACAGAAAGCAGGTGGATTTACCCCCTTTTTTGCGTTTGCACTAAAATGGTAATTTATTCCCATCGGATGTTTTTAGCATGACGCCTGCACGATGTTGCTACGTTAATGGTCACTAGTGTAGTTGGCAGAGCGCAGACGTAGAAGACCCGTTTGCAGACTGCAGGGGCGACGGCGGGCGCTTCGAGGGGCTCTGGCGGGCCCCCGTGCCGCGGCGTCTCCCGAAGTGCCTCCGAAGGTCGCCGTAATTGCCTGCAGGGGGACCACGTGGCGGGGGCCCGGCCAGCGCCGCGCGCGGCCACACGCCTCACCTTGCACCGCTCGTTTCCGACAACTGCGCCAATTGCCCGTTCGCGGAATGCTTCAGCCGCTGGCCCGCCTCTGACGTCAAACTTTCGCCGTTCCTTTGTGTGACCACGCCGGCCTCTTTTTGTCTTCACAAATTCGGGCTACTGTAATACCACACCATCAAACAGTGCCCGTATCATGTTAATATAAAAGAATACTCGCAGAATTAAGAAGGGTAATATCAAAAACTAACACTAATTACACTCCTGGAAATTGAAATAAGAACACCGTGAATTCATTGTCCCAGGAAGGGGAAACTTTATTGACACATTCCTGGGGTCAGATACATCACATGATCACACTGACAGAACCACAGGCACATAGACACAGGCAACAGAGCATGCACAATGTCGGCTCTAGTACAGTGTATATCCACCTTTCGCAGCAATGCAGGCTGCTATTCTCCCATGGAGACGATCGTAGAGATGCTGGATGTAGTCCTGTGGAACGGCTTGCCATGCCATTTCCACCTGGCGCCTCAGTTGGACCAGCGTTCGTGCTGGACGTGCAGACCGCGTGAGACGACGCTTCATCCAGTCCCAAACATGCTCAATGGGAGACAGATCCGGAGATCTTGCTGGCCGGGTAGTTGACTTACACCTTCTAGAGCACGTTGGGTGGCACGGGATACATGCGGACGTGCATTGTCCTGTTGGAACAGCAAGTTCCCTTGCCGGTCTAGGAATGGTAGAACGATGGGTTCGATGACGGTTTGGATGTACCGTGCACTATTCAGTGTCCCCTCGACGATCACCAGTGGTGTACGGCCAGTGTAGGAGATCGCTCCCCACACCATGATGCCGAGTGTTGGCCCTGTGTGCCTCGGTCGTATGCAGTCCTGATTGTGGCGCTCACCTGCACGGCGCCAAACACGCATACGATCATCATTGGCACCAAGGCAGAAGCGACTCCCATCGCTGAAGACGACACGTCTCCATTCGTCCCTCCATTCACGCCTGTCGCGACACCACTGGAGGCGGGCTGAACGATGTTGGGGCGTGAGCGGAAGACGGCCTAACGGTGTGCGGGACCGTAGCCCAGCTTCATGGAGACGGTTGCGAATGGTCCTCGCCGATACCCCAGGAGCAACAGTGTCCCTAATTTGCTGGGAAGTGGCGGTGCGGTCCCCTACGGCACTGCGTAGGATCCTACGGTCTTGGCGTGCATCCGTGCGTCGCTGCGGTCCGGTCCCAGGTCGACGGGCACGTGCACCTTCCGCCGACCACTGGCGACAACATCGATGTACTGTGGAGACCTCACGCCCCACGTGTTGAGCAATTCGGCGGTACGTCCACCCGGCCTCCCGCATGCCCACTATACGCCCTCGCTCAAAGTCCGTCAACTGCACATACGGTTCACATCCACGCTGTCGCGGCATGCTACCAATGTTAAAGACTGCGATGGAGCTCCGTATGCCACGGCAAACTGGCTGACACTGACGGCGGCGGTGCACAAATGCTGCGCAGCTAGCGCCATTCGACGGCCAACACCGCGGTTCCTGGTGTGTCCGCTGTGCCGTGCGTGTGATCATTGCTTGTACAGCCCTCTCGCAGTGTCCGGAGCAAGTATGGTGGGTCTGACACACCGGTGTCAATGTGTTCTTTTTTCCATTTCCAGGAGTGTATTTACAGACGAATGGAAAAACTGGTAGAAGCTGACTTCGAGGAAGATCAGTTTGGATTCCATAGAAATGTTGGAACACGTGAGGCAATACTGACCCTGCGACTTATCTTAGAAAATAGATTAAGGAAAGGCAAACCTAAGTTACTAGCATTTGTAGACTTAGAGAAAGCTTTTGACAATGTTGACTGGAATAATCTGTTTCAAATTCTGAAGGTGGCTGGGGTAAAATACAGGGAGCGAAAGGCTATTTACAATTTGTACAGAAACCAGATGGCAGTTATAAGAGTCGAGGGACATGAAAGGGAAGCAGTGGTTAGGAAGGGAGTGAGACAGGGTTGTAGCCTCTCCCCGATGCTATTCAATCTGTATATTGAGTAAGCAGTAAAGGAAACAAAAGAAAAGTTCGGAGTAGGTGTTAAAATCCATGGAGAAGAAATAAAAACTTTGAGGTTCGCTGATGACATTGTAATTCTGTCAGAGACAGCAAAGGACTTGGAAGAGCAGTTGAACGGAATGGATAGTGTCTTGAAAGCAGGATATAAGATGAACATCAACAAAAGCAAAACGAGGATAATGGAATGTAGTCGAATTAAGTCGAGTGATTCTGAGGGTATTAGATTAGGAAATGAGACGCTTAAAGTAGTAAACGAGTTTTGCTATTTGGGGAACAAAATAATTGATGATGTTGGAAGTAGAGAGGATATAAAATGTAGACTGGCAATGGCAAGGAAAGCGTTTCTGAAGAAGAGAAATTCGTTAACATCGAGTATAGATTTAAGGGTCAGGAAGTCGTTTCTGAAAGTATTTGTATGGAGTGTAGCCATGTATGAAAGTGAAACGTGGACGATAAACAGGATAGAAAAGAAGAGAATAGAAGCTCTCGAAACGTGGTGCTACGGAAGAATGCTGACGATTCGTTGGGTAGATCACGTAACTAATGAGGAGATACTGAACAGAATTGGGCAGAAGAGGAATTTGGGATACAACTTGACTAGAAGAAGGGATCGGTTCCTAGGACATGTTCTGAGGCATCAAGGGATCACCAATTTAGTACTGGAGGGCAGCGTGGAGGGTAAAAATCGTAAAGGGAGACGAAGATATGAATACACTGAGGAGATTCAGAAGGATGTAGTTTGCAATAGTTACTTGGAGATGAAGAAGCTTGCGCAGGACAGAGTAGCATGGAGAGCTGCATCAAACCAGTCTCAGGACTGAAGACCACAACACAAACAGCACATTTTATACTTGATTTATAATTGGACTTCGTTTTCTCTGTTAGCTACGGGAAGTTGGCCTTTAGCAACGAATGTTGTTGTTAAGTGATTTAATAGGTTAAAATCATGGTGAAAATCTATTTCCTTTAGCCATTTTCTCAAAATATCATGAAAAAAAAATGGCTCTGAGCACTATGGGACTCAACTGCTGTGGTCATAAGTCCCCTAGAACTTAGAACTACTTAAACCTAACTAACCTAAGGACAGCACACAACACCCAGCCATCACGAGGCAGAGAAAATCCCTGACCCCGCCGGGAATCGAACCCGGGAACCCGGGCGTGAAAATATCATGAACATGGATGTTAAATGTCAAGACCTAGACCTAAGAGAAAATTTAATAAACGACCAGAAAATAGGATGAGAGAATGAAATCAGCTTATTGGGAAGTACCGTCTGCTTCACAGATCAAAAAGACGTCCCGAAAAATAAAAAATAAAAACTGAAAGATCCAGTTACATTACTGGAGCCATTTAGAGAACACTGGATAAAAAAGTGAGGTAAGAAACTCTAATAAAGTTCTCCAAATTTGGATAAAGTAGCTGTATGCAGAATATCTTATATAATAACGAATACAACAATCACACAAGAACTAGGACATAAAAGCACAAAGGAGTTTAGAAATAAATGGAGAGACGATGTCACAAGAATGAATGGAAATAGAAAGCCCAACATAATAATGAATTATCGACATTGGTAAGATCGAAAGGTTAAGAGAGAGGTGGAGATGTCAAGTAGAAACTAACCACAGACAATTAGGGCATCGAGCAAGGGGATATAACAAGTAAATACGAACACTTGAAGAAGGAGGAAGTACTACATAAAAAAGGACTGGGTTGGAGCTACGTTCCTTGTTCAGTCATATGTGTTGTGTGCCTTTACCTTCTCATTCAATAATCTTCTGCACACGAGTGTATCAGTAATATCACAGACGAGTGTATCATCAGGAGTGCCCCTGGGAAAAATGAAATTATTGCTAGTATTTTCAGTATAGGCTACATAAATCATCTGGCGGACTGGGTGAGCAGCAATCAACGGCTGTTTGTTGATGATGCTCTACTGTAATGGAAGGTGTTCTCGTTGAGTAACTGTAGGAGGATACAAGATGGTTTAGAAAAAAATTCTAGTTGGTACGATGAATGGCAGCTAGCTCTCAATGTAGAAAAATGTAAGTTAATGCACATGATTAGGAAAAACCAACCGGTAATGTTCGAATTAAGCATTAGAAGTGTTCTGGTTGACGCAGTCACTGCGATTAAATATGTAGCCGCTACTTTGCAAAGTGATATGAAATTGAACGAGCATGTAAGGATTTTAATAGGGAAGATGAATTGTCGACTTCGGTTTATTGGGAGAAAGTGTGGTTGATCTGTAAAGAAAACCGCATATAGGGAACTAGTGCGAACCATTATTGAATACTGCCCGAGTGTTGGAATCAGCACCAGATAGTATTAAAGGGAGACATCAAAGAAATTCAGAGTCTGTCTGCTAGACTTGTTACCTGTAGCGTCGAACAAACGCGAATATTGCGGAGATGCTTCGGGAACTCAAATGAGAATTCCTGGAGGGCGACGTTCTTTTCGAAGAACATTATTGCGAAAATTTAAAGAAACGGCAATTGAAGCTGACTGCAGAACGGATTCTACTGCCGCCAACGCAGATTTCGTCGAAGGAGAACGAAGGTAATAGACTTTAGGACTAGTACGGAGGCACAAGGTCGTTTTTCGCTCACTCTATTTGCGAATGTAACACGAAACAATTTCTTTGCAGTTTTTATTGGCTTTCGAACCGTGCCCCCTCAACCATCTCAATATTGGAATATGAATTATGACGGTATGAACGTAAGGACAATACACCACCTAGTCTTAGAGCAGACAAAATCTGCAAGCCGGCCAGGAATCGAACCCGGTCCCCTTCATTTCATTTAGCAATCCGCTTCGCTGACCGCGCAGCTAGAAAAGTAAATAACTAGTAGTGGTATAGGGTAGCCTCCACCATCCACCGAAACGGTGGCTTGCGGACTATGTATGTAGGTGTAGATAAATAATACATGTCTAGTCGCACGTCATTGTGCCTTTGGCTGCGACATACGGTTGTCACTTGACGGTCCCCTAAGATGCCCAAACCCGCTTCGTAATCAAATAAATATTTTGCAGAACATTAGTAAAATGTTCCTCCACTTAATATTGTTATCCGGTTCTGTTAAGCACTGACGGAAAATTCAGTTAATGTTCTGCATCCACATCTACATGGATACTCTGCAAATCACGCTTAAGTGCCTGGCAGTGGGTTCATCGAACCACCTTCACAATAATTCTCTATTACTCCAGTCTCGAACAGCACGTGGAAAAAACGCAAACCGACATCTTTCCGTGCGAGCTCCTATTTCCCTTATTTTGTGATGATGATCGTTTCTACCTATGAAGGTCGGTATCAACAAAAAAATTTTGCAATTGGAGGAGAAAGTTGGATATTGAAATTTCGCGAGAAGATTCCGCCGCAACGAAAGACGACTTTGTATCATGTCAGTGACACTCTCCCCCCTATTTCTCGATAACGCGAATCGTGCTGCTCTTTTTGAACTTTCTTGATGTAGTCCGTTAATACTGTCTGCTAAGGATCTCCAAAAGAGGATGGAGAAGCGTAGTGTAGCCAGTCTCTTTAGTAGATTTGTTGCATCTTCTAAGTATTCTGCCAATAAATAGAAGTCTTTGGTTCACCTTCCCCACAACACTTTCTATGTGTTATTTCCAATTAAGTTGTTCGTAATTGTAATTCCTATGTATTTAGTTGAATTTACGGCCGTTAGATTTGACTGATTTTTCGTGTAACCGAAGTGTAACGGATTCCTTTTAATACAGATGTGGATGACCTCACACTTTTCATTATTGTCAGCTGCAAATTTTTGCACCATATAGATATCTTTTGTAAATCGTTTTGCGATTTTATTTTGTTGATGACTTTACTAGACGATATACGACAGCATCAACTGCAAGCAACCTAATACGGCTGCTCCGATTGTCTCCTAAATCGTTTATATAGGTAAAGAACAGCAGTAGGCCTATAACACTGCCTTGGAGAACGCCAGAAATAACTTTTGTTTTACTCAGTGACTTTCCGTCAGTTACTAATGACGACAGGAAATCACGAATCTAGTCACATAAGTGAGACGATATTCCATAAGCACGCAATTTCACTACAAGCCGCTTGTGCGGTACAATGTCAAAAGCCTAATGGAAATCTAGAAATACGGAATCAGTTTGAATCCCTTACTGATAGAACTCAACACTTGGTGTGAGTAAAGGGCTAGTTGGGTTTCACAAGAACGATGTTTTCTAAATCGGTGTTAACTGTTTGTCAATAGACCGTACTCTTCGAGGTAATTCATAATATTCGAACACAATACATGTGCCGAAATTCTGCTGCATATCGACGTTAATGTTATGGGCCCATAATTTTCTGAATTACTCCTACTGCTTGAATAGTGGTGTGATTTATGCAACTTTCCAGTCTTTGGGTACGGATGTTTCGTCGAGTGCGTAGTTGTGTATGATTATTAAGTTTGGAGCTATTGCATCAGCATACTCTGAAAGGAGCCTAATTGGCATACATCCTGGAGCGAAACATTTGCCTTTATTAAACAGAAGAAGTGCCACAATCCACCACATCTGGGCTTGCACGCTTAAGTAATCTAAGACGAATGACAGAATCGTTCCTTTGAAAAGAACATGACTGATTTATTTCCCCGTCCTTTGTAATCCCTGAGCCCTTGACCCAACGACCTCGTAATCCTCGGGATCGTAAACTATTCCCTTACTTTCTTTTTTGTGGTGTAGTCTATACAATCTGGTCTGATTCAGTACTATGCGAAATATCGGCAGTGCTGAAGGAAGACCTCTCTCTGATGACATCGACGCATGGACCAGCCAGTGTCCGTGATTACGCAGCGCCCTACATACTCGCTAGAAGTGAAAGGGAAGACAGGCGCAGTGAAAACTGCAAAGAACACGTGCCAGTCGATCCAGGTTGTGGCAGAGCGCCGAGATTCGAAAGGAAGTCACGCAGAGCACGCTCATGTGAAAGTGTCCGTGAGGATGTTCTGCACGGATGGCCACCGCTGACCCGGTTACCGGGGCACAATGGCTATGGGAGCAACGGCGTCCTCACCTCTTTTCGATGTCCACTCTTGACACAGAAAGCTCTCCGTTATCAGTTCATGCATCGTTGAAGAAACGTCATAGTTCCATCACCAAGAGCTGATAATAGCGATAAATGATAAGACTCAAAAGTAAGTAATCCCTCCGGGAGTCGATCCCGTGACATCTCGATTTCCGCGTACCCAAGTATAAAAAAAGTGTCATATATGGTCATATCATTTGATCATATTGACTTAGAAGCTTAAAATATTTACACCGCTATCGGAACTTAGTATTTTACATAAATTTCAATTTTATTCCTCTACACATTCTGCCAAAGGCTTTCTTGAGACACCCGCCAGTTATTCGCTCCAAACGTCTCCGAGGAAATCGTGTCAGAATACAGTGTACTAAAAGCCTTTGCGGTCGAATTTACATTTACCATGTGTTTAAAAGAGTGGCACGTATTCCTATAGGGAGTTGTATTGGTCAAAACTTACAGTCCACGGATACACTGATGGTTCGTACTTTTTAACGGGCACAAAACAGTTGGCACACCCATTGACTCTTCAATAAACTAACACGCTGGGAGCAAATAAAAAATCATAAACACTTAAGTTTAAAGTGACACAGGCAAGTTACACCTTATAGCAACAACTTATATTTATAGAGTGGTTGCACAGCGACGACAACCACTTTCTGTGCATGCGTTATAACGTAATCTGTTGAGAGAACTACTCTTTGTTGTTTTCTTGTCCAGTTACTCGCGCACTTTATTATTATATGAATATAAGTGCAGATCCATCAGCAAACAGCACTGTGTATTCATTAAGGTGTACATTTAATAGCCGGCCGTTGTGGCCGTGCGGTTCTAGGCGCTTCAGTCTGGAACCGCGTGACCGCTCCGGTCGCAGGTTCGAATCCTGTCTCGGGCATGGATGTGTGTGATGTCCTTAGGTTAGTTAGGTTTAAGTAGTTCTAAGTTCTAGGGGACTGATGACCACAGATGTTAAGTCCCATAGTGCTCAGAGCCATTTCCATTGTAAATTTAATAGTCAATCTTCTTATCTCCTAAAATTCAAGTGGGTAAGCAGTTGTTTCTTGAAAACGTTGGCTATCCCGTTCTGATTTGAATGATCCTGTTGCCATCTATCGACAGCGACAAATTTCTGCCGATTAGGATAAAAATTATTATTATTGTTACTAAACATATATCAGTAAATTCATTCGGTTTTCCGGTCATAATATCCTGCTGCACCATACATTATACTGTGGTACAAAAGTCATGGGATACCTCCACATTTCGCGTCGGACCTCCTTTTGACCGGCAGGAGCTCGACGTGGCATAGACTAAGCAAATCGCTGGAAGTCCCCTGTAAAAATACTGAGCAATGCGGCATCTGTAATTGCGAAAGTGTTGCCGGTGCAGGATTTTTTGCACGAACTGGCCCCTCTAATATGTCCCATAAATGTTTGATGGGATTCACAACGGCCGGCCGCGGTAGCCGGGCGGTTCTAGGCGCTACAGTCCGGAACCGCGCGACTGCTACGGTCGCATGTTCGAATCCTGCCTCGGTCATGGATGTGTGCTGTCCTTAGGTTAGTTAGGTTTAAGTGGTTCTAAGTTCTAGGGGACTGATGACCTCAGACGTTAAGTCCCAGTGCTCAGAGCCATTTTGATTCACAACGGGCGATCCGGGTGTCCAAATCATTCGCTCGAATTGTCCAGAATGTTCTTCAAACCAAACGCGAACAATTGTGGCCCGGTGACATTGCGCATTGTCATCCATAAAACTTCCATCGTTGTTTGGGATCATGAAGTCCTTGGATGGCTGGAAAAATGGTCACAATGTAGGCGAACATAATTTCTAGTCAGTGATCGGTTCAGCTGGACCAAAGGATCCGGTCCAGTCCATGCCAACACGACCCACTCCGTTATGGAGCCACCACCAGTTTGCGCAGTGCCTTTTTGACAACTTGGGTTCATGAACTCATGGGGTGTGCGGAACACTCGAACGCTACCAGCAGCTCTTACCAACTGAAATCGGGACTTATCCGACCATACCACGTTTTTCCAGTCGTCTAGGTTCTAACCGATGAGCCGAGGAGAGGCGCTGCAGGCAATGTCGTGCTGTCAGCAAAGGCACTCGAAAAATGGTTAAAATGGCTCTGAGCACTATGCGACTTAACTTCTGAGGTCATCAGTCGCCTAGAACTTAGAACTACTTAAACCTAACTAACCTAAGCACATCACACACATCCATGCCCGAGGCAGGACTCGAACCTGCGACGGTAGCGGTCGCTCGGTTCCAGACTGTAGCGCCTAGAACCGCACGGCCACTCCAGCCGGCAGCAAAGGAACTCGCTCTGGTCGTCTGCTGCAATTAACGCCAGATTTCGCCGCTCTGTACTAACGGATACGTTCGTCGCATATCCAGTACTGATTCCTGTAGTTATTTCATGCAGCGTCGCTTGTGTCTTAGCACAGCCAACTCTACGTAAACGCAAGTTACTGTCGGTCTTTAAGTGAAGGGCGTCGGCCACTGCGTTGTCCGTGGCGAGAGGTAATGCCTTAAATTCTCGGCACACTCTTGATACTGTGCATCTCGCAATACTGAATTCTCTAACGATTTCCTAAATGTATTTCCCATGCATCAAACTTCAACTACCATTCCGCATTCAGAGTCTGTTAATTCTCGTCGTGCAGCCACAGTACTGTCGGAAAGCTTTTCACATGAATCACCTGAGTACAGTCCGCCCCCGATAGGTGAGTGGTCAGCGCGGCAGAATATCAATCCTAAGGGCCCGGGTTCGATTTCCGGCTGAGTCGGTGATTTTCTCCGCTCAGGGACTGGGTGTTGTGTTGTCCTTATCATCATCATTTCATCCCTATCGACGCGCAAGTCACCGAAGTGGCGTCAAATCGAAAGACTTTCACCCGGTGAACGGTCTACCCGACGGGAGGCCCTAGTCACACGACATTTATTTATCTGAGTACAAATGACAGCTCTCGTAATGCACTCCACGTTTATACCACGTCTACCCAATACTACCCCCGTGTGCATATCGCTATCCTATGACTTTTGCCCGTATCTCGTGGTCGTGCGGTAGCGTTCTCGCTTCCCACGCCCGGGTTCCCGGGTTCAATTCCCGGCGGGGTCAGGGATTTTCTCTGCCTCGTGATGGCTGGGTGTTGTGTGCTGTCCTTAGGTTAGTTAGGTTTAAGTAGTTCTAAGTTCTAGGGGACTTATGACCACAGCAGTTGAGTCCTATAGTGCTCAGAGCCATTTGAGCCTATGACTTTTGTCACCTCAGTGTAACTGCATGTCTGGTTCAAAATGTTCAAATGTGTGTGAAATCTTATGGGACTTAACTGCTAAGCTCATCAGTCTCTATCCTAAGGACAAACACACACGTCCATGCCCGAGGGAGGACTCGAACCTCCGCGAGGACCAGCCGCGCAGGTCATGATTGCATGTCTGGTAGTTCTAACAAGTAACGCTCCACTTTAGAGATCTATCATCAACAGTAAAACTGTCGTGGGCCCCACCAGGGATACATCACAGGCTGCTCAGTACTTTTTTTCCCAAACTAAGGCGGCAGACAATTGCTTGCTACGAAATATAGGCAGTTTACAAAATGGTTCAAATGGCTCTGAGCACTATGGGACTCAACTTCTCAGGTCATTAGTCCCCTAGAACTTAGAACTAGTTCAACCTAACCCACTTCGGCCGGCGGCAGTTTACAAGCTAGAAAATCGCACACATTGCCCATTCGAGACATCGTTCTGCCGGAAATATTCATTTATGGTGACTGGTTTCTTATCTCAAAATATTCTGTTTATAGACCTCTACAGACTGTACGATTTTGGCCCTCGAGATTTAGAACATCCTGTGTACTCGGATGTAAAATATTTGAGGTGAGGGATGCCGTTTCCAAAATAGTGTGACGTGCGACAGCGTTTGGCGGCAGCACGGGCGGGCGCTGCAGCTGTCATCCCTGCGGTTTTCGGCCGACGCTGGTCCCGCGGCAGCCGCCTCCGTGAGGTCGGCCGACGCAGAAATAGGTCGCGGGTTCAAGAGTTCGCGCGTCTCCTCTGCTCCCATTGCTGCGGAGCGGCGTCCCGCCGACAGCCGTACGACTGACTGCCTCCGCTCACGAGCAGCCCAGGGCAGCAGCCTCCGCGATTATAAGACAACGGTTCACGTAGGAGTCGAGGCAAAGAAGACAATTTTCTCTGTTACAAGCACTTCATTCCTGGAGTTTGTTTCCTGACTCACTGTAATGCACCAACGTCTTCCTTTGTTATCCACATTAGAGGGGACACGTAAAAAAAAAAAAAAAAAGAAAATCAAAGTGAATAACATTGCCGTGGGCTGAGCTTGTGCAGTACACATTTCTACCGCTGGGCGTGTGAAGCCAGTTCAATGCCGCCTGCGTTGTCGACCTGGCTTGGGTGTGTTCATCTGCAGTCATTGTTTCGTTTTGTTTTTGTTTGGTTTTTTATGATGGCAAGTTTAAGTGAACAACTTGCAGTTTCCCAAGATCACGCTATGGATAAAACTCAAGTGTACGAGTGGTTTGCTCAATTTAAAAATGGCGACATGTCGATTGATGATAAACCTCGTTATGGACGCCCATCAGCTGTCCGAAACGACGAAAATATTGAAGGAATTCGAGAGGCTGTGCTCACAGACCGTTTTAAGAAGTTTTAAGAAGATTGTGCAGCTGTGTTTGTCAAAAAAGAGTCGATTTGTGGCAGACAGGAGACTTGCTCTTCCAACACGACAACATACCTGCACACAACACAGCCATCTCTGTTAGTTTGTCGCTAAAACTGGCATGGTTCGCTGCCCCACGCACCTTACTCTCTTGACCTGGTCCGTGTGATTTTTTTCTTGTTTCTACACATGAAAAGGGGCATGAAAGGACACCAATTTGACAACATTGAAGAAGAGGGAGGAGCTGTCAGCCATTGCTAAAGATGACTGCAAAAAATGTTTCGAACAATGGAAGCACCGGTGCGACAAATGTATTAGTTGTACTGAGAGTATTTTGAAAGGTTTGAAGTTGTATTGTAAAAAAATTGAAAATACAAATGGTTCAAATGGCTCTGAGCACTATGGGACTTAACATCTGTGGTCATCAGTCCCCTAGAACTTAGAACTACTTAAACCTAACTAACCTAAGGACATCACACACATCCATGCCCGAAGCAGGATTCGAATCTGCAACCGTAGCGGTCACGCGGTTCCAGATTGAAGTGCCTAGAACCGCACGGCCACACCGGCCGGCTTGAAAATACATAACTTTTAAAAAATAAATCCCTTTTTTTGGGTACCGCTTCCTATAACGTGTTTTGAGAACGAAAATCTCCGCTATAAAACTGAACTTGGATTCCGCAAATAAAGATCTTACGAAATGCAGCTCTTTCTGTTCGTCAGTCACATACACAGCGCGGTAGACAAAGGCGCTCACGTTGTGTTGTGTCCCTCGGCCGATTTTTATGGACAGTGCGTGTGTAGTGCATATAGAAAACGTCAATAAAATAAAACAAACAAGACTGAAGAGACATTTATCAAGAAATGTACAATTATTATTTACAAAAAACTGCAACGTAAATACTCTGATGAGAAAAAGACCTTACCGCTGATAGTTATTATCGCAGTAAAGAATATATTGAAATAAAATATTTATCTCTTTGTGTAACTATATATAAGATGAACAAAACAAATTGATCTTCTTCTGCTTCCTATGTTACATAGAGATTGTGTGTAGCGCTTAACGCTTGCAGATATTGTTTTCTCTTCTAGACGATGTTAAGGTGTGTATGTAAATTATTGCTTAAAATACTTGTATAAAAATAGCTCATGTTATTATTTCAAGACAATGCAAGCACCTCATCTTAGTGTTTCACTTGAAGAGAGAGATTACTTAGTGTTTTTCAGCTGCTACGTCACCCAAAAGCCGTTATCGCTGACTGGCAACAATTGGCCACCATTACGCGGCAGATTTAAATGTTACGTTATTTTGCAATTTTCATTCACAGCAGAGGCTACGAAATCATTTCAAATCCTTAATTAGTTTGAGTTTGAGCATTTCAGCAAATCAAATTTGCGAGAGGTCAGATATTTTCAGCGATACCATTTGGGGCAGATATGTGAATTCTGGCATGGACTTTATTTCGTGAAATTATAAACGCAGGGAGCCTGGCGCTCATCTAAAATAAAATCAAACATTTATTTGGCCTCCTACAAAGTATTCAGCTTATAATGGTCTTACCCACGCAATGAAAATAATTAATATTAAATTCTCATTGTATGTAGTTTAAAGTAAGGAAACATTATAGTTCATACCGTGATCTTCGACTTCCATAAGGTGTCCGATACAGTTCCTGTCACTTAGTGAATAAAATCCGAGCTTTCCAAATGTCGGACCAAATTTGTGATTGGATTCAGAACTTTCTTGAAGACCGAACTTATCGTTCTTATCAGAACAAAACCGACAAATGTAAAGCTAATTTCGGGATTGCCCCAAGGGAAAGTTGTCTTACGACCGTTACTGTTTAGAATTTATAAAGGGTGTTTCCTGATGATGAAACAAACTTTCAAGGATGACGGAGAAGGGTAAATGTATCGGTTTGCAGTAAGAGAATCTCGTCCGGAAACGTCCGAGTCGAAAGTTATGAGAGACAATCGTTCTGATAGTTTTGACAGAGGAATACAAGTACGGTACTCTTGTTGCTAAGATTGTACGGTACGCAATCCCGACGAGCATGTAGGTGTCGAGCAGTTTCCGTCAAACTTTTTGGCTCAAGACCCAATATTGACACAGTGGGGGCCCCATGTCTACCGATCTTATTATTAGCTGGTGACCTACATAAATCAGAATCTTACGAACCCCCAAAAGATTAGCTACATTAAGGGCGCGATAAGTTGGCTGTCATTCTGAACGCATCGTGTCGACTGTCCTCTGTTTCAGATTGCTACCAACCTCAGCGATCTGACAGGTGTGGCACTATAGGCGTGTGGTTACGTACTGTTCGCTTTAATATGTATGTGAATGACTCTGAGTAATAATAATATTTTTACTTGTATGGAAATGCACGCTTCAACCAGCAGAGTGTCGACACGTGCGAGAAACGGGCCAGAGCTAAGAAAACCGTGTCAGGTGTTAGGCGGATTAATGATGTCACATTGGCACCAAATTTCACCACAATTCTGCCCACCGCCAGTGTAGACGTGTCACACGCCTTCTTACTAACATTTCGCTCCTTCAAGTGACACCTCTGCGATGGAGGTCAGAACCGCGACACCTAACGTTGAAATCACAGGGTTTTCTTATACGAGGAAAACTTTCAGATACACCGCCGCTCAGAATCGATGCTAAAAGACTTCAGGTAGTGGCGTAAAGGGTGTCAATTAAACAATCCTTCCCTTGAAAAGTTCATTCTCACACGTCTCGCGGTCGGAAACGAAAGTTTGCAGTGCGATGAGTATCATGAAGACGTTCTTGACAATCTTTGATACTGCTGACATCTATACGCAGCAATTTCCGGGCGGGAAGGAGCGCCTGGTCCGCGGCACGAATCCACCCGATGGATTTGTGTCGAGGTCCGGTGAACCGTCCAGTCTGTGGATGGCTTTTAGGCGGTTTTCCATCTGCCTCGGCGAATGCGGGCTGGTTCCCCTTATTCCGCCTCAGTTACACTATGTCGGCGATTGCTGCGCAAACAAGTTCTCCACGTACGCGTACACCACCATTACTCTAACACGCAAACATAGGGGTTACACTCGTCTGGTGTGAGACGATCCCTGGGGGGTCCACCGGGGGCCGAACCGCACAATAACTCGGTGTGGGGCGGCGGAGGGGTGAAGTGGACTGCGGTAGACGTCGTGGGGTTGTGGACCACTGCGGATGCAGCGTGGACGGAGCCTCTCCATCGTTTCTAGGTTCCCGGTTAACATACAATACAATACAATACAATACGCAGCAAAGACTTTTTTCTTTTTTTTAATGTACGTTTCTTTCCTGACGTTTGAGGGAATGGGGTGGCCTATTGCAGAGCTTTGCTAACGTCCTTTTATAAGAGAAAGGTTATTCCAGGTTATCTTATCGTACCTTTGACTTCTTTGTTGATCTTTATTATGGCAGAATGATATCTTATTCTCTCCAGAGTACCGAGCGAGGTGGCGCATTGATTAGCAGACTGAACTCGAATTCGGGAGGACGACGGTTCAAACCTGCGTCCCGCCCTCCAGATATAGATTTTTCGTGATTTTCCTAATTCGCTCCAGGCAAATGCCGGGATGATTCCTTTGAAAGGGAACGGTCGATTTCCTACCCCATACCTGATACAATCCGAGCTTATGTTCCGCCCCTAATGACATCGGTGTCAACGGGACGCAATCTTCCTTCCGTCTTTCTTTTCTTTTTGTAGGGAATCGCTTGTCTAGTTAGCTGGACACTAGCGTTTGTTGGTGGCATTCATTTGTGTCGAAGCTGTACCACAATGACCGGTGGTGGTTGAAGGGAACTCATATCATAGGCCGTCGTGTAAGTATTAAATACTGCAAATTTTTGACGGTACTGTACCATTATTGTAAGTGTACTGTTGTTTAGTTGTTATAAGTAAATAAGATGATTTACAGATCATGTACTTCAGTAGGTATTAAGTAATTAAAGTATTTCTTGTGAAAAGTTGTTTTACTGTTGTAGTTTTAAACTGTCTGCTGAATTGTAGGTTAATTATTATAGGCATTCAGGAGGCAAGCGGAGTGAAACATGTATTGCAAATGAAACCCTTGCTCGCAGAGTGAGGTACAGTAAGAACAGCTGACAGTGTTCTTTGTACGTGAGCATGGTCACCGATTGAAGACAAAATGTATGCCTATTAAATCCAGAGCAGTCTGCCTTTGACGTCCTGATTTAGTACTCACAAGGGAACCTCCCCATCGCACCCCCCTCAGATTTAGTTATAATTTGGCACAGTGGATAGGCCTTGAAAAGCTGAACACAGATCAATCGAGAAAACAGGAAGAAGTTGTTTGGAACTATGAAAAAATAAGCAAAATATACAAACTGAGTAGTCCATGGGCAACATAAGCAATATCAAGGATGATGTAGGCACAGGAGTGCTGTGGTCCCGTGGTTAGAGTGAGCAGCTGCAGAACAAGAGGTCCTTGGGTCAAGTCTTCCCTCCAGTACAAAATTTTAACTTTTTATTTTCAGACAATTATCAGAGTTCAGGCACTCACCCATAATCAACTTCGCTCTCCAAAATTCCAGGACATGTTCAGATTTGCTTGGACATATGTAGGATTTGACGGTCTACACACGGAAAAATTTGAAAACGTGAAAAACATATGTTTTGACGGAGCACAGAGAAAACTGTGCGACTGTGAAACTGTTGCATTCATTTGTTGCAGTTTATGTGACACACTCTTATGTTTTCATCACTTTTTTGGGAGTGATTATCACATCCACAAGAAAACCTAAATCGGGCAAAGTAGAAGAATCTTTTTACCCATTCGCCAATTGTACAAGTTGGGTGAGTCGACAACATATTCCTGCCATGTGACGCACATGCCGTCACCAGTGTCGTATAGAAAATATCAGACGTGTTTTCCTGGATCAAATGTTTTCGGTTCCCATTGGAGTGGCACGTCCTTTCGTCTAATCGCGGTGTGGTCGCAAAATACAGACACTAAACTTATTACAGTGAACAGAGACGTCGATGAACGGACAGATCATAACTTTGCAAAAATGAAGTAACTAAATTTTTCGCTCGAGGGTAGACTTGAACCCAGGCCCTCTCGCTCCGCAGCTGCTCACACTAACCACGGGACCACGGCGCTCCTATGCCCGAATTATCCTTAATGTTGCCTATGTTGCCCATGGACTACTCAGTTTGTATATTTTGCTTATTTTTTCATAGTTCCACACAACTTCTTCCTGTTTTCTCGACTGATCTGTGTTCAGTTTTTCAAGGCCTATCCACTGTGCCAAATTATAACTAAATCTGAGGGGGGTGCGATGGGGAGGTTCCCTTGTCAGCAGACAGGTCGTAAAATATTCAAATCCGTTTTCATGCTTACAAGTCATTCAGAGGCTACTGGAGGCCACTGTATTGGGCAGTTCCAAATAATCGTCTTCTGTTGGCGCTTTCAAACATAAAGATTTGTTTGACAGTACTTCCTGTGATATTTATGTTACAGTTTACTTTCCACTGCGTGAAGCTCTCGTGACTCTTTTTATTATTTAGATTTATTAAAGGACTGTTCAACTGTCTATTATTCAAGTGACGAAGTCACATCCAATTTTCAGACGAGCCAGCGTTTAGTAATTTGTAACTACCTCTCTTACTTATTTCCATCTTTATGCTACATCATCCCACAGTGACTGTGCAAAACAGCTTTCACCTGTATCAGAAGCAGGGCGCACGCGTACTTGTTCCTTCACCATCCAATTTGTGAGCAACGCAATGTGTACTTGAAAGAAAAAGAAGAGGTGCGAAATAATTCGTGTCTAGCATATTCTTAAACATAAAAGGCCACGCACACACACACACACACACACACACACACACACACACACACACACACACACACAGAGATCCTTCATTAGTATGTTCGTATTCAGTACGAGTGTGCATATCAACCTTATGCATTTACAGGTTTCCCAGGAGGAATGGTCAGTATTCAGGGATATGACAAGAACGGTCATTCGATGCAAAAAATCCTAGTAAACATGAGCTCGAAAATGAAGACCTTAGGAGCTATGAGCAGTTTTTCATTTTCGGTACTGTGAAGCAGGCCGGAGTGGCCGAGCGGTTCTAGGCGCTTCAGTCTGGAACCGCGCGACCGGTACGGTCGCAGGTTTGAATCCTACCTTGGACATGGATGTGTGTGATGTCCTTAGGTTTAAGTAGTTCTAAGTTCTAGGGGACTAATGACCTCAGATGTTAAGTTCCAGAGTGCTCAGAGCCATTTTTTTTTTTTTTATACTGTGAAACATCTCTTCTACTGCAAAGTCTTTGCTTTCCATATGTTGTAAGGAGGTAGAGTGAACCAAAATAAGCAAAACAACAAAAAGTTGTTTAGTAAACACGGGCTCTGAAAAGCATAACCTTAAGAGGTAAGAGCACTTGTTCAGTAGGGGAGATGTGTTTCACAGTACCGAAGATAGTGAAGTGCTCTTAACACTTAAGGTATGCATGTAGAGCCCATGTTTACTACACATTTTTTGTTACGAATGAACGTTCCTGTCGTTTCCCTGAATATTGGCCGTTCCTCCTGGGACCACCTTCTACACATGCCATATGCGAAATGTAGTTCCTATTACCCCTAGTACACCTGTTCCCCTACGTAAGCCGCCTCCTGTAGAAGCTACTTCTTCCGTCAAGTCTATGTTTTCACTTGTCGCACCTACTTCCTAGCCACTGACTCAGTGCGGGAGATCAGAGCGTTTGAAGCATGAACATACAGTAGCGATTCTAGCAGTGGAATGTGATGTGTCGGCAGAAGTGCCAACACCGTGTTGTTTGAGGAAGCCGAAATGCACGCTATAAGCTCACGCAGGATGGCGTGAGGTCTGAAACAGGATACTTAATGAATGCTATAAAGAAAAGTACGTAGCTGCTGGAATACTTAACTTCAATCCACAATTGGTGAACATTGGTCTTGCTACTGTACATGCTTCATTAGATACATAGCAAAGGATAAATGGCGCCTTGCTAGGTCGTAGCAATTGACTAAGCTGAAGGCTATGCTAACTATCGTCTCGGCTAATGAGAGCGTAATTCTCAGTGAACCTTTCCTAGCAATGTCGGCTGTACAACTGGGGCGAGTGCTAGTAAGTCTCTCTAGACCTGCCGTGTGGTGGCGCTCGGTCTGCAATTACTGACAGTGGCGACACGCGGGTCCGACGTATACTAATGGACCGCGGCCGATTTAAAAGCTACCACCTAGCAAGTGTGGGGTCTGGCGGTGACACCACAGAATGATGTTTGATTCAATAGTTAGGCCGTATCAGAGGGAGACGCCTTATCGAGTCGAGAGTGGAGCCCTCTTCCTTCAAGGGCCAAGGGGCAAAGGGCAGGTTCGGAAGCGGCCTTTCCCAGCAGCTCGCTGCACTATAAATATGCTTCCTATCTGGCGGCGGTAACGTCCTTGTTACGGAAGTCAATGTCCTTTCAGCAAACACTTCCGGGTCAAATGGCGAAGGCTAGGAAAAGAGCGACATTCTAAATATTTAGTATTTGCAAAAACACAACTTACAGCCGTGTGTGGCCGAGGAGAACGCAAAAGCAAAGGTAATAATTACAAGGTTTGTCTGCCACCTCGCACAGCTCTTGTCCATTACTCATTTGTCTTCAAAATGTATTTCACATGTACCCATTAAAGTGAGTGTTTCCCTGTAAATAATAAAGGTGGTAAAAGCAACATAGATAAACATCTATATCAAAGCTGGAGGAGACAGTGTAAGTTGTGGGGCGCGTGCTGGCATCAGAACTGTTTGCCTCTTTTTCCCTCTCCATTCAGAGATTTTGGGCTTTCAAAACGAAGGTAAAGGTTCTCGGTTGATTTCAGTATGCATGGTACGTTGTATCCTTAGACTTGATAACCGACTGACTCAGCAATTTTTATGTGAACTACAGTTTAGCGCGTAGGTCAATTACTCCACATTACCAGAGACAGAAAACAAATTATGCGCTAAAAAAATTATAAAATCCTATGTCGGACAGAGTATCGAACTCCCCATCCACGACTTGTAGCGTGACACTCACCCACTGATACAATCCAATCCACACTCGGCCTCTCAGTTTATCGTTGTCATCTTTACCACCAAAAAACGTGCGATCGTGAGGGAAGTAAAGTGTTCAGTCACTTCCTTTTTGCAATTATGTTTCTTTCCGTTCCGCGATTTCTACCGCACGTGGTTGATCTTTGATTGGATGTGTCATACATAGATGAGAGGAGACATTCCTTTGCTATGCGATAGCTTGTGGTTTGCAGAAATGCCTCCCACTATACAGTCAAATGCAGACACGCTTTATTACGTCGCCGTCGGTGATGTAACAAATGAAATGCCGCAACTGCGCGATTTACTGACATCCGCTGTCTTACGGCGGTTTCGTTCTCGTTTAGCAGAAGTCGCTGGCTCCACTACCGACTCGGTTGTGTTTCTTTTATTTTGTACGTGCAGTCACTGCGTGTGTCATCTGTACTAGTTGCAGGATCCGAACTGGAGTGTAATGACTGCAAATGGAACTATGAGGCATATGAATTGAAACAATTAAAATTTACAATAGAAATGTGCGATGTTTATATACAAAGACGGATGTGACATGGAAATTAGTGAACTGGATGTGTGGGATAATACAAGAAGAAAGAATACACTAAGTGATTAGAATCCGAATTCCATGCGAAGCTAACGAGCGATCGCCAATGTGAATAGTGCTGCTTTACTGGCGTTTAATATCGGACAAAATATTTGATCAGGCGAACATGTGTAGTAGAGGAACATATTTATAGGATAAACAGCCGGTTCAGTTGCCAGTAATTTCTTAATCTATTCCAGGGCCGGTTTCGTAGCCTAAAGCTTCGTCTTGAGGCGCCACAAATAGTTGTAGAAACATAAATATGTGGCGGTCGGGCCATTCGGTTATGGAGATCGCGCCCACGTTAAACAAACGGATGGGAGCGTAGGACCAGCAACAACTGCGTCCGCCTGGACAGCACAACACGGAAGTGACTCGGCTTTCGAAACCGGAGCAGCGATGTCTCCTTCAGGTATGTCCTCAGTTGACCTCACTAGATCGAGTGGACTCTGTTTCAGTCTTCTCACAAAGAATAAACTCTCAGCAGTGCTCGACGTGGCCTGTGCTCTGCGGACGGACCACCCATTTTGCTGTGCATCTCTGTGTTACGATAAGAGTAGAGTGTACCTGAACTTATACGACGCAATCCGTCAAGCCAATTTAATAAGGTGTGGTGTCACCGCCAGACACCACACTTGCTAGGTGGTAGCCTTTAAATCGGCCGCGGTCCGTTAGTATACGTCGGACCCACGTGTCGCCACTATCAGAGATTGCAGACCGAGCGCCGCCACACGGCAGGTCTAGAGAGACTTCCTAGCACTCGCCCCAGTTGTACAACCGACTTTGCTAGCGATGGTTCACTGACAAAATACGCTCTCATTTGCCGAGGAGATAGATAGCATAGCCTTCAGCAACGTCATTTGCTACGACCTAGCAAGGCGCCATGTTCAGTTACTATTGATATTGTAAATAATGTACAGACAAGAGCTACGTTCAACATTAATGGATTAAAGTTAAGTATTCCACCATCTGCGTCTGTTTTTCTAAGTTCTAATTTCCTTGTCCTGTTCCAGTCCTCACGCCAGCCTGCGTGAGCTTAAACGCGTGCCTTTCGGCTTCTTCTAAAATTCGTGGGTTGGCTCTCCTGCCAATCCACAACATAAGGACCACAAGCATCTGAAATTTCCCTAACAGATGCAACCGATTTATCCAAAATCCTTCCAATAAACTTCCATCCACATTCGCTGCTACTGACTTTCCGTGTTCCTCCCGCTCCACATCGCCGACCTAAAATGATAGGCAGGTAAAAAAAATTACCAATTTCCATCAAGCGCTTGTACCTTCATGGATATTCACGTAGATGCTAATTTAATCTTGGTACCACATTAACCTGATTAATCTTAGCACTTTAAAGGGGGAAAATGTTACATTGTTACTAAACCACCGTAAATCTTGCTACTACACATTTTATTCAAAAGAAGGCATCATTTATATTTTATGCAGTAGGGAATTACAATTATAAGGTATCCTAGGGTATGTCACAAACCAAACTGGTACAAATTGTTCTGTTCTACACCCTATACTGACAATACCAGATTGGCGGGAACATGAATGGGTGCCCAAGGCAATCGTAAATTTTACGAGGCTTTAGTACTCTAACTTTTAATAATTACTGCACATTTTCACCGTGTGAAGGTTGGTCGCGGCGAGAAACTAGTAGAGAAAGTCTACAATAAGTGTCCAGAGGCTGAGCGGCGAAGTGCTTCTTGCTTACATCGCAGTAACAAAGCTGAACTGGCTTCGCGAACTCGCAGACGGAAGAGAGATGAGACGGACAGCCGTGTAATTGCAAGCTGCAGCGTATACTTGACCTTGGGGCCGTTTTAAGCGGCGCCATTAGGTAGTTGGCAGCTTGTGCCGCCAGAGTGGAAAGTTCTGCTCACTCACTGTCAGTGAGGCTCGGGGCATTTGCCTATCGGCTGTTTACCCAGCAAAGTCAACTGAATACCCATAATAGTGGAAACAGTGGAGTGTTTAGGCCCGAAATCGAGACAGTGAATGCATACACAGCGGACAACTGTGGCGCGCTGAACGTCTAGCAACAATTGCACGTCGATCTCCACTGCCATCTTGCAACACTGCTCGTACACTGCCGTTTTGGCAGCACTTATTACCTACTAAAGAAACTAGAAGCACTAGGCATAAAAAGAATAGCTAATGAGTGGTTGCAGTCCTGCCTGAGAACAGGCAGGTAAAGGAAGCTCACAAATCAGATTTTTGCAAATCTTTGGTGAAAAAATTATCAGATCCACAACATATTAAAATAATTGTTCCTAGGGACCATATTAGGACACGTTCTGTTCTTAATACTCACTGAGATGACAGAAGTCGAGGGATAGCTATATTCTCATATACGGATAGCGGTAGCGCCGCGTCCACAAGGCATAAAACGGCAGTGCATTGGCGGCGCTGTCATTTATACTCAGCCGATTCGTGTGAAAAGAAAAAAATGGTTCAAATGGCTCTGAGCGCTATGGGACTTAACATCTGAGGTCATCAGTCCCCTATAACTTAGAACTACTTAAACCTAACTAACCTAAGGACATCACACACATCCATGCCCGAGGTAGGACTCGAACCTGGGACCGTAGCGGTCGCGCGGTTCTAGACTGAAGCGCCTAGAACCGCTCGGCCACACAGGCTGGCCCTTGTGAAAAGATGTCCGATGTGATTATGTCCGCACAACGGGAATTAACAGACAGAATGGTAGTTGAAGCTAGACGCATTTGACATTCCATTTCAGAAATCGTTAGGGGGTCCAATATTCCGAGATCCACAGTGTCAAGAGGTGTGCCAGATTTCAGGCACTACCTCTCACCAAGGACAACGCAGGACTACCGAGAGCAGCGGCTTTTATATAGAGTTGTTGTAGACAAGCAACAATGCATGAAACAACAGCAGAAATCAATGTGGGACGTACGACGAACTTATCCGTCAGGTGAGTGCGGCGAAATTTGGCGTTAATGGACTATGGCAGCAGATGACCGACCCGATTGCTAACACCACGACATCGCCTGTAGTGCCTCTGCTGGGCTCATGACCATATCGGTTGGCCCCTAGACGAGCGGAAAACAGTGGCCTGGTTAGATGACTCCGCGTTTCAGTGTGTAAGAGCTGATTTTAGAGTTCTAGTGTGGCGCAGACCACGGGAAGCCATGGACTCGAAGCTGTCAACGAGGCTGTGTGCAAGGTGATGGTGGCTCCATAATGATGTGGGCTCTGTTTACATGGAATGGACTGGGTCCTCTGGTCCAACTGAACCGATCACTGACCGGAAATGGTTATGTTCCGTTACTTCTGAACCATTTCTTCCCAAACAACGAAGAAATTTTTGTGGATAACTATGCGCAATGTCACCAGGCTACAGTTATTCGCGCTGGTTTGAAGAACATTCTGGACGATAATGATACATCATCCGCTAATGTAGGCGTTTTTATGTTTTCTCCATGATGGCTGTTCCTACAACATACATTTATATTCGTTTATTGCATCCACATTGTATACGTTGAAGAGTAATGATGAAGCTTGGATACCTACCAAACGCTATTTCCTCGTGAAAACTTTGTGTTAGTATCTTATATTTTGGCAACTGCTACGTGGTTCCTGCAAAGCTGCTGTGTTGTTTTCCTATCTACGCGATCCAGCTTTATGAACGTTAAAATTTATATCAGTTTAGACAAGTCTATATCGTCGAAAGCCTTTTCTACATCAAGAGAGATCACAACACTGGCTTATTTTTTTAATGTTCAAATGTGTGTGAAATCTTATGGGACTTAACTGCTAAGGTCATCAGTCCCTAATCTTACACACTACTTAACCTAAATTATCCTAAGGACAAACACACACACATCCATGCCCGAGGGAGGACTCGAACCTCCGCCGGGACCAGCGGCACAGTCCTTGACTGCAGCGCCTAAAACCGCTCGGCTAATGGCTAAAATGGCTCTGAGCACTATGGGACTTAACATCTGTGGTCATCCGTCCCCTAGAACTTAGAACTACTTAAACCTAACTAACCTAAGGACATCAAACACATCCATGCCCGAGGCAGGATTCGAACCTGCGACCGTAGCAGTCGCGCGGTTCCGGACTGAGCGCCTAGAACCGCTCGGCCACCAAGGCTGGCGACCGCTCGCTAATCCCGCGCGGCACTGGCTTATTAATTCTGAGATCTTTTCACACAGTATTCTTAAGCTGCCCTTGCATTGTTATGGACTGCATTATCCAATATACATCTGTAACGGTACATTTATTTATATGCGACCAATTACTGTCTAGGATTAGACCACTATCGGGTCCAAAAACCATCTTATCTATGCATTTGCGTAACTGGAATAACAGTTATGAGATGTACATTGTTCCATCATTGATACTGGCTGTAAATACGTAACTTTTTGTCCACTTAAACGATTAAACGGATAAAAGATGAGATGGACATAATTTTACGTAATTACAGCCAATATCAGTAATGGAACAATGCAGATCTGATAATTTCGTACCTTGGTATACCACACAAAAATAGTTCTCTGAGGGTAAATGGACATAATATTATGTATTTACAGCCAATATCAATTGTGGAACAATGTGCATAGGTAACTGTTATTCCAATTACGCAAGTGCATCGCTGAGATGGTTTTTGACTCGATGATGGTGTGATCGTAGACTGAAATCGATCGTCTCTAATGAAATATACCGTTACAGCTGTGTATTGCATAATGCAGTTCTTAACATTCATTAAAGCTATACAACATTATCTCCATAAAATCTTCCTTTGTTTCTCGATTTTCTCTGCTTTTTTCTAAAACAAAACTGCTCTTCAGCGAGATTTTTATTAATTATTTTTGATACTCTTTTGCTTATGATATTTATCAATATTGCGGAAGTATGGATTAGCAAAGTTAGTGTACGATAATCATCACATTTGTCTGAAATTATCTCCTCGGATATTCGTGCAAGGACTGATATTTGAAGATCCTTCGGGATTTGTCTTCTTTCATTGATGAACGCGGTATGAACTGTAAACTTTGACACACCAGAGATAACTGCGTATCGTTTTCCAATGTAGCTCCACCAAAGATATTGTTGAGGTATTTGCTTCTTAAGCAGCAGATTACTCATTCAAGACGCCGTACCATCAGAAACGTAGCTATGGGTTCCTTTTCTCGAAATACCCAATTTAGGATCCTGTGTAATTTTGACCCTAAAGTAAATTTTCCAAAATCCGCACTCACTTTTTCACTGTGGGAGGACAAAGCGCACCGCTTTAAATTGGAACCTGGCGGTGCCTAGCCGAGTGATCACGACTTTTCCTTTAAATCAGCGCTGTCAGTTGAGTTAACTCGACTAATATCAATAAAGTGTGGTAACAGCGACGACAGGCGACGTCGACGTCGACGTCGCGCCAGTCGACAGGTCGCTAGCTGCTGTAAAACTCCCGACTCCATCTGTGGCACACAGCGACGGTCCATGCAGTCACAAGAACATGGTCATTACGCGATGTCTGCTGCCGACAAGGCAGCAGCGATGCAAAAACCGCGGCACGTGGCCAGGGCGAATGAGATACACACACACAGGCAGCTCGGTTCTTATCACACTCCGGCACACTGCCCCGAGACTTCCAGAGCGTTCTGCAAAGCCGCGGGATAGGCATACGGACAGAAGTGCCGCTGTCGTTTCCGGCAGCACAGAGGTTCCAATCCGCGTCTGCAAAAACCTATTTAGGAACTACTTAGCCTGCCCGGGTTCCCGGGTTCGATTCCCGGCGGGGTCAAGGATTTTCTCTGCCTCGTGATGGCTGGGTGTTGTGTGCTGTCCTTAGGTTAGTTAGGTTTAAGTAGTTCTAAGTTCTAGGGGACTGATGACCATAGATGTTAAGTCCCATAGTGCTCAGAGCCATTTGAACCATCTGAACCAACTACTTAGCCTCCGTTAACCGTGCTTCTCAACTAGACCTTAGGATTACGTTCGTCTCGTTGCCCTCCTCAGCAAATTTCTAACGCTGTCGATATCGACAAGACGTTAAAGTCTTACATTCCTTTGTTTTGTGGAAAGTGACGATGTTCCACGACAAGCATCGCATCACAAAAAAAGGCCATGCGACTCCTGTAACAGTCATTGTCAATGATAAATACGCTACAGTTCTAAAAATGAAAGGACTACCCTGATTCAGGACATATGTCCCATCTTCAACTGCATATTAAAATATGAGTCCACAGAGGATGAATAACTATGATTACAATACGTTTTTCTATATCCATCCTTCTGATTGGAGATTTGACTGACGTCGGCCGTTCACTTATGTAACAAAATGGAACACCATCAGCCGTCCTTACGATGCTATTTATTATATGGCTACTAGTTTCGGTTCTTCACTACACCATCTTCAGGCCTTAACCGACGCTGAGGAGGTTAGCTCCAGTCGTATGAACGATTCATCAGTGGCCAACATCCACGAACTGGTTTTCGCAGACTACTTCTAACAACGATGGTGTGTCTCCAACCATCAGCTTACAGTTGGTAGCTGATGGTTGGAGATACAAAATCGTTGTTACAGGTAGTCTGCGAAAACCAGTTCGTGGATGTTGGCCACTGATGAATCGTTTATACAATTGGAGTTAACACCCTCAGCGTCAGTTAAGATCTAAAGATGGTGTGCTGAACAACCGCAACTGATAGCCATATAAAATAGGTGTTCCATTTTGTTACATGTTACAATAGGTTAAAATATGTTAACATAGTGCATCCCCGGCACATGACATGCAAGAGAATATCCTCTTCAATCCTAGGTCTACCAGAAAGACACTCGCAGAAGAGGACAACGGGACAGGGAGGGGCTTCGTGGCAGACCTACGATTGAAGAGGATATTCTCTTGCACGTCATGTACCAGGCATGCACTAACATATTGGAAGCTATTGTAACTGAACTCTTACTGGATGATAGGGAGGTCAGGGGGCTGAGGTCACCTAATGTTGAAGATCTATGGAGTAATTTACAGTCTTGCTGGATTGAGGTATCTGCAAAAACACTACAAAATCTTATCTCCATATCGCCAAGAGTTTGTGCAGCTGTTCTGAGGACAAAGGATGCTTCATTTTAAGAGGCTAAGGATAGAGAGAGAATATGTATTTCGCTTCTCCGTTTAGTCTGTATGATGTGCTTGTACACTAAAAAAAGTATTTAGTTTTATCATGGGTAATCGAAAATTTTTCCCTGTAATATAGGCCTATATATGTGTATATATATAAAAGATTGTATGGATGTTGGAGGGTACGTTAATGTTAAGAAAAAAGTTCGGTACGTTGCGCAGTTTCCGAGTTAATTGGCATTGGAGTTAGCCGTGGCGCGCACAGATTCAAGCGACACGCCAAAAACGGTGTCGTCAAACGTGTTGTTCGTTTGGTTTCCTAAAACTGAACAAGAGAGCGATACAAAAATTGGACATGGGACGCTAGTAAGGATCAAATCCGAGCGGTTGAGCAGTCTCGTGCGCTATCATCTACTCTATGAGAACAACTGACATGAAAATTAAAATGATACGGACTGTAGAGAGTCCTAAATGTATTATTTTGAAGTAGGGAACCAATGAATGGAAATTAATATTATATTTCACGCGTTAGATGTTTCGAATGAGCAGTGCATGAGTGACAATGTACGTAAACTTATGTTTCATAAGAAATAATTGTGTACCGCACAGTCGTTGGTGGCGCTATCCCGAAAAACAATGTATAATCGTCTGTAATGTGTCCAGGGTGGAAGCTGCCACTGTTTACAGCTAGCGACTCGTCTAAGGATATTAGAGACATGCGTTTAATGTATGATGCAGCAATATTCAGTGTCCGGAAAGCCGAACGGATGAAGAGAGGGAAGTTTTGCAAGAGGAGTCGTCCTTTGGAAGAAATTGATCTCAGTCGGTAGAAACTTTGTATAATCTGGGTCGTTCAAGCCACAGTGAGCTGACAAAATAGTCGCTGAAGAATTGCTCCTTCACTAAATTTTGAGGGGGTCGTGTTCATTCTTGTGGGAGAGGAGATTCATCAATGGACACCCTTAAATAAGCATTTGGAAGAATACTACGCGATGGTTACTGGTGGAGCAACAACGTGTTCTAGCACTGGGAGGGGGGGAAATGACTTTGAACACAGACTTTCATTCTGCCAAAGGATTACATTGTAATACATGGCCGGCCGGTGTGGCCGTGCGGTTCTAGGCGCTTCAGTCTGGAACCGCGTGACCGCTACGGTCGCAGGTTTGAATCCTGCCTGGGGCAGGGATGTGTGTGATGTCCTTAGGTTAGTTAGGTTTAAGTAGTTCTAAGTTCTAGGGGACTGATGACCTCAGATGTTAAGTCCCATAGTGCTCAGAGCCATTTGTAATACATGCATGAAGGCTAGCGTGTGTATCTTTGAATAGTTACTATGAGGAAAAGGTATTGCTGTTTCAAGTAATTTGTTTAAGTGAATAAATAACCAAATATTCGTTTCCAGTCACTAGCTCCTTACAACAAAGTAAGTTTTACTTACATTAGGTCATCTGCCACTTTTATAGTTTTAACGCTATAGGTTTGGGCCGCCTTTCGCAAAAATCCTAAGAAGAAATATGTCCGTCTTCTATCTTTGAACTCATGGCCCAACACATTCTACGCGCGTACATATTCGCAATAGCTTGAACGAATATACTCTTTGTAGCGTTGTTTTCTAATGTTTCCGTACCTCGATCGTATACCACAGCTGCAGATCCCATACAAACTGGCATGTTCCGCCGATACGAAAAAGGAGGTAATGTTTGAGGATTGAATGCACACAAGGGATTACACTAACCGTTTACAGGACCAGACTCGAACTACAACAGTATTGGTCCCAATATTCTACTCACGACCTATAACAGTTGTTCACATATCTGAAAACGGCATTCATTCCCTGCTTTCTTCTGCCCTTCCACTCACATCCTCTTTAGGCCTGTCTATTTTTTCCGTTTGTGATTCCATAAAACTGCAGGTGTAGATACTTGAATTTCAAGTATATCTTCGATCTATCAATAAATACATCTAGATAATAACGAATCCATTATTCCGTAGTTAACGTTCAGACTATCAAATAAATCCTACTGAGAGCAGCCAGTTATACTTTTATTCATCTGACCCTAATACGGATTGCCGGTCCATACCGAGGTAAAACGGGTGACATGGATAATCCCACAAGCTTTCCTGTTGGGACAGCTCGATTAGCCTCAATATTCCCTCCCCATACCATAATTGCCGCTGATATTCTTCAAAAAGCACGCAAAGTTGTCAGTGAGGAGGCTAGGCTCTTTCGTACCAGCACACTAGGAAAAGCAAAACTTCCTTGTACGTAGAAGAAATGATAAACAACGGTCAAACTTGTCAGTCCAAGTGGCATCACACTTTTTCGATGGCAGTGAGGTTACCGTATAAAGTACTGCAAATCCACCTTGGATAGTTTTGGAATATGGGTCGTATAGCTTGTGCTGTCCCAGAACTGGAGCTTATCCCGTAGATGATGATGATGATGATGATGATGATGATGATGTTGAAGAGAGGAGTCAGTACCACCATCAGTTCACATACTTATACACATACTTCCGAAACACATTTCTCACAAGCAAAATTCACAAGAAGTTCCAACAGCTATAGAGAGAGTGGTCCACATGAAATGCTTAAATAAATGCAAAGAAGCCCTCAGACACTTAGCTCTGAGGCTCACATAACACTTGATAGCAGTATCGGTGATAACCCAGGCCGTTGGCTTCTCAGGCTTAGTTATCTCCAGCCAAGGTCAATCAACGCCGGGAACCGCCGCGGGGTATGTATCATCATTACAGAACGTCTGGCAACTCAATGATGCATGACCGTCAGCTGTTACCGTTTCCTGCCGTCTTTTGTTCCCCGCACTGCACTTGCGTTGCACCGGGCAACACAACTGTCTCCTCCTCTGTTACAAACGGGGTCAAAAATTTCAGATTACATTTTCCCGTTCAAAAACCGAAAGCATGAATTGTATAAAATGTCTTCGCTCGTCTCGTGTCTGAGAAAAATCCAAGTTTTCGACAGCTTCCACGACCTTTATCGTTGTTACTGATGACGTGAGCAGTGGAAATCGTTGAAAGCCGAAGTTTGTACTCAAGAATGACAAGGAAAATAATTTGAGAATGTATTTTACACGCCATATCTCGTAAAGCTAGTTTCAGAACTGTCATTGTTGCTCTGTTAGTTTCAGAACTGCAGTTGTGATTGCAATACCCGATTTAAAATACGTAAATAAATAAATGAAATGGAAAAACTCTTAACATAAAATATATGCTTCCATACATACGAGAATTATAAAAGTGTATGTATGTTCTACGTTTCCTCCTAAACCACTGATCGATGTCAACAAAACTTGATACAAATACCAGTTACTGTCTGGAAAGAACCACTATGGGGAGAGACTCACCTACCTCTCAAAGGGGTAGGCTTGAAAAAGAAGCGTGTCTCCCGATGCGCGCTACCCAGACTATATTCATCCAGAGTTTGACAAAGAGAGCACTTAGTGACTTGCAACCAACTTTACACCTCCCCCCCCCCCCACTCCTTCCAAAACGATGAAAGATGAACAGGTTATCACTTACCAAATTTTCACTGTTCATGCAGTGAAACAGCCGCATCAGGCATGGTCTTTTAATTTATTACTTCTTTATCACTAACTCCATTTGCAACACATTTTGCAGACAGTATTCCCATACTTGCAAAAATACATCGCTGTATGACACACAGTTCAAGAGATATGACTTCATAAATTTTGAGGTGCATGGAAACGAAACTGCAGGGAAATATTCGCTAGAGACAGAGGTACAAATGTGTTAAACATATGTGAATTATACTTGACATGTAAGTACGTGGGCAGAGACGCAGGTAAAAAGCTCCTCCTAAACCAGAGGATCGATTTCAACCAAACTTGGTATTAATATTACACACTATCTGGAAAGATGGGATGATAACGTTGAGAGAGAAAGGGGGAGACGGAATCGACAACAAAGAGTGGGAAGGAGAAGATGGACACAGATAGGAGAGAGGGGGAGATGGACAGAGGCGGAGAGGGAAACTGACAGAAACAGTAGAGGAGAAGTAGAAAGAGAGAGGGGAGAGGAAGAGGGGGACCGAGAGGGGGGATGAATGAAATGGACAGGGAAAGGGAGGAAGACGAGAAGGACAGAGATAGGGGAAAGGAGTAGATGGACGAGGCGGAGGGGGGGGGGGAGGGGAAGGGGATTGTCTTACAGTGGTTGAAGGGGAGACACAGGGGGAGCAGGCGGTTGACAGACGAGGTAGGAGGAGATGGACAGATAGAAGAGGAGCAAATGGAAAGAAAAAGGAAGGAGGAGGAGAAGCACAGAGGCACGGAGGAGGAAGAGGTGGATAGAGAGAGAGGTATAGAGGAGATGGATTAATACACACCTGGGCAACACTGGACACTCAGACAGTTGATGTATCTAATGTTCTGTATGCTCACATAGGTTAAATCGATGTCTTGTTTCTCAAGGTTTGCCAGAGAAGATCTTAACACAAACTGAAGCACAAGCTTACTCAAAATTTCTGCTTCCTAGACCAAGTGATCGATTCAGCACAATTTGTTGACGACTTGCATATGATACTCTGTGTTATTGGTACTTCTAACGTAAATCTGTAGCTTCCTCTCGTTAAAAGTTAATCTACTTTACTGAAGCGTACGTCCAGTTTGTAGACCTACAAAGAAAACTTGACAAGCCCTCAGATGTCTAACGGCTAAATGCCCTCCTCTGTCGGCCGATAGCGTATGTGAGATTCCATGTACATGTGGTAAGGTCTACACTGAAATTACAAACAGAAAAGTTCATACATATGTAAAGAAACACGACTAGGGGAAGTAGAAACACGAGGTGTGGTAGAGCAGGCTCTTCAATACGAAAACCACGACATGAAGTATTCCGAAAGCAGAATTTTATCCATAATTACAAACTGTTAAACATGGCTTTATGAGGAAGCCATCGACAGACTGGGACATACAGAGGCTATGAAACTTAATGATGTATGGACAAAGTCGATGGATAAGGTTTGACAGACTGATTTCAATATCTAAGTTCTATCTTTGAAAAGGATTATATCTGCCGATCACATCCTCTTCTCACGGCATTTATGTCGCTCTCCGACGTCTGACTCGTCGGCTATAATCAACGGAACCAGGAACACCTCTGAAGGTGTCCAAAGCGGCTCTGGACGAAACGTTAGGAACAAAAAAGTTTAATGGACTACAACCATACAACCCAGAAGATTCAGCGGCGACTAAAACAACCAGTAGTCAAAAACTTCATTGTACCCGTATAGTTAATATGTATTCTACCCGGTACCCATATAGCTCCTGCGAAATCTTTCTGAAAGAGTGAGCGAAATCGGTGCCTGAACTTATTCACTTTTCTCGGTTGACTAATTCTGAGAAGCAACACGCAAATTATGTTGACGTGTTACGTCTGAAATTTGATACCATTCGACATTTGGGCAGTAGGTGTACACTGGGGTGACAAAAGTCATGCGATACCTCGTAATATCGTGTCGGACCTACTTTTGCCCTATGTAGAGCAGCAACCCGACGTGGCATGGATTCAATTCGTTAGACGTCATCTCGAGACATACTGAGCCATGCTGCCTGTATAATTGCGAAAATGTTTTCGGTGCAAAATTTCTTGCACCAACTGACCTCTCGATTATGTTCCATAAATGTTCAATGGGGTTCATGACGGGCGATCTGGGTGGCTACATGATTCACTCGAATTGCTCAGAATGTTCTTCGAACCAATCGCGAGCAATTGTAGCCCGATGACATGGCGCATTGGCATCCATAAAAATGAAGTCCTTGAATGGCTGCAGATGGTTTCAAAGTAGCCGAAAATAGCCATTTCCAGTCAATTATCGGTTCAGTTGAATCAGAGAACGCAGTCCATTCCATGTAAACACAGTCCACACCATTATGGAGCCACCACCAGTTTTAACAGTGCTTTGTTGACAACTGGTGCCCATGGCTTCGTGGGATGTGCGCCACACTCGAACCCTACCATCAGCTCTTACCGTCTGAAATCGGGACTCATCTGACCAGCTCACGGTTTTCCTGTTGTATAGGGTACAGCCGATGTGGTCACGAACCCGGAAGAGGCGCTGCTGGCGACGTCGTACTGTTATCAAAGGCACTCGCTTTGGTCGTCTGCTGCCATAGCCCGTTAATGCCAAATTTCGCAGCACCGTCGTAACGTTTATTTCACGCAGATTTGCTAGTCTGTTAGCACCGACAGCTCTACGCAGTCGCCAGTGCTCTCGGACGTTAAGAGAAAGCCGTCGGCCACTGCGTTGTCCGTTGTGAGAGATAATGCGTGATATTCGGTATTCTCGGCACACTATGGACACTATGGGTCTCGGAATATCGAATTCCCAAACGATATTCGTAACTGAATGACCCACGCTTTTAGCACCAACTACCATACCGCCTTCAAAGACTATCAACTCCCGTCATGCGGCCATAACGGCGTCGGAAACCTTTTCACATGAATCACCTGAGCACAAATACAGCTCCGCCAATACACTGTCCTCTAATACCTTGTGTCCGCGCTACTGCCGCCAACTGTATACAGAGTGTTACAAAAAGGTACGGCCAAACTTTCAGGAAACATTCCTCACACATAAATAAAGAAAAGACGTTATGTGGACATGTGTCCGGAAACCCTTAATTTCCATGTTAGAGCTCATTTTAGTTTCGTCAGTATGTACTGTACTTCCTCGATTCACCGCCAGTTGGCCCAATTGAAGGAAGGTAATGTTGACTTCGGTACTTGTGTTGACATGCGACTCATTGCTCTACAGTACTGGCATCATGCACATCAGTACGTAGCATCAACAGGTTAGTGTTCATCACGAACGTGGTTTTGCAGTCGGTGCAATGTTTACAAATGCGGAATTGGCAGAAGCCCATTTGATGTATGGATTAGCACGGGGCAATAGCCGCGGCGCGGTACGTTTGTATCGAGACAGATTTCCATAACGAAGGTGTCCCGACAGGCAGACGTTCGAAGCAATTGATCGGCGTCTTAGGGAGCACGGAACATTCCAGCCTATGAATCGCGACTGGGGAAGACCTAGAACGACGAGGACACCTGCAATGGACGAGGCAATTCATCGTGCAGTTGACGATAATCCTAATGTCAGTGTCAGAGAAGTTGCTGCTGTACAAGGTACAGTTGACCACGTCACTGTATGGAGAATGCTACGGGAGAACCAGTTGTTTCCGTACCATGTACAGCGTGAGCAGGCACTATCAGCAGCTGATTGGCCTCCACGGGTACACTTCTGCGAATGGTTCATCCAACAATGTGTCAATCCTCATTTCAGTGAAATTGTTCTCTTTACGGATGAGGCTTCATTCCAACATGATCAAATTGTAAATTTTCACAATCAACATGTGTGGGCTGACGAGAATCCGCACGCAATTGTGCAATCACGTCATCAACACAGATTTTCTGTGAACGTTTGGGCAGGCATTGTTGGTGATGTCTTGATTGGGCCCCATGTTCTTCCACCTACGCTCAATGGAGCACGTTATCGTGATTTCATACGCGATACTCTACCTGTGCTGCTAGAACATGTGCCTTTACAAGTACGGCACAACATGTGGTTCATGCACGATGGAGCTCGTGCACATTTCAGTCGAAGTGTTCGTACGCTTCTCAACAACAGATTCGGTGACCGATGGATTGACAGAAACGGACCAATTACATGGCCTCCACGCTCTCCTGATCTCAACCCTCTAGACTTTCATTTATGGGGGCATTTGAAAGCTCTTGTCTACGCAACCCCGGTACCAAATGTAGAGACTCTTCGTGCTCGTATTGTGGACGGCTGTGATACAATACGCCATTCTCCAGGGCTGCATCAGCGCATCAGGGATTCCATGCGACGGAGGGTGGATGCATGTATCCTCGCTAACGGAGGACATTTTGAACATTTCCTGTAACAAAGTGTTTGAAGTCACGCTGGTACGTTCTGTTGCTGTGTGTTTCCATTCCATGATTAATGTGATTTGAAGAGAAGTAATAACGTGAGCTCTAACATGGAAAGTAAGCGTTTCCGGACACATGTCCACATAACATATTTTCTTCCTTTGTGTGTGAGGAATGTTTCCTGAAAGTTTGGCCGTACCTTTTTGTAACATCCTGTATGTGCGTGTCGCAAATCCATGACTTTCGTCACGTCAGTGTATGTTGCAGAGCAGAGAATCGGACAGCACGTTGGCGCTGGAGGCGACTGAACTGGCCAAACCGCTGGTGGACGAGGTCAGTGGTCCCGGCCGAGTGCACAATGAAAGTGGTGCCTTGATGGCTATTAACGGAGGCATCTGGCCGTCCGTAGGCGCCCCGGCCAGCTCATATGCTGCTCCAAATAGCGGGGACCAGCGCCGCATGGAGTGCGGGCCGAATCCAACCCGACCAACAAACACTGCTCTGGCACTGCTTGTTCCAAGTATCGGCGTGTACGAAGCGTTCATCCTCAATTATATGAATGCTTGGTGTCTGTTCTCCCGGACACATCCGAAAGAACGAACACCACGCCTACGTATAACTGATAAACCTTCATGAAGCATGAATCCACAACCATTAGTGCGGATGCACAATGATACTCGACCTTCTGCGGGAATCAAAGTAACGAGCACGGAGGACACGGATAGGTGGCGCTAGGTGAGAATGTAGGTCGTCTGAGAGGCGTGTCGCCGGCCGGAGTGGCCGTGCGGTTCTAGGCGCTACAGTCTGGAGCCGAGCGACCGCTACGGTCGCAGATTCGAATCCTGCATCGGGCATGGATGTGTGTGGTGTCCTTACGTTAGTTAGGTTTAATTAGTTCTAAGTTCTAAGCGACTGATGACCTCAGAAGTTAAGTCGCCTAGTACTCAGAGCCATTTGAACTATTTGAGAGGCGTGTCGGGATGTGTGTGTGGTCTTCAGTCCTGAGACTGATTTGATGCAGCTCTCCATGCTACTCTATCCTGTGCAAGCTTCTTCATCTCCCAGTACCTACTGCAACCTACATCCTTTTGAATCTGCTTAGTGTATTCATCTCTTGGTCTCCCTCTACGATTTTTACCCTCCATGCTGCCCTCCAATACTAAGTTGGTGATCCCTTGATGCCTCAGAACATGTCCTACCAACCGATCCCTTCTTCTTGTCAAGTTGTGCCACAAACTTCTCTTCTCCCCAATCCTATTCAATACTTCCTCATTAGTTATGTTATCTACCCATATAATCTTCAGCATTCTTCTGTAGCACCACATTTCGAAAGCTTCTATTCTCTTCTTGTCCAAACTATTTATCGTCCATGTTTCGCTTCCGTACATGGCTACACTCCATACAAATACTTTCAGAAACGACTTCCTGACACTTAAATCTATACTCGATGTTAACAAATTTCTCTTCTTCAGAAACGCTTTCCTTGCAATTGCCAGTCTACATTTTATATCCTCTCTACTTCGACCATCATCAGTTATTTTGCTCCCGAAATAGCAAAACTCCTTTACTACTTTAAGTGTCGCATTTCCTAATCTAATTCCCTCAGCATCACTCGACTTAATTCGACTACTTTCCATTGTCCTCGTTTTGCTTTTGTTGATGTTCAATTTATATCCTCCTTTTAAGACACTATCCATTCCGTTCAACTGCTCTTCCAAGTCCTTTGCTGTCTCTGACAGAATTACAATGTCATCGGCGAACCTGAAAGTTTTTATTTCTTCTCCATGGATTTTAATACCTACTCCGAATTTTTCTTTTGTTTCCTTCACTGCTTGCTCAATATACAGATTGAATAACATCGGGGAGAGCGTACAACCCTGTCTCACTCCCTTCCCAACCACTGCTTCCCTTTCATGTCTCTCGACTCTTATAACTGCCATCGTGTCGGGATAGTCCGCACAAATGCAATAAACGCTGTGTCCAGGTGGCACAGTGACTGATGCAACTGCTTGGAAAGCAGGAGGTTGGGTTCAATTTCTAGTCCGGCACACATTTTCAAAAAAAGTGGTTCAAATGGCTCTGAGCACTTAACATCTGAGGTCATCGGTCCCCTAGAACATAGAACTACTTATACCTAAAAAAAAAACCTAAGGACATCACACACATCAATGCCCGAGGCAGGATTCGAACCTGCGAGCGTAGTGATCGCGCGGTCCCAGACTGAAGCGCCTAGAACCGCTCGGCCACACCGGCCGGCACACATTTTCACTCATCGCCGCTGGTCCTATATAAAGTCTCGATGCAGCTGATATCAACAGTTTCTTTCCTTTCTTTCCTCCCTCCGGCCTTCCCCCTCCACCCTCAGTTTACATAGTATGTTCATCTACAAGCAGCTCCTGCGTGGGCCCTTGTCTTTGCTTGTGGTAGACTGTGCTTACTCTGCAGTGGACGCATATATTTCGTGTTTTGCGATGTTTTCCTACATGTTCTTCCATCGTGGGATTTATTTACGGGTATGTATCCACAGGGGAGCAATGCTAGATCGTTACACACCTACAAAATTCCAGAGCTGTGCTTATACCAGTGAGATATATTTTTTAATTTGCTGTCGCTCGTCTCGTTGCACGCTAGAAATTTAATACTAAAAAGAAACAAAATTGAGGGTTTGTGATTATCCAAACAGTTTATTTATTTAACGTATGTATTGCCACATTATTGATATGACTTAACGTAGACTGATTTGGTATTCTAATTTTGGTCGCCCTTTTGTAATTTTTACTTTTGATATACAAAGTGCTTTCAGGTACACTAGAAAGCAAAACTTAATGACAAAAGTAACTTCCGTGTGATAGGTCACTGACAAGTAAGATATCCCGATGAAACTTGCACCACACGTAGAAAGAACAACCAAAGTATAGAACAGAATTTAATTGAAAGAAATATACGACGAGAGAACAAAAATTTCACTTTTCTTCAATGCCGATAATTGTACTGAAGTCACCGCGATCATGATATTGGGTCCCATCAAAGAAAATAGCTCGTATATCCACGAATTATACAGGGTGAACAATGATAAAACCAACAAAGTGCAGGGCCAGATTACTGACTGGAAATGGACGAAAAAAGGCTCTATGTATACGTGTTCGGAAATGGACGGTGTGCGTTCAATGATATCAGATTGTCCCGGAACGCAGTACAGAGCTGCATCGCATGCACTTTTCAACAGACCATCTGATCAAAGTGGCATTCACGGGATTGTAGGTGACAGAGATAGTAGCAGCTGTCATTCAGGATGCACATAACCGTACTTTCGCTTACGCCATTTTGGTGGGCCACTTGCCTGGAAATTCTACTAGCGTTCGTCTCAACATCCTGCAGAACCCGGCCCTCCAACTGTGGTGTACGAACAGCCCTCCGCCTCCCTGCATATTTGTCTGTCTGAAAGGACCCACGGCTCACAAAAAAGCCCAAAAAGGGCTTAAAATATTGTGATGTGGTTGGTGTCAGTGAGGGTACTTGTTTTGGTATAGCAGTGCTGCCTTTCGATCGGTTCCATCTATCTGGCCGTACACATACACCATCTCGGCTTGTTCCCGACACGAATACCGGACCATTCTGGGGCTTCCAGTACGCTGCGTCAGTCACACAGCCTGCAGGACAAAAGGAACACACGGCACGTGGTCAGAGGAACTGTCATTCGTCAGCGCCATCTACCGTGGCAACGATGCATTTCCGGACACATGTTCATATGACCTCGTTTCGTCCATTTCCAGTTAGGGACCCGTCCCTGCAATTCGTCAGATTTTTTATTGTTCACCTCGTTAAAATGTAAATATGCGACTAGGGCCTCCTGTCGGGTAGACTGGTCGCCGGGTGCAAGTCTTTCGATGTGACGCCACTTCGGTGACTTGTGCGTCGATGGGGATGAAATGATGATGATTAGGACACCACAACACCCAGTCCCTGAGCGGAGAAAATCTCCTACCCAACCGGGAATCGAAACCGGTCCTTTAGGATTGACATTCTGTCGCGTTGACCACTCAGCTACCGGGGGAAGACTTCACCCCGTTAAGCATCTCGAAAAGATGAGTGACACAATTCGGAAAAGAAGGACTGTCTTTATGGCTATGTGACACGAATGTACTCAGGAAGGGTATCTAAAAGAATCTTAACCTACTTTGAAAATAAGAAAACCAAATAGGCATGGTAGACTGTAGTTAAAAATGATCTGCGAGAATTGGAAATTTCTTCTAAATATATCCAGGCTTCCAGAAAAGGTTGAAGACAGGGAAGGCGTGGACCTGAGAGGAAAAAGAACAACGCCGGAACGAATGCTGGATCAACGGGCGGTAGTCAAAGCCCAGAAAGAGACACATTCGAAATGACGTGGTCCTAGTTGGTCGAAACGAAGAAAGAAGACGTATGACTGGAATACTACATATTAAAAATAACGTATTGAAACGTTTGATTACACTTTCAGCCAAACATGTTTCGTCGTAATTGTTTCAAGTATAGTTAGTGTTCCACAAACGAAGTTGATGCATTAATGAATTCTTCTGTTGTTAGGAAGATCAAAATTTGGAAATTTATGGTAAGGTTTTGTGGGACCAAACTGCCGAGGTCATCGGTCCCTAAGCTTACACACTACTTAATCTAACTTAAAATAGCTTACGCTAAGGACAACACACACACCCATGACCGAGGGAGGACCCGAACCTCCGACGAGGGGAGCCGCGCGAACCGTGACAAGGCGCCCAACCGCTCGGCTAACCCGCGCGGCTTGGTAAGATCAAATTCATATTTAAGTACAAAACAAAGTGAGGATTTTTAACTGAATTTATTTATCTTGTTAACTGTTTTCCGGCTCACAAGGCCATCATCAGTAAACATGTCATCATCGTTAAGGACGGCAACATGCAGGTATAGCACTCTGAAAAATAATAAAATCAGAAGTCGCTGGAAAATTAGTAAGACAATCTTTTTAACCGTTCATCATTAACCATAACAACATAATTTCTACACGAAGCAATGAATTAAGCAATGAATTAACTGTGAGATTGCAGAAATGAAGAGTGTTAATCAAGGAATATGCTACGGCTAAAGTGAAATTTACAACTAATAATCAGTTTCGTCTTACTGTACGTAGGAGATATCATGTAATGCACTGGTTTTTTTCTTTGTCAGTGAAGTCTGTTTGTATGACTCGCTTTTAGGAATCTTATATATGGCACGAAGCCAATTGTTAGAAGTTGGAATGTATGAAACATAAGTCTGAAGTGAATTTACTGTAATTACAACAAAAAGTAGTATGTTTACCTCGAAAAATACTGCAAATGGACACTACATACTGTATACAGACTAATAGTAATTATTAAATACGTTACAAAAATTTTTATAGACCACTGCTACCTAAAATTATTTGGAATAAAATGTTTGCTAGAAATCTGCACGAATGTGTGACACTACCAACACGATTAACATGAGGTATCGAAATTTTACAAAGAAAGGAGGGCACAAATGATTCACAGATCTACGCGACGTATGTGATTTGCGACAAAAATGCTCGCCAATCTCAGTTGTTTGGCACCAGAAGAAAAACAGCAGAAATATTGAATGTGTTAAGCCTAGAAATAAACAATAACCTATTTTTTGAATAAATCAGCAACCAGTTGCATAAAAGATATTTCATTTCTCGACCTGTTTCAGACACCTAGTGCCCTTCATCATAAGATTAGCATTGTCGTTTCATTGGCGAGCGTCAAAAATAAACAACCGTATGCAGCACATTGCTGTAGCCATATGGATAAAAGTACATGTACAAATACCATATTTGTCCAGTAGTACGTTGCATACTCCTGTTAGTTTTTGACGCTCGCTGATTTTTCCAATAAATATTCTTACAGTTGCTGGGGATGGACATAGTACTAAAAATAACCTGTTTGTCGTAAATATCGGGGATCCCTGCAGACACGCAATGCCACTTGTATGATGATTATTAATAGCATCTCGCACAAACGCCTAATGCCAGCTAGACCACGGGCGTTCCTTCCGTTAATAGAACAATGTTTAATGTAAGATAAATGAATGATTTATAGCTTTGGAGAGTCTTTGCTGTTATTCGCTAAGGACGCGGATGTATGTAGAGTGGTCACAGGGCTACAAAAACGGAACGACGTGCAGGCGATCGATCTTGTTGTAAACACTCTTATCTGCAATTTCAGCGCAAGTAAATTTAACGTAAAGGATGTAAATAGAAGAAAAGATCCGAAACTGCTGGTGCCCTCCATTGTTGATCAACCACAGGGATCTGCTACGGGAGTGAAACACAAAGAGGCTTCCAAGAAAGCCATCTATGCCGTGAAGAAATAGGAACTAACCGACAAAGGCTGTCGCTCACAAAATCATCATTCGGACCAATTCTTGAGAACTTTTCTTCCGCGTAAAACCCAAAACAAACTTGACTTATCAAGACGACATCCAAAGAGTAGCTGCTCGAAAAATCACACGAGTGTTTAATCAGCGTCACGCAAATGCTGAAAAGCCACCAGTGTAAAAAGTTGCGAGAAGCACACTAAGCATCACGGGATGGACTTCTCTTAATACCCCGAAGGAAATTCTAGTACAGAAGCGTTTTACTTCCTATATATCTGTACGGAGCACTGAATCTCCACGGAAGAGGATACTTTTCGTGGTGCAGTACACATTTCTTTAATACAAGGATGAGAATTTGGGAATTGCTTGTGCGTCACCGCGTGAGCTATCTTTTTTTATAAATTTTTGCTACATAATCTACATAAAAGCGACATTTAGCTAGCTGAAGACTAGTTGTTGACAAGTCTGAACACCCTTCCTTGGAAGTCGTCACGAAACACTGTATGTTTTTCATCAAATTTGACGTTTCAAGTTTTACAGCGAAACTTAAATTCTCCCACCAAGCAAGCCAGTGACCATTTGCTCTACCTCTCCTAACAAACACTTGCTGCTCTCAGTCCAACATTACGAGTCCTGCAAACTTGAGCATCTGCTTGCTGTTCAGAATTTTGAAAGAAGTATCTGGAAAGGAAACCGGACTATCCCTGTTTTAGGGTAAAGGAGCAAGTCAATCATTTGCGTTTTCTGCGTGTGAATCTTGATGAATTGGTATAATGGAACCTCGTTTATCCGGTCCTATCTGGATTTCCGGTTCATGTGCATCTTTTATTGTATTTTAGTACAGTGACGGTACAATTGTTGATACTCAGAAGATAATAGAATCAAGAACCTACGGCGAAAATCGTTAAATTTAGATCCAACTAACTGGCATACACAGAGTCTAGTAAGGTGTCAGCTAACAAGTTCACATTGGATTGTACAGTTTGTTGCAGGTGTAAAATGACACCAGAAAAAGTGAAGGTGGTGGGTTCCATTGACCAAAAGTTAGATGAACTGCATACGATGGATAAAAGAGAATTGTTGAAATACTTTGCTATTGAATTTAGCGTTGAAGCACTCCTAAGATTTCCGGAAGTCCAGGCATAGGTTTTATAGACGTAGACTATAAAATGGTAATGACATTGGCTACGGTATGATTTCTGATGACGAAATTATCACCGTTCGTTCGACTGTAGACAATGGTATTAGTAATGATGGATTAGCTGACGAAATTGGCGCTCGCTCTGAAGAGGTTATGACAAAAAGATAACAACGCAGCTGGTTAATTTGAAATGCCAGGCGGGAAAACTACGGCCGAAGTACTCTGTATTGCTTGTGAAATAGCTGCCTAAATGACACACGAATCTAACTCAAAAGAAACTTTCTGATTATTTTAATATATATAATACTCACTGCTTTTTTCAATGTCTGGTCTACATCTATATGAAAAAAAAGTGTAATTTTTGTCTTTACTTGAAAGTAAAAATAACGTATGTGGTATTTAAGACATATCATTTTATTTTTTTCTGGATTTCAAGATTATGCAGATTTGCATTTGTACGGGTGATCGACGGTCCCACCTAGTTCGGATAAAACAGTTCTCCCAAACATTTACAGAGCGTAGTGCCGCAGGCGATAAGACATAAGATTAGTATCCTAGTGTAACTGAGTTCAAACTTCTGCTCTGCCATACTGATTTCGGTACTCGAGGCATACCTAAATCAACTGTAGCGAATTCCCTAAAACAGGCCAATATCGTTCGCTTGCCTACTCCAAATGGTCTAGCACTCATTAAATGTAGCCTCCCTCCTTCCTCGTTTTGCGAGTGATTGATTGAACGGTGGGCGGAATCAACGTTTTTAGGTTTAGTGAAAAGCAATAATTTACTGTGAGCTGCATCACGAAGTAAGGCTGTGACACACTCCTGAACAAGTATTACTATAATGTTTGGCGTTTAACATGTATTTGTACAACAGCGCCAGCTCCGTATGTCTGCCACTGCTAATAATACTTTCCAATGCGCCATTATCATACTGCGTCAACTGTTGTGATCTTCTCGCTTTTCCCTGAGGCACTCCCGAAATTCCTTTCGTGTGTTTGAATGACTCACCGTGCAGTGTAACAGGATAATGAATCGCGCTCTGCGTGTCAACAACTCCCCGGTGTGGTCGCGTACCTGCCTAAGCGTCTCATACCACATGCGCCCGCATAATGCGCCCTGCAGGATGATTGGAAACATTTCGGGCGTATATGGAAGAATCGCGACTATTGCTCTCCCAGCGTAATATCTGCGAATGGGGTGGCAAATGGGCCAGTGCCAGTGGCGGTTCTATATTTACCCCTCTGTAAGGTAACTTAGTGGGTACCAATAGGTCGGAACGCGTTTTTTCAGTCTTCATGACATTAAAGCTGTGTAACGAACTCGGGGCCGAATCCAAACGCTTTCGTAGGAGCTGCGCGCATCAGATTAGCTACCCAATCACGCTTCACTGTCCTACTTATGGTTCAACTCTAGAAATCTCCAGACAGATTAAAAAATTGTTCTCGACCGGGACTCGAACCCATAACATTGCTGTCTGTGGTCAATGGTCGTACAACTAAGCGCAGATGGAAAAAACATTGTCTTTGAAACGTTAAGTTCGTCCGCAACATGACACTCATCTTCCAGGCAATTTCTTAAGAAAAATACACTCCGCTACTGAGTGAAATTGTCATTCCGTTGCTTAAATCTACTTATACATTGACCTACATCTGCGTATGTACTTCGAGAGCCACTGGACAGGGTATGGCGGAGGGTAAATCATACCAATGTCATCGATTTTCTTTTCTATTCCGTTTGCGTTTTGAACGATGGTAAAATTGTCTATATGACTCCCTGCACGTCATAATTATTTTTATTTTGTTGTCATGATCTCTACGTAAGATATACTTACGATGTTGGCAGCGTAATGCTCTACTAGTAACAGAAAACTAAAAAAAAACTAAATTTTGCGATCAGGCCCAGAGCCGTGCAATGCCGGCCGGCTGCCCTATCATCTTGTGCCACGTGGCGCCTGTTCAGTAGGCAGAATTAGGTCGAAAGCATCCCGTTCCAGTCTCCAACCACGGTAAAATCCCAGGAGGTGCCAGGAATTGAACCTGTGTCCTCCGCCTGGCAGACACACTCGCTGACCTCTCATAAGGGGACCGCACGAACTTCTCCGCACCTATTTGATTCGCTCTGATAAGATGTGTACGTAAAGACTAAGACTTCAACATAGCTAAACAAGAAGATTCAACGCTAAATCGTTTTCGAGAAAGTCGACTTTGAAAATTTCAGGCGTGCTCATTTACTTTGTATGGCCGCTCCTAACCAAGGAGTGCGTAGGTGAGTGTCTAAGGGCTCGGTTTCACAAGCGCCAGGTCTCGGGATCGAGTTTTTTCCATTACCACATAATTCTAACATCATATTTATTATGAGAGATAAGTGAGTGTGTAAATTATCAGTATTTTACGATTAATTCATTATTTTCATAATCATCGTCCTGAACAAAGGAGAAAAATATTTTTTCGTAAGAAGATTTGAAATAAAAGATGGATACACAAGAACTTTCGGACAGGTCAATATAGTCATTTTACTTATATTATTAAATCTACATTTGTGACAAGTGTAATGTGTAATCTACGGCGCACTGCAAAAATCATGTGTATGCTAATCATAAAAATATTGAAAACGATAATTATTGCGATGAACAACACGTGTAATGGACGCCGAATTTTTGGATGTGCATGGTTTTTTCAATATATCTATCGCGAAAAAAATTTGATTTGTATCCATAAACGGTTCTTCGCAATCATACAGTCTCCTGGCGTACCAAGCATATATGTTGTTAGAAACATGTGGGAATGAAAGAAGCAAGTTTCGATCCAGAAATCTAGCGCTTGTGAAACTCGACTCCTACACGCTGGCCTACGGACTCCTTGGCTAGGACAGACCATATACAAATATTTTCTCGAAAACGGTTGAGAGTTGCGTCTTCCTGTTCACGTATTTCGCAGTCCCAGTCGTGCCCTACATACGCTGTCAACACGAATCAGATCGATGAGGGGAAGTTCGTATGCTCCCCATGTCAGCTATGGAGGCGGACCTTCTTATAATACGGATTCCCAAAATTTATCGAACAGAATTTGGTGAGAACTGTGTCGTCTTTCTTCCAAAAATCCCATTTAACTTGTAAATAATAGATTTCAGCTGTCAGTCGTCCTTTTTCAATTTTGTTGGCAGATCTGCCAATAAAATTTAAAAAGGACGACTGATAGCTGAAATCTATTATTTACACGTCAATCGATAACAGTCGCTGAGTGCAACAGGCTTCTGAATGGATGGTAACCTGATGAATCCCATTTAAGTTCCCTGAACATTATTGTTAAAGTTTCGTATTGGCTACACCAACCCGTTACTATCCTAGCAGCGCTGCTCGAAATTTGTTCGATATCTGCTGTTATTTATATTTAAAAACTGACCAAACACGGGGACGGCATTCTAGAATAGGCCACGCTAGTGACTTGGTTCAAATGGCTCTGAGCACTATGGGACTTACCTTCTAAGGTCATCAGTCCCCTAGAACTTAGAACTACTTAAACCTAACTAACCTAAGGACATCCCACACATCCATGCCCGAGGCAGGATTCGAACCTGCGACCGTAGCGGTCACGCAGTTCCAGACTGTAGCGCCTTTAACCGCTTGGCCACCCCGGCCGGCGCTAGTGACTTGTACGCGGTTTCCTTTACAGGTGCATTACATTTTCCCAGAACACTTCTAACGAATCTAAGTGTTCCTTCCACTGATTTTACACGATCGTGCCATTCCATACACCTTTTCACTATTTACCTATGAGTATCTATGTGATGTGCTGAAGATTTGTCCGAAAGTTCTTGTGTATCCATCTTTTATTTCAAATCTTCTTACGAAAAAAGTTTTTTTCTCCTTTCTTCAGGACGAAGATTGTGAAAATAATGAATTAATCATTAAATACTAATAACTTACACACTCACTCATCACTAATAAAAAATATGATATTAGAATTATGTGGGAACGGAAAAAATTCGATCCCGAGACCTGGGGCTTGTGAAACCGAGCTGGTGAACATCACGTACTATTAGGTTCTTTTCCTCCAAGATACACAGCTAACTTTAACTACAAATGTAAATTTTAATGTGGAAATGAGAAGTACTAGCTTACGCTAGTTTACAGCCATTAAAAGCTTTGGACGCTCTCCATCCCCACGACTGATAAAGCATGCTTATGAGGCTCCGGGCACCCAGCTGCAAGGCGCTGCGCACCGCCAAGCTGCGCCTTGCAGCCGGGTTGTCCCGAGAGCGAGGCCGGTCGCTCACCATGTCTGGCGTCTGCAGAGGCTGCGGGTGAGAGGTGTGGTGAGATGAGGAGCTGTGACAGCTTGCAGGAGTGCCGAGTGCCGCCTGGCCGACCAACCCGCGGACTGGCTGCTCCGCCAGACGGCCGCTAGACATGGTCCTCAGCCCCTCCTCCGTCGCCAAATCCTCCCCCCTCCGGCGCACGCACCCCACCATCTCTTCTGGGCAGGGCAGGCAGCAGCTCGCGTGGGGACCACAGCACGCCGCGGGCGCATGCACTGCGCTGCCTCGGGGCCCCTCCACTCACTCACTCACTGTGTGTCGGCAGGACGAGGCTGCCCAGTGGGTGCCAGACTGGACCCGTACTCTTCAGGGGCCGAGTTCTCCGTCCCGCCGTCCTGATTTGTTTCTCTGCATAGCTGAAGCGAATGCTGCGATGTTTTCCTTGAACTGGTCACGGCCGGATTCCTTCCTCCGTTCCTGCCCATTGCGTGCTGGCGCCCGTTCTATTCCAAACTTGTCGAAGGGCCATGCGCCAGGACGACTTACATTCACAGCGTTAAATATACTGGGTGATCAAAAAGTCAGTATAAATTTGAAACTTAATAAACCACGGAATAATGTAGATGTTGTTGTTGTTGTGGTCTTCAGTCCTGAGACTGGTTTGATGCAGCTCTTCATGCTACTCTATCCTGTGCAAGCTTCTTCATCTCCCAGTACGTATTGCAGCCTACATCCGTCTGATTCTGCTTAGTGTATTCACCTCTTGGTCTCCCTCTACGATTTTTACCCTCCACACTGCCCTCCAATACTCAATTGGTGATCCCTTGATGCCTCAGAACATGTCCTACCAAGCGGTCCCTTCTTCTTGTCAAGTTGTGCCACAAACCCCTCTTCTCCCCAATTCTATTCAGTACCTCCTCATTAGTTATGTAATCTACCCATCTAATCTTCAGCATTCTTCTGTAGCACCACATTTCGAAAGCTTCTATTCTCTTCTTGTCCAAACTCTTTACCGCCCATGTTTCACTTCCATACATGGCTACACTCCATACAAATACTTTCAGAAACGACTTCCTGAACCTTAAATCTATACTCGATGTTAACAAATTTCTCTTCTTCAGAAACGCTTTCCTTGCCATTGCCAGTCTACATTTTATATCCTCTCTTCTTCGACCATCATCAGTTATTTTGCTCCCCAAACAGCAAAACTCCTTTACTCATTTCCTAATCTAATTCCCTCAGCATCACCCGACTTAATTCGACTACATTCCATTATCTTCGTTTTGCTTTTGTTGATGTTCATCTTATATCCTCCTTTCAAGACACTGTCCATTCCGTTCAACTGCTCTTCTAAGTCCTTTGCTGTCTCTGACAGAATTAGAATGTCATCGGCGAACCTTAAAGTTTTTATTTCTTCTCCATGGATTTTAATACCTACTCCGAATTTTTTTTTGTTTCCTTTACTGCTTGCTCAATATACAGATTGTAGATAGAGAGGCAAAAATCGACACACATGATTGGAATGACATGGGGTTTTATTAGATAAAAAAAAACAAAGTTGACAAAATGTCCGACAAATGGCGCTTGAAAGATCACTTGCGCGTCATTTGGTGATGATCGTGTGCTCAGCCGCCACTTTCGTCATGCTTGGCCTCCCAGGTCCCCGGACCTCAGTCCGTGCGATTATTGGCTTTGGGGTTACCTCAAGTCGCAACTGTTTCGTGATCGACCGACATCTCTAGGGATGCTGAAACACAATATCCGACGCCAATGCCTCACCATAACTCCGGACATGCTTTACAGTGCTGTTCACAACATTATTCCTCTACTACAGCTATTGTTGAGGAATGATGGAGGACATATTGAGCATTTCCTGTAAAGAACATCATCTTCGCTTTGTATTACTTTGTTATGCTAATTATTGCTATTCTGATCAGATGAAGCGCCATCTGTCGGACATTTTTTGAACTTTTGTATTTTTTTTTGTTCTAATAAAACCCCATGTCATTCCAAGCAAGTGTGTCAATTTGTACCTCTCTATGTACATTATTCAGTGATTTATTCAGTTTTCAAATTTATACTGACTTTTTGATCACTCGGTAGATTAAAAGTTGCGGCGTCCGACTTTGCCAGAGATCTTTAGATTGGCCCAGTGCCTTCTTGACACTCGTAGCAAATGCAGTCCCCATGTAAACTGCAGTCGCTTTAAACTGAATGGCATATTTGAATAACTGGGTGTCCACGGAATGCGACGAATTAATACATCTTCACCTGTATGAAAAAATGATTATTTGCACCAGCTGTTGTTACATTTTCCGACAAATATCTCATTGTGTTTTTGGAGACTTCGCCTTCCATTGTTTCAGCTCAGTTTTTGCTGTTTCAACTAGGGCTGTGTTTGAGCGCGACTCGAACTCACATGGACGCATGTAACCGAAATTGCAGATCTGAAGATGGTTCGAGAGGAACCGAAACCGGTCATGTGAATAAACATTTTTGCAGTCAAGACGGATTATAAGTAACCTTGTAAACCAGTGATTGCGGTATCCCATCAGACATTATGTTTGTTTTTGCGACTCGAACTGTTAGAACAGTTTACGTCACAGTTCGGGAAACCTCGAGTTCTGTTCGGTCTTTTGATCGGCCCGCGGTCTAGCAACTGTTCTTGGTACTGTACCCACGACCTGCCAAAGCGTTTGAGTAGCACTATGGACTTGAATAATAAAAACAACTCTGAAACATAGACTGAAATATCTTCTACGGTATATGTCGTGTGTAACAGCGGCAACTTATCAGAATAAGAGTTTGAAATCATGTTTCTGTCAAATTATGAGCTTTCGCTCATCCCGCGATCAAGTGGTACTATTTCCAAGACGGATAGTCCTGATGTAGTTTATTCTCGCGACAGGAGTAATTACGGTCCGTTTACCACGATATATTTCGTTTGTTGAGCATTTAATTCTTCATTCAGTTTTTTTCATTATTTCATCAGAATGTAGAAATTTGAAGCAAGTCGACCAAGAACTTTGAAGTAAATCGGTCAAGCACTTTTCGAGATGTCTGAATATATATGCATACACGTGTAGTGTGTACTAAAACAAAAAAATCATATAGCCTACGCCTGACCAAAAGTTCATTAGGTGATCTTAAAGAGACTTTTGGTAACAACCTTCCCCCTTGATATATTACACACAAACATGTTTCAAGCCAGATTACGAAATCTTACATACAGGGCGATTTTTTTCCACAGTGTACAAACTCTAGGGATTGATCGATGAGGTGATACGGAACAAAAAAGTTCTAATGATCTTACGCCCGGAAATGCATGGTTTTCATGCTGGAGACCCTTTATTCAATCATACATTTTTACAGAGACTGCGCTCTAATACGCGCTATACCATGCAGCCACAGTTGCACTATGTGCTGAAAATGGTTTCCATATGCCTCAACGCATGCGTATACGTGCCAAAGCATCTTCTGTCTTTCACATTCACTTCGGCTAGGCTGCATCCGAACACTGTCACAGGTAGCATGAATAAACTGCTCCAGTGTCTCCGCTTCTGGAATGGGCTCTGCGTACACGATACTTTTGATTTGGCCCCATAACCAGTAATCGTATGGGCTGACATCCGGTAAACGAGTAGGCCGTGCAAATGGACTCCTTCGTCCGATCCACCGACCAAGGAAGAAACGGTTGAGATACGTCGGGACGTTGACGGCGAAGTGGGCTGGAGCACCACCATGCAGCAGCCACATAACCTTTCGAATCATCAACGGCACTTATTCCAGCAGGGGAGGCAAAGTCATCCCCAAGAAACGCCGATGTTTCCGGCCTGTCGGGCGGCGTGGAAGGTAGACTGGTTCCAAAGTACGGTCGCGAGTTATCCCGGCTCACACATTCCACCTGCACCGATGCTGATGATTCGCTGTCGCCCTACCATGGGGTTCTGCATATTATCCCAGAGATGACTGTTATGAAAGTTGAAGATACCACTCCGCGTATGGGTGGCCTCATCTGTGAGTTAGTAGATGGATAACACAAATCCCGGAATCGTGGTCGCCTGGTAAAGAAACGAGTGATAAAACTTCTCCCGACGTGTAAGTCTCCACGAGTAAGCCCTGCACACGCTGTAAGTGATAAGGATAGTAACAGTTGCCATGGAGAATGTCCCACACTTTCGTCTGGCTTCCCCTACACTGGCGGGCCAACTACCAGGTGCGGACACGGCGATCACCTTCCACAGTGTTAATCACGTTTTCCTCCAAGTCTGGTGTCCGAACATCTCGGGTACGTCCTTCATGATTTCCTGCTTCCTGAAACGACCCTGTCTCAGATAACAGCGAAACACTGTTGCAAACACTGAATGCTGTGGCTGCCGTCGTCTGGGATATGTCTCCTGATACAACCATGCTGCCCGCCGCCCGTTGCCATTTGCCTTTCCGTAAGTGAACACCATGTTGGAAAGCTCTCCATTCGAATATGGAACCATTGGGTACAAGATGAGTCAGCAAGAGAAGTGAATCGGACACAACATTGCTATTGCTATTGCTATTGCACACAATTGCTATTGCATGAGGAGCTAGGGTCTGGCGTATGAGAAACAATACCACCCTCTAGGAGCAAACTATGCATAGTGTGATTTTGGCTGCATGATACAGCGCTTATTAGACCGTGGTTTCTGTTACAAAGTATGATTGAATAAATGACCTCTTGCATGGAAACATTGCATTTCCAGACATAAGTTCATTAGACCTTTTTTGTTCCGTATCCTCTCACCGATCAATTCCCAGAGATTTTACACGGTGGAAAAAAATTACCCTGTAGACAGTGATCTTCCTCTGGTCTTGAAAGTAAAGTGTGCAAAATTTCATCAAGATTGGACTAAAATTCTAGATTAGTATGAATTACAAACAAACAAACGGACACTTTTCTTTATTTATAGGGGTATATACACACATCTGTAAATTGTAGACATGATATTTTGAACACGAACATTTTTAGAAGTTCTGCCGAATGAAGACCTCGAGGTTGAAAGTAGCTACAAATTAATAAAGACAATTTTATGAAAGCTACTAGCTGACAAGCCTGACATTGGCCGGGTATCCATTTTGCCAATTTTCTGTTAGAAACCAAAACAAAAAATGAAACACGTTTGTAGCGTAATATCGAAAACATCTTGGAAATTATAAAATAATTTCTGTATGCTGAGCGCAGTTGCTTCATCTCTCTACAACGCGGTTTTGTAAACGTTTCTATGGTAACACCCCCTCATAGCTCTATACACGGCTACAGTTTTCGCCTACAGCCATTTGTGCTTCGGAGCTGAAAGCTATGAAAAGGGCTGCCATGTGCTACGGATTTTCTTAAGTTCTCTCGACTGTAGGAGGCGTTAAGACTTCATACGTCATGCGCATTTTTTCACGCATCTCAGTGTTTACGACGTCATATCTCCTCCAATGTGTGTGGTATCGTGACATAAATTTGTAGGTGTATCTGGTGACAAATGTGGATACTGTCTGAGAAATTTATTGCGAATACAGCTAGTAGCACAGAAGTAATAAAATTAAACGTCATGCATGATGCAACAGTTCTTCACGCATTTCATTATTGATGACGTCATATTTCTTGAACTATGATAGGTAAGTGGTTTTTATCCCCACAGAGATTGTTGTCTAACAGTAAGGGATATATGTACCAATTTTGGTTGAAATCGATCCAGTGGTTTAGGAGGAGATGTGGAACATACATACATCCAATTTTATAATATGCATCAATGTAGCACGGTTTTAAGAAGACACTGTATTCGTTTCAGGACGACAGCAGTTCAAATCGCAATCTCACCATCCTGATTGGGGTCTTCCGTAATTTCCTTGACTCGCTAAAGGCAAATACCGGGATGCTTCCTTTGAAAGGCATGCTGACTTCTTCCCCAATCCGATAATGTGCTCCGTCTCTTGATGACCTCGTTGTGAACAGAATGTTAAACCCAAATTATCCTTCCTTTCAGCAGGAGTTTCGGAAGACCTGCACGGTGCTGATATTCCCTATGTCGACTGACTTAGGGGGTCGGAGAGGTAGGCGCATACCTAAAATCCGAGAATAATGTATAATCGTCAACAGATGTTGTTACGAATGTGGGTCTGCTAGGTGGCAGCTTGTTGCGAACTATAGAAAGGGCACAACCGATGAGAATTATCATGGGCTAGCATGATCGGCTTTGGACGCGGAGTCTCGTGGTAGGAAGAACTCTGTTCCAGCGGTACCTAGACGTGGAGTGTCGCAAGTTTTGTGTTTAATATACAGACGTTGTCTTTTTAGCGCAAATGCTCGTGATACAGGGGCGGCTGTTGCTAATACCTGCGATTTCGACTTTCGAATTTGTGTGCACAGTGATTTAGTCCCAGCTATTATTCGATGGCAGCTTTCTTTTGGAGTGGAGCTTTGTTTAGGAATGGATCTGCTGGAGCAGACGTAGGTTGAAACAATACACAGCGAAGTTAGTTTGGTTGCGTATAAACTGTTTGTTTCCGTAGGAAGTTAAAGAAGAGAGGAGGATTAGGATGTAACGTCTCGTCGATGGCGGGATTATTACTGGCTAAATATACAGAAGTTCGGATTGGAGGACAGTATCAAATGTGGAAAAAATAACAAGCTCGAGGGCGGATCGAATATAAACGATATTTTATTTTTTATTTAAATTCATTTATTGAAAAACTCGAAGCAATTATAATTTATTTTTCCACATAGTCTCCCGCTTTGGAAATGCATTTGTCCCAGCGTAAGGGCAGCTTTTTGATGCCCTCATCATCAAAAGAACTGGATCGTGTCACCAGCCAGTTGCGCACGAAGTCTTCCACACTCTCGTCATCTTCAAATCGTCACCCTCCTAGAGCTTCTTTAAGTGGTCCGAATAAATGGAAAACGCAAGGCGGTAAGTCCGGGCTGTAAGGAGGATGGTCAAGTGTAGTCCAGTGCACTTCCTGTAGCTCGGAGACAGTTAGAGCTGCAGTATGGGGTCGCGCTTTGTCGTGGAGGAGGATGACCTGCCGAATAGATTTGTCCCGTCCTTTGCGGCTATATGCAACTCTCGCCTTGTTCAACAGTTCGCAGTAGTAGCCATCACTGACAGTTCGTCGCTCATACAAAAAATCAATCAGCAAAATGCGTCGTTGATCGAAGAAAACGGTTGAAAGAACCTTGCCAGCTGACAGTCGAGTCTTAGCTTTCACTGGTGCCGCCTCCCCATCCCTCCGCCACTCCTTACTGGCTTGTTTGGATTGTGGAGTGTAGTGGTGAAACCACGTTTCGTCTCAGGTGACGATTCTACTCAAAAATACATGACCTTCTTCCTCTGACAGACCTCCAAACGTCTCAACTTCAGAATTTCGGTCAAAAGTTTAGGGACACATCTGGAACACACTTTACGGAATTGCAGATCGTTTGTGATGATTGCTTGACAGCTCCCATAACTGATTCCGACTTTTTGTGCAATTTCTGTTACTATCGCCCGTCGATCGTGGTCAATAATGTCTTTAGCCGCACGAATGTTTTTGTCTGTGATGCTGGTCCGTGGATGGCGATCGTGTTGCTGATTTTTCACATGTTCTTGTCCTTCCTTGAACTTTTTATGCCAGGCAAACACACGCGTCCTTGATAATGTTTTATCACCGAACTGTGCAGTCAATCTTTGGCAAATTCCCGATGCTGTAACTCCTTCATGAGCAAGAAATTTGGTAATAATGCTTTTCACAATGGAGGGGTGCACCTGTTTCTCAGACATCGTGAGCGTTACTGACGAAACGGCGGGAAATATCTAACAGCACGCTCTCCTCACTTCTAAGCACGCCTAAGCATAGCTGGAGCTCGGGGCCAGTCCTACCAACTGTTGATGTTCAGGAACAAAAATCTCGTTTATATTTGGTCCGTCGTAGTAAATGCTATAAAAAGAATTGGATAATGCAATAAAGTTGTGCGAAGTTAACACTGCAGAAACGTAAGTAATCGGTATTTATTATTGTAACAATTGGCGTAGAAATTCAAAACAAAGTCCCTTTGTTGTTTTGTGTTACCCTTTTGACATTGTCTTGTGAAATAGAAAGATTATGCTTGTTTTTAATCTGAATAAAACTTTTCACATTAGCTGAACAGCATCTCGTCGATTTCTCCGATACTCATACTGAACAAACTGTGTAAGCGAGGGTTAATAATAAAATCAAATTTATGCCTTTCTCATTTGTTTGACATTTCCTGCCTACATCCATTTTCTAATCCATTACATACGGAAACATTTATGTACGGCTTTCTTACATTCGCAGCGCGAGATATGCACCTGGTAATCAAAATTGGAACTAATTTTTCCAGTGTAAATCGGTTCCACTTCAACGTATTACAATATCTACCAAGTTCCGCTGCCACACAATAATTACAAACCGCGCTGGATATCTCTAAGTAATTGCACATTAATTATAACCATCCGGTAGATACCACCGACGATGCAAAAGTGTGTTCCACTTTTAAGGGTTTTTGCCAGAACGGTAAACAATCATAACTTCACAATCTGTGCAGTAAGTAACATTTCAGGGAAAACTCCCATCCATCTCTGACGCTCAAATGAAACTGAACCAGAAAATTTTCAAACAAAATGACTGGTACGCTTATGTTACGATTCTGAAGTTTTGCAATACGAAACACGTGCATCATCGCGGTAAGGAGCGCTCCATTCTACTCTGGGTTACAGTCGCTCTCATAGGGCAATAGCCTGCAGTGTGGTCGTTGCAATCATAGCGCGATGCAGCGGCGTCTGCGAAGGATAAGGAGCCAAAGGCGGCGATATGGCGGCTGTGTAGACACAGGATGTCGTCACGGTTAATATGGAAGACTCACCAGACTGGTGTGTTCCGCGGTCGTGTTTTTGTTGGGGTCGAGACAGACGCCTGCGCCACATCGCTCAATGTAAACGCGGGTTTGTGGGACGAGTGTATCAGACGTTACGGGGCAAAGCGCGTGTCCTTCTTACGTCTGCTGAGCTAAAACTGCAGGGTGAGTCGGCGAGGTAGCTAGGCAACCGAACTTCTGTTAAGAAACACCGGAGTTCCAATCCTGCCCCTACCTTCCTAGTCTGGATAAATGAATGTCCAACCAAATGCTCTCTGTGTGGGGTCTGGCTATGTGTCTGACGGCATGTCAGAATAGGCACAATACTCCAAGCCGGCCGCGGTGGCGGAGCGATTCTAGGCGCTTCAATCCAGAACCGTGGGACTGCTACGGTCGCAGGTTCGAATACTGCCTCGGGCATGGATGTGTGTGATGTCCTTAGGTTAGTTAGGTTTAAGTAGTTCTAAGTTCTAGGGGACTGATGACCTCAGATGTTAAGTCCCATAGTGCTCACAGCCATTTGAACCATTTTTGAACAATACTCAAACGTCGGCGTCAACCATCATCGTCATCGTCACCCTTAATGGTTACGTCATCTGTCCTGCTCCGGTGTAACGGTCTACCTCTTTCTAGAGCGTCTCCTGAGGGGACGTGATATATGCCAGGCAGTTTACATCCATTCTCGTCAACCTATTCATGAGTTTCGGCTGTTACATAATAGAAATATTTAAAAAATTAAAAAATGATTAAAATCATCTAAAAAACTTCCAGTAGCGACATTAGCTGTTAACAGTTCCTTTGATACAGGATTATACACCAGCGGTTTCGCGATGATTTAATCACGTCCTCCGGTGTATGCAGCTATGAAAAATATAAGGAGAATTAGAAAGTACAGTAATGCTTAAAAATAAGACAATTAAACCAGAAAGGTAGGTCCAAATACTCACATACGTAATTTAACGCTGGGTTATCAAAGATACACTGTCTCCCAACGTTCGTATGCCGTTCTTACTGAATCTTTCTTCTAGGTCCATTCTTGTTCCCAGCCCCTGCTGTCATTTGGAATTTTGGATGTTCCAATTTATAACTACACTACTGGCCATTAAAATTGCTGCACCACGAAGATGACATGCGACAGACGTGAAATTTAACCGACAGGAAGAAGATACTGTGATATGCAAATGATTAGCTTTTCAGAGCATTCACACAAGGTTGGCGCCGGTGGCAACACATACAACGTGCTGACATGAGGAAAGTTTCCAACAGATTTCTCATAAACAAACAGCAGTTGACCGGCGTCGCCTGTTGAAACGTTGTTGTAATGCCTCGTGCAAGGAGGAGAAATGCGTACCATCAAGTTTCCGACATTGATAAAGGTCGGATTGTAGCCTATCGCGATTGCGGTTTATCGTATCGCGACATTGCTGCTCGCGTTGGTCGAGATCCAATGACTGTTAGCAGAATATGGAATCGGTGGGATCAAGAGGGTAATGCGGAACGCCGTGCTGGATCCCAAAGGCCTCGTATCATTAGCAGTCGAGATGACAGGCATCTTATCCGCATGGCTGTAACGGATCGTGCAGCCACGTCTTGATCCCTGAGTCAACAGATGGGGACGTTTGCAAGACAACAACCATCTGCACGAACAGTTCGACGACGTTTGCAGCAGCATGGACTATCAGCTCGGAGACCATGGCTGCGGTTACCCTTGACGCTGCATCACAGACAGGAGCGCCTGCGATGGTGTCCTCAACGACGAACCTGGGTGCACGAATGGCAAAACGTAATTTTTTCGGATGAATCCAGGTTCTGTTTATAGTATCATGATGGTCACATCCGTGTTTGGCGACATCGCGGTGAACGCACATTGGAAGCGTGTATTCGTCATCGCCATACTGGTGTATCACCCGGCGTGATGGTATGGGGTGCCATTGGTTACACGTCTCGCTCACCTCTTGTTCGCATTGACGGTGCTTTGAACAGTGGACGTTACATTTCAGATGCGTTACCACACGTGGCTACCCTTCATTCGATCCCTACAAAACCCTGCATTTCAACAGGATAATGCGCGACCGCATGTTGCAGGTCCTGTACTTGCCTTTCTGGGTATAGAAAATGTTCGACTGCTGCCCTGGCCAGCACATTCCCCACATCTCTCACCAATTGAAAACGTCTGGTCAATGGTGGCCGACCAACTGGCTCGTCACAATACGCCAGTCACTACTCTTGATGAACTGTGGTATCGTGTTGAAGCTGCATGGGCAGCTGTACATGTAGACGCCATCCAAGCTCTGTTTGACTCAATGCCCAGGCGTATCAAGGCCGTTATTACGGCCAGAAGTGGTTGTTCTTGGTACTGATTTCCCAGGATCTGTGCAACCAAATTGCGTGAAAATGTAATCACATGTCAGTTCTAGTATAATATATTTGTCCAATGAATACCCATTTATCATCTGCATGACTTTTTGGTGTAGCATTTTTAATGGCCAGTAGTGTATTTAATTTAAGCGGTTCTGACAATCTGAATGCAATCTGAACGAGTCAGCTTCAAAACTAAGGACCAAATGGTAGCTGAAATGGCTCCCCAGACCGTCGCTCACTGTTGTTGGGCCGTATAGCTATCCCACCTCTATCCGACCTCTGTTTGGGGCGCCCTGAGCGCGCCTTCGCTGATCATCGGAGCTGAGTCCGAAGCGGGACTCATCACTGAAGACAATTCTACTCCAATCAATGAGAATCTAGGCCGAAACGAGCGGTGGGGTACCAACCTGGCTGTGGCCCACCATACGGCCCGACGGGGGTGTGATGGTCTGGGGTACCATTTCCTTTCGTAGCAGCACACCTTTGACTGACACCCTCGGCTCCCTTGTAGCACAGCGGTAAGTCGACAGTTTTCTACGTCTTGTTTTGTTGCCCTTCATGGCAAGTAATTCTAGGTTTAAATTTCAGCAAGATAATACCCGCTCTCACACGGCGAGAGTTTCTACTGTTTGTCTTCGTCCTCGCCACACACTGCCTTGGCCAGCAAGGCGACCCCATCTCTCCTCAACTGAGAACGCTTGGAGAATTGTGGGCATTGGCGATGTAACGAACCAGCTGGACAGAATTTGGCACTTTATCCCTCAGGAGGACATCCAACAACTTATCAGTGGACGCCAAGCCGAATAACTGCTTGCATAAAGATCAGATGAGGACAAGGTGTTATTGACTTGCTCAATCTGTGAAGCTTTTTCTCTTGAATAAATATATTTTTCTGAAATTTTAATCTTTTGTTTGCCTGTACTGATTTTCGTCCCATTCGGACAGATGCGTAGCCTTTATTTTATTTTATTTGTTTAGTGTTATCATGTAAGAAGTTTTATGAGTCGCAACCCAAGAATATTGTACCGGCCGCAGTGGCCGAGCGGCTCTAGGCGCTGCAGTCTGGAACCGCGCGACCGCTACGGTCGCAGGTTCGAATCCTGCCTCTGGCATGGATGTGTGTGATGTCCTTACGTTAGTTAGGTTTAAGTAGTTCTAAGTTCTAGGGGATTGATGACCTCCGATGTTAAGTCCCATAGTGCTCAGAGCCGTTTGAACCAAGAATATTGTATCTAAACGCAGGACAATCTGAGTTTGGTCCTCGGCTCATTTGTTAAGTAATAACCTTTCCTACCTTCCTTAACATTCCTTTTAATACCGGCAGTCATAGGATGCTATTACACTCTCTACTCCTCTAATGTAGAGGAGTTCAGATATATGTGTTGCTAGGAGGCCTGAGATGTTACCTTCAGCAGTTGGTTCTCCAAGTATCTGCTCGAAGTAATTGTCGAAGAAGAAGAAATTCAGGATAACGTCACACAAATCTGTGACTATGATACCAGTTTTAATAGCATACTCTCCGAATCTATACTTGGCAACCTGATACCACTCCCCGTTCCTGAGAAAAAGGGTTCACTGTCAGAGACAGTAAAGAACTTGGAAGAGCAGTTGAATGGAATGGACAGTGTCTTGAAAGGAGGATATAAGATGAACATCAACAAAAGCAAAACGAGGATAATGGAATGCAGTCGAATGAAGCCGGGTGATGCTGAGGGAATTAGATTAGGAAATGAGAAACTTAAAGTAGTAAAGGAGTTTTGCTATTTGGGGAGCAAAATAACTGATGATGGTCGAAGTAGAGAGGATATAAAATGTAGACTGGCAATGGCAAGGAAAGCGTTTCTGAAGAAGTGAAATTTGTCAACATCGAGTATAGATTTAAGTGTCAGGAAGTGTAACCATGTATGGAACTGAAACATGGACGATAAATAGTTTGGACAAGAAGAGAATAGAAGCTTTCGAAATGTGGTGTTACAGAAGAATGCTGAAGATTAGATGGGTAGATCACATAACTAATGAGGAGGTATTGAATAGAATTGGGGGGAAGAGAAATTTGTGGCACAATTTGACTAGAAGAAGGTATCGGTTGGTGGACATGTTCTGAAGCATCAAGGGATTACCAATTTAGTATTGGAGGGCAGCGTGGAGGGTAAAAATCGTAGAGGGAGACCAAGAGATGAATACACTAAGCAGATTCAGAAGGATGCAGGTTGCAGTAGGTACTGGGAGATGAAGAAGCTTGCACAGGATAGAGTAGCATGGAGAGCTGCATAAAACCAGTCTCAGGACTGAAGACCACAACAACAACAACAACCGACGGATAACTAATGGTGAAAGAAATATATTTTATGTGATACAATTATAAATTAATGATTTTCGGCATTTTTTCGTTTTCTTTTACTATGAAACCTTGCTTTTTATCTAGTTTCATGATGCTAGGTCAACGGGAAATAGCGTATAGATTCTGCTGATTGAGTTTGCCAAGGTGATTGTTATTAATGTTTAAAAAGCACCCGATGCTACTTAGATGACGCTAAGACATGTAATTTATTGTAAGTGACAAAAGTCCAGAAGTCTACCGATTTACGTCCCGTTCAGATAATTCCTGCGTGGTGCGCCTTTTGTTTGTCTTAGAGTATGCAAGTG